>NC_135329.1:49030023-51430023 GCF_023851605.1 Tamandua tetradactyla | reverse complement strand
TGTCATTTTTAGTTGGTGATTTCAGGCAAGTATTTTCCACTCATGTCTGAATCACCTCTTGTGTAAAGTTAAAAGAGCAATATCTTCTTTTCAGTGTAATGTAGGGGCTAAATGATACTAAGAATGTAAAATACACACTCATATAAAGAATATAACATCAGATGCAAAGAACGTATACAAAAAATACTGGTTTTCTCCTTCCTCCTTCTCACACTGAAAAATTAAATTTAAAAGACTTCTAGCCTCATTTGGCAGAAAAGTTTTTTTTTTTTGTAATATAAACTGACTAATGAAAAACAAAACAAGGAACTTTGTGTAATATCTTAATATATTGGCATATTAGAGAGGTCACAATAAATGATAGGACTTAGATTTGCAAGAACAGCCCAATGATGGATTTACTAATGCTGCCGGAAATGCTACATACCAGAAATGGGTTGGTTTTTATAAAGGGCATTTATTAAGTTACAAGTTTACAGTTCTAAGTCCATAAAAATATTCAACTAAGGACCCAGAGAAAGATACCTTGACTCCAGAAAGCCCATCTGGGAAGGCACACGGTTGTGCCTGCTGGTCCTTTGGCTTCTCGTTTCAGCTTTCCCTGGGGGCATTTTCTTTCCACATCTCCCAATGTTCTGTCTGTGTCAACTCTGAAGCCTTTTCTAAAATGGTTCCCTATTAAAGGACTCCAGTAAGGTATCTACCTTGAATGAGTGGAGACACATCTCCATGGAAACCACCGAATCAAAAGGTCCCATCTACAGGGTGGGACACATCTCCATGGAAAGAACTTAATCAAAAAGATCCCACCCAACAATATTGAATCAGGATTAAAGAACATGGCTTTTCTGGGGTACACAGCAGTTTCACGCCAACACAGTTGGTTATTACTTCTTCTTTGGGAATAGGCCAGAAATGTGTAAACATTAGTTGAATGAATACACAAATAAATGTACACACAAATAAATGTACTGAGTCTACATGGCTGGATCTCAGCACAGATAGACCAGGGATCCCTTGATTCTGAACTCCCCCTGAGTCAAGTTTCAAGAAACAAGGTGCCAAGACCTAAGAGGGACATAACTTATCTAGCAGGGGATGGGTTAGCAGGTAACACATGGAACAGAGACATTTATTTAAACAATTTGGACTGAATTAGCAAGAAATTTCCTTAACCCATTTTTCTTGAGATTTGTACATGTACCATAAGGAAATCAATATCTGCTTATCTGAAAATCTCCAAATAAATTACCTATTAATTTCATCTTTCCAAATGCCAATGAACTTTCTCCTTGATTTTTATTCTGTCAGGATAGCCCGTTAAGATTCTCGCCCCTAACAGACATGCTCCACTTCTGGGCAGTGGTCGTGCTGTTTAAATAACCAAGAGGATCAATTCAAACACCCGTGGTCATTCCCCCTGGAGATGCTTGAGTTGTGTAGCATTTGGAGTAGATTTACATACTCAATGAAATGTAATCTTTTCAAAAAATAGTTAAAGGCACAGCTCTCTTCAAGTAAACATCAGAAATGTTAACCTTATCCATTAAAGGGCAGCCATGTTTTATACTGAAATCTTATTGGGAAAAGCAATTCTAAGAGCTAAATCCCAGGATTCTCTTTGGTTTCTGAGATGCACATTGTCACCACTCCAAAACTTAAGCTGCTACCCAAGGAATAAAACCCTATAGTTTACCTCAAGAATCTTTTAGTGATGCATCCAAAGGAAATATATTGGATATTTTTATTGTTGATTATTTGAAAGAGAGTGGGAAAAAGGGCCAGGTAATAAATAAGTTTGGCTTCCTAGGACTTAAAGTGTCTGTCACAAATATTTAATTCTGCCAAATACAAAAGAGCCATAGATAGTCCTTCATTCTGTGTGGCAGGATTTAACTTTAGGACATTATTTGTTGTCCTGAGATAAGGGTTTCAAGGTCTTTTCTTTCCAAATCTTTTTCAGTAAAATATTTTTGAGCATTCATAAATAATTTATGTATTTTCATTGATTACTAGTAATAATTTACTATTTTACACATAAACACCATAAAACACAAAATAGAAATTATAAAGATGAGGTAAAGATAATCAATCAAATTATCACTTAACAATGGTATAGTACTTTCAGGTGAGAAATGTGGTTAAAAATGTTTTAGTATTTTGAAAACTGGAGTCAACGCTTTCTGTTACAACTCTCATAATGTCTGGATCATCTAAGATCAATTCATTATGCGATTTTGAATGGTTAGTGTGCCTGAAAAAGACACTTTAAAACAATATACAGAAAAAAGTCTATTTCTGTGCTTATTAAATTATAACAGTGTTAAATCCCATCTGCCAATGAAGTAAAAATTTGTGTTAAAATTTATTCCAAAATTTTTCATCTTTTATAACGTGAATCAGTTTTTCTCTAAACTATTTGAAAAGTATCACACTTTTTTTGTATTGACAGATGGGTTAAAATCCCACTGAAAATCTTTATTTGAATTTTTATAAAAAAATTAGAAATTATGTTTCCATGATTTCTAAAAATGTGCCAATGAAGTGTTTTGTTGTTGTTGTTTAAACAGGTGAATTGCTTATATTGTTTTTGGCAATAAAGTTAAATAATGACAGAAATATGTCTGCACACCTTTTTGTATAATGTCCTTACTAAAGAGCAATGATTTATTTCAAAAAGCAGTTATTTCAGCACTCGTCATTAAAATGTCATCTGTACCTTGAAGGAGTAGAGTGTGTTTGCTTTCACTTAATAATATGATGGAATCATTTATCTGGCAGTCATTGGTTTCCTCTGTAATGTGGCTGATGAAGAACTCTCAGTAAGTGCAAAAGTGCCAGCTCTGCCATTTTCTTGCTGTTCGTATGTGCTTGCATTGTTCACATAATCCTAAACCAATATTTTTCTGCAGTAATTTTTAAAAATAATTGTTCTTTTTGTGAAAATTACTCAGGTGAAATTCGATAATATAATAAACAAATCCATAAACACACAAAGTCAATAAATCTAAATTTGGGAAGGTTGAACAAACGAATGAAATAGTTACTCTAATCTCCTCATATAATGGGTCTCCTCAATTTCCCCCTTATAGCATGTGACATGTGACTATCTGATATATGGAAGAATGAGGATGCCAAGTCAATTCATACATTAATTATCTGTAAGGCTTAAAGCACTTCTGATTTAAAGACAGATATATGTAAATAACAGTTCCATTACACTCCTTTGGAACCTCAATGTACCACCCTGTGGACCCTATGGGAGTAACATCGTATTTTATGCATCACTGTTCTTCAGTGAGAACCAAACTAGTCAATTAGAATTTCTCAACAGATACTTGAGTATTGAGCCAGTGACCCAAGAGGAGAAAATGATTATTTTCTATTGATTCCTTCAACCTAGATCCCTGTAATCATCATGGTTTCTGATTGATACTCTATATACATATTATATAAATATTATGAGTTTTTTGTAGGAATTGTCTCACACGATTATGGGAATGGGCACATCCAAACTCTATAGAGTAGGCCACATGCTGGAAACTCCAATGAAGATTTGCCATGAATCCCCCAAAGCTGGCTGGTTGAAGTAGAGATGGAAATTCCTTCTTCTGACTGCTGAAATCATGACTTCTCTTTTTAGGGCTTTCAAATGATAAGATGGACTTTTCTCATTGTTCATTGCAATCTCCTTTGTTATTGTAGATGTAATCACACATAGATGCAATCAACTTATGATGATTTTAAACCATGGAATATCCTCATAGTAACAATCAGGTAAGTACTTGATTGACCATGCAACTGGACACCAAAACCTGACCATGAACTTAACCATCACAATCCCATACATATCCTTGCAAACAATTTCATTTATTCATAAACTACTAAGGTCTATTTTCTCTTGCTAATAACCATAGAACTTTAATTGATATACATGATATTAATAACTGTTTGTGATCTAGTCTCTGCCTACTTGTGCATTCTCGTGTTTGATCACATATCCTCACATGTTTTCTTTTTAGCAACACCAGAAAATGCAGGATTCCCTTGTGTGTTCTGTCACTTTCTGCCACTCAATAAATGCCCTCTATCTTGATGGAACAACTGCCATTACTCTCTAGCTCAGTACTCACCTTCCTGAAGGGGTTTTCTCATCTCCATCATTACATCATGATGAGTTTCAGTAAATCCAGGATAATTTCCAATAATGTTCATGCCTTATGGAAGCATGAATTGGGGGGCTTGATCTTTCAATGGATCATCAGTTTTGTGAGGGAAAGGATCTCAAAGGAGGCACACATGTGGAAAGAAAGGAAAAAACACAGTTGAATCATGCAGTAGGAGTTCTTTCCAGTAAAATATATGCTTTTCTTCAGTTTCATGATAAAATAGCCTAAGTTGCTTAGATTCAATAGACATCAGGCAGACATTTTGTGGGATTAGTAATAGCCAGACATGTATGTGGGCTAACCTCTTGGAAGTCTCATCATTCATATTTCTTCTTTATGTGTTTTTCTCTGCCACTGGTTATGGTGGCGATTATAGTAACACCATTTCTGTTTATGGACACACCTTTTGCAAGGTTATAATTCAAACCTAAATTAATTTCTGTTTGTTTACTCCCTTTTTCCAGTACCGTGATAGAGCATATGGCAAATGATTGTAGCCACCATGCTTTGACACAGTAGAATATTCATTTCCCCAATTGCATATGAGGATTTATATCATTATATCAATTAAGGCACTCTAGGGTTAGTTGGAATTACAAATACCTTAAATGAAGGCTATCAAAGGTCAAACATTCACTACATTTTTATATGGTTATTTGGTTCATGTTTTCAGGGAGAAAAAAGAATGACTTTTTAAAAAAAAATTCATAGAGTGCATTCACAGTGGTTTCTATTTTAATGGGAAGAATGAGAAATGGCAGCTATAGAAGAAACCATCAATGATTGAAAGAGTCGAGTGGATAATAACTTATTTGTGAGTCACTGTTTCTTGAGTACCAGCCTGAGGAAGTTTCTGAAGATCCCAAGAAATAAGTTCTTTGTCATCCCAGACACACCCCTCCAGGAGAGAATTTAGCAGGTCTTCTCTAGGAGAATACAACGAAGCTTTTACCAAAGTGAAAATATAGCAGCAGCAAATGAAAGCCTATATTTAAAAGGAAGCAAAGCAGGCTGTTAGAGCATCTTTTCTCTTTTCTGTGTGTGTCTGGGGCAGATGCAGGGCTGGGGGCTTGGAAGCAGTGGCAGGGGGCATGCATACATTGTTGCCCTTTGGGAGAAACCTACTCTCTACAGAAAGAGATGAGAGAGATAGGAGATGAGAGTCATCTTTGTCTTAAAATCCTTAAAAGACCTATTTGGGGAAGAAAGTCAAAGCACAAAACACTTACTAAAAGGTGAGAAAATAAGGCACAGAGAAAAAAATTACTTGAGTTTCACTATCCATGGTTCAGGCTCTGAGGCATTATACTTTAGTTATCATTTGACTAGTAAATGTAAGAAGCGGAATTTAAGCAAAGGTCTATCAAGACTTTGTAATAACCACCAGTGATTCTCAGCTGGCAAGAGAAGGACTACACGCAGCCAAGGAGAATAGAAGATCTAGAAGTGAGAATAACTGTAGGATGGTGAGGCATAATTTATAAAAACATATTCAAAATTATAATGCAATTATTTTTAGTGGGGAAGTTGCTTTTCAATATGGAGTAAAGAATGTAAATTTTGAGAAAATATTATCAATCTATAGGTTGAAAACTTACATGAAATATCATTAACAATGGCAATTTACCAAGTCATGGCCTTGAACATACAATGTTCTAAAGTGAACATGCAGCAGAAGACCTGAGTTTTCTGTTTCCCCAGTTAGTGTGCCTGTGTGGCTCTCAGAGAATGAGCATCTTTGCAAGTAAAGTATCTACCACTTAACACTTTATTTTAAAACATGAAACCTAAAAAGTTTTGTTAAATATCTTGAAACCTAAATACAAACCAATTCATTCATTTAATGGTCACTTGGGAAAAAAGAAAGAAACTAACAACACAAAACAGCCAACTTTCTCAATTCTGGAGGAAATTCTAAATATGTTAGGCTTATTTGAGAAATGCTACATTGTTCTCCAACATTGTGTGATTATATATATATATAAAATATGTATTATATATTAAATATAGTTATATATTGTATATATTAATTATATTAGTTTGTAATCTATTTTATGGAAAAATCAAGGAACTTTCAAAGACCAGTTATACTATATTTTGCCTTGAAAATCATCTTTCAAACTCACTTCTCTCTCACTAAATCAGGTACTATTTCAATGTTGAAGGTTGGGTAAAGTGTTCAACTCAATATTTTATAGCCAAGATAAAAGGACAATAAAGAATATGACAGTGACATTATACATTTCAGAAGGAAAAGACTCAGTAAATATTAATTAATATTATCAGTTCTTCATTTGCTTGGGAATTTGAAAAGACCACGTATCTCTATTGAATGAAAACTTACTAAGTCCCTAAGTCCCTATGGCTAAGCATATATAAAAGCATACATAAGACAATGCCCAATACTTCTTTATGTTTTCTACTGTTCTACAAAGTAAAGGTCCTAAAGCTGAAATAAAAAGAGGCTAACAAGGAAAAAATGACTAGCAAGCAAGTGCATTAAAGAATGAATATATGAAATTCCACAGCAGAGGTGGCTGTGGCAAAGGCAATGGGAGAAGAAGGAAATGCACTGATATCAGAGAATGTAAGTTCCTCCTGGGAAGGACTTCATCTCCTGTGTGCTACACATAGCGCAGAACCTCACCTTTAATAAGGGTGCATTGAGGACAATGTATCTGGGTAAACAGTAAGATGGGTTGAGTAAAAGTAATATCTAGAGATGATACTAAGGAGGACAAACTGGGAGGAGAATTGAGACATGATTTGTAAACATAGATCTAAGGAGAAATGAGGAGAATGAAGCAAGAAAGCAATAACACCTTTTAAAACAAGTTACCATGAAGGAAGTTTATGAAGAGCTTGCTGCTGTCTGGGAAGGGGGAGATGTCATTAGTCCAGGGAAAGTGCTAAAAAGAGACAAACAGAGAAAACCAAAGACAGTCAAAAAGCAGCATGGCTAGATGGGAATCTGTAATTGCTGTTTCTACAATATCTGTAAGAGTCATGACACATGTTTATAAAAGAGCATCGGAAGTGGTCAATAGACTGTCAAAGACTGAAGGAAATATCTCAATTGCCTGAAATAAATAAATAATCACACAAAATTTAGACCCTTTGTAAATTATGGTGCATGCATTTTCTTCTCTGCTTCTTAGTTTCCACAGATTATTTATAATATTTAATTCTAAAACATAAATTAAAATAATTTTTTTGTACTAAAGTGTGTCCATACTCATAGAATCCTGATATACTAGGCAAATCAAAGTGGCTAGCGCAGCTGGATAACTAAGAGGAACAGCATTTTCAAGGCTAAGATATGGGAGATATAGAGAAAGAAGAGTGGTAGAATCATTGCATCATTGGTCTTGATCCATCATCCCTCCATATTTTCATTCTTTGGGCTATTTCATCTTATGGATCTTCTCACTAAAGGAGTACATTTATTTCCCCAACCCTTGAATCTTGATGATCCATATCTAGCATTGGCCTTTGAAATGCAGTGGAAGTGATCAGTGCTTGAGACTCAAGAGGTTTTGTGGTTTTCCACCTGTTCTTGTGAAACAAACTTGGTAACATCTACTGAAGGTGAGAGGCACGTGGAAGGGTCCAGCTCCTGAGTCACCCCAGTGAGGCCTTCCTAGACTAGCTAACACTCAACTAGCTAGCAGACATGAAATTGAACCTTACCAAGTACAGGAGAACTTCCTAGATGAGCCCAAGCTAAACTGTTGACCAGTAGACTCTGCTGCTAAATAAATGCTTATTGGGTTAAGCCATGAAAATATTATTATCCACATTTTTAAGTGAGGACTACTAGAGAAGATAACTAATTCTTCCAGATCACATAGAACTGAAATCATAGGAGTTCAAATCTAAGTCTCTCTGACTACAAATTCATGAAATTTTTTCTTACAACAGATTTTTATCTACTCCATTTATTTTTTAATTTTTTAATTTTTTTTTTTTTTTTTGCATGGGCAGGACCCGGAATCAAACCCGGGTTCTGCCTGCTGAGCCACCGTGACCCATCCTACCCCACTTATTTTTGACAAGTGAAAATGAAACAATGATGATCTGAGAACAACCAAGCTTTTGTTGCTGACTAGTAAGTGTTGTACATACCTCATGACTAAATGTAAGCTCTCCAGCAGCATGATTACGTAAACCACAGCACTCAGTGGTTTAGTATAAATGAAATAGCATATTTAGTGCTGGGTAGTTAGCATTCACAGTGTTTGTAGCTTAGGTGTGTATTGTCGATTTTAAACTCCAATTAATCACAACATATACAGCAATATTGCTACATATGCAGCAATATGGTCCTATCATTAAAGAATCCCCTGATATTTCACAATTATACTCCACTAGTCTTAACAGATCTGGATTCAAATATCGGTTTTGTCACTGAAGGGCTGTGTAAACTTGAGCAATCTCTAACCCAGAGTTCTAGTATCAACTCTGAACATTGAAACCTAAATGACCTTAGAATTCTTCTATAGTAGTCTCACTATTTTATATTACAGATAAGAAAATATTAAGCCTTTATTCAATATAATGTGGAAACATTTTCATGATGTTAGATTTCTGAGCACTTGTTTTAAAATATTGAGCCACTGTTATTCCTTCTTTTCATTACTAAAGTTCAAATAAGTTTTGCATGTCCTAGACAAGTGCCTCATCTCCATTTGTGATAATGGATATGAGAGTGGCTTAGAAGACCTCACATTACTAAGTTAAGCATATTTTAAATCTGCTTAACTCTAACAAGCTGCTTCATGTTTAAGACCTTATGTTACCTTCTCACTGCCTGGTATGAACTTTTTTACTTTGAAACCAAGGGAAGAAAGAATGAATAAAGGTGGGGATGCATTAACTTCTCTTTGAGTGTGGCTCTGAATATTTTTGTTGCCTTACATGAGTCATTTAACCTTCATTTTATCCTGCTAAGCACCACTTCACTGATATGATATGAACTACCTTTCAAGAAGTGAAGTTTCCAAGTTTCCATAACAAATAATAAATCAAAGTAATGTAAATGGCAAATGCAAGTCTATTATGCAAGACTTTTCTCTCTTACAATGGTGAGATATTAAAGAGGGAAGGGACCTTAGACACAAGTTTTTTCATCACTTTTAATAGTGGAGAAACTTGAAGCAGAAAAGAAAAGTGGCATCTCCACAGTCATCGAGCCATGTTAAAACCAGGAAGTGCCAGGACACAAAGCCTTGACTGCAAAATCAATCCTTTTTCTCTACAGTGTTGTGTCTTACCTCCACTAAGATATGTTGGCTGGATCTCAGTGAGCTCTCACCTGTTTCTCATACTACCATCCATAATCTCTTTTATTCTGTCTGCCTTAAATGTCCCTCTTGGGAAGAAATAATTTAGGATGCATCATAGCTATATACTCTCCTACTTTGGCTTTGCACTGGCAAGATGACCTCTTTCACCTTATCCAGAAGGTATCAGCATGAATCCTTGAGCACCAGAATATTCTCATTATATCTTATTCTAGTCTAGGGTGCCATATGAAAGATGACCAATTCAATATTTTTTACTTAACATATAAGGATTTTAATCTCCAGCAGCATAAGAGTTTACCTATTCACGCAAACCCTGCTAGGGAAATGCATTTTCTATTTGTGTTTATAGTTTACACATAGCCATGCTGACTAGAAAATAATAACATTTTGTGAGGAAGGGGTAGGAGGTGGATTCAGAAATGGCAAGAAAGCTTCAATCTTGTCATTCAAGTTAACCATTAGTAAGAGCTATCCTTTGTCCAAGAGGTTTCTCTCAATCCTGAAAACTGCAGCTCTAGTTTTAGATGGACACTAAAAGGACATATGAAAGAAGGTGAATGGTAACTTCCCAAGTCACTTGACAGAAGTAAGCAAAAACCCTTTCCAGAGAAACACATATAACATAATCGAAAACCCCTCACAGATAAAATTCAGAAGTATACAATCTTATAATTTATAAGGTCTAAATGTATACAGAAATGGAGGATCATTAGAATGGAAAAATTGAATAACTAAAGACACAAAAAACAATAGGTAAAAATAAATGAATAAATAAAATAGGTACTGCAATCATTATATAAGGAATATAAGCTAAATACATGTAATTTGGTTAAAAAATAAGATTTTCAAATATTGATAAACTCAAGAGGTTATCAATAGAGGTTATCAATAATAGCAAAACAGATTCCAAAGAAAGACAAATATAATTTGAATTTATAATATTTAATAATTAATATCAGATATTCAATGAACAGGTTAAATGCTGGATTAGACCTAGATGAAAAAGAGAAATATTAAATAAGAAGATAAAACTGAAGAAATTATGAATCAAAAGAAATCATTGAAAATGCTGGCTTGAGAATAAAAGTTTAAAAAAAAGTGACAGAGATTAGAATGGGAAGAGTGAAATTAGTTCTACCCAAAGTACCAGGCGGAGACAGTAGCTAGAGTAAGAGAAAGGACATGTTCAAAGATAAAATGGTTGATTATTCAGAAATGATGAAAGGCACCAATATCCAGAGTTAAGAAAGACATCATACTCCTAAAAAAAGATAAATAGAAATAAACACATAAACGAATTGTAGTAATACTGAAGGACTTTCAAACCAAAGAAAAAAATTAAAATAAGCTGGTTTGCAATACAGATTATGTACAAATGAGTAACAAATATCTTAAAAGCTCACCTCTTATCAGAAATAAACAGAATAATCCACAGTACCAAGTTAAAGTAATTGTGAAGTCAGGCTAATTTACACAGCAAAATTATCTCTCAAGAACAGAAGCAAAATTAGGACACTTTTCAGGCAATAAAAATGAGGGAAACTTCTAGAGTACAGACTTCAGGAAAAAAGAAAGTTGGCCCAGAAGAAAGTACAGCTATATCAGAAAGAATGGTTGTTAAAGACACTGATAAATGTATAGGTAAATCTAAAGTCATTTGATTGTACAAAGCATTAGCAAGAGTTTTTAAAATTATGATGTTTAAAACGTCAAGATATGTCTAAAATTCTCCACAAAACTGCATATATGTCAGGAGTGAGGTGACTGTTAAATAATTTTGGAATTCATGCCTTGTTTATGAAAAAAATTGTTTTTGAGCTTCATTAAATATCTGACAATGTCTAAGCAATCACTGAATGAATACAAATAGGGTACATATCTTTCAAACCTAAATTTCTCAGACAATCAAGAATAAAAGTACAATTGATAGAAAATAGTTATTGCCCTACTACTCTAACTGTAGCTATAACCAAAATCAATACATATATAAAATATAAGGACAAAGAAGAGTTAGCATTAAAATCATGTAACTATATCTATCAAGTGAGGTGTATTTTCCACTAATAGTGGAGTGATTGCAGATTTGTTTTTACTAAATGTTTATCAAATTAAAAGGCTGAGGGGCCTACCTTTTTGTGCAGATGTGAGAATTAGATAATCTTGGGTCAGAGGACAATTGTGAAGTTAACAAAGCAGCAGGAAAGTTAAGGGGCAAATACTGGAAAGAAGAGAAAACAGAGGGAGTGAATTCCAAATTTTATATATAATCTTCACACAAAATCCTTGACCAGTTACTGAACAATGCATGTTGTGCTGGTTTGAAAGGATGCATGTCCCCTAGAAAAGCCATGTTTTAATCAAAATCCCATTTCATAAAGGCAGAACAATCCCTATTCAATACTGTATGCTTGAAATTATAATCAGATCATCTCCCTGGAGATGTGACTTAATCAAGAGTGGTTGTTAAGCTGGATTAGGTGACGACATGTCTCCACCCATTTGGTAGGTCTTGATAAATTTCCGGAGTCCTATAAAAGAGGAAACATTTTTGAGCATGGAGGAGATTCAGAGAAAACACAGAATGCCGCAGCACCACGAAGCAGAGAGCCCATCAGCCAGTGCTTTGGAGATTAAGAAGGAAAATGCCTCATGGGGAGCTTCATGAAACAGGAAGCCAGGAGAAGAAACTAGCAGATGACGCCATGTTTGCCATGTGCCCTTCCAGATGAGAAAGGAACCCTGACCGTGTTCACCATGTGCCTTTTCAGATGAGAAAGAAACTCTGACTGTGTTTGCCATGTGCCTTCTCACTTCAGAGAGAAATCCTGGACTTCATCAGCCTTCTTGAATGAAGGTATCTTTCCCCAGATGCCTTTGATTGGACATTTCTATAGACTTGTTTTAGTTGGGACATTTTCTTGGCCTTAGAATTGTAAACTAGCAACTTAGTAAATTTCCCTTTTTAAAAGTCATTCCGTTTCTGGTATATTGGATTCTGGCAGCTAGCAAACTAGAACACATGTTTATGGGAGATTCCAGGGGACCCAATGAGAAGTAGTAGCTGGAAACTAAATTGAGTGATGTTTTCAATTGCCATTCTGTAGAAGGCACTGCAGAGTTAGACGTTTCAGTTCAGCCAAATCAACTGGTTATTATAAAAAACAAAATTATTCAGATAAATAAACATTATGCAGAGACTTTACAACTTGTCATTCACAATGTTTAGTATATAACTTTTAAATTTTACTATACATGTGAAGAAATAGAAAAATGTGATACACACTCAAGAGAAAACCCAGTCAATAAAAACTGATATTGAGATGACTCAAAACTTGGAATTGACAGAAAAGAACTCCAAAACAGCTAGTATAAGCATTCATAAGTTTGATCAATAGCATAAAGAATAATATAATTATATTGAATGAATGGACAGAAAACATTCTGAATGGGCTAAATAGCAGATTGAAGAAGGTAGAAAAAGAGTTCTTGAAAATAGCGCACTTAAATTTTTCTGACCTGAAGAACTGGGGAGGAAACAAAGATCAAAGAACATGAGCAAACTCGTGTGGTACACTATATAGTTTTCAAACAAATGGTTAATTGGGATCCCACAGTAGAAGAAAAAGTGAAATAAGCATAAAAAATATATAAAGACTTAAAAGGACAAAAAAATCCCAAATTTGGTGAGAACTCCACAGAAGATGGGATCAAGTACAGTTGGCTCTATGTACAAGGGAACGGCATTACTTTTAGGAAAACTGTGATCTGCCTGATCTTGATTACTAGATGAAATCTTAGGAAGTTGTTCAATGAAGGATAGAAAGAGAAACCCAGAAGTTAAGAGTCAGTGGGCAATCAACAATTCTATTTCCCCATATCTATGTTTGAGTTTAATCATGAATGCAAAGCCAAAAGAAGCTCAGCTAAACACAAAAGATCTGATTTGAGATTGGAGCATCCACCTACGAAATAGAGATTGAAATCTATGCAGGAAACAAAGGAACTCAGATAAAAAAACAATAAATCCATAGTGGCTACATCATATCATTCATAAGATTCAGGACACAATCTAAAATTATGTAGAATACAAAGAACCAGGGAAATGAAATATATTCTTAAAAGAACAGAATATCATCTGTAACCAACACTGATATGAACTAATATTGCAATTAACAGGCAAAACTTTTGAAGAAGATATAATAAATAGTACTAACGAAGCAAAAGAAAAAATTTCTTCTAATTAGTGAAAACAACAAATCTCAATGGAAAAATGGAAATAATAAAATGAACAAAATGGTTATTCTAAAGCTGAAAAAATATATCTTAAATTTAAAAGAAAAGTTACCTGATGGACTTAAGATCACAATAGATGTTACATAAGTGAATTTGAAAATAGATGATGGTAAATTAATCATTTTTAAGAGCAATGAATTCTCACACAAGTGAGAAAAAAATATTAAAAATAAGATTCTCAAAGGCTTAGTCTTTGAAAAGAGAAATAAAATTGAATAAACTTCAACTATTCTGATAAAGAGACTGAAATGAAAGAAGGGCATAATTACAGATCTTACAGTCATTAAAAGGATAATGATGGAATATTATGGACAACTATATACCAATAAATTTCATAACTTATATGAAATGGAAAGGTTACTTGAAAGACACAAGTTACGAAAATTTACCCAGAAAAAAATAAGAGAAAAATTACAAGATCACTCTATGAGTTAAAAGCATTGAATTCATAATTAAAAACCTTCCCACATATTAAATTTTATGCCCAGATGGCTATACTACTTTATTTTAGCAAACATTTAAGGAAGAAGTATATCAATCCTGCATAACCATATTTAGAAATTAGGGAAGGAAGGAATATTTTCTAATATTTGAATATTATCCTGATACCAAAAACCAAACAAATTACAAGAAAAGAAACACACAGAAATATTCCTCATAAATATTTGAAAATCCTTAAAAAATATAAAATTGAGTTCAGCAATATTTAAGTAAGATAAAACATTGTGAAGAATAAGGTTTATCATAGAAATGCAATCTGTAATAAAATCTGAGAGTCAATTTAATTTATCATATTGATTAGATGAAGGATAAAAAACTATTTTTGGTAGAGGGAAAAAAACAGTATTTGATGAAATTAAGCATTCATTTATTATTAAAATTCTCAGCAAAAAAAAAGTAGATATTATAGTTTGGAAGCTCTACGTACCCCAGAAAGGATCATTTTCTTTTAATCCATTCCTGTGGATGTAGACCTGTTATAGGTGGGACCTTTTGTAGGTTATTTCAGTTGAGGAGTGCCCCAGGGTGAGTCTTAATCTTCTTACTGGAGTCCTTTATAAGAGGAAAAAGACAGAAAGAGACACAGAATCTAAGAGATGTAATTAAGAGAAACTTACAAAGCAAAGTCCCGTAGAAGCTAAGAACCCAGAGAAAACAGAGAGAGCCACTGAAGGCAGAGCTGAAAGCAATGAAGGACCAGCAGATGCAGGACACATGCCTTCCCATGTGATACAGGTGTCCTGGATGCTGGCAGCCTGTCTTCAGAGTCCGGATTTTGTCCTATTGATGCCTTCATTTAGGCATTTTCACAGCCTAAGAACCATAAATTATAAAGTAATAAATTCCCATTGGAAAAGCCAACCCATTTCTGTTATACTCCATTCCAGCAGCTTGATCAACCAATACAGTACATATCTTCCTCAATCTGCATAATGGACCTTTAATCCAAAAAAATGCACCTAACACCATACTTAGTGATTAAGAACTGAATAATTTCTACTTAAAATCAGGAACAGGACAGGAATGTCCACATGCACCATTTGCATTCAATGTTGTATTGGTGTTAATTATCGTTACACTCCACAACAACAGTACACCTTTTTCTCAGGTGCTCATGGATCATTCTCAGAGATAGACCATATGCTGGGTCACAAAGCAAGTTTCAACAAATTTAAAAAGATTGAAATCATACAAAACACTTTCTCAGATCATAAAGGAATGAAGTTGGAAATCAATAATAAGCAGAGTGCCAGAAAATTCACAGATATGTGGAGGCTCAACAACACACTCTTAAACAACCAGTGGGTCAAGGAAGAAATTGCAAGAGAAATCAGTAAATATCTCGAGGCAAATGAAAATGAAAACACAGCATACCAAAACTTATGGGACACAGCAAAGGTAGTGCTAAGAGGGAAATCTATTGCCCTAAATGCCTATATCAAAAAAGAAGAAAGGGCAAAAATTCAGGAATTAACTGTCCAGTTGGAAGAACTGGAGAAAGAACAGCAAATTAACCCCAAAGCAAGCAAAAGGAAAAAATAACAAAGATTAGAGCAGAAATAAATGAAATTGAGAACATGAAAAACAATTGAGAAAATCAATAAAAGCAGAAGTTGGTTCTCTGAGAAAATCAATAAGATTGATGGGCCCTTAGCAAGATTGACAAAAAGAAGAAGAGAGAGGATGCAAATAAATAAGATCAGAAATGTAAGAGGAGACATAATCACTGACCCCACAGAAATAAAGGAGGTAATAACAGGATACTATGAACAACTTTATGCTAATAAATACAACAATGTAGACGAAATGGACAACTTCCTAGAAAGGCATGAACAACCAACTTCGACTCAAGAAGAAATAGATGACCTCAACAAACCAATAACAAGTAAAGAAATTGTATCAGTCATTAAAAAGCTTCCCAAAAAGAAAAGTCCAGGACCAGACGGCTTCACATGTGAATTCTACCAAACGTTCCACAAAGAATTAGTACCAATCCTGCTCAAACTCTTCAAAAAAATTGAAGTGGAGGGAAAACTACTTAATTCATTCTATGAAGTCAACATCACCCTCATACCAAAACCAGACAAAGATATTACAGAAAAAGAAAACTACAAACCAATCTCTCTAATGAATATAGATGCAATAATCCTCAACAAAATTCTAGCAAATCGAATCCAGCAACATGTTAAAAGAATTATACATCATGACCAAGTAGGATTCATCCCAGGTATGCAAGGATGATTCAACATAAGGAAATCAATTAATGTAATACACCATATCAACAAATCAAAGGAGAAAAGAAAGGAAAACAAAAGTCCCTGACAAGCTACACAAGAGAATCTTCCATTCACATTACTGCTTTTGATATTTATGGGGAATTCTTTAAAAACAGCTCCTTTTCTGTGTCTATCTAAAACAATAGCTCCTTAAAAAATAATTGTCATTGAATAACACAAGGACAAGAAAATTTAAGGCACAAAGATTGAAAAGAGAGAAGTCAAACACTCCTTATTTGTAAATGATCTGATTGTTTGTGTACACAATCTAGAGACTATATTCAATAACTATTTTAGAATATATATAGTTGAATTTAGCAAAGTCACAGAAGGCAAAGTTTATATACAAAATCATTTTTATTCTGATATACTAGTAACAAATAATTAAACTGAACTAGAATAACTGAACTAGAAATTTAATGGACCTACAATCAAAATCCCAAAAAGGTTTATTTTTCTTTCTTGAAATTTATAAGTTATTGAAAAAAATTACATGTATAAAGATTTTATAAATGAAAAACAAACTTGGAGAACTTACTTCAACTGATTTTAAGACATAACAAAATTATACTGGTTACAATAATGTGTTATTAAACTCACATGTATATGATTAACTTGTTTCAATCAATTTGATTAACTCGAATCAATCATAGATCTAAATGTCCCATCAAATTCTATAAAATTTCTAGAAGAAAATACTTTTTACATTGGAGAAGGCAAAGTTTCATAGGTAGGAGCAAAATGACAGGTAGCACAAAAGAAGAATTAATAAATTGGCCTTTATCAAAATTAAAGACTTTGCTCTTTGAAACACACAGGAAAGAAAACAAAATGCAAACCACAGGTTGGGAGAAATTATTCAAAATATAAGACAAAGGACTTGTTTCTAGAATTCATAGGCATACATATAACTCATTAGTTAGAAGAGATCCAACCAAATTAAAAAAGGTTTGAAAGGCTCGTCTCAAAGAGCAATACAACAATAAAACAGTATATGAATCACAAATAAGTACATGAGAAGATGCCCAATAAAATTATCAGGGAAATTCAAATTAAAGCAATATTGACATAAGACTACAACACCCTTTGGAATCACTAAAATTGAAAGTAAAGGCAAATCAAGTGTTGGTGAGAAATATGGAACAAGACTCTCATAGACTGAGTGGGGCTACAAAGACACATAGCCAGTTTGCAAGAGTTTGGAAGTTTTGGAAAAATTTAAATATGATCCTTACATACAATATGCAAAGGAATAAACAAAGGACTTTTGTCTAGAATTCATATGGCTGTACAAAGATATACATGTACGTATACAAAGCAGCTATGTTCGTAATGACAAATATCGGAATAACCCATCTTTCAACAATTAGGTGAAAATCATGATGAGCACATACAATGAATTGCTACTCAGAAAAAAAAAAAACGAATAAACTGTTGATACATCCAAGAATGTGAGGGAATCTTAATATCATTATGCCAAGTAAAAGATGTCAGAAAGAGAAAAATATATATATATACTATAGGGTTCCACTTACTTGATATTTTAGAAAATAAAAATTAACCTTTATTGATAGGGAATGAATACAGCAGTTTCTTGAAGATAAGTGAGGAAGAAGGGGTGGATTGCAAAGAAGCATAAGGAATGTGGGGGCATGGTGAAAAATTTCAGTATCTTGGTTGTGCTGGTGGCTTCACAGATATATTCATGTTATAAAACTCATCAAATTGCTTGCTTTAAATATAAATTGAACTTCAATAAATTCATATAAAAAGTTGCAACTGCTTAAATGAAATATTGTAACACTATATTGTAGGTATTATAGGGTTTGATATGTGTGTATAAGCAAGATACGGCTAGGTAAATTCAAATAATGAGAGCGGTAAATCTATATCATTGAAAGATTTCTATAATTTATTCTGCATATTAGAAGCAGACAATAGGAAAATAAAATTAATAAAAATCATAAATACTTGGGGATAAAGTTAACACAAGAAGTCCAAGAATTCTATGCTATGAACTACAAAATGTCATTGTGAGAAACTGAAAAATTCATAAATAAATGGCGACATAATAAATATAATGTCGATTCATGAGATTCTAATATGCAATTCTTTAATGACTAATGATGCAGAACATTTTCCAAGTGCTTTTTTACCATCGGTATATTTTTGGTGAAATGTCTGTGCAAATCTTTTGACTATTTTTAATTGGGTTTTCAATTTTCTTGTTGATTTTTTATAGTTCTTCAAATATTACAAATGCAATTCTTTTATCAGATATGGATTTTGAAATATTTTTTCCAGTCTGTGGTTCATTCTTTCATTCTCTTAACAGTGCCTTTCAAAGAGCAGACATTTTTAATCATATATTCTTTTATGGATTATGCTTCTGGAGTCATCTCTAAAGAATCTTTGTCTAACATAAATCATTAAGATTCCCTCCTATGTTTTCTTTAAGAATTTTTGTGGTTTGGGTTTTACATTTAGGTCTACTATATATTTTGAATTGATTTTTATTTATGAAGTGAGGTAGAGATTAAGCTTTTAATTTCTTTGTTTTTTGCATTTGATGTCTGAATGTTGGGTACTATTTGTTGAAAAGACTGTTTATTATTAATTGAGCTCACTTTGTGCATTTGTTGAAATTAAATTCTCCATACATGTTGGGTTCTACTTCTGGACTCTTTTCATTTCAGTTAACCTACACGTCAATCCCTTCATCTATACCCTTCAATACTACATTGCCTTGATTACTGCAGCTTAATATGTCTTGAATTTGGTGATGTGAACATGCCAAATTAGTTCGACACTTTCAAACTTTTGGTTCCCCTTCCTTTTCATAATCATTTTAGAATGAGCTTGTTTTTATGATTTATTAGATTAGAATAATTGTGAGAGTTAATTAGTCCCCACTACCGAAGCAAGATTCTCTGTGTACTCTACCCATTGCATGGTGAGACATTCCTGGCTTGCTGGTGTGAACACACACTATTCCTGGTGCTGTATGAACACTGGAAACTATTACTTTAATCTTTGTGGAATCCATGGTCTTAAGTTCATTCCTTGGCCACAAGTAATTTCCTCCTGTGCCTGGGTTGGACCAATACTCAGCTGAATACTTGATGGAGACACTCTGCTGGTCTTGAGGGTTCTTTCTCTGCTTGGCTCTCTCCTATCTAAAACTGTTTCCTGAAAACCTCAGCTTCCTAGATATGGCCAGACTCTCAGCTTAGTTCCCTTAACCCAGAGTACACTGTGTTCTCCTTTCATTCTCCTTGCCTTCAGAATGGCCCCTAAACTCTCCCAAAGCAATAATCTGATGTTTGTTTCCCATCTCTCCTGTTTTTTGTTGCCTGATATTCTTTGTCTTGAAAACTGTTGTCTTATAAGTGCTGTCAATTTATTGGTTATTTGCATGAGAGGGCAACTGATCCCTGTTTTTCCATTCTTGGCTGGAAACAGAAGTCCAGTGTCACAGATTTTCAGGTACTTCAATTTTTCATCCCTTTCAGCATCCTACAGCCTAACATCAATACATTTTGGTCTATCTAAATAGGTAACCGCCAACATTTCTGATCTATCTAAATGTGCTTTTCTTGTGCCAAGCACTTAACCTAAAACAAGGAATATAATATGACCTGCTGCCAAACTGCTAAGAGCTTAAAAAAAGGCATAGCACTTATAAACTGAAGATAATAATATAGCAGGGTTTATTTTTATTAAAGATATATCTACAAGCAGCCTTTGGAGACCCAAATGAGTTTGGAGAATTAGTGCCTGGCTTTCAGATAAAAAAATAGTTCTGGTAGCAATGAAAGCAACAAGGCATTAAAGTATTCCTCCCTCCATTCTCTGAAAGATAATGTTCTATTATGGAAAGTCATGGATGCTAAGGGTTTTTATATGTTCACATTTAAGAGCTCTATACATAGGGTGTGTTTTAAAATTGAATGTATGTTAGAATTCAACTGGAGGGCTTTTTCTTTATTAGTGGTTCTCTACCAACGGTAGATCCTAGTGTAGGTTTTATCTCGAATTAGAAAAAAAAATAACAATATATTATAAGTTGAAATAAGATGACACTTCCTCAGTGAAGCCTTTCCTAACTTCCCTACCTATTTGTGCTTTAAAGCACATAAAAACGAATTTATAATCCAAAAAGGGTAGAGGGAGGAAAGGAGAGAAGGAGGGAAGAAGGAGAAGGGAAGTAAAGAGAGAGGAAAGTAGAAAGGAAGGAAGGGAGGGGGAAAAGGGAGGGATTGCAGAGAGTAGAAGGGAATTATCAACAGTAGAAATTTCTTATCTAAAATCTAATTTTCAGCAATTATGGTTGGCTCTAAGCACAATTTCCTATGCTCCTGGGACTTTTCTGCTTTTCCACTTATCATGTCCTACCTATTGCCTGTACCCCTCAGCTAGAATTTCACATCCTGTAACCAGCTGTGAATGCAAGGAAAAGGATTAATAAGTAAAGTAGCCAATCGTTTGGAACTTCAGGCAGTGTTTAGACTAGCTCTTTAAACTATTCTCAATATATGCTCAAACAAATTTATGACCAACTTGAAGACTAAGGAAAAATAATTAACTACTTGAAAAGCATTTTGAAGAATTTTTGGAGCATTTGTTTTCATCCATTGGTTTTAAATGTTAATTAAATGTGTTTCTTTGGTATTGAGTTACTTGTATCAGGTTATGAAGAGTACTTGAATATTTTAACAAATATAAATTTAATATACAATCATATTATTCTATAATTTAGGATCCTCACTTATTCCACTGTCCTACCAATTTCTGATGAACCAGACAGGTTTCACTGGAAATTTAAAATATTTCTTGAAAATGAAATAGTAATGATTACAGTTTACATTAAATGAGCATTTACTATGAGACTTAGGTCCCATTTAAAAACTTACAAATACTTGTATAGTTAAATTTAGAATTTGAACTGAACCTGTGTGACTTCAGATACTGTTTTCCTACTTATTAGGTTATAGTAGACTGAGGGTTTTGATTGAGTGGTTGTTCTGGTTTCATTTTGAAAATTCTTTAAAAGGCAGAACTTTTTACCAAAAAAGGAAGCTATTTTAAATAATCAACCCTAATTTCCTTTATGCTTGGGCACATAAGTACTTGTTTTGTGTGTTCGTATTTAAATATAACTGAGATCCTAAAAAATCATAGCTTATACATTTCTGCTTTCTGATCTTTGTTTCAGTTCCTCTCTCTCCTCTGTCTCTCTCTCCCTCTTCCCTGCTTGCTGTTCTCTCCCTCTCTCTCTTCTGTTCTCTCCTGTGTCTTGTCTCTCTCTTTTTCCTTCAAATTGTCGTGCTGATTTCATTCTTGAATTAATGCCCAATACTACGTTCTTATGCAAAATAAGAAAAATAATTCAAAACCTCAACATCAACATTCTATTGTTATTGCTTTGCTATTATTTCTATGGCAATTTCTATGGCATTGCTATCGATCAGAAAAAAAGCTCTGATTTTTTCATACAGATCCTTCCCCTCCCCCAACCTGTCACTGGGCATAGTGCTTATGAATGCACATTCATATTCTCGGCTGGAGAAATATTGCCAGAGCTTAGGTACCCACTGGGCTTTTCTTAGCTTTTTACAGAAGTTATATAGTTTATATTTAAAGAAAGAAAAATGAAAGGGTTTCTGAATTTCTAGCAGAATAGCTTGGGCTTTTCTTTATGATCTATGGACATTAGAGCTTCATATAGAGGAACCTAGTGATATCCTTTGCAAACAAAAGAAGCTTTTGGTAGTGCTCTTAATATGAAGGTCAAGATTTTCTTTATATTCACATTCACTTCAGAAAGAATAAAAAGCAATACACATACGAAGCTAACATGCATTATCCATAAGTCTTGGCATTCTTAAACGCAGCACAGAAACATGAGGAGGAAAAAAAAGTACCTTCTACAGAAGTATTTGGTTCACAGATGTTCATAGAAAACTCTTCAATTGGTTACTGGATTCCCAAATGTACAGTTTATTCTATTTATGCCTGCTATTTTTGATACACTCCTACTTATTGATTTTTCTCTCTGCTGAATGCATTAAGTTAATAGCATTGCAAAGTGGAGGGACTTCGAATATTGCTTCTTATTTTTCAGAAATTTCCTCATTACACAGGGCAGAAAGAAGCTTATGCTATGTGTATTTAATGGGTCTTAGATCTGCAAGGGATGAGGAATGCTCCATGGTTGAGGACACCAACGACACTACCTAGCGGTGGGAGATTTGGACTCTAATTACAATGACAAAAAAAGGCCAAGGCCCTTTTGCCAGTCACACATTCAGTTTCAGTGACATCTTTCAGGCTATTACCTGAATGGTCCATTAAGCGTATTGAAAATGAGACAGAATCCTTCAGCCAGCCAGAATTCTTTACCCTCTTTTTATCCTTGGATTTTTACTGACACAAAAAAATGCCTAAGGATATGGTAAGAATTTTCTGATTGTCTGTGAATTTGCTCTCCTCCTTTCTTTCTGCCACTCATCTCAAATCAATAGTATCATTTATTTAAATTGGACACTTGCCATACACAAATCCATTTGTACACGTGAATGGTGAAGCGGTGCGTCTATATCATGAGATATGTGACTGTTTTTTCCTGAAATAGTATTTAAATTGTTGGTGTGGATATGTGAGTGTATTTGTAAATACATATTGAAATAAGAAAAAAAGGTAGAAAATGAAGCTCTGTGATTAACAGTGGCACAGCTGTTCAAAATATGAAGAGGGTGGGAATGGTGGCTCAGTGGCAGAGTTCTCACCTGCCATGCTGGAGACCTGGGGATTCCTGGTGCCTGCCTTTGCAAAAAAAAAAAAAAAAAAAAAAACCGTGAAGAGTATTTTGTTGCGATTTTTGAGGTCAAAATTAAAAAAAAAAAAAAAAAAAAGTAGACCTTGAAAGATGTACGTAGCCAGGGGCACTAGTAGTCAGCACCACAGGGGAAGGGAAAAGCTTCCTTATTCCTTCCAAATGAATCAGTGGGCCAGTGAGGAATGCCCTTTCTTCCTGCTCATGCTCTCTGGGCTGTCTAGCCAGGTACCACTCCCTGTCCTTCACCCTCCTAGACTCCATCCCTGCATGAAGGCAGAACAGGCTGCTGAAGGGACAGTGCTAAGAAACGTGGAGTTCTGACTGCCCTGGGCTCCCCTGACATACTCACAGGGACCCAGACAGGTCAAATTCAGAGAATGTTCACACAAATACTTGGAAAACAAGAGTCAAGGTCCTTTATCCACAGTATTCCCCAATGGGAAATAAACTAGAGTTCTGAGCAAAAGGTAATGGAAATAAGGGAAGCCATCTAATTATTCACATTTATTGACACAATTATTAATCATGTTTCCTGAATTTCTGATATTATTCCATAGTGGATATTATCAGGAGTTGGAGCTTCAGCCTATTAATGGCATAATGAAAGGGTAAGGATGTATGGAATAAAAATATATAATGCTATTAAATATATTTCAAGGTGTATGAGCACATTTAAACCTAAAAAATATTAAAATAATAATATTCTTAGTAGTTATTTTTTGATTCTCATTTTAAAATTAGCCTTTTACTCATTATAAAAATATGCATGGTAGAAATTGTGAAGACTATGAAATTTAAAATACCATAATCTCATTTATCAGAGAAAACTGGTAACACTTCAGTACATATACCTCTAGACTATTTTTGTCCTTGACTCATAGTCATACGCATTTAATTTCAATTTAGATCATACAGATGTACAATGTTTGAGCCCTCCTTTTTTTCACAAATGATGATATTGTGAGTAATTTCTAGTGGACAAATTGTAAATGGTTCTTTTCAGATGGCATATAGAATTCCACCCTTTGACTCAAGATAATTTAAACATTTCCCTTTGGATCATATTTTTTAATTATTTTTACATTTTTGGTATGCTCTTTAAAGCTATAGTTATACATAAATCTCAAGGAAAAAAAGAATATTTGAAGACTTTAAATATATAATACTAAACTATTTCCAGGAAATGTTTTCTAATTATGCTTCTACTAGCAGGATGAAATTCTCACCATATTCTCAACTATTTTAAAAACTTGCAAAAAGTCATATGAGACAGTTTATATAAATATATAATATTCTCTACGTTCCTACCAATTTTTTAGAAGTCTGTGGGAGGGAGTTGTGGTGGTTTGGAGCTATATATACCCCAGGAAAACATGCCTTTAAATATAATCCATCCTGTTGGTGTGAACCTATTTTAAGTAGGATGTTTTAATGAGGTTTGTTTTGATGAAGTTCCTTCAGTCAGGGTGTGGCTCACGTCAATCAGGATGGGTTTTAATCCTCTTCCCGGAGTCCTTTATAAATGGACTGAAATCTCAACAGAGAGAGAGAATGTCCTTGAGGGAGTAGCCAGAAGCTGAAATCAGCAGAAACTGGAAGAGAAGGGAACGTTCGGAAGCGTCTGCCATGTGCCTTGCCATGTGACATACTAAGGAGCAAGGATCACCAGCAGCCAGCCCAGAATGCCGCAGTCTTCAAGAAGAAAGCATCACCTTGATGGTGCCTTGATGTGGACCTTCTCTTAACTCAAAATCATGAGCACATAAATGCCTCCTTGTTAAGCTAAACCATTGTGTGGTATTGCTTGAGCAGCCTAAGAAACCAAAGCGGATTTTGATGCTGGAAGTATGGGGAGCTGCTATCACAAATACAGAAAAGTCTTTGTAATTGGGTAATATAGAGCAGCTGGAAGAAATATGAGGTATTCGGTAGGAAAAAACCCTAGATTGCTTTGAAGAGAATGCTGGTAGAAATATGAATACCAAAAGGACTCCTGATGAAGCCTTAGGCAGAAATAACAAGCATCCTATTAGAGACTGGAAGAAATCCATCCTTGTTTTAAGGTGGCAGAGAACTTGGCAAAATTGAATTCCAATGTTAGATGGAAGGAAGAATTTTAGTGATGAACTTGGATATTTAGCTGAGGATATTCCAAAAAATCCAGCTACTGTAAAAAGTACAACCTGGTTTCTCCTTGTAGCTTATAGTGGAATGAGAAAAGAAAGGGACAAGTGCAGAACAAAATTCCTGGACACAAATAAAATCAGAAATTGATGATTTGGAAAATTCTGAACCTATCCAAAACAGGGCTCCATGTGTTGAAGGAAGAATGACTGCAAAGGAAGAATGATGGAAACTGAAGCCTGGACAGAAGAGATTTCCTGGGGCCAAGAAGGTGAGCCCACTAATGTGTGTGGAAAGGGCAAGTCTACCCTGGAGCTTGGAGAAAGCAGTTCTTGCATCCTGGGGTTTAGGGAGAGTGCTGTCACCCCAATGCTCGGAGAAGGTGGGGCCTATGTACCAGCATTCAGCATTTGTGGAGAGCCTGGCTGCCATACTAATGCTTGGAGCAAGTAGAGACTTCACCCCAGTATTTAGGGAGAGCAAGGCTACAGCACAAGCACTTGGGAAGTGGTGGGGCTGTCACTCCATCAAGCCCAAAGGATAAAATAGTAATCCAAAAATGAGTTTACCATCATGGATTTCACAGTTGTTTGGGATCTGTAATCCCAGGTTCCTTCCAGTTCTCCATACAGGAATTGTTGTGAGGATTAAATGCCTATGAAATCTCTTTATCCCAAGTAGAACTCAATAGATGTCATTTTCTTCATTTTTAGTGTCTTGATTCCCTTCCTGAGAACTTAGGAGATACTAAAACACTAGAATACCCAAGTGGAAGACAATACTGTGTTCACCAAACCCTATTTTCCTTTCCAGTTAGACTTCATTTTCCAGTCTCTTTTTCAGTTAGATGGGGCCACATGACTATGTTCTGGCCATAGGTTCTCAGAGAATTGCAAAATACATGCTTCAATTTGCCATGAACAGGTCTTATTTATGCCCACCATCCTGGAATTATTATTAATGCACTTCCTAAACTTCAGAGAAGTATAACAGTTTGGACTATAAATCATATGGTCACTCTAAAATATATAACCACTTCCAGGCTGGCTTCTCAAACCTCTCATACCATCTTCTCACTTTCTCTCTTCCCTCCCCTGCAGGTCAATGCAGAGAACCTTATGGGTAACTCTGATCCCCCAAGGGATGGTGGAAGCAATACTGGTTCCATGGATAACTTTGTGGAGCGGACCACGCCCTCTAACTCACATTGGACTTCTGTGTTGAGCTTCTAAAATTCAGGGATTATTTGCTACAGCATTTAATCCATGTTGACTCATTCATTGTACCTAAGTGTAAGGAAGTACAGAGGATGTATGAGGACTTATAGCCGAATAAACTGTTAAAATTCAATAAACCAGGCATATTCCAAAAGAAAGCTCTAGGAAGAAATATGCAAATAATTCACACTTGTATACTTTAATTTGGTTTATGTTAAAATCAATTAATGTTCTTTTCTAAATTTTCCTGAGAATAATTATTGCAGTTACATATGTTCAGATAATATTTGCACATGCATTTGACCTAAAATTCCAAAATTTCTTTCAACACTTTCTTGTATGTATTATAATAATGGTTTTCAATTATCCTTTTGAACTCATATACCTTTACAAAGAGTAGAATTATTTTTTTATATTCTGTATGGTGAGGTCACATTCATTATTTTTCTATGTGAATATCCCGTTATTCCAGCACCATTTGTTGAACTTTGCTTGTTTGCTGTGCTTGTTTGTTTGTTTGGGGGAAGAACATGGACCAGGAATTGAACTCAGGTCTCCTACATGGTGGCGAGAATTTTACCACCGAATGACCCGTGCACACCTACAAGGAGTAGAATTTTATTTAAAGTAAATACAAAGGAAAAGCTCCAGTGAAACTGATGACCTCTGTACTAGTCAACAGTCAATATTATGTAGTAAACTTTTTGGAAGCTAAAATGTCTTTCAAAGTTCTATAAAATTAATTTTAAAAGACTTGTATGCAGAATTTATCAATACCTAATTTTTGCATAAAATATATGTATCTAGCTAAACCTACAACTGACACAGAAAAATCATAAAGCATGATTTTGAAGATTTTGATCCCTACGTTCGCAATTGTGATTTTGGAATGTTGGCAAAATAAGTTGTGATATCAAACCACCACAAATCCATTGCACAGCCTTATTTCATATCTGAAGGTCTAGAGAAATATATACAATATACAACCAAGCTGTTATAAGACCATGCAGTAGTTTGGAACTATGTACCCCAGTAAAAAAATGTCCTTTACTATAATCTATACCTACTGTAAGTGGTCCTTTTGATGAGATTCAGATGTGGCTCAGCCCAGGGAGGTTGGATCTTAATCCTATTACTGGAGTCCTTTATAAGTTTCAGATGGAAGGAAATAAAGCCACACAGAGCAGCCAGAAGGTGAAATTTAACAGAACCCAGAAGAGTATAGAGAGGCCAGGAGAGTCTCCTCTACTCTAAGTGAGACTGGGGCTTCAAAACCATTTTAGTACTTATAGTTATCAGCTTCCCTAATCCAAGAAGTTACAGCTAAAATTACCTCCACAGTTTCAGCCCTGAATATTTTGTTATGCAAACCGAAAGTAGAAGACATTTCTTTGAATCAATTAATGATGATGAGCGGTCCACTAATATTGATTGAACCTCTGCTGTGGATTAGGGACGTGAGTAAAAATCCCTCATGCTTTCCTTGATTGTTGAGAAAAATAGACCTGCTCCTCTCATGCTGCATTGTTTGCTCCCTCAACTCATTAAAATTAATGATGATGGCAGTCTGATGGTAGGTTGACTTGCATCTTTGTTAGGTTTATGGACAATTTTTCCTACTGTGCTTCTGATGGTAATTCCTCAGATAAATAATTCATAGTGATATTACAGAAGCAATAACATGCGTATTTCCTTTAAGTACTATGAGGGCAGAAAGGAATTTTTTTTTTTAAAAGTTAAAGGTCAAGGGAAAGCACATCAATTCTTATTTTGAAGAAGTTATTTGGTTCATTGGAAACATTGAAATAATAATTTAAAAGTTCAATTATTGGCTGCTATATTGATACATTTGTTCAGGTAAAATGAATAAGTAGTCCCATCACAATAGTGCGTAGAATTTAGTTCCCAAAAAGCAAGATGAATAGGAATTTACATGAAATTTTTGGCAAGTTAGAAACCATAGGGAAGTAGAAAGTTATATGAACTGGGCAAAACCATTTAAAAAGGGAATTTTTTGCATTAGTTGCTATAAGAAAGAGTCAAGCATTTTCTAATATCAATGGGTAGATCCATATTGGGTTGGGTTCATAATGTGTATTGAGTGAATGCTATGGGCTAATCATTTTGATAGGCATTTGCTACACATTATTACATGTCATTTTTCAAATGACACCATGAGATTGGCAATATTACCATTAGCATCCTCATTCTGTAAATATGGAAACTTAGATCCATAGAGGTTACATAACTTTCCTAACTCGTGAACCTTGTGACAGAATCCAAACTAGATTATCAGTCTAAGTATTTCTACTTCTAATGCCTGTGATCATTTTATTACTCTGATTCCTTTCCAGATTATGGTTGTGAAAACTGAGACTCCAAGAGGGCAAATTTCTTGTCTAAGAACTAAGTGGCAGAGTTGAGAAATATATTTATTTGACTCTAAAATTTGTATTAAACCGTTTATGCCACATTGTCTTTTTTGGTCCAGCAAAGAGCAAATCCAACTGTAAAATTTACTATGCTCATAGGCACTAGAGTTAGGAATACACCAATTATCTTGCAAAATTAATCAATCACTACTGTCAATGCAAGATATCCCAGTATCCTAGTTTGCTAGCTGCCGGCATGCAATATACCAGAAATAGAACAGCTTTTAAGAAACGGGAATTTAACAAGTTGCTAGTTTACAGTTCTAAGGCCGAGAACATGTCCAATTAAAACAAGTCTACAGAAATGTCCAATCAAAGGTATCCAAGGAAAGATACCTTGGTTCAAAAAGGCCGATGATGTTCAGGGTTTCTCTCTCATCTGGAAAGGTGCATGGCGAATGCGGAGACGTTCTCTCTCAGATGCAAGGGCACATGGCTAGCAAGTTCATATGCTACTTTCTCTCCTGGCTTCCTGTTTTATGAAGCTCCCTGGGAAGCGTTTTCCTTCTTCATCTCCAAAGGTCACTGGCTGGTGGACTCTGCTTCTCGTGGCTATGTCATTCTGCTTTGCTCTCTCTGAATCTCTCCTTCATTCTCCAAAATGTTTCCTCTTTTATAGGACTCCAGAAACTTATCAAGATCCATCCAAATGGGGTGGAGACATGTCGTCACCTGAACTAATTTAACAACCACTCTTGATTAAATCACATCTCCAGGGAGATGATCTGATTACAGTTTCAAATATACAGTATTGAATAGGAATTATTCTGCCTTTATGAAATGGGATTTAAATTAAAACATGGCTTTTCTAGGGGACATACATTCTTTCAAACCAGCACACCCAGTAAAATACATCATCCCTGGGGTTCATATATTCCACTTCCCCAATTCTCTGTGACACATATCTCACTCCATCTCTTTTGGACACATGGTATAAGATGATCAAAATCTTCTAAATCCTCAACCTCTACTCTTAACATTCCTTTTATTTTTAACTCTAAGAGGAAGTTGACTATCCCCTGAAAATACTGCTTCTCCTGAGAGTACAAATAGAGGCTGCATGTCCATCACCTACTCTCTTCTCTTCCCAGGCTTAGACTCTTCCAGTGCCTGGATGGGGACCCACTAGAACTCAAGTCCATGTGACACACACACACCACCAGTACTGCCCCCCAGTCCTAGAGCTATTCATGTTGGCAACACGACGTATCTCAGAGGCAATGAGAGAAGAGGATCCCACACACTTCTAGAGCCTCAGAAAGGCTCAGGACCAAGTAGGCAAGGAATTCCAGGGGCTCAGAAATGTAAACTATGATCTAGAGGGGAGCAGACCCAGGGAGGTCACATCTTCTGGGTCCTGTGGACTCTGCTCTCCATGGGGAGGGTCACTACTAGATAAATGCTCAGAGAAGGGGAATGAAGCTGCCTGGAAACAGATAAATAAAATAAAATTCTAGAAAGGAATAAAAACATATTACTTTCTCGAATGCTTCACTATGTTTTCATGCCTCTTAATACCTGGCCAAGACTACTATTCAATTGTGTCCACTGTTTAAGAGTTTAAGAACAAAATCATATGAATAAACAAAGAATCCCCTCAGATTCCTCTTGGACACCAATGTTCAGATCTCAGGTGTGTGACAAGGATTGCCTGAATTGATAAATGAAAATTTGGGGAATATGAGTGTGAAGATGAATGTTTTACAAATGTGAATTACTCCAATTAATACAACAGTATCAGAAATTTCAAATACAAAATGTATTTTGAAAATTTTCTATCCCTAACTATTTGGGATTTTTCAGAGATTTTATAACTAATTTTTTTAATCAAATTATGTGATTTTTCTAAAAATGGAGGATTGTGATGGAAAACAAATTGTCATACCATAGAACTTTCCTGTTTGTGATACAATTCTGTGCATGATTTTATACCAGAGATGCTCATTGGTAAAAAAAAAAATAATAAAAAAATTGACGTGGCTGGAGATAACTTGAATTTTTAAATTATTTCTGTAAATATATAATTGCATGTGCGGCTTCATCTTGGCATTCTGAATCTGACCTGATGACAAACATCCATGTTACCGGATTTTCTGTTGTATAGAACTCAGAGATTTAATGAGAAAAAATAAATATGTTACATCATTAAAGACAAATGTTAAAGAAATAGATTGAAGATTCCTATTTAATAGACACTCAGATTGCTCTTATTTATGGCTGCCTCTCTACTATACCTTTTCAGAAGAAAGAGACATTGTGAGCAAACTTACACAGTACATTTTGGGCAAATGGCAGCAGTGCTGTCAGTTGGAATGTCTTCCAGAAGTTGGAGTATGGTCAAAATCTACCCGGACGAGTCTGCTGCTTTATACTCTGTTCATTTTAATTGCCTTTGCCATCAATACACATGAAAATTTACTCAGGTTCCAGAAGGCCTCGGGATGCTTCCCAGTAAGACACATCTGTTGAAGTTCTTAGGAAAGATGCTTATCACTATTATGAATATTCCAGGGGAAATTTTTTTATTAAAATGTCATTTAGGATAGGAAGACACTTTATTCAGCTACTGGGACAACAAGTGTACATTGTCTATCTTGATTAGTTTTGTACAGCAGTTCCTTTCTGTCTTTTTAAAAATATTTTAAATGAACTTTATAAACAGCTTGTGATTTACAGAAAAAGTTTTGAAGATTATACAGGGTTCCCACATACCCCATATCCATCCAATTTTCTCTATTATTAACCTTTTACATTTGCTATAGTTAATGAACCAATAAAGTCCATATTTTATTGAGCCCCTTATTTTTATGCTATATGCCTTTTCTGTGCTAGGATCCCATGCAGAATATTGCATTATATTTAGTTGTCACGTCTCCTTGGGCTCCTTTTGAGAGTGACAGCTTCTCAGACTGTCTTTGAAGGGAGAGAATCAACACAAATTATCTGAAATTCCTCTGACTGGAAGAGTTGTCTCTTCTCTCCCATTTATTTATTTATTCAATCATTTATTTATGCCCGTATGAACCCAAGGATATTTATTTTGTACTTTGGGTTGCAATCAAATACTATTTTATTTATTTTGTGGCTCAAATTATTTCAGCTTCAGCCATTGGGAATTCTTTCAATTGGCTGCTGTCTCTTTCTTTCACATGCCCTATCATTGTGTGTGTGTGTTTGTGTGTGTGTGCACTTCTTTTACTTGTGGTTACTATTAAACTACAAGATGCTTCAAACTCATCTTCTAGACTTCCTACCCCAATTCAGAATAATTAGCTTCTCCAAGGGCTCCTCGTTCTTTTTATTGGAAAATGGCATCAGAAACCAAGATCTAGGGGCCATTCCTTCATGGCTTCCCAGCTGATAGAGTAAGGAAGTACATGTATATATATTCACCCATGTACACACACATGCAAATATTTCCACATGTGACAATCTGTATCTATGTTAGTCTAATATGAGTTTATACTGGTTTCCCCAAATCTAATCCTTTCCCACATGGATCCTTGTAGCCTCCTCCACTACTTTATCTGTAACCTTACATTCCAATAGTGAGAACTGTGTCTCCACCATGCCATCTATTTACCTAATTATTCCATTCCAGTACACATATATAGAATTAGAATTATTAGAATTGTTAACTATACCTTGTGGGAAACAACTTTTTTCAGCTAGGGTATAGTCGTAAGTAAAGTTTCTTTTGCTTTTAGTTTTTCCGACTAGACCCATTTCCGAAGTTACTTCGTCAGAAACTATTTTCCCAAAATCTTTAATGAAGTTGTTTCACATATTTGTAAAACAGTTAGATTGTTTTGTTATATTATGCATTCCACTCTGGGGTTCCCTGGATCACTTAAAAGTTTTTCCTCTTCTTTAAAAATGTGAATACATTGAGTTTCACTCTTAATTACATAAAGTTCAATGGGATTTGGCAAGACATGGTGTTATGTATCCATTTTCATGATCGTGTATAGAGTAATTTCACCACCTAAAAAGTCCCTGGTGTTTTATTTGTTCAGCTCTCCCCAACCTCTCTGCAACCACTGATCTTTTACTATCTCTATAGTTTTGCCTTTCCCAGAATGCCGTTTAATTGTAATCATGCATTCTATAGGTATTTCAGACTGGCTTCTTTCACATTGTAATATGCAGCCAAGATTCATCTGCATCTTTTTGTGTCTTGAAAGCCCATTTCTTTTAATCATTTAAAAATAATCTATTGTATGGCTATGCCACAGCTAGTGTATCCATTCAACTGTTGAAGGACAGCATGGCTGTTTCACCTTTGGTGAGATTATGAATAAGATAGCTATAAACTTTCATATGCAGGTTTTCCTGCAGACATAAATTTCCAATTCAATTGGGTAAATACTTAGGAGCATGGTTCCTGGATTGTTTGGCAACATTATATTTAGCTTTGTAAGAAACTGCCAAGTTGTCATCCAAAGTGACTGTACCAGTTTGCATTCGTAATAGTAATGAAAGAGATTCTGCATTGCTTTGAATCCTTACTAGTAGTATGTCACTATTTTGTTAGCCATTCTAGTAGGTATGTAGTGATATATCATTGTTTTATTAGAAAACCCCCAATAATAAAGAGTGTTGTTTGTATGCTTATTTGCCATTCATACGTCTTTTTGGTGAAGCGCTTGTTCAGATCTTTTGTCCATTGTATTTTTAATTTGGGTTGTTGGTTTTCTTACTTGTTGAATTTTAAGAACTCTATATATTTTGGATACAAGTCTTTTGTCAGATATGTGTTTGATAAATATTTTCTCCCAGTCTGTACCTTGTCTTTTCCTCTTACTAACAGCATCTTTCACAGAACAGAAGTATTTTAATTTTAAAGAAGTCAAATATTTTTTTCATTGATTGTGTTTTTGGTATTGTATCTTGAAGACTTATTGTCAATCCAAGGTCACTTAGATTTGCTTCTAGAAATTTCTTCTAGAAATTTTATCATCTTTCATTTTATGCTTAGATTTATTTGGAATTAATATTTCCAGAATGTGTAAAGTCTATGATGAAATTCATTTTTTTCATGTGGACTTTCAATTGTTCTAGCACAATTTGTTGAATATAATATCCTTTCCTAATTGACTTGCTTTTGCTCATTTATCAATGACTAATTCACTCTGTATGTATGGATCTATTTTTGGATTCTCTAGTCCATTCCATCGATCTATTTGTCTTTTCTATCACCAATACCTAGTCATTTTGATTACTATAGTTTTGAGGTCAATCTTAAAGCCAGGAAGTGTCAGCATTTTTTTTAATGTCAAAGATTTTATTTAGGTCATTAATTAATGATGGAACCAGTGAGATTTTATAACTGACCAGAGGAAAAATCTAAGCACTACACATAGGCAGTCAAATAAGGAATGATGAAATGAATTATAAATACATCAAAAGTAGGAAAAGCTGGTTCAATAGCACAGGATTGTGTAGGAAAGCTGGTTCAATAGCACAGGATAATAATCACACAATTCACATTTTATGGAAAAGATTAATTTGCAATACTCATGGCTTTCTACAATTTACAGTGTTGTAAAATAGTTCAAAGACAATGAAAGGCACAGAGCCTTGTGGAATTGTCAAGACTTTATTTTCTCCCTTGAAGATATTCAGCAATCCTTTTTTTATTCTCTTTTTTCACATGGGCAGGCACCAGGAAACGAACCTGGGTGTCTGGCATGGCAGGCTAGAACTCTGCCTGCTGAACCACCATGGCCCACCCTATTAACAATCGTTTAGTCCATTTCAAAGTCTTTCACAGTTTTCCCTTATTTTGCCCCAGAGGATCAAATAAACTCCCAAGAGTCTGCTAGGCAAATGCCTGGCACTACATTGAAAGAACACCTGTTGCTGGATTTCAGCTTCCTAGATTCTTGGCCATGCTGCAAGAAAGAATTCAAGGGCACAGCACAGCATAGACTAAGCAGGCAGAAAATTTATTAGATACACATGTAAAAAGACATGTGGGCACTCTCATAAGAAAAGAAAGATAGAAGGGGAGAGGCAATAGGCAATGTGACACAATGGGCTATTAGGGTCAGTGCTTTGATTTGTGTTTTTCAGTATTATGTTGGCTATTCTGGTACTTATATTGTCATGAATTTTATAATCAGTTTGTTACTATCCACAAAATAACTTGCAGTTTTCTTTTTCTTTTCTAATTGGAATTGCATTGGATCTATAATCAAACTGGGAAGAATAGATATAAACAATACTGAGTCTTCCTCTCCGTGAAAATGGAATATCTCACCATTCATTTAGATCCTTGATTTATTTTATCAGAGTTTTGCAGGTATCCTCACATAGATCCTGTACACATTTCATTAGATTTATACCTGTGTTTCTTTCTATGCTAATATAACTGTATTGTGTTATTCATTTCAAATTCCAATTTGTTTATTGCTGGTATATAGGAGAGAATTTTTTTTTTGCTTTTTTTTATATTTTTAATTAGAGAAGTTGTGGGTTTACACATAAATATTGCACATAAAACCCTTATCATAAATCTTATAAAGTATTATTAATACCTTGCATTTGTGTGGTGCATTTATTACAACTAATGCAAAGATACTTTTATAATTGTGCTATTAACTATAGTTCATGGTTTAACTTAGGCTTCACTGTTAGTGTTCAGTTCCATGTTTGTTTGCTTTAAAATTTTATTCTGATCAAATATAGACCACCTAAGAATTCCCTTTTAACCACATTCAAATATATAATGCAGTGCTGTTAATTATGTTCACAGTGTTATACTACCATCATCACCATCCATTGCTGAACATGTCCATCATCCCAAATAGAAACTCTATACAACTTAAGCATTTAATTCCCTATTCCCATTCACTGGTAACTTATGTTCTAGATCCTGATTCTATGAGTTTGCTCATTCTTTTATGTCAGTAAGTCATATAATATTTTTTCTGTTTGGTTTATTTCACTCAACATGATATCTTCAGGGATCATTCATGTTGTTGCATTCCTTTTAATGGCTGAATAATACATCATTGTGTGCATATGCCACATTTTGTTTATCCACTCATCAGTTGATGGATATTTGGGTTGCATCCATATTTTGGCAATTGTGAATAATGCCACCATGAATATAAAACATCTGTTTGAATCCTTGTTTTCATTTTTTGGGGTATAAACCTAGAACTGGGATTGCCAGATCATATGGTAATTCTATACTTAACTTTCTGAGGAACAACCAAACTGTCTTCCAGAGCAGATGCACCATTTTATATTCCCATCAACAAAAAATAAGTGTTCCTAGCTTTCCACAACTTCTCCAACACTGGTTATTTTCCATTTTTGCAATAGTGGCCATTCTAGTGGATATGAAATGTTTACCACACTGATTTTGATATGCATTTCATGTCCTTTTTGTTCATCAGTATAATTTCACTGGAGAGATATCTATTCAAATCTTTGTTATTTTTAATTGGATTGTCTCTTTTTTTGTCAAATAAATGGATTTGTTTATTCTGGATGTTAAAACGTGATTGAACATGTGATTTCAAATATTTTCTCCCATTCTATAGGCTGTTGTTTTACTATGTTATAAATTCTTTTGCTGCATGAAAGTTTTTTGTTTTTTTTAAAATTTTTTATAAAGTCTTATTTATCTAGTTTTTGTTGTTGTTGTTGCTGCTGTTTTGGGTATAAAGTTTAAGAAACCATTACCTAACACAAGTTCCTAAATATACTTCCCTAAATATTCTTCTAGAAGATTGATGGTTCTGGTTCTTTTATTTAGGTTTTTTTAGAATCTAGTTTGAGTTGATTTTTTGAAGTGGTGTGAGGTAGAAGTCCAGTTTCATTCTTTTGCATATGTAGATTCAGTGTTCCCAGCACCTGAGTTGAAGAGTCTCTTCTTTCACAATTGAGTGATCTTTGTCCCTTTGTCAAACTTGTATTGGCTGTAAATGAGGGTTAGTTTCTGAGCTCTCAGTTTGATTCCCTTGGTCTATACGTCTGTCACTGTGCCAGGACCATGCTGTTCAGACTACTATGGATATTTAATAAATTCAAGATCAGGTGTGGGTCTTTCAACTTTATTCTTCTTTTTCAAAATGGCTTTGGATATTTGGGGCACATAAATTTAATGATTGGATTTTCCTTTTCTGCAGTAAGTGCATAAGTCCTTTACATCCTTGTTAGATTTATTTCCAGATATTTGATTCTTTTAATTGCTATTTTAAATGGAGTGTTTTTTTTTCTTTCTTCCTCTGATTGTTCATTACTAGTATATGAACATAATACTGACTTTTGGGTGCTCATTTGGTACTCCACTACTCAATTCATTTATTCGTTCTAGTAGCTTTGTTGTGGATTCTTCAGGATTCACTCTATATAGGATCATGTCACCTACAAATAGAAAAAAATTTACTTCTCTCTTTCCAATTTGGATGCGTGTATTCCTTTTTCTTGCCTAATTGCTCTGGCTAGAACTTACAGTACAATATTGAATAACAGCGTTGACAGTGAGAATCCTTGTCTTGTAAATGATCTTTCATCATTAAGTGTGATGTTAACTATGGGTTTTTTTATATGCCTTTTATCATTTTGAGAAATTTTCCTTCTATTCTTAATATTTTAAGGGTCTGCTGGATTTTGTTAAATGGCTTTCTGCATCAATTGTGAAGATCATGTGATTTCTTCTCCATTCTATTAATGTAATGTATTGCATTAATTGATTTTCTTATATTGAACCACCCTTGTTTACACACCATTTGGTCATGCTATATAATACTTTTAATGTGCTGTTGTATTCAATTTGTTAACATTTTCTTGAGAATTTTAGCATCGTATTCATAAGAGCTATTGATCTTTAATATCTTTTTTCTTGTGGTGTCTTTATCTGACTTTGGTATGAGGATGGTATTGGCCTCAAAGAATCAATTAAGAGGTATTTCTTCCTCTTTAACATTTTGGAAGATTTTGAGCAGAATTAGTGTTAATTCTCCTTGGAATGTTTGGTAAAATTCTTCTGTGAAGTCGTGTGGTCCTGAGCTTTTCTTTTTTTGGAGTATTTTGATTACTGATACAATCTTTTTACTACTTATTGGTTTATTTAAATATTTGTCAATTTATTTGCTCACATATTTGTTGTTTTTCATGTCTCCCTCTATTATTGATTTCTAGCTTCACTCCATTTTGTCAGATAAGATACATTATATTGAATATATTGAGACTTGTTTTGTGACCTAGGATGTGGTCTATCCTGGACAATATGACTGTTAGTTCTCCTTGGTTTAGAGTATCATTCAAGTCTTATATTTCCTTATAGTTGTTCAGTCTAGATGTCCTACCAATTAATGAAAATGTTGTATTAAAATCTCCTACTATTAATGTAGAACAATCTAGTTCTCCCTTCAAATCTGTATTTGCATCATATATTGGGGCTCTATGGATAGATGCATAAATATGTGTAACTGTTACATCTTCCTATTGAATTGACCCCTTTAGAAATATATGATGGCCACCTTTGTCCCTATTAACAGTTTGATTTAGATTCCATTTTATCTGATATTTATGTAAATACTCAGCTCTCTTTTGGTGACTACTTACATGGTACAGTTTTTTCAACCTACTTTTGTCCTTGAATTTAAAGTAAATCTCTTGTAGGGAGCATGTACTTTGGATATTCTTTTAACTGGAAAATTTAACACATTTGTATTTATAGTTGCTACTGATCCTGTAGGATTTTCTTCTGCCATTTTGCTATTTAGTTTTTGTAAACCTATATATTTTCTGTTAATGCTCACTTTCATACTTATTTTAATTTTTGCATTGAACCATATTGAGGACCTTCTGATTTCAGTCTGAATATATTTTTCGTATATTTTCCTTGTGGTTACCATGGGGTTAACATGTAGCATCCTAAATATACAACAATCATATTTGATATCAACTTGACTTCAATAACACACATACACCTTTCCTATACCTCTTCATCCCCTTGCCACTTTTTGTACTTTTACAAACAAAATCTTTGTACTTTGTTTTCCCAAAACTAGAGATTTATCATCACTTTTTATGCATTTGTATTTTAGCATCTGTAGTTAGTAAGAAGTGCAGTTACTTGCCAAAAAACTTGGTATAATAGTGCTGGCATTTATAATTATCTAAATGGTTACCTACAGAAGAAGTTTTTATGTCTTTAGGTTGCTTTGACCCACTGTCTAGTGTCCTTTTTTTTCAGGCTGAAGAACTCCCTTTAGCATTGTTTGTAGATGGGTCTAGTGATGATAAACTCCTTCAGCTTTTTAACTGAGAATGTCATAATCTCTGCAGTTTTGGAAGAAAACCTCACAGAATATAAAATATCTTTAATAGATGTTATCTATTTATAGATTCTAAAACTATTTCATATCTATATTTAATATAAAGCTATCTATCTGATTATCTATTTCTTCTCGCATGTGTTAGCAGTTTAATTCTTTCAAATGAAAGATAATCCGTTTCATCTAAGTAATAAAATGTTAGTGTTATAAACTTTTTTAGAGTTCCTTTATTATCTTTTTAATGTCCAACTATGACTCTCTTTCATTTTTGATATTGGAAATTAGTAGTTTCTCTCTTTTTACCTTGGTTAGCTGCACTAAAGAATAATCAATTTTATAGAGCCAGGTTTTACTTTCATCAATTGTTTTCCAGTTTTAATTTCTTTAATTTATGTACTAACTTTTATCACTTCTTTCCTTTTGCATGTTTTAGTCTTAAATTGCTCTTCTATACTTTCCTAAGTTGGAAAATTAGATATTGATTTTAGATCCTTCTCCTTTTTTAACATATGCATGTAATGGTTAAATATTCTTTTAAGTACTACTTTTGCTGCAACTCACAAATTTTGATAAGCTGTATTTTCATCTTGGCTACCTCAAAATGCTTTTTTAATTTCTCCTGTGATTTCTTCTTTGACCCATATTGTCTCAGTTTGCTAAAGCTGCCAGAATGCAATATACCAGAAATGGATTGGCTTTTACAAAGGGGATTTATTGGGTTACAAATTTACAGTTCTAAGCCCATGAAAATGTCCAAACTAAAGCATCCAGAAAAGGTTACTTGATGCTGAAGAAAAGGTAGATGTCATCTAGGGTCTCTTTTTCACATAGGAAGGCAAATGGTGGCATCTGCTGTCCTACTCTCCCGGCTTCTGGTTTGAAGCAGTTCTGATTGCAGTGGTTGTCTCTCTAAATGTCTATATGTTCTCACTTAGATTCTCTGGAACATATCTGGGTTTCATCTCTTAGTTTAGCATCTCCAAATGTCTATCATTGGGTTCTATCTCTTTGCTCTCTGTGTTGTCTCTGAACTCTTTTTCTCTCTGTGGACTCTTTTAAGGACTCCAGTAAACTAATTAAGACCCACCTTGAATGGGCAGGGCCACATCTCTATGGAAACAATCTAATCAAAAGGTTCCATCCTAAATAATTGGCCTGCACTACAAGATTGGATTAGGATTAAAATAACATGGCTTTTCTGGGGCACATAACAGGTTCAAACCAGCAAACATATGTAATTTAAAAGTATACTGTTTAATCATCAAATATTTGGAGATTTTTCAGCTATCTTTCCATATGCTTTTCTCATTAATTTGTCACTTTCCAAATAACACTGTATCACTTCTCTTGCTATACACATACCTTATAACTGACTTTTCCAAATCCCTCTCTCCCATTCCTATGACAATGCTGTCCTTCATTTCACTTATCCATATCCTATAATCACCCAAGACTTGTACTTAAAACAAATTGTTAACTTTTAGATTGATTAAGAAAGAGAACAAAATATTTTATTTTATCTTCATTTATTCCTCGTGCAATGCTCTTGCTTTCTTTATGTAGATATCTACTTCTGATCTATATCATTTTCCTTCTTAGTAAACATTTTTTTTTGGGGGGGGGTGTGTGGTCAGGGAATTGAACCCGGGTCTCCCACATGGAAGGCAGGCATTCTAACTACTGAAATATCCTTGTACCCTAGCAAAATTTTTTTTTAACATTTCTGCAGGTCAAATATTCTGCTGAAGAATTCCCTCAAGATTTTTTGTTTGTTTTTGATTTTTTTTCTTTTTATTGCTTTTGTTTTTGTATTTTGACAATGAAAGTTTTTATTTCTCCCTTAATTTTTTAAGCATAATTTTACCAGATCTAGAACTCTAGGCCTTTTTTTCTTGCAAAATGATAATCTCTCTCCACTGTCTTTTTGCTTGCATTGTTTCTAATGAGCCATCCATTGTAATTCTTATCTTTGTTCCTCCATAGGGAAGTTTTTTTGTTCACTAGTTTCTTTAAAAAACTTTCTCTTTGTCTTTGTCCCAGTGAAGCTTGAATATTAAATACTAATTAATATTATATATTAATTAATGTAATTAATATATTATATTAAATGTGTAGATATTTTAGTGTTTATGTTGGGTAGGATTATTTAATCTACCTGGTTCCATGGCTTGATGTCTCTTAATTATTTTGGATTTTTTCATCATTACTTTAAATATTTCTTCTGTTCCATTCTCTCTTTTACCACTTCTATTATTCCAATTATGCATATATTACATCTTTGGATTTGTCTCACATTACTTGCATGTTCTCTTTTTTCTTTATTTCTTTTTTTCTTTTTACCACTTCTATTATTCCAATTATGCATATATTACATCTTTGGATTTGTCTCACATTACTTGCATGTTCTCTTTTTCCTTTATTTCTTTTTTCTCTTTGCATTCCAGTTTCAGAAGCTTTAACATTTCTTCAAGCTCAGTGATTCTTTCCTTGATGACAGTTAGTCACTGAAGAATGCATCAAAGTAATTTGTTTCTGTTGCAGTGTTTTTTATTTGTAGCCTTTCACTTCTACCATTTCTTCAAGTATCCATCTGTCTGCTTACTTTACCCATCTGTTCTTGCATGTCAGATAATTCAAAAACTTGTTTCATAACTGAGTCTAGTTCTGATGTTTCTTTTTTCTCTTTAGACTGTTATTCCTTGTCATTTAGTATGCCTCAAAATTTTTGTTGTAACTTGGACGTGAAGTCTTAGTTAATAGAAATGAGTTAAATAGGAATTTGATGTGAATTTTTCTATGATTCTGGCTAGTAATTCAGCTGTGTTTAACATTTGCTGTGACTGTCAGGGTCAGAGGCTTTTAACTCTTATAGTATCCTTGTTTTTGTCTCTTCTCTTGTCTTTGGACTTTCATGAGTAGTATGAAATAGAATCAGTCTCTTGCAACTCTTTCAGCTGTAATCCTCTATCTTATACTGGATCTCTGTTGGTGTGTTGGTGAAGTATGGGGGAAAGAATGCATTCTTCAATCTTATGATTAAATCCCTAAATTTTTCTCATCCTGAGTCCTTGGGCTGTGATCTTCTCAAGTATTTCTTAGCTCTTCACAATTCTTTTGTACTTCTTTTTTACAGTATAGCCTTATATTTAAGAAACTTTTGAGGATGGATGTGTTCATTTTGGGTAATTTTATAATTTAGTTGATTACATATTCTATTTTTATAAGTATGCCCTTTTGTATAAGTGATTTATGCAATCTTTTTTCCAATGTTTCTACTATGTTCTCAGAATTGTTGACAGCTGATCTGCACTTTTGGAAGGAGAAACAAAATGAATGAAAATAGTAAATTGCCTATGACTTCCTTAGCAAAATAACTTCTAATTAACTCTTAAAAACACTTGTGATAAATGCACGTGCTGGGGATTATACTTTAAATTTTAAAGAGCAGAAGAACTACTTTTTTTTTTCTTATTGGTAGATCAGCTCCCTCACACACTATCTCTTACAATGGGAAAAATAAGGAGATATCACAGGGGAGTAAAATTGAGATTCCAGAAAGATTTACTTTGGTTTGATCACTGAGGTTAGATCTAGTATAGACTTCTTTGGCCATCAGTCAAGAAACTATGATAACACTATCTGACACCAATACCAAGGGCTTCTTAGGGAAAGGATGATTTCATCATTGGTGTTTACAAAGTTCTATAAACTTTAGGCAGCCATTGATCTTTAAAGATATAGTCAATTACCAACCATCTCAAAGGCAGTAGTTCTCTTTAAGAATGCACCAGAATTCTTAATGCACCGAAGGCAGTAATTCTCTTTAAGAATGCACCAAGAATGAATCCAACTGTGAACACAGTTGTTCCTCTTCTTCTCTTCCTAGGTTTTATGGCCTCCAAGCTACTGCCTCCGTTAGACCTATTCAACATCTTATTCACCCTTTTATTAATATTTGACAAAATTGTCTAATCTGACCTTATCACTCTCTACTTCCCTCATGTATCTAGTCATTTTACTTTATTATTTCTTATTTCAAATTGTTCTTTTCATGGTTTGTTTGCTTGCCACCAACTCTTTTTTGCCATCTACTTTACATCTTGGTGATTTATACGATTCTTCTTTTCTGCTATCATTTTTTTCCAGTTAATTTCCTTCACATCCATTGTTTTAACTATAATATGTATGCTAAATTCCCTTCATTGCTGACTCTACCACAAATCCCTTCCTTTCATAAATACACATCTCCAGTTATCCACTAAAAACTTCTATTTGGATGTCCCCAGGCACCTCAAACTTTTGCTAGTTATTGAATGCTTTTGTAACCCCTTGTAATCTGTCCTTTTCAGAAAAACCACTGTATCTGTATATTTTCTGATCATCCACCCAGTTATCTCCACTAGAAACCATAAAATCTTCCTAATTTCAGTTCTTTTCCATCCACCAATTCAAGTCAGTCCCAAGTCCTACAGAGTTCTTTTCTTTTTTTATCTTCTGATAACAAATTTAAATTGTCCTAAAACACTCCTTCCAAATTTTAATTTTCAGAGTTAGCACTAAGAATAGCTATCAGTGTTATTAATTATCTCACAAATTTTAGACTTAGATTCTCACCCTTCTTCATGCTCTTAAAGCTGACAAAATAACTAGATAATCCACAAGTGAAGGATAAACACCAAACTGCTCTCCTATCATTAGATTGTGCTGAAAGGTACAATAGACCTAGTTGGGTTGAGCCCAGAAATTTTGGTGCTATATGTTTTAGTAGTTAACACACAATTAGATAAAAATAATTGTAAAATACAATCATTCCTGCACAAATCCTCCAGCACACTATTTATGTTTCGTTTATAGTCTCCTGCCTTGGGCCAAATCAAGGCACACTTCCCAGGCTTCATCTACTTTTCCTTAAAGATCTCACATTTGATAATGTCCTAAGAAGTGGTAACTGTTGGTTTTCTAACATTAAGCATTTCATATAACCAGTTCTTCCTTGTTTAACATTGCCTACTCACATACTCTATAGCTAAAAAGAAGTTAAGGATTTAGCATTCAGCTACATATCACCTGTGATGGTTAAGTTTTGGTGTCAACTTGGCCAAATGATTATGCCCACTTGTCTTATCAGGCAAGCACTGGCCTGACTGTTGCTGCAAGGATATTTTGTGGCTGGCTGATTAAATTATCAGTCAGTTGATCACATCTATGGCTGACTGCATCTGTGATCAGCTAAGGCATATCTCCCACAATGAGATAATCTAATCAGTTACAGGCTTTTAAGGAAGAAGATTCTCTCACTGTTTCTTCAGCCAGGAAGCATCTCCTGCAAAATTCATCCAGATCCTTCAGCAAAGCTGCCAGCTTCACACCTGCCCTATGGATTCTGGCCTCTTCCATTCCCATGGTTGATGAGACTTCTTTATAAACTTCATATTTACAAACCTCTCCTGTTGGTTCTGTTTCTCTAGAGAACCTTGACTAACACAAAAATGGACTTTTACAATTGGTTTTCTACTCTGACTAAACTCAGAGGCACTAATGACTCTGTTTTCAATAATCAAGATGGCACTGACAGTCCAGGGGGTGAGTTGGTTAAAGAAATACTAAAAATATCACCATTATTAAATTCTGCTAATTCTACACTTATACAAGGCAAGACTCTGGGTAATAATGCTTTTGACACCATTACAGTTTTGCAGAATTAAGAGGTATAATGATGTTGGCTGGTTGTTGTTAGATACAGGGATAGAGTGAAGATGGGAAAGGATGAGCTGGAGGATTCAAATTTGACACTTCAGTGCTGTATAAATGATGTGAAAGTTTCCATGTATGCTTTGAAAGAAAATCTTATTTCCCATGGTTGCATACTTGAGATCTCTGAAAACCAGACACAAAGTCTCATTATTCATGTAGCAGATTTATAACATAAACTAAAATCTCAACTTTGCAGGGGGTCTGTTATTAAAGTAATGACTTTGATTGGTAAAGAATAGGATCCTGAAATGTGGGATGGTGATATATGGCTTGATAATGATGGCGATAGGGAAACAGGATCCCTGGAATATGCTGAGCCTCTGCTAGATAGACCTGCAATGACTGCCCTAAGGAAAGAGCTTCTCAACCTCCAGCCTGCCTTGAGAAAACAGCTTCCCTGCCTCCAGTATGCCCAGAGGAGTCTTCCATCCAACCTCCACCTAAAAATATTAACACTTCACTGCTTACTAACCTTATTATCACCTCTCCTGGAGAAAGAGCTTTCATTCCTCTGTCTGCAGCAACTAATCCTTTTCCTCCAGATGAAACTGCAACAGAATACCCTGAGGGAATTGGCTTGAAAGACACTCCTATTTCTTTTCATGACCCACCCCACCACTCTTCTTTTCTTCAAAACCTATAACTAGACTTAAGTCCCAACAGGACCTGAAAGATGAGGTACAAAGTGTGATCCATGAGGAAGTATGTTATACTCCAAAAGAACTGAATAAGCATTCCAGTCTATAGAGACAGAAATCAGGGGAATATGTGCGAGAATGGATATTAAGGGTGTGGGATAATGGTGGAAAGAATATAAAGTTGGATTAAGCCAGATTTATTGATATGGGTCAACTAAGCAGAGATTCTGCATTCAATGTTATACCTCAAGTGGTTAGAAAGGGTATTAACAGTTCGGATGGTTGGCTAAAACATGGATCAAAAAGTGACTGTCATTACCTGAAGCTGAAATGCCAAAACTGTCCTGGTATAATATAGATGAAGGGATCCAGAGGCTTAGAGAAATGGGAATGTTAGAATGAATTTATCATGGAAGACTGACTCACACACCCAGGAATGTCCAGAGGACACATCTTTCACCAGAACCTTAAGAAATAAATTCATGAGACTAGCTCCATCATCCCTGAAGAGCTCTGTAGTCACCCTTCTCTGTAGGTCAGCCACTTCTGTGGGAACTGCTGTCCCTGAGTTGGATTACTTAAACACAATATGTGACAGCAGTTAATCACCATAGATGAGGAGGGTATGCCCACCCTAATGAACAGCAGACTCAAAGTAGCGGTCAAAATAATCTGACTTACAGAGACTTGTGGCATTGGCCATAGTAGATCATGGGGTACCTAGAAGTTAAATATATGGGCAGTCTGCTAAATTCTTGTTTGAGCTGTATAAGCAGAAGAATTCTATTTCAAGTAAACAGGAGTTTAACTTGAATTGCAAAAACAGAGTCACAGCCTCTAAATCAATTTCGAGACTCAAGACAGTTTACAGACCCACAACCCATCAAATGAAGGGACAGCCAGGTATCCTTGGGGAAGGAACCTTTTACACTGCCCAAAATTTACAATGTTAACCTTCCTCCTAGGCTTCCCCAAGGAGACCTATGGTCTTTCCCCAGGGAGACTGTCCACTGGGGAAAAGGAAATGATCAGATATTTCAGGGATTATTAGACACTGACTCAAAAGGGACACTATTTCCAAGACACCCAAAATGTCACTCTGGTCCACAAGTCAGACTTATGGAGGTCAAGTGACTGGCAGAGTTTCATCTTAGGTCCATCTCACTGTGGATTCAATGGTCATTTCCCCAGTTCTAGAATGCATAATTGGAATTTACATACACAGCAACTGGTAAAATCCACATTGTTCTCTGAGTTGTGGAGTGAAGGCTATGGTTATAAGAAAGGCCAAGTGGAAGCCACTAGATCTGCTCTTACTTTGAAAAATAGTGACTCAGAAGCAGTACCATGTTCCAGGAGGGATTGCAGAGACTAGTGTCACTCTTAAGGACTTGAAGGATGCAGGGGTACTGATTCCCATCACATCCCCATTCAACCCTCCTATTTGTCCTGTCCAGAAAACAGAAGGGACAAGGAGGATGAGAGTGGATTGTCATAAATTTAACTAGGTGGTGACTCCAATTGCAGGTGTTGTTCCAGATGTGGTATCATAGCTTGAGCAAATCGGTGCATCACTTAGTATCTGGTATGCAGCTATTAATCTGGCAAATGCTGTTTTCTCAATAGCTATTGGTAAGGACCACCAGAAACAGTTTGCATTCTGCTTGCAAGGCCAGCAGTATACCTACACTGTCCTTATTCAGGGGTATATCAACTCTCCAACCCTATGTCACAATTCTTCTGAAGGGACCTTGATCATTTCTCTTCATACAACACATCACAGTGGTCCATTATATTGATTATATCTTGCTGATTGGATCCAGTGAGCAAGAAGTAGCAATTACTCTAGACTTATTGGTAACCCATTTGTGGGTCAAGAGATGTGAGATAAATCCGGCAAAAGCACAGAAGTATTCCACTTCAGTAAAATTTCTGTGTACAGGGTGTGGGGCATGTCAAGGTATCCCTTCTAAGGTGAAGGGTAAGCTGTTGCATCAGGCTCCTCCTACAACCAAAAAAGAAGTACAATGCCTAGTTGGCCTCATTGGATTTTGGAGACAATATAGTCATCATTTGGCTATGCTACTCCAGTCCATTTACCGAGTGACCAGAAAAGCTGCTAGTTTTCAATAGGGACTGGAACAAGAGGAGGCTCTACAACATGTCCCGGCCACTGTACAAGCTGCTCTGCCAGTTGGGCTATATGATCCAGCAGATCCAATGGTGCTGGATGTGTCAGTGGCAAACAGGAATGCTGTCTGGAGCCTTTGGCAGACCCTTATAGGAGAATTACAATACTGACTCTTAGGATTTTGGAGCAAACCCTTACCATCTGCTGCAGATAACTACTCTCCTTTTGAGAAACAGCTTTTAACCTGCTGCTGGACCTTAGTCAAGACTTAATGCTTGATCATGGGCCACCAAGTTGCCATGAGACCTGAATCGCCTATCATGAGCTAGGTGTTGTCTGACCCACCAAGCCATAAAGTTGGGTGTGAACAGCAGCACTCCATCATAAAATGGAAATGATATATTTGAGATAGGGCTCTAAGCAGGTCCTGAAGGCATTAATAAGTTACATGAAGAAATGGCCCAAATGTCCATGGTCCACAATCTTGCCTTGTCTTTCACAAACCAGAGCTATGGCCTCTTGGGAAATTCCTTACAGTGAGTTAACTGAGGAAGAGAAAACTCGAGACTGGTTTATATATGGTTCTGCACGATATGCAGGGACCACCCAGAAGTGAGAAGCTGTAGCACTACAACTCCATTCTAGGATGACCTTAAAGGACAGTGGTGAAGAGAAATCCTCACAATGGTGGAACTTCAAGCAGTGCACCTAGTTGGTCCTTTTGCTTGGAAGGAGAAATGGCCAGAGGTGCATTTGTATACTGACTCCTGGGCTGTTGCTAGTGGTTTGGCTGAATGTCAGGAACTTGGAAGGAGCATCATTGCAAAACTGGTGACATGGAGGTCTGGGGAAGAGGTATGTGGATAGACCTTTCTGAGTGGGCAAAAACTTGAAGATTTTTGAGTCCCATGTGACTGCTCATCAGAGGGTGACTTCAGCAGAGGGTTTTAAAAATGGAGTGGATAAAATGACCCATCCTATGGATACAAGTCATCCCCTTTCCTCAGCCACTTCTGCAATTGTCCAATTGGTTTATGAGCAAAGTGGTCATGGTGGTAGGGATGGAGGTTATGCATGGGCTCAGCAACATGGACTTCCACTCACCAAGGCCAACCTGGCAATGGCCACTGCTGAGTGATCAATCTGCCAGCAGCAGAGACCTATACTCAGTCCCCAATATTCACCATCCCCCAAGGTGATCAGCCTGCTACTTGGTGGCAGGTTGATCACATTGGACCACTTTCATCATGGAAGGGGCAGCAATTTGTTATAACTGGAATAGACACATACTCTGGATACGGACTTGCATCCCTTGCACACAATGCTTCTGCAAAAACTACCATACATGGACTTATAGAACACCTTAACCACTATCATGGTATTTCACACAGCATTGCTTCTGATCAAGGAACCCACTTCCCAGCAAATGAAGTGTGAGAATGGGCACATGCACATGGAATTCTCTGGTCTAATCATGTTCCCAGTGTCCTGAGAAGCTGGGTTGATAAAACAGCAGAATGGTCTTTTGAAGATCCAACTATTGTGCCAACTAAGTGGCAATACCTTGCAGGGCTGAGACAATGTTCCATGTGTATGATCTGAATCAGTGTCCACTCTCTGGTGCTGTTTCTCCCATAGCCAGGATTCACAGGTCCAGAAGTCAGGGTTGGAAACAGAAGTGGCACCGCACTCACCATCACCCTAGCGATTCACTAAAAACTTTTTCTTCCTGTCCCTGAAACCTTAAGCTCTGCTGGTCTACAGGTCTTAGTTCCAAAAGGAGGAGTGCTCCTTCCAGGAGACACAACAACGATTCCATTGATCTGGAAATTCAGACTGCCACCTGGCCACTTTTGGCTTCTCATGTCACTGAATCAACAGGCACGAATGGAGATTACTATTCTGTCTGGAATGATTGATCCTGACTATCAAGGGAAAGAAGGATTGCAACTACACAACAGAAGTAAAGAAGAGTTTTACTGGAATATTGGAGATCCCCTAGGGTGTCTCTTAGTACTACTGTGCCCTGTGATTAAAGTCAATGTAAAACTGCAAAAGCCCAATCCAGGCAGGACTACCAATGGCTCAGAAACTTCAGGATTGAAGGTCTGGGTCATCCCACCTGGCAAAGAATCACAGCCAGCTGAAGTGCTTGCTGATGATAAAAGAAACATGGAATGGGTAGTAGAAGAAGGTAGTGATAAATATGAACTACAACCACATGACCAGCTACATAAAGGAGAACTATGATTGTCTGGATATTTCCTCCCTGTTTTACTATGAATGTGTTTGCATTTGTACATAGGCAAATATTTTGTCTTCCACTTATCATAGGACATAAGCTGTATTGTTCATGTTATAGTATTTAAGCCATAAGATATGAAGTTTAAGAATGAATCATACTTAAGACCAGAGAGACGTAATGCATTTCTGATTATACACAGGGCAATTGAGTATTGTTAGGTGAAACATATGTCTGTTTGTGTTCTGTTTGGAAATTAAGTGTGTTTCAAGGTGATGTGTATAGCTGCTAAGTTGACAAGGGGTCACTGTGATGGTTAGGTTCTAGTGTCAACTTGGCCAAATGCTTATGCCCAGTTGTCTGGTCAGGTGAGCACTGGCCTGACCATTGCTGCAAAAGGATATTTTGTGGCTCGTTGCTTAAATCATCAGTCAGTTGATTGCATCTGTGGCTGATTACATATGCAATCAATTAAAGCACATCTCCCACAATGAGATAATCTAATCAGCTACAGGCTTTTAAGGAATAAAGTGTTTCTTCAGCCAACAAGTCTCTCCTGTGAAGTTGATCTAGACCCTTCTTCAGAGCTGCCAGCTTCATAGCCTGCTCTATGGATTTTGGACTCTTGCATTCCCATGGTTGTGTGAGACACCTTTATAAACCTCATATTTACAAATCTCTCCTGTTGGTTCTGTTTTTCTAGAGAACCCTAATCCTTTCCCCATACTCATTATCTCTTGAGTTCCACATCATTCTCTATATATGAAAGATGCAAAATATCCCTTATGTACTCTACTTTCTATGAAATATTTTCATACTCCTGAGTCACTTCTCCAGAATCTACACAAGGGAAGCCTTGACATTTTGGTCTCTTGCTTCCTTCAGTTCCTCACTGAGAAATATCTTTCTCTGTGACTCCATCTCATCCACATACTTCCATGCTAAATTGCATAAATAATAACTCCTCCACTTTTAAACATTGTACTTTTGATAACTACTTACTACCTTTCCAATTGGCATAATTTAGTATTTCATCTGGAACAATTTTTTTGATCCATTGTGATTCATTCCCCCGCAGCTGGCTAGTTCAGCCACACCTTTTGGAGTATCCTTTATTTACCAGGAGTTCCAATCCATTCGTATCTGTTCTAATGGGTGTCTTTATCCATTAGCCCTCTAATTTCACTATTTTCTGCTTAATCCAGTTTAGATTTCAGGGGAAATATTGTGATGTTTTTGCTGATGCTCTAGGTTCCCTTGTCCTTTTGTCTTTTTTGTTATAACCATCAGTTAAATATCATAATCCCAGTCCTTTAAATCTTAAAACCAAGTACTCCTGGGCCAAGTTACACATCAGAGCAGACCAGATCTTACTGGGGTAATTAATAAATATTTCAAAATCCAGCTCCGTAAACTCATAATACCTAACTCAAATGGGTCCTTAGCAGCATCAAGTAGTCCTGTGGTGTTCCTCTATCTAGATAACTCTTTCATCTCCACAAAGTCTATTTCAAAATATAGCCAATCTTTACAAAAATCTAACCCCTCTATCCCAACACTACCTCTTTATTCTTAATGATTATTTTTTCTTTTATTTTAAAGAAAAATTCGATGCCATAAGACAGAAAATTCCTCATAGAATCTAGGAACCCATGGATGATATCTGCCCAGATCCTGTCCTCCCTTCTCTTCTTTACATCGTAGAGACCCCTTCTCCTAAGTGAGGCTCATCCCTCTCCGTAAATCTTGGTTCCCATTTACACTTTGCTTTATAAGAGCCTTGAAAATTATGCATATTTTTTCCTCTTTATATATTTACATATTCCTCATAACTTTGTCTTTCCTGCATTTTACATAAAATGCTATATAAAATATTTATGACATCAAGAATATATTCATAATTTGGAGAATCCCGGGGAATCTACTAACCACCTTTAAAAAAACGGTACATAGTTGAAGCAAACAATGTAACTTCCCTTATCTAGTTCACTCCCTCCCAGAGGTAACTGTGTCTTCAATTGCTTATGCATTTCTAATGCTTCGCTAGGACGTGTCTTATATTCCTATATTTTGTTTTAACTTAATATGAATAATAATATATTTTATATGTTTTGTGCAACTGTCTATATTCACTCAATACTGTTGGTTTGATACATTGTTTATTTTAGTTGATGTATACCACTCCTTTGTACAAAATAATCTAATTTATTTATCCACTTCCTATTAATGGACATTAAATTGCTTCCAATCTTTGGCTATTACAAATGGTGTTGCTCAAAATATTCTTGAGTATATAGGCCAGAGCTCTATTGGTACTTAGATGTGGCATTGCTAGGTCATTGGGTTTGGGTAGCTTTGGGTAGTGGTTTTTACTCACTTGGTAGCATCTACTATATAAAGAAACCAGTTTTAAAGTGTATTTTAACACATAATCAGTAATATATAATATTTCAGAATAGTATAGGTCTCCATCAATTTAGTGTTTGATGAGGGAACACAGTTACATTATCTAAGAAAAAGCATAATCTACTGTAGCATATTTAACTTCATCTTAAAAATGGAATAAATAAACTAGAAAGAAGATCTGATTTAAAAATAACATTGGAGAATCATTTTACATGTGAGATCCAAAGCTGCAGATTCATTGGAAAGTACCTATAATTGTGGCTTTACTTTCTATCAGATATTGAAACCCTTTCAAAGGAAGTATACTCAACTGGGAGTTTCCCTAAGCAGCTTGAGAACTAGTAAGAGTAAGAAGCATGACCATAAGACAGGGACTTAAAAGTCATTGCTATCAAGGAAAGAAGATGGGAGAAAGGAAGGGAAGGAGAAAAAGATATAAAGAAGTATTCACTTATGTAAAAATATATTTATGTGAATGCCTAATTCATATAAAAAAAGGTGTAGCTACTTCAAGTAACCTCAGGGCCAATTTTTTTAGTCATGGCAGCCAATTCTTGGAGTGTCAAGAAGAAAAGCATGAGAAATTGAAGGAGAGCAGCGAACCCGTGCTGCTGCTGCCTTCCACAAAGCCCTTTCACCACAATGGTGAAGGAGATGTCAGAACAAAAATGACTTAGGCTGGATGTAATGTATGTCCTCTGCATTAAGAAATATATCCTACATTTTATAATATACCCTTTGCTGCAAAGCAGCATGTCACTTTGTTGCCATTTTTTGTGGTTGTGGTTGTATAGCAACTAATCATTGAATATATCTCCCTAGTAGTTTTCTGTCATCCCTTGTTGGTGACGCATACAATAACCCTGTCTGCTGGACTAAGACGACCTTAAATTGGTGCCACTGTTCACATACAGCAAGTACTCAGCTGTGAGCATGGTTATTGATTTAATTCAGAGGCATTTATAACGAGTTTTTGAACTACTTAATCTACTGATATCATGGATTGCAATAATACGGAGGAGAAAATGGAGTAAATCAGAAAGTAGAGGGATAAAAAGATACAACAAAAATAACCAGTGATTGCAAACTTGACTGGAGAGTCTGCACTTACTAAGAACATAGAAGGAACAAAAAGAAGGCTAATAAAGAAACAAAAAGAAGGCTCATATTATATACATTCATACAGAACGATGACCAAATAGAGTTTCAAAACTTACTGAGATGCTGTCTAAAGTGGTATATTTAGGACACTGACATAACAAATATTTATGTTATGTATACATACCTACAAAAATGGGCATGGAAGTCAGGGGTGGGGCTATAAATAGAGATATAGAGCATCTGTTTATGAGATAATTATAAGCTTAAAATGTATAGCTGGGACTAATCGTGTCTATCTAGAAAAAAAATGTGAAAGCAGTCTAGATAAACTAGAAAGAGATGATCTTAAGAAGTAAGAGAACTGTTTAACTTAATAAATAATGAGTCACTAAAATTCACCAAAATATTAGCCTAATTAATACAGGCACATATGATGTATAATTTTTAGTTCACGTCTTCAATATGACAATTCTTTAAAATTAAAAGTATAAAATGAGATAAGGAGAACTCTAACCTGTGATAAAAGTAATTTTCGATGCATCCTGACAAGGTAGACTTGCAAAGGAACAGCATTGTTATTAAATGTTAATCCCTGCTTCCCCTAAATAACACTTTCTGCATTTGACAGAGTTGAACTTTGGCTATCTTCCCATGATAAGTAGGTTTTAGGAACTTGACGTTGCAGAAAAGCTGAGTGATCCATCTGAGCCCCTTTGAGTTCTTGGCACAAATTCAATTCTGTAATTTCCAGATAGGTCTTCACTTTCATTGCTGACATTTAATAATGCTGGGGTCCTTGAAGCAGGATTCCATTAAATCCCTGAAATACATGTAAAGTTATCACCCACATATATAAATATATGCAAAAGGAGTATTTGTAGAGGCTGAAGTACATAAACAACTTTATGATTTGTAAGAAAATAATTAGATTTGCTAGTTCCTTTTCTTCTTGCTGGGAATCTCCTAATCTAGTAGGAATATAAGATATCTACAAAGACATATATAATTTTTTTTATAAAATGTGGTAAAACAGTAAATTTAGCATGCTTAAATTGAACATCAACAGCTGGATATAGCAGAAAAAGCACAAGAATATCTTCATTCAAAGCTTGCTCTTCTACTTATGAATTCTGTGATTTATTGAACTTGGAACATCATCTCTTTCATGAAGAAATAGGTATGTGTGAGAGTAAAGATCAAATGAAGTCCACTGTGTAATTCAGGACACTGGAGTGACCTGTTCCCCCACTGTCCTCATTCTTCCCTGAATTCTGTTTGGAATCGATAGGGTTTAACATTTCCAATTCACAGCCCAATCTAGTACCAAATGAGGAATAAATGCAAGAATTAGGCACTTGGGGTGGGGAGGAATTTATTCTAGATAAAATCTAGGTAGGAGGGTTTGGCTAATATGTGAGCAGCTGCCTCAAACCCCTCCTCTAAGCCAAATCCATCTCTTAGAATGAGCTGCTGAGGGAATTCAGTAGGAAGGAGCAGATGTAACTATGGAGGAAGTCTGCCTCCAACCCTCTCAGAAAGAAATGGTGGAAGAAAAAAATTACAAAGTCTCCAGTGCTTGAGTCTTTTGTTAGAATGACTCTATCCAACTGAAATACGATGCACAATATCTCTGATCTGATATCCAGTTAAGAGTTTATTCACTTCTCTTCTATAGGAAGGAAGGAATAAGAGGTGAAGAAGAAGCCACTAAGACCAATTTGATGGACATCCCTCAACCTGGCAACGTGTGGAACAAGGGAATAAGCTTCTCATCCAGCAAGCATAACCATCTTTCCTGTCACTCAAGATGGAAGCATTGGAATTGCTCTCAGCATAACCTTTTACTGCACCCCCACACCTAGACCTGACCCTACCCTTAGAATTAGAAATGCTATGACTCATTAGACTCAAATTTTCTGAACAATTCTTTATCCTTTTTCTTTACCCTTCTGTATTAAATTCTAGACCATAATGAATACTCTCCCACATCCCATTTTTTTCTAGACATTCTTTTTTTTTTCTGTATATAATCATAGTTCCTCCATAATACATTTTTGTAGCTCAGATTCAGAAAATATCTGTCCCCTATTTTCCTTTATTTTCAATAAAAAGTATCTGCAATCCATATTATATCATAGCTAAGGCATAGCCAGAACAATAATAGCTTACATTTATTAAGAATTCACAATGAGGCAGGCACTATGCTCCTTTGCATATATGGTTATATTCCATCTACTTTCCATTGTATTCTGTGAATTAAGGATGCACTTTTGAGACCCATGTTGAGAAACTGGGGCTTAGTCACTTGTGAAATGTGACTAAGGTAAGGCCATAAAGATAGGAGTCCTTGAATAGACAGTGATAATCTTGTGGGCAGGGGCTGGGAGGACTTCAGATCCAATTCTTCATTTTACCAAGGAAGAACACAACCTCAGGATATTATGTGTCTGGCCTGTGGTTAAACTGCTTGTTTTATGACCAAATTACAGCCCAGGTTTCCCAACTCCCAGGTCTCATGGGCATGTTACAGACATATGACAGATCTATGAATTTTTTAATAGGTTTTACAAAGAAGATCTACCACTTAGTAGATTAGTATTACTAGTAATAGTATGGAATAACCAACTTTAGCAACTCACCCATACTTTTACACTGGCAGATGATTAAAATTCAGTGAACAAGTCTATAGGTTAGATGTCTTGGTCATAAGAATTTTTAAAAACTAAATGTTTTTGCCATCTTTTACACAAATAGAATTAGACTTTGAATTCAGATTTGTATTTAGCAAATTTAATGTTTGCAAAAATGTCAATTTTTTGTTATTCAGGATTTTTTAAAAATATGTGTTTTATTCATCCAAGAAACACTAAACACATTGAATCTATCAAGGTCACAGTTTAACAAGATTCTGCCAAAAGTGATCTCATCACAACAGACAAGGAAAAAAAATAGCATAAACACTCAAATCACTGTGCAACAACACACAAAGGTGTTCAGTGCGCTAGTATTCTTTGAACGTCAAGAATGATAGGGGGGGAAATGAGGCATGTGGCAATCATGCTAGAATGTGTTTCCACACACTTCATTACTCATAAGGGGAGACTAAATAAGGCATCTGCAAAGACAGGTTCTGGGCAGCTGCAAGACGTCTTTTTGCTATACTAATTTATATAGCTAAGAGATTAGTAAATTAATCTTCATTATCAATCCACCAGATAGCAAGAGTCAAACCCGAAATGCCACTCCCTCTGTGCAGGAAGGAAATCATCCTCATCACAGATTGCCTGTTTTCTTATGGAGCCAGGTGCACCCGTGACAGGTTTTGGCAACGAGAATGATTTCCAATCCCGGACAAGACTGCCAGTTCCTTCTGCTTACTTTTCCTCATGTCTCCTGATGAGGGGCAATTGTGATTAGACAAATCACATTGTCTGTAATCTGGTCCCCTTCCCCTTAACCATGATTCATTCTGACAAGGAAAGTTTAAAAGCAACAAGTAAAATATGATAAACAATATCCATCATTGCATAGGGGAGCCTGGCTAAAAGCTTTCTGTCGCTATTAATAATACTGTTTAGTTTTCAGCTTCCCCATGTATTGCATTAGTGGTAAATGTGAAATACCATGAGCAGAAAACATCCAGTAAGGGCTACCTGTGTGATCCTTGGCTCTGTCTCAAACTGTCCTCAGCAGTGGCTACTGTGCCCTGACCCTTTGAGCCAATCCATGAGACTGAATTGAGGTCAAAGTGTCAAAGCTGATGGAGCAATGGAGACCCCACTTCTCAACTCTCATTTACTTCTGACTTACTTTATCTAATCAGCTCTTTATGCTTGTTTCTGAAAACACAACCTTGAATCTTCTGAGGGTCCCTTGTGTTTATATCAAAATATCGTCAAGATTTTGACTTGTTTGTTCCTCTGACTGTTAGTGTCCCCTAGTACTTTGGGGTCAAATGATCCACCAGGAGCTGAAGAGCCCCCGCCCTGACCCCAGGAACATGACTTTCATAAGGCTACATCAGTCATCAGTTAAAATCACTGTTTGAGAGAAAGAAATTTATAGTACAAGAGTTTTACACAGCGAATATGGATTCTAAGAGCTTCTGGTTGAAGGCCTTCTCCAAAATTTTACTTACCCAAAAATATTACCAATACTACATTGTCCAATTATGCTATTTTTTAATTGCTGCATCAAGAAGAATTTTGTATCTGATTCCAAACAAGCATTTAGCTTAGCCACTATGATTTTTACTTGCAGATTACTGTTCTGGCAAAGCAATTAACTTATAAATTTACTTGACTCTCCGAACTAGGGGGTGAGGAGATCATACCCAGGAAATGGAGCTCTAGAATCAGTGCTAGAATGCATGTTGAAATGATTACGGAAGATTGTAGGTCTTATCCAATAACAGTTCTTCATCGCTGAAAGCACAAATCATGACGATTGTATTAGAAGGCAGTATTATTTTCATATTTTGCTGATGAGGTATTTAAAGATTAATAAGGGTGAAAAACTCATCAAACATATGAAATCTAGGCATTGAATCACTTATTCCTATTTCAGCCCACAGGTCTTTTCATGGAGTCATAAAAATAAAGTTAGCACTGGAAAAACTGGTCCATCTATTTATACTTTGGCTTACCTTTTAACAAAGCAGAAACAAGAACTACCTTGCCTACTTCACTGATTTGCTCTGAAGCTATCAAATGAATGAATATGTGTGATAATATTTTATGAATTGCCTTTCCCTAGATATATATGTGACATTGATATTGATTAATGTTTGGTAGAAGTAATAGTGGAAGTACTACTGGTACTAGTGGTTGTTGTTTTAATAATACTAAAATCATCTTAGATTTCTCAATATTATTTCAATATGGAAACCTCCATTGTTCATAGGATTATTTTACCACTTTTCCACCAGAAAAATCGAAATGGTTTGAGCGTTTTTGTTTTATTCAGGTGTACTGGAACCAGCTTCTTATGTTAACTTATAGAAACAAGATTTTTGTTTTTGATATAATGGAACATTATATCAAAGTGTCTTCACTTTTCAGTGTATCCTGTGTTACCTGGTAGTAGCTATTGATCTTTCAATCAGTTTGTCTTTACTGATTAGTAAAGTACCAGAAAACTCAGTGGCTAAAACAATGAACATTTACTATTTCTTACAATTCTGTGGTGGTTGATTGGGTGATTCTTCTCACCTTAACCACTTGGCTGATCACTGCAGGTAGCTGGTGGCTTCACTGGCCTGGGAGGCTACACATACATGGGCTGTGTTTGTAGACTGCTCAGTCAAGAGGATCTCAACAGGAACTGCTCAGCTACGGCCTATGTGTCCTCTTATCTTGCAAAAAAAAAACTGGCCTGGGCTTCTTCCAAGGTGCTCATAAGGATGCAGAAAGCTACAAGAGAAGGGGGTGTGAGGGTAGTTCAGTGGTACAATTCTCACCTGCCACGTGGGAGACCTGGGCTTGATTCCAGGCCTGTGCACTTCCCAAATAAACAAAACAAAAAACCCAATAAAAACAAGCAAACAAAATTCAACAAAAAGTGCTGCAATAATGGGCCACTCACATGGAAAAAAGAGTGAAATGTGACCCCACCATTCAGCATACAAAAAAAAAAAAAACAGAAAGAAAGAAAGCTGCAAGAGAAGATAAGAACCAATAGTTAAGTACTTTTAAAGTGTCTATATTGCATTGTCTAATATTTCATTGGCCAAAGTAGGTGACAAGATCAAGTTTAGCTTGAAGTGGCAGAGGAATTAATGTGACCTTGCTTGCAAATAATGGACCACATTTTTTTCATGTCTCTGATGACCAGAGGATTAGTCAAAAGAGGACCTTGAACATTGTTCTCTGGTTAACCCTATGCTGAGTAACGTGGCATACAAAGACACATCATATATGGAACCTGACCGTGTAAAAACAAAATGTATAAAATAATTAGATATTGAAGTAAAAGGAAATATGGTGAAACAATGGATACTATGGCACAGATGAATACATACAATGAAAGAATTCCGGTAAATTGGCCTCACTAGCGAAGCATAGGAATTACTCTCCATTAAATATTTATATTTCATTAGTCTTCCCTAATGTTTTTGCATATTTTATCCTGTCTGGTAAATTTGATAAAGAAAACTTTGGGGTATGGATATATGTGGGCATGTGTGTGTGTGCACATGTCTCCAGATGTTTGTGCACACAGCAAAATGTCCATATGAGAAAACACTATCACTCTTTTCTCTAATATTGCACTTAAAAGTTTCAAGGCACTTCCATGTACATTATCTCACTAATTCTTCACAGCAGCCCATGAAGACGACATTATAAAGTAGGAGCATAAGAGAGAAGACAGAGGGAGCCACTTACTAGATTTGTGATGCAATCAGAAAGGAAAGGGACTTTACTCTTATGATCGTAATAACTAGAACCGTAATAACAGTAGAACTTAACATAAATATTAAGTGATGACCCCATGCATTCATTCAACAAATATTTACTGCCACCATCTCTAACCTCATGAAGTTTATAGTCTAGCCTGAAGGGAGACACAAAAGTTTTCTAAAAGATCTTTCTGGACAATTAAAAGTGCTATCAGAAAAAATGAGCCATGATGATGTGATTAGATAGTGGATTATAAGACAAGAATGTGTATCTCAAAAGAGATAATGGCTATCATGATTTACTAGCATAAACATCAAGTCAGAAAAGCCAGTTTTATCAGTTACTGTGTGACATTAGTTAATTTACTTGACTTTGAATTAGTTTCCTCATCTGTTTTATAGATAATTGGCCATTTTCTTCTCAGGAATTTTAGTAAATGAATTAGGTAATGATGTAAATGCACTTTGTAAAGTTAAGTCACAACCTCTTATCATTATTGTTGTAATCATTATTATCGCAGCAATTGAAATAGAAAAAAAGTTAAATTCTGAACATATCACAAAGTATGAACAAAAAAGAGGTAACGACAGTTCAACTTTGGAGGGGAAGAAATCTGGCAAACAATTCAAAAATTTTGCTGAACAAAATTGAATTCAGGGTGATGAGAATGTGAAGTGAGATTCTCCATAAATAATGCAGGACACAAAACAGGTAATACCACTCCCCATTCCTGCCCCCACCTTCCAACCTAACCCAAAATCTAGGAGGATGTACTCTACTTGCCCTTTTGCAACCATATCAATGCCTATTGTTAATTGGATTTTGCTATATTTTGGAGTTATGCTATAGTATTGTTTCAAATCCATCCTAGTTGCACTTGGATATCCCTCTAATTTGTCTCATTCAAAAATAGTGGTCAACTAATAAACGATTGTAAAAGTTACAAGATACAAGATAAAATTTGGTTTCTACACACCAGTAATGAACAATCTGAAATGGAAGCCAAGAAAACAATTTCATTTACAATAGCATCTAAAAACATTAAATACCTAGAAATAAATTTAACTAAGGAGGGGAAAGACTTGTGCACTGAAAAGTACAGAACACTGCTTGAAAAAAATTAATGAAGATCTAAATAAATGGAAAGGCATCTCAAATGGAGGGATTGGAAGACTCACTATTGTTAAAATTTAGTATTGCCTAAAGCAATTTACAAATTCAATGCAATCCCTATCAAAATTCCAGTGTCTTTTTTGCAAAAATGGAAAAAACTGACCCTCAAATTCATATGAAATAGCAAGGGGCCCCAAATAAACAACTAATCTTGAAAAAGAAGAACAAAGTTGGAAGTCTCACAATTCCTGATTCAAAGCTACAGCAATTAAAACTCTGTATTTTTACTAGCATAAGGATGAACATAATAGATCAAAGGAATAGAATTGAGAATCCAGAGATAAATCCACAGATCTATAGCCAGTTAATTTTCAGCAAGCATGCTGAGTCTATTCAGTGGGGAATGATTAGTCTCTTCAACAAATGGTGCAGGGACAACCGGAAATCCATGTGCAAAAACTAATTTGAAATGAATCCATAACCTAAATATAAGAGCTAATATTATAAAACTCTTTCAAGAAAATATAGGGAAATATCTTCAGATATTTGTAGAAGGCATTGTAGAAGGCAATGGTTTTTTTAGATTTTATATCCAAAGCAGAAGAAACAAAAGAAAAAAAAAATCATGTTCAGACATCAAATTCAAGCCATATGTTTTTAATATAGATAATAGTATCAGTTCCAAGAGAGTATCAGAGAAGTAGAATGCTGGAACATGCTTTTACACAACTTTTACAATGATCAAATGTGCAATTTTTATTACACAGAAGTTTATGTTCTAGAGGCTCTGAACCCATTACAATGCAGTTTAAATCTAAAGCAAATATTGTAATATAAAAAAATGGAACTCAGCACTTTGCTATAACATAACTTCTTCACTAAAACATTTAAGCAGAGATGGCCCAATGAGGCAAAGACTCTTTAAAGAAATGGAATTAGGGGGACAAAGTCACCCTTCAGCCAAATTCTCCAAAAGACATACTTCCTACTACCAAAATGGTCACTGGGATACTAATTCTTAGACCACCTACCCAAAGTTTATTATCTTAAATTCTAAATGTCTTGGTTATTATTTTACTTTAACTCATTTCCTTTCAACTCAACATGTTTGCAAGATTCTTGCTCCTTGTCCATGGTCTGAAGAGGTGATAGAATTGACTGGACGCAGAGAAAACAACATAAACCCAGCCTAGAGTTTGACAGTGAAGGATCTACATGAAGTGTCTAAACAATTCTCTACCAAAACCCAGGAGAGGGAGTTTTGAAGCACTCCTGAGTGCATTAGGGAAGGTTCCTTTGAGGAGACAAAATGGGGTCAGGCAATGAAGGATAAAATTATTAGGTGAGGAAAGCAGGATTGTAGGGGGAAAATAAATGGGGAAAAGGTCAAATTCTAGCAAAGGAAAAATCATAGGATGTGGAAGTTCATGGCTTGTTTGAGAGCAAATAATTTTCTGTGCCTAAGGCAAAGGTTTTCTTTTATGCTGAAGAAAGGAGGTTGCTAAGGGAAAAGGAAAAAATTTGTGTGGTGGAACAAACTGATAAACCTCAAATGCAGTTATAAAGTTTGAAATCTAGCATGTAGGTTACACATAAATGAACATGAGGATTCTTAGTAGGATTAATTTTATTTTGAGGTAAATTCTTATACAAAAGGTTTACTTTGATTTGTAGAACCTGCTCATGTTTGCTGACCTAAATTGATCTACACAATTCTGGGAGTTTATTGAACAACTTCCAGGCAGTGGGTTTAATTGGGGCTGAGTTTCACTAGTGAAACAGATCCCATAGTAAATTATCCTCCTTTCTAATACTATATTGCATATATACATCTTGTATTTCTCCAAAGTTATTCAAAGCAATTCAAATATATTGGTGTGTTTCTCCTAATGTTTCTGAAACATAGCTCTGCTTATTTTATAAATATTGAAATATAACATATTGGTTATAGAATCTGCTTAAGATAACATTACATCACAACTGTCATCAAACTACACATTATTATCAGTCATTATGCATACAAATCACCATGTAAGTAAAAAGTGTTATATACATCTCTAATTGAATGCATACACCGAATATTTTTGTATTGATTTTACAGTTTATAAATAAATGATACTAGCCCAGTACACCAATTTCAAACACTAGAGGAAAAGTATAAAATGATTTTTATACTAAAGGATTAGGAATATCACACTCTTCATCATCAATATTACTTAAACATTCTTTTATGCATTGCTTTATGTGATAGTTGCAGAATCCTATTACATTGGGGGCAAATAAAATGAAGTAAACCTTGAAGCAACTGGATGAAAGACAAGTCGATTTGAGGTGCCTGGGGAGAAAGGAAACTAGCAAATGACAATGGCAAATATATTGAAATGTAAGGTAAAACAATAATAACAAGGCAGTGTGATGGTCAAACAATTTACAATTGTAAATAAATTTAGTCAAGGACAGTGAGTTCAAAACTCTTACTCATGTCTCTATATTTATATTGATATAAGATTAAATAATGAAAAAACTGGATAAATAGGTATACTGACTAAAATAATCTCATAAAAGGGAATCATGTCATTTTTTTTAATGAAAATTATTAAAATTTGCTTTCTTTACTCCAACAAAATAAAAAATAACCTGAAGGACTTGCTGATTTCCACTTTTCTAACATTTGATATAAAAAACTCAATAAAATAAAAGGGATTATGCAAAATAATCAGAAGTCGCCATCATTATATTTCAATTTAAGTTCTTGTCTCACACTTACACAGTATTGGTTTACTGTAAATATACAAAATGCAGAAAGTATCTCTCCTACAGTTCTCCTTCTCTATCTCCTGATTTTTATAATTATACTTGGTTTGTACCTTATCAAAGTTATTTTCAGTCCCTTAGCCATAATTGTGATGTAGCTTAAGTTCTGTATTTAAATTATTTCAGTAATCACTACAAGTACTTTTTCCAAAATGTCTTCTTTGCACTATTTGTCTGGATTTCTTGCTTGATTGGGCTTCAGCTTCAATAAAGGTAAACAATTCTTATCTATCTGTTGCTTTTACTCCAGAATGGCATCTTGGCTAAGTATAGAAGCACTAGGTCACAGAATTTTTTCCCATAGAATTTCATCAAAAATTCCCTACTGTTTACTGACATTGACTTCTTTTTACCATTGCATCTCTGAGGGGCTAGATAGCTCAAGTAGAAATAAGAAAAACAAAATCTGAAGATTACATTCTTTGGGATTATTTCAGATTTGAGGATGTCTTCTTGCTTCCTTTTTGCAGTACAAAAAATTAACTGGACATGTAATATACTTGGTTCACATTTTCTTTTCCTAAGAAACTCGTGGAAATTACTGCTTTATTTGTGCCATTACTATTTAGCTGAAAAGTATGAGACAAGAATGATTTTACCACATTCAGAAAGTTTAATTTTTCTGCCTCTTTTACTAAAAAATTTCTCCCTTTTTTTCTTCCTTCCCTCTTGTCCTTCCTCTCTTCCTCCCTGCTTCCCTCCCTTCCTTCCTTCCTTCTTTCCTAATTTCTGGATGAAAAGTTGACATAGTTAAATATAATTTTTGTTCGTGTAAAACATGGTAACAGTTCATGTACAGATCACAATTATTTATTTATTCTGAGAGTTGTTTAGTTAGTATTTTTTAATAAGTTCTTATGAGCCCACCACAAAAAAAAAAATGAGTTAGGATTTTAAAACATAGCTTACATTTTACCATTTTATTTTCCCCATCTATCACATGTGATAACCACATGTGAAGTAACCCTCAGTGCATACCACATCCATTATTCTTTTCTGTGCCTTCTTATACAGGTTTAATATGAAAATATGTTTATGTATTTTACCATAGTTTTAAATTTACAAAAATATTTTATGCAATTTACAATCTTTGAAATTTACTCTGTTTACTTAAAGTTATATTGCTATTTCAAAAGTTCACCAATATCACTGGATAATTATGGTTAATTAATTTTGAATGTTGTAAAATGGATTAGTTTATTCACTTATTTTCATTTGATATATTTTTAGATTTTTCCAGGGTTTTGCTATTTGAAGAGCTCTGACATGAACACTCTTGTTCAGACTTTTTCATTTTTGCCAATCGAATGAGTGCAAAATCATTTTTCATTGTGTTCTTGAATTGTATTTCCATGACCACTAACAGTTTTGATTAACTCTCTATATGTTTATTAGCTATTTGTGTTTCCTCATTCTCCAATGAGTTTTCTGCTTTTCTTTTTGGCTGGCAGGAATTTTTTTTTATATTTTGTGTTATCTTTTGTAAATTGTATATTTTGCAAATGTTTCTGTTTTATAATTTGTCTTTTCACTTTATAGATCCAATGGTTCTAATAAATGTTTCAGAAGCAATCAACAGCTTAGTTGTTTTGTTGACTATTGGCTGGATTTAGCAAGATGTAGCAAGAAAGAGATGGACTCAGGAAAGAAATAGTTTATAAGAAAAATGAAAGGAATAAAGAGAATAATGATAATCAAAACCTTGCAGATTGGAAAATTCAGATGCTTCTATACCCCCCCAAGTAAATTAAATAACATTTAAAATTATCCTGAGACATGAATACCCACTTATATTTTTAAGTTTAATAGAATGATTCATCCCTTTGTTAAAGATCTAAGATCAGAGACAAGATATCTGGGATAAAGCAATGGGCATATAGAAGTAGGAAAAACTGTGAAGACTTTTGCATCCCACCTGAATACCCACTGGAAAGCATCTACTATGGGTGAGGCAGTGCAGAAGTAAGTAAACAAAATAACTCAGTCAGTTGACATTGGGTAGCCTTCATTGTGTTCTATTCCAAAATATTAAATGGACACAATTTTAACATTGTCGATGGTGGCAGAGAAAGAAGTCATGTACGGGGCTCAACTGCCCAGAATCAACCACATACATAGATTGTGATTACGGTCTCTGAAGGGACTGCAGAGGCACATCCACACTGATTCATATTATGAAGCCACCTAAATATTCATGTTATTTTGTTAAGGCATTGAGATTTGGAGTTTTGATTACCATAGAATCTACCTTGACTTACAAGGATTGATATGGAACATTTCTGAACTCTTCTATATGTGCCTCTGTTCAGCACAAATACCCCATGTCTTCTAGTCAGCAAAAAGATGTCACAATTCCAGAACTTTGTTCTAGACAGAGATCTTGATATATTCCAAGGGGACACATTATTGTTTCTTTGTTCCTTTATTCACAAGATATAAATTAGCCCCTGGGGAATAAAACCATGAAGTGGTTTATAGCTTAGCTTAATGGTACTTTGACTCGTCATGTTGGTCAGAGCCCTGATTAATTTTTTAATTAGTCTTATGACTTCCTTATTGAAATGTATTACTAAATAGTAACTACTGACCATCAGCAAACTTATACTGCCTTAAATGGAGGGTCACCAGGGCCTATGATTCTAAACAAAGCTGTTTAGCATGCCACCCAAGGCCTTCTCTGATTGGCTTTTACCTAATCTCTCTAGCCTTATCTTTGGATAGACTTTGCTTTCAATCCACCCTTCAGCAAGACCAATCAAGAAACAGTTTATAAATTATATACGCCTTATTTCCACATGGCCAGGTCTCTGCATATGTTGTGTCTTCTGCCTGGAATGACTGTTTCCCCACAGAGAGCCTTTTCAACTGTTAAAACACAGCTCAATAGTCACCTCTTCCAGGAGTCCTTTGAGCTGTACCTGTAGTACTAACATTATATTAAACCCACCAAGATGTAATTCAATGGCTTACAATTCAATCTGTCCCCAAAAGCGCTAGTTGAGTATCTTGAGAATAGTGACTGTGTCTTATTGAACCCTGGAATCCCAGCATTCAGCTCTGAGCTCAAGAAAAGAGGAAGAAGGTAGAGAAAGAAGTTGAAAAAGTGGAACATAAGGCTATCGGGTTAATTTTACATCTCCTACAGCTTCTTAGAAACAGTTTAGAATATCTTTGTGGATCTTTCTTTGGAATAAAAGTTTCAGGGTATGAAAAGAGGAGGAACGAATTGAGTTGTTATATCTTTGGATATATTTGTTTGTTTTATTATTTTATTATTTTTATTATTTGTTTTATTTTTATGAAAAGACCTTTGCTAATGTCACTCCTTGACATACGAATCTTCCTTAATTTTGTATTACCCAGAATAATGCATTAAGTTGTCAGCGGGACTGTTTCCACTGCTTACAATATGTTCCTCTATGTTCCCTAAACTCTCATCAAGTAACCCCACTTTACTGATATCCCAACATAAACCCCCCACTTTTCTGCCTTTAGTCAGGCAATTTCCTGCTTGGGGGATACTCATTTCCATATCTCCAAAGTTCAAATCTTATCTTTTCTTTGTAGTACAACTTAATAGCTACCTTCCTATCTGCTCACAGATTCTCTGCTTACCCCCCCAAAATTACTGGATTACAATTTATGTCCTGAATGGAGCAATGTATTTAATGAAACTCAATGTTCTATATCTTATATTAAATAAATATCTTGAATTACAGATAAGAAGAAATTGGAAGCATAGATCTTCATCTTGTTCATTTAGGAATCAGACTCTGTACGCCCCAGGAATTGATGGTTGCTGAAGTAGGAAGGAGTACTAGAAATGGAAGGCAAGTGTTTTGTTTTGGTTCTACTTGTTCAGCTGGCAAGAAAATATTTTAAATGGGAACTTCATCTCAAAAGAAATAGAGTTTAGCATAGCCCCATTTATATTCACCTTAGTCCTTCACAAAGTTTTTGCCCAAGTTGAGATTCCTCTGTAGGCAGTTTCAGGTCAATACATATGCAGAAGGGTAAATACAACCTAGAGGAGAATAAGATTTCATCCCCTTAGGGAAGAATAGCAAAATGCTAACCATATAAACATCCTACCACATCTTTTTGTTTGCTTATTATTGTCATTCGAGCAAATTTTGCTAAGGTATTTCAGATCGCTTGGATTATTTCTTTGAAAAATGTTGTATTTTAACTCTGCTGTGTTCTGCTTTATGTCATTTACTTTTATTATTTTATCCACATTTTATACATCAGGGATCAGATTCTAGCAATAATAAGGAAATCTATTTATTTGGACCTGGAGGCACTTTTCTGAATATATATTCTTCGCTAGTAGACCCTAACCATCTAGGCTGTTCTTAGAAATGGTTTTATTAAATTTTGGAAGAAAGCAGAAAAGATTTTCTGAATTACTTCTCTAACTCATGATCAGACACCGAGCAGTCACGGACACTTTCAAACAATACATGCATGCAGAGACCTCATTTAATATCTTACCTGACACAAATTTATAAAATTGGTATGTTATTTAACTAACATACAAAGTGACAAGTTTTTTCTTATTTAATTAGAAAATCTTTGTATATTTTAGCCATTTGTGTGACCTCTAAAATGATGATAATAAATATTAATAGTGCATACATTACACAGATTTCATTAAGTTTCACAATCACATTGGTTTTCTATGACAACCTGGAAGTTTTCTATGACATCATGAAGATGGGTCTCTCCCTTACAAAGGTTTAAAAGTGCTCACTAATTTCTCCAAAATCATAGCTACTTATTGACTCTGACTTTGTGACTCTTAAACCATGGTTCTTTTCATTACACAGTCGAAAAAGTAGCCATATTGAGAATCAGGAAAATTAAAATTGTCCCAAGGTCTCCTGAAGAATCTGATCGTATTTTAGATAGATTTTCTGTTTGAGAGCTGCTGATTATGGACTATTAACCATTGTTTCCTTTGAACAAGTCTGTTTATAATGTATTATTATAAAGCTATTGATATTGCCTAGATTTTGAGATGCTTTAATAATTCTCCAATGACGACGTATTAAAAATCCAAACTTTTTACAGTCCTTCAACAATTCACTCCAGCCTTCCTTGGATAGGCTGACCTTATTTTCAGCCATAGTTCTTTAGCACCTACCCTCTCCAACCCATCTTTCCGAATACACACAGGCCACTTGCAGCCACACTGAACCTCTTATGGTGCCCAATCCTAGGCTCTTTTTTTTTTGCCTCTGTGCCATATTATGAGAAGAAACTTGAAAAAGAGAAGCTGAACTACATTGAGAAATAGGCCATCAAGGGTATTTACATTCATGTTTCCAATTCCTGACATCCCTCTACCAGCTTCAAAGAAAAAAAAAGATATAGAGAAGAAAATGGCTAAGGGTGATGCCAGTTCTCTTTCTATGAATGTTTCAAAAGCTGTTATCCAACTCTTCTGCTTATATCTAAATTGCCATACTATAGTCAACTGACCATACCCAGCTGCAAGGGAGTCAGGGAAATGTCTTTAATCTCAGTGCAGGTGCCCTTCTTCTACTTAGAGATAAAAAATTAAAAGCACATATTAGGAGATGACTAGTTATTAGCAACATGGGCAAAGGATGGGAGGATATATGACACAGGGAAGAGAGCAGTGGCATCAGTTGGAGAATGTGAAGCAGGAACACAAGGGTTTGATGATTTAATAGACATAGCAAAATGGGGAATAGAGCAGCATTTAGGACAGCTTGGTTTCTGCTTTGGTGATTAGCAGAATAGTTCAGAAATACTGCCTCAGAATGCATTCTTTTGAAAAATGGCAGTAGTCATTAACAGTGCATAAGAGAATAAAGGAAAGTAATTGCATGTTTTGCACATGAGTCCATCCTGAGCACTTCTTTTAAGAATCCACGCCATCAACACAGTGTTTACCAAATGCTCTGCCACATATTCTCTGTGAAAAACTTAGCCTTGAATTGCTTACTTAGCACTTTCTTCTATTCACTGGCTCATTCAGGAAATAGTTATTGAGTTTCCACTTTGTGTCAAATGCTGTGCAAGGGTTTGGAGATTGAACCATAAGAATGAACATTTCAGTACCTACTTTTCTTTAGTTTAATGCATTGATCCTCACCACATCAGTATCTTAGATACTGGTGTCACTTTCCTCTCTCACTCTCTCCCCAAACTACCTACATCTCCCTCCTACATCTCTGCCTGTATCTGACTTTCTGGGTGCTATGATAGTTTGTCAACTTATGATTGTAACTCCTAAGGTCATCACATGCATTTTTCTTCCTGGCTTGATCTCTTTCTCCAGTGGGCCTTCTTGAGCATTAACCCCTTAATAGTGGGGAGGTTAGTGGAGCCAATCTCAAAGGCTGGGCATTGACAATTCTGGACAGATCATTCATGATAGCAGCAGTAGAACTTAAAGTGCAAACATTTTGGAATGAGTGAAACTCAGAGTCCGAGATTGGTTACTTAGCTCCTATCCCTAACTGCCATCTGTGTAGTTCCCCTTTCCATGAATCTATTTGTAGATTCTTCTCAAACTCTCCTCTCTCAAAATTTCAGTCTTTTGCTTTTATTCAGGATGGTGAACATATGTAAAAGGTTCTCAGATTGAAAATTCTGCTGGGAAGCAGAAGAATTAATTTATACTAAAATGAAAGTGTCTAATAATATCGTAACTTTGTACTCCTTCTAAGTCAACAGTGTCTCAAACAAAGGCATGAAACTCTAACAATGGATTTACAGGTATCCTGGGTGATTGATGGTGGAGATGTCTGTGTCCTTGATATTCTCTCAGGTGTATCTCAAATGATCCTACACTGGTGGTCACATATGCTTTTTGAGACCAAGCCTTCTTATCCCATTTCAGCATCATTAAATGTAGCAGGAATGCCTAGAAATGTGACTACCACATATGCTTATCATGTATATTACTATGCTCCACTTCTCATTATGACACAAGTTATAATGACTTCTTGTTCTTATCTTTGTAGAGCCCTGACCCCATTTATTTTGCACACATTTCCTATATTTACCTAGATCTTCATGGGCTTATTATGCTGCTCCCAAGTGCTTACTCTCAGATGACATTCTGGTGTTTTCTTCCTAGGCTCTTCATTGGGACAATATATGAGAAATATCTCAGTTACCCACACTGGCTTCCTGGGCTAACAGACTGAGAACAGTTCCTTCTTGCCTGGTCTCTCCTCAGTGACAAGGAAATGTGATGGGACCTGACACAAGTTATGTATACGTCCCTTCCTCTTCTACTTCATGGTTCCATCTAACCTCATTTCAAATAAATAAACAAAACTCAGTATGCTCCAATGGAAAAAGTTTCACATCATGCTATATGGCGCATGTAGCAGAAACTACTATACCACAACCCGTTTACCCTGGACCCGTCTTTGAGTTCATCTGCCATGGTAGATAGTTTCCTGTGTGATAACAGCAGAAAGTGTTTGCTTCCCCTGGCTCCTCTACCTGAAGGCTTTCTCTAGAACCACTGATGTTTACTGGGCACCAGGAACTTTCACACTAATTGAGGTTGACAGGTAGTGGGACAATTGGTAGGAAAATGCTAGGGTACTATCCACACACTTTCTCAGAGGGGTCACAGAGGGATGAGCCAATATTATTGGCTTTTCACCTTTTCTCATCTCATTTTCTCCAGTTTTTTACTTGCACTTCCTGGAATCACCTCAGAAAAAAAAAAACAGTTGTCCCCAAGTTCTTATATCAATGCCTATTTTGGGGTAAACCAAAACTAAGACTGTTGTCGTTGTTTTGAATAAACCAAGAGAAGAATGTTCTATCATACTAGTTTCCAACCTGAGGACTATGGCAAATAATAATTCAATAACTAACTATATCAAACATTGCAGATAGGTCAATATTTCATACATTTATGCAAAAAAACCTCTGCTTTTCCAATATATGTAAGTGCAGGTAACAAAAGTAACTGAACTATTTTTAATTTATCATATTCAAAGAGTAGCATTTTCAAAGTATGTCTTTTTTTGGGGGGGTTATATAATTAGAGTGCAAAACTTTAAAAATGAGGGCAAGTATATGGAAATTCTACATTTTGTGCATGATCTTTCTATAAATCTACAATTTCTTTATTAAAAAGAAAAAATAAGTATGAAGAATATAAATATAGAAATCTTTCAACTCAATTAAAAATGTGATAAATGGACCAATAAAAATGGAAAAAATAAAAAGACACATCACAAAAGAAGATATGCAAATGGATAATAAACATACGAAAAGATGGTCAACATCAAGGAAATACAAATTAGAACTACAAGATACCATGAAATATCCATCAGAATGATTGTTATTTAAAAGACTGACAATCCCAAGAATTAGCAAGGATGGTGGGAATGTAAAGTGCCAGTTTCTTAAAAAGTTATGAATACACTTACAACTAATTCAGATACGCTACTCTTAGGTATTTACCCAAGAGAAACATAAACAAATATCCACCTAAAAACTTGTACACGAATGTTCACAGAACTGAAACAAAAGACATATCCACCAAAGGATGAATGGATAAGTAAATTGTGGTCTATACATATAAAGCAATATTACTTAGCAATAAAGAGACAAACTGCTGTTCCTACATGGATAAATTCCCAAATTATGCACAGGAAAGAATCCAGACAGAAGAGAATACATGCTTATGTACTCTATGGATCAAATTACACAAATTCTAGAAAACAAATTTAGAATCTATTGTGAAAGAAAACGAATCAGTAATTGCCTGTGGTTTAGGTTTGTGGAAAATTGGTTGCAAAAGTCTACAAGGGAATCTTCTGAAGCATTTGGAATGTTCCATGTCTTGATGGTAGTGGTGTTTTCACAGGAGTATTCCTGTGTCATAACTCATTGAACTGCCCACTGGAAATTGATGCATCTTATTTTACATACATTCTAACTCTACGCAGTTAATTGCACAGCAAACAAAGCAAAATAATAGCAGCTAAGGGAAACAGTAAGATATTACCACACACCCACTAGAACAACTAAATTAAAAAAACTTAACTAACAACTATTGGTGAAGATGGGAGCAGCTGGAACACCCATACGCTATTAGTAGGAGTGTAAAATGGTACAGCCAGTGGAGAAGGGTTTGACAGTTTCTTATAAAGTTGCATGCATACTTAAAATATGAGCCAGCCATTTCACTCTTTAGTACTGTTCTACTTAAAAGCCTATATATAGAGAGAGGGCCACGGTAGCTCAGCAGACAGAGTTCTCGCCTGCCATTCTGGAGACCGGGTTCGATTCTGTGTGCCTGCCCCCTACACAAACACACAAAAAGAGCCTATCTATATACAATGTAAATGAAAGTGTGTGTCCACCCAAAGACTTGTACAAAAATGTTCACAGCAGCCTTATATATCCCAAACTGGAAGCTTCTTCTTCAATAAGTAAAACGATATATGGATGTAGTATGTGCATAGAATGGAATATTGCTTACCAATAAGCAGGAATGAGTTGTCACATGCAATAACATGGCTAAATCTCAAAATATGTTGAATGAAAGAAGCTAGACACAAAAGAATGCATACTGTATGATTTCAGTTGTACGAGATTCCAGAACAAGGAAAACTAGTATTTAATAACAGAAAGTAGATCAGTGGTTGTCTGGGACTCAGAACGAGAGGATTTGACTACTAAAAACACATGGGATTCATATGGGGTACAGCAAATGGTTTGTATCTTAATTGTCATAGTGTTATACGTGTGTTTACTTTGTCAAAATTCATCAAACTGTCCGTATAAAAAATTGTGCATTTTGTTGTAGGTAAATTCTACATCAGGGCAGTTTGTTTAAAAAGAGGATAAAGACACAATTACTTCTTAAGAATGGTTTCACATAATATTATATTTATTAGAGAGTTTAGGGTTGATTCTATTAATTACTTACAGATTTCTTGGCAGCTTTATAAAGAAACTCAAAAGATACTGTAATAAGATCAGTTCTCCTCTGGACACTGTACTGGGCCCTGAACATACTCTTACCACTTCCCTTTACTGCCTTCCATAGCTGCCTGCCCTAATAGTTGTCAATTTTACATACAGATTAATTTCTCTGCCTTTAGCATCTAGTATAATGCTTATATACAATGGATACTCAATGTATACAATGCTGAATGAGTAAATTATTAAGAAATAGCTATTCAAATAATAGATTTACATAATTAGAAAGAATATGAAGGATGTAGGCAACTATTTAATGCTTATGCAGATTCAATCAGACAGAAGAATATTGCTTAAAGAAGATACCCTTGGGCCACGGTGGTTCAGCAGGCAAGAAGGCTTGCCTCCCATGCCCGAGGACCCAGGTTCAATTCCCGGTGTCTGCCCACGTAAAAATAATAATAATAATAATAATAAAATAAAAGAAGATACCCTTTAAGAAATGGAGAAAAAGAAGGATAGATGAAGAAATATGACCTTCGATAAGTATAAATTAATCATGAAGACTATGATTTCTACATTTTCTGGACCAAAAATGCATGTTCAGTGATATGAGGGGTTGTGGATTGAGGTAGGATACAAAAGCAATAACATTTCTTCCAATTGAAAGTAGCTGGTTGTTGGTTACATGTGATAATAGAAAAAAAAAAAAAAGTAGAAGAAATAGAAGGCTAATAGACCCTGGGAATTATTTCTATTTGCTGCCTGGGTTGAAGTCCAAGAATTCTGTACTCTTTCCTTGTCAGTAAGTCGGGAACATTTATTGAAGGCCTGCTGAGTGGGGAACACTCTATTAGTTACTGTAAATTGGCTCGTTTACATATCTATCAGAAATTGAGAGTATCGGGCCCTTTCCTATTACTAAGACAAATTGTTTAATTCACAACCTCACAGAGCCACTACTTCAAGCCCTGAGTTAGACAGTCAGTTTGTGTTTATTAAATAAATATTCTGTGTTGGAGAAATATATGAAAGAACAAGAAAATGTTCTGCTTAAAAGCCTATCAGGTGAGTTTCCATGAAAAAAAAACTAGAGAAGTATATAATAAAATATATAGTTGAATTGCAGTAATGTTTGGCATAGCTAAATGGTTTAGATATTTTCAGATTAAGAAGGCTATTATTGCAGCCAGCAGTCATTAAGTAATTGATGAAAGAGGGGAGAAATGGAACTAACATTTGTTGTGTTCCTACTGTGTGTCAAGTACTTTATTAGGCAATTTTTGTACATTAGTTAATTTAATTGAATTGAATTATTAACATAATCTTACGATAGAAATATCCCATGTTTAAAGAAATGAAACTGCCAATTAGAGAGGCTTAAATAAATAACTTAAATTATCTAGTTAGTATTTGACTATACTAGGATGTGAACTAGAGTCAGGCTATTTTCAAAGTGTGCTCTTTTAACATTGTATTGAAAAAAAAATAGGACCACTTATTTGGGGATGCTTGGGGAACAACAAAAAAATTTAATTTAGCAAGAAGATAAACTCTAGCAATGGCTGGGATTAAGCAGTGTTGAAAATGAGATTCCATAGGAAGAATGAACTCTTTTGTGAGAAGGTCTAGAAGTTCTAGACTGAAAAAAAAAAAAAAGGACTGGATTTTATAAGCATTAGGAAACTGGCGTTTTTTAATACAGTGAAATAATAAACTGACAGCACCAAAACAATCAGACTTGGTTGAGTCAGCACCAGTGGATTGCCACTCCACATGATCAAGCGGAAATAAAACTGTTTAAACCATCAGCTAAGTGTTTCACACACTGTAAGTTGCATAAGCCTAATTGGAAAAGATGATGGTGTCATTGGTTTGGGCTTCCTCATAGCTTCCCGATAATAATACTTTCACTTTCTCTTTTCCTGGAATGAGGGACTTAATATTTGGTGGGAAAGATTGAGACAATCTTTGCCTCCCAATTTAAATAGCCCTAAATTGGTGACCATTCATTGTTCGTGGTAGCATGGCTGCTTTCACAATGGGGCATTTTGCACTCACTCTCAATAGGGAATTCAGCTTTCTCAGGTCGGGAGAGAATGAGTCAGATTGCACACTGCTCAGCAGGCTGAGCACAGCATCATGCCCCAGCTGTCATCCTAAAGAAGACTGGGGTTAGGTACCAATATGTACCGGGAGAGCGAGTTCTCCATTAGCCAGATGGAACTTCAAGCTGTTGCCAGAACTTGCTGTCTTAAACTTACACTGTGAAATGATGCACTGCTAGACAAAGAAATATGAATCATCAGCACAACCCTTGAGAGTTGAAAAGCCCAAGTTGATATTGTTTGATGCGATTCCATTCCCTAGGGAATGATAAACTTCTATTGAATCATCTGTGAGCCCACACCTAGCCATGGTTATCATATGCCTGGCCTTCCTCACTCACAACAGAGCAATTTCTGAGTTGGTTGGCAAGACAGATTCCTATCTATCTGATACTGGATGGCAGCCAGAGCTACAGAAACTGCATACCCAGGATCTGACCTTAGTGGCACATTGACAACAGTAGGGGACAGGGGAAACTTATCTGCATAGAAAACTGAACTGGGCACATCTGCAAGCAAGAGGGGACACATAATATGGAGAGTGGGGAAGGAGCTGCTGACTGCTGGGAAGCACTGGGCTTGCAAGGACCAACCCAGTGGGTGACTCTCAAAATAGGACAAAATAGGACAGTTCACTGAGTAGAAATACATTAGGTCTTCCTGGAGCTCCAGAAGCAGCAATTCAAATGGTGCATCCCAGAGTGACCTCAGTCACACGCAGAACTCAGAAAGGCAGAGGGGCAGGTCTTTTTGACTCCCTTATACAAATGGATGCTAATGGAATCTGAAATGCCTCATATCTTAGAATGGCTAAGATAGCCATGTAGAACGTTTGCTTTTCCACCAGATTACATTCTTTTTCACTGTCTCTAGATCTCCTTCCTAGCCCAAGTACACCCATTATTACATCCTCACCTCTCGTCTTGCCCACTTATATTATCCCTAAATTTTTCATCAACTCCCATGTCTTCAGCTTTTATCAATGTCTCCCACATCTGTAATTTCAGTCTTTCATGTTTCTTTTATTTTGGCATCATTTCAGAATTTAAGTTGCAAAAATAGTGCAACGAATTCCTGGACACCCTCCATCCTGTTTGCTCAAAGTTAAACATTTTAACACATTTGCTTTTAGCTTTATCATTCTCGTAATACAATCCTCAGAATCAGGGCTTTAACATCAATACAAATGCTATTATCTTATCAGCAGAGCTAATTCAGATTTCACCAAGAATATAGGCCAGTTATTTTGTAGAATACCCCTCAATTCGTGTTTGTCCAACGTTTCCTTATGATTACTCATTCATTTTTTTCTTGGCGGGAATACAGCAGCAGTGACTCCGAGGGCTTCTTAGCGCTTGCTATGAGAAATCACATGCTGCCAATTAGTCTTGTTACTGGAAATTATAACTTCAGTCTTAACTTCCTTTGACTGTGAGCACCACAACTCCAGGTGACAAAATGAAGCACTATATCATCAGAAGGGTATTTCTCATCAACCCAATCTAAAGCAGCGTCCCTTTTGCATGCAGGTATATCAATCAGATTAACATATTTTACCTCTTTTTATCGCACTCCTCCCTACCTGAAATTCTTCATTTATTTATTACATGTTGAGAAACATTATGTTTGGTTCATTGCTGTACCTGAGCAGCTAAAACAAGACAGAATTCATAGTATGTGCCCAATCTATCATCTTTGAATGAAAGCCCTTTGGCCTTAAGTTCTCCTGAGCTCACCAGTTCTCCCTCCTTTTCCTGAACTCCCCACCAGGCTTACTTCTGTCCCTTTCTCTGAACTCCAAATCCTATCAACACAGGTTCACTGTCCTTCTAGGAGGACAACATGATTTTTCACATTGCCCTGAGTCTAAAGTTATCTCTGCTGCCTGGAGTGATAGTTCCCATTTAACTGCCTGCCAAAGTCCTACTCACTTTTCAAGTTGTAGTACAAATGTCACTTCTTCTGAAGTCCTCCCTAACTCCGCAAGGGAGAATTAATTTCCCTCATCTGGGATCCCAGAATGGTTTAGACATAATTATAATTATAGTGCAGCATGTAGCTCTCTACATACCATGTAATAGGTAGGTGTCTTCTGATTTCCTTGAGGTTAGGATTCTTTTATAGCCCCAACTCCAGGCCAAACATAGAAAATTACCACTTTTTTCTTTTTCCTAATGAAAACTCCCACCCAGAAAATCAGTGAAAATCCAGCTATTACATGTGTTCACAGACTGGCCAAATACCAATTTTTAGTACGTGATAGAATGAAAAGTCCACCTCTGTCCACACCCACCCCAACACAACCCTACTATTCTGGCAGTGAACAGGAAATTCCAAATTAGTCACTCTTTGGGATTAAGACTTCAAAAACGCCCCTGAGCAGCAACCATTTTTGAGTGCTATTTATTTCGAACAAAGTTGTCAATAGATTAAATAGTGCATTTGCCTTTCAGTATGGGACTGAACGCCTAGACTCCAAAGCAAAATCAATAAGGGGCATTTTGGAAGATAGATGAGCTACTTTAAAAAAATCAAATAGAAATAAAACTTTAAGGCGTAGTATACAATCAGTCCCATGTTCTGGTTAAACTCAGGAATATGCACATACCAAGTTTAGTTTACAGTAACTAGTCCAAGGGTAAAAACAGAAAAAAAAAAAAAAAAATGAAATGGGTAGAAGAAAATGAGTAAGTTTAAATAATTATCAAGGACTTTCACTCCTTTGAACTTTTTTGTGACCTGAGTTTCTTTACCCCTCATTGTCAATGCTTGAGAGCAACTCTAAGGTAAAGCAAGTTTTTCCCTTTGCAAGGGCATAGGTCTGCCCGCTGCATGAGTGGTGTTTGTATAAATTGGTAGACATACATTTCCATGTGAGATATGGTGCAGGGAAAAGGGGTCTTACGTTTGACTGGGCTCATGCCTTAGCTGATGAATGACAAAATTTATAAAATAAAATATAGTTGATTCCCAATATGTGCCAAAACACTTCCAGGTATGCACTTAAAGCAACTAGCCTAACAGACAATACAAATTTTCTCTGTAGGTCTTTTTTATAAAATAGTTTTGCTTAGTAGCAACCCCATTTATATATATTTCTGGATTATATTTCCTTCTCATGCTTTTAGTACCAGAGTCTAATTTTTCTAGTCTCTTTTCCTTGCCAGTTAGGGATATATCTCTTCTTATATCAGAAGGGGGGTAAGTGCTGAACTTACCTATTTCAAATCCGTTAGAAGGTTAGAATATAAAGTTAATTATTCATGAGTGGACTAACATAGGACGAAATAAGAGCCAAGTCGCAGATATATAAATTGATTGTGAAGGGAGCGTAGCTTAATTTATATAGGTTTACCCTCTTTAAAAAAAAGACAATTATGGTATAACCATTTTCCATAAATTGACATGATTTCCTAGTGTTTGCTGACCCATCTGGAGATTTCAGTCTTTGCATTGGTAAATGTGTTTTGATAATTAAAAAGTATGTTATCTCTTGTCAGTTTGTCATAGTTAGAGGTAAACTGAACACTAGTTCTCCCTAATCCCATCAATCCAATCTGAAGGAAGGGTAAGGGGTCAGTTACTGCCTCAAAAACACTGTTCAATTAAACAAAACAGGTCCTTACCTCCTAGGCAGCTGCCCCCAAACAATTCAGAACCTCTTCTTCCCTCCATGGTGAGGGATTCCTCAGGCTAGAAGAGGCCACCTTCTGAAGAGAAACCCAGGACACACAACTCACCTCATCTGATAACCTGTGGCCTGAGTTGTTTGTTTACTAGGAAACAGCCACACAAAGTTGTGAAAAATGAACTTAAAACTGGTTTGTCAATGCATCAGTGTCTGGGAGAAAAGAATAGCTGTTGCTTTTAACAGCACAGAAAATTGTTATAAGTAGGCATACGTATCCTAGAAGGTGCTCTCAGCTGATTGCTACTACCGATACAGAGAGAAATGTACATTTTGTTGTTATGTAAATGAAGCTGGGTTTGTGTGCATACATGTCAAATTACACAGTGTCTAAAAACACACTGATTGCCCCGTCATAGATCAGTGAATAACAGGGAAGAGAGAGATTTCAGGGATTTTATATCAATCTTTGATGGACCTTCAAGTTGGACTTATTCATGGGAATTAAGAGGAAGCTAGAAATTTAAACATTAAAGCTGGGATCACAGGTACAGCTCCGTGGGGATCATGTACACTCTCAAAACCCAGGTGTCATCTCGACACATGTGCACACAAAAACCAGAACCCCATGAAGAGTGAACCCCCTTCCTTCTGCCAGACAGAAGCAGATGAAGTGGTAAGAGGCCACCAGGCCCCCAGACAAATCCAAATGGCCTGAGGAGCAAGAGAATATTTGCAAGTGAATATTTACCAATTCATTCTTGTCAATTAATACTCATAATAATACAAATACACAAAACGTTTTCTAAGTCAAATTTTTCCTTTTCTCTGATTCTCTCTGGTTTTATTTCATCACATCCTGAGCTGATTGTTTAAACTCTTACAGTTTTTCAATTCTTTCTCACACCTGTAATGGAAGAGGTCTTATATTAGAAGTTCACGTGTAAAAAAGTTTTAGAAATATACATATGATTTCAACAGCTATTTTATAATGAATGATATTTCTCATTTTTTAGAAGGTCCATTTTTTTAATAAAATACTTATTTAATATCGGAATTAATGGCTTTTTTTTTTTGGGGGGGGGGGTTGGGCAGGCACTGGGAATCGAATCCAGTTCTCCAGCATGGCAGGCGAGACCTCTGCCTGCTGAGCCACCATGACCCACCTGGAATTCTTAACTTTTGCTTTAGGTGATATGTGAATATAAAAAGTATGTTTTTCTTTAGAGATAGTCAAGATTTATGTCACATATAATGGAGCGCCACAAAATAAGCACCCTGACTCTTTTCGCCAAATTTTTAACATTTCAAACAACAAAAGATTGATGTGTCTTATAGTCTTATCCTGTAAACTTTCCAAACCTTTTCTGGTGAAGTGATTACAAATCTCCTCTAAATGACTAATTGCAATGCATCATCTTGGACTTTATCTTGAACCACGAAAAAATAGTAACGAAGGACAATAAGGGAGCAACAGAAAAAATTTTGATTATAAACTGTGGATTAGATAACAGTTGCACATTGATGTTAAATTTCCTCTTTTTGTTAACTATACAGTGATTATGGCAGAATGCACATGTTCTTAGGAGAAACATTGAAGTATTTACAGGTAAAGGGGCAGGGTGACTTCAACTTGTTCTCAAATAGTTGAGAAAAAATAATAAGATGCAATTGGGAAAAACATAAAGAAATGATGAGTCAGGATAAAGGAATACATTTTTGTACTGTTATTGGAATCTTCTATTAAGTTGAAATTAAATCAAGATAGTTACAAAAATGTAATAGACGTACTCTAGAAAAAAATCTTATTTATTGAATATTTTGATAATTAAAATTTTCCATTATTTTTTCCCCTGGATATGTCCTCTTTCTTTGTAAATCATATTTATAAATTGATAAAAATGCAGTCAACATTCTGTGAAGATGGTGTTTTGTGTTTTGTTTCCCTCTCAGAGGTTGTAGTTTAAAGCAATATCCTCCTTCAGTAACAGACCTGCCTTGAAAAATTTTCAAAACACAATATTTAGAAAATAGGAGGAAATTAACCTAATATTCTGCTCATGAATGTGCTTTGATTTTTGGTGTCTTTTTCGTACCACTCTCTATTGGGTTGAAACTCTGTGGCTTTTGTTTCTAGGCTGTTTATAGTCAAAGACTAAACAGGGTCTTATCTTTTGTGTCTTGATTCTGCAGATATTTCTCTATTTTAAGCATTCCAGAAACCAACTAAAAGCCAAAATGAGCCCTCAGCAATCTGCCCCTATGCATAAGAAATATATCTGTTTACAATTATTGCCATCTCTAATAAAAACGTATGTTCCGTGTTTGAAATGTATTTATTAAGGACAGAAAACATCCCCAAACAGCAATTTTCCTGGGGGAGTAGATGCTGGGATGAGGATTTGCTAACAGCGGAATACTAACATTCAAATTCCAAAATGTAAAATAGATGTCTTTTCTTTGTAAATTGGCCTTGGGCTTTCAGGACTGTGGGTAAGGTAGAGTGAGACCAAGCTGAAACCTCCAATTGCATTATTTCCTAGGATCATATATGCCTTCCTAGTTGATTTCATCAGCCTGTACACATGAATCTGGTTTACTCTTGCATTGTGTGACTCAATAGCTGCCTCACAAATGCAAAAAATCCATCGGTCCTCCGTTCGGTCTATTAGCTTCAGACTTTGTGTAAATTGCCCTGATCTATGTCATTTTGTTCAGAAAAATCAGTCCTCACACTTGCAGGATCCTTCACATGAAAATGACTCCTTTTCCAGGCCTGCTAATCTTTTCCTTTTGTTGTGTGCTATTTTATTGTTTGACTTCACGTCCTACATACCATCTTATAGGCAGTGTTGGATTTTAGCGAAAGCTATTAATGACAGTGGGGATAACACGGTTAGCATGTGGACATGGAAATGCAGTGTTTTCTTTTTCTTTCCTTTCTCTTCCCCTCCCCCCGCCCACCCCTTTTGAAAAAAAAAAAAAAGAAAAGAAATCCACCTTCCCTGCTCAAATTCCAAATCATTTCAAAGTTCGGTGAAGCCTTCTCCTCCTTGCATACCCTTATTATTTTAAAGTGAGACCATCTTAAGCGAAATAGAAAGTTTATTCAGGTGGCATGAATCAGACAAGGGCCCACTGATGCAAACTCGAGCCTCAGACAGCGGGGCTGGCTGTGTGTCTCACAGCACTTCTCTCCTAAGAGAAACATAACAAAACCCGAGGAAAACAGCCTCTCCAGTACTCTCTTTGCCTGAGCCAGAAAACAGGGGTGATAGAAAGCTGCCCTCTCATTATAGTCTCAGTCTCAAGGTTAGAATTAGACCCTTAGGGTAAGGAGCTGTCAATTAGAGATAACTCCGACCCAACACTGTCTGAAATCTTGGACTTATCTCCTAGCAACTCTCCGTCCATTCTGGGCAACGGCCCTTAGCTCTGCCGGCAGCTCAGGAGTCATCTGGAAGCCAGTGAAATAACCTTTGCAATTTGCGCAGATGCATAATGAAAATTCTGCTTCCTGAGTTCTCGATGGAGGCTGGGTGACATTTGACTGGAAATGGGTTTGAATCTGGGAAGAATGAACACTTTCTCGTTTTCCGGTTACAGATGTTTCAATGGAAGGATTTAATAGAAGGATCTGGCCAAACAATCAGAAAATCTAAATTCAATCTGTTGCTGGATACCTTTTGCTTCCAGATATGAATCTGTCATGTTTATGTATAAGCTGACAGATTCTTCCCTCACATTGCTTATTTTATGCTTAGGAGGAATTTGCCAACAGTTGAGAGTGGGGTGGCTATGGTTACCACGAAACTCTGCCTCTCCCTTTATTTAGACAATATGGAAAGCCTACAAGCATAAATCCTACTAAGAAAAACACAGGGTTGTGCACCATTGAGGGAAGGAACATCTTCAAATGTACAACTAAAATATACACGTGATGCAAAAAAATAAAAATAAAAAATCCATATACATTTTCAGAGTTGTCTATTCATTCAATATGGAAAGCATGTTGATCTTTCTAATCTCAAGCAGAGTGAGGATGACAAAGTACTGGGAAATTACGAGGGGATAAGGAAAAAGCGAGTCTTTGATCCTCTGTTGACATCTGTAATAATGAAGGGATTCCTCAGAAATTTTGTTAATGTAACTTATACAAAACACCCAGCCTGCTGAGGGTGCCTATAAATTTAGGCACTCCTCTTGGAATTAGGGACATAGCTTAACAAAGCTCTTTTGTAAAATAACAGCCTCCCGTGCTCGCTAGTACAAACCCTGTGTATAAAGATTCAGAGAGGTCTCACCTCACAGTTCATTTCCATGGATCACCACCCTTTATTCGGTTGTGGAATTGTGATGTATTTTTATGATACCGTATTCACTGAGTTTTATATCCAAAGCTTCTACACATACATGCAGTTTCTGTGTGGAGTGATGATCTCTTTTTTGTTGTTGTACTTAAATCATTACCATGCATATTGGGAACAATAATCAGATAATCAAGAAACAAACAGACGAAATCAACATCAAGATAGTTGACTGATGTGTATTGGGTTGGAGAACAACACTGTATTCTGGAGAAAGTCAGTCTTAGAGAGCTAGATTGACAAAGACCTGTCATGTTGGTTGCTTGTGAGTTTATGGACAAGGAGATTGGTTCTTTATTATGCAGCATGATAAATAAGATTTTTTCCCCTCCAACCTGAGCAGCTGTGCAGTGGATTTAATTTTACCCTCCCTAAATCTCAGCGTGCAGATGAATTGCTCATTAAGCTTAGATGTACTTGTTTTCACATTACCACTTGTCAACACCACCAACACACAGAAAGCATTTTTTTAAAAAGAGGAAAGGTGTGAGTAATTTTGAATGAATCATTTTTTTTTTGTCTGTGAATGTGATACATATACAATTCTGTTCTGGTTTATTTTAAATATTGACTCCAATGGTGTGTTTTAAATGAACTTCTTGCAAATATATCACAAAATGCCCAATACCTTAAAATCAAGTTATGGCCAATTTGCGGATATTAAGTATTTTGCATTAGCGAAGAAGGTGGATACAGCTTCATAAATTGTTTTCACAAGGTGGACATGCCTTAGTTGATTTACCTTGTGGTAATTTCAAGTAGAAAATACTTAAATCTAACTCATTGTGGATAATCCAACTGCTAGAGTGTTTTTACAAATGCTATCTTTTTATCTCATTTTAGATTCTTTCTAGCATGGAAAACATCCCCACATTTTTAAAATGTAAACTGACATTAAGTTTGAATATAGTAACAAAAAAATTGACACATAAAAGAACCATGAGCAGTCAAAATTTAGTTTATTAGAAAGCAGATCAGTAATATCCACATGACTCCTGGGTGGATGGGTGGGGGGGACTGCTGGTTCCCTAGGAGATGACTGAGATTAACCTCTTAACTGCTGTATGAATTGAATAAATTCTCAGAGCATCATCTAAAGGACCAAAGTTCTGCCTATGACTCATTAATCTGAGGCTAAGAGCCTCAATTTCAAAGAGCTTTGCATCTATTTAAAAAAAAAAAAGGGTCAAAGATTGGCCTATATCTAGATGCAAATTTGACTCCTTCTAGACTTTTGGGGAGTTTTGCCCTACTAAATTTTTAATATTTGATTTTGCATATATGAGAAAGCATGTTTAGTTAATGCTGGTCAATACGTGATTGCTTTTTATGACCCAGTCTCATTGGATAAATCACTGTCTCCTTAAGAAATGTAATATTGAGTCCTTTTTTGCTTGTATATTGTTATATCAAAACTGCTGTTTTGAAAAAATATGAATTACATTGTATACATGCATCCTTTGATTTTCATAGGTCATTATCCTAAAATAATATTTCTTTATGGGCTCAGCTTACAGTTCTCAATAAAATATGTTCACATCTAGCTTTTGGGGAAAGGAGATGGCATGATAGAACATTAACCCAAGAGCAGGAAGACTTGAGTTATTGCCTGGCTTAGTGTTTACTAAGTGACATTAAATAAATCACAGCATCTGTGAGCTTCAGTTTCTCCATATGAAAGAAAAGAGGATCAATTAAAGTTAAGTATTTGAAAAAGATTATGATCTTGTTACTGTAATGCAATATAGTGCACTTTTCCATACTCTTATGACAACTGTATGACATTAAAAATTACATCTCAATATTATTCCATAGAATTGTCTATCTTAAAAAGCACAAAAAGTAGTATGTGTTTGGTTTAATACTTTAGAGGTTTACGTTTGGTTTCCCTTAAATTACCCTCTAGCAATCAGAGAAACATTCCTCACTGACTATACTTAAAAAAAAAAATGTCTAATTTTTTAGAAAATTAAAATCTGCATCTTGTCGGATTTTCCTTGCCCAAGGAAGGTACCTAAAACAATCTATGGGTTTATATCTTTTCTCAAACCACACTTTTAATTTTTTCCCACTTGAACTCAGAAATTCAAACCTTTTTCCCCTATTACTGTCTTTGAATTATTGTGGTTATGTTGACAAGTTTTCCTTAACCTTGATAAAATGTTCCAAGTCTGAAAAGCTATTTGTATAGCCAGAAAAAGCACTTGGGGTTTAAAAAGCTGTAAGGAACTGGGGAAATATAACAAAGGAATATATCTGTGCAAAGAAGAGGTTTGATGACAAAAAGCACAACTCTTAGACATGTGCTTCATCATAAACACACTTGAACTAAATTTTGTACCCAGTTTCCAATACCTAATTTTTAGGTGAGAATTCTGTTATAGAAATTTACTATCATTCAAAAGAATGGAAAAAATACAATTTCAAGTATTAAGCCAAGTAAAATATCTGTCAGCTTTTGAGAAACATACAAAGATTGAATTATAAAGGCACGGGCTGACTTTTATTGGTTATTTTATTCTTTCATAGGATTCTATTAGAAAGAGTCTACAGTTGAAATTATGTACGTATTGAGTGATAGAAGGTTAACAGAAATCTAAAAGTAGCGAAACATCCTCGAACGTTGGAGCCAATTATTTAAATCTGATTCCGACATATTTAAAGAGAGACAGCATCCATGTTTTGATTTCCCCTTTCATGTTGTAATCAAGAGCTAAGTTCTGCCTAAGCATGACCGAAGATCTTACTATGTTTATGCACTCAAGTATTAGCTGTGTGATAGTGAGACAGAGGAAAGAAATGCTAATTAGATCACTGCTTTACTTATACAGTACCTAAGCTGATGAACCTAAGTCATTAAAGAAAAGCCTTGCTGGTCATATATCACCCATGCTTTGAACTTACCAATGCATTAGATAGTTCAGAGATTTATTTATTGAAGTCGATCCTGGATTTGAATTCAGAATGGGTGAGGGGGTCCGTTGACTCAAGAAGCCTGCTGGGACCCTGCAGTCCAGTGCTAGGCAACAGCCCATCCCCACCGCAGCAAACATACAGACCTCAATGAATGGTCTCATCTACAGATCGGCTATTTGATATGCAGATTGGACTGCAGGCCTCTTCAATAACACAGCACTTCTCAGGCAGCAGGTGCAGCGTGAAAGTGAGTGGCCTTTCGTCCTTTCAAAAGCTGGGGCTGCCTGACTTTCTCCCTCTGGCCCTGAACAATTTTGGAAGCTCTGTTATCTTCATTTTTTTATTTAGACGGTCCATTTACAGAATCAGGGCTTGATCCTCTGCCCCTGGTTCCGAGGCCTAACCTTAAGCCTAGACAAAAAGCAGGATTTAGAAGCCGCGTGAGTCACTGAGGCAGGATAACAGCCTCCAGACTCTTCATAATAGATAATGTAGCAAACCAAAATACATGAAGCCGGCCACAGCGCAGTTCTAAATACTCCCAGACCCTCCACACTTCTAATGACCTATGTCTCCTTGAAATTGATTGCCAATGCTTAGGGCAGAAATGGAGTTTGTTTTTTCATTTGTGTTGAAAGTAGCATCCTAAGTTGAGGATGAAATCAAAATAGCCACCCAATTCCTAATTAAGTAGCTTCATTTTGCGGTCGTAATTGTATTCAGCACAGTGGTATGGATGCCTAGGAAGAGAGTTATAGCTCGCTGGGTTCTAGAATGAAGGTGTTTTGCAGCCAACAAGTAAGAAAATAAACAGTCCACCCCACCCACCCCCTCAGTCTCACCCTTTCACTCCACAACCGTGGTGAGCTCCTCTGAGTGCTTGGCACAGCCATAAAGAGCAATGTAATATAATTTATATTGTCTGTGGTTGCAGGTTATGTCCTGCAAGTCATAAACTATTACAGTTTTATGGCTCTGCTGCAGCTATTAACTAAATGAAAGAGTTATTCATTTGAAATCTGGAATCTGTACAATGTCCAAGCTTAAATTCATCAAAATCCACTAGTATAAAAGATGTGAAAATATTAAAGATAAAAGATTATGCATAGTGGGGCTAGTCGGTGGGTCAGGGGTGGGGGTTGTGAGAATCAGCCTTGAAGAGCTAGATACGGGGGGTATTTGTGGAATTTCTACCTTATGTTTTATTATATTTACATTTCCAAGGGAGTTGTAAGTTGTACTGCTAGCGTTGTATCACAATAGGTGGTCTGGTTGGTCTGTGTGTATGTTGTAAGCCATGCCAAAGGTCTTGATGATTATTCTGACACATTTTTGAAGTTCAAATTATATATATATATATATAGAGAGAGAGAGAGAGAGAGAGAGAAGGAATATATGACAGAGAGAAGCAGAGTGAAACAAATTAATATTTGACTTTAGCAATAAAATATTACACTGCTTTGGCATATGACTCAACATTTTCTTTTTCAGTTACTTACAATTACCTATTTCAGGGCTCACATTAGTGTCTGTTTTTAATTAAACATGGACAAGTCAAAAATATATGAGCTTATTCTGCTGATTCTGGGGATAGTGATGTAGATAGGTAGCATTCTGTGCAATACTGCAAAATCAGTTATTTTCACATCTTTTGTAAGCTTTTGATAAATCTTTGCCTTCAGAGTCCATAGCTGCCATTGGTCAACCTAGAGTTTGGAGTTTTTACTTTAAAAAAAAAATGGTTGATGCTTCTGAATGAATGGGAAACAGATTGATAATCTGTGAATACTTTTTTTTTTTACATGGGCAGGCACCGGATATCGAACCCGGGTCCTTGGGCATGGCAGGCAAGCACTCTTACCTGCTGAGCCACCGTGGCCCGCCCTGTGAATACTTTTTTATGCATCAGTCCAAGAAGTGAAGAAAGGGCTGCTTGAATCCCCTCACCCAAATTAAGAGCATACAAAGTTATTTTTATATGATGATCGTTATCCTCCTCATATGATTTTTTTTCCATAAAATCACAGAAACAACAATTTTAGCATTTACTTTTCGTACATAGCATGATGGCACTTCTGGACAGTTGGAAAACCAACAAATGAATTGAAACAAAATCAGGGTTTGTAGGTTTTGTTAAAAAAACAAAAGCAATGGGAAAGAAGAAACTATACATGGCATATGTACTATGTTTGCATTGCCTTTTATGGTGTCATTTTAAGACCATAGTGGTAGAAAAAAAACAAAGGCAGAGGGAGTCTTAGATCTCAAGAGCTGTCCATTAAGTCAAGTTAAAACAGAAACACAAGCATGATTAAGTTTAGATAGGAAAGGACCCATGAAGAGGTACAGAAAATAAAGCTAGCGTTGCACCTAGTATGTGCTAGGCATTTTCTTCGTATCTTATTTAGCCTCATTTATGGTACCCCTCAAAAACAGGCATTTTTTTTTTCCATTTTACAAGTGAAGAAAATTGAGAGTTAATGAGATTAAATAACCCAACCATGATCATCGACAAAAAGTTGAAAAACCCACATCCAAACCCTCACTGAGAAGTGCCTGTGAAGTGCTCACGGTGTTCAAAACCAGAAAAGAGATTTCCTGATTGGCTGTTTAAGATACCAAAAACTGCTGGGCTTCAGAGAGAATATTCTGTATGAAAAGGAAAAGAATGAACTGAGACAGAGTTGGGGAAAATATCAAGAATTTAGAGAGTATTGATCGAATCAATTTGGCTGAAACATAAAAAGAATAGAGAGCATTTAACCACACACTGTGGAAGGATAAGAGTGCCAGGTAAGTTTATACTTCAAAGAACTGGGAAAAACACATTTGAAACTCACACTGCTGACAAAATTGTTTCTTTCTCAAAGAAATAGGCCATATATCTTATGACTGATGTCCCAAGAAGCAGGGATAGGGGCTGAGCAGGATATTGGTTTAATTGCATTTACCTTTACTTCCCTTTGATTTTGTTTTGTCTTTGGTATTTTTGCTTTTGTTTTTAATTATAATATTTTTAAATATTTTTATTTCATAACATATATACAAACCAAAAACAGAAAACAGCTATAATTTGCAAAGCACACTTCAACAAGTAATTACAGAATAGATCCCAGAGTTTCTCATGGGTTACCATATCCCTCATCTCACATTTTTCCTTCTAGCTGCTCCAAAACATTGGAGGCTGGAAAGAATACTAATATAGTTATTCAGCAGTCATTCTCATTTGTTAAATCCCATTTTCTCTGTTATAACTCCTCCTTCTCCTTCAATCCTTCTCCCATTCTATAGGGGTGTTTGGGGAATGCTTGTTCTGACTTTTTAATGTTGAGAAAGGGTGTCCACACTGAAGGATAGGGGGATATAATTAATTGATAAACCTAGAGAGGCTGGTGCCTCTGGGTTTCAGGATTTATCTGACCTAGGAACTCCCTGGGAATTAAACGTTTGAGAAAGCAAACTTAGAGCATGAAACCTTTATAGAGTCTCAGTTCAAGTGCTACATGTTCTTAAGAGACAACAGGAGTGATGCAACTGGGGTTTAGCAAACCATGGCAATTATCACTATACCCTTTGGTTTTGATTTGTTCTTGAGTGAAGTTCCATAAGCTCTGTCCTAGGAAACACAAGTCGGTTTCATGCCACAATGAAAGCCCCATTACAATATAATGTACATGATCCTGAGTGCTCTACTTCTCAGGGTAGAGTCTGTGACTCTTTCTATAAGCTGCAGACCTAAAAAACCACAAGACATTCCACCCAGGAGATGCTCACTCCATGTCCATTAGTCTAGGAATAGGGGAATTCAAGCGGGAGCAGAGCTCTATACAACAGAGACACATTTCCTTTGATTTCGGGAATGTTGTTCAAACTTGGAAATTTCAAATCTGTGCTTTATGAGGTAGCTGGGTCAGAGGTGGGGATATGTTAAAAAATGAAGGATTAGTTCTCCATTGAGCATGAGAATATAATTTTCATTTTTTATGCCAAAGAGCTTTTTTAGCATTGACTACACTCTGTAAAAGAAATTTGAAAATACATTCTAATCTGAACGTCTAAATGATTTAACCTAAAGGGATAATATTAATTCATGTTTTATTTGAGATAAAGTCACGAACAGGATCAAAATGCTTTGGAGATGTACATTTATTTAAACAATGTCATTGTGCTGGTGAAAAAAATAGAGATGCTTACTTCTGTGTTTAGGAATAACAATGAGATTATGAAAATTAAAAGAGGAAGAGTGGACTGGACAAAAATATGTCAACGTGAATTTACATTCTGGAAGCACATTCCAAACTCTCTTGTTCGTGTGGGAAGTTTTTTTTAATTTATTTTTTCATAGCAGTTGTAGTTTACAAAAAAATTATGCAGAAAATATGCGGTTCTCGTATACAACATCCCCCCACAAACGCACAAACACACGCAGTTTTCCCTGTTATTAACACTTTGCATTAATGTGGTACCTTTGTCATAATTGATGAAACAGTATTATTATAATTTTATTATTAATTATAGTCTATATAATTTGCATCAGAGTTCACTGTTTACAGTGTACAGACCTATGTGGCTGTGTTGTCAATTTTCTTATTCCATTAACATGTATATAACCTGCAAGTTCTCTTTTAAACCATATTCAATTATACAAGTCAGTGCTGTTAATTACAATCACAATGTTGTGCTAACAGCACCACCACTCCTTATAAGAACTTGTCTATCACCCCAAAGAGCAACTCTTAACCAATGAAGTATTAACTGTTGACCCTCAGATTCTTTTGCAGAATAAAAAAATACAGGCTTTTATCTCACATGTATATATGTTCCTTCCTCTCTTGGTGAAGTTCAAGCTGAAATGGAATCAAAAGATGCTTGCTATTTACTAGCATTGAGTGGCGTGCTTTGCACTGTACAGCAATATTATACAGAATGGGTATTATTTTTAAAGCTAAATCAGCAAACTCCAGATGGAAAGGGCTTTGACCACGTCTTGCCAAAATGCCTGTGTGTTCATGATAAGCATTATGGATGGACATTCTACCTTTCTCTTCTCACAACTGTCCATAGGAGTAAGAGAATTCATTCTTTACTTTTCTTCAATTCAAATTATTTATCTAAATGTTTTCAAATTGGGCACAATGCCCAAATACATTTTGGCCAGCAATTTTCTCTCTCTTTTTTTTTTTTTTCTAAGCCCATGTGTATTTTAAGCAAATTCTTATCCATATGGTCCTCATTTCCAGACTCATATTTGGTTGCTCCCATATTATTTGATATATTTTTTCTTTAGGTTCATATTAAGATTGTACACTTACGTGTGTGTGTGTGTTGTTTCCTTCCAATTTCTTTAAAGCCTTATTTTGGCATTATGGAAAATATTTCTGTACCAATGAATAAGAACAGTTCTTCCATACTGCAAGTAGGAATAACATTTATGATAAAATCATTATGCCACTCCTGGACCTGGAGAGTTGACATACTATTTCTCATTCAATCCTCCTAAAGACACCATAAAGAAGACAATGTCTTCGTTTTGCAGATAGACATAGAAAAAGGTATACAGGGCTACTTAAGTGTGGAGGTAAGATTTAAACCACTCTGACCCGAAAGGTCCACACTCTTTCCATTATGTTCCACTGTCTGGTACAGTGTCTATTTTTGAAGTCCCTCTACAACTACTGTATATTTATGTATAACCGAAATAAAGTACATCACACTTTCCCTTTGGGAACATTCAAGGAGAAGTCTTTACCCCTTCCTTGAAAATTTTATTTTCCAATATCCTTGTTGAACAGGCCTTTCCAACATTTTCATATTCTTTCTTCCTGGAAACTCAGTGTTTTCTCAACCAAAGGACCACACGTCATTTGATTCCTGGGCCAAGGCTGGACACCACATAGACCTGCAGGAAAAACTAGTCAGGCAGGTTAAACAGCTACCTTTCTTGGAATTCTTGCAACCTATTTACAAAAGTGAGTAGTCTATATACTTATCAGTAAAGAGATGCTAAGTGGCTTCTAAAGGAATGTCTAAGTACATCTTCAGAGGGTGAGTTTTAATCTTTTATTCCATGCTCTCAACTTAACAAGCTTATGACCTCACACTTCAGCACCGTTTTCTATTAATTGACCATTATTATGTGTCTAATTTCCCTTATGAGGATGTTGTGAGATCAACCCAGGTAAAAATTAAAATGTTTTGAATGCTTAAAAGTAGTCATGCACATGTGAGTTGAATTGTGGAGTTTGTTTCAGAATTTTTACTATCCACTGGGTTTGGGCTTATATAATGACGCCTCTCTGGAAAGTGTTCCAAACTCCACAAAATTTTAGAGGTAAAAATATTTTCTCAAGGCATTTTTGGTGTTTATAAGCATATATCTCTTGGGCACAACTCACAGCAGGACTCTGCTCTAAGTTTCCCTTCTCTGAAGAGGTTCTCATTAACATTAAGAAAGGTTAAGGGACCCTTCATTTTACAAATAAAACCTGGAAACAAACAATGAAAGTGGCTTTCATTTACCTGATTTCCTCTCTATAGAGATATATGTTAGATATATAAACATTTATGGTACAACAGAATGGACACATAAATTCTTATGTAAAAGGTGATGTAACCCTAACTTGTCTCAAAAAAAAAAAAAAAAGTCACCTCAAAGTAAGTGTCAAGGTTTTCTTTAAGGCAAGTTAGTGAGTCAAATGAAAAAAAACCCAAAACAATAAATAACATTTATGGAGTTTAAGCCATGTGGAAAGCAGTTTGCCAAATAATTTGCATGTGATATCAAAAGAATTCCATGTAGTCGATTGGGTAAATGCAGTGGCTTGGAACTATTATGGACACCAAACAAACATGCTATTAAATCTAATCCATTCCTATGGGTATGAACTCTAGTAAATAGGAAACATGAAGAGGTTACTTTGGTTAGGGCGTGGCCTAACTGAATCAGGATGGTTCCTAATGCTATTACTGAAGGCTTTACAGGGAAGGTCATAGAAAGAAAGCCAGAGGCAGTAGCCAGAAGCTGAAAGTCAAAGGAATCTGGAAGACAAGGGAGAATCCAGGAGAGGCCTCCATGTGCATCTCCTTGTGACAGAAAGACCAAGGAGCAAGGATTGCTGGCAGCCAGCCCCAGAACACCAGTCTTCCACGAGAAAGCATTGCTTTGATGACATCTTGGATTGGGATTTCTTTTAGTCTTAAATCCATGAGCCAATAAATTCCCATTGCTTAAGTCAACCCATTGCATGGCATTTGATTTAGCGGCCAGGAAACTATAGCGGTAGAGACTAAACGTCTGTGTTTAAGCCAAGGAAATGTGGCTTAAATGGTTCAGGGTTTGTCCTCACAGAGCTGGGGAAGGGCAGAGTTTAGATTCAAATCCAGGGTCTACCCTTATTCCAGAGTCCATGTACCTGACAGCCAGACCCTGCTTCCTCAAGGATTAGAAATAGAATTAGAAGTGGAATTGCATGTTGTAGTCAGGAACTGAGGCATTTCATGAATTGCTTAAGTTGCTGCTATGGCTGAATGCTCTGATTACACATTTGCTATATTGAAACATGAAAATGATTTGTGTAGGTTGGTTTACATAGGAGTGACATTCAATAAAGGAAATATATTCCTTGATCTTTGATTTGCTTAACAAGCAGCTTTCAACTTTCAGTTTTATTAATTGCTCTGAAAACCTACAATTTAGGTAAAACTAATTGCATTTGATTCTACTCATTTAGTTAACTCTCTTTTAATATAAATGTGACTGAAAACAATAACTCTTACCTATATGTGTCATGTATGATATGACAATGGGAAACACCAGGAGACACCTATCCACTCCTTCAAAATTGGATCTAATTTGATCTCAAGTAAGGGTTTGCTTTAGCAAGAAGTTGACAAGGCTTTCACTCCAGGAATCAATATTTTTTTCTTGCTTCTTTTTAAACCAATTTCTTAGCTTTTGGCAACCTTTTCCATAAATTAAAACACCTTCTTCAACAAAGAATGACCCACGTTAATTATAGCATGGATACAGAATGTAGAATCCACACTTTGATCTAGATGGGCATATGTTTTGTCACACCATTGTTTGGGAAGACTTAGCAGAAAAGGGGAAGGAAGTAGATTCACTAGATCTGTGAAATCACTGTGAACTATCACATTGTGATTAAGATTTTGGAGATAGTGACAAACATGGCACAGAATAGCCTAAGAACTCTTAGAAGAACAAATCAGAAAGCAGAATGTGGTCCAAACCTAAGAGGGCAAATGAAACCTGATATCAAAATGGAGAATATTATACCTGCTGAAAAGCAGTTCCATGAATTTTACTAACCAAAATTCATTGAGCAGTTCAGATGTGATTGATCAAGCCAAACTCTAGTGATTCTAGTCACAGTGTGTCTTAAAGTCACTACTCACCCTCTGACAATTTCTTGACAATATTGAATTTTTGATCATCATCTTTGAGTGTTTATTAAATGACTAGGCAATACTCGATATAAATGTAAGACATTTCCCAATGTCATATCAGTTTGGGAATGAAATAAAACTAGAATTCCTGGGGGAAAGAGTCTTAGATTAAGAAATCCTGCACAAAATATGACAAGTCAGTCTAACTCAAAGCATTCTTGCAGAAAGTCTCAAGGAATGAGACATATCACACCAGGAAACCAATAACCTTGACTGTCATTATCTTCAAGTTCTTGGCTCCTCCACATCTAACTCTTTCTGTGGTATATGGTTTTGGCATTGGTTAATCTCTCCCAAATTTACATACCCCTTAACTTAATGGTGCTAAACATCTCTTATGCAAGACACTTGTAAGAACTTAAAAATGATCAAGTGTGTAAAGGGCCTGACCCATAGCAGATGCAAAAATTAGGGTAGATTCTTTCTCTCCCTCTTCCACTTTGTTGACTTCTACTCAGAAAAGTAGCTTAGAGCACAAGAGAATCTAGAAGAGAAGGGCATTTGTAAATGCTATGCTACCCACTGCCCCCACTAGGCCAAGAGACGTTTTATCACACAGCACTTAATTTATTACATGCTCCTACTTGAACACTTCTAGCTTCCCAAAGCCTCAGCAGACTGCAGCAAACCAAAAAAATCCACACAGACCAGCAATCATAAAATGATATTGCACGGCTCTATCTGAGTATTAGAGAAGAATAATTAAAGCAAATAGAACTTAAATCACAATTACACAAGAACTCAAGGTGATTTAATCTCATGTTGGGAGAGGAAACTTTTTGCCTTAACTCTCTCATAGTGGAACATTTGTTACTTCCTTCCTTCCAATAACATGATGATGCCCTGGGTGGCCTAGAGATTCTACATCCGAGGCTAACAGCAGCTGCCACAGTGGATCAATGTGCTTGTGGGCTGCATTGGACCGGTAGTGGGGCCAGATGAGAAAACTTGTCACCTTTGATTACTTGTCCTATCCCAGTGCTAAAGAAACAAGATGTGAAGAATGGCCTCTCAAGAACATTTGATGCAGACTGCAAAATCACTGCAACTTTAACCCTTCCCTGCTGGAAATCCATATATGGTCCTCTGAGGCATTTTCAATGGAATGACATTTTCAATCAATGACCTATACATGGACACTTAAACATTTCAGACTCCACAGAAAAATCATCTTTTATTAAGAATGGACAGATAAATGGACAGAATTGACTCTACAAAAATTTTCTTTGGCAGCACATTGTAATTAAAAGAGAATTGGACTGGGCAGCAGGAAATCTGGTTTCTAAGCTTGGCTTGTCCTTAACTAACTGTGTGAGCCACAGTTCTCCCATCTGTCCAATGAAGAAGTTGGATGGAATGACAGCTCACTGCCCTTCCAGATCTGATTCCTCATATAGCCTAGTTGTAAAGATCCAGGGCTTGAAGTCACAATGACATGGTTTAAGTCCCAACTTTATCATTTACCAGTAAGTTACCACGTCTCTATGACTTTGAAAGTAAAATGGGCGTAAGGTGTGCCTAACACAGAGCATTATTTTGAAGATTAAATAAGGTAATTTAATGACACTATTTAGTTCAATGGTTGATCACAGGAAGAACTAACTACATTTTTGAACTATATTTATTGCTGCTTATAGGATCTGTGTAACTGTTGACGACTGCTCATAAGTGTGTGACCAAGGATATTTTATAGGTTTTTTGTTCACTAAAGACATTAAACTTGTGTAAAAGGTTTGAGGATTCCTGCTTCTGAAAATGTTCTTGCATTGCTGTGTCAAAAAAAAAGTATAGAAAAGAAAATAAGCAAACAAATGAAAGAGATAAGCATGAACAATGTAGAACATCGCTACACTGGAAAGACATTTGTGGCCGTGTCTTCCAGGCCTGGCAACTGAAGAGCCCTTCAGGGTCAGTGAATGTACAGCTAGTTTCTCCATTCCTTTCAGTGTTCATCTCTGGCAACTCTGCACAAATTACATAAGCAATTCGTAGAAACTCCATTTACAGTCAACCTGCATAGAAAAGCCAAAGGGAAGAGTCAATGCAATTAACCCAGAGTGGAATCCTGCTTCTAAAAAAATTCTCCCACTCTATTCTTGGATTTATAGTACAAGGTTTTCACTGTAATGGCTCTTGTAAATTAATTGCAGACACAATTGTCTACGGGCATTCTCAGAATAAGTGGCAAGTAGTTAATTGCACCCCAAATTAGCCAATTCTGTCCATAATTAACCATTTGAAGACGATTAATTGCATGCATAATATTTGCACCTGCAACTAATTGGAGACCCTTATATTGTTCCTGGAAGAAATAAATAAATAAATAACAACAACTACAAAAGAGCCAGGGGCTACTCTTAAAATGTTGTCTTTTATAGCCGAAGCTTCTATAGAGCTAGGAAGAGGGTAGGGCTGAGGAAACACTCAACCGTGTTACAGCTGCTAAATGGGGAAGCAATTTTAAATCATAGAAGGCCAGCAATATTGGCAGGACATTATTCTTTGTTTGTTTTCCTTTTATTCTCCCTATTATTCTCATCTACCTGTATTTAAAGTGAAGTTCTTCAGCTGTCTAATTGAACAATTTCAGGGTTCTCAGGGTTCAGGAAAATTAAGACATTCTGTGTATTGAAAGAACGGTGTTGTTCCAGAAGGGCTAAACTCTTCTCTTTTTGCTATTGTTTTAACATTAGGAAAGAACAAATGTTCTCCTCGGCCTGTGTAGCATCAGCAGAATAATAGAAGGTGTATTACGAATTCTGCTGTCATGTGATTATGGATGAGCAAATCGTTTTTCACTGTTAAGGAAAAAGATGGTTAATGAAGATGATGATGATGGAAGCATCACTCACAATAACAACCACCACCATATATTAAATACTTTCACCAAGAGCTCAACATGCATACTATTAATTCAATTGTCACAGAAAGTCAAAGAAGAAATGTAATACCCATTTTGCAGAAGAGAAAAATGTTTCCTAGAAGCTACACAATTTTCTTAATATTACACAGTTAATAACTTGCAGAGATAGAACTTGAACTTGGATAATTCCAGTCGTATAAAGTACTTAGCACTATGCCTGAGGCATAGAATATATTAAGTTAAGATTAGGCAAAGGATTTAAATCCTTATTACTTTCTGGGTTTATTCCCAACTTCTATGTTAATAATGGAAAACTATTACCAAAAGTTAATATAGGGCAGGGCGACAGTGGCTCAGTGGCAGAGTTCTCACCTGCTGTGCCCGTGACCCAGGTTCATTTCCCAGTGCCTGCCCATGAAAAAAAAAGTTTATATATGTATATAATGTACTTATTATGCACCATTTACTGTTCTAAGGGCTTTGCATGAATTAAATCTATTTAAACTCTGTAACAAGAGCATTAAAAAATCCTATTATTATCCCCATTTTACAGATAACAAAGCTGAGGCAGAGGTGTTAAATAGCTTTCTTAAGAATATATATATAGCTAATAAGAGTTAGCAATGGGAAATTCAAAACTGGCAGTCTGGCTCTAGAAAGTGTATACATAACTATTACCCTAAATTGCATTTTGAAATTTGGATACCGTGGTTCTTTTTGTAAAATGTGTGTGCCCTTATGCATGTGTGTGTATACTTTGTGTATGTGTGTGAACTCGGATATAAATGAATTGTCTGCTAAAATGATAAAACAGAATAAAAACACACCTAGATGCTACATGCATGCTTTCTCTTTTGGTAGCAGAACGGCGGTCAATACTTTAGAAAGAGTAGAGAAGCTAGATCCCACTGGCTGAAAGTTAATTTTCAAAGAAGGGGATGTCAGTGGTGACCCAAAAAGCCGTGTGCAAGATCATGGAGGAAATTTACTTAGAAATGAAAGCAGGGGCCAAGAGACAGAACTAAGAATGAGGGCCAGACGGTGAGGCAAACTGAAGGGTTAGTGCAAAAGGGCCAGTGCACAGGAGGAGAGGTCCCAGCAATGAGAAAATGGTGGTCAACACAACTGAGGTCATGGAGAGAAGACTGCACCAGCTGATGATCCAGGATTCGACTAACCCAGGCTGGGTTTCCATTTTATGCAGGTCCTGCATGTCCCTTCAAGGACCTGTGTATCTTTAATGAAGCCAAATGGGCTTCCTGTAAAAGCTCTTTGCTTTGTTGTGATAGAATCCCATTGCATAACAAGCTGAAAAATACCAAGGGTTGACTTTCTACCATTGTTTAAAAGGACTTAGGTGTGTCAGTTAATATTGTATTAAAGATAACAAGAGCAGAGGTCATGCAAAAGGAGCAAATCCAGTGGGGCTTTCAGGGACCTCAGTTAAGCAGATAACCACATTAAGCAACAGAGAGAACATCAAAGTTCCTGGAGGCTAGGGGAAAACAAAACAAAACAAAAAACACTTGGGAGTTTCATGATTTTTATCATCTGACGATGATAAGTTTTAAGTCACCAGGAAAGTTTTGTTTTCTGTTTTCTTAGAAATAAACCTAAAATGTGGCATTGTCAACTAAGTCACTGTTAAAAATTTTGAAGAGGGCAAAAAAAAAATAGGGGCCCGTGGTACACTATTAGATAGCTTTATCATCAGGGTGACATAAATCCATTAATCAAAACCCTGAGAGCATGATTTCACAATCAGACACAAATCCAAATAATGCTTCATTTAATTTGTATTTCTCCAAGTTACCCACAAGTGTGAACAAGTGATCTAAATGCCTTGAGAACCAAGATGTCCCATATATGTATCTACATATTTATGCAGACAATACCTATTTCTTCAACTTCCTTGTGAAGTTCTTGATTAACAAAAGCAATTTTGTTAGTTTAGCATGTTCCTGGTAGAGCTGTTTTGTCCTAAGAATATCCTTTCTTTTCTCCCTTTCAAATCATCTTAATTATCCACACTAAAATTTTTGCCGAAGATTAATGTTAAATGTGCATGTCTGATTTTACTTTTCCTTCCTTTTGCAATATGAACATAGCTAGCTTTCTAGTATCTCATATTTCTCTGTGACTACTTGGAGAATAATGAAAGTGGTTTTGTTATAGATACATGCCCGTTAGGATCTTTTAAGGTCAAATATCTGGGTCATAGTAGTGAATGTCAGTTCCTTTTATCTGTTGAGTCCCTTATGTGATCTTTGAAAAAGAGTGTACCAAATTCGCTTTGTGGAAGTACCCTTTCCCTGACACATATTGCAGAGACACTCACCTTCTCATAGTATTATTCCACCTGAATAATTTATTCCTTCCCACTGTCTTATTCAATCAGGCAGCCCATCCCATCAAGTCTTGGAAATAGCTATAGCCATATATCATTTCTTTATTACAAACATTTTTATAGATATCTGGGGTGTTGAAGTTCTGGCCCACCATTATCTTCAGTGTCCTTAAAAATGAGTTTTTAGACTCCTATTTTTATATACACTTGTTAATGTCTCTTTCTCCCACTAGATTTTAAGTCTCCAGATAGAAGGCCAGCATTAAACTTACGTGTATTGAACAATTAATGATTGGCTACTGCAGGGTTTGTTTTTGTGTCTGACACCTTTTTCCCTATATTCACCAAAACTTGAATTGAAAGTTTCCTTAATAAAATTGGCAAGCTTCCCGTTAAATACATGCTTTATGAAATGAGATCAATACTGTCAGCTCTCTATCTCTCCAAGTAGATGCACTCAGTCACAGCGAGTGACTGAGGGTGACAGTGGCAGGGGGTGTACAATGAGAGGAGAAGGACAGACAGCAAAGAAGAGGAGCAGGGAAACGAGGTGTAGAAGAAAAGCTAGGAAAAACCGCCTCATCTAGGTCAGGCTTCTATTCTTACAAGGTTACTTCTTTTCCTCAGAGCCCTCTATTTCTGTAGTTATCCTCATTTCCAGCGTTACTATTCACAGAAACCTCTAGATCACCAACCCTCCCTTGAACCCCTCGCCTTCTCTGCTTCTCCCGCTGCCCTTCCTTCCTCCCCCACAAAGACACACAGGCATATATCCAGGAGCCTCTTGAATATCGCATGGGTATCAACTCATATATGCATAATTTATACAGACACGCATTCACTGACTGATGCTATTCTGTGCAGAGTTGTACAAAGGCAATGAAAAGAATCGCTCCTAGAATATGAGGTGCAAATCAGATGGCTTTGCCCCCAGTGGTATCGTGGAACACGTGCCTTAATAAAGTTAAAATCTCTCTGCAGCCTCCATGGGGTTAGCTTCAAAGATGCCAGCGTCTCAAACCACTGAATCTCTTCAGAGCACAAGCCTCAACAGAGCCTTTTCTCACATTATTTGCAAGTTGCTCACCTTACCCAGTCTTCAAACATGACCTAATTGCCACCTGCCAGGCAGTGGTTTGGTGTAAAATGCTGTCCTATTATGTAAGAGGATGTGTGATCAGCAACGACCGACTGCACATCCAAACAGCCAGATTTAAAAGAGCAGATGGAAATAAGGGGGTGGGGAAAGGGTCAGGATAAGATAGGAGAATTAGGTTCTCATTTATTTAGCAGTCCTCCCCACCTGCCATGCATTCGTTTAAAAAAAATGATTGCTTGAAAAAATGGAAGAGAACCAGAAGTCACAGATGCATTAGTCAAAGACAAGTGAATCTCAAACCCAGAGGCATTCCTTGTCTCAGAGTTGGTCTGAAATCATTTTTCAGTGTTTGAGCTACATTACATTACCTTTACTGCTTCCTTATATTAAAGTTGAGCTTTGAAGTGAGTCCAGCATTGAAGATTTATTTAATCAAAATTACACTGGTCCTTGACCAAGGTTTCTGGTGGTCAGCTCTTAGAGATGAATTACTAATGAAAAAGGGAGAAGACAAAGAGAGAAACTTAGCAAGTGGGTTTAATAGTTCGTGCTGAGATCATTTCTGCCAGGGATGAAAGACAAAACAGAGCCGAGAAGTGAGTGGGCATGCGGAATACATTTGACTTATAAAGTGATGAGAGGAAATCAGATTTTGCCTAGAACAAGGAAAAGGTTTTAAACCTCAAGTAAAGGAATTTTCAGACCTAGACTGAGCTAAATTATAAGTAGTGCGGTTATGAGAGTTCACTAAAAATACCCTGGACAAAAACGAAAACAATAAAGGCAGTTTTAAGAAAGACTATATATCATAAGCCATTGCATCTGAATGGAGGGAAGAGAGGCAAAAATAAACTAATTCAAGTCACAATTTATTATGAGTGTACATACTTTATGTGGTGTACAACACAATTCTGACCCTTGAAATGTACGTGGGGACTCTTGGTGTCCGCAGTAGGAGTGCAAAGAAAGGCTGTGGATTTTCACTACTAAATATTAGAGAATCCAGTAGCTTAAGGAATATCCATGCGTACAATGTGTATGGATGAGTATGTGGACACTTGTCACAAGAAAAAAGCAGGTATTTCAAACTCAAAAATAAAATTTAGCTTTGGAAAAAAATATACACTTTTTAAACTTCCATACACAATTTATGTGTACAATTTTGGTCTATATATGGTTTGGAAAAACAACTACCCCTTTCTTTTATAAGCTAGCATGTATATGGCTACAAGGTACCCATAAAGTGTCTCAAGTAAAGGTTTAAAATAATTGCAAGGCAAGCTCCAGACTTTGTGCTGAGAAAATTTGATTTAATTCAGTAACCAGAGTGTGCCAGAATCCTGCTCTGGGCACATTTGAGGAATTATGAAATTCAGCATTTAATTTAGAGTCACTTGTCCTTCAAGCATGATCACTTATGCTCCTAGGGAAATCATGAGGGGAGCCGCAAATCTATTTCATGTGGCATCTTTTTCCTCTGCCATACAGAGCATGCAAACATCTGCTGGTTGTATTTACATAGAAGTTTCATAATATTAAGAGAAGCCTTTGCAATTAATGAGTAAGGTATCTAAGCTCTTGTGACTTTCCAGGTATCTTCAAATCATGCAGGAAGGTAAAAATCAAGAACAAATGTTAAACACTGTGTGAGGTACTCATTGTTATCCTGATTCACTGTCTTGTCAAGCCAGGTCCTCTCCTTCAGCCTATCTCTGGCCTGACCTTCAAACTTCATCTTGACTGACAGAGATAAAGTGTTCAAAGCTTTCTGACAGCAGCTGGAATGGTCCATTTCTGACCTTGAAGAAATAGAAGTCATTGCCCTTTGTTCTATTCCTGTTTGAGAGTGTTTATCTGTCACAGTAGCTCTATGTTGGCTCTTTACAAAAGGACCAGTGTGCTTAAATTAGTTTAAATTAGCTGCAAGGGGAGATTCAAGTTGATGCTAAGGTAAAGAAATGTGCTGGGTTTTCCTTCCCCTAAAGGGCTGCTTTGCATACTAGAGGCAAAGTCAGCTAATTTCTACTGTATGATACCTACCAAGTAAGTTTTGGGCCACAGTTTTGCATGTGTAAGGCAAGTAGGGAATTCAGAAGGAAAATGAGTAGACTTATGTTTTGTAGGAAGATACTTACAGGCTTAAAACAAGCTTTCATTGTTTTTCCAAGACAAAATTTTTCATCTGTGGGAATTTGCAGTCATGCCCAATTAGTTTTACAATCTCTCACTATTTTTGTTTGCTATTTTATGTTGTCTCTGGGGCTAAACAAAGACAGTTTAAAGCCTCTGGAAATAAGGCCTAGGACTTCATTGGTTGACACAACTCTCCCAGACTACCTCTTTGAGGCCCCTTGTGCAAAATTGATAAAGACTTAATCTGAAATGGACTCCAGTTTGACTTTGATTGTTGCTACTTGACTGGTAGGACAGGCAGATGGAATAATTTAGGTAAAGGAATGGAGCCCTGAAAGAATAAAGCATGCTTGGGGGGAAAGTGAATGTTTGGAGGTTAGACACAGTGGGAAGAAGTGCTAGGAAAGGAATGCTGGGGTCAGCAAACTCTAGATGGAGGTCAAAGACAGTTCAACACCTGTTTTGATGCATAAGGTTTTATAGAACATAGCCATGCCATTGGTTTACTTATTGTTTATGTCTGCTTTTGACCTGCAACAGCAGGATTGAGTGGTTTCAACAAAGACCTTGTGGCTTGCAAAAGCTAAAAAGATTTACTGTTTTGTTCTTCATAGAAAAGTTTGCCAATTTCTGCCAATAGGCAATAGACTACCGTTAAAAGTTATCTTAGTGTAACAAAATGGGAATCAACAAGGAAAACAAGGAGTAGAGGTTCAAGATCACTTTAAATTCTTACAACTGAATCAATCTGGGAAATCTCATTAGTTTTAGAAAATTACTTTACCACAAAAATGTATTGAACCACGTGCTAGGTAGACACTGTGTTAAATTCTTCTTGATCACTGTGATAATTTTACTGTTTTTAGTGTCCATTTTTGTTTCTCTAAAGAGCTGTGCCAAAGCTAGAGGCCACCAAAATGTATAGATTGTTAAATGAGTGCAGAATGGTTAATTCCTAAGACAAAGGCACTAGAAACAGTTTCCAGGTCCCCAAGCCTCCTCTATTATTTAAACAGATACCTTTCATATCATAACCCAGAAAAGCAAATGAGGGAGAATTGTCAGATTTTAGTAGCAGGTTGAATATTATTAGACTTCAAGGAATTAGAGATACTTGTCCTCTACCCAAGTAATATTGTTTTGGTTAGGCAGAATGCTGGTCATGTATATTTAAATGAAAAGTTTACTCATTCATTAAGAAGTTCAAAATCAAGCTTTAAATATACATTTCCTTGGTAAAAAAAAAAAAAGCTTAAATGTTCTGATTAAATTGCATACTGCTCTTGCATTATCAGCAAAAGACAAGGAGATTTGTTTCTCTTTGGATTTGGAGTGATTTTTTCCCTTTCCTACATGATTAGGAACCTTCTTTGCTATCTATGGGAATTATTAATTGCACAAAGAGGAGATCAAGCCTCTGCTTGAGAAATGTGTCACCTAGTCACACCAAGACTACAGATGAAATTTTGCTCTTGTCATGTTATTAGTAAGCAGAACTCAGGACTGTGGCACTCAATTCAGCTAAGATGAGCGAGGATTTTGAGCCTTGTGCTGGTTTGAAAGGATGCATGTACCCTTGAAAAGCCACGTTTTAATCCTAATCTCATTTTGTAAAGTCAGCCATTTCTTCTAATCCCTCCTCGGTACTGTATGTTTGAAACTTTAATTAGATCATCTTCCTGGAGATGTGACTCAATCAAGAGTGGTTGTTAAACTGAATTAGGTAGAGATGTGTCTCCACCCATTTTAGGAGGGTCTTGATTAATTTACTGGAATCCTATAAAAGAGGAAATATTTTGGAGAAAGCAAGAGATTCTGAGAGAGCAGAAAACTACCAGCTAGAGACCTTTGGAGGTGAGAAAGGAAAACGTCTCCTGGGGAATTTCATGAAACAGAAAGTCAGGAGATAAGGCTAGCAGACCCTGCCATGTTCACCATGTGCTTCCTCACTTGAGAGAGAAACCCTGAACTTCATCAGCCTTCTTGAGTCAAAGTATCTTTCTCTGGATGCCTTAGATTGGGCATTTCTATAGACTTGTTTTAATTGGAACATTTTCTCGGCCTTAGAACTTTACACTAGCAACTTATTAAATTTCCTTTTTTTTTCAAAGCCATTCCATTTCTGGTATATTGCATTCCAGCAGCTTGCAAACTAGAGCAAGCCTTATTTACAGATCTCCTCAGTCACTCGTAACTATGTAAAAAATGATTTTTGTAATTTCTCCTCATTTTCATTTTTTGTAAATTTTATGGTAGTAATATATGCCCATAGTTTAAAAGTCAAATAATAGAACAAGACTTATAAGGAAAAACAGTAGTCCTCTGTGCCATTCTTCCCTAACCCTGAGTCTGTTCCTTACAGACCAAATATTTCTTCTGCTATTTATTTCCCTATTTATAGATATTTTAATTTCTTGATTAGTTAGTTTTAAAATTTTTTAGACATTGCATATAAAGTCAATCCTTGTCTTAACAGTATTTAAATTAGCTTCCTCTCAAACATCCATAAACACTCAAACACTTTCCTTTCTCTACTCCTCCCAATATTACATCAATATATTAGGTAAAATTCACATTTAAATCTTATCCATACAAAATAAATGTTGTTCACATGTAAAGCACATAGTGAACTTTGAGTGCCTCTCCAATGTTTGGTATTCATTTTTTCTTTTTTTCACTTAAATTTCTACTTATCACTTATTTGGTTCAAAATATCGAATACAAATAAAATCTCCCCTTAATAGGGTTACACTATCAGGTAATGTGTTATTTCCTCTTTGGGGAAACAACCCTCATGGAATATTTTATTTTGTTGCTGCAATTTTGGCTGGTTGCTCTCTATGTCTGCCCCATACTTGTTCTCCTGTTAATAGCCCAGTGTTATTGTTCTAGGAATGCTTTTCACTTTTCTTCTGTGCTGCATCTTCTGTTTTGGGGGCCTATGTATACTTCCTTCTTGCTTTGTTCTCTCATTTTGCTAGAACCTATCTGCTGTATCTTCCTAAGAACAAACCCAAGGGCTGTAATGTAGAGAATGGAGTGTCTGAAAGTGGGTATGTTTAACCTTAAATTATAGATACTGTAGAAGTACATGTTAAAATAGAATTTGCATCAGCTTGGGAACCTGAGAGACTACAATGAGTGCAACCACATGTTGTCACATAATGGATCTCTAGCTGGAATGAGAACAAAATCTTGTGCTGCGTTAATCCACCAATGTGGTAAGGTTGTTTGTTGTTGCAGCCAAACCTAGCCTATTCTGGCTGATTTAGCCACAAAGAACTGCCTGACATTTCTATGCATATGAGCAGAGTTTGCAAGCTAGTGTACTTCATTGCAAAACAATGCATGAAGGTAATTTATTGGGTAACCCCTAGTGCTGTTATCTATAGATCTTTCCTCTTGGGGTGGGCAGTTTCCCCAGAGAAGAGTCCTCAACCTTCTACCTGAAATAACGTAATCCTGGTTCTGAGAATTCTAGGAGGCAAGTGAGAGAAAGAAATCGGGGTACTCACTGTTTGGTATGTGGACTCCTACTCCATGTTTCTGTTCTTAATGTGTTGCCTCATTCTCATGCTCTACCTTGTGTAGGATCCCCAGATGAGGGTCTCTTTGGCTCTCTCTCACCAGAAAGTAAACATTTTCAGTGGAGTGAGATAGAGACCAGTTGCTAAATTACCTGAAAAAAGGGAAATTTCCTCTTCTTCTTATGCAGAGTTCCAAGCATTTTTTTTCTGCTTTCAACTCCCCTCCACGAGCAGGCATCCATAGGAAATTTGCACCTCTCATTCTTTAGCTTTTCCAAGCTTCCATATATGAATAAAAATGTTTCTAATAGGTGAAGGTCTCTGCTCCACTTTTCTATTCTTCTAGGCTAGTTGCAACTTATACATTCATTTTTCAACTTCTAAAATTGTGTCTATGCCTCTTATTTGTTATTGTCTTCACTACTGTTCTCTTTGCACATGGATACAATTATATAAAAATTTATCCTAATGTCATTTTAGTGGGGTATCAAAAGATAGTAGAGATAAATGAGTGGGTTCAACCCCCCCCCCCATGCAAAAGGTAAAGTTTGTACCTTATTTTTTGCTCTTATTTTGTGGAAATTGCATGAATAAGATCACTGAGAAAACCTTCTTTTGCTGTAATCTCTTGTGTCATGCCAGGCTGTTCAATGCCATTCCTTTAATCCATCAATTAGATACTCCCTCAGTCCAGCTCAGCTGATTCATAGAAAGAACCGAAAAAAATAAACAAAAAACAAAAAACAACACACAGGTGACCATCACCCTTGATTAATATGAACAATATTCGAAGCAAATGATTGAAAGATTGTATTTTAAAATAGCAAATAAATTTCAGGGTAAAAAAAGATTAATACCAAAACAAGACAGGGCAGGCCATGGTGGCTAAGCAGACAGAGTTCTCGCCTGCCATGCTGGAGACCTGGGTTCAATTCCCGGCGCCTGTCCATGCAAAAAAAAAAAAAAAAACAAGACTTTAAAACCATTAGAATTGGATTCAAATTCAAACCTTCCAAATGCTTGCTATGTCTCCTTGTAAGTGTCTTTGAATTCTCAGTTTGTTCATCTTTAAAATGGGGGTTTCTATGAAGCCAGATTAAGATAACATATGGGTAATGCCCAGCACCATGTTTGACAGGCAAGTGGGCAAGTGGTGTTCAAAAATGTTAGATTCCCTCTTACACCTCCCCATCCCCAGCCTCCTCAAAGGGGAATATTTTATAAGAAGGAAAATAATTACAATTTGTCCAAATTATGCTTCAAATAATTATATCTGATTTTCAGATATTGCATCCTTTGGATCTTGGGCACTGAGCTTTTTTCTGGTTTTTTTTTTTTCTTAATGGAATTATGCAGATGTGCTTTGGCAGATAAGAAGTAGTCAGAGAATGAATAGATATGTACATTTTTCTAAAGCTAGATGTGAACAGACCCTCAAAAATAGTCCTTGGTCTCAGTTTCCCAGGGCCGCTGTTACAAAGTACTACAAACTGGATGGTGTAAAATAGCAGAAATTTATTGTCTCACAATTTTGGAAGCTGGAGGTTCAAAACCAAGGTTCTGGCAGAGCCATGCTTCTTTTGGGTTTTGTAGGGAAGAATGTGTCTCAAGACTCTTCTAACTTCTGGTGTTTGCTGGCCATGTTTGGTGTTCCTTGCCTTGTGGTAGTGTAACTGTTTTCCTACCTCCAGCACATACTGTCTTCTCTCTCTCTCTCTGTCTCTGTGCAAATTTCCTCTTCTTATAAAATACCAGTCATATTGTATAAGGATCCACCATACTTCAGTATGACCTCATTTTAACTTGCCTAATTCCCTTTGTAATGATCCTATTTTTAGATAAGTCAGCATTCTGAGGCACTGGAGAGTAGGACTTCAACATATCCTTTTGGGGGCCACAGGCCAATATGTTAACAGCTCTGTATCTTAAGGTCTTCAGTATCACATTAAAAAGGTCATTTTGGTAATTTGAGCTCCAGGAAAAAACAATGAAGATGGTGATGTTAAAACTGCTTTATTGCAAGGCTTATTCCAGGGGTAGAGTAGGTATGAGATGAGACTGGGACATCTTTCTATACCAAAAGTCAGTGAGGTGGTCAAAATAAAGATAAGACTGTGCCCCCCAAATTCAGAAGCCACTTTGAGGAGGTTCCCATGGGGCCAAATACAGGACAATTTGAGCAACAGAATAAACATTAAAAAGAAATAAATCCGGGCGGGCCACGGTGGCTCAGCCCGCAAGAATGCTTGCCTGCCATGTTAGAGGACCCGGGTTCGATTCCCAGTGCCTGCCCACGTAAAAAAAACAACAACAAAAAAAACAATAAATCTGTAAGTCCATTCCAAGAAAAAGTAAATAAATCAAGGATAAGGGTGAGTGCTTGCTTATAGTAGAACTTCCAAAACCAACTAATAAATATGAAAAGAGTGCCAGCGTTGGAAAATCATCATTTCTAAAACATCACAGTAAATATTAGTTCATTAATATTCACCACTGAATAATAAATTTAGGGAGATATTTCAGTGAAGAACAGGATATTTGCATGATCTGCCTCCCCGCAGATCGGTTTGCTAGATGTAAAATAAAATTATTAACTATTCTACTGGAGATATTGAAAAACAGCCTGGTAATCAAGGACATGGATATTTTGTGCCTCCAGACTTAATACTCTGAGAAAGACACAATATTATCTGTTTCATATTATAGCCAGACTGAATAAATTCAATATTATCATAGAGAAACATCAGACAACCCCCAAATGAGAAACGTTGTATTAAAAATTAAAGGGCACTTTATTTTTCATAAATGTCAAGGTCATAAAAGGCATAGACATTACAACCAAATGCAATGTGAGATCCTAGACTAGATTCAATACTGTTAGGAAAAAAAGATACTAAAAAGACCATTATTAAGTCAACTGACAGAATCAGAATAAAATGATAGAGTAGATAAAATAATGTATCAATATTAGTTTTACGAAAGTTTATAATGTGATTACAAAAGTGATGATCCTATTCTTAGGAAATATATACTGACGTATAAAGGATGGAGGATGATAATGCAAATACTTATTCTCAGATGATTCAGCCAAAAAAACATTTTATTTGTGCATGTGTGTGGAGAAAGAGAGAAGAGCAAATGGGATGAAATTAGAAACAGGTGAATCTGGATAAAGATTTTAGAGAAGGCACTTTCATTCCTCTTATTCCTGCAAACCTTTCTTATAAGTTTGAAAATATATCCAATCAAAAGTTGAAAAGAATCATTTATTTCATAGGATGGGGGGGGTGGGGGAAGATCCTGAATGAACTAAATGTTCTATCCATAGTCCCAAAGAGACTTCATAACAGTTTGAGACTTAACCTAACTCCCAACTCTCAGCCCAGGGATTTTTCTCTTTACAATTCACCAGCATCTCTGTCGCATGGTCAGGCACCGGGAATCCAACTGGGAATCCAACCGAGAATCCAACCGGGGTCTCCGACTTGGCAGGAGAGAAGACTCTCTGCGGAGCCGTGGCCCGCCGTATCTCTGCCGTTTTGAGATGAAATCCTTTGTAAACTCATTTCTTTCCATTCCCACCCCCAGCTGAGGATCAGTTTATCAAAAGATAGGCAAATCCGAATTCCAGAACTTGAATGGCTTTTCTATTTTGTAATATTTGTGACTATAGATATGGAAACAAAGAATGGCCAACCAACCAGGCTATGCTCAGAGCTGCGGGTTAAACCCAAGGAAAGATACTCTGCCTAAATACAAGCACTGAGGAGACCACAAAGCTGGAAGCCTTACTATATGGAGATTGTATGTACTTAGGGGCTTGATAAAGGAAAATGGCAGTCCCAGTGAATATTATTTTTTCTTTCATTTGTTTACTTATTTTTCTTTTCCTAAATTGGTTTTGTGGTTTCTGCTTTTCAGGCTGAAGGAATAAGCTACTAAACAAATAAATCCCCCTGTAAGCAACAGCTATAAAAACTTAACAATATCCACTAATAACTACCAGAGGGCACTGGAACCTGAACAAAAACAGCCCATTTTGAAGGGGTGTTAAAACTTAGAATAAGTGAACAGTATAGTGTTTATTCCCCAATTATTTGTGGCTTACCAGAGGGTAAGTGCATTTGCAGCAGAGTCAGTGCTGAGTATTAAACATCCACCCACTTGTCTTTCTGAACAGAGGAACTAGTGGCAGAAGCACCAGGAGCAGCCACAGTCAGAAAAGAGTGAGGAGGAAAACCAGCGGTAAGAGAATCAGAGAAGGTAAACCACTTCTTAGTAGAACTTTAGTTCAACAGATGCCAACACCAAAATGACTCAGATGTTAGAATCATCACATATGAGTTTTATTGAAATGTTCAAAGAGTGGAAGGAAAAAATACTCATAATGAATGAAGATAGAAACTGTCAGTAGATAAAAGAAGACATAAAAAAAGAATCAAATAGAAATTTGGGAATTAAAATGATGACATATATATGAAACATAAAATTTGTAGAATTTTCGCCTGCCATGTGGGAGACGTGGGTTTGATTCCCGGCCCATGAACCTCCCAACAAACAAGCAAGCAAACAAACAAACAAACAAAAACTCAGCAAATGGTGCTGCAATAAGGGGATACTCACATGGAAAAAGAATGAAATGTGACCCCACCGTACAGCATACCAAAAAAAAAAAAATTAACTGAATTGCTTAATGGCAGAGTCATTGGATTCCATTATAGCTCAATAGAGATGATTCAGTCTGATGAAGAGAGAGAAAATATATTTTTAAAAAATAAACAGATTCTAAAGAGCTTGTGAGACAATTTCCAAATGGTAACACTTTTGTAATATGAGTCTCAGAAAGATAGAAGAAAATTAAAAATCGAAGAAATAAAAGCCAAAAACTTCTCCAACATGGTAAAGACCTAAGTTTACAGATTCAGGAAGCCCAGTGAACCCCAGACAGGATACATTCAAGGAAATCTATATCTAGGGGCATCATAGGAAACTTTTCAAAACCAAAACTAAGGAGAACATCTTGAAAGCAATGAGATAATACAGTATGTTACATACAGTGTAATACTGAGGAACAATTTAAATGACTGTAGATTGTTCATCAAGAACAATTTAGAAAAAAGTCAATGGACTATTCCAAAAATGCCAGAATAAAAAAAGTCTGCAGTTCACAATTCCATGTCCAGTGAAAATATTCTTCAGAAATTTTCAGATAAAGGAAAACTACAGGATTTTCTTGTGAAAAGACCTTCACTATAAAAAATGCTAACATAGCTCTTTGAGCTCAAAAGAAATGATAATAGAAGGAAGCACAGGTTTCCGGAAATGAATGGAGAATACTGGAAATACTAGGTATATAAATAAATATAAAACACTGTTTCCTCTTAATTTATTTAAAATACACATAACTTTTAAACTAAAAATTATAACATTTTCTGGTGGGGTTAATATTGCACGTAGAGGTATACAAAGGGCAACCATGACAAAGGAAAGGTGATGGGGGAAAGGAAGCTGCTGACTTGACCTATATATTTGCTGTATCGATTCATTTTATTTGAAGTGTACAATATTACCTCTAAGTAGATGGTAAAAAGATAATTACGTATATTGTATCCATACAGAAACCACACGCAAAAAAGAAAATAATGCAAAGAAACATAACTAAACAGTCAATAGAAAAATTAAAATGCTAAATTCTAATACACATTCAAATAATCCAAAAGAAGACAGGAAAAAGAAGACACATAGAGGAGACAAACAACAGCAACAACACAATTGTAGACTCAAATCCAACCATCTTAATAATTATATTAAATGCTAATGGTCTAAACACTTGAGTAAAACTATGGATGAAAAAGACCTAAGAAATTCGATTTTGGCATTTACTTACTGCATTGCACTAAGAGGTTAAAAATAAAAACCAAAAAGTTACGCCAGACTTCTACCTTTGTCCACCCGGGTCTGCTCTTTGTTTTCTTCCAGCGATCAGGATGCTCACCCTGTAAGAATTATATCCTCTGCATTCTCGTTCTTATTTGGAACAGGCCAATCAGAACTCTCTGTATGAAAATGAAGGAAAGGAGGAAAATAAGGTCAGATAATTTACTCTGTTTTTCTGAGAGGGTGCCTCCGACTGGTGAGTTCCTCAAATAAAGGTCACAGGTCCTCCCTAAGGGACTTGGTCTTCATGACGTTAACTTTTCTAGGATCTTTTGACCTATCCTTTTACTAGCCCTTTGAACCTAAAAACGATGACAACCATACTGTCCCTTATACTTTGCTCACATTGTTGAATTTATTCCCTCCATAAATAAACCCTCCTCACATTTTTCTAGTTTGAGTGTACAATCTGTTTATTTTGGGGGACCGTAAAAGACACAAGATGAGATCTGATATTGAGAAAAATTTTGCTTTACAGGCTGAGTTTCAGGTTCCCAAGAGATGCAAGTAGAATGGAAACCCAGAATCATAGTGAATATTTAGCCTCCTCAGAAAAAAATTTCAACTTCCATTATGGGAACTTACAAATGAAATCTCACCCTAGTATTAATTTAAATTGATTTGTAACAATGCACTACACATGAATGTATTCTAAAACTACAAATTTGTTTCTCTTTCAAGCAAAGTCCCCTTGCGTAGTTGCACCAAGTACCCTCAACTGAAAATTGTACTCCCTCATTTGCCAATGTTATTGAGTTGATAATATCTCCTACGCCCATACGACTGTTATAAAGATTGAATGGGATGCTAAAGCACACAGCACTCAGTAATTGCAGTTACTACAATGTAGTAGTCTCTTTTTTTCTGATGACGAAGGTTTTGTTGGGGTCTGTATATGATGGGCTTCCTCTTTCCTTAGCTCTAGTTCTCACCAGGAAAATTGTTTTTCATATCTCTGGATACTCTCATTCCCATCAATACCCTTATTTTCCTCCAAACAAACTTCTATTTGAGATTTCTCTCACCAGTTGATCTAACACACCCAAGCGTGACTGGACCCCAATTTAAACTGAAACTGTTTCCCTTCTAAGTTTTTAGCGAGTCCATCCTGAGAGTTTGCCAAATGTCCTCAGTCCACTATGGCTCTAGACTATGAACTCGGTCACATGAATGAAGCATCTAATACATTGTACATGTGTAGGAATCTCATATTAACTGAGTTCTTCTCGAACATCCTTTTTAATGAAAAAAAATAAAAAAGCCCAAGTAATACCTTAAGAAATGGAATTTGTCTTTGGACTTTCTCGTGAAAGAGAAAGCTATTGTTTATAGAACTCTGAAATAATAACCACTGTTATATGGCAAGCTAAACTGTATGCAGGACAAAATAGCTACTGACATTACTTAATGTTCCAACTATTCCTTCATTCCATGCTTCTTTGAACTTTCACGTTCTTCTCAGAATGGCATTATCTCTCTTCACTGCCTTGGCAAAGAACTACAAAGTGAAAGTGGAAAGACCTGTGAGAAAAATGGGATGATGGGAATGAAAAAGCCTCATATTGGGCATAAATAATTCGTTTCACTGACCCCTCAGGTAGGACTCTGGAACTTGCAAACCAGTCAAAGGAATGCCAGTAGGTTGATTTGAAAGTCTGCCACTTTAGGAGAAAATTATTTTTTCCCTTTGTTTAGAAGTGTTTAGATACCAGTTGGGTCATTGTGGGAGGTGTAAAGCCTTTAGCTTTAACCAAAAGCTGAAGACCAAAGGCTAAAGAAATAGTGTGGAATATGGCTAAAACATAATTTACAGTAAAATGTTAATTACCTTTTGGCCCCTTATTGAGTACTCTTTGTCTTATCCAAAGCCAGCTTATGCTATCAGAAGGTGAATCAAATGCCCATATAAAAAAATCGAAAACCTGCATGGATCATTTCTACATATGAACTGGGAGTACCTGGAGCCTGACAGTTTGCGTCACGATAAATTGTAGGACCAGGTGAAGGTACAAAGAATATAAAAAGATGGTAATGGCTTCTTTCGGTTAATAGTAACAATTAAATACATAAAAGAGCTATAGTTTTTAATTCCCCCCTCCTCCACCCACTACCTCCAAACACACAGGTTACCATTGTGTTATCTTCTTAGCAAGATAGGCATTCTAAATCAGCCAGAAAGAAATTGAATGGTTATTTATTAAAGGCTGTAAAACAAATACGATAAGAAAGCCAAGTTTCAGCATTACCTGAAGGACCAACACTGACCATAAACATTCTAAGAAATAAATTTAGCATGCAAATATTTAATATTCTAATGCTAATTCAGAAAACCATTAGGCCACCAAAAAAAAAGCAGAAAAAAATTTTCATTCATTTGTCATCAAGATTTATTTGGCCCCTTTTGCATTGTTTGTTATACGCTAAGCACTGGAGATTTGTAACACTAAAATCCTGTCTCTGTCCTTAAGTCATTCAGAGTCAAGACAAAAAGAAAATAGGGAAACAAGGAGTTCAAAATTCTCTTCTGTATAATTAGCTTTATTTCAAAATTAACTTTCTCTGTACTTCATTGCTTAGAGAGGCACACCTTTTAGACCTCATATTTTCCAAAACCTAATTTTCTTTAGCTTTATTCTGAATTATTTTAGAACGAGCTTATAATGCTATCTTTCCTTTGAGAGAAAAATGTAAGGAATTCCTCTTTGTGCTCCTTTCAGGCAAGAAGATAATTCACATTTTTACGTTTCTGCTTTTTTCTTCTTCTGCCTCAGATAAACTGTTCCAACAACTCTAATTACTCTGCCTTGTGAAAGATGAGAGGTTGCACTTTTCAGAGCAGAGCCTCTTTGTTCTGAGTCTGCTGTCATGCATCTCTTTCTGTTCATATTTATAAAGAACAGAGAATAGATTCTAATTAAATCCCATATTTTTCAGATAACTCAATTGAGTAAACTGACAAAGATGTTATCAGTGGTCCTTGTCATGTTTGATCCAGTTTTCTACAAAGCTATGTAATCTCTCATAAAACCTGCTGGAATGGCACAGTTCGCAGAAATGTTTGAACAGTAGGTATTCTTCTGTTTTTTTTTCTAGAATCCATGGCTGTAGAGAAGGCAGGGGGAGTCATGTTTGAGAAGTTCCTATTATTCACGTGGAGTGATTCTTAAATTGTTTTAAGAGAAAAAAAAAAAGCAAAAAACAATCTCCTTCCCTTTGGCTTAAAATCTCATACAGGGAAGAAAATGGTCTATGGTTTCATTTATGACTAGGGTAAAAAGAATCATAAATGAGAAAACTAAACACATGCTTTTTCAGTCTAAGATGCATCCATCATCTACTATTTGCCAGGATCTATACTAAATATTTTACATGTATTATCAAATGTAATGGTTATAACAACTCCTATTAATAATTCCCCTTTGGAAATAAGGAAATTGAGGGTTCGGGGACATGAAATCTGTTGTTTAGAGTCACATAATAAAGAAAGAGACCTCTGAACTGAAGAGAAGAAGAAGAAGAATTACAAGCAAAAATAAAATATCTGAGCTGGGAGGTCATATTCTGATTCTCTCTCTTTCTCTCTCTCTCTCTCTCTCACTCCCCCACTCCCACCCCTCTCTTTCTCTCTCAGTTAAGGCTCCAACCAGAAACAGAAAGGATATCCAAAGCAGGAGAATTCAGTAAGAGTTACAAGAGGACTAACTACTGAGATTTCGGTGGGGCATAGGGGAATGGAGGCTAGTATCAGCAAAGCTACTGCCATTCCCTGGCCTGAAAGGATGGTGGAAGAGGGTCAGTCTCAGAACCTCCAAGAAGACAGAGTAGGGTGCAGTAGAACAGGATGTCTTGAAAGGATCTGTGACCACTTGTTAGGGGTAACAGCCATCTTACAGAGAGAGAGGCGAGGGAATAAATACCCTGACCTCGATCTTGTCTTGTCCTTGGACTTCACTTGGGTTCAGCTTCAGTCAGCAGGAGTGGAGTCCAGAGGACATGGGAGCCCTGTTGCTGCCCAAGAAAGCAAGACTGCCCAAGGAAGACAGTAGAGAGGAAGACTAGAGAGTGGTTCTAGTAGGAAACACAAGACTAAGATTTGTGCAGCTAAAAACCTCCAGCTCCATTTTCATTCCCCACTTCAATCCCCCTCTTCTCCTCATCAGTTTTAAGAATTCTGGGCTGCCTGCCAACTTCCTAGTGCTTCCAGTTCTTTTTTCCATAACCCTCCTTCTCTCTCTTCTCCTCATACAGAAGGATGGAGATGACTAACAAAGATGAAAAAGAAGGGGCCTCTGTTTACAGAGGCAAACACAGAGGAGTTAAATCTGTCTGGCAGCATATAGAAAGGTAGAGTAGGTTGGCAAAGAATAGTAAGCATATTATCTTGGCAATTTCCAACTTCTCATTGATAGGGAATTGAGCTTCTCATTGATAGGGTCACAAACACTCGAGATCATCAAATTCCACTAGTTTGGATATTGGGCATTTGGAAAATATTGTGGTCCATTGATTCACGGTTCTGGCTATCTGATATTTCTACTGTCAGCCTCAATAATCTAAACTCTATTTGATGGACATTGAGGAAGTTGTCCCACACTCATTATTATTTAACTTCTGCATTATTGAATCACTTATTCATTCAACAAATATTTAATAAACGCATGTTATGAGCATGTATTAATTTACAATGTGTTAGAGCTACGAAGATAGTCAAAACATGGTCTCTGTCGTTAAAGAGGTTTTAGGCAATTAAGAATGATTTTTTTAATATCCCCATAAATAATTCTAATTTAACTTACAAAGTAGCAGAAACTGTGAGAGCAGGATAGATAAAATTGATGAATTGTTGAAAGAAAGAGTAGAACGTTTTAAATCTGTGGATCGAAGCTGAAGATTCAAGTTTATTTCTAGTGGAGAATTGCCTAGAGCCGTCTTCCTGCACCTGGACTAATTCTATCCTAGACTTGGCCCCTTGACTTTGAATTTCATCAGGAAGTGATAACCTGGCATACAGAGTCCAATGTCAGATGGTATGCTGCCTTATACTGACAATGAATTTGTTCTTTTGTTTAAGTCTTGTCTGGCCAATAAAATAGTAAACTCCTCAAAAGTCTTCCTTCTATCCTCTGCATTTTTGCGGTGCCTGAGTTAGTTCTAGCCAGTGGATGCTAAGAGAATGGCTAGCTTCCCCTATTTGTCAGGACTATGATAATTGAACAAATAAGTGATACCTCCTGGTTACACCACAAGCCCCAGACAACAGCAGGCTACTGGGTTTCCTGTATAACACTCCCTCCATCATACCATCCTGGCACAAAACTTAGGAAAAAATAAGCTGGATGGAGCAAACCTAATCTTTCCTTTCATTAAGCTAAAACAGGTTCATAATGAAAAATAATGGTAGGTGGCTTCCAGGCATAGTACATTCTTTTCCTCTCTGAAAACCTCCATGAAAATGCTCACTGCATTTGTCAAATGTTTCTTTGTATGTCTCTGTTCCTTACTCTCTTGTGAACCCCTAGGGACCAGAATCTGTGTCTCGTTTATCTCTGTATGTCCTGTACAAAACAGTAACTGAGGTGCAAAAGGTATTTATGAAATCCTTATTGAGAAAATGCATGCACTGGTTCTTTCCCTTTTTCATAGAATTTATAACTCTGTAGCTACCATACCCAGAGCAAACATTATTAAGTACATGTTCTTTGATGCCCTTTCACATAATTGTTCAGTTAATTCTTACTAAGATTTGTGGAAGTAGTGGATAAATTCCCATTTTATTTATAACCAAATGGAGGCTGTGATAAGCTTAAGAATAATAGCTAACATTTGTTGAGCACTGTGCTGGTTTGAAAGGAAGCATGCCCCCTAAGAAAAGCCATGTTTTAATATAAATCCCATTTCATAAAGGTAGAATAATCCCTATTCAATGCTGTATGTTTAAAACTGTAATCAGATCATCTCCCTGGATGATGTGATTTAGTCAAGAGTGGTTGTTAAACGGGATTAGGTGATGACATGTCTCCACCCACATGGGTGGGTCTTGATCGGTTTATTGGAGTTCTATAAAAGAGGAAATATTTTGGAGAATGAGAGACGCAGAGAGGGCAGAGAATGCTGCCGCACCATGAAGCAGAGTCCACCAGCCAGTGACCTTTGGAGATGAAGAAGGAAGATGCCTCCCAGGGAGCTTCATGAAATAGGAAGCCAGGAGAGAAAGCTAGCAGATGACGCCGTATTTGCCATGTGCCCTTCCAGGTGAGAGAGAAGCCCTGACTGTGTTTGCCATGTGCCATCTCACTTGAGAGAGAAACCCTGAACTTCATTGGCCTTCTTGAGCCAGGGTGTCTTTCCCTGGATGCCTTTGATTGGACATTTCTATAGACTTGTTTTAATTGGGACATTTTCTCGGACTTAGAACTGTAAACTAGCAACTCATTAAATTCCCCTTTTTAAAAGCCATTCCGTTTCTGGTATATTGCATTCCGGCAGCTAGCAAACTAGAACAAGCACCAACTCTGTGTCAGGAACTGTCTGAAGCAACATATATGTAGTAACACATTTAATTCTCATGGCAAAACTAGGAGGCAGGTAAAATTATGATCTCCATAATCTCATATGGTGAAATTGAAGAGCAGACGTGGCAAGCAAATTGCAAAGTCAGAAAGCCTAATCAAATGAATGAGTCAAGACTTGAGGAACATTGCTTTTACCCTAACACTTGAGTTTGTAGTTACTTTGCCATACTTGCTTTCTGCAATGACAGGCTGAAGTCATGAAGATTTTCAGCCACAATACATCATTTATTTTATTAATGGCTGGCTTTGTGATGTTGAGATTTCCTTTGTCGCTCAAACCTTGTTGTCATCATCTTTAAAATGGCGTATTAATCTCATTCCACTAATACAGATCTGGCTTCCTCTTAGATTACTAACAGGGGGATTGTTTTGTACATGCTGTATAGAAGATTTATATACATCACTCTGAAGCTTTAAAAATCTCAACATTTCCATTAATTTTTTTTATCCTCAATCTTATTTAGTCAACTAAGGAATGCTTTTTCAAATTTTGTAAGCTGAGTGATGTTGGGAAAGACCTTTAAGTTTGGGATATAAGGATCTAGGTTTTTCTTTATTTTAACATTTAATATCTGTGTGACCTTGAACAATGCACATCAGTTCCATGCATCTAGTTTTCATTATCTGAAAAATAATAATAGTGTTGACAACCACAATTATCAATGGATAATTGTGAAGATAAATGAAAGCCTGGTAAAACAGGTTTTTAATATAATGACCAATTCCAATTTTAACATGTAATTACTATTAGTACATTTTCATTTATTTAAACTCTATTAGAACTCAGACAAAATCTCCAGCCTTTCAAGTGAGTAAATAACCTAAGTAGTGGATAGCAGTCTCTAGTCTCAGACTGCTCGCTTATTGCCATCAATGTGATAAAGTAGAAAGGTCATGAGAGCTGGAATGAAATACAGTTAGGGGAACTTGGGCAAGCTTTTAACATTGCCAAATAGCCACAGTTATTTACGCTGCCAGGAAATAAGGATTATAATTACTCGGGTTGCCATGAGAATAAGAGGTGATACCAAACATAAAGTGTTCAGCTCAGGGTTACGGTCCAAGAAATACCTGTTTTCTTCTTCTGTTTTGAGAGAACTGTCCTTAAAAACTCACACAAAAAAATTTAGAGTTCCAAGTTATCTAGTATTATTAACAAATAAAATTGCTGTACCTTCTCTCCCCTCCTTTGCCGACAGTTTGATCATTTTATTGATTTCAGACTCCATCTATGAGAAGAGAACGTCCCTTGAGAAATACACCCGACAGAGTGAATAAAGGCATTGTTTACTTGATTAGAGGAGAGCATTTTTACTAGCTTCCTGAAAGAAGTCAAATTATCCTTCCTTCTTATGAACCGCCAATATCTATTGTATATTTCTTGTAATATTCTGATTATATGAGTTACTTGTGTACATGGGATAATGAAATTACAATAGATTTGGGAAGTAGGAGATCTTACTTTATTACCAGTTTGACAATTCTTATTTCTGATACTTTGGGAAAATTATTAAAATTTTATGAGCCTCAGTCTACTCACCTATAAAATGGAGATTAAATAAGATAAAATAGGTAGAAGATTGTAACACAATACCTCATTTGTAGCAGAAACCTTATAAATTTCATATTTTCCATCATCTGCCCACAGAAAGGCATAATTTGAAGTTTACAGAAATATCTAGTTTCCGTAATGACTAAAAGTTAAATGACTATAAACAAAGTTCCCTGCACAAAATATGTCCTTCGTAAATGTTTATGGAATTAAACTGAATTGGAAAAATATGGATAATACAGATATCTTTTGAATATTCAGTGTCTAATATTCAAATATTTTGAATCTAAGGCATTAAAATATGTCTCAAAATCCCATGTTCAAACTTATATTTGTTGGTGGGTTTTTGTTGTCGCTTTTAAAAGTTAACAGTTGCTCTTGAGTGAGACCACACGGTTTAATGGAAAGGATATACAATTTGGAGTCAGAGCTGAATTTAAATTCTAGTCACAGCTACATGAACCTGGGGAATTTACATATTTTATTGACTCAAAGAAGCCATTAATTATAAGCATATGTACCATTAATATGAAAGAAAAGTACTTCCAACACATTGGCACAGTTATTAATGCATTGCTTACAAGATAAATCCTTAATTCAGAGATGTTAAATTTAAAGAAAATGTGATTTGATGGATTATTTAACTTCTATGATCCCGAGTTTTGCCATCAGTAAAACCAGGTCTCACAGAGTGTGGAAACGATCATATGAAAAAAAGAAATGAATGTCTTTATCAATTCTATCACACTTTGCAAACATTATTTCTAGAAACTTTAATGAGAAATTTAGTTTCAAGACAAAATATCTTCTGTCTTATGCAATTATTTTTTTACTAAATGTTATTTCTTGAAGTTGTTTTCCCTCTGTTACATATTTTCATTAACTGCTCACGAAGTGTTACAATCAGAAAGTAACAGGATTTATGCTTGTTTCACTCTAAAAATGACAAAATATAACAATGGATTGCCCATCAATTACTCAGTTTAAGAGCTGGATTTCTCAAGATTGTGTTTTTTTGTTTTATGTATTTTGTTTTTTCACAAGCACACCTCCTTCCCTTCTCTACCTCTTCCCTGGTAACCTCGAATCTGCTTTCCATCTTTGTGAATTTGCTATTTCTAGTAATTCCTAATATGTGATATTGTACAATTATTGTCCTTTATGTCTTGCTTATTTCACTCAGCATAATGTTTTCCAGGATATTCCATGTTGCAGCATGTCTCATAACTTCTTTTCTTCCTTATGATTAAATAATCCTACATTGCGTATATATACCACATTTTGTCTATCTATTCATATGTTGATGGACATTTAAGGTTGATTCCAACTTCTGGCTATTGTGAATAATGCCACTATAAACACTGGTGTAAAGGTATCTGTTTGCAACTATGTTTTCACTCTTCTTGGGCATATGCCAAAAGAGGAATTGCCAGGTCAAAGGGTAATATTATATTTAACTCTTTTGAGGAACCACCTTATTGCTTTCCACAATGGTGGCATCATTTTATGTTCCCACCAACAATGCACTAGAGTTTCAATCTCTCCATTTCCTTTCCAACACTTCCTATTTTCCATTTTTAACATAATACCCATCTTTCCGGATATGACATGGTATCTCGCTGTTGTTTTAACTTGCCTTTCCCTAAAGACTAATAATGTTGAGCATCTTTTCACATATTTATTGCTATTTGTATATCTCCTTTGAAGAAAAATCTTTTCAAGTCTTTTGTTCATTTTTTAATTTGATTGTTTGTCTTTTTGTTGTTGAACAGTAAAATTTGGTTATATATTCTGGATATTAAACCCTTATCTGATATACAATTTAAAGCTATTTTCTCCCATTCTGTAGGTTTTGTTTTTAACTTTCTTGCTTATTTTCTGTGATGCACAAAAAATTTGAATTTTGATGAAATTAAATTTATCTATTGTTTCTTTTGTTGCATATGATTTTGTGTCATATTTAAGAATATGTTGTTGAATCCTCAGTCATAAAAATTGACCGTTATTGGTTCTTCTAAGATTTTTGTAGTTTTAGCTCTTATATTTAGATCCTTGATCTATTTTGAGTTGACATTTGTCAACTCAAAAAGTGTTGGGTAAAACTTTAAACTCATTTTCTGCATGTAGATACATAGTTTTCCCAACACCACTTACTGAAGGGACTATTCTTTCCACATGGTTATAATTCCATTGACCATAGAAATGTGGGCCTATTTCTGGATTTCCAATTTTTTTTCACTCATCAATTTGTCTGTGTGCCAATATCTTATTGTTTTGTTGACTGTCACTTTGTAATACATTTAAAATTCGGAAGTATAAATGCTCAAACCTGTTCTTCATTTTCAAGATTTGTCTACCTTTCAGGGTCTCCTTGTAGTTCCATATAAACTAGAGGATCAGTTTTTTTTCTTTTCTTTTCCTGCAGAAAATGCTGCTGGAATTTTAATAGAGACTTCATTGAATTTGCATATTGTTTTGAGTAATATCGACATACTAAAATGTTGACACTTCCAATCCATGAACATGGGAAAGTCTTGCCATTTATTTAGGTCTTCTTTAATTTCTTTCAGCAGTGTTTTATAGTTTTTAGTATAATTGTCCTTATCCTTAGTTAAATTTATGCTTAGATATTTTATTTTTTTAGGTGCTATTGTAAATGGAATAGCTTTCCTAATTTCTTCTTTGGATCATCCATTGCTAATGTATAGGAACACAATTTTTGCGTGTGTTGATCTTTTATCCTGCTACTTTGCTGAATTCATTTATTAGCTCTAATAGTTTTCTTATGGATTTCTTTGGGTTTTTTATATATATATATATATATATATATATATATATATATATATATATATATATAATGTTATATGCAAATAAAGATAATTTTACTTCTTCTTTTCCAATTTGGATATATTTTATTTATTTTTCTTGCCTAATTGCTCTAGCAAGAATTAATTTCTAGTGCTGGAAGTGGGAATCCAAGTTTTCTTGATCTTAGGGGGAAAGTATTAAGACTTTCATCATTAAGTGTGATATTAGCTATGGCTTTTCTTAAGTGGTTATATCACATTGAGAAAGTTCCCTCTATTCCTACTTTTCTGAATGTTTTCACCAAGGAAGGGTGCTGGATTTTTCCAAATGCCTTTTGTGCATTTATTGAGATAATCATATGGGTTTTCCCCCTTCATTCTATTTATGTAATGTATCACATTGATTGATTTTCATATGTTGAACCACCCTTACATTCCTAGCATGCATCCCACTTAGTAGTGCTATATAATCTTTTTAATGTGCTGTTGGACTAGTTTGCTAGTATTTTGTTGAGGACTTTTGCTTCTATTTTCACTAAGAAATGGATCATAATTTTCTTTTCTTGTAATATATTCATCAAGTTTTAGAATGAGAGCAATGCTGGCCTCATGGAATGACTTAGGAAATGTCCCCTCCTCTTGAATTTTTAAGGAAGAGTTTGAGAAGGATTAATATTAATTCTTCTTTAAATATTTGTTAGAATTCACCAGTTAAGCCATTTGATCCTGGACTTTTCTTTTATGGAAGGTTCTGATTCTTGCTTTAATCCCTGTACTTGTTATAGATTTGTTGATGTTTTCTAGTTGTGTAATAATGTATTTCCAAGAATATTTTCATTTCTTTCAGATTATAAAATTTGTTAGTATAGAATTGTTCATTGTATCATTTTATAATCCTTTTTACTTCAATAAGTTCAGTAGAAATATCACCATTTTCCTTTCTGAGTGTAGTTATGTATTATGTACTGAGGAACAAAAATTTACATATTTTTATGCATTTGAATTTTGAATCTTATACAAAGTTAAAGACAGCATTGCAAGTAAAAAATGAAATAATGCTGGCATTTATATTTACTCGTACTGCTACTTGCACCAGAACTCTTTATTTCCTCACCCAGCATTGATCCACTGTCTAGTGCTCTTCACTCTGAATATGCAGTACTTCCTTTAGCGCTTCCTATAACGTAGGTCTAGTGGTAATAGACACACTCAGTTTTTGCCTGTCTAGAAAGGTGTTCATTTCTCTTTCGTTTTTGAAGGACCAATGTGCTGAGTATATTATTCTCAGTAACAGATTTTTACTTTCAGCACTCTAAGTATGTCTTCCCACTGCCTTCTGGCTTCCAACGTTTCTTTTCAGATACCTTCTATATGACCCATCACTTCTTTCCTGCTGCTTTTAAGGTTGATTTTATCATTGGCATTAGATAGTTTGGATCATAATGTGTCTATGTAGATCTCTTTGGCTTCACTCTGGTTGGCATTCACTGAGCATCTTGGACTATATATTCATATCTTTCCTGAGGTTTAGAAAGTTATCAGCCATTATTTCTTCAAAATTTTTTTAGCCCTTTATCTCTCTGCCCTGCTGGCGCTCCTATGATGTGCATATTGGCATGCTCGTTTATGTGTCACCGCTTCATCAGTCTCTGTCACCATATTCCCAGATCTTTTATTCTGCGTTCTCCAATCTTATCTTGAATCCCTCTATTGATTTTTCTTCTTCACTATTGTTTTTTTAGGTTCCAGAATTTCCATTTGATTCTTCTTTATAATATTCCTCTTATTCCTGAAATTCTCATTTTGCTCATATATTATTGCCTTCACTCCCTTTAAATCTTTGTCTATGTTCTCTGTCCCATGACTGGTAAAAAAAACATTTTTCTGTCTCCTTGTACGTTCTATATTTTTGTGTTAAGAACTGGGTAACAGTATTATGTTGTGATCACTCTGGAAATCAAGTTCTCTCACTCTTCAGTCTGTTATACTTATGAACAATAACAAAAAAAAACAAAGAATTAAAGGAAAAATGAAAAGAAGAAAGGAGAGAGAAAGAAGAAAAGCAAAAGAAAAAAATAGCAACTAACAGGTAAAACACCCATAAAAAAAATTAGAGAACAAAAAATGGATGAAAAAAAATGATGAAGTGCACTACCTTTCCAAGTTTCTTGTAATATTCCCATGAAAAGTCAGAAGCTTCTGCTTTCAAAGCTGGAACCTAGGCTGGTATCCTTGTTTGTCCCTCAAGGATTCACCGGACCCTAAAATACAATAGAAAGAAAAACACTCACCCCACAAGAGAAAAAAAAAGAAGACAAAAGAAAAAGAGAAAGAGAAAATGCAAAAGAAGTTCCCTGGCTCCTCACGTTCCTGATGCTGCTGTGAGCCCACGAGATGCTGCATCAGAGAGAAACCAAGGCTAGCATCTGTGCTGGGCCCTCAGGGAGCCACCAGACTAAACATCACATGAAAGAAGAAGAAGAAGAAACTACATCAATGAGAAAGTGCACAGGGTCTTTCATTCCCAGTAGAGGCTGATGGTGAGGCCAGAAGCCACCATTGCAGAAAAGGCTGAAACCAAGGCCAGAATTTATGCTGTGCTCTCAGGGGTCTGTCAGATGAGCAAATGCTTATACAAGGAAGGAAAGGAATAAGAAAACAAAACACTAGCTCTTTACCTCCAGGTAGATGTTGGTTAGGAGGCTGGACGTGCTGCTGACTGGTGGGCTGAAACCAAGCCAGCTTCCACTCCAGTCCCTCATGAATTCCCCAGAATGAACTTGACCCTGAACTTCAAATTTTAGAGGAGGAGGTTTCTTCTGCCAGGCTTGGCTCCAGCCTGCTGCTTCCAGAATCTGGATTGTATTTCTACAGTCACAGCCTTATCCACAGCCATTGCAGGAGGTTGATCACTGATTCATGCGTTCACTTACAAAAGCGGAATTCTCAGCAGCTTCTCACTTCTTCTGGCACTCCTATAGTTGTTCCAAATGTCCAGTCTGGTTCCAGGGTTACCACCTAGATAATTCCAGTCTTTTTTCCCTAGATTTTGCATTTTTGTACCGGAGGGAGCAATTTATAAAACTTTTTATTCCATCATTTTGCCTTGAAAAAAATTCTTATTTGTTTTAGTAATTATTCAATGACAAATCAGTAGTTCAATAATTATTCCAGAAGAATCTACGTAATATTTAGTCTACATATTTAAAGGAATCACTGTCAGATTTAAACCAAATCCAGAAAGCAGATACACACACAAAAAAGTCATAGTCCTAAAAGTTCAAAAAAAATGTGCAGATTCAGAAGAGAACTGAATTACTTAGATAATAACTTATTCTTGCTTTGTTTTTTTGTTTTTGTGTTTGTTTTTTGATAACTCCAAGAGATTAGATGTGAACATTTTCACAGAAACTTCAATAAATCCATTTGTTTCAATTTTGGGGATTTCTAAAGAATTACATTTCACTGGGATAAAAAGAAGGTAAATGTGGCATGTTCACATACTCATAGAATTTTGCCAGTTTCTCTTGCTATAACAAATAATGGTGCTAAGAAATGGTATGATTAATGCTTTGTGAATCCCTCCTGCATATCTGATCGTATAACTCCACTCCTGCTCCTCCTGGATGAGACAATAATCATTCACTAAATTTCATTCATTTGCGGTAGCTTTATGTAAGTTAATGTAACTCAAATGTTTTGCAAATTATGAAGGACTTACAAAATCATGGAATACTATGAGGAAGGCATTAATAAAATTCTTACAATATTTGACAGGAATAAGTTTTAAAGTTTAGAAACATTGATGCCCTATTTTATTTCACCATTTGCCCCCAGGTTTATCTCCAATTTTAACCAACTCACAGGCAAGCAGTAAAATCACATTCTCCCACCCACGAGCCTTTGATCAGGGAATTTCCTTTGCTGTAATGCCTTCTCCTCCACCTCTACTTTGTTGAAATCATAAACATGCTTTAGATTTCAACTCCATTTGCCCTTCTTCCATAAAATCTCCATGCACTCTCTCTCTCCCATAAAGCATTCCACTTAACATATCCTTTATACATCCATAATAGCTCTTATTTTAGATACTCAGGGATTTAGAGATGTCTGCCTCCCTCATGGATTTGAATTTCTATGTTTTATTCATGTTTATAATCTCAGAGCCTATGCATAGATTTACTCAATATTTGTTCGTTTAAATTTGATTTTAAATAATAGAGAAAAAAGTCCTTTTGTAATTGGAATACGGAAAGAGACTGTAAATTAACAAATTATTAAACAATGTTTTTCACAGAATAGACGATGCCCATATGTTTGCTGACCTCCCCTGTCCCACTACTGCTATCTTAAAGTAACTCTACCCTTTTACCCTCAATGAAGAAATAAATAGTTGAATCCAAATAAGTGTGAAGGATATAAAAGAGAGACCATTAAATATGCAAACTTAGTACTTCGTTGTTAGTAATAAAGTATTCACAGCATGTCTCAAACATTTTGCACACTAAGTTTGAAAATGTTATCATTGAGAACTTTTGCCACTGGGCAATGCTAGAAGAATTTTACAGAGAGCTAGTGCTAAACCTTTCCTACTCTTTTCCAAGCAATAATTGCATCCTCTTTTTACAAAATTATAGTACTTCCTATTTTATGAATCCAAGCAGGATTTCTCGATATTGGCATTATAGAGCTTTTGGATCTGGTAATTCTTCATTGTGGGGTGTTGTACTGTGCATTAAAGAATGTTTAACAGAATCCCTGGCCTCTAGCTGACAGATGTTAGTAGCACCTTCCAATCCATGATAATGAAAAATAAGCCCAGACAATGCCAAATATCCACTGGGGATGAGGAGATAGGGAAATCGCTTCTGTTTCAGAACCACTGATCTATAGAAACTCTTCTGAACGAGCTTCCTCAACTCCGATAACTGAAACTTAATAATAAAGATGAAAGCATAAAGCCTGCAAACATGCAGGGAAATTTAAACAAAAGAGTGACGTGTTTATGTTTATATTTTAGAAGCATTACTCTTGCCCAATTCCTCTATTTAGGAAACACACAACTTCTCTGGACTTATCTGTAATATGCGGTGGCCTTAAATAGATTAATTGTACCAGAGTAATGCTTCTAAAATACAAATTTAAACATGTCAGTCTTTTGTTTAAACCTCTTCAATAGCTCCCCATCACTTATCAGAGAAGGTCAAAGCTCCTTGCTGGGACTTAGAATATCTTCTATCCTGGTTCTATCTCACCAGCTTGATAGCGACATCGAACTAATTACAGATTTCTGAAATACACTATGGTATGTTGAGTATATCTTCTTGGCAAACATCTGTGTATAAATATCATATATCATATTTTTAAATTTCTTTGCATGTTTGTATGCTTGCCTCACTAGAATACAAATTCCATGAGGGTCAAAACATTGTCTTTTTTATTCTCCATTGGCTCTTCTGCAACTCACTCAATAGGAAGTTGAGGGGACAAAAAATGGACTGGAAGTCCTTTTATTTTGGCTACCCAGATGCCCTTCTCTTTCTGTTTGTATACATTTTTTTTTAATTCTACCAAAACACTTAGACGCTTTGCTTCTTTGACCTGAATGGGCCCTGTGTATGCCTCTTAAATATTTTAATTGGATGATTTTTACCCTTTTAATCTGATACCCACAGTTTCAACAATATCCATTTCTTGAAAGCAGAAACTAAGTGTTACTACACTACAATAGTAGTGCAAGAGTTTGACTAATAGTGTTTAATGAAAAAATTATGTCTCTACCATTTACTCCACCTTTCCCATGTGGAGAATCACATAAATTGTTTCTCGTCTGAGTATTTTCCAATGTGGAGCACAATATTTGGCACATACTATGCAATTAGTGAACACACTGTATTTGTTATGGCTTTACCATTATTTAAAGCTCTGGGGGAGTATTAAAGTTGAAGTCCTAGTTAAGTGTTCCTAGCAATAGTACACATTTTTTACTGATTTCAATGTGATTGACAATAGAGTGACCCATGACAATTTTCTGTCCAGATGTTCTTGAGTTCTTCTGACTGCTTCAGTTTTGCCTTCCCTAGCTTCAAGATGCTTCTGTCTTCAAAGGTTTGCACCTGTGATTCTATCCTGTAGAGTTTTTTCTAGTTACTGGAGCTTCCTTGCTTGCATGTGCAGAAAGCTGAAATTCTTGGAAAATTCACTCCATTCCTAAGACCTGCCCAAAAAGAGTATGGGAATGTGAAAGTTCAACCACCTCATCTCAGCATGACTTACACTCCAGCGTAATCCATTCTGGACCAAGTTGAATCATTACTTGCACACAAACTCTTATCTCAGAGTCTGCTTCTGGGGAAGCAACCTAAGACAACTACAGGGAACAGAGAAAAGGATGATTAGACTGACTACATAATTTGTGGGTCCCTGTGCAAAATGAAAATGTAGGGCCTCTTGTCAAAAAATATTAAGAACTTCGAGACAGTCACAGGAGAACATTAAATCAAGTATGGGTCTCTGCTGAGCCTGGAGTCCTGTGCCAATGCACACAGGGCACATGTCCATGAAACTAGATATGCCAAACAGTCTTATTCAAATTTCACATATTAAATATACACTAAAAGCTCACTAGTAAGACAGATGTACAGAGTTTGAATGAATGCTTTTGTTTTCTCTAAACAGCTCTTATTTAAAGTATTATCACTATAAAAGTAGCTATAAAAATAGAAGACATACGGGGATTTTAAAAAAATCAATAGCTTCAGCAAAATGACACATAAGAGAGTTTTCAGATTCATTGCTCCTGGCAGAATCCTGGGCACACAGTAGTCACTCAATAAATACTCATTGATTAGCTAATTAAGATTTCAAAATATTTGACTTTTTATATGGGTTTCCTTTGCACTTAACTCCATTAGACATACGTAGGATTGAAATATGTAAGGATCAAAAAGGACCAAGAACTTTAGTGGGCCTGGTCCAAAAATCTGGTTTTGCAAATGGTAAACTAAGATATAGATATTTTAATAAATTCTCTATGATTATATACCTGACACATGACAATAAAGAATTACATGGTTCATTCCCTGCACTTTAGTTTATAATTATTTATGGAATTTTAATTAATATAAACTTATAGTACTGTGAGAGGGACAGTGAAAGTATTAAAGGACAAGCATGTGGCCTATTAGTTATCTATAGTCATCTATCAAGTTATCACAAAATTTAGCAGCTTTGAATAACACATTTGACCTGAGAAGGAGATCTGGACATGCATAGGTGGGAGAAAGGCTAATGATGGGCAGAAAGGGCAGCATGAGCCAATGCATTGAGAGGAAGGAGCTCAAAAACTATATAGAGAAAAATCTTAGAGCTTCAGATAAAGAGAACTTATCCATAGGAAATTTGGGATAAATTTAAGATATTTATAGATGAAAGCAACAGAATTGAGGATATTATTTTAGGGAGGTAAATATGAGCTCTGTATATGAGGAACTGAAGAGAAAGGAAAAGATGTAACAAGTAAAGGTGCTATGGAAAATTCTGGGTAAGAATAATGAAGGTTGTTCTAGTTTCCTAGCTGCTAGAATGCAGTATACTGGAAACAGAGTGGCTTTTAAAGGGGGGAATTTATTAAGTTGCACGTTTACAGTTCTAAGACTGAGAAAATATTCCAATTAAAGCAAGGCTATAAAAATGTCCAAATTAAGGCACCAACAAGAAGTTACCTTCACTCAAGAAAAGCCGATGACATTCAGGATTTCTCTCTCTCAACTGGAAAGGCACATGGCAAATATGGTGGCATCTGTTAGCTTTCCCTCCAAGCTTCTTGTTTCACGAAGCTTCCTCTGGGGTGTTTTCCTTCTTCTTCTCCAAAAATTTCTGGCTATGTGAGCCCTCGTGGTTCTCACGGCTTTCTTGCAGCTCTGTTGCTCTCTCCAAAATGCTTCCTCTTTTAAAGAATTCCAGTAAACTAACCAAGATCCATCTGGAATTTCAGTAAACTAACACATCTCCATCTAAGCAAAGGTTAATACCCACAACTGGATGTGTCACATCTCCATGTAGATAATCTAATCAAGTTTCCAACCTACAGTACTGAATAGGCATTAAAAAAAAAAATGCTGCCTCCACAAGATGGGTCAGGATTAAAACATGGCTTTTCTAGGGTACTTTCAAACTGCCACAGAGGTATAAATTAAACATGGAACAGTGATAAATCAGATAGGAGAGGACATATGTGAGGCAGACCTGACCAGACTGGCAGCAGTCAAGGCAGGAAGGAGAGTTAAAATGAACCTTACATTTTAAAATCATGAAATGAAATAGTGCTCAGCATGCAATACTCATTCCATTCTCACAAAACTCCTCAAAGATTTCTGTACATCCTCTGGACAAAACCTATGATAAAGTAATAAGGAAACTCTTCCTAGGAAGTGCAATAAATACAGGAAGAACCAGCTAAAGCTTTTCAGCCAATCCCTTGGATAACTAGAAGAGCACTGGATTCTGGTTGCAGGAGCATACAGAGTGGTTTGCAGATCCAAGGACTGGGTTGGAACTTTTAATTACCTAGCCAAAAGCAATCTTACCTGAGGAGTAGCAAAGCCATATTAAAGAACAAATCTGGGGGTATATTATTTATCTATGGTTGTGTATCAAGTTTCCCCCAAATTGAGCACTTAATATCAGAAGGAAAGGAAACTGGGAGTGACTCAGCAGGCAGCTTGTGGCTCAGGAGTCCTCAAGTTTGCAGTCGGTTGATCAGCGAGGACTGCAATTACTTGATAATTTGGCTGTGAGCTGCTGAGTTAGTTCACGTGACTGAAAGCTGATGGCAGCAGTTTATTCCTGGCTGATGTCCGGAAACCTCAGTTCCATGGTAAGTGAGCCTCTCCGTAGATCTGCTCCATGTGGCAACTGGCTTACTCCCAAGACAAATGATCTGAGAGAGAGAGAGAGAGAGAGAGCAGGAAGTTTCCATAGCTGTGATGACCTAATCTCCAGACACAATCACTTCCACTTTATTCTATTTGAAAGAGTGTGTTCATAAGTTCAACCCACACTCAAGGTGGCATACGGGACTAAACCCACCTCTTGAATGAAGGAGTTTCAAAGAATTTGTGGGTATAGTTTTAAAACCATCACAAGGGTGAACTGGGCTGTGAATCAAACAATCAAGAAGAGCAAGAAAACACTGGAAATACAAAGGAATATTGGAATGAATGGACCTAGTTGGAGAACATGAACAGAGCAGCAGTGGTAGAAGTACATGCATATGTCCTGCTGACAAGCATGTGTGTGATGGCTCATGGCTGCAAGGAAGAAGTGGGCAGTTGCATAACAACATGGCTTCCTTAATTATGTGCACCAGTAACCAGGGGTTTCGTCTGTCTTTGTGATTAGGAGGTTGATTTTTCAGTCCCTGAATTCTCATTTCCCCTACCCCAAATTGTCACAGAAACAAATCTTATCATCAAGTAAGAAGAAAATGGTTCAGGTATTCCTCTCTAATGTCTCTTTAAATAGGCAGGGTTCAAAAATAGACACGGAACCACCATGGGCCGTTTCAAAGAGCTGACACTTCCCAGGGCCTGGCCAGCACTCAGCAGTGCTTTGTTCAGCCTTGTCGATGTTTCTGTTCCAGACTTGCCCCTTTCAGGGGGCTGTTCTGTCTGCATCTGCAGCAGCACATTGATTCTGGTCCTCTGGGCCAAGAACAACTGATGGACATGCAAAATACATGGTAGGATGACTAATAAATAACCATGTGTAATCTCTTGGCCCTGAAATGAAATCCCATAACTCATTTAAACTTCTTTGATTTGGATGCTGAGCCAAGAGAGCATGATCTTCGTGCCCCCCCTCCCCCTCAGGCTAAAAAAAAATAGCTAATAACATTTGCAGAGCATTTATAGCTGAAACATCTGAGATTGCTGGTCTCTGTTATCAGCGATTGGAAAAAAAGAGAAGACAGGATGATGTAGTGGCTGGAGCCCTAGGCTTTAATCCAAAATCCTGGTTTGAGGACTGGCTTTGGGACCACTTAAGTTAAAATCTGGGGGACAGAGCCATAGGAGCCATACAGCGTGTGTTCCTTTCTACTTTGTAAGTTGCTGGCTTTGAGCAGCAGCTGCTAATTCTGGAACAACCTCCCTTTGACAGGTCCTTTCTCTCCTGCCAGAATTGCAGTTTTAACTTGGTCAAAATTGCGGTTTGCTTTGGTCAGCAAAATGAAGAGGAGTTTCTCCCAACACATATCTCCATCCAGGTCTTATTTTTTATGATGATTATCTTTTGGCTCCCAAATAGTCACCGTTCACTTTTAGCTTGCAATATCTTCTGCCAAGAATCCTGAAATTAGAGCAACTCTTCCCCGTGCTTTAGTCAAAGTGGCTTTCCTTTCAGTCCCATCAGGGCCTCCGGAAGGAGCCCCAGAGATTTTGTCTCAAATGCTTCCAGGTGATTTCCCCTACTGCCTTGGCATTCCAGAGTCAACCTGTTACTCCCAGTTCACCCAAATGTCTTTCCCAGGAGCCTAAGCAGGTGCTACTGCAAATACAGCTCGCAGAATTTTCTTCCAATATCCAGCCATCTCCAGATTGTGCTCTCTCCTGGGACTCTCACTATGGAGCCACTGGAAAAAAAATGATGGAGTATAAATGGAGCCCATATTCAGCTAGTCTTCATTCTGCAAAAGTAAAGAAAGAATAAATAGGATGTGCCATGTTCAATTTGCCTCTTGTGTCCTGACACCACATTTCTCTTGTATGCCGGAGGTTTCCTAGAGTGTAGAAAAACATGTTTCAGCAAAAGAAGGCCAATTTTCAAAACCACTCATTTGGCAAATACACAAGCTCTCAAGCTAGAAAGCCATGATCTGGTTTCTCGTAGTTTCCCTAATCCACGAGCAGTGGTAATCATGTTTAAAAAAAAAAAAATTATTAGCTCTGCCAACAGCCTTGGGGTTTGCTTGCCACGGTAATGTACACAAAGAGAGAGATGGTGATAATGGGTTGCTTATGCAATTGAAATGCACTGCCATCCATAGAAGGTGAATGCCTGTTTGAAGAGCTACTGGGCACAAAATTTATGGCACCCTTTATTTCAGCACTGCAACCGCCTGCACTATAAACGCTTTCATGGGATCAGCCAGTTTATTCCTAGGCTAATAAACCCATCCTTTCCAACAAGAAGATCTGAATAAAGAGTTTTACCCCTTGGAGAGGCAGTATTTGATCAGACTATAATAAATATATTTATTTTTTCTAACATCAGATCAACTAGTATAATGAATCTCTCGTTGTATGGACCAATTTTCCCAAAATAATGGAGAACATGGAAGAAATGCTAGCACTTCTAACAATCAGGCTGGCATTCAAAGTACACAGGAATCTCCATAAATCTGCTCTCCAGCATTATAAAATGATGTGTCTTCAGCATATTCTTCTTTGGGATGTTGAATTGCACATGCTTACCGGAGCAGAATCAATGAGGGATGAAAATGCTACAAGGATATCTTGCTAAAGCTATTCTCTTCTAAATCCATCCATTTGCAGGAGATTGACTAATTAAATCATGCCGTGGGTCTTAGTTTTAGCAGGAAAAGATGGTTAGCTAATCTGAGCTCATATGTTGATGCTAGCAATAAGCATTTTCACATAGGACATGTTATCTAGAGTACCACAAGCTATTCTTACTGTATTGTATTTACCATCTAAATTGAAACCCTGCTTTTTTTATACTTCTTGCCAAACAAATACATGCTTAGCATAAAATGACTCCTTTAGCAAAACTAGGGTTAGTAGGAACCAAAGGATTCTAATGGCTGCTGGTGACAGACATGAGCTATCTGTGTCCCAATTAGGTCTGGTTACAGCCTAACCACTAGGGCTCAGAAATTATGCCTCTTTGTCAGTGTTTTGTTCAAGAGAACAATGAAGCAATACAGGCAAGAAGCCTGTATTAGGTTATATCAGAATTAACAGACCTTAATTAATTAATTAAGCAAGGTCAATGTTACAGTTTCCCATGTACTTCAGTATGCACAGGACTTCCCTGTAGAGTTTCCAGTGGGTTCCACATGCATATAAGAACTGATGTCACTGGCTGACCACATTCAGCCTCATCTATTGATGTCAACTTAATAAATTCATTATATTCTGGATTTGGATCCAGGAACCCAGTCTTGTCTTAATACCCAGAATTGATTTGCTCAGGGGGATTGAATGATGCCGACTCAATTCCTAATGCCTGAACTATGATGTCAGTATGTTAATTTTTAATGGGAAATATGTGTCACACAGACTGGAATGTTCATTTCAGGGTGAAGGTGAATTCATTTTCTCTAGTCCGAGCTACATAGGAAGCAAAATCAGAATTGTCATAGTGAGAATGGAAACTAACTAGGAAGAGTTGGTTGGGTGATTCAAATATATAATATTAACTAAGAATGGTACAGCCATTTCCTTAGAAATGTTTTATGCAAAAATAGGTAATAATAAAATAATAATTTTAGTTGACATTTATCACGGAGTTACTTTGTGTTAGGCATTGTATTAAGTATTTTTTAGTATATTAACTTGCTTTAACTTCTCAACAATAATATGGAGTAGGTGGCTTCATTATTCTCAATTTGCAGATCAGGACAAAGGACATGCTAAGTGCCTTGCCCAATATTCCATAGTTAATAAATGGCAGAACTAAAATAAAGACCCTCATAGGCTTGTTTCCAAAAGTCAGACTCTTAATAATTAAGCCACACTGTTCACAAATGGTTCCATGCCTTGGCAAGTGATAAATTTGTACTCCTAGATTTTTCCTGTCAGATTTTTCTGTTTCTCTGTCCTTCACTTTGACACACCTCAATTAATACCCATGATTTATCAAAGACAAGTTTGCTATTCTTGTTCCTTGGAAGGCGTTTTGTTTCTTTATCTATCTATCTATCTATCTATCTATCTATCTATCTATCTATCTATCTATCTATCTATCTATTTATCTATCTATCTCTATATCTGTCTATTCTATCTCTCTATCATCTATTTAATCCATCATCTATATCAATAAAGTACCTCTCAAATGGAGTGTTTATGTCTTCTTAGAATTACCCAGCTACTTTCCAGTGTGAATACCTTATATCTCATATACAGATCTCAATGTTTATAATGGACCTCATTTGCTTGCCCAAAGTTCACAGATGCCTTCTTTTTGACCCGGTCAGATGATGATTTTACTGAACTTATCCCTCTCAATATTTCTGTTCATCATTTAATGCCTTTTCTTATTTTTTGAATCCCTGACTACACAGATTCTTAGATTCTTGTTTCAGGTTGTTCCTACCAAAACACTCCAATGGTGGATTTTGAGTACAAGGTCTTGCCTTGACCCTCAGTTCTTTTTTCCACACTAGTTTTCCCCACATTTAATGCTTTTGGCATTATTACCCATTGCACTAAGCTTGACAACTCCCATTATGCAAAGGGCTACCATTATCACTTCTAAACCTTGGGTCATGATCTTTTTTGTGCAAAGAAATATGAGGAAAAGCATGTATATCCCAGAAATGATCTAATTCTATAAATTACTCAGCAATAAAATAGAATTCTGGAGAAGTTTTAGGATCTTTGGTCAATCTTCTCCCCTTAACACATTTTTAATACACTATGATAAACATTTAGGATTTAGCAGACCCTAAGCTCCACACTCCTATACCAGGAATCTGAATTTCATCTCAGTGGCCCCTGTACCATATTGTTCCCCTTCTTCAGGCTGTGAGCTATCAAAGCACCATATTAAAAGGTTCTCTCTAGTGAGTCATATTAGAGCCCTGTCCATATCTCATTGCACTTTTAAAATTGTTTTGGTGTGCCCCATCCCTTGCCTAGCCTTCTTCCCTTATGTACTGATTTCTCCTGAGAGGACTTCCTTAACAAACCACTTTCATCTAATCTTGCATCTGGGACCTAAGACATCTATCTGTTTCACTGCTGGATGATTGGCATTCTAACTTAGTAATGGCCAAATGGATGGCACATTGACACTTCAAACTCAGCATGTTCAGAGTTGAATACATCGTTTTCTTTATCACCATTACCTGGCTCTTCTTTCCAAATTCCCTGATTCCCTAGGGGCTTTCACTATCTCTGTTGCTGGAATTATTGAACTCCACTTTGATCAATCACTGTCCTTTGTCTGCTTATCCAATCTGCCATCAAGTGTGGGCATTTCTTCCTTTGACCCTTCATTTCTATGTCTGGCATTCTTTCCAGGGCTCAGACTTTCATTTCCTGAGATTTCAGCTAATGGAAGAGGCTTTCTCTCTGGTTTCTCTGGTTCAAACTCATTTTCCTAAGAAACATCCTGTACAACGCCATCTAATTTTCTGCCCTGAAACATCATATCCATTGAGTCACTCCCCAATCATACCCTTCCATTAACTCCTGTCAGTTTTAAGTCTTCATTCATTCATTAATTCATAGATTTATTCATTCATTTGAGATATGGTTTTGATCACCTAAGTTGGGGAAGATAGCAGTTTAGTCATTGGAGGTATTTAATGCACAAAATAGACATTTCTAAATGGTAGATAATAATAAATTTCCATGAAGAAAAATGAAGCAGCTTTAGGCAATCGAGAGTGGCAAAATTGAAACTATATAGAGGAGAGGAATATAGAAACAACAAGTGCAAAGGTGTCTTAAGTTGTTCAAGGAACAGTAGTGAACTCAGTGTGATCATAACACCATCAACAAGGGAATTGTGATGGGAGGTGAGAACAGAGGGTTGCCAGGCCCAAGTCATGTGCTATGGGCCCTGCTAAACGCTTCTCACTTAGGCCAAGTGTGCTGGGAATATACAGAAGTTTTTATGCAAAGAATAAGTGTTATTTGACTTGAATTTATAAACAATTATTTTGGCTGCACTAAATATTTACCATAAGGTGGCAAGCCTGGAAGCAAGGAGAGCAGTCAAAGGCTCTTGTGCCAGCTTAATGTAATAGGAACTCAAACCCTAGTTCAATGGGCTATCACTGTTGAAACAGCTGGGGTACTTTGCAGGAATCTTGACCCTCTACTCACTAGAAGAGCAAAATGTAGCTTCTTAGGAATCTGTAGACTGCCAATTATATGTCTCCCTCTCCTTCCATCAACATGCACCGATTCTACCTGACAATTAACATTGTAATACTTATTGTAGTTTGGGAGTCCCCTCACACTGCATTCTGGAAGAAGTGGTGGCAGCTGTCTGGCATTAAAATGAATTTGCATTCATTTATACATTTGCCAGTAGATCCAGCCACAAGAGAAAAGGCCATCTGAGACAGTCCTCAGCCATCACTGACACACAGTTTTTGGAGTAAAATTCATTCTGGTCCTCTTTAGGAATCTTTTTTGGTCATGCCAGCTCCCAATCATCTCTCTCTCCTCTGAATACCAATTGCACTTACGGGCAATTAAACAAAATTCATCACTTAGTTACACTCCAGTTATTTTATGTGTGTGCATTTTATCTACCAATTATTTTGTAGACCTATGGAAAAGAGGGACAGTATAATTTTTCAATGTATTCCTCATAAAAATAAAAATAATTAATACATATTAGATCACTACCCTGTGCCAGATACCTTTTTAAGTACCTGTGCTAATTCATGGACTCCTCACAACAAAACTATGAGGCACGTGCAATGATTATTCACACTTTTTAATGAAGAGGAGACTGTTGTATAAAGGTTATATCACTTGCAACAATACCAAACCAAGCAGTTTTTCCTGAAGCCAATGTGCTTTCCTCTAAGACACACTCAGCGATGAGCACTCAGCATATAGAAAATGACTAGAAACAGAATTTTTTATTTACTTAGTGGTTAAATAAATAGTAATCTAACACCATAATTGTTCACTCACGATTGTGCTGAAAATAAATGAACTTAGATAGGCGGGGAAATAAGAAAAGAATGGAGGAAGAATTCTTTGAGAATGTATCAATTACATTTCTCAACTACCACAAGGGTCCAGGCCAGAATCTAAACACATACAAAAATAAGCTTCTGCAACTTCACGCTGTTTATGGTCTCCATATTGAAACACATGCCATCGCTCAGCTTCTTGACCTTTATCCATTCGTTAATTCAGTCAAAATTAAGAAAGCACATAATATGTTCCAGGAAGAATTCATTTCATTACTTGCAGGCCTCTAACTTATTTGCTATTCCATATCTATAGCCTTTATTTTTTCACTTCCTTTTTCAGCTATAATCCACATGCTTGGTTATAATTGGCCCCTAACTTCCCAAGAAAGTAAATCAGATAATATACGTAAAGTGATTGAAAAATAAAATAATTACATTTTTTCAAAGAAGGAATATTACAGTGCCAACACATTTTGTTATGTTCTGAAAATATTCAAGATGTCAGTATGGGCCTTCAAATACTGACTGTGCCTATTTGTCCTGTTATTGCTTTCCATGCTGATTCCTTCAGAACTATTTCTGAATCTTATCTGCATGACATCTGCTCTGAAATTCCTGTGCTATCTCCATAAAAATAAATGATAGTACAATTTCTCTATGCATTCCAAGATATAGTATGAATAATATTTGAAAACGAGGTAACAAACAAAAGAAAAATCCAGCATCAAAAATGTAAGATATGAAACAAAATCCAGTGAGAAAGCTTGTTTTTCTTATTTTTCAGATCATCTCTTTATCTTTAAATATTCACAGCATTTATTCTACAAATGTTTGTCAAGAGTCCAATTTATGCATTGCATGTTCTCTTTCAGGCACTTAAGAAATGGCAACAAGGAAGGCAGATAAAAGTTCTTTCATGGAACTTACGTTCTAAAGGGGGACAAATACAAAAGACCTATACACAGAGAACTACAAAAAATTGATGAAAGAAATCACGGAAGGACTAAATAAATGTAAGGACATACCATTTTCATGGATTGGAAGACTAAATATAGTTAAGATGTCAATTCTACCCAAATTGATTTATAGGTTCAATGCAAAACTAATTAAAACCCCAACAATTTACTTTGCAGAAATAGAAAAATTGATAACTAAATTTATGTGGAAGGGCAATGTGCCCCAAATAGCTCAAAATATCTTGAAGAAGAAAAATAAAGTGGGAGGTCTCATGCTACCTACCTGACCTTAAAGCATATTACAAAACTACAGTGGTCAAAACAGCATGATCCTGGAATAAAGACAGATATACTAGCCAATGAAATAGGATTAAGTGTTCAGAAATAGACCGTCTCATATATGAATGATTGATCTTTCACAAGGCAGTAAAGCCAATCCACCTGGACCTAACATCCTTTTCAGTAAATAGTATATGGAGAACAAGATATCCATATGCAAGATAATGAAAAAGGATCCGTATCTCACACACTATGCAAAAATTAACTAAAAATGGATCAAAGACCTAAACATTTGAGTTAAGAACGTAAAACTTTCAGAAGAAAATGCAGGGAAATACCTTCTAAATCTTGTAAAAGAAGGCAGTTTCTTAGACCTTACACCCAAAGCACAAGCAAAGAAAAAAGGAAATAGATAAATGAGATCTCTTTAAAATTAAACACTTTTGTGTATCAAAGAACTTTGCAGGAAAGTAAAAAAGGCAGTCTATGCAATGGGAGACACTATTTGGAAACCACATACCAGGTAAGTTTTTAAAATAAAACAAGATTCTACAACTCGACAACAAAAAGACAAATAACCCAACTAAAAATAGGCAAAAGACATAAACAGACACTTTCCAAATACAAATGACTAAAAGGCACATGAAAAGATGCTCAACTTCACTGGTTATTAGGGAAATGCAAATCAAAACCACAGTGAGATATCACCTCAGACCCTCCAGAACGGCCATTATAAAAAAAAAAAAAAACAGAAAACGACAAGTGCTGGAGAGGATATGGAGAAAGAGGCACATTTATCCACTATTGGTGGGAAAGTAAAATGGTGCAACTGCTCTGGAAGGCAGTTTGGCGGTTCCTCAGGAAGCTAAGTATAGAATTGCCACATGATCCAGCAATCCCATTGCTGGGTATCTATTCAAACGGACATTTGCACACCAATGTTTATTGCAACTGTCAAAAGGTAGAAACAGTCCAAATGTCCATCAACAGATAAGTGGTTAAACAAGCTCTGGTATATACATACGATAGAATATTATATGCAGCTGTAAGACAGAATAAAGTCATGAAGCATGTAACAACATGGATGAACCTTGAAGACATTATGCCAGAGAAATTAGCCAGAAACAAAGGACAAATACTGTATGGTTTCACTGATATGAACTTACACTAATGAGAGACCTTAAAGAGTTAAAGTTGAGAATACAGAATATCAGGTGATAGAAAGAGGATAGAAATGGGGCATTTGATGCTAAAGGAGTACAGCATATTCAATAAGATTGATTGCATAGATCCAGAAGTAGGCAGCACAATACTGTCATGGTAGCACAATACTGTAAGTACACTCAAGAAAGATGACTGTGAGTATGGTTGAAGAATAAGGCTAGGGGCATGTATGACGCCAGAAAGAAAGATAGAAGATAAAGATCCTGACTGTATAATTTCACAAAATCTAAAGTGGTCGATGATGGTGATGGAATGTACAAATATAAAAATACTTTTGCATGAGGGAGAACAAATGAATGTCAACATTGCAAAGTGTTGAAAATGGGATGGTATACAAGGAAAAAATACAATCAATGCAAGCTAGGGTCTATAGTCAACAGTAACATTGTGACATGCTTCCACTGACTGTAAGAAAGGTGTCACGTGGAAACTAAATGCCAACAAGTGAGGGATATGGGGAAGGGGGATGGATTATTCGCTGAAGAAAAGGAAATGTCTTCATAAAGATTATGGTGGTGATGAAGGGATAACTCTTTACCTGGGTTGGATTGTATGATGTGTGAATAAAACTGTTTAAAAATGAACACAGAGGAAAAAATCCTAGGGAAAATTGGAGAAAGAGATGTTCCTATTCACTGTTGCTAGGGAAGCTGAGACATGCAGCTTCTTCAGAAGGCAGTGTGGTGGTTTCACATGAAGCTAGGTGTGGGGTTGACATATGATCCTGCAATCCCATTGCTAGGTATATACCTGGAGGAACTGAGAGTGGGACAAGAATGGACATTTGCACACTGGTGTTTATGGCAACAGTGTTCCCCATTCACAATGGATGGAGCTGGCCTAAGGGTACAGTGATTGAGAAAGGAAAGGGGGAACGGTGATGTTTACATATAATGTACTACTAAGCAGCTACAAGAAAGAATATGGTTGTGAGGCATGCAGCTAGGTGAATGAACCTTCAGGACAGTATGTTAAATGAAATGTCAGAAACAAAAAAAAAACAAATATAATCATGCCTCACTTATATGAACTAATTATAATATATAAACTCAGAAAATTGAAATCAAGAGCATGAGTTATCAGGTTGAGGCCTATTGCAAAGGTTTCTAGATTGCAAGCTCTTACAGCAGTCACATATATTCAAGCGTTGTGGCTGTTATTACTAAATTCTGAGATAGTGAGTTATTTGTATATAACCTGTTATTCCAAGAAACTTCGTATATTTATGTGACACCTGACACTCAGAGTTAGAGCACTAAAGCTAAGAAAGTCAGTATTACCCCATTCAGCAACTGCTAAGAAAGGTGAAAAAGTGATCAGACTTTGTCTAAGTATATGAATGAAGCTGATCTGGATAGGACTAAGGTAAATCAGAATATTGAGTAAAGGATGATATGGCCCATATTTTCAAACTTCAACTTCTGTTGTGAGACCAAAAGAAGAGATGTTTATTTGGTGCAAAATTTATATTTTGGGTAGCACATTATCTAATTTAACTTTTATGGTCAATTTATTTGAACACTATAATTACATGGACTTTTGAATAGGGCATGAGGTCTTGTTGGTTTGCACATATTAGTGTGATGCCCTAATATATCCTAGATAATTTGGGCACTGAATAAAGAAGTACTTATGAAGTCCCCTTGGGGGACTGGAGGAAAGGAGGAAATATCCTACTTCCCCATCTGGGAATTCCTGATATACTTGAAAGCAGTGGGGACAATCAATTCAATTGGCTGACCACTCGATCTTGGGGCTCACCCCTATGAAGCTTATTCCTGCAATGGAGAAGCTAAGCATACATATTATTATGCCTAACAATCACCCCTGGAGAACCTCTTTTGTTGCTCAGACGTGGCCTCTCTCTCTCTAAGCCAACTCAGCAGGTGAATACACTGCCTTGCCCCCTACATGGGACATGAGTCCCAGGGGTATAAATCTCCTTTGCAACTTGAGACCTGACTCCTGGGGATAATCCAGGACCTGGCAGCATGGAATTGAAAAAAACTTCTTGACCAAAAGGGAGAAGATAAAATTGAGACAAAATAAAGTTTCAGTGGCTGAGAGATTTCAGACAGAGTCAAGAGGTTATCCTGGATGTTATTCTTATGCATTATATGTATATACCTCTTTTCAGTTCATGGTGTATTGGAGTGGCTAGAGGGAAGTACCTGAAACTGTTTAACTGTGTTCCAGTAGCCTTGATTCTTGAAGATAATTGTATAACTTACATAGCTTTTACAAGGTGACCGTGTGACTGTGAAAAACTGTGTCTGATGCTCCTTTTATCCAGCATGGCAGATAAAGTAAAAAAAAAAAGGGCAGATGAATAAAAAAATAAATAATAAGGGGTATAAAGGGTAAAAAAATGGGTAGATTGAAACACTGGTGATCAGTGAGAGGGAAGGTTAAGGGGCATGGGATGCATGAGTTTTTCCTTTATTCTTTTTATTTCTTCATCTGGAATAATGCAAATGCTCTAAAAATGATCACAGTGATGAATACGCAGCTATGTGATGATATTGTTGCCATTGATTGCATACTATGGCTGGACTGTATGTGTGTGAAGATTTCTCAATAAAAATATTTTTTAAATAACAAAGAAAGTCACCACATGCTGGAAGAATTGTGCTTATGCTCTATCTGCTTTTGTTTCAATGAATGCTTACAAACATCAGGATCTTCTAGCTATAGAAATAAATTCAGAATCACAAAGGACATTCTTAACCTGGGGAAAGTGGGGGAAGTGAAGCCAGTGCCCAAGTGTGCCTGAAACATCTTCATGTCTCTAGCTTCCTTGAAAACATTATGAAATCTACCTCCCTTTAGGACATCAATTGAAAATATTTGCTTTTAAAATTAAGCATGTAGGTGAGAAAAGTGTATGTGATTATTTTTACTGGTAGAAATTTGGTATATAATTTAATTTTTACTCTGCTTTAATTTGAATTTGAACATTCCAAATAAATGGAGCCATATAAAAAATTTAAAAAGACAGCTACGTAATTTACAATAGCTTCAAAAAGTATAAAATAATTAGGATAAAATTTAACAAAAAAAGTGAAAGACTTGTTCACTGAAAACTATGTGAAATAGTTGAAAGAAACTAAAGACATTTCATATTCATGGATCAGAAGTCTTAGTATTGTTATAATCAGATATAACAAGTTGCTCTCTAAGCAAATATACAAATGCAGTGCAATTCCTATCAATATCCAGCTCTATTATTTGCAGAAATTGATAAACTGTTTCAAAGTTCATATAATAATGCAAGGAAACCAGAATAGTCAAAATAATATTGAAAAAGCACAACATAGCTGGAAAACTTAAGATAGTGTGGTACGGGCATAAGGATAGAGATAGATTACATTGAATAGGATTGGGAATTCAGAGGTAAATCCTTACATTTATGGTCAACTGAGTTTCAACAAGGTGCCAAGAAAACTCAATGGGTAAAGAATAGGTTTTTCAGCCAGTGATGCTGGGACAACTGAATACCCACATGCAAAAGAATAAAGTTGTAACTCTACACCATATACAAAAATTAACACAAAATAGATCACAGAAGGTGCATGGGTGGTTCAGTGGTAGATGCTAGCCTTCCATATTAGAGAACTGGGTTTGATTCCCAGACCATGCACTACCACCCTCCCAATAAATGATCATAGGCTTAAATGTCAGTGCTAAAATTATAAGTGGCTTAGCAAAAAACTGTTGTAAATCTTCTTGATCTTGATTTAGGTGATGGGTTTCTTAGACATGATACCAAATAAAAGAACTCATAGATAAATCAAAGTTTACAAGTTTTATTCTTCAGAGTACATCATCAAAACTTGAAAACACAACCCACAGAAAAGGAGAAAATATTTCCAAATTATATATGTGGCATGGAATTTGCAACCAGAATATATAAAGAATTCTTACAGCAAAACAATAGAAAGAAAAACAGGCCAGTTACCCTGGGGAAAGGATTTTTTCTTTCTCTTTTTTTTTTTTTTTTTTTTTTTTTGGCATGGGCAGGCACTAGGAATCGAACCCTGGTCTCCAGCATGGCAGGCAAGAATTCTGCCACTGAGCCACCGTCGCACAACCCTGGGGAAAAGATTTTAATAGGCATGTTTCAAAAAAAAGAAAGAGACATGCAAATGCAATGGCCGATAAGCACAAACAGACAATAACAAGCATTGTGAGGATGTGAAGAAATCGCAAGTGGGAATGTAAAATGGTACAGCCACTTTGGAAAACAATTTGGGAATTTCTCAAATTGTTAAAGGTATAATTACCATATGACTCAGTATTCTTAGGTATGTACTCAAGAGAATTGAAAATACATTTCCACACAAAAACCTGTGCATGATGTTCACAACAGCATTATTCTTAATAGCTAAAAAGAGGAAATAATGCAGATGCCCATCAAATGATGGATGCTAAATAAAATGTGGTATATTCATACAATGGAATATTATTCAGTTCTAAAAAGTAATGAAGCACTGATATGTGCCATAATATTAATGAATCTTACAAATGTTGAGTGGAAGAAGCCAGTCACAAAAGGCCATATGCTGCACAATTCCACTTCAATAAAACATCCCAAATAGCTAAATCCATAGAAACAGAAAGTAGATTAATAGTCACTAGCGTTTGAGGAGAGAGAGGCATGGAAGGAACTTGCACTGGGCAGGGGGTTACTTTTTAGGGTGATGAAAATATTCTGAAATCAAATAGTGTGTAACTCTGTGAATATACCAAAACACACTGAATTGTACACTTCTAAAGAGTGAACTTTATGCGATGTCATTTATATTTTGATAAAGCTAGTATTTCATTTAAATTTATTAGCGCATAGATCTGAAAGTACAGACACAGCATCGTTCCCTGCTCAGAGTCTCACGAGGCCAAAATCAAGGCGTTGGCTGGCTGTATTCTCTTCCTGGAGCTTGGGGTCCTCTTCCAAGCTCATTCCTGTCATTGGCAGAATGCAGTTCCTTATACTGAAAGAACTGAGGTGTTTGCTTTTTGCTGGCTGTCAACTGGGGGTTGACTTTCTTTGCCACTTGGCTCCCTTGATATTCAAAGCCAGCTGTGGAGAATCTTCTTTGTGTAAAATTCTCCTCATTCTTCAAATCTCTTTATTTAGAAAGAGCCCTGTCCATTTTTTGTTCATCTGATCAAGTCCATAGGCCTAGAGCGATCATGAAGCCAACTGTCCAATATAACATGACCTAATCACAGGAGTGCCATTTCAACAGGATCACATTATAACAGGCATGTACACCCCCGATAGGAATCTTGGGGAACATTTTATAACCCCGCTTAGCACAACCCACTTGCTCTAAACCCTCCTGCGTAATGCTGATTCTGCTGTTTTCCTCTTCAGGATTGCTCTGAAAATACTCTTCAATACCGTCCCATGACCGCGCATGGAATAGAAACTAAAAAGTACTCTTTGGGTTTAATACCAAAGGACATGTACCCACACTACTCACACTCAAATCTCAAGGATACGTAGATAATGTGAAGTTCAGTGTACTTGATATTCCTTTTCATATTCATTCTGGGAATCGTGATACATTTTAAAGGCTTCTAGGCACAGTCCTACAACTATTTCACAAAATCTTAGCTCACTTTCTCTATTTGGAAAGTCAACACTTGGAAGAATTCCGTATGCTCTTGTGCGTGTGATGGACAGAACATGCATGCAGACGAGAAAGATAGAGATGACTGACAGAAATGTTGCTTTACTGCTGCTCTTGCTCCAAGCAATTCTGCTCAAAAGTGGGAAACAACACGAAAATCAATAGAACATAATAAAAGTCATCACTGAAGTGCAGAAGGCGGCAGGAAAGCAAGCATGTATCCTGCAATGCTGGCAATATCTTGCACTCTGTTTTCTCTCTCTACTCCCCACCTTTTCAGATGGTGTGGATTTATCCACAATAAGCCTTGATTCTGAAAATCCAGGAGGAGGGGTAAACCCTAATTGCAGCCACATGAAGCCTTGAAGGGCTTGGCTTATTGACACGGCCTCCCTGCAAGAAGTAGAAGCTCCGGCCAAATGATCGTAATTGACCCAGACAGCAATCTCAGAACATTTTAGTTTTGCAAAGTGATTTTATTCACCAGTCACTGATATAAGATGTAAACTGTGGAGCTATGGCTTGTCTTTCAACAAAAGCTTTTAATCTAGTTGGCAAAAATACTGTTGAGTTCAATTTACTTACTATATATTATATTTATTATAATATAAAAACTTATGTTTTATGGGAGAAATATAAGAGATGTGTGTTTGTTCAAAATTTGTGTTTCTTTGCCTAAAAATCTGCACATTGTGCAAATCTTAAAACAACTCTGAGATACATTTAATCTCCTTTGTGTTTTACAGATCAGAAACTTGAAGCTATATTAATGGCATTATTACTTAGGATGAGGAAAGTTAAGTGAACTAGAAGTCTTCACTTTCTAAAACACCATAGGTCTCTACTTCATTTTGAGAAACAGACTCATTGCTTTCCGTAAACTTTAGTAATACAGTGCAGCATTTTTTCAAAGAAACATTAAAGAAAATATTATTGCACACCCTTTGTCTAAGAGAAGTAGTTACTTATAACTAAAGGTACATCAAGTCATTTTGAATGAAGAGTCTTAACATGTGGAACAAGTACATTCCTAACAATCTGTGGATAACACATCATTAATTGTACATTTTCTTTCTAAAGAAACACTGTAGAATCTTTTCAGCTCAAGGTTTGATATAAGTAAATGTAACTGGATATTCTATGAAGCTTTATTCCTATTTGTTTGTTTTTGTTGTTGTTGTGGTAGTTGTTTTGAGCCTTAACTAAGGTTCTTTCCTTGGAACACAGATAAAAATGATCTCATTTCCTCGAAAGGGTAGTTAGACTTGTCCTTTGCAGGAAATGGCTAAGAAATGGGCAAAGCTTGTTCAGAGACACTTGACCTATTAATGATCTTTCCACTTTAAAAAAAAGAAAAGAAAAGAAAAAGGAGAAGGCAGCTAGAAACTGATCAACTGTAAAGAGAGAAGGGAGGGCAGAGGGTAGAGTGCTTCTGAAATCTCCACCATATCCACCTCAGTGAATGGATCTTTCTCAGAACCACTGGAACGGAGTAGGGCTACTGCTGTGAGAAGCGACTGAGAGTAAACTCTTTCCGCCATCCTCGTTTGAAAATAATCTGGTGCACAGAAAACTCCTGGGGACACCTATCTTCTCCCACACTGTATCATGAAGAGCTCTCAGGAGGTGCCTACATTTCACCAGATGGGGGAGTGGGGGGGGTCCTGCATTTCCACTGCAAGTGCATGCATTTCCATTGGGAGGTACCTATTTTTTTCACTGGGAGGTGTTTTCATTTCCACTGGAATGAATGCACTTCCCTTATGAGATGTCTGCTTTTCTATTGTGAGATGCTTCCATTTACCTACCTTTTCAGATTTTGGAGCAGCCAAAATGTCTAATATTTTCTGACTGTAAAAGAAGACTCCCAGGAAATAAGCTGCGCCAAAGATACTGTATCACATCAGGAAACAAAGCATTATCCAATGTTGAAAGAAGGAAAGGAGGGGACATGGGGAGTCAATTATATTTAAAACAACAACTTCAATACAAAATGACTACACTATGCCCCAAATAACTAGCCAGCATTTGGGAATCTGCACACAGAGCTCGATAACACATAGAACTTTGCCCTTACCTCTATCCTTTTCACACCAACACTTGAGGAATCACAGATGATATCTAGAGGATGTAATCTGAGGGGAAGAAATAAGAGCATATCACAGCTTGCTTCTCCATTGAAAGACTCAGAGCCTGGGTCAAACCTAAACTGTGGGGGAATGGAGTAATTTTTAAAATTGATGTAGTATTGATTTATGCAAGTCTGGAATTTTTGATAAATGAAAATGAGATTGTTCTAATGCTTGAACATGAGCAAAATAGCTATGAAAACTTCCCATCCAGGGATGGGGAAAAGAAAACCAAGAAAGTGAGTTTGAAGATCACAATGCAAGAAAAATATACCATTTATTGGATTGCCTCTAACAAGTACAACCCATTCAAGATGTCTGTTGCATAGAGGTATGCATGCATACAAATATGTTTAAGTAGAGAATGCTGGAATACAAATAATGTGTGAGCACTGTTGCTCTTACAATTTGGGGCTTTATTTTAAAAGGCAACATCATTCATACTTCCTTCTCTTTGTCTTCCAGTCTTATCCTCTCTACTTTTCCCCATTTCACTGATCTATATTCAGTCCAGAGTACTGAGTTCCTGCTATCCATCCAGTACTATATTATGGAATATACAAAGGCATGAAAGCATCTGTTTGCAGCAAATACAAGTGAGCTGAGCTCAAGCTAGAGATTACTTCATAAAAATAAAAGATGTATTAATCATAATAAATTTCTCAAAGACTTTGACTGGAAGATTAAGAACACTAAAATTCAAATTATTTTATCAAGTCGTATTATTGACAAAATATGATTAAGTGCATGGGCAATGGATTAATTATGCAAAACTGGTCATTAAGAGAATAGGAAAAGAAAAAGAAAAAGAAAACATTCTTTGATGCACATGATTACCTTTTTCACTAGAATAACTATTAGTTTGATTAAAACTGTATGTGCTGGCTTAAGTCTGTAATGTATCCCAGAAAAGACCACATTCTTTTAATCCATTTTTGTGGAGTCAGATCTTTTGTGGGTGGGGACATTTTATTAGATTGTTTCTATGGAGATATGACCCGCCCAATTCAAGGTGGTCTTAATCCTTTTACTAGAGTCCTCTATGAAGTGTTCAAAGAGAGAAAACACAGAGAGACACATACTGAGCCCAGAGAGATGAAATCAAGTGAAGGACAGAGAGAGGAAAATAAATGCCCCAGGAGAAGCAAGAAGGACCCACAGGAGCTGAGAGAGCCATTTTAAAACCAAAATCCAGGAGCAAAGGACCAGCAAATGTCATCATGTGACCTCCCATGTGACAAAGAAACCTGGGATGCCAGCAACATTTCCTCAAATAAAGTATCTCCCTCTTAATGCCTTAATTTAAACGTTTTCATGGCCTTAGAATTGTACATTTTTAAACTAATAAACTCCCATTGAAAAAGCCAACCCATTTCTGTTATATTCATTCTGGCAGTTTTAGCAAACCCACCACCACATTTTGGAAGGAAGGATTATGTGCTTGAAGTTAAGGGGTCTGAGTTTCAATCCCAATTCTGCATTAAGTACCTATTTGATCTTGAGTGCATCTTTTAATATCTCTGTACTTGCTCATCTATAACCATCAGCTCTAAACCTAAATGTACAATCCCAGACTTTCAACATTAAGAAAGCAATTTAACTTCTTATTTTGTAATCTACATATTATAATGCTTGTGTTGGGTCTTTTCCATGGCAATTCCAGGAAGTAAGCAAATTTACTCAAATCAGGCCTCTCATTGCATATTTTCCAAAAAATAAACTGAATTTTAGGGTAACAGATGTTTGCTTATTATAGGGAAACAATGCTATGAAATTCTGGCAGCTTGGTGCATTTGTTTCCAAGCATGAGACTTGAAGAAATTCTAAAATTTGTAAGGCTTCAGCGCTTCTGTCTGGACAAGGTGTAGCTCTTGTCCGTTATCCTTTCTGCATGGTATAATGTCACCAGAATAGTGGTCATTTAGGGAAAATTAAACTGAATAGAGGCTTTTTGAAGGATACCTACCATAGTCAACAAATATGGACATTTTTAATGAAGCAAATCTTTTCATTTGAAGTTGGTTTTTACCAGCAGGGTAACTTTTTTTCAGCTCGTTATGTTCTGGGTTCTGCAGGTTAGCTAGCTAAGCTCAAATGTGATTGGCAAGCAGAGTCCCTTAAAACTGTCAAGCCACCTTGCAATTAGGCATAATGCCACCTTAACAGATGGCGTGAATGATGGTATGCCAGACAGCCAAAACACAACATATCAGTATTGAGCATTCAGAGAGAACTTCCTCTCTCAGAATGTCAGAATGTGGGTCTAAGATATAGCTAACAGTAAAGCATTTTACATTACACATAAATTTTAGAATGAATAATATTGGGTATATACACATGCATACATGTACATATATATATATATATATATATATATATACACATATATACATATACATACATATATGTGTGTGTGTATATATATATCCACATATAAATATATGGCTAGATATGGAGCCAAAGAACCATGAACTTTCATAGTCTTAGTGCTAAAAGACACTCTAAAGGTAATGAATTTCAATGCCCTATTTTATGTTTCATTCATTCATTTATCCATTCATTCATTCATTCATTCAACAAATACTGTACACGCATGTTAAATTAGACACTGTCCAACCTCCTGCATTGACTTTCAGCTATGTCAGCATGGAGCCTGTCATCATCTAGACCATGTCCATTGACGGAGAACATGCCTACTGCTATACTCAATATCCCTGCTACACTCCAATGAGTAACTTTAATTTTGACCACTATCCTCTCATTGTACTACATCTAGAACCTAAACCATTATTCCTTATTTAACTGATCCTGAGAGGTCATACAATAATTATGATAAATTTAAGTAAAGTTACAATATTGGTTGGTACTTTTTTCTTGAAATAGGAATGTAGCCCATTACTCAATGTGGTCACCTCCTAGCATTATTCATTTTTTAGAAAATATAACAGGCCTTGGGAATAGGAAAGAAGTCAACACAAAGTCTGTTGTTTTACAAATGCTCCCATTGTGACCTTGTGTCATGTAGTGAGGTAAGGAGCAGCAGTGCCGCAGTAAGAAAGACACATCTCAGATCACAGAAATACCATTTCATAGCTGTGTGGTCTTGGGAAAGCTATTTAACCTCTCTGTGTCTCAAAGTCCTCTGCTTCAAAATGGAAGCATGATAATAATATATTATCTATCTCTTCCTTCAGTTGGCAAACATATGAAGTGACCAGTGGGTGCAAGGCACCATGCTAGGCTAATGGGCTGCTTTGGCATGGACATTGGTAGGTATCACCAACTGGTTGGGAAAAGAGACATTCCTCTAATCACCAAATTAAAACCGGTGAAAAACTGTGAATTCTACATAAGCAATCAACTCTGCTTCAAATAATGAAATCGCTGTTTTGTTAGGATGAGAGAGTGGACATAGAGACATTTGAGTGGCATGCAGTGTTCATAGTGTAAGAATAGTCAGATCCAAGGAGAAGTTTATTGACTGCATTTTTCCTTAATATTACCGATTGGTTGGTATGATCCTGATGCAAATACATTTATGTATTCGTACTCTGGAGTCATTGCAGGTTTCTCCCTCAATTCCCCACCCTCTGCTGTATCTAATCAGTTTCTAAAGTTCATAACTCTATTTTCTTAAAGCTCTGTTATCTGATCCCATTTATTTATTTGTACAGATACCACCTTATTCCTACTGACATTGAAAAGAATTTCCCTTTTGAGAACTTCATCATTTCTTGCTTTGATCAGCACCTTTGTTCTTAAGTGGATTCTTTGAAGTCAAGAAGTCTTCCTGCCTATCCTTTCCAGTGCAAAGGCTAAAAAGCATTTTTTTTAAATTTATTTATTAATTAAAAATTAGCAAACCAAATAAAACATCAACATATATAATCAATAATTCACAATATCATCACTTAGTTGCATAGTCATCATTTCTTAGAACATTTGCATCAATTTGGAAAAAGAAAAAGACAATAGAAAAAGAAATAAAACGAACACAGGGAAGGAAAAAAAAGATTGTACCTACTATACCCCTTACCCCTCGCTTTCATTGATCACTAGCATTTCAGACTAAATTTATTTTAGCATTTGTTCCCCCTATTATTTATTTTTATTCCATATATTCTACTCGTTTGTTGACAAGGTAGATAAAAGGAGCATCAGACACAAGGTTTTCACCATCACACAGTCACATTGTGAAAGTTATATCATTATTCAATCATCCTCAAGAAACATGGCTACTGGAACACAGCTCTACATTTTCAGGCAGTTCCCTCCAGCCTCTCCATTACATCTTTTTTTTTTTTTTTTTGGCTGCTAAAGGGTTATTTTTTTATATTTATTTATTTTTTTATTAATCAAAAAAAAGAAAAGAAATTAACACAACATTTAGAAATCATTCCATTCTACAAATGCACTCAGTAATTCTTAGTATCATCACATAGATGTATGATCATCATTTCCTAGTACATTTGCATCGATTTAGGAAAAGAACTAGCAAAACAGCAGAAAAAGATATAGAATGTTAATATAGAGAAGAGAATTAAAATAATAATACTAATAATATATATATATATAAAGGAAAAAGAAAAAAAACAAAAACAAAAGATACAAACACACAAACAAACAAACAAAAAACCATATTTCAGGTGCAGCTTCATTCAGTGTTCCAACCTAGTTACATTACACTTAGGTATTATTGTGCTGTCCATTTTTGAGTTTTTGTATCTAGTCCTGTTGCACAGTCTGTATCCCTTCAGCTCCAATTACCCATTATCTTACCCTGTTTCTAACTCCTGCTGGTCTCTGTTACCAATGATATATTCCAAGCTGATTCTCGAATGTCGGTTCACATCAGTGGGACCTTACAGTATTTGTCCTTTAGTTTTGGGCTAGACTCACTCAGCATAATGTTCTCTAGGTCCATCTATGTTATTACATGCTTCATAAGTTTAGTCTGTCTTAAAGCTGCATAATATTCCATCGTAGGTATACGCCACAGTTTGTTTAGCCACTCGTCTGTTGATGAACATTTTGGCTGTTTCCATCTCTTTGCAATTGTAGATAATGCTGCTATAAACACTGGTGTGCAAATGTCCGTCTGTGTCTTTGCCCTTAAGTCCTTTGAGTAGATACCTAGCAGTGGTATTGCTGGGTCGTAATCCATTCTGCCATTCTATGTCTTTTGATTGGGAAATTCAGTTCATTAACTTTTAGTATTATTACTGTTTGGATAATATTTTCCTCTACCATTTTGGCTTTTGTATTATATATATCATATCTGATTTTCCTTCTTTCTACACTTTACTCCATACCTTTCTCTTCTGTCTTTTCGTATCTGACTCTAGTGCTCCCTTTAGTATTTCTTGCAGAGCTGGTCTCTTGGTCACAAATTCTCTCAGTGACTTTTTGTCTATAAATGTTTTAATTTCTCCTTCATTTTTGAAGGACAATTTTGCTGGATATAGGAGTCTTGGTTGGCAGTTTTTCTCTTTTAGTAATTTAAATATATCATCCCACTGTCTTCTAGCTTCCATGGTTTCTGCTGAGAAATCTACACATAGTCTTATTGGGTTTCCCTTGTATGTGACAGATTGTTTTTCTCTTGCTGCTTTCAAGATCCTCTCTTTCTCTTTGACCTCTGACATTCTAACTAGTAAGTGTCTTGGAGAACGCCTATTTGGGTCTATTCTCTTTGGGGTGCGCTGCACTTCTTGGATCTGTAGATTTAGGTCTTTCATAAGAGTTGGGAAATTTTCAGTGATAATTTCTTCCATTCGTTTTTCTCCTCCTTTTCCCTTCTCTTCTCCTTCTGGGACACCCACAATACGTATATTTGTGCGCTTCATATTGTCATTCAGTTCCCTGATCCCCTGCTCAAGTTTTTCCATTCTTTTCCCTATAGTTTCTGTTTCTTTTTGGAATTCAGATGTTCCATCCTCCAGTTCACTAATTGTAGCTTCTGTCTCTTTAGATCTACCATTGTAGGTATCCATTGTTTTTTCCATTTTTTCTTCTTTGTCCTTCACTCCCATAAGTTCTGTGATTTGTTTTTTCAGATTTTCTATTTCTTCTTTTTGTTCAGCCCATGTCTTCTTCATGTCCTCCCTCAATTTATTGATTTGGTTTTTGAAGAGTTTTTCCATTTCTGTTCGTATATTCAGCATTAGTTGTCTCAGCTCCTGTATCTCATTTGAACTATTGGTTTGTTCCTTTGACTGGGCCATATCTTCAATTTTCCGAGCGTCATCCATTATTTTCTGCTGGTGTCTGGGCATTTGATCAGATTTCCCTGGGTGTGAGACCCGGCTGGTTGAAAGGTTTTTCTGTGAAATCTCTGGGCTCTGTTTTTCTTTTCCTTCCCAGTAGGTGGCGCTCGTGGCGCTCGTCTGTCTGCGGGGCAGTCGGCCCGGGAAACCGCGCGTGGAGGCGGGGGTCGCTGGCCGCCGCGGCTTGGGAGAGTGCCGGTCCTAATTGCCCAGCTGGCCCGAAACGCCAAGCGTGACGGGAGGGCCCCGCTATCCAACGTTCCCAGTCAGACCGGGGAGCCATGTGCGTGGAGGGGACCCCAGTCACCAGCCGCCGGCCGGGAAAACGCGCACCCCTCGGGTATCTCACCGCAGCAGATTCTCCCTGCCCGTTCAGCTCTTCCAGAATGGGGTACGCTGTCTTTTTGGTCTCTGTCATGACTCCGGGAGCTGTTTCGTATTGTTTCTGTTTCTTTAGTTGCTTTTCTGGAGGAGGAACTAAGACCCGCGCGTCTTACTAAGCCGCCATCTTCTCCGGAAGTCCTAAAAAGCATTTTGAGGGCACTTAAAGTATACAGAATTAAGTCCGTAATCCTTAGTTCATATATGCAAGACTGCTGGAATCTACTTTTCTCTCCAGAATACCTATTGGATGGACTTACAGGCTGTCCGGCATGTGCATCACCTCCAGCGCTGGTTAGCTCTGTGACACTGGGCGTCTTACTTAACAAATGAACCTGGGTTAACAAATGAGCCTGGATTGCCTGGCTTTCATCATTATAAAAACTGATTAGTTATAGTAACTGCCTTTTAGGTTCACTGTGCAAAGGGACTGAGTTTAAACTTAAAGAGTACTCAGAGCACAGTTTAAAACAGAACTGCTCAATGAACATAATTTATTATCATCTCTTCTTCAAATCTCCTTGCTCTCTATATTTTAACAATTCCAAAATGCTTGTGTCCCCAGAGGAAGCCAAATTATAACATTTCTCAGGCTTTTGGCATGCATTTCCCTGGCCCTTATTTGCCTTGCAAACATCTACTTTAAAGACCCTCTCACTCAAATTCTTCTTCGTGAAGCTTTTCCTAATCTCAGAAATGAGAACTGACCATATCTTCATTTGTGCCACACAGCATATCTCACAGTATTCATTCTTAGCACTGAAAACACTCAATTGCAGATGTTGGCTTATACACCCTAGAATCTGCCTAGAATCCAGATCTTTGTGTCTTCCCAGCCTTAGTAAAGTCTCACTACATAGGTAGTTTTAGTCAATAAAATTTTACTTCTAGATTTTACCATCTTTAAGGACAGAATTACTATATTTTGACCTCCAAAGTGATTATCCCAAGACGTGCTAGCTGAATGAATGAATGAATGAATGGTAAAATACTCTTAAGAACTTTGCCAAGTTCACACATAAAGTAACAGAACCAGGATTAACAACTCAAGCCTTCCAACAGCCAGGCTAGTAAAGCAGTTCCCATATCACATGCAGGCCAATATAAAAATACACACATGAGCGCACATAGCTGCAGAATAAATGTAAAATCTAGCAAGTAGAAACATCTCACTTTGTACTTACACTCTCCATATCACAAAATTTATCCATTCTTGGATTGCAAAAAAAGTTTTGTGAGCCAAGGTTGAATTTTTCAATCTACGCACACATTCCAGGAGACTCTTTCATCTTTTCTCAAGAGGCTATAAAAAAAAAGAAATGAGAAAACCTTGCATTACTGACTAGTTGAAGTAGCTGTGTTATAAGTATGTCCAGCTTGTAAAGGGGGAAAAATGAATACAAGGTAAACTCTTGCATACAGATATTATTGTCCTACAGTGTGGTGCCAACAAGGATAGATGTTACATGAAAGCCCAAGTATAGTTCAGGTGCTCTGTACAGAAATTTGTATCAATCAGACTAAGTTATGTCTTCTTGCCGCACCCCATATTAGCATATACATCTACTTTGTAGCATTAATCATCATTGTAATTGTTCATAAACTTCATTTAAGGTGACAATCTCACTTTCTGTTAAACCTCCAATACCTAAGACAAACCTGTGCTTAATACTATGTAATTCACTATGTATCATATATAGATATCTTGTAAATTATATAAGATAATATATGAGAGGATGAATATCTGAATTAGTGCCCAGATAGCATCTCTGGAGCCTGAAGGTGAGGTAAGCTTCTGCCATTTGGTACCGGTTGTACTTACTTAAGCTATCACTAGGCATAACCAACCCCCAAAGTTCATTATATACAGAAGTTCTTTTTTGTATACTAAATAAATTCAGGATAAATCATTGGGTTGGCATCATTTCCAAAAGTAATGTCCTAGATCTTAGGATTTTTACTTTATTCATTCTTATTAATAACCTGTACAAATATCGCTTTAAAAACATGCCTCAGTGATCTAATGAGAGATTAAGTAGTTTTCATAGTATTACATGTGCAACCAGAATCAAAATCCCATAAACAAAAAAAAAAAGCAAAGAAACTATCCACCATTTATGGTGAATTTTTATATGGTCATTGTGGCTCAAATAAATTAAAGGAGATACCACATGAAGTGTCCAATGGAGTACCATGCTCATCTTGGTACTTAATAAATGTTGTTTTTCTACCATTTACAGCAAAAAAAAAAAAAAAAATTGGAATTCTTTTCAAAAAATTTTAAGCACTCATGTCAAAAACAATACTCTGATAATAGTCATCTGTACAGCATTTAACAGATTGTATGAATTTTTTTCAGCTCCCCCTTACGTACACAAGCTCATTTCACATTTGGAATAATTGACAAAGTCAGAGAAATTGCTATTTTGTTACTATGTATGGGTGAGGAAAGTGAGATGCAAAGAAGTTAATTAACTTTCCTAGGGCTGTAAATTTAATAATTGAAAGAAGGAGCCAGGAGGGCTGCCTCTGCCCTATTGACTCACTGGAAAGTGATTCTTCATTTATCCTTCCCGTCCCTTCCTCCCACATATCAAGGAAAGCAGCATGGCTCTTCTAGATAGTAGCTAAAAGCCTTTAGGCTTGTTGAAGTGAGAGCCTCTATGCCAAGGTCAAGCACAAATGCCCATTCTTTGGCAAAATATCAAGCTTAGTATCTAGGTACATGGCCTTGGGAAATCAATTTAGCTACTTTGAGCTTCAGTTTCCTTATTCATAAATGGGAAATCAAAATGCCTAACTCATTGAAATCTTGTGAAGATTAATTGGGGTAATATTCATAAAACTGCTAGGGAATGCATACATACCCCAAGAAGGTCGCCTAATAAATACTGTCTCAATTTAAAGCTTATCCACAGTACACCTAGGTCAAACTGACTTTTACGTACATCCCAGCGATGGATCAGTAAAGAAAGCTCAGTGAATCAACAAATCTTAAACTAGCACAATTTTCTGTTCTTTGCATTCATAACAAAATACCCCCACACACACACCATTAATATAAGGCAATGTTAAATTAACTGTAGAACTTCATGGGATTTTTTATTTCAGAACAAAAAGGTATTCTTCCATCTGCCTAGATAATGTTCATCTCTTAATCACCAATTTCAAAAGGTGATAATTAATGCATAGCTTGCAACAAGCTTGGAGAGAGAAAAAGAACTGATCAATCACTCCACGTGGTGCTGCAAGTGCAGTATGCCAGAAGCCATGCTAAGCAGGGTGTACAAACCTCTTTGTATTACCACGGAACCAGACTCGTTCTTACTAATGACAGGAGAGCCCATTGTGAGTTAGCAAATTTCACAAACTAGCAAGTAAGAAAAAAAAGCCATAATTAAAAGAATTAGGGACACTGAATTGTGGCATGTGCAATGTTCATTTATTTTGACAAGTATAATTTAATTTTACTTATTTGGGGTAATATTTCATAGTGTACTAATGAATGTGCTCTTGTCTCTTTTGTAAAAGTAATGAAATATTAGTAATATGAGAACTCACTGCTGTTCTCTGTTATTAAATTGCTCCTGACAGGTGAGGTAAGACCACCGTGGGGCTTGCGTGTAAATGGCTGAATTGGGGGAACAGCAGCTTGACAATGAGTGAGAGTTCACTGAGGGGTCTAAAATGAAAGCTGTGAGGCGTTCATTGTTAAGTGAGTACATAACAGTTTAAAAGGTTGTATTAGGTGAAATGTTAATAAGAATTTCTTTCTGGTACAATCTAAAACTGACTGTTCTTTGAGCAATCAGATTCACCATTTTTTAAAAGGGTACACTGAGAAGCAACACTCCTTCTAGACTTTCCTATTTCTATCAATGAACCACTCTTATTCCAACACAAGATGGCTCAAAAACTTAGAATAAATCTTGTTGTATTTTTTCCCCCACTATTGATTCATTATACCATTCAATAATTCTTCATTCCAAATGATTCTTGCATTCCATTCCTTTTTATTCTTGGCTCTAATCCTTTGAGTTTGTCAGAGCTTCAGATCTAGACTTCGAGCTCCACCATTCTTTATCTCTTCTCAATCCCATACAACTTTCTACTGGATCAATCTTGAAATATTCTCGTGAACATACTAGCACTCCTCTTGAAAATCTTCAGTGACTCCTCTTTGCCACTGATGAGGACAATAAACCGAAATCCATATTCTCCAAAGGGCATTCAAGACTCGCAGTAGGGATCCTCCCATCTGTTTCTCAGTGCACTTTCTCTAATCCCCCCATATAAGCCCAGTTTCCTGGACAGTACTTACCTTTGGACAAACAGTGAAATTCACTGAGCCTCAATTTCTCCACCTACAAATAGAAGCAATTAAGTCCGGTTAACTCAAAGGTCTCCTTTCACCTCTGTTTTACTGTCTTTACCCCATGTAATTTTCAAGTTCCCCATGAATCCACTGAAATTATTTGCATAAATATCATCTGAGACTTTAAAATTGTCCAATCCAGTGGATATGGTCAATCCTAATCTCACTGACACTTCCCATGGCATCTGGTAATGGTATGAGACTCTCTCTATGACAATCTCTCCAGAGTTAGCTCTTGTGACAACACTTCTTTCTGGAGCTCTTCTTACCTCTTTTAGCATTTGTTCTCAGTCTAATTCCCTAGTTTTCTCCTCTCTGTTTTCTTCAAATCTTAGCATTCTCCAGGATTTTATAGCTATTTTTTATTACACTTATTCTCTCTTTATACACATCTGATTTTTAACTTCCTTGGAAAGCTCCTGATTACAAATCTATATTCAGGCCCAAATTCTTCTCTTTGGTTCCAAATCCTTATACCAGTTCATCAAGACTTCCTCCTGAAAGCCTCATCCTACTTCAAACTAAAATTGACCCAGACTGAAATCATTATGCAATCCCTAAGCAGTGACTTTTATCTTTATTCCCTGATTTAACAAATAGCATCCCCACTCCAGGTAACTAAAGTAGACTTAAAACCTTCCTCACTCCAATTACATGCTAAGCCCTTAATGTACTTCTTAAATAACTTTAAAATCTACTGTCAGATTGATACTCAGACCATCATTCTCTCCTTCCTTTTCTTTAGAAAGAGTTCCCTAATAGGTCTATAATCCTGCTTTCCTCCATTTCAACCCATCCTTTAGCACACATATCAAAGAGTGCTATCTCAACCTCAAATTTCCTCTTGGCACTTCCTTATAGGAAATATCCAAACTTTTACTGTCAAACATGTGACCATTTGTGATATAGGTTCTGCCTCCTCTCCTGCTTCAACTCTTTTACCATCCTTACAATTGATCCTTACCCAGCTCAAAATGTCACCTTTCCTGAAAGCCAGCTCCTCCTTCCAGAACAAAAGTCTCACTCTCTTCTTGCAGCCCTTAGTGGTCCTAAATATGCATCCATGCTAATCCCCACCACATTGTTCTGTATTTACTTATGTTTCTTTCCCACTCATCTGTGTACTTTGTGGACAAAAATTATACCCTACAGATATTTACACCTCTGCATTTTTCGCTGTATCTGGCATATAGTAGACATTCAATGCTTGTTGTGTGAATAACCAAACAAATAAACTGACAAGAGCATTTAGCCCTCCCCTGCTGGAACACCAAGGGAAAAGTATTCACTGCCTTTCACTGCAAATGATCTAGTTCCTAACCTAATGTTTGGACTACATATTTAGCTCCATATGACACCCTCCAGCCTCTCTAATCCAAGAGCACCTGGCAAGACAGAGGGAAAATAGAGCAATGAAAAAGGAAGAAGTAAAAATCCAGGCAGTGCCACAGTGGCATTCTCGTTGGCCCTCTGTTAGATTCACTGTCCCACCATTTAACACTTGAACTTTCAGCTGCTGAGATTTGGAATGAGGGAGCTTAATTAGTCAACAAGACATAACAACATTCTGTTACAGCGAGATTACATACACCTATGGGGTGTTAGGAGACACAGAGTATAATCCAGCAACTTCAGAGACCTAGAAATAGTGTTATCTTCCAACAGCACATGGAAGAATGTTCTAAGAGATAAAATGCACAAGACAAATGGTGTCTCTAATTGAAATGCAATGGAAGAATGGCGCCCATAGAATTTTAAATATGTTTTCTGTTCCAGTGTTCCTATAAAGGTATGGTGAAGTGAATTAACAAAGAATTGTGAACATTTTTGAATAGAGGAAAGAATGTATGTTTCAAGAGGAGCTTACTCCAGGGACCATAAAAATCTGTACAGTCATCTTATCATGGTGTTTCATTTCTATTCTGTTCATAATTTTTTATTTATTTCTCGATATTAATGCAAAATGCATATGTCTTTATTTTTTAAAGGAGGGAAAGATATTTAGAAACCACTGGGGAATCCTTTCCACATAATGATGTTTCTAATTATGATAGAGCTCACTGTATAACAGGAAATCGAAGCTCTCTGCATTCTGAATCAGATTCCCATGGCCTTGTGAGGGCAGCGCTGATCCCTGTTGGACTCTGTCCACCCAGATTTGTTGTCTGTCTTTCTTATACTTTGTGACCTTCTACAAATTCACATATAATTATAGTTCTCAGGGAGGGGGGTAGTAGTAAAGGAGAGCAAGAAAAGGAATGTGACTATCCATCAAAATTACATAGGAAGTTTTCATATTTGAATAATAATGGCCTTGGGTAACTTGACAGAACATTTGATTTCCAACGTGATTCTGCTGTGCCATGCCAGTCTTCAAGAGATCCCTTGGTAAAATTTCATGGTTCCCTATTTCCCTCAGGTGGAAGCCTCGGAAGCTCACATATGAAATCCCAGCACTTCTATTACCTAGATATGAAACTCCCTTTGGGGCTTGATTGCTTCATGTGAAATAAATGGAGAAGTAATATTTCCTCCAGGATCAGCCATTGAGATAGGATAATTTGGAGCATTTGAGGAGGACCTTGGCAATAGTGAAACATTCTTCAAGTGTGGCATCCAATTTGACCCTTACCTGCTTATCTGAATCTATCTCTAGGCTGTTCTCCCATTCCCCAACTCTCCAGACTCTTAGATCTCAAAGGTGATTATTTTTCCACCAAAATTTTTAAACTGTATATTTCCACTATTCTTTTAGGCCTATCTATGTATATTTAAGGACCGCCTTAGTTTTCTTGGGCTTCTATCACAAATGCCACACAAGGATTTGGCTTAAACTTAAAGCAAGCCCTTGGTGGTTCATGGTTTCAGAGGCAAGAGGTCCAAGCCAAAGCATTGACAAGATCATGCTTGGGTTTCCTTAGCCTTCCTGTCACACGGTGATGTTCTCTTCTTTCTCCATTCTTTGAGGTTCTACTGCCTTCCAGCTTCTGTCTCCTCCCTGTGGTTTTCTCTTTATAAGGTCCCCAGTAATACAGATGAAGACCGACCTGATTTCTGGCAGCCACACCTTACCTAAAAAAAATATCTTCACAAGATCCTATTCACAATGGATTTACAACCACATGAATGTGGTTTAAGATTAAGAACATGTCTATGCTGAGGTGCATAATTCAGTCTATCACAATGGCTTTCACCCTCAATTTTTAAAACGCTCAAAAATCCAGTGTGGAACCAACAAATCAAAACGAAACAAACCCTCTTCTGTGAGCTGAATTCAGGATGAGAGCTACCAGTTTGAAGCTGCAAGGTATTATCGGGGTTGCATATTGATGTACACCACTTTCACAATGCACACAACTCATACGACCTCTTTATTTACTGTCATTGATTTAAACTTTCTCTTCACCCTTTACCTTAACTTGATTGTAGGAGGAATATGTAAATGTGCCACTTAGCAATTTCTCAGTGTGCTATAGTTTGAGCAGTTTTTAGTTTTCCATAGTTCATTTCAGGTAAATGCTCAGAGTGCCACACCTTCCCACATCTTTTCTTCCAGATGGTTTGTGGGTGCCTGTAAGAGGCAGGATTTATGACTCTCAGAACTGCAGATCTCTGTTCCACCCTCTAAATCCCTAATGACCTCTATGACAGTAATGTCCTTTATCTACCCAGGGACTCCTCACATCTGTCTCTGATGTCATTAGCTAAAGAGTATGTGTTTTATCCTCCTTGTTGACTCTTCCTTTGTCCTTGTTTGTGCTTTGTAGTCCCTAGTACCATTTCCATTTGACATCTAACCTGAGGGTTCTTGGGGTAGTTTTTGCCCACATGGTTGATAGACTCTAACCACAAAGAAACTCCTGGAAGACTGGTCAGAACTTTCAGCTCCCTTTGGCATCCCCCTGCATGGAGCTTGGGAACTTCTGGACAACATCCATACAGTAAGGCTGCTGAGAAGAGTCCAAGGAGATATATGTAAGCTGCCTTTCTTCAGGGGTGTACACATAGGCTGATTTCCTTATGGCCACTCAGAACAATTTGACTCTGATGCAGTTTTCCCATGTTGATGGTGTGAAGCGCTGGTAAGGCATTTTCTTACCAAAGTTCTGGAGAGCAAACAGAGCAAAATGCTTTCATAATTTAGGTTTCCTTCATTCATTCACCAAATAAACATATTATGCAAAGTTCTGCTTTTCAGGATGTGCTGAATAAAGCAGTCTAATGAAAGAACTGACAATAGCATATCGACAAATACATAAGTAATAAAAGGCATGATAAGTGTTTAAAGAGAGAGAAAGCTTAATAAAAATAAGAGCATAGAGAGTGAAGGAAAAGATGCTGTTTCTCTTAAGATTATCAGAAAATATCTCTTTGAGGAAATGAGATTAAAGTTACAATAAAATAAAATGTACAGAAAGCTGAAGAAAGGGCTATGTGATATTAGCGTATGAAACATTTCACTAACATCTGCCCCTCCCCACTCCAGCCCATCCCTGGGGGCAAGTGGACAGTATCTCAGTGCCCCCCCACCTCTCTCTCTCCCTACACACATCTCTACCTCTCAACTTCCCTCCTTTGTTCCCTCACTTCCTTCTTGTCACCTTCCCATAATCACCTCAGGTGGAAGGTACATGTTTTCCACCCTAAGGAATATCCCTATAGAAAAAAGCTGTTATCAAATCAAACCAACCTAAATCTTGATATTCTAAAGTAGACATTTAGGTTGAAAAATCTCTGCTCTTTCTACTCTCTCTCCACAGTCTGGCTTTCAGAACTAAGTCTCACTAAGTGGATCAAGAAAATCAACTTTTAAATTTGAAGTTCATCAAGACCTCTTTTTTCTGACAGTGAATACCCTTTCTCTCCTGCTATGGGGTAACAAACTTTATGCTTAGCCTTGGAAATAAAAAGCTATACATGAACATGATTTAGGGGAGGGAATGAAAACACATCAATGTAATATTCACATAAATTTTTCCTAATATTCTCTACATCTCTATATAGAGATTTAGCCAAACACAAATATCTTATCTTGGTCCTTAACAGAAATCTCCAGCTTTCCTCAGGAAAGGAGAAGAAGGAAAGAAGCCAGGAGAATCAGGTTAAATGTTTTCATGAAGTGTACGGACTCCATGAGCAACTTCTTGCATCTTTCCATCTCCCACAAGAAAGATGTCGTTCGGAGGCAGAGTGGAGGCAGGAATTACTCCTCCTGCTTCTGCTGAATGATTGTATACAGGAAAAGATTCTTTCAGACATTTATTACTTGTTTACAATAAGGGAATCTATGTGCCTCAAAGTCAAATGCAGTAGGGAGTTGAGGGCCAGGCCAATCTGAATAAAGCTGAGTTTTATACTGTACAAAAGAGCAGGGACTGATGACTTGGCCATTTCAGTTGTCTTCAAAATGAACTTTAATTCACGTAGTGGAGGTGACTTTCATGGGTCTTTTCCTACCAAACCCCACGTGTCTGAGCATAGTTGAGGTATCTACATTAGACTGATTGTTTTCTTTTGTGTGTAATCTGTCTTTGCTCTCTGATTTTTTTGAAAATCATGCCTTTGTCTTTGGTGTTGTGCAATTTCACTGTGATGTGTTTAGGTGTGAATTTATTTCGATTTATCCTTCTTAGGTCTTATTGAGGATCCTGACTCTCCAAACTCATGTGTTCCATAAGTTGTGGAAAACTCTGTCCGCTGGTTTAAAAGGATGCATGCCCCCTAGAAAAGCCATGTTTTAATCAAAATCCCATTTCATAAAAGTAGAATAATCCCTGTTCAATACTGTATGTTTGAAACTGTGATTGGATTGTCTCCCTGGATGATATGATTTAGTCAAGAGTGGTGGTTAAACTGGATTAGGTGACATGTCTCCACCCCTTTGGGTGGGTCTTGATTGGTTTACTGGAGCCCTATAAAAGAGAAAACATTTTGGAGAAGGAGAGTCAGAGAGAGCAGAGAAGAATGACCGAGCTATGAGAGCAGAGAGCCCACAAGTCAGTGATCTTTGGAGATGAAGAAGGAAAACGCCTTCCAGGGAGCTTCATGAAACAGGAAGCCAGGAGAGAAAGTAGCAGGTGATGCTTTGCTCATCATGTTTCCTTCCAGGCGAGAGGGAAATTGTGACTGTGTTCGCCATGTGCCTTTCCAGATGAGAGAGAAACCCTGAATATCATCGGTCTTCTTGAACCAAGGTATCTTTCCCTGGATGCCTTTGATTGGACATTTCCATAGACTTGTTTTAATTGGGCATTTTCTCGGCCTTAGAACTGTAAACTAGCAACTTATTAAATTCCCTTTTTTAAAAGCCATTCTGATTCTGGTATATTGCATTCCAGCACCTAACAAACTAAAACACTCTGCATTCATTATTTTTGCAAACACTACTTCTCCACCATCTTCTTTCTTCTCTCCTTAAGGTTTTCCTACTAGAGATATGTTATAGTCTACCTTTTAGCCTTCCTGGTCCTGTCCCACCTCAAAGGTTACCTCTCCTAACTTACTTTTTACTCTCTATTAAGATATTCATATCTATCTTCTCACTCCCTAAATCTCTTTTTATGTACATCATATATGCTTTTTGTGTCACTTGAATTATCTCAATTTCTATGATTCTTTTTTGTCGTTTGTGGGAGCTCCACTTTTTTTCCCCTCCATAATCTATTTAAGATTTTTGAAGCAGACTTTGTCTTTTATAGTGGTTTTACTTCCTTCTTTCATGTCTTTAAACATTTTAAACATGCTCATTTCACATGAGTTTTAGATTTGGGGATGTTGGGACCTTCCTTAGTGGAGTTTATTTTTCTAGAGTTGTTTTGCATTTGTTTCTACCAGGAATGCCTGGGTTTTACAGTTCTAAATCTCTCCATTTGAGCCCATGATTTGTCATCATGGACAAATTTTTAGGAGAGTCTCCTTTCCCCTGTTATTTAAACTGTATGTCAAACAGAGATAGCCTAACTTCCTTGTTATCCCCCAAGCTGATGGTAGGTTTTTTCTAACATATTTTTCAATGATGGTGTACCCTATCCAGTGTCCAGCTTTATTGGTTATGCGGGACAGGAGCAGGGAGGAATTTCCAATTTTCGACTCAAGGACTCAACTTCTGTCTCCTGTGGCCCAATTCCCTTGAGATACACAAATTGTAGAAATACCCTGCCACACACTCTCCCCTGGTGTAAGCTAACACTTGCTCGTTATTCAGGCTAGTGTGGATTTCCCTTTCTTTCTTTTGACATCAGCTCTGTATTAAAGCAATAACTTTCATTGTTGTGTATCCAGAATTTCTAGGAGGTGTTAGATGCAGAGTTTTCAGTTATTTGTTCCACCACACTGTGGAAATTACAATTTGAAAAAAAAATTATAATTATTTTCTGTAGTACTCCTGCAAAATTTTCACTGATGGAAATAGACATTTCAAAATAAATAAAATAGGGCAGGTGATGGTGGCCCAGTGGCAGAGTTCTTGCCTGCGATGCTGGAGATCCAGGTTCAATTCCCAGTGCCTGACAATGCAAAAATAAATAAATAAATAAATAAAACAACCAACCAATTTCACATTTGATTATAATATTTTCATTTATGTGTCATTATGATTTTATAAAATATTTGCTCTTTCACATAAAAAAGCAATCTTCCATGTATATGAGCACTAATAAGATGGATACCTGCGTTTATAACGTAATCAATTGATTTAACTGATTTCATTTAATCCTCAAATTATCTCTTAATGTAGGCATTTTTATTTAGTTTCCAAAAGAAAAAAAGAAAATGAAACTTAGAAACAAAACAAAAAAATCAGCAATTCCTTCAAAGTCACAAATCTAGTGTATGGTGAAGTTAAGATTTGAATGTAGGTCTAACTATAAAGTAAATTCTGTTTCTACCAGAGATTTTCAAAGTAAAATTCCTGTCTTTCTCCATTAGGAATCATCTAACATTCCAAGAACCCTCCCCAGAATTACCCAATTATAATCTCCAGCAGTGGGGCCAAAAGATTATCTATTTATCTATCTATCTATCTATCTATCTATCTATCTATCTATCTATCTATCTATCTATCTATCTATCTATCTATCTATCTATCTAACTATCCATCTGTCTGTCTGTCTGTCTGTCTGTCTTTCTATATATATATCTATCTACCTACCTATCCATCTAATTAGAGAGCCTCCCAGGTAATCATTTAAACACAGAAGTTTGATAAATTAGCAAAATATTATACTTCAGTATATTTATGATTTAAATCAGCTGTCTTAGTGGTTTTTAATGAGTGTGGTCAAACTTCCTGGAGTATACCAATTAAAAACTTTTATAAATGATTTTGGTCAAAAGGCAGAAAACAAACATAAAAGTCAATATTATGTGAAAGTAAGATGTAAGACATTGGGAGTCGGAAGTGAAGGTGGTCCTTTACACAGTCAGAAAAGTTATTAACCTACCAGGGAAATCCATGAGAGAAGACTTCTCTTCTGGTGCTGTCACCCATTTTGGTTAAAATGTTTCTTCAACGCTGGTCAAGTTTTGGGGTTTAGATGATTTGGGAGCCTGGAGCACTTTGGGGTAGGATGGTGCATGGTGAAGCAAGGGAAAGTTCTTTGAGGAACCAGGGAATGAGACAGAAATAATGGAGACAAGCAGGAAAAAGACTGAGGGTAAAGGAACAAGGCATTAAAAGGGAAAGCAAGATATCAAGAGTATCCATTGTTTAATCTCTGCCTTGAAAAAGTATCAACTTTCTCTGAATCTTTATTTCCCTATTTGTGTAATGGGAATAAAAATCATTGACATGAATAAGGTAATGAGTGTGAAAGTTCTTCGGAAAGAATGAAAGAACCATGCTACATGTGTCATTATAGCTAATAACTGCACAGTCTGCCATGTCTCCCGGCAGGGCTTTCAGTTCAGCACAGAGAAGAAAAGATGGGCTTGGGGTTTCCTTCCAAGCACCGAGATATCAGTCACATCAGATTCCCCGAAACATCCCAGTGTCCAGCTGCCAGCCGCCTCCGCTGCCCTGAGCCTACACAATACTGCACCAGAAAACAAACGGAATGTCCAGAGATGGAGGCAGACACGAAGGTGTGTAAATAGCCCTTTACTTTGATTCACAAGTTCTGAATCAAAATCCTTCCTTTTCCACTTAGTAGCTGTGGGAATTCAGGCAAGTTACTTAATCTCTGAGTCTTTGTTTCCTCAACTGTAAAGCTGGTAAGAGTAAGAGTTCTTCTCATGTCATAGAATTTTAAATATGCATGTAAAAGGTCACATATGTATAAGAGGCTCAAAAAATGCTCTCCTCACTATACTAACCAACAATCTTAGTATTTTTTCAATCCAGATTTTATCTACTGAGCACTTCCCATATACTACAGCTGCGTTAAATGCAGTGGCGCAAAGGTGAGTGAATAAGGAACCATTCAATGCCTGAAGGTGTATATGTTAACAGTAAGTATCACACAGTATTGTCATTACTTTATAGGAAACCCAAGGCTCTATGCCCATGGCGACAAGAACACAGTAATTCCTTCAGGACTGGGAAAATTTCCCAGAGCATATAGCATTGAAAGGGGCCTTGAAAATGTATTTTGCCAAGCAAAGGCGAGGAAAGGCATTCCTAATGGAGGAACATGTGCCAAGATGCAAAGACCTAAGCACAGCGTCCTGGGAAGGGCTACAGGTATAGATAAGGGGGTTGTGGTCACCAGGAGTTTGAACAGGTGCACAGGTAAGTTGAAAGCGCATTTTTAAGAGCCTTAAGTACCCTGGCTAAGTGGGCTTTCTATAAATATAGAAAACAAAATATGTATCGGTGTGAGCCTGGGGCTGGAGTGAAAGACAGATTGATTGGGAAGGATTGGCCTGAAAATACAAATTCTGTTTAAGTTACTTTGCAGCAGCACAGGTAAGAATTGATGAGAGCCTAAACTTGGGCCATGGAAGTGGGCATGAGAGGCAATGACGGATTCCAGGAACTATGTCAGTAGCAGAAACGAGAGGATCCAATCAATAAATTAAGGTTGTTCTGTTGTTTGTTTTTGTTTTGTGTGTGTAGGTGTATGCATGTGTGTGTGTGTGTGTCTGTAGTTAGCAATTAGATTTCTAGTTCGGGCTAATTATGGTAATGTTGTTGATTGAAGATGGGGAATATGGAGGAGCAGCACGTTGTGAAGGAAAGTGCCAAAAGGAGAGAAAGAGAAAAGATGCTAAGTTCATTTGGGACCAAATGAGGTTGTGGTATCTGCCGACGATTCAGCCAGAGATGACCAGTAGGCTTTTGAAACTGTGTTAGGGATTCAACTGAGAGGTCTGAGCTGAATATAGAAGTTTCAGAATCATCAGCATAGAATGGGAAATGGAAGTCTTAGAGACCAGTGAGAATGAACAGCTCAAGGTATAGAGTTAGATGAAGGGATGCAATTGGAGAAATCATGAGAAGCAATAACTTTTAAATAATGGATGGCTAATGAGCATCATGGAAAAAGCTACTATAGGAAGATATATTCAAAATGGAAAAAGGAAAACCTGGAGTTATTGAGGAAAGGTAACACTCTGAGTGCATCGTCCTCACTCCCAAAATGGGGAAAACATGGATCTAGGGCCTTCCACCTGGCACATCTCAGCTCTTACATGCCTGCCTGATCCAGCCCAGCATGTGTCTCAACCCGACTGCACAGCCAGGAAAGAGCCTCAGTCAGCAAGATCCAAAACTTTTCCTGAAGAAAATTCTTCCTGAGACCTCCTGTATTGATTTCACTGTGAGTGTGCATGTTTGCAGTTTGTGAAATAAACATCTTGACTTATAACCTTGTTTTTGTCATTGAGTGGACCTCGTCAGGATGTTGGATAATAATATGCCTCCATCCAGTTCCTGAAATTCACTTTGTCACTTGAAAAGGTTCACCTTTCTAGGCAAATCACTCTGATCTTTTTCTCCCCAGCCACCGAATCAGATTCCACTCTGGAAGATGGCGGGCACCTTTTGGTATATGAAAAAGTGGGAGAAGAGTAATCAGCTCATAGCCTCCAAACGAGTTAATGAAAGCAGATAACTGCTTACAATCCATTCGAGGTGTTGAAGATCGTCCCGATTATTCAAGAATACTTTTGAGAAAAATACTGCAGTCTCTCTGAACATTTAAAATAACTAATACTTTTGTTTTTTAGGTTTGGATTAATCAAAGTGGAATTGTGCCCAACTCCATTTTTCTTTAGGCAGTGGCAATAATCTTGGCCAACGGGCCTATGTTTTCTGAATAATTAAAAGCATATAATAAAAACGCCTGCGTGGCTCCATATACCCATTAGGCTTTGGGCTGATAATAGAAGAGTCATACGATCAGAGAATAAGGGCGTACCTAGTACGAGTACCCCCGAGTGGGGGGTGTGCACGATGAAAGATGACGTCAGGGATGATGAAAGGAGACAGAGCTGCACCCACCAGGGCTGTGTGCAAGAGGAAACAAGACAGTACATGGGGGGAGGGGAGGAGAGGCATGTGCTGGAGGGGTGGGGGTGGGGCGTAGCATAGGGAAAGTGAGTACAGAGCACGGACCAGGCATGCAAAGAGCAGGTGTCTAATGGGTGAGCACATCAGGGGGCAGTTTCACTGGTAGGAGGAGAATCGCTTCATACTGTTCTCTTTATAGTTTCTCAGGGGCACAAAGTCATTTTTCAAGGGAAGCAGCCCAGGCAGAGATTTCTGACTTGGACTTTTCTTTGTACCCCTGGACAAAACCTGCAACCACCCCAGTTTCCCTATTCATAACAAGGAACAACAGTTCTCCAACAGGGTGCAGCCGTGTCAAGGGATTAGTCACCAGAGGTCAACAGCCCCAGTGAAGAAGTTCCAGCTACGGCGGGAATGGCAAGAGCCGCGGCCAGGCTGGGTTTTGCACCCAGCTTGCTTTCCTTTTAGGAGATGGACGGGCTTTGTGGAGGAAGAGGCAGCCAGCACAGGCAACAGCTCTCCCCTGAAAATGCAGCAACATCTGCGAAGAAGGGAAGGGAGGGGAGGGGCACCCAGCAATACACTAACACCATTCTGGCAACAGACCTCCAGGGGGCCAGACAGGCACGCCCGCTGCGTCCCACTAGGATGCAGGCCCTCCGTGCACAGGACCAATGTGATGAAGGGAGCAAGCTGGGTTCCAGACTGCACCAAACAGCTTAAAATCACAACAATAACAACAGCCCAAAACAGAACTGAGTCGCTGGGAAAATAGCACCAGCCCATGTCACAGGCCACACTTGTTTGATGAAATTTTTCTAGTAGAGGAAAATATTTTTTTGTGCCGAGCTTTTGGGGCCCAGGCATCGTTTTGATATTGATATGGAGATTAGATCGATTCATGGGCCTCTGGTCTTCATGCGCCACATAGGATGTTAGTCTTGAGTCTGATATTCTTGGAATGAATGCTATTTATGATCTTCTTCCTTTGATAAATGGAATTGCTTGGCTCATGCACTTTCTAATATGGTTTTAATAGAATCTTTCAGAGAAAGGGGGAAAGAGAACGGGAGAGTGGGTCTGTGGCTGCTTCTCTTGAAAAATCACCGTGGGCCACGGCAAAACTATGAAAGTAACAGTGTGAAATCATTCCGGTGCTCGCTGTTCGGGATGGCAGATGGGAAGCAGGTGCATTTCTGCAGGATGAGCCGAAGAAGAGGGGCTTAATTAAAGCACGCGCTAACTGCATCCAAAAGAGCTTGAATTGCCACTGTGTGGGCCTGCTTTTCTCCCTTCCACTGAATCTTTTTAACTCTTTTCACGGCAGGTCATTGTCCTCCCTGCAGCCCAAAGCAATGTGGCTGGGGCTATTATTTCCCTTGTGGACAAATGGCTAGGCAGAGATGACTGTTGGACCAAGGGCCCTTCTGTGACAGACTCTGCAATTGAAATTGCTCTCAGGGATCTGGCCTCAGCTGCTGCCTGCCAGGCCTGTCTCTAATTGTAGCTGGGATGCAGCCTTCTGGTCAGCTGCAGTCCCCTCACAATCTACATGGGACTGCTTTTGCTCCCCAGCTCATGCAGACAGGACTTCCTTCTGTTCCACGCCATATCCCACCTTTGTGTTCTTTACAAACAGAAGCCTTGGCTCCTTGTGCTTGTGGAGAGTCTTTTAGGGCCTCTGTACCTGGACACATTACCTGTAATAATTAGATTACTCCCACTTTTCTCCTACCAGCTTGGAATATCTTCATTTGCTCTGATACAAAATATGGAAATGAGGTGCTAAAGGGAACCAAAGAGGCCATGGAGCCTACCCACTTGTTTTATGGGCATGGAAAATGAGGCTTTGGGAGGGGACACAACTTTGTCAGGTCACAGAGTGAATTAGTGGCAAAGCCAGACCTTGAACTGAAGCACACCGATTCCCATTGTATTCACTGGGTCCAGGGGTCCAGCAGCGTCTAGGAAGCAGACCTGGCCTTCCGAGGAAAAGTGAGTCCTCTTGACCATCTCCTAACAGGACCTGGGAGCACAGACCTGGGCACCAAAAAGACTGTGGAGAAGTCCAGACAGAGGAAGAGTGGAAGTCGAACGTGTTGCTTGGAGAGGTTGTTTCCTTCCTGCCCTTCGTCTGAGGAAAGGACAATAACTGCCATCACTAGCATTTACGCAAAATGAAACATGAATCAGAGAAGGGTTACTAAGAGCAGAGAGAAGAGCATTTAGAGGGACCCAGGAAGGAGGGAAGTGGATGTGCAAAATATCACTCTCCCTTAGACCAGCCATGTACTAATGCATCTTCCACGTTGCACTGCCTATTTTAGGGTCATTTATGACACACCCAGAGTTTAAACCTGAGAATCAGCAAGGTGACATAATTTAACTAAGGTTACAACAACTAATTAGTGGCAGAATGTGGACCCTCTTATATTGTCTCTTTATTTTAAACGAGTAGTAAAGGTTTGCAGACACTTCAGATCGGGTCCTCTCCAGCACTTTAAGATCTTTTTATGTTTGATCCAGCGGGAGGTACTTGCTTTAAATAAGTATGTGCATTGATATACACACACACACTAACAGCAATAATTCGTGTTTTTTAAGCTCTTCATCTGTGCTGGCTGTTTTTCCTACCTAGCAGCATTCCATACGATGAATCAGACAGACAGGCATTACTGTTTCCTTTCTGCAGCTAAAGGGACTCTGACTGAGGATGAAGTAGCAGAGTAGCTGGAAAAAGATCATGCATAAAGTAAATAGGGAAATTGGGATTAGCAACCAGATATGTCTAGCTCTACACCCAGAGGTAGAAACCTCTCTAATCTCCAAGATCTCCTACAGTGATGAAATCTATTTATTTATTAAGAAAAAAAAAGAAAGAAAAGAAAAGAGACACCGCAGAATAATTTTAATGGATTTTCCTTCTTAATCTAAGGAATGATGAGGAAAAGTGTAAAGCATGGACAAGGTATAAACAAAACTGGAAAACATCATTAGAGCCGAGCCATCTCATGGAAATGGCCAAATGCAAGCATGAGTCTTGCCGCTGGGTTTACTTCAGCATGTTTTCTATTGAAATGTTAAAGGCGGGATGTTATTTCCTGGGCGATTGTACATAGCTATGGTGGCCAGGCTAATTCAGCTGACACAGCATACACACACACACACACACACACACACACACACACTCTTTTTACACCAGTGAATTATTGGGCTATTATTTCAACCATCCATTGAGTTGACATCATAGACGGGGTTAAAGTGTGGGCAACAGAATAATCTGACTCACAGAAGGAAAAATCGTTCGTTGTCTATATACTTCCTGCCTTTTTTCCTGTCTCTATTTTCCTTTCTTGTTTTTGCTATGCACTCCTATTTATACACACACACAGAGTCAAAGGAAAGCCTTTATTATCTAAAACTGTATTGTATGAAATTTCCCATATCATTGCATGGGAGCATTGTGATTTATGGACCAACCTTGGATATACAGGGTGCAATTACAGTTCTTTCAGACTCCGGCCTGCCAGGTGTGTATTTTATGTGTGCACATACACCCAGATGATGACCTGGCTATGAGCAATTTTCACCCGAGGAATAAATATCAAAGGCTCCTTATGGTAATGTGATAGGAGATGAGGCCATATTGCTGTGATTACGGAAAGGGGGGTTGAGTGTTCCATCTGTTAATAATCACTACTCTTTTTTAATAGCATTGGTAATTGTGAGTGCTTTTCATGTATTCATTTAACATTTATTGAACATCCACTGTGTGCTTGTACCCATTGGATTTTTCACCATATAATCCTGCCATTGCATCCTGTGTGACGGGTGAGATCCATCCTCTTTTGAGAATTTTACCACTAAAGCATCACTTTCTCAGGGAAATAGGAACAGATATAATTTCATCCAGAGCCAACACATTTGGAAATAGGAGAAAAGTTTTCACAGCCTCAATTTTGTTCTTTATATCAGTTGTCCTTTGTGAGAGAAAGCCTCGAGGATGGAAATTAGCTGCTTCTGTCCTGAGAATCTTCCCAACCTTAATCTTTCAAAAGGATTGTCCAGAACTCTCTCTGACCACCACAATGCAGACATGCACGGCTGCCTAACGGCCTCTCTTCAATAGCCAGGCTGACAAAAAAATTCTCCAGCATCCTGAGAAAGACCCTTTCCCTGGGAGTTTAAGCCTGAGAAAAGGGTGACAACAGTCAGGAACTGTTCAGAGTAGCATAGGTGCTTTTCTTTGGGGCGGGGGATGGTACAATTTAAGAAGATCCAAGAGCATTAAAAATAGAAGGAATTTTAAAATCATGTTTGTCCAGGGAAAGGAGAAGCAGAGATAAAGAAGGGGGGGAGGGCAATTATAATCAAAAGGGGGCCTCCACGACTCTCCACTCTGGGGGTAATTCTAGAAACATCCTTCTTGCAGAAATGAGGGCTGTACCAGGTCCCAGTAACCCTTTATCCTCAGAAAATAAAAACCAAGTGGTTAGCAAATGTCAAGATGAAAAAGAAAATCAGCTGAATCAGCGAACAGCCTGAGATGGGCTGCTGGAAGGGCTGGGCCTGTGTGAGCGCCAGGTGCAGTCGGCAGCTCTCTGAGACTGCAGGGCATACTCGCCCCGCTTTGAAAAACCCAGCCATGCTTTGAGTGTTGAATCCATTAGAGGCCACCTTTTGTGAAAGTGATGCTATCATTGTGGTTGTAATTTATGCAGAGAAATTCTGCTGCACACGATGATTAAATTATAGTGTACAATGCAGTATTTCTATAACATTTTACCCCCTCTGGGTTTCTCACTTTTATCCACGTTAAGATCTGATCTGTGAAAAATTGGTGCACATGCTTTTCAATCTGAAAAAAAAAACCAGAATATTTCCACATGTTCCTGTATATTTTTGCAGTGGAGAGAGCCATATCACCCCTTCTGGATCCAACTTAATATAGGAGGGAAAGGCAACATGGCTCCTGAAAAAAAAAAAAAAAAAAAAGCAGCCAGAAAGGGTTTTTCTCTGAAACCCACAGGAGTGAAGTCTTACAGCCTACTGCATTTCAAATAAAAGCATTGGGAATTGGCTCCATAAGCACTAGGTAACACCACTACGAAGGGTTATATATACGCTTAAAGGAAACACAGAGATTAGGATTTGCTTCTTACCTATACAACATTTTCCCTTGTGAACATAAAGAGAACATAGCTTCTCTTACCCCTGCTCCTATATTAGCTACCATTTCGGTGCAATCTCGGGATTCCAGTAAAATGGAGGCAGACAGAAAGAAAATCTGAGGGACTCCGCTAGACGTATATTCAGCTGTGCCTTGCAATTTCAGCTCCTCTCTCCCTTGGTGATATATTGTTCACCATCTCCTTCAGCTGAGTCAGGAGGAAATCGACAGCAGAGTGCGGGCGAAAGCATAGATTATAACCAAAGAATGTTTTACAAAGAGTGCTGGAATATTGCAGGGAAAGTGAGCCCCTATTTAAAACATTACAAGGCATGATTTCAATGGGCTATTTGCTATCTAGGATTTTTTTAAAAATGTATACTACTATCCACATGGGGGTTGATTAATTCCTGGGTTTAGCTGTCTTTTTCTCCCTCCTTCTGAATATATGGCACTCATGAAAAATCTATACACACGTCCGGAGAATGCAGGGTCCTGCTGACAGGCTGGCTGAGTTAGCAGTGGGGCTGGAACCCAAACGCTGCCTCCGTGATTGGTGGGGGCACGTGCTAACAGGGTGGCTTCTCCCTCTGCTCCCCCCTCTCCATCCCCCTTATTTGGCAGCCCTGCCCTCTGGAGCCTCAACAAAGAAATCTTCCTTCATTCAATGGCTGGCTGGGAAGGGAGGTTTGGAGTTGGAAATACTCTGTATCCTGAGAAATGATGAGCAGGGATTCAGGCAAGCTTCTGGCTCTCCTGGAAAATTAGGCAAAAGAATAGCCCAAGATTGATTCCTCAACACGTTCTGACCTTTTGGGCATTGGGTCGGGTCTGCTATCTATCATGTCAGGAAGGAGGCGGGGTGGGAGACAGGGTGTACGTGTGTGTGTGTGTGTGTGTGTGTGTGTGTGTGCACGTGTGTGTTTAAAGAAGTCATTCACACCCAAAGTCTAGAAAGCCTTCACAACCATAAAGGCTTGTGAATAAATGAAACTCGACTAGGCTTGGGAATAAATGAAATATTTATGTAGTTGAGTCTCCTCTCTTCTTTACCTGCCACCTAACAAAGCACATACACACACACACACACACACACACACACATTCCAGATTGTAAACTAGCCTATGGCTCAAGGAAAAACTGATCTTGAGGAATGTAATTTCCAATTCAAATCTGAATCCAAACCAGGAGGCTGTACCAGTGTGCCCTTCAGATGCCCCCAAAGCATGCGGGTCTCCAGGTCCTAGATAAGCCACAGGCACTCCCATCATCCCACTCGATGTGGAAGAAGTACCCTACAAACAGCAGCCTAGGAGAAACTGAGTGGCCCAGATAAAACCCTTCTCATTTACCCTGGGGTACATATTACAAAAAAGCAGACTTTAGACAATGACGGGCATACTGAAGTTTTCTTTTACCCACGCCTGCATCTATAAACACAAATATTCCTGGGAGTTAGGGCATGCTTTCATTCTCCCTTCCTCCTTCAATAAATGCTAGCTATGATTTTTTAATAATTCTTGGACAGAAATCCAAACTGGAACCTGAGTGAATAAAGCAGACAGGGGCAAACTTGCTAACAAAGTCACAAACCATAAATGATTTCCATTCTTCTCTTCTTTAGTCCTTTTTGAGATCATTTTTCTCTTCCCAAATGCATCCAAGGAGAGCACATAGGGTAATTTGCTTTCATCTCTCTCTTTCTCTAATAGAGAAAGAAATAACTCTTGAGACATACAAATCCAAGAATAAAATTATCAATGAAAAAATTTTAATGAAAAAAAATCCAATTACAGAACAGTATATTCAGTATGATTCTATTACAAATATATGCACACATGTATATAATATAGTGAGTATACATTGAAAATACAGGAAGAATATGTGCCGACATTAAAGTAGTAGATATGTATTAATGGTGTGATTAATAAATTTGAATTGATTTTCCACACTTCTGCATGTTTTTCTTAAACAATTTACAATAAGATGTTACATCGTCAATAATGAGAAAAAAATACGTAAAAGAAAACAAACAGTCTGGACACTAAAATGTATTTGTTACATAGCAACCACAATAAAAATTAGTAAAATACATAATTTTAAGTTCCTCTCAAGTAACTGAGTGTTTTAATGGGTTTTCTGTCTTCTTGTTATGTTTATTTCCATTTTTATTTTAACTTAATCCCTCTTTTAGTCTGTGAAGTTGCCTGGGTATAACTGCCAATTGATACCCAATGCCTGCACGTCCCTTATTTCACACAATATCAGAAACCCCAGTAGAACTGAGCACATGGCTGACTAAAATTAAGACTACATTTCCCAGATTCCTGTGCAGCTAGAGATAATACAATGACCAAGTTCTGACCAAAAGGATGTGACCAAAAGAGATGTGTGGGGCGGGAGGCCAGGGCTCAGCAGGCAGAGTTCTTGCCTGCCATGCTGGAGACCCAGGTCGTTTCCCAGTGCCTGACCATGCAAAAACTCAAACAAACAAACAAAAAGAGACATGTGCAACGTCCCCAAACCTGACACTGGAAGAGGCATGTCACCCAGGCTGTCCTCTTTTCTCTTGCTTGATGTCTGAAGTTCAAGCACAGCGGTATGGCACTTATAGCATGTCCACAACCTCAACACTAAAGTTTCCAGACATGGTGGGCATCCCACACTAGCCTCACTAAATGTCTCAAGTCTGTTACCTGAGACAAGAGGCAGAAAGAGGGAGAGGCTGCCATGCAAGCCATTTCCTCCCTGGATTTGCATCTATCACCAGATGAATGTTTTGGTCTTTTCATCCACCACTTCCTGTGACTTGGGGTCAGATGGATAAGCAAAATGTCCTACAGATACAAAGGATCCTGGCTCTCTACTTCTTTCCCAATTTCTTGAAATCCCTAATAATTCCTTAACTTTCAAATTGCTGCACAAGATTCTTCATTGTTGGTGTAGTCTGCCATAAAATACCCACCTCCCCTTGCCCACCATCATTTCTTTAAAATACCCACTGCCACCCCCCCAAAAAAGGTTGCATCAGGGCTGAGTCTCGTAAAATTCTTAAGCTCTTAGAACTTGTCTCTGAAATGTGTTCCCCACTTAATATCTAGAAAAGTTTGTTTTGTCTTAGCCTCAAGCCTCCTTCTGTGCTTATGCCCTGGACCAATGCCACGACTGCCGATTACAGAGTATGCAGATAAGCTTTCAACAACAGGTAATCTTTCTTCTAAAGGACGCCCACATTTGTTTCTCTGAAAGACTTCAGAGCTTTCCACTGTCTTGATGGGGTCCCTACCTGTGGTGGTTACGAGAGTCCAGCCCAAGTCTCCACCTGAATCTCTTGCTGGTAATGAAGAGCCATCACATTCTCTCTCTTCAAAACCTCCTCTGGTTGAGAACATTTGCAAAGAGTTTTAAATTCAGTTGTGCTGAGCTTGGGGTTGAGGCTATCCTTCAGGTTTGTCCTGACCAAACCCATTCTATCTAGGATTAAACCACCATGGAGCTTGAGTTTTAAATCTCCTATGGTCAGAGACTCTATGCTCTCAAAACAATTCCACACACCCCATAATCCAATTTTCTAATGGGCATTTAAATACATGGACTGCACTATGTTCTGATTGTCAGCATGCCCAAAAACCTGTTTTAAATTATTCAGGCTTTCCTTCAGTTACAGTCATTGAAGATTGGTTCTCTTTGAATATGCAGACAACCTAAAAGCTAAATCCTAGACACTCCCAGCTGACACTTTTCTTGGTCTCAGATACTTTCCATTGATTCAAACCTTCCATTAGAATGTCCTAGGTAAAGGTCAAGTATCTCTATCTTAACCCAGGAGTTTCATCCCTAGAAAACTCCTATGATATTGGTTAACAGATAATTTCCATAACGGCAGTGAACCCATGTTAGGGTCTGCGCCTTAAATAAAAAATCCTCTCTTGATTTAAAAAAAGGTATTTGTATCCCCTGGCACTCTGGCAATATTTGTATGCCATTCCCCCTCCAAGAAAAGCATTTGTTGTATTGTGTTTTTTTAAATAAATTTGCACACGGGCACATGGAGCTAGGGGCCTCAACACCACCTTCCATATTCTTCTTTTTGGGGGGAAATTCAGTAATTATTAATTCATAAATCAGCAGCAAATTCTAAAAACTTTAGACCTCAAAAAGAAAAATATCTTATTGCATTATTTCTCCAAATTAAATACAATCTGATCCTGATTTTTCTTCAACCTGATGGTTGCAAATTAATCTCCATTATGTTCTGAGCCATTCTCCCTGAACTTGAACAAAATTCCAGAAGTTTCTATGTATTCCAAGCATCAAGGAAGAGCTCTCTGTCCAGAACCAAGTGTCGCACAGACGAACTATCCATCCACTGCCTTGTGGGTAGGTTTCTCCCTGAGCCAAGTTTGGTTACAAGTATCACTTTCCATTGCCAAAAGGCCACAGGTCTCAGTGGTCAGTGTCCCCAGGGTCCCTCCAGGGTCTCTTTGTGTGAGTGGGATGCTTGTTACATGGAATCCCTGAGCCTCAACAACGAGAAGCCATCCCATTCCTAGCATGCCGTCTGCATTCAGCAAGGCTGACTGCTCTCATCTCTCATCACTTAAAAATCCCACACCTCCATTGCTTCCTTCACTGTTAATACGCAATGTGATTCTTCTTAGTAAAGACAGACTTTCAAAAAAAAAAACAATAGCGTGAATTATCTTCTAGTTGCCCGGAAACTTCTGCTTTTGTTTCTGAAACAGATAAAATTAACCAGCCAGGTAAAGAAACACAAAGTTGTCCTGCTTTCTTAGTGGCAGGGAAAGAAAAGTGCCTCCACCAAGAAGAAAACAAAATGCTCATACCTTGTGCATCCTGCAAAAGTGAATCATTAGCATTGTTTCTACATTTAGCCAGAAGTTTCTTGGGGAAGGTCTAGGACAGGATTGGCAAATAGATTTTATCTCTTCCATCAACGTTGCTTGCTAACAAGAATGTTAAATGTTAAGGAATGTGATATTAATTTGTGCAGTTGGCCAGAGTGTAGAGGAGGCATGGGACACTTGTTACAGGGTATGGTCATCTCTTATCTAGTTGTCACTTATGAGTAAGTTGACAGGATTAGTCTGTGTTTTACCTTTCTCAGAAGCACTCTTTCTTCTTTTTGGAGTCTCATGTTAAGTAAGATTGCTGGATAAATGAAATATTACATTTTGGGCTTGCTGACCACAGTAAAATAGATTGCCCCAGTCTTTATACTAGAGTTGGATTTCTAGTCTATCTAGAGGCTGAATTTCTGTACATTCAGAAAGCAACAATGTTTAGCACAGGGAAATCCCAGGATTTAATTGAACTCTTGTCCTCAAATGATCCTACACAATGTGTAAGAATCTCTCCTAATAATGTGGTATCTGAAATATCTCCCTTTCACGTGTCTTTTCTGTACAATGGCATGTTGCCATAGGCTGTATGTAGATAAAGACCAGGAGGCATCAGAGGGCATTATAAGAAGCAGTAAGGGCAATCAAGCCATACTAACATGATTCGGGGTGGTCTGGGAACTGGAGTCACTATGGGGAGGCCTGGAAAACATCCCCCTCAGCTCTAAGCAGAAATCATAGAAACACATCCCATACAAACGAGACAACAGAGCTGTCTTAATAAATCATAGCTTGTACTCCTTTTTAATGTTAAGTACATTTAATTGTCACCTACAGTACATTCTGTAAATTGTCACCATACCAGTCATTTTTCAAAGACCCTTCTTAGCACAAGAATAAGGAATATGATATACTATCAGGCATGAGATGGCAGATAGCAAGAGCTATCACAAGTAGGTTGGCTCTTGGGGGAGACCCTCTGTGTTTGTACAAGCACCACAATAAAATCCACAGATTTACTCTGGGCTCTTTTCATTGCAAAACACAAGAGAGGACAAAAGAAACAGGCCACGAAAAACATGTTTCTTCTCCAGCAATGTACTTTCATCCCTCACGCCCTAAACTGATGTCTGTGATGCTGGGCTGGAATGAATGGGATCTGGCTGAGGCAACAGTTTACATCTGAAGATTCTGAGAGTAGAACCTTATTGTGGATATTTACATGGAGAATTCAGCCACTGATTAAGTGCATGTGTATTGTGTACCCATCCAATGCTAGGTTCTATGGGGCATCATTGAGTTTCATGGTCAACTAAGGAACAGCCTTACCCTCAGGGACCTTATAGCCTAGAGACAAAGATAACAGAGAACCAGAAAACCATTCTAGTCCAACCTCCTCATTTTATTTCTACAGTTTTCATTTTGTGGCTTTCTTTGTTTAAATATCTTATTATTTTATTTTCATCTATATTCCTTTTTATGCCTCTGACATATTCCTTTTTGTGCCTCTAACATTTATTTTGAATGTTGAAAGGCTCATTTTGAATTTTCTATCACCTGCAGTTCCTGGGATGTGACTTCTCCTTTTATTGGGTTTGTTTGCCCTTATGGTGGTGAATTTCCACAAGCACGTGAGCTCATCTTCATTAGGAACTGTCTTTCACTGACATCCCAGAAATGTCCTGAATTGTGCAGGCATCATATTTGGGGTAATATCCTTCCCTCTATCCCAAGGTCCTTTGGGTTGCAATTAAATCCCATGTAGTTTTTATACTAAATTCTAGCTCAGAGTTTCTAAACAGTATAAGTATGAGGCCCTCCACACTCTGGGAATGCTTGGAGTTCTGGTTCCTTCATGTGACTCATTATCTACACAGGATGAAGGGCTAGCATAAGCTTTTGTGCATTATTTCCTGGTGCTGACAGACCAGCATTTCTAGTTTATCTTTACAGACAAGATTACTCTATTCTGATTCCTGGATTTATAAAGGTGCTCAGTTCCAATTCTCTCTTACACAAAGAGTCTACAATTTCCATTAGCTTTTCCTACTAGGTGTTGGTTTCTCATTCCCAAGATAAATATCTGATTCCAATATCCTCATAAGCTTCTTGCTTTCAATCCCTGCTCAGTGTTCTATCTATAAGTTTGTCTTACTTTCCTGGCACTTGAAAATCCCTTTGATTTTTTAATTATAATTATACCTATGGTATTTAAAAATGTGCTTGATGTTATCCAGCATCACTTTGTGTTTAGAGAGTAGATCAGAGAGACAGAGGGTTCTACAACTGCTCAAGCCATCTTCTTCACAGAAGTCAACACTGTACATTATAAATATAGGACCCTAGAGAAGAAACAACTTCTAACAGTTCCAGGACCAAGGATAGAATCAGATTCGATCATTGTCTTTCCTACTACAAAAACCAGAGTGGACCCACATTAGTTTACAATATAGAAATCACAATAATGTGCCAAGAGCACCAGCTTTGGACTCTGAAATTCTGGATCTGTGTCCCAGTTTTGTCACTTACTGGCAGTATTCCCTTGGACCCATAGTCTGTTCTCATGGTTTTCAGGGTCCTAAGCTGTATAAAAGGGACAGGAGAATACCTACTGCAAGCATATTGGAGAGGCTTATACAAAGCAGTCATACAAAAACCACAGTGCAATGAGTACAATAAATAACTGTTTACTTTTCCCCTCATGGAAACAAAGGTGAGAAGAGTTTGTTTCTTTACTGTCCCAAGACTGAGCAGACCAAGCCTTCTGGAATGTGTCATCACTTCAGGAAGCAAAAGGCAGGAGCATGCAGGAGTGAGATGGAACCAGACCACCATCAGCCTTTTCCCTTTCCTGATCCAACATGCTGATAATAAGGGATTTCAATTCTTCCTGAACTTGACAGAGCAGAATGCGTTCTAGTTTTTGAAAATTCACTTCACAAAAATCACTCAGTAGAAAGTAAATGGACATGTTCTGAAATAACACCGACCTGGTGTCCTACATTCAGTGAGACACTAGTATGTCATTATGGCTAAGTAATTTTCCTGCATCTCCTGCCACCATCCATAAAAGAGAGATAGTAGCTCTTTATCTTGAGGTTATTTGTAAGAATTACTATATGGAATAGAGCTGCCGGACAAAGTAAACTAATCCCTCTTCTTCTAAGATTATGTTAATGAGATGCTAAATTCCTTCCAAGCAAAATATACACTTTCGGTGAATCAGGTAACCATAATTTCTCTAACTTTTTTTATTTGCTTCTTTTTTTGAATGAATTCTAATGTACTGATGCATCATTTCCCCAGTGGCCAAAATAATACATTCCCCAAAATGTACTTCAGAAAGGTAACCACAACAAAGATGAATAGAGAAGACCAGCTCACACTGTTCACAAAAGAAAAGTTGTTAGGCCCTGCCATGATTTATTCCCTTCTGAGGTAATCCAGAGTCCTGGCAGGCGATATAGCACAGTAGTTAGAAACAAATTCCTTGGGCCAGATATCCCTAGATTTGGATCCCAGCTCCACCTCTTACCAGCTATAACAACCAGTCCAAGTTCCTGAAAAGCTTAGATCTTTATTTCTGAAAGTCTGATTCAAATTACTTCATAATGTTGTCATGATGTCATGGATTCAGAGCATTTATAAGAGTATTTGGGACACAGCAAAAACTTAAAAAATTGTAGCCATGAACATCACCATTGCTATTTAAAATAATACTAACAATAAATAATAATGACAATATTGTGAGAAGGCCAGGATAATGTACATGATAGGATAGTAAGAATAGAGCATGAATTTCCCATATGCTATTTGTATAATTAGAAAGCTAGACACAATTCCTCACATTCTGACTCAGAAAATGTTGTTTATATGCAAGCTTAATTTAAAAGACTGCTCAATAATGTTTGTCACTCTAAGCAAATGTTGGGAGTTCCAGGAATGCCCTCAGATGATTTAAACCACAGCCCAAAATACTTGCTTATGACTTTTCAAATGCGTGTTTTTTGTTTGTCTGTTTGTTTCTGTTTTGTGCAGACTCTGTGCCTCTGTGCTAAACTTCAAAAGAGCATATTTATGATAGAAGTGATTTTACCTATTAGGATTTATCCATATATATTTGAAGCCCAACTGGCAGAAGAAGAGCTATTATTGCAGGCTACATCTTATAAATAAACTGTAAATGCTAAGGGAGTATCGGTATTAAATTCAAATGAGTCACTAGTTTCCTGACAGAGGGTAAGTTGTTAATAGATGAATATCAGAGCATGTATTAGTTATAGAAATATTGCAGCTCAGAGCAGGGAGAGCCTATGGGGATCATCTCATCTCAGAGTCCCACATAGAGATTTTTTTCCCCCAAATTTCTCACGTCTGGGTCTTGCCTCAGACTTACTGAATCTCTGAGATGTATTTTGCACAAAGGGTTCTGATTTGGGATCCAGGCTTAGAACCACTAATCCATACAAATCCCCCATGATGTCCTTAGGAAACTGAAGTCAAGAGAGATTAAATAACTTGCCACAAATCTCTGAGCTCATGTGGCTGAGCTATAACTAGAACATAAGTATTTGGAATCCTACTCTTAAGCAGTTTCCATAATACTAGTTGAAATGAAACAAAATAGAGAGCAAAGAACTAAATTCTGGAAGCCTATATCACAGCAGAAGTTATTCACGTGAGAATGAAGGGCAAGCAAAGGTCAGGGGCATGGTTGTGCTTCTCACTTTTAGAGGGGAGCCCCCACCCCAATGCTTGAAGTCATGGTGATCATGTAGACTTGTGCCTGGGGCTGCAGGAGGGGCAGAATTCATTTTGCAGAGTTTGCCTAACAAAGAAGTAGACAGGACCTGTCATCTTTTCAAAATCCCTCTTAATAGATTGGAGATAAGGAGATATAATTTCCCGGATTCCTAAATCATGGGCTACTAATGACAGAAAGGATTTTCACAACTTTTGGAATGCCCTAATTTCACAGATGAATAGGCAAACTCAGAGAGGGAAAATGACTTGCTCAAGTTCACTCAGACTGCATGAACTTGGCCTGAAACCTAAGTCTCAGGACCCTACATCTGTGAGTCAACCCCACGAATATCCAGTGCATCCTTCTGTGGCTTAGTCACTCATGCAGAACCTGAGCAAAGAGAAGGGTGGGCTCCTTCATTACTCTTAGAGCACTTGGTCTCACTGGGTCCTTCTATAAAGCAGTGTTTCTTACAGTGGTCCTTGGACCACAAACATCAGAATCACCTGGAGCATCTGTGTTAAGATGCACATTATAAGGCCCAACCCCAGATATACTAAACCAGCACCCATGTGGGTGAGGTCAAGGACTCTGGCTCAGTGGTTCACCATCATGCACCCCAAAGTTTGCGAACCACTGAGATGAGACTGCAAAGCTCAGGAATGTCCTGATGTACTGTTAAAGAATAGCAAGCGTTACACATAGGAAAGACCAATTTGAATATGACATCTGTTGTTTCATTTAAGACATAACAATTGAGCACCCACTCTAAACCAGCCACTGTTTACTTGGCTGGGAGCAAGACTCAACAAGATAAGCAAGGCTTAGTTCTTGGGGTGATGTATCCAACAGCCATGACGGACCCCTGAGAGGCACGGTGCAGCCTCAGGACAAATGGGGGATTTGTACAGATTGGTGCCTGAGGTAGAGTGTACACCAACATAAGAAGCGAGAAGGTTTCAGAAAAGAATGACTCAGCAATTCTGAGGAAGGGCAGCTTCTCCTCAGAAACATGTTCACTGGGCCATACTGCCATGAATACAAAGCAAAATCTGATTAACTGGAAAATCTATTGTCGAGGTGGTTCTGAAATGCTTCTGTCCTAGAGACTGTGCTAGCACCTAACCTCACCTTCCTGGTGTGGGAAACGTTTTGCTGATATGACATCTTGGGATAACCATACAACCTCAAAAAATATTAAGCATTATTAAATTATTTTAAATGTGTGGTCTCACAAGATAGAAAAACTATTACATTATCAAGAACCAGGTGTGTTGAGACCCTGAATTAGAGCACTGAAGGTATGAAAGCTAACACTACCCAAAAAATGATCAGACTTCAAATAGAGATATGAATGAAGCTGATTTGGATCAGATTAAGGTAACTGTGAATACAGGGTAAAAGATGATATGATCCATATTTTCAAACTTCAACCTCTGTTGAAGGGATTTTGTTTGGTGCAAAACTTTTATTATGGGTAGTACATTATCTAATTTAATTTGCATGGTAAGTTTACTTGAATACTGTGATGGTTAGGTTCTGGCATCAACTTGGCCAAGTAATAATGCCCAGTTGTTTTGTCAGGCAAGCAGTGGCCTGCACTGGCTGCAAGGATGTTTAATGGCTGGGTGATAAACCGGAAGGCTGGTGTATTAAAGCATCAGTCAGTTGACTGCATCTGTGGCCGATCACAGCTCCCACACTGAGATAATTCAATCAACTGAAGGTTTTCGAAGAAGAAGAGAGGCATTTTCATTGCTTCTTCATCCAGCAAGCCTTTCATATGGAATTTGTCCAAACCTTTCATCAGAACTGCCAACTTCACAGCCTGCACTACGTATTTTGGACTCTCTTACATTCCCTTGGCTGCATGAGACACTTTTGTAAATCTCATATTTACAGATATCTCCTATTGGGTCTATTCCTCTAGAGAACCCTTATTAATATAAACACCATATTTACATGGGATCTTGAACAAGGCTTGAGATCCTATTGGTTTGTACAGGTTAGTGTGATGCCTGAATATATCCCAGAGTAATCTGGGCTGAGACAAAAAAACATATTTGTAAAGTCCCCCTGGGGGACTGGGGAGAATGGAGGGAATATTCGACTTCCCCATCTGGGAATTCCTGATATTCTTGCAAGCAGTGGGGACAACCAATTCAATAGGCTGAGTCTTCAATTTCAGGGTTTGCCCTATGAAACTTATTTCTGCAAAGAGAAGCTAAGCCTACTTCCAGAGAACCTCTTTTATTGCTCAGATGTGGCCTCTCTCTCTAAACCAACTCAGCAGGTGAACTCCCTGCCTTGTCCCCTACATGGGACATGACTCCCAGGGTGTAAATTTCCCTGGCAATGTGGGACAGACTCCAAGAATGAGCCAGTATCATGGGATTGAGAAAGTCTTCTTGACCAAAAGGTGGATGAGAGAAATGAAACAAAATGAAGTTTCAGTGGCTGAGAGATTTCCAACAGAGTCAAGAGGTTATCCTGGAGGCTATTCTTATGCATTATACAGATGTCCTGTTTTCAGTTTATAGTGCATTGTAATGGCTGGAGGGAAGTACCTGAAACCATTGAGCTGTGTTCCAAAAGCCTTGACTCTTGAAGACGAATGCATAGTGATGTAACTTTTACAATGTGACTGTGTGATTGTGAAAACCTTGTGTCTGTGCTCCTTTTATCCAGGGTGTGGATATATGATTTAAAAAATATATATGGATAAAAATAAATAAATAATAGGGGCAATAAGGAGTAAAATAAATTGGGTAGATGGAAATACTAGTGGTCAATGAGAGGGAGGGGTAAGGGTATGGGATGCATGAGATTTTTCTTTTTTCTTTTTATTTCTTCATCTGGAGTGACACAAATGTTCTAAAAATGGTCATAGTGATGAATATGCAGCTATGTGATGATACTGTGAGCCACTGATTGTATACTATGTATGAACTGTGTGTTTGTGAAGATTTTGCAATAAAAATATTTTGAAAAAAGAGAATCAGGTATGTGAGAAATAAAGAGCACTGATACGAAAGGTAACAGAAGGAGCCTTGATCTTGAGCTCTGTCACTAACCCCAGCACCCTGTGGAAAATATCTTCCTCTCTCAGAAATTCTCATCACCAATAGGCTGAAAGCAATGGGTGGAGCTGCTAAAATCCTCCTTCAATCTCTGATGTTTTAGGACTAAAAACCGAAATGCTGATGAGAAAAGCAATCAGAATCTCACAGACAGCAAAAGCAGAAGTTTGTACAAAATGATAAAAACGTATTTTTCGGAGCCTAACAACAGTAAAGTTCATTCAACATGCAGGACTCATAACTCAGCATATGTAAAGTTCATAAATTAATGTAATAGGAAGCAGGGTAACATCTGTTCTGGGGTACCCGAACAGAGGGGATTTGGACATTCGAGAAGAGCCTCTGCAGATACTAAAGTCAGCCCTGGAACATATGGGGAGTATTTACAGTGGAAAGGTTCCCTGTCTCTATTGTGTTTCATTCTAACTCTACACATCTGCTCCCAAACCTCTCAGATTTGGGGATGCAAACTCTGTTGAAATAAAAGCCCCTTTCCCTGGGAAACCGTCTGCTAACAAATCAGGATAAAGCAGCCTACCCTTTCTCATTGCATGTGCTTCACCAGCTGTTTGTTCACACTTCCCCTCTCCAGCCTGGCCTGCCACCAAGCGAAATGTGTCAGAAATATGCTCCAATGTGGCACTGGCATGTGCCTGCCTCCAATGGCCACAGCCACTGCAAAGCTAACCACTAATTACTGTTCCTAATAAAATCCCATGGTAAGTTGATTTAAAGAACATTGGCTTAATATGAGATCAAAGCACTACTTTTCTCTCTCTCTTCAAACAAAAAAAAGAAGAAGAAAAATATCTTTGAGAAATGAAGGATGTAATTAAGTTCATGTATGGGCTGTTAAATAACAGAATATTTACCTCCTACTTAAAATGACTTCCTGAGCCACTGTGTGGTGGTCCTTTTATCCAGTGGTCTGCAGTTGAAATAGCAACATTACTGGAAGGGAGCTATAAAAAGGCTTGCATTGTGAATTGCTGCCGCATCCTGATTGCACTAGAGGGGGGAGGAGGAGAAGGTGGTGAGAGCTAAATTAGCTTTCTGGCATGCCAAAGAGAAGATAAAAGGTTGTGTCCCAGAGCAAAGGTTTGGGCTCCAGCAGCTTTTAAAAACTGGGTGTCCACCATTACTCACAAAAACACTCAATATGCATAATTCCGAAAGCAATTTGCAGGGATCCCAAGTTGAAATCTCAGCACTCGGATGTCCCTCGGCACCTTCTCCGGGAAAGCTGGCAAACACCGTCACGAAGCCTCAGAATAGAGAGGCACCAAGAGCAGAGCCAAAGTCCAAATCCGCGAAGCCAAAGACCAAGACTGGGTAAAAGACATAAACTTCCAGAGGTCAAGAGAAGGGAATTCTTAAAAACTGAGCCCCAATTAATACAAAATCCAAAAAAGAAATTATAAAGAAGAGCATGAAATATATTGATGCCTCTAGATGAAACTTTTCTGATTTGTAAGACTTGTCCATCTGCTTTCTCCTCTCTGATACCCGAGAAAGACGCCACTTAACTCTCATTGGCTTTCTCTCCTATTCATTAAAAGGGAAGGAAAAAAAAGTGAAGAGTTAGTAGCTGGTTACATGTGCCAAGCGCTGTTGTCCTGGCTACTTATATACACATTTATAATAATGTAATTGGTTATATAATCTCATTTAAATCTTCCTAACACCCTCTGAGGAGTATGTACTATTATCTACATTTTAACAGTGAACTCTGATAAAATGTAAACAATGACACAAGCCCAGAGACATTATGAAACTTGCTCAAGGACAGACAGCCAATAGGCAGCAATTTAAGCAAGTTCTGTCTGAAACCCTATTCTCTTGTCCCTACCCCACCCTGCACTCTTGGTGGAGTTTCCAATTTACTGTGTTCCATGATCAAAATGTTATAAATCCATGGCTTGCTCATTATCTAAGAGGGAAAGAGACATTCCTGAGACCAGACTGACCCTAGCTCTGCTGGAGAGTAGCAGCTGTCACTGCCGACAATGGATGGATAACAATAATGGGAAGAGAAGATACATCCTGGTGTCACAGAGCTGGGTGGGATGGGGGCGCCCTGCCCATTTAAATCTGCCCCATCTTTAAAGGCTCAACTCTGATGGATCTGTCCCTATTCATTGCAGGAAATAAGGACTCTCTCTTCTCCCGGGTCCTCACAGTATTTATAACTGCACTGATAGGAGAAGAGACGGCCTGGTTTTGTAGCCCCTTGAATAAATGTCCTGCTTTGCCCTTCAAACTATTTAACTGTAGAGTGCCCTGTCTTCGCCCATAAAGTCTGGTAAAGTACTCTGTAATCATAGGTGTTTGACAAATTCCTTTTGAGTAGATAAATAAGTAAGAAAGGATAGCTAAAATGTTGGAGGCATGGAGCTGAATGGAAAGATAAGGAAGGAAAGCAACATATCTATCGAAAATCGACAGAATTAGAGATATGCGGTGCCTGGGATTCCTATTTAATCATAAAAAAGAAAAAGAAAAAAACCTTCCCAAAGTTAATGAATATTGTCTCAGTATTCCTGATGAGGAAATGGAAGCTCTGTGAGTTTAAATTATGTGGACGGCAGTACACAGTTTATGCATGGTATTTAGAATTCAAAACACAGTTTGAACCAAATCCATCCCAGCCAATCCTAAAGAACAACTAGGGCAATGTATACGCTTTCACAAAAGTTCCATGCACTAGGGGAACTTTCCAGAAACCTACAACCTCCAGATGGGTCCCTGGACCAGATAAGTCCTGAAACCTAGAGGGCCCAGACTCTCCAGAACATCAAATAGTTCTATCTCCCTACCCTATAATATTGACAGACCCATCCAACATGAAAACGTTAGAAATATCCCTAAAGAGTGGGATAGAAAGATCAAAAGTGATGGTGGAGTCATACAGAGAATGTTGGGTTTAACAAATGAGCATGATTGCTAAATCAGTATATTGAGATTTCTTTTGGTCTCTAGTATCTTGGAACAGCTAGAAGTAAAAACTTAAAATTGTGGAATTGTAACCCATACCAAACTCTGAAATCTGTTTTGCAACTAAGTATGGCTCTTTGCTTTGAAATTTATTGCTTTTTTTTGTATATATGTTATTTTTCACAAAAAAGAAAAAAAAAGTTGATTGTGATGATAAAAAATATATATTTATTCCTTCTGGCCTCCAATGTTCTGGAGCAGTTAGAAGGAAAAATCTGAAAGGATGGTTTGGGAGACCATGACAGACTCTGGGATTTGTCCTATAACTGCTTGTTGAAGAGTGCTTTGAAAACTATAGCATTTTTTCATTTCTTGCTTTGTATATGTTATAATATACAATTTAAGAAGTTTAAAAAACAAACAAGCATAGTTTGAACTTTCTCCCAGAACATTTTGCCTTCCTTCTGAAGAGGCAATCAGGCAAGAAACACATGGAGAATTTCGGGGATTGGAGTTCTCCCCTCAGCAAAGTCACCCCAAAGCACTTCCAGGTTTTTCATATTTGTTGCTATAAGACATAAAACCTGCCATATTTAAGTGTCTGCTAAGTGCCAGGAGATGGAAGGTTGCTTCCGGTTTCTCACGTGTCATTCCACAATTATTAATGATCATATACAAGAACAGGCATTGGTAGTCTTGTTTTCCTTTTTCAGACAAGAAAATCCAAATTTCAAGAAGTAGAAAGCCTTGCCCAATGAAACATATGCAGAATATGATGGAGAAGGGAAGAGAAGCCAAATCAATCAGACCTCAAAACCCTTACTCTCCTCTTAGGATACTCCTTCCCACACCCCCAGTAGGACCCAAATCAGCAAGCTTTGCTCCCTAAGTTAAGGTAGCATCACTTCCGGCTTGCTGGCATCCCTAATCCTGTCCTGGAGGAAGAGAGCCTGGTCTGCAAGGAGCCAGCTCAGCCCTGCACTGAGGCCTCCCCTAGGGCAGGGGCTAAGAGCACTGCAACCACAAATAAAACAACTAGCTACCGCTTCAGCCAGGGTTAACTCGTTTATTCACTCTACAAATATGTGTTCATTGCTGACTGTGCCTCCAAACTTGCTAGCTACCCTTTCCTACTTATTTAACCATTCAAATTATTACTATGTGCCCAGGTATTTTTATAGGCCCTGGAGATTCAGTAGCTTATAAAACCAAGAAAAATTCCTGCTCATAGGTAGCTAATACTTAAAAAAAACGGAAACAGTGCATAAGCAAATAAAGAGTAAGACATTTTGTGTCTAATGTTAAATGCTGTGGATAAACATTAAAGGGGGAGGAGAATAGAAAACATAACAGAGAGGGAGGCAGGATTTGTTATTTTGAACAAAGTGGTCAGGATATGGTGTATTGATACTGTGTATTGATACGATGGCATTTGAGGAAAGGGCTAAAGGAGGGAAGCTATCTAGGGGAAAAGCATTTCCCATGGAGGAAATGGTAAGTGCAAAGGTCCTGGGGTAGAAGAGTGTGTGGTATATATAAAGAAACAGAAATTAGAGAGAAACTGCAAGTTCCCTCAGAGAGAAGACATGGTGTCTCAAACTAATTTATACAAAGGAATAAATGTCCAATAGGAGAGTTCTTGCTGGTGTTCGTGTTATTTTTGTATTTGTTTTTATCACAGCAGGGCTGGATGAGAAGAGGATTCTCCATGCAAAAGGGAACATCGTACAAAATTTTTAAAAAAGGGAACAAGGTATGTGAAGGGGAAGTCTGGTTCTTTAGAGACAAGCATCCTTGATTTCATTCAGTAATCTCAGACTGACCACAAAAATGAATAAGGCATGAGCCTTCCCCAAAACAGACTCACTGCTCAGTGAGGAAGGAGGTCAGTCAAATACCAATCACAACATGGAATTACTGGTACCACCATGGAGGTCTAGAAGCGGGTAACATAGGAGCCCGAGGAAGGATGCTGGGAGAGCCTTGCTCCTTTGAACTTGAGGCATAAGGTGGAGGCCTCTTTAAACACTTCGCTGGAGAAAGGTGAATTTTGTCATTGCCCCAGTTTTTCTAAAAACCCAACTGGTGAGCCTTGCTGACTGATTGGTTAATTCCTTTCTGGGCAATCTCTGCCCATCAAATCATACGCCTACTCCTTGCACAGCTGAGAATGATGCAAACCAGATAGCTCAAGTTTAGTAAGAACACTCCAACTGGGATTTTGTAGTCAGCTTCCCCTCACTCTCCACTGCCCCCTCCCAGCTCCAATCCCAGTAAACAGGTTTTTCTTGCAAAAAATAAAGAACTGGTGGAGTGGGACAACGGTAACTCAGTGGCAAGAATTCTCGCCTGCCGAGCTGCAGACCCAGGTTTCAGTTCCTGGAGCCTGCCCATGCCAAAACTAAGTAAATAAAGTAAAATAAAATGAAAATAAAGCACTGGGGTGCACAGGTAGTTCAGTGATTAGAATGCCCACCTTTCATGCAGGAAACGCAGGTTCGATTCCTGGACCATGCACCATCAATCAATCAATAAATAAATAAAAATAAAGCACTGGTAACAAGAGCAGTCTTAGCTCTTGGATGCTAGAGCAAGGAAACCACACAAATACACCCTAGCCTAGGGAGCCAGAGTAAGACAGAGCCTGTCCATTTAATGGGAATGTTCTAGCACAATGGAAAGGGATAAAAGCTTTCTAATGCAAATGCCATGTGGCTGCGAAGGGCTCTCAGGAAGAATTTATCCCTTCAAGGGATAAAATCGTCAACAGCTACTACACCATGACAACCGGCTGGCCAAGTCGGGGCAAGGATTAGTTTTGGAATTGGTAGTTGAGCTCACCGTCATAAAAACGCCATTCCCAAGTCCCTGCCCTGAAAGCCAGGTGAAGGGAAGGAGGAAGGGAAACTGGTGCTCAGGGGGCCCTCCTTGGGGCCTAGTCCACATGATGCCCTGTTAACCTTCAGTGCCACTTCCTGAGCTGAGGTTCTATGAACGGAAGAGCTGAGGCTGGGAGCGACCCGGACTTGCCACGGGTTCAAGTCTGACTCGGCCAAAGCTCATTCTGCCTTATGCTTGGCCCCAGGGCCCAGGGAACACCTCATGACTGTGACAGTGCTCGCTGTCGCACTTGTGCCCACAGTGGCTCCTGGTGACACTGTCTGTTTGTGCCCAGCTCTGTATGCAAGCCGATAGGACATACTTAAATAATAAAACTCATTGAATGAAATCGAATAATGGGTACATTGCCTAATTCATCTAAATGATCAACTTAATCAGTGAACTGTGCTTATGTTGCCCTTTAATTTTCAATTTTACAACTCATTTATTTAACTACCGGCCACTGTCTTCATTAGGGATCGTTAACAGAGAAATACGTGACATTGAAACTTTTAGAACTATAAATGTTTGTGTTTATCCCATTTATCCCTATGGACCCTATTGCTGTTTAATTCTTTGGATTTTATTTTTGGGAGCACACAGGTCTGTAAAATATCCAGTCATTGCTTAGTATCTTAAATGCCATTTTAGAAAATTTTCAAAAATACAGCTCTTAAACAAGATCTCAAACAGATACATTTACACCAATATTTATAGCAGCATTATTCACAATAACCAAAACGTGGAAACAACTCAAAGTGTCCATCAACGGGTGAACTGATAAACAAAATGTGGAACATACGCACAATTGAGTATTATTTGTCCAAAAGAAAGAATGAACTTATGAGATGTGTTGCTACATGGAAGAAACTTGGAAACATTATGTTCAGTGAAATATGCAAGGCGCATAAAGACAAATATTGTATGATACCACTTAGAAGACAGGACTAGAAATGGCAAATTTGTAGAGATAGAAAGTAGATTAGAGTTCTAAGGGGCAGGAAAAGAAGAGAATGTTCTTTCGAGCGGTAAAATACAGATTTAAACAGGTCAAACATACAATTTCCCTCCCCTTACTATGCCCTCAACCACTGCTTACGGCCAAACTCCAGCTCTCTTACCCAGTTTCTTCAGGTCCGGCTGCCTTCCAAATGCCCTGGAAACCTGACCTTTAAAATTTAATCATTCTTTTAGGTCAAGATTAAAAGCCATTTCTGCCTTCTCTGACGCAATTCTCCTAGGCAGAATAAGTCATACCTTTCTCTGCTCTGCCATAATACTTCTCAAATGTCTTTGTGTTTCTGTCACAGACATATATATGTCTATTGTAACTACCTTGATTATAAATCTTCGAGAGACTCACCATGCCTTGTTCAATTGCATACGCTGCCAGCTTCTAAAAGGATATTTCTCATTATAAAATTGATGGAAAAGGCTTGCCATCAAGAAGCTTCTGAAATTATGTCAGTGTTGGGTATAATCCAGCGAGAGGGAACAGGAGGTGGGTTCATCAGACTATCACTAGGGGGAGTGCAGGTCAAGTTTTGGGGCAATATTTCCCCATTTCAAATGGAGTTGGATGCCCCTTGCTGGGATGGAATTGATGTTGGAAGGCAGTAAGGACCTGGTCATGAAGTAAGGATTGGAAAGTCATGCTTTCAGAGGATGATGGAGAATTCCATAAAGAACTCATTAGATGTTAACGCAGTTCCCAGTCCACATTCAGGAACCAAATTTGTTTCTGTGTTTTTGAGAAAATAAGCAACAAAAGAGAAAATTAATTCTTTGAGGCTTTTATCATTGGTCTGTATTATTATTAATCTGGCTTGGGGTTGGGGAAGACAAGAGAAAACTTGATGGAAGAGGAGACAAAGCTGAGTTGGTCCTTGAAGGACAAACAGGAGTCCTCTAGGCTCATGAAGTGTCAGCTGCATGAGGGGGAATGAGAGCACATGGGGCAGAGTAAGTTGTAATTAAAAAACCATTCAGGGGCTGCAAGTTTTTCAGGATGACTACTGTTTACCTATCCATTCATTCCACAGTTAGAGTTCGAGTCACCTCAAACTTCCCTATGGATATGGAAACGTTATCAGGTTTTAGAATGATGAAGGAAGACAAATTTCCTGCCCTCTTGAGAGTCACATTAGAGAAATTAGGGTGCTTTTGGCAAGTGGCAAGAGGGGGTAGCAGGGAGGCACAGGAAGTAAAGTTAGAAGGATGGGTCTGTGCAATGAGAAGGCTTGGTATGCCTTCCCAAGCAAATTGCATTCACCCTGGAAGCCAGGAGCAGCTAATACAAAATTTCCAGCTAGAAGATGACATAATCCAATTAACTTTGGGAAGAAGGTCTCTGCTAGCACAGCAGAGTTTGGAAGGGTAAGGACAAAACACAACAGACATCAGGAAAGTTTTCATAGGCAACAGCTAAATCGTTCTTAGAATAAGATTGGATCAAACCAATGGAGACGAAGGAAACAGACCTTCCAGAGCAGAATGGAAAAGATTCAACTTAGAATGTCATTCTCTCCCCTCCACAGGCACACAGTACAGTGAGAGTGTAGAACACATTTTAACTTAAAAATAAGATAAAATCAAATAAAACCATTTTTCTCCTTCTTCCATTTCTACCTCTGAGCAGGAAAGGCTGGAGAGAATAGTGAGCCTAGAAGCACTGCATAATGCAAATATAGCATCAGCCCCAACTTGGAGAGAATCCACTGCCCTTAGAGCCAGGGGTTAATGCAGATTGAAGCAAGTGGGCTTGGGTTGCGGAGCCAAGGTCACATGGGCATGTGTAACTCGAGCTTTTGCTGGGGGTCCCCTCTGATAACCAGACAGCAGAATTGTGTCCCCTGGGATCCCAGGGCTCATGTCCCAGCCTGGGCAGAAACTAACTGGCACACCTTTTCGTCTCTGTACTATGGAGAAGTTATCTGCCTCCCTAAGTGTCAGACCCCTGGTTTTATAGGGAGAATAAAAATACTACCATGGAAGGCTGTTGTGAACATCAGAAAGTCCACATAAAGCGAAGGGCATCGAGTAACTACAGTAGGGGCTTGATGCGAAAGCTCCATCAAGGACCTGACATCTGTGCCCCTCTCTCTAGAGCATTACCCGCCCCTTCCCCTCAAAGGACTCCCCTCATCCATCCCCCTCCCTCCTCAAGAAAGCTCTTTATAATATGCTTTGAAGTCCTACTTCGCGCCATGATTCCTCCCTTATCATCGAGCCTCCCTTCTTCCCCCTGCCTTCCCCACCTCCACCTTCCATCCTCAAGACAGCAAAAACAGCGTGTAAGCTGTGGTGAGGAGGGACAGCTTATTTTGCCATTACTTTATTAGAGCAGTGGTTAAAAAATTCTAATAATGCATGGAAATTTAAGTTTTGCAGTAAATTTCTGAGCTACATGAGCTGATATGATCTTCCCTACCTTGTGATATACCCTATTAATATTACCATGATCGGATTCAACATGTACCTAACAGACTTGGCAAAGTGGAAATGAACATAGAGATGCTTGAGGGTACTGAGGCAGATTCGACAACCTGGCGGAAGCCATAGTACCAGAAAGAGGAAAAGCCAGAATGGAAATCCACATCTCTTGCCCTCCGGACTCTACACATTTTGAAGGTGATGCTTGCCTCATTGGAAGGAAGGGTGGAAATCTGGCATAGGAGATCACATAACATGGAGTGAGAACTTTAGCTCTTCGCCTCTGCATCCATGGGCCACTGGACCTAAAGCAGCATGAAAAAGTCACGCCACCTCTGTCCAGGTCTGCCCAAAACAGAAGTCATTTTGAGGACCCAAATCTGCCACTTTAATGATGAAGCAATAATCCCTGGGCATGCAGAACCTCTCCTGAGAGATGCTTTCGTGATGATCCTAGATGCATATTTGAAAGCGGTTTTTCGGCATTTGTAAACTTTCTTTCTTTCTCAGACTCACAGCAACTGCACAAGATTACTTCAGAAGAAAAGTAACTCTTTGTTCATTGTAAATTCAGGGAGACCGTAGGGAAATGTCATATGGTTCACAGGTAGACAGACCTCAAACCTGAGGCTGACCAGAAGCTGAGCAAGAGTTTCCCTTTTTTTCCCAAGAAAAAGACAATAAAATTGAGTGTAAAAGTTATAAAACACCGATCCTGTATTCTGGGAAGCGAGAGAGGCTTGTGGTTGAAGTCATGAGTTCTGGGAGCAGCAGAACTTGCTTTGAATCCAGGCCTCCATCACAAAATCTGTGGTCTTGAGTTGGTTCCTTAGCTTCTTTATGCCCAAGTTTTCAGGTCTGGGTGTTGAAACGAATAAAAAGTACAACAGAAGTGTTGCGACAATGTAGAAGGCAACTAGAGAGGAATTAGTATAGGATATTCCATGAAAGGTCTGTGAAAGTGCGGTTTAAATTCTCTAAATTTTGGCGACAATTTTGTTTCTCAATGTTATAATTTTATGATCATCTAATTAAGCAAACAGGTTCATGACAAGCCACGCTAAGGTGCTAATTCAATTCCCGCCTGTGATTTTTTTTCAAGCTTGTTTACCTGTGAAGCCATGTGTAACTAAAGAAAATTCCCACAGCAAGATTGGGGCGGGGCACGGCAGGGCGGGGGAAAGAGTCTTCAGTGCAGTTTTTCTCTAAGCTTGAGCCCAAAAATCTCCAAGCCCCCAAGGTTTAATTATCGTGTGCAGCCTACTGGCGAAGTGGGGGGGTGGGGTAGTTACAGCTTGACAGATTCCCACTAAACCACCCACACTGGAAGAGGAGAAACTCGCAGTCTTATCTGCTGAACCGGGGACCAGGAGGGTGCAAAGAGTACATTTTGGAGATGTTATGAACAAATTCTGCTTGTTTGAAAGAATTTAACTTTCTCCTCACCCCCTTCTGACGGAGAAAGAACAGAAATTGTTGTGCTTATTTTAGCACAATGTGAGCTAGAGACCCCTTCCCAACCTAGCAATTGGTTTTTGTTTTGTGACCAGTTATTGCCACAAAAGGGGGACCCACCCCCAACCCAAGTATTCAATTAACCCTATGTGTGACAGGCAGAGGATTAAAGGTTGGCTCAGGCCCCATTCACAAGATTCCGAGGGGGGCTTTTTTTAAAGGATTCTTCCTAACAAAGGTTGCCAAACTAAGTAGTGCTTTTTTGTTGTTGTTGCTTGGCCCTGGCCTATTGTTACCCAGAAAGCTACCTTTTCCACTTAATTGGGGCTTTAGAATTCTGTATCTATTGTATTTGTATATAAGAAACTGCTCTGCCAAGGATCCATGTAAGTTTATGAATATAAGCATTGATGCATTTGGTGATTCCAAGTGTGTTTAGCTTTCTTTGTATTTGTGGCCATTCAAGTAAGTTACGGTAATAAAAAATAATAACCATAAAATAATAACCAGGACAAAAATTTGTTCCCATATATGGAGCTCCTATTATGTGCCAGGCACTGTAATAGATGCTTTCTACATTTCGTTTCCAGCTTCACCATTAACTCTGTGTTTTCCAGATGAGAACTCAGAGGCCAGGAGGAAATTGGAATTAAGTCCACGCCACACCACCAGCTGAGGCCAACTGCTAGTGCTTTTCCATCTCCCCATGCCACAACATGACCATTTATACGTACATATAAATAAGTCAACATTTATTTATAACTCTTCTCATTTCTTGCTTTTAGCTCCCCAACTAGATGGTAGACTCTTTCAATCTGGACATAAACTCCTAAAAAACAAGAAATTGAGATTAATACCTCTTTGCATACGTGGCTGAAAATTGCAAATCCCTGCAGGGAACAGGTAGGAAATAGAAAGTGTGAATTGTTCCTACTGTAAAACAATAAGAAGTAGTGAAGTAGCAAAATAGGGAGGTCTGAGGAAAATGGGGGAGGATGCACTTCTCAAAGACACTTGTATGCACATGTATTTTTTTTTATCTATGTGTTAATCACTGAGCTAGCCTCAGAATAGGCCTAGCTAGTTTTATTTGGATTTGATGACTGGACCGTGCAGTGGGAAATGTCTGACCTCTCTTGATGGTTAGCTCAGTTAGTTTCATGCACCAAGCAAAAGTCACAAACTCATGGCCCTCAAACCTAATTCTTTCCACAGATCTAGTGTTTGTTTGGCCTGCAAAGGATATTAAGAGCCAGGGAACTCTACCTATAATTTTGGAATCCTGACTTCTTTTGAAACTCTAGAATATGTGACATCATGGGCCCCACGTTTCCCCCCTGGTAATAATCAGCAGTCCCCCTGTTGCACTGCACCTACCCCTTTCACTCATTTGTGGTGCCTTCCTGGCCTGCATGGCTATTTGAATTTGTCACCTCTATGCCCTTGGTACTTGGTTTCCAAGGGACCACTTGTTCAAGTCTGGGTTTATAGGAGCCCTCACCCTAGTCTGGCATTGCACTATTTTCATCATTAAATCACCTTTATTTATTTATCTATTCATCTATGGATCTATCTATCCATATATACATAATTCACAAACCGAGGGTAGAAGATGGAGTTCATTTCCACAATTAAGACACTGTGACCCAAAGTCATCAAAATATTCATTATACAAATTCTATGTTAAATAAATAAATAAATAGATCCAACCATGAGGGGGAAAAGAAGAGTCTGATCTCCTTTTACTTGTTGACATGTAGAAAACGGACATTAGACGCTTAAAGTACAATACAAAAAGGTGGTAACTAGTATCTTTAAGTAAACAGTGCCTTTTGCCATACATTTAAGTGAAACTGAGAAAAAAAAGAAAGTTGTCTGTTCCTATAGATCCCATCTGGCTTATCCATAAATGTTTCCCCCACATATGGCCTTGGTCATATTTCAAGGGTACATCAAGCATCTGTCCAGGATGGGGGTGGGGCTGGCAACCCCTTTCCTTCCCTGTGTCCCTCTTAAAGACTAGCACAGTGTCTGTGGTATGAAGGGCTTGGCACGTGTTGGCTATTAATCAGGTAGTTGAAGAATTTAATTGAATAATGTTTTTTTTTCATCATTTTATAAAGAGGCATATTCATGCCATGGCAGAAATACCTCAAATAATGGAATTTAGCCCTTTAGCAATCTCATCTATTAGACAAATGGCCCAAAAACACAAAACAAGAAAACACCAAACAGGCAAAACCTCTTTGCAGCAGTTGAAGTTGAAACTACAAAATCCCAGTTTTAACTGTCAAGTTATTGGCTTAGTTTTGAACCCTCTAGTCCCTTACTCTTTTTTTGTTTGTTTGTTTTGCACAAGCAGGCACCAGGAATCGAACCTAGGTCTCTTGCATGGCAGGTGAGAACTCTGCCTACTGAGCCACCATGATCCGCCCTAACCCGTTACTGTTAATCTGCATATATGGTGGTTCTTAATTTACATACATAGCTCTCTCTATCTAGCTCCGGTACTCATAATCCTAGTTCTCGCCAGATGAGAATAGAACTATTCACACTGAGAAACATTGCTATTATTAAGAAATTAATTAAATATGAAAGAAATAACTGACAACCTGGGATGGGAAAAAAAACAATTAAAAAAAAAAGCAGGCATAAACCAAAACATTAAAAACCACCAGAAACTACCATGAAACTCAAAAGACATAGTACTCTAGAATTATTTAAAATAACAGAAAACAACCCTTCAGAACCCTGAAAATAGCGCTGTATTACATTATAATTTATGTTCAGTTCACTCTTCTTAAGAAGAAAATTATACAATACATTTTAAAGGATCTTTATATAAAATGATCAACTTTTTTAAAAAGTTAAGCTGCTTTAAAAACAAATGTCCATGCAAAAAAAAAAAAATTTTAAATAAGTGTCCAACTTCCTGGACAGCTGGCATTTCTATGTTAACTTGTTACTTCCTGACACTCTCAGCTATCTGCACCATTTTCATCCTTAAATCACTTTTATCTATAAAGCTATGAAAAAATTATGGCTACAGAAGCCAGGCCTTCAACATCTCATAGTCCTTTGCCCTGATCTTAGATAGGAAGTCTCTGTGATCCCTCTGCTCAGTGAACACACCATTTCAGCTGTGAGTTTGGACTCTGATTTACACACTTTATCTGTTTTAACCCTTTATTTTCTTCCACATTCCTCTCACTTTACTTATAGTAAGTCTTACCCTGCTACCCAGGAGCAAAATAAGAGTTTTTTTACACATTGAATCAGGATATAAAGTGCATCACTTTAAAAACAATGGTGAAACACCCATTTCGTATGTACACACTTACACAAAGCAACAGATGGAACTCTGCCTCTACACACCTCATGTAATTTTATCGATGATAATTCCCGTGGACTAGAGGGCATGTTTTGAGAGCAGCCCTGGGATGGTTCATTTCTTCTTTTATATTATCTTGTGACATGCTGCACTCACAACCTCATTCTCTTGTCCCACTAATCTGTGCTACTGGTAAAAAGTAGGAGGTGAAGGAGGTGAGAGGGAGAGAAGCAAAAATAGAGAGTAGAAGAACATGGAACAATGAATCAAGTTAAGTCAACAAGCACAATTTACAAGGCCCTGTACTCCATGCCATGGGGGAATATAATATAATCCAAGCAAGTGCATGGTTTGGACAGTAGCTTGGTTAGAGAGACAGTGATGTGTGCATGTCATGGGAAGCTCAGGAAAGGTTGGAATAAATCTTGATTGAGAAGAAAAAGGGTCACGAGGCAGGTTTCCTGGAGGAGGCGTCATTTAAGAAAGGCCTGAATGATAGAGTTGGAGGATTGGGGTTACTCTAGATGAAAGAAAAGACAAGCCAAAGTAAGAAAGTAGGGAGGGGACAAAGTAGAATCTGGCAGCAGGAATCATTGACTGAGATTGGGGCTTAGGGTAAATTTAGGATGTAATCCAATCTCAAACAGAAATGGCCCTTTCCCACAGATGGACTTGCATCAGCATCATCTTCTCAGGACCTCTGTCTGGTCGCACTTTAGGGTACACACTACATGGTTTTCTCATTTTTACCAAGCCCTGATGTTGACTCCATGGGTGGAACTGGTATTGGAACAGATGAGGAAATCAAGAAGCCAAGTCAATTCATTACTCTCTCAAAGCCACGGAGTCTAAGTAATGCAGAACCAAAGCTTGGAACATCTTCCCCCGGCCCCATACTTTTGCCCCCATACTTTGTAGTACTAAACATAATGGATTACTGATTTTCTGGTGCTTTAAGGAAATAAAGCACTGAAAACAAAAAAATGTGTTAACCCAGGCTGCAGTGGTTGGGTGCACCATTGGGCACAACATGGGGTACACATTTCTCTAGGGCAAGGGTGGGGGTAGCAAAAATATCTGGCTTCACAGACTATGTGGTCTCTTTTACAACTGCTCAACCCTGCTTGCTTCTGTAGCACGAAAGCTGCCATAGACAGCATGTAAACAAATGGGCATCAGTGTGCCAATAAAACATCAGTGACACAAATACACAAATTTAGGCAGCAGGTAGATTTGGCCTGTGGGCTGTAGTTTGCTGACCTCGGCCCCAAGTTCTGTTTTCCCAGAATATAGAGTTTTAAGTTGGAGCATGGACAGAGGAAAAGCCTGGGTTTCACCTTGGGAAAGAAACTCGGTGTCAGAAAAGATTCTATAGAGGTTTCCTAGGGTTCATAATATTCTCCTGCCCAAATTTGAGACAACCTGATTGTGCAATACTGGGTTCAGAAATGGTTCAGAAATGTTGCTAGCTATTGCAATTGCAAAGATGGATGAGGAGCATGCATTCTAGAAGAGGAGAGAACTGTGGTGACAGAATGTGTAAGAAGTACACAAAGATCCTTGCCTGAGGGAGGCGTGCGAGCTGTGGTAAACTAGAGGCAGGATATTGATACCAGGCTGAATCACAATCAAAAGAATCTTTGTTTGGAAAATGATAATGGTTGATTAAGTGTTGGGGAACATGCCAGTTTGAATCTGTTGTGTACACCAGAAAAGCCAAGTTCTTTAATCCTCATCCAGGACTGCCAGGTAGGATCTTTTTGTTTGTTTTCATGGAGATGTGATCCACCCAATTTTGTGGGTGGTAACTTTTGATTAGATGGTTTCACGGAGTTGTGTCTCCACCTATTCAAGGTGGGGTTGCTTACTGGAGCCCTTTAAGAGGGAACCATTTTGGAGAAAGCTTTAGACCCACCAGATCCAACAGAATCCCCAGAGCAGAGACCTTTGGAGCAGAAGGTAAACATCTCCATATGAAATGAGGAGAGAAGGCTAGCAGACACGGCCATGTGCCTTTCCAGCTGAGATAGAAACCCTGATCATGGGCTTTCTTGAACCAAGGTATCTTTCCCTGGATGTCTTAATTTGGACATTTTCATAGCCTTTCCTTAATTTGGACATTTTCAAGCTGTAAACCATAAACTTGCAACTTAATAAATGTCTCTTTTTAAAAGCGTTCTGTTTCAGGTACATCACATTCTGGCAGCTTGTAAACTAGAACAGGGAGCCTGAATAGGAGTAAGCTAATAAAGGAGGGGAACAGGCTTGCCGGCAGGAAAGAACTGTGTGAGAACAGACAGAGGGAGAGAACTGCAATGTACATGCATCTCTTTCTTATTTACAATGTGAACTTTCAGGCAAGGAATGGCAAGAATGAGGCTTTCCAGGAAAGTCAAGTACAAGCCAAAGAGGGCTATAAATGCCAGGCAAAGGAGCTTTTATATCTTAGAAGTAAAGGCCTCTGTAATGCTTCACCCCTGTGCCTGTTGCTTACCACCCAACTCTGAATTTCAAAGCTGCATTGCTTGTGATCCCCTTAGGAGGGACTCCCCATTGGTGCTTGGGCTGGGGCCCAGCTTCTCTATGAAGAGTGCATAAAAGGATCACTTCTAAAATCCCTGAGGGCTGTTCCTGGAGAGATCTTCTCTGCTGATATAATCATAGTATTAACTCTATTTGGAAGCCATGGCCAGGGCCTGGGTGCCTACCAGACCCAGATCTGTATGCTCTAATGCTCTGATGCCCTGTGCCAGGCTGATTGAAGAAACTTGACCCTAACTACTGAGGGCTATGCCAAAAGGGCAGCTCGGGTTCCTCATCCTTTGACCCAGGGCTTCTCTAGCTACAATATTCATACAAATCACATAGGGATTGCACTAAAATATGAGTTCTGATTCAGTAAATCTGAGGGGTAGAAAATGAGCGTCTGCATTTCCAACAAGCTCCCAGCTGGTGCAGGTGCTGCTGGTCCAAGGACCAGACTTGCGTGTAAGGCAACAGATGAGAACAAAGCTTTCCAACAGTAGCTCCTGACTACAGGGTTGCTGGGGCAGGGGTTCCCACAGCCCCCGAGGGGCCACCCCCCACCATGGGCAGGCTTCTGAGTGTGCCCTGCAAACACTGTTATTTAATCTGTGTGTCAAAAAAGTCGGAAATTACTTAGGTCTATAAGGCACTTCAGGCTAAGTGGGAGACCTGGGAAGTGGAAAATGGGGGAGATGAAGAGACAAGAACATTTGGATGAGAAGGGTGTCATTAGAGGGGAAAAAATGCTCTTGAGAGCTGGAGAGCCCAGATGAGGGCAACTGAAAGACAGGAAGAGGAAGGAGGCGCTACCTGGGAGAAGACAGAGGTGAAAATAGAAAAGCACATGCCAGGGTTTCAATTCCTACTCCATTGGATTTGCCTACCTCGTCTCTTTCTATATTTATTAAGGTGTACACCTTCCTCCTAGGTCATAACTTTTGTTACACTGCACAGACTTATATTTTTCATTTCTATCTTACACTGTTCTGCAACCAAACTATGTATTTGTCTATCAAGTCTCGGCTTGTGCAGAAAGTACAGTCTGAGATGTTGTTCTCATCTTTTACAGCCTGATAAACTCCTATGCATCCTTCAAAATCCATCTAAAATATATACACTATTTCCTAATCATCTCCTTCAGGCAAAATTAGTGGTCTCTTCTACGCTCTTGTCTCAATTCTGTGGTGGATTCCTCACTTTGCAGTGTGGGTAGATTATAGGGCTTCCAGATTCCCAACACATGGAAACCTTTGGGTTTCAGGAAGGAGATATTGGAATTCCCGGGGATTCCAGAATATTTCTAAAATGATATATTATGCTGCTTTTTCCATAGCATTTTTTCATGTATTTTAAAGTAATGAGTCACTAAAATCACATGCATCATTTTTCTGTGATAGGTTTGTCTTAAGTTTAAGATGTTTTCTGTAAAAATATGTATCATATATATGCATGACTTATTATTATTAACCAATATACTGTGACAAGATTATATATTTCAAAAACAAGTAAAAATTACCTGTGCCTATTGTAGACATTTGGTAATTAAAAACATTGATAGAAAGTTACAAATCACTTTAAATGAAAGATACAATCATAAATATTTAATAATTAAGATTTTCATTCCTAAAATGAAATTTTAAAGCTATCAAAGCATTAATTGGCCTATTCAATCATCTTGATCTTAATTTCATGACAGATATTCCAGACATAGAAAAACCGATTTCGTTTCACCTTAACGTTAGTCAAACTGCTATGAGTGCATCCATAAAGTATCTTCTAGTTAGCCATTGCACTAATGTTCCTTCATGTAAGCTCATTTCCTTTTTCATTGATGAAATATTTTTTCTGCTTGCCCTGATTTTGGTTTTGCTGTGGAAGCCAATATCCCTTTTGCAGATTCAAAATTTAGTTTTATGTTGTTTCTAATTTCACGATGAAGCCTTCCACGACATTTACATCGTCTCTTTACATTTCTTCTTTTAAGGTATTTACCAAGATCTGCAGCCTGTGCTGAATACTCAAACACCGAGAAACATCAGCACCAGCAAAGTGTCGGATTCATCTTTAATTCTCCTGCCACAACATAACACACGGCATATAGTGCCTTAGTATATAAATAATGTGTTGTACTTTCTTTCTGTGGCCTGCGCACATATATTTGCTTTGCAAACCAGAAAGTGGTCTTTGGACATTCGATGTTGCAACTGTGCAAAATGTAAGGGCTAAATAATGAATGCTGGTGAGTCCAGAGCAGGAAGAGATTTCATTACAGCCTAGAGGATGGTTGCGGTAACTTTCCAAGCAGCATAGAATCGCAGACCAACTTGAAGGATTAGAGAGCTGAAGAGGAGGAGAGGGGACTTTGCGGATGAATACACTTGGTGGGAGTGGAGCTGATGGAAGAAGGACCCAGGCAAGCAGTTCCTCAGGTAAAGCACTCCCACCTCAGCGCTGTAATTTCAGCACCCACCAAAACTGTCACTTGTTTCTAACATACAAGCTGGGCCCTCAGGGGCTCCCCCTTCACTTGCTGACCCCATCCTCAGGGCCCAGGGCTGGTGGACCCACTCCTTGGAAGGCTGACTAAGCATTTCTCTTCAGGTCTTGATATTTAAACATTACTTTTCACTGACTCATTAACTCAGGTGGACGCTCTTCTTTGTAAGAGGTCATCTCCTCTCCCTTCCCCCTCCTGAGTGCCCTCGGGGCATTTAGCTGTTTGTTTACTGGCCATTAACTGAGGGGGTAGGAGAAGGTCTGAGGAACTTAGATTTGAAAGGTAAGGAGAGATAATAGCCGCTTCCAGTCTGAAGACCAATTAGAAAACAAGCTAGAGCACCTCTGCAATTACAAAACATTGCTGTCTGGCCTGCCAATGAGGGGCAATAGCCTTCTAATTATTCTGGCAGCATAAATTCCATTCCTCCATTGCGGCTCACATACCACAAATACTTCAGAGCCTGTGGAAACTCTCTGGGGGAATTTCTCCATTCAGCTGGAGTGCCATGGAGCAGCTACCTCCCACTGCTTCACTGCGGCCACCCCAGTCCGAGGCACCCTCATTTCTTGTCTGGACCCCTGTAATAACCATCTAACTTGTCTTCTTCCTTCCATTCTTACCCCCATGTAACCCAATCTTCCAGAGAAGTCAGTAAGATCATTTTTAAAGCATGACTCAGACTGTGTCACTCCTCAGCTGGGAAATTTTCCAGCAGCTTTCCAGCACACTTTTAATAAAAAACAAATTCCTTTCTTGGACCCCTGCTTCTCTTCCTGGTCTCAGTGTCCACCGTAGCACCCTGTACTCTTTCATTTAGCCTTGGCTACACTGGCTGGCCTGCTCCTCAGTTAAGCCCTGCACAGTCTACCTCAGGACCTTTGCATAACTCTTCTCTCTGCTTGGGATGCTCTGACTCCTAATGCTTATCATTCACTGCTCAGCCTATAAGTTCACCATCTAAATGGCTTTTCCTGATGGCTTACCGCAAAATCAATGCTCTGCAGTCTCTATTCAAGTCCTCCATTTTAATCCCCCGTTTGGCATTTATCAGTCTCTGATACTTCTCATTTTCATTTCTTTATTTCTTTGTCTAATTTATTGTCCAACCTCCTCTGCCTAGCACATAAGCTCCTTTACAGCATGCTCATTTTTTGACTGCCTGTCCTACATACTTAGAACAATGCACGGCACATAGCGGGTGCACTATAAAGAGTTATGAAATGAAAACTTAGAGGCAGAAGCAACACCAGTTACTCTTTCCTATTGCATGTCCTACAAAGTGAAAGCATGTACTTTAAATATATTCTTCACCTTTAATAAAATTTAGAAAACTTCACTTTTGCTGCCGCTCTTAAGCAACCTTTCTTTGATGTACTTTATCTGTCATGCCTCAGTGGGTCTTCTCTGCCTTTAAAACTTCAGTCTCCATGGTTACAGAAGTAACCTCAGCTAGAATCTGTCTCTCATATTTATCCATTCCTTGAAGCCATACACGCAAAGCTAATCCCTCTTATATCAAGATATGGGAAAATAGAGACCTTAGGCAAATAATTTCTCTGAGAAGCTAAAAGCTAGAATCAGAGGAGCTGGAATCTTGCCTTAACCCTGCTGCCAAAAGGCTGTGCGACCATAGAAAATCACTTCACTTTTCTAGGTGTCAATTTCTTCATCTATAAAAATGAAGGAATTGGTCATAGGGGAATGACTCAAAGAAGTTAGGTAAATGAACCCATGCATGCATGCTAGGGGATGCAGTGCAATCACTTAAGATCTTTTAGAGAAAATCTGAATGACAAAGGAAAATGATTAAAGTAAACATTGCGACTTTAAATTCTAAATATGCTTCAAATTATATAGAAAACTTTAACTTATTCAGGAAAAATATTGACTGATCAGAGAAATTAACTGTACATTGGAAGATTTGTCATGGTTTTATTTTCATCTTTCACCGTTCTTTATTCTCCAAGTCAATATCACTAACTATATAGTGTGTTTGCAGTCCAGAAAAAAATAAATAAACCAAAAATGAGAGAAATTGACCAGACAGCTTCCAAGCTCCTTTCCTTCCCTGGCAGCCTATGGTTGCAAGTTCCTCAAATCATGTAGAAGATCAGTGTAATTGCAGCTTTCTCTGCATGCACTGCTGGAACTTCTTGTTGTGGGGTTGTTGCCCTGAACAGGGGGTTAGGGGATGCAACAATCCCCAACCCAGGCTTGGCCTGTTAAAATGCTGTAATTCCTTAACCCCCAGGGTTGCATTTAGAGATGGGCTTGGGAAGCCAAATGAAGCCACAAAGGACTCTGGGTACTCTTTGATCATTGGGATTACTAATTAGAACTGGCAGAGGCCCCATATCTGTCACCACTTGGGGAGTGTTTGCTTTAGAATAAAATCAATTTAGAAGAAAGCGTACCTGAGAGAGAAAAGAAAAGACACCGGTTTTATTTGACTTAATTGAACCCCTGGATCCAGCTGAACCTGAAGCAAAAATATATTTTGAACCTCCCGGTCATTTGACCCAATAAGTTTCCTTTCTTGATTAAATACCTTGAGGTGGATTTCTATCACAACCCAAAGACTTCTAATAAACCCTACATGTCATATGTACTGTACTAACTTTGCCTTTAAATTGACCCCCACTCAAACGATAGCAAGTTAGCACCAGAAAGACCATTTTTCCTCCAATTTGGAGCACTTTGCTCTTGCCATGCAGTTAATTAGGGCAGAGCTGTGTATGCATCCCGGTCCCAGATTGACAGCCCAGCCCACTTCCTCTCCCAAGCGGCTTCTGACTTTGATTCTGGGACAAAGTCAGGGCCTGAAAAAACTCTCTGGGTACCCTCTTCGAGTCATGATTGCAATGGGCTATAACCTGAGAGCAAATGAATGCTTAAATTAATATTTCAAAAATTCAGCTTATTTTCAAGGAGTGCCTAGCCAGCACTGCCTGTCCTAGAACTGAACTTTTAGCTGCAATTCTTTAGCCTTCACCCCAACAAGTTTAGTGCAGGCAAGAGCTGGGCAGAGCCAGACAGGCAGTGATGGGCAATAGCTCATAAGCAGGTAAGGCCTGGAAGATATTGGAGCCTTCACCTGGGGGGTGACGCTACCTACCTTCAGTCGGCTTGACTTACATCTCAACCTGCTGACCTGTATTGTAGCCTGTTAAATACCCACACTCTTTAAAACTGAGCTTTGGGCTTCTGCTTAGGTTTCCCATATTTGTTTTTGTTGCTGCTGTTCTCCACCGGGTTTTATGGTCCTTTTTGTGAATTGTGAAATTCTTAGAAGCTCCTGGTCTTTCCCAGTGGTTAGATGTTCTCTCTCTTTCTACCTGCAGTTGGACAAGATTTCCCCTATAGCCTGTGCTACACTCTGGGTTTACCAAGATGCTGAATCCATAGTCTCTGAGCTCAAGGAGCACTGATTAGTGTAATCAGGGACATTGCAATACAATATCATTTAACAGAAATAACACAGGGTGCTTTCAGGGCAAGAAGAGAAATTCTTAAGTGAGCCTATGGTGGAAAGATGGAAGAGGCTTTCTGGAGGAAGCAACAGCTAAAATTAATCTTTAAAAAAAAATAGAGGTTGCACAGGTTAGTGGAGGAGTGTTTTAAGCAGAGTCCAACACACACAGTCAGGAAAAATGAGAAACATCATGGAGTATGCTGAGAAAAACAAGCAATGAACATCACTAAAGCACGAAGAAGGGAGTCATTGGAAATAAGGCCAGAAGCGAATACAAGAGGAAGAGAATAGAGATAAGTTATGCTGATATCAATTTTGTAGGTCCTAGGAAGGAGCTTGAAAGTAACCCTAAAGCTAATGTGGAAACACTATGGGGATTTAATTAAGAAAGCAACATAGTCATATTTGCCTTTCAAAAAGTTCAGTTAGGCATGCAATGTGGAGGAATCTGCTAGACATTGAAACTCAAACATATGCCTTGTTGTGAGCTTTGCCATACAAGGAGACTTCATAATGCCAGACGCTATCCAGTGGATCAGACATCTTGGAGGTGGATCCCAATTTGGATATGGCTCAAGGTCATCATACCCATTTGGCCGGCATGACCGGACTTCATTCAGATTGTTCCAAAAACCTCCCATCCCCAAACCCAGGGCTTGTCTTCCACCTACGCTGCCTAGTTCCGATCTATCACTCAGATCCCCACATAACCCAAAGAGAAGGCAACCGAGGCTGTGGCATCTACTGAAAAGCCATGCGCAGCCTCATCGTTGTTCATGTCTTAACTGATTTAATCACCATAAAACCAAACATCATTCTGCTCATTTCACAAATGATGGAAGAGATGCTCGGGCGAGGTCGACTTCCCTGAGGTTGTAACCTAAATCTCAAGCTCTTCCTAAGTTTACACTCATATTTTATTTTCTGTTCCTCCTATTCCAAAGCACTGTGAGTTAATGGGCAACATTTAGGTGTGCCAAACACAAGGCACTGTGCCGAGGGCTCAGCGACCAAAGGTAAAGAGGACATAATTCTATCCCCTCCCTGCCCCGAGGAGTTTAACCTGTCACAGTAAATAATTACCCACATTTTTTTCAATGAAGAACTGAAATGCTAAGGGGTCGTGTAATCTTCCCCACACCCACAGCCCCCACCTGACCTTAGATTGGGTTCTGAATTGAACTCAGCACTGCAGACCCCTGGCATCTTCCACGGCCACCATCCCAGGATTAATCCAAAGGCACCATGAGAAATCACCTGCTAGTGACAGGCTAATCACAGCCTGATCTGCTTCTGCCATATCTGAGTCGGATCTGGAATTTCTTATCAGCCAAATTCTCTTTGAAACCGTCTCGCTGATTTTAGAGGTGTCTTTATGACCAATGCGCAGGACCAGCCTGGCCCTTTCTTTTAGAAAAAGGAATTAGGGAAATGGCGAAAGGCACGCAGCAATCACTCTGTCTGAGAGCAGCGTCCAGCCCACAGCAGTCTGACTTTTCCTCAGGAATGTAGCAGAGACTCGGCCCCAACAACTGGCAGCCGAATCCCGAAGCCTTGTCTCACCTGAGAAATGTTTTCCGCCGGTGCTCCCTTTGTCACAGCTTCAGCAGATTCCCAGCCGTGACAGTTTTGTGCTTCCAACGTGGCTTTCCTGCGAAGCACCAGTGCAGTTTATCAGTCCCTTCGGCGAGGCAGTTGTCAAACCATCGCCCAGATTGCAAAAGGAGATTTGGATTTGGGAAATCTCTCCAGGGCTGCCAGGGGTGCTTGGCACCGCCTGGCGCGACCAGCCACGTCCGAGCTCCATCCAGACTGCTGACCTGGCACTGGCGCTGTGCGCTATAACTCGCTCTCACAGGGAGGCTTTAACTGTCTCTTCCCCAAGCTCAGAGTCCTCACGTCTCTCTAAAATGCATTTTCCTGTGATGCCACTCGACTGACGTCCCGGTCTCCTCTCTGCCAGGGCTCCAGCTACTCAGAGGTTCACAACCCAATCCCTGCAAAAGATGCCAGTTCAAAATTTATTTTATTATTTTTAGCAGAGTGATTACTCCCCAGGCTTCTGCTTACATGGCTGTCTTTTGTTAGTTAAACCAATTAAAATGTTACGAGCATTAAGATATCTGTAAAGATTCTGATGTTTTTTCCGTAAATACCTACCAGCCGAAGTCATTTCATTTTTAAAAAAATAATATAAAAAACAATCCAGGCAACCATTCCCTCATTCCTGTATAACATGTCGTTCTCTTTTAATTTATATGACTTTAAAACTCCATATGGAAAGGATATGGTTGACTCGGGAGACGTGGATTATGAAAATGTAACTGGATAGGAGATTAATAATGCACATTAGAATATGGATTATATTGTGGGAGGAAAGTGAGAGCGACATCAAAAAGCACAGAAGAGTCCAAGGAGACCCGGTTTCCAGTTCCAGACCCAATACTAACTTAACTGCGTGGGTTTGTGCAAATTATTTGGTACTTGAGTTTCTATGTCTTCCCCAGGCTTGCCAGCAGTGAGGCTAGTTGATTTTCAACAATCCATTCCAGTGTCACCTTTCTGATATGTGCTGTTTTTTTTTTCTTAAGCCAAACATTTCTAGTTATAGCTTTTAGTGGTGGTATAACATGGTGATTATAACCACTGAAGGCTCTCAGGCTTCAAATCATGGCTGTGCCCCTTACCAGCTCTGTAACGTGGGCAAATAAGGCAACCGATCAATGCCTCTGTCTCCATATTTATAAGATAGGAAATCATTACCTGTCTGGTGGGCTCGTACGGTTGCTGTGAAAATTAAATGTGTCGATACAGGTGAAGTTGCCCAGACCAATGCTGGGTCCATGGTTCATTCTCAATTAATGTTAGCTACAATCATTCTATTCATGGTCCTAGTTTTACTCCAACAGAAAATGCTCATACAATCTCGCCCTGACTGGAAGCGCATATCTCTTGCTGAATAAATGTGAGAGTCATAGTCTTATTGAGTTGGAATCCAATTGATGCTTGCAAAGCTAAGGATAGGCCTCTGAGTTTAAGAAACTGGTTAACGCAGCAGAATCAGCATTTAATGAGCCTTTACTCTATGCAGGGACATTCTGCCACAAACTTTCTCTCTGTCATCTCCTTTGTTTCAGCGCACCATGTGAAGTGGTTTTCCTTTCAGCAACCATTTAAAATTACCAAGTAAGGTAATGTCAATGTAGAAAAGTTATAAAGTTTGTGAAAAGTGATGGATCCAGGTAGTGGTAAATCCAGAATAAGAACCCAAGAAGACCCATTTCATGTCTACTAAAGGATGAAATCATTCATCACATGAATTACCCAAAGGAAAAGGTTCATTGCAACATGAATGTAGAAATTAAGATGGAGCTTTACAAAGAAGAGAGTATGATATCAACCTTTTTCTCCTTAGCCTTTCTTTTTCCATATTTAATGATGAACGCCAACTTTTTACTGATTCTTCATTCCTAAAAGAGGCTTTGAGTATGGCCTCTCCCAATATTTATATATCAGTTGTGTGTGTGTGGGGGGGGGGGTGTCTCATGGTGATACATACAAATTAGACAAATTAACAAAACTGAATATAAAATCTTTTTTCCCAGAAGGGTTATAATAATTTCACAATTTTTAACTATTTTATTCTCATATATGATTATATGAGTGGGCCCTGAATATAATATGTGATGTGTGATCACTCAACATATGGCTAAAGGGAATGCTGGAGTAATTCAAGGCACTGAGAGTATCAGTAAGTTTGATTTCTTTCTTATATTTTAGATGAAAAAGTTAAACGTGAACATACTTTTTAAACATTTCTTCTTAAATCATATTTGGAACAAGGCTTGCAAATCTAGGAGAATAAGCCAGATTTTATTATATTAAAGTCTACTGTTACTGTTCTCTCTACTTGGTGACTTCTAAACTTCTCCTATTATAATGTTAAAGTCCCAAGTGTGAACCTCTGGTGATAAGTGAAATCAAGAGAAAAAGTACTTATTCAAGCTTGGGCCAGAGCTTAAAAAAGGGGCAGTAGAGTCAGAATCCAGTAAAAGAATGGAAATACTCTGAGTACTTGGATAAGGAAAATTTAATATAAAGAACTGTCAGTTAGTAGAAGCTGGTCAATTACTAAAAGCTGCTAAACAAGACTCTAAGGTACAAGCAGAAGCAAAAGAACAGTTACAACCTCTAGACTGAGGGAGACAGGACAATGAAGGACTTAAATACTAGGAGAGCACCCCCCAAACACACACACACACACACACACACACACACACACACACACACACTCAGAACTGAAATTCCAATGTCTTCAAAGATGGTATGCTACCACAGGCACCCACAGTACGTGGGTGGTGAAAGCTTTTGCTAGGAGATGTGTACAAGCAGCTCTGCAAAAGCAATTCACTGTCACTGGAAAGAGTGACTATGCTGGAGATGGTTGGCAGAAGTAGCCCATCATTGCCAGGAAGTATGGGTAAGCTGGAGTTGTTTGAAGCAGCTGCTAGAAGGAAGAACATGGCCATGGCTGCTGGGATCCCAAATTGAGTACTATTACTACTATTACTACTACTACTACTACTACTGGTACTACTACCAATTACATCGTCATCATTACAATAGTCTTACTGAGGAGAGCCTGGAACTATTAGGGGAGTGTCTTTCAACATTACCCCATGGCATCTATAGATGAAGCTTAATGTGTCTCCAGCTGGCAAAGGAGACACGCTTAGAGCACCCAGCTCCAGTGTTATAAAGCAAGACAAGAAAGGCTGGATTTAGAGCTGAAGGAAAATAAATTGATCTCTGCCATGCTACCTAAAGAAAAACTCCTAAGGAGAAGAGGAAATGAAGATGAACAGAGAGGAGTCACCTCTCGTCACAAGAAAAGTCATATTGTACTGCCAAATTCAGAGACGCTGCATTTCATATATTTTATAAAATGCCTCATTCTCTCCACTAATCTCTCTGACCTTCATTAAATCAAAAGATTATAATGACATGTTCGATATTCTGGTCTCAGTGCCAAACATCTTTTTTCAAATATTAGAAGATGCCTTTTTGTCCATCCTGAGAGTTCTCTTTCCCTTAAATCTCAAATTGCTTTCAAATCATTTCCTGCTAATTCTGAGGATTATTAACTTTACATGTATCCCTTCATGATTTCTTTCCATATTAAGTGCACATGCTGTTACCTTGCTGTGCAACTCTTCTTGATGAGTCCACGTTAGGCAATAACTGCTCTCCCTGTTTTACCTAGGTTCTTTCTATTATTAAAATTATCACCCTGATATTTATTTGCAGGTCTATTTCTCTTGTGGGTCCCTTCAAGAGCAAAGTCTATGTCTTATTTATCTTTGTTTCTTTATACTCTAGTGCTGTGTATCTCAACCTCCGCACTATTGAAATTTGGGTCTAAGAATTCTTTGCTTGGGCAGGAGTTTGGTCAGGAGAGAGGGCACTGTGTTGTGAACCATAGGATGTTTAGCAGCATTCCTGGCTTTACCCACTTTATTCTGGTTGCACCTTTCCAGCTGAGACAACCAAAAGTGATGCTTCCAGACATTGACAAAAGTCCTCTTAGGACAAAAATACCCTGCTTGATAAAACTACCCTGGTCTGATTACTGGATCAGAGTTAATATTTGAAAAAAAAATGCATGTTAAACAAATACCACATTGCACTGGAAGTCTTTAAAAATTACATAAAACATAGGCGTTTGACAATTCATCTATCAATCTATTTCTCTGTGAAAAAATAAACTACAAATTCATTCAATTAATAAATTGAATGAATGTACTGAGCCCTTATTCTGTTCAAGGCATTTTCTATCCCTGAATGGGGAGGTGTAAGCAAAATAAATCCTTGCCCTGACAAAGGTTAGCTGACAAATAAAAGGTGTTTTAGCAGCAACTGCATGCACAAATACACCTGTAAATCCATTTTATAATTCCAGTCAATAATCCATGCATTTCTTAATTCATTTCCCAAGTAATTGTTATCCATACTCTGGGTTGGAAACAGCTATGCCTAGTGCTGGGGATATAAAGCTACATGGGTTGAGAAAACCTAGTAAAAAATGAGTGCAATAAAATTATTTAGTCATTCAATAAATATTTAGGCAGAGTGCTATATAATAGCAGTAAGGTACTGCTACTGTCTCACATAGCCAACAGTCTAGGAATGAAGAGACAGCTACATGAAAAAGAGAAAGGATCCTATAGAAGACCATGGGAGACCAGAACAGGTGCATCTGCTTTAGGCTGAGGGAAAATATTTGTGGTGACTTTAACACATACCCATAAATTCTTTAACACACCTTCCATAAATGTGGAGTCTGATTCACCTCTCCCTGGACACTGACCACAATAAATGATGCAGTTCTAACTAATGGATGGTATTAGAAGTGATGCTGTATAGTCCACCAGGCTATGTCATGAAAGTAACACAGCTTCTTTCTGGCACTCTCTACATGGGGCCTCACTCGTGAAACCTAGCACCATCATGCAAGGAAGTTCAGACCATCAGGCAAGGCCACGTGGTATAGGATCTCTGGTTGTCAATCCCTGCTAAGCTCATAGCCAACAGCCAGCATTAACCACCAGACATGTGAGCTTTCACATGATTCTAGCCTTCCAGTTACCCTGTCTGACGCTAAATGAGAACACAGAGAAGCTACCTTCACCAAGCTCTGCCCAGATTGCAAATCTTGTGACTGAAACAGATGTTGACATTGTTTTAATCCACTGAGTATTGGGGTGGTTTATCACACAACCATATTAACCTTAGCAATAATATGTGTCTTTAATACAAATTTGCACGAGTTGCAGTGGATGCAAAAGCAAGGGCATTATCGAATATATGTTGCATAGTTCAGGAAAGATTTCATGAGATAGTAATATGATGTCTATGTTGAAATATGAATATATGTGTTTAGGTTTCCTGGCTGTAAAAACAAATGCCATGCAAGGGGTTGGCTTAAACAACAAGAATTTATTGGCTCCTGGATGTGGAGTTGTAAGGAAAATAAATTTCTTCCCTAGAAATTCCTCCTAGGTTTTGAGCCCAGGAGAAGTCCAAAATCAAGGCACCAGCAAGGCAATGCTTTCTTCCAGAAGACTGCAGCTTCCTGGTTCCAGATGACAGGCAATCATTGGTCCTTGGCTTGTGTGTCATGTGACAATGCACACAGAAGCCTCCCATGGCTTCTCTGGGTTCTATTGACTCCCAGCTTCTCCTTGTGTCTTTCTCTATATATGTCTGAATTTCCTTTTGCCTATAAAGGACCCCAGTTGTAGGATTAAAACTCATCCTGATTCAGTTTAACTTTAACTGAAGTAACCTCATCAGAAGGTCCTATTTATCATGGTTTCACATCTACTGAATGGATTAATATTCAGGACATGTTTTCCTGAGGTATATAGCTCCAAGCCACCATGACATGCTTCAATCAATATTAGCCAGGGATGGGAGAAATGGCAGGTCAGCAATTTCATGCACAGGGAGGAGTGTAAGCACAGAATTAAAGATGGAATAGTCCATATATTCTGCAAAGTATGAGAATTTTGGCTTGGTATGCACACAAAGAATAGTGTTGGAATGCAATATTTAGCAAAATAAAGCTAGATCCAGATATGGAAAATCCTTTCCAATTATTATTCTGATAAAATATACATAACATAAAATTTATCATTTCAACCATTTGAAAGTGTACAGCTCATGGCCTTTGGTACCTTCACAATACTGTGCAACTGTCACAACTTATCTACGGCAAATCACTTTCATCACATTTGAAGGAAATTCCAAAGCCGTTAAGCAGGCTCTCTCCATTCTCCCCTCCCTCCATCCCCAGGCAACCACTTATCTGTTTTCTGTCTCTATGAATTTGCCTATTCTGGATATTTTATTTAAATAAAATCATACAATACATGTCCTTTTGTGTCTGACTTCTTTCACTTAGCATATTGCTTTCAAGGTTCATCCTTGTTGCAGCATATATCAGTTTTTCATCTGTTTTTATGGTTGGATAATATTCCATTGTAGGTAATACTTCATTCTGCTTATCCACCCATTACCAGACGTGTTTAATGGTTACATTTACATTTTGGCTATTGTGAACAGTGCTGCAATAAACATTCTTGTACACAGGGGGTTTTTGTTTGAACCCCTGTTTTCAATCCTTGGGGGAACATAACTACCCATGGAATTGCTAGGTTGTATGGTAATTCTATGTTTAACTCATTGAGAAACTACCAAATTGTTTTTTCCCACAGCAGCTGCACCATTTCACATCCCCACCAGCAATATATAAGGGTTCCAATTTCTCCAAATCTTTGTCAACACTCGTTGTTTTCCTTTGTAAAACTTAAATCCCTACTTGTTTTGGTTTGCTACAGTTGACAAAATGCATTATACCAGAAATGGTTTGGCTTTTACAATGATTTATTAACTTATAAGCTTACAGTTCTGTGGCAGTGAAAATGTCCAAATCAAGGTATCACCAGAGTGATACCTGTACTCTGAAGACAGGCTGTCAGCAATCCTCAGCAACCTTGCCACATGGCAAGGTACATGGCAAATCTGCTGGTCTCTTCCTTCTCTCCCGAGTTCCATTGCTTTTGGTTCTGGCTTCTTTCTCAGATTCTGTGTCTTTTTCTTTCTGTCTTCTGTATACATATATATTTTTCTTATTTCTTTTCTTAATTTTTTTTATTTTGTCTTTTGTATATTTTTGTCTGTTTTTCATCTTTTTATAAAGGATTAAAATCCACCTGGGGCATGCCTCAACTGAAATAACCTAATCTAAAGCTTCCACCCACAATAAGTTTATACCCACTGGAATGGATTAGCTTTAAGAACATGATCTTTTCTGGATATATATAACATCTCCAAACCATCACACTGCTACTGGGTGTAAAACAGTATCTCATTGTAGTTCTGATTTTCATTTCCCGAATGACTAATGATAGTGAGCATCTATTCATGTGTTTATTGACCATCTATAGTTTGTCTTTGGAAGTTGTTTAAGGAAAATCTTTTATGTCATACTCTGGGGTTTGAAAATTATTCTGTGAACTATGGGAAGCCATTCAACATTGCATGATCACAAACAGATTTAAAATTCAGAAAAACCAAAATGGTGGCAATATGGAGGACTCCTTGTAAGGAGAATGAGACTAGAAATGAAGGCAGGTCATTTAGAAGATTTGTGTGCAGTAACTCAAAGTCTCAAGGAGTGCAGTACTGAGTGGTTTAACTGTTTACAGTTTTATTCTCCTCTTCCCTTCTTCTTGCTTCAAATATTTCTGCAACCATACTGGTTATTTATTTCATTTGGTAGTTTTGAGAAAGATTTTTTTCTAGGAGTCACAGAAGCCTGAATGAGAATGGTGTTTCATCTTTTAGCTCCCCTAAACAATCAGAGATGTGTCTCAATTTTCATTTGCCTTGGTCAAATAATATGCAAAATTTCACAGCTTAGAGAATAAAACTGTCACAGTAAAAATTAAATGCCACCTAGTCTATTTTGCAGAAATGCAATAATTCTCTTTCCAAATGATATGAAACAATGAAAGAGATGATCTTTCATATCACATGTTTACATTTCTCATTTCTACCTCTGTATAAATAAGCAGGGAATCATTAACTTGCCATTCTTCAGGGAAAAAAAGAATTTTGTCAATGCCCTGTGCTAAAGCTCAACGTGACAGCTCATTCCCTATGTATTAATCTTTCAAGCATTCTCATTTTTGAGATATCCAGAGTAATTTAAAACATTTCTATGTTATTCACTTTACAAAATGGCATCATTGCTGTATTCTAATTATTTGGTAATAAATGTTTACTGAAGAACTTTAAAAAATTAAAACCATTGATAATCCTCTCAGTCAGAGACAACCACTGCCACATTTCTGTGTATTTTCTTAAAGATAAACAGGTAGAGGGAGTCAGGGATACATAGAAATGCAGGTGTACATTAAATATAGATACAGGGATATTAATTTATGTGATTTTTATACTTCTTTCTTTTTCCCACTTTCTTTTTGTTTTCTTCTTCTCATCTTCATTGACTTTTTGGCTCATCCCTGGATATCACAGACTCTTGTCAAATCTCCTAGTTGAGCCTGTGTGCACTCTAAGCCTTCAGATGTAAAGTGTAAGCTCCGGGAGGCCAGGGACCAGAGTGGTGTACGTTAACCTCCTCTCAGCAATGAGATGAGCACTGATCCTGTTGTAGAGCTGAGCAAAGTCATTGCCAATCACATGATAACCCCAAATCCCCCCCAATTTTCTCCATCTCCAGTGCATAATCACAGTAAGCTACCAAAGCCGCTACACAGTCAATCTGGCAAAACACTTATCTTGTGCTGCTGCTTTTTTTTTCTTTTCTACCATTCCTCTTGACCCTTTTTCTACTTGTTTTCTCTCTTTCTGTGATTGTGGAGCCTTACATGGAGAAACAGTACAGAAGGGGGAACCACACAGTCTGATCCAAAATTGGTGCTTTTGTAATTTAGATAGCAGTAGCATAATTTGTGATTATCATGAACCTCAGTCAGTTGAAATAAATTACTTTTTTCTTTCAGTTCATATTATGATTGTTATTTTCCATACTGTGAGAAGACCTTTTTTACAAAGTAGATGATACTGAAGTCTGACCCACTATCACTTAAATAAAACCATATAGATAGTTAGAAAATATAGGTTTAAGTCCCAGCTCTACTACATGCTAATCTTATGACTTTTGACATATTGCTTCAACTATGTAAACCAGTTTCCTCGTCTGCAAAATGGAAGATAATAACACTCAGCACACAGGGCTATGACAAAGATTAAACGAGGAAATAGATGCAAAGCCCCCGGACCAGAGTCCAGCTCATAATAAACGCTTTTGGCAAACAGTTACTGGGCCCTATGCATTTTTTTAAACTAAATCTGTTCCCTCACTTAAAAATAGAAAATAAATGCCTTTCCTTTTTGTAAATGTGATTTCACTTCCCTCACTAATCAATCCTCTCAAGAAGGCAGAATAGTTCTATAGCTTGAACAAAATGAACTAACACTTGCAAATGAGCTTCATAAAATGTAAGAGTACACAATAAAAATTAGTGCAAATAATCAGGTAATGAAAGTACAAAAGCATGGTGAATAGTTACAACCTATGACCGTTCTATTCCATTTTCCTTCTTTTACCATCAGTTGGAATTAGGCCTAATGAAAATTCTAAAATGCAGCAAAAATATTTCAGTCTAGTAATTCTATCTTTCATAGATACAAATGCTCTCAGTATTTATGAAATTGCCTTGTGAAGATAGGATAAATGAACTAGGTGTTTGCAAAAATAAAAAAAAAAAAAAAAAACGGTGGCTATTTCAAATGCTATCAAAAGCTGTCCTGAAGGAAAAGTTCAGAGTATCCTTCCTCCATGTATTTATTCTATTTCCAAGACTGTGGCACCTTGGAGCAGGATGCACCTTCTAATAAAAAGGCAAGTGCATCTGAACATTTGCCTTGGAGATAAGAAGTGTAGACCTGCAGACTGAGTTCCTGGGCGGCCAAAGACAGGGCCTCTTGATATCACAGCTCAGAAGCTGAATTCTGCCCTTGAAATGACCTGTTTTTTTTCCAACCTCCCTCATTCTCATTCAGTTATCGCCTGCTCTTAGATTCTTCACTGCCAGCATCCATGCATATCTGTTAGCTCTGGGTAAACTTTCAAGGGACACAGGATGGACTTTTTTCCTCCAGGGTTCCAAGGCAGATTCAGAAGAGATGAAAAAAGCCATTGAATGTTAAATGAAGAAATTAATGTGGCAAAGCTAGGAATCCTTAGAATTGGGAGTTGAGATACAACCGCCTGCATTTAATTTTCAATGGGTTGTTTTCTTTGTGCCTTCCCCCAATCTGAAATCAGATGCAGATAAAAAAAAATCCTGAGCACAGACTATTTCACCAGTACTGCGAAAGGAATCCTGGCGTGGGCTACTTCATAATATTTTAACAAGAACAATGCAAGGTATTTATAACTGTGTGTGTGTGTGTGTGTGTGTGTGCACATGTTAGATATGAGTAAACCAAGAATCAAAGAGTTTAAGCAAAGTGTCCAACTTTACACAGCTAAGAAGTAGAAAAACTGGGATTGAAGTTCAGATGATCTGGCTCTAAGCCTGTATGTAAATTTACAGACACTTTGGCTATTTCATAGCTTTGCATCACCGATCTTAGAAGGGAATTGCTTTTAGTTTCCTTTTTAATTATTTCATATCTATTGACCTGATGTGCTTTCTCATTTCCCTCCCTGCATTAGAAATGAGAAGAAATTGAAGCAACTTATTGTGATTCATTTGTACCATTCTATCACAATCCTTGCAAAATTCAATTACTAAAATCATTTCAATTTCTTAAATATACAAGCCAATGAAAGTGACCTGTATCATGGGTATGTATGTATAGAATCAAAGGTCTCATGCAAAATTATTATCACCCTTGTAGTTTCAGGGAATAGCTCTTAAAATGATATTGCTTCCTTATAACTTTAAAGAGATTATTTTGCCTCCTTTCAAGCGGACAGGTTCTTCATGTGAAGTGCAACTTTTGAATTCCACCTCTGCAGAAAGCGCATCTGTTCCTCTGCAAAAAACAGCAGGGCACATCTTGAGACCCCCATGTGTGCCGGGCTCCTTGGCTGAACGAGACACCCCACGGGCACTCACAAAACACTTCCCGACTTGTTGACTGCAACCTGTCCCTGTTACAGCTAAGATTTAAGATGTTTATATTTTGCTTCCTGTGATAATGTTGTTCTTCCCTCTCCACCCTTTTTTTCTAGGATTAAAAAAGAAATCTCTTCGAAGAAAAATTAAAGCATTCTGCTGATTCTCATCAGTCTCCTCTGAAGCAAGACCCTCATTGCTTTTCACAAATGGACAGACTTTGTGAGAGAGTAGCAGCATTTGCTTTCCAAGTGAGGCAATGACCAGCATGTGTCCATATTGGTCCCTGCCCTTTCTCCAGGACACCCCATCCTTATCTCCTTTTTACCTAATGCTACAGCTGAAGCAGGATGCCATGTATGATTTCCCCGTTCCCAACTCTTAAGAGGATAAAAAGATTAGATACAAGTCTTGCTTCATTCTCTCAGAAAAGTCACAAGTACCATTGTTTTATGTACTCATTCTGTCATTCGGTACATATGAGGTATTTCTTCTGGGCCAGGCTTAGCAATGCTTAAATTATGTGGCCACAGTGCTCAGAAAAACTCCCCAGTCTAGTAAGAGGAGCAGGCATGCACATAAATTCTAATGGGAGACATGGTATTTCTTTCATGCTTCTCTGACCTTCATCCCATAGGAGCATGGCGATGAGAGCAGTTCAAACATCTCAAACCAATGGGTCACATGAATGCCAAGTGTTCCTGGGGGGGGGGGGGGTGGCGTGGGAGAGCAAGCTGTCACTAGACCTTGCATGAAAGCCTGGCAGTCCTGGCATTCCATGAGCAGATGCAGGGTGCCAATGAATTGACCCGGTAAGAAACGTTCTAGAAAGCAAGGAAGAAAAGCATCTCAAAAATCAAGAGTGAGTCAACCATGTCAGCTGCCCTGGAGAAGTTGAGAAGTTGGGGCATGTGCCCACCATTGTTTCTTGCATTTGGGAGTCCCTGGGCAATCTCATCTTAATGTTAGAGAGGGAGTGAGAATGATAGGATACAAGAATGGTAGAGAAGAAAGTAGCATGGGCCACAGCTGCTGGATATCTGAGGGAGAGGACAAATTGCAACAAATGGTTGAAAAATGACTTGAAATTGAGGAAGAAGCAATGAGTAAGCTTCATGCTTTCCAGGAGTTTGGCACTAAACCAAGAATGAAGAAATTGCAACTGGAATACAAGGTATATTTGGAAGGAAAGCATGTTTTTTAAGGAGTGAAACAAGGAGACGGAGGACCCTTGAACATGCTTGTGGACTGAGAGGCAGGAGCCTCTGAGAAGAGAGACCAGTGAAAGGAGGATGAGTGGGTAATTAATGAACAGGCGTGGATGGGGCCAAGGGCAAGGTAGGAGTAAAGGAGAGTGATTCGGGTTTGCTTTATTCACTTATTCATCCATTCATTCATTTTACTGTACACAAGGCAGAAGAAGCTAAGACTGGAAGAAAACAATGATGCATGTGAAGGAAGAACAGGGACAGGGCCCCCTGAGGACTCATCCCTGGAGATGGACAACATGTCCTCAGAGAAGTCAGGCTCTCTAGAGGGAGGCTGTGCTGAGGCTATTTTCACTGGGGAGCAAAATCACTTGTACAGAGCAGAAGCAAGAGGTAGAACATCCTTCTTTCTTTTCTTCCCTTCCTTCCTCTCTCCCTCTCCCCTACCTTCCTTCTTTTTTCCTTCCTTCCTGTCTTCCTTCTGCACTTACCCTCTCTTTCTCATGTTCTTTCTCTTCCCAATCTGTATAATTAAAAAGTTTAAACTCTGAACTAAAAAGCACTCTACCAAAGTGGCCTGAATCAAGGGAGATCTCTAATTCAATTTTGAACTATTTAAAGTCAGTTCAGGGAGTAACTTAATTATCTGGAAAAGTTCTTGTTCATCAGTTTTAGGAAGTAGTCACATCAGTTTGCTGAACACTGTGTATGTGGGGGCGGGGGGGGGGAGGGTGTAGCACAGGGATACTCTAGAATAACTATTCATTCCTTTCCAATCCTGACCCCTGGAGCATGTCCAAAGCCCCAGGTCCCCCGCTTCATGGAATCCCTACCCTGTTTGACTCCCTCCTACCCCTTATCATCTCTGGGGCCTGAATTCCTCAAAGGCCATTCCTGGATCCACTCCTTGCCCCCTACCCACAGCCAGGGCTGGTCCCAATGACTGTCTAAGTCAGCACCATGCTTTCCTCCAGGCCCTCCCTGCCCCAAACACACAGCCTAGAAAGTCGATAGCATAATCATTTTAAAGTATAGGGTGGTTATTCTCTTCCTTAATTATTTTGGTCACACTGCATGTGCTTTGACTCATGTTACAAATGCAATTCTGATGACTAATTGGTCAAAGACTTTTGTACATACTTTAATTATCTTTTGAAATAGATCAAATCCAGTCAAGTTTTTAGAAGACACTGTTTCAGTATACATTTCAGTTAAAATTACTGTGTGGTTTCAGTTTCAGTTGATGGTTTTGCAAATTAATGTGGTTCAGTTCAGTTTAGGGTTCACGGTTTGGGTCAGGTCAAGACCCTTAAAGCATTCCTAGATAAGGTGATGATATTCATTTCTTATAATAATAATGCTGAAGACAGACATGAAAATAACCCTTTGCTTCAACTCCATGGTTCTTGTAAAAGTACAAATGAAAGATCTCTGAGAGAGTTTAAATTATCACACGACCAAAGCTTATTTATGCACAAACTACAATGGTGCATGTGTGTGCTGGGGTGAACGGTGGAGTATCACGCTAAAATAAGTAGATATAAGGTCATTGTCTGAGACAACACTCAGGCAGCTTCCTTTTAGAGAAACACGGTATGTGATATTCAAATAACTTCTCTCACCTGGCTTACGTTGTGGAAAAGAGATGCCATGGGTATTTCCCTTTGAAAAACTGAAACCTTCTCTTTGTATTTTTGCTGAAATACCCTTTGAAGAACAAGATTTTATTTCTTTTTGATTGTATAGCAACATTACCAAACAACATATGAGAGTCTTTAGAATGATCGTGTGTGGGCAATTGTGATATTTCTCATTAGGAGCCTGAGGACCCACGTGCTTCATTCTCAGAGCTGTGTAATGTTCCAGGACAATGCCTGAACAACTAAATTTATTAAAAGGGAATATCAGTCTTTATCTGAATCTTTCAAAAAGCAAATATATAGTCCCCAGCAGAGATTCTTAAAATTCCATTTCCTTTCCTTCCTTTTCCTTCCCTTCTCTTCTCTTCCCTTCCCTTTCTTTTCTCTTTTCTTTCATGTTTTGCTTAAAGCACACAACTACTCTAATACCTCTTCTAGAACTACTTCTCTTCCTGTGCTCCCCACACCTCAGGAAACTTCTCTCCAATCTACACAGGAATATTTTCCTTTTCCCCTCCTTTTTTTTTCAACTCCATCAGCACATAATTATGTTAATCGCCTTAGTCTCTAGCCTAAATCTTTTCTTTTTATTTGTCTCCCTCTCTCCACTATTCTAATTTTGACCTTCTCCCATCCCTCATCCTCCAAAATAATGCTCAAAAAATAAAAATAAACCGGGATCAGGGTAAGTCACAACACCTTCCTGGGGAGAGGAGCTGTTGGAACAAGGAAAAGAAAGGAGAACTCTGTGACCACATGCATATTAAAAATGCTTATCCCAGAAAAAAAGAAAAAAAAATGTATCCAAAAAGCAAAATGGAATGTGAGAAAAAGGGAGAAAGTTGAAAAAAAAGACTGAAGAGTCAGTTCATGGGGACCCACGTTTGGTAAATGTGAGATAAAGAACAAGCAGAAAGCTTTGCCAACAAGTGTTGTTGGGGCTGGTTGGAGAGTGGAGGCCTCAGTGACAAAGCCCGAAGAAAGTTACTAAAGAGAAGATGATGCATATACAGACTCACGGAAAAGAGTCTTGCATAGGGAGTGAGATTTTTTTTTAAAGGTACCTTTTATTCAAATACCATGGCAGGATTTAAGCCACTGATGTCATCGACAAAAGAAGATGGTAAGTAGCTAAGAAAATAAGGATTCTTCCTCAAAGCATCAATAGTGAACTGATCCACTGGATCAGGAGCGAAATCCAATAGCATCTATGCCCTAGGCTTTTATACATGAGATGGAATACAGCTAAGACAAGTGAGATTTTGAAAAGAATTGGTCACATGCCTAAATATTGTCGGTTGCTTATTTAGATCTTTTTCCCTCCAAAAGAAATTTGTTTGATGAACATTAGATATGAGCTCTTTAGGGCAAGAAACTCTTTTATCTTTCTTTGCCCAACTAGAATGCCCAGTATACAGCAAGTGCTCAATAAATGTTTATTGAATGGAATAACATTCCAAAATGACAGTTTGGCCAAGCCTTGCTCAACCTAGGTGCCACTCAGGCTGATGGCAGTGAGGTGGATGGAGAAGTGGATGTGCTAGGGCAATGAAGGTAGAACTCCTACTTCATGACTTCGAGTGCAGCCATGAAAAGGAATGCTACATGTAGCAGTTACATTACAGTAGATTAAGAGTTGCATACAGACATCTTATCTTTTATTTTGTAGGGAATAAAAAGTTTATTCTGAAGTTCATACAGCAAAAAGAAGGAAAAATCAAACATCTTTCTCAATCTTATAAGGTACGTATTTTTACCCTTATTTCACATGCACAAACTTGATGTTCAGATTTTTAATAATTTAATCAAGGTCATGCAGAACATGGGTGGAATCTGAACTTCAACCCAAGTCAGCACAGTGTCTAACTCAAAGCAAGGGGTCCCCTAAAGGTGAGTCTACTGGCCTTCTGCCCTTAAATGTATAGGGGGGAAAGGCAGGACGATAAAGATGGTTATCTGTTCATAACGAAGCCACAAAGAGAAAAATTTTCACAAAATATACAAAGACACACGTTTAAATTTCTCCAGAAAAGTTACAAAAATAATTACACAAACAAAATATATATATATATATATATATATATATAAATTAAAGATACATGTGCAATTGGCAAATCAATAGCAAACTATTGATAGTAGTTATTTGGCAGAATGTAAAAGAACTAAAAGGTTTTAAAAAGAATAGAAAATAGACTAAGAACCCACTCAGTAACTGTGTTTCTCCTCTAAAATTAGCAATAGTAGGATGCATCTCACCCAGGCCGGAGGGTTGAGGAAAATGAGTTCTGGAAATATCTTGGCTCTGCTCCAGGGGACTCTGGAAGGATAAAGGAGTTATTGATCTCTACTCCCTTCTCTGGACTGTGGGCGTCTGCTTAGAAAAGGACAGTTCATTTTAAGTCTTTTCAGCCAAGATCAGGACTACATGCCAACATTCAGAAGAGATAAGACAGTCGGGGCTAGAATTTACCAGATTTAGGCCATTCGGTGAACTAAAGGTGCAAATAAAGAAGGAAAGCGAAGAAAAATATCTATGAGTAGATCTAATCTTCAGACTGTGAAATGCTTCTTAAAAATCACCTCAGGTTGGTATATTAGCTAGTTCCATCTCCCTACCCCATATTATCAACAGCCATTCCAGCATGAAAAATTTAGAATGTCCGTAGTTCAAATACCCCCCCAAAAGTGGAAGAAAGATCAACAGTGAAGGTGGAATTATACAGAGAAGGCAGGGTTTAACAAATGAATATGATTGCTGAATCATTAAACTGATGTTTCTTTTAGTCTCTGGTATCTTAGAGCAGCTAGAAGTGAAAACCTAAAATTGTGCAATTATAACCCATACCAAACTCTGAAATCTGTTCTACAACTAATTGTGGTTCGGTGCTTTGAAATTTATTGCTTTTTTGTATATTCGTTATTTTTCACAAAGAAAGAAAAAAATCGATTGTGGTGATAAAAAAAAATATTTATTCCTTCTAGCCTCCTATGTTCTGGAACAGTGAGAAGGAAAAATTTGAGAGGATGGTAGGTAGCCCATGACAAACTCTGGGATCTGTCCTGTAACTACTTGTTGAAGAGTGTTTTGAAAACTATTGCTTTTTCCTTTCTTTGCTTTGTATATATGCTATATTATACAACAAAAAAATAGTCATCCCTGGTTGAAAGTGAAGGAACAGGTATCTTTATGGAAGCCATGATGAGCATTCAAAGTTATTGACAGAATTATTTCTAAGGGACAAATAGAGAATGGGAAATGTCACTGGATTTTGTAGTTTTTTTTGATTTTGTAGTTTTGAAATTTTGTAGACTTGGAGAATAAGATGAATGTTTTTCTGGCTGATCAGTTTAAGAATAAATTTCTGATTAGACATAAGTCTCTGTACTTAAAGGCATCATATATTTTTTATCTTGAAGTTCAAATTTAAATATATTAGCGCTTTCTCTTTAATCCTTTTTCTCAAACTGGCTTTATTGAGACATGATTCACAATAAAATACATGTCTTCAAAGTGGACAATTCAGTGATTTTTAGTATATTCACATAGTTTTGCACACCACCTAAAACCAGAATATTTTAATCACCTGAAAAAGAAATTCATCAGCAGACACACTCCATTCTCCCCTTCTCCCAGTCTTTAGCAACCACTGCTAACTTTCTCCTACTATGAAGATTCTTATTATGGGCATTTCATATCATGGGCTTGTATGATATATGATCAATTGTGCCTGGTTCCTTGCACATAATATTTTTAAGGTTCATCGGCATGGCTCAGTTCTTTATTTCTTTTTATTGTCAAATGATATTCCATATTGTTGATGTGTCATATTTTGCTTATTCCCTGAAATTGATGGATATTTGGATTTTTTCCACTTCTTGACTATAATGAATAATGCTCCTATGAACATTCATGAACAAATTTTTGTTTGGAAACTTGTTTTCAATTTTTTTGGGTGTAAAACTTTAGGAGTAGAATACAATTAAGATTCTATAGTTGAATATAATTAGTAGTATATAACTAGGGATTATATGGTAACTGTATGTTTGACTTTATGAAGAACTGCCAAATTGTTTTCCAAAGTAGCTGCATTATTGTGCATTCCATTCAACAATATATAAGTGTTCCTATTATCCACATCCTTGACAACACTTGTTATTATCCATCTTTCTTTAATTATTGCAGCCATTCTAGTGGGCATGGTGGTATCCGACTGTGCTTTTCACTTACTTTTCTTAACAACTAAAGATCTTTTCAAGTTCTTTTGGCCACTTGTGTATCTTCTATGAAGAATTTTTTTCAAATCCTTTCTTCTATTTTATAAACTTCAGTTATTTGTATCTTTATTGCTGAGTTGTAAGTGTAATTTATATATTCAGAATATGTCTTATCAGATAAGTGATTTGCAAATAATTTCTCCATTCTATGAATTATCTTTTCCATTTCTTAATGGTATTGCCTACAATGAAAGTCTTTAATTTAGATGTTGGAGAATATAGCTTTTGTTTTTGTTTTTGTTGCATTGGTTTTTGCTGTGCATTGACTAAAACAAAGTCAAATGTTTGACTCCTAAATTTCCTTCTAAAAGTTTTATATTTTTAACTCTCATGTTTAGGTGTAATTTGAGTTAAGTTTTGTGTCTGGTGTATAGTACAGGTCCAAAGTCATTCTTTTGCATGTGAATATCCAGTTGTCCAGCACCATTTATTGAAGAGATTATTTCGCCATTGAATTGTCCTGGCAGACTTGTCAAAGATCACTCGGCCCTGAATGTAAGAGTGGATTTCTGAGCTATCAAATCTCTATTCCATTTATCTACATGTCTGTCCTTATGCCAATACCACACTGCCTTGAGCAATGTAGCTTTCTAGCAAGTTTTGAAATCGGAAAGTATGAGTCCTATAACTTTGTTCTTTTTCACAATTGTTTTGGCTGTTTTGGTTGCCTTGAATTTCCACAAATATTTTAGAATCAGCTTGTCCATTTCTGCATTTTAAAAAAGGCAATTGTAATTTTTACGAAGAGTATGTTGAATATGTGCACAATTTGGGAAGTATTGAGATTTTAACCTTATCAAGTGTCACAAATCATAAAAATAGAATGTATTTCCATTTGTTTAAGCTTTCTTTAATTTTTTAACAGTGTTTTATTATTTTTAATTTATAAATCTTGCACTTCTTTTGTTAACTTTATTCCTAAGTGTTCGCTTGGATGCTGTTACAATAGAATTATTTATCTTAATTTCATTTTTGAATTGTTCATTGTTGGTGGAGAAGAATACAAATGATTTTTGTATATTGTATGACGCAACTTTTCTGAACTCATGTGTGTATGTATTTGTGCGTGTGTGTGTGTTTGTGTGTGTGTGTGTGTTTTCCTTGGATGTTTTATATATGAAACTGTCATTTGCCACCTACTAATAATTTTAAATTTTTCTTTCCAATGTGGATGCTTGTTTGTGCCTAATCGCCATGGGTTAAAACCTCCATACAATGTCAGATAAAATGGCCAGAATTGACATCCTTCTTATTCTTATCTTAGGGGAAAGCTTTCAGTCTTTCATAAGTACATGACATTGGCTAAGACTTTTTCATAGAGCCTTTACCATGTTCAGGAATTCCCATTCTGTTACTAGTTTGATGAGCGTTTTTGTCGTGAAATGGTGTTTAAATAATGCCAATCACTTTTTCTGCATCTTTTGAGATAATTGCATAGTTTTTGTCCTTCCTTCTATTAATATGATATATTGCATTAATTATTACTGTTATATTGTACCAATCTTGCATTCCTAGGATAGATTCCATTAGGTCATGGTCTGTAATTCTTTTTATAGGTTGCTGAATGCATTGCTGTTATTTTGTTGATAGTTTTTATTTCTTTATTCATATGGCATATTGGGCTGTAGTTTTCTTTCAGGGGGGGAAATCTTTGTCTTATTTTGGTTTCAGGGAAATATTCACATCATAGAATAAGTTGGGAAGTATTTCCTCCTGTTCTACTTTTGCAAAACTCTGTGAAGAATTGGTGTTTAATTTTTCTTTAAACACTTGGTAGAATTCACCTTATCGCAATCTTTACCTGGGCCTGGGTTTTACTTTGTGCAAACTTTTTTATGGCTAATTGAAGCTCATTATTTGTTATAGCTCTATTCAGCTTTTTATTTCCTCTGGAGTAATTTTCATAGCTTTTGTTTCTCTCAGAATTTGTCCATTTCATCTAGGTTAACTAATTTGTTGGTATACAGTTGCTCCTGGTATTCCTTTATTATCATTTTTATTTCTCTAAGCACAGTAGTGATGCTTCCTCTTTTTTGTGTGTGTATGCTGTATGGTGGGGTCATAGTTCATCATTTTTCTACGTGAGTATACCGTTATTGCAGCACCATTTTTTGAATTTCTGTTTGTTTCAAAAACAAGACTTGTTTGTTTGCTTTTTTGGGGAAGTGTTTGGACTGGGAATGGAATCTGGGTCTCCCGCATGGCAGTGAGAATTCTACCACTGAACTACCCTTGCACCACTCGATACCTCCTCTTTCAATACTGATTTAAGTAATTTGAGTTTATCTTTTGTTTCTTGGTCAGGTTAAATAAACATGTTATTTTCCATATTATTTCAAAGATGTAACTTTTGTTTTCATTGATTTCTTTCTATAATATGGGTTCATATTAAGCATATGCAATACTTGGGTTTCATTTAATCATTTTATCTTATTTTTCTAGCTTCTTAAAATGGAATGTTACATATTGATTTCAGGTCTTTCTTTGTAACATAGGAATTTGTACCTTTAAATTTCTGAGAAGTCATTAATCTTATCAAGGATACTTTGTGATCAGTTGTTTCTCCCTTGTTGCTTTCAAGTCTCTCTTTGTCTTTGGTTTCCCACCATTTGATCTTGGTATGCCTTGTGGTAGTTTGGAGCTGTAGGTATCACAGAAAAAACATGTTCTTAAACTTAATCCATTCCTGTGGGTATGAACCCATTTTAAGAAGGACCTTTTGATGAGGTTACTTCAGTTAAAATATGATCCAATTCAATCAGGATGGATCTCATCCTACTACTGGAGTCCTTTATAAAAGGAAAGAAATTCAGATATCAAGAAGAAACCACAGAGAGATCAGCCAGATCTCAACATCAACAGATCACGGAAGAGAATGGAGAGATCAGGAGACACTATCATGTACTTTGTCATGTGATAAACTAAGGATGAAGGATCACCAGCAGTCAGCTCTTGACAAACATGGCCACTGAACTCTTTGCTATGTTAGTTTAGTGGACCACAAATGACTGGACAGAGATTTCCTTAAAGGCCTTGAGCAGGTACATGGCCTAGAGAATTTGTTGGCCTAGGTCTTCAGTGTTCTAGCAGGAAGTTTACAACTCTACCTTAGCCTTCACTTTCTGCTTGTACAGAGCCCAAGGTCACCTAAACATTAGAGTCTTCTTGGGTTTTCCTGTCTTTCCTGGACATGCACACAGTCCTGCTCATCTATGGCCTTCTAGATTTGCAGGAGTATTTTGGGAGCTTATCAAATCCTCTATGAACTTCTTATTCCCCTTTTTTTCTTCTAAAATTGTTTTGTCAGCTGCCTGTGAGCTCCAACTCATGTTTTCTGAGCCAGCTGCATTGTAAAGGAATTGCTACTGATTGTTTTTGACAGATCCCCTCTATGTAGGGCTGCTTGCACAGAGTGAACTCTGAATCTGGCCAAATAAAGATGAGTCCTCCTAAAAATGGAGCTTTTCAGGGAGCTGTCAAGCAATTCAAATAATAGCAATTCTCTGAGGATGGGGTCTTAATGAAGACACAATCTCATTTCCCCCCTCCAATGACAGCTGGGTTACTGGGTTCCACAGCTGCTGTACTTTCCAGATTGTCTTTACTGAGATTCAGCTGATTTCTCAAACACGCCTCTGATTTTTGTAAGCTGTTTGTTAATTTATAGAGTTCTAAAAATGTAGATTTTGAAAATTTTTACCATTGTGCTCAATTTTTTATGGCAGAATGGATTTTTAGAGCTCTTTTCTCTATCGTTCCCCAAGTGTTCACTTCTTCCTCTTTAATGTTGAGTAGTAATTTATAAGAAATATTCTATGTGTTGTGACAGAGAGGAGTCTAGAATTGGTGTCATAGGAGTTATGGAGTATGTGTCCAAGCCATTGCTGTCCTTTCTGTGTGACAAAGAAACATATATTTGGCATCAGGTAGACTGGGTTTAAAATATACCTTCACCATATGACTAGGCATGTGGCCATGAGCAAGTTGCTTATCTTTTCTGAGACTCAGGTTCATCATTGTAATGCAGGATTATTGAGAGTAATGATCAAATAAAATGTGGATGAAGCTCTAGACTCAGTGCCTGGAATACAGTAGGAACTCAACACATCATCCTCATCCTGTACCAGGACAGCCAAGAGAAGAGAATGGCATTTTGTGTAGTTCACTCATGCCTTCCTGCATCCCAACTTAAATTCCTACTATACTACCCATTTCTTCTTGCCAGTCCTAATTCAGTTTTGCCCACAGGCCTTCTATTTCTAAGTCCTTCAGGAAAGGCTCTCAAAATCTCTTTGAAAGCCCTCTGCAATATCCTGTTAAATGTCTGAGACCCCACTTCCTACATAATCATCTGCCCTGATGCCTGCTTCTCCTCTGGAAGCCAATTGTACTGCATCTTTCCCTGAGAGTCTTCCTTTGCTTAGCTCTGTTCTATGAAAATGACGATACAGAAATACAAGGGTCCCTAGGGTGGTGTCTATAAGCTGCCTCAAACTCAGGTTGATGGCCTCAAAGAAGCTATGATAAAAAATCAATTAAGACTTGACTTCTGTCACTTGTGATCAGTGTATATGCTTTACTGATGATAGGAGGCAATTATCTTATAAAGGGAAGTGTATGGCAAAGGGCAGTAATATAAAATGATGGCACTGCACCTCTGAACATCCCTACAAAATAGGATATCCATTCAATTCCAAACAGCATGGTGGGCACTGTAGGATTTGGCCATAGGAATCTAAGCTGACAATTATTAATAAACTATGTAACACAGATAGATCAACTAATAAAGTTATCCTTTAGATAAAGAAAATGAGCTCTGTCTTAGTTTGCCAGGTCTGCTATGGCAAATACCACACAGTGGGTTGGTCTAAGCAATAGGAATGTGTTGTCTCAAAGGCTTGAAGACTAAAAGTCCAACATCAAGGTACTGCCAGGCCATGCTTTCTCCTGGAGGCTGTAGTGTTCTGATGTTGACTTGCTAGTAATCGTTATGGTTTCTTGGCTTATAGATGCATCTCTGCCTCCACCACATGGTCAGCTCTCCCAACTCTTTTTCTGGCTTCTCCTAATTGTCTGAATTTCCTCTGATCATAAGGACATCATTCATATTAGCTTAAGGATCACCCTCCTTCAATTTGCCTTCATCCAAATAGTATGTTTGAAGATCTCAAGGTCCCTCTTACAAAGGAGTCCACACAACAGGACCAAGAGTTTGAACTTGAACATGTCTTTGTGGGGAACATGATTCCATCTACCACAAAGTCTAACACCTCATATTCCATTTAATCTGTCCCACACTGTTTTAGTTTCCTAAAGTGGCCAGAATGCAATACACTATAAATGGATCAGCTTTTATAATGTTACAATTTACAGTTTTAAAATCTCCATTAAAATGAAAATGTCCAAGCTAAGACATCCAGAGAAAGTTGCCTTCACTCTGAAGAAAGGCTGAATGGCTTCCGGGATTTCTCTGTCAGCTGGGAAGGCACATGACTAACATCTCTAAATGTCTGTGTCGGTGTCAGGTCTGAAATTTTTTTCTCCCCTTGGGCTCTCTTTAAGACTCCAGTAAACTAAGACCCACTTTGAATAGGCAGAGTCATATCTCCATCTAATTAAAAGATCACACCTACAATTGGATATGTCACATCTTTATGGAAACAACTTGATCAAGAAGCCCCATTCTATAATATATTGGATCAGAATTTAAAGAACATGGCTTTATAAAACAAAAAATAACACAACCACCACCCAGAAATGACAAACGCTGGAGAGGATGTGGAGAAAGAGCTACACTTATCCACTGTTGGTGGAAATGTAAAATGGTAGGACAGTTCTGGAAGTTTTGCTGTTCCTCAGAAACTAAATATAGAATTGCTATATGATACAGCAATCCCATTGTTAGATATATGTTCTAGTTTGCTAGCTGCCAGAATGCAATATATCAGAATCAGAATGGCTTTTAAAAAGGGGAATTTAATAAGTTGCTAGTTTACAGTTCTAAGGCTGAGAAATGTCCAATTAGAACAAGTCTATAGAAATGTCCAATCAAAGGAATCCAGGGAAAGATACCTTGGTTCAAGAAGACCGATGATATTCAGGGTTTCTCTCTCATCTTGAAGGCCCATGGCAAACACAGTCACAGTTTCTCTTTCAGCTGGAAGGGCACATGGCCAGCAAAGCATCATATGCTACTTTCTCTCCTGGCTTCCTGTTTCATGAAGCTCCCCAGGAAGCGTTTTCCTTCTTCATCTCCAAGGGTCGCTGGCTTGTGAGCTCTCTGCTTCTCATGGCTATGTCATTCTTCTCTGCTCTCTCTGAATCTCTCTTTCTCCAAAATGTTTCCTCTTTTATAGGGTGGAGACATGTCATCACCTAATGGGAGCTTAACAACCCTCTTGATTTGGTTACATCTCCAGGGAGATGATCTAATTACATACAGTATTGAATAGGGATTTTTCTGCCTTTACGAAATGGGATTTTGATTAAAACATGGCTTTTCTAGGGGACATACATCCTTTCAAACCAGCACAGTATATATTCAGAGGAACTGAAGGCAAGAACACAAACGGACATTTGTGCACGAATGTTTAGAACAGCATTATTTATGATTGCCAAGAGATGGAAACAGTCCAAATTTCATTAATGGATGAGTGACTGATAAGCTGTAGTATATATATGATAGAATATTATGCAACTGTAAGACAGAATAAAGTCATGAAGCATGTAACAACTTGGGTGAACCTTGAGGACATTACGCTGAGTAAAATTAGCCAGAAACAAAAGGACAAATATTGTATGGTCTCATAATATGAACTAATATTAATGAATAACTTCGAGAGTTGAAATTAAGAATACAGGTTATCAGGAGATAGTAATAGGGTAGAGATTGGGCATTTGGTGCTGAAGGGGTACAGAATGTGCAACAGGACTGATTGTAAAATCTCAGAAATGGATAGCACAACACTACCTGATTGTAGCACAATAATATATGTACACCCAATGAAGCTGAATGTGAGTATGCTTGAGGGAGAAGGGCTGGGGCAATTAGGAAACCAGAAGGAAAGATAAAAGATAAAGACTGAGACAGTATAATTTAGGAATGCTTAGAACGGGCAATGATTGTGATTACATGTACAAGTATAAAAATGTTTTTGCATGGGAGAGAACAACTGAATTTCAACATTGTGAGGTGTTGAAAATGGATGATACACAGAAAAAAGTATAATCAACACAAGCTAGGGTCTATAGTCAACAGTAACATTGTAATATGCTTCCACAGAATGTAACAAAGGCATTACGTCAAAACTAAATGTCATCAAGCTGGGTCATGGGGGAGGGGTATGGATTCTTTGTGGAAGAAAAGGAAATGTCTTCATATAGATTATGGTGACAAAGGCATCTCTATTTATTTAGATTTAATCGTACGATGTGTGAATAAAACTGTTTAAAATGAAAAGAAAAAAAAAGAAGAAGGCTTCCTGCAAAATTGGGTTAGGATTGGATTAGGATTTTCTGGGGTATATAACAGTTTCAAACCAGCACACATACCTTAAAGTTCTCTTCCAGACTCCAAATTGACCCCATCTTCTCACCTTCAATGGATCATCTCACCATGCTGAGATGATGTTTCTCTATGGTTATGCTCACATCCTTCCTATGCATTTGAAAATATGTCTGCATCTTCACAAATATTTTTCTCCTCTTTTCTATCTCCATAAGAAATGGAATTTTGCCACCAGCTCAAGGCTAACTCCTCGATCTACATGCTGTATTCAATCTCCTCAACTTTTCTAACTTTCTAACCATATGATGACTCATTCCAGCTAGAGTGAAAGGAAGCTATGACTAGATGGGAGGGCAGGTGCATCCGGCATAAACTGAGACTGCCCTGGTTCTACCAGTTATACATAATCTCCCTTATCCTTTAATCTCTTTCTTTCCACTGCTTATTAATCAACAAATACGCTCAAGTGGATCCCATATTGAAAATAAATAAGTGCACATTTGATCTCTGTTTTTATTCTTTTATTGTCTTCATCATTTAAAGTTCTAGCAAACACACTTTCTGTTTGCTTCCTGCCATCTTGAACTTACTAAAATCCTCACTAGTTTTTGATACTACCCTCATAAAGTCCAGAAATGGCTCCTTAAAATGTTGGTTAAGCCTTATTCCAATGAATTTTCTCCCAAATTTAATTATTAGTTTGCTCTTCTTATAGTATTCTCTTTCCTTGAAATGCAAGAAACTATTATCTCTTGGAGCTTACCATTCCTCTCTAACTACTTCTCATGTTCTGTTATTCCTCTTCTGAGACAACTTTCCAACTATCTGTGAGACTATCAAACTTTTCATTGCAGACATACCCACAAGGGATGGTGTTGTCCTCAGGCTATTGTGCATTCTCTTCCTAGGTAATTTCACCTAGTGAAGTCCCCCTCTTAAGGTAAGAGTACTAGTGTTAGTTTTGATAGCTTAAAAAAAGCGACTTGCAGGGTTTTAAGTAAGTATGTGTGTAGGGTAAAGGAGCATGGTGAAAACACCGTACAAGTGAGTTAAGAGTAGTATAATGCCATTATAAAAAAGAGATAATAAGTAACACTAAAGAGCCTAGAATATGGAGGAAAGTGCACCTATGCCCCTCTCCTCAGAGCCACTCAAATGAGCTATGGATATGCTATTGTGACTAGCATTAGAGGAATCAAACATTAGTGAGGAGAGAAGATTGTGTGTAACAGGACTACACCTAGGGCTACAAGTATTAATGAAACATAACCAGTATGTTTAGAATAGACCAATGGTAGCTGCATTTTCAACTGTTCTCATGAGTCCCAATAAATTAAACTTTTCTTAAACCTGAGTCTATAAAGAGATAATAGGCTTTCCTATGTAATAAATAGATACGGGTGCTCCCTCCAAGTCAATACGTATTCACACAGGCAATACCCACATTAACCACAGGAATGGTCAGTGGTAGAATTTCTGCCCTTAGCCTGGCCACAAATTTCTCCTAGAGGACTCTGAGTTGGGTCACATAGCCTTATTGTCACTTGCTTGCTACTGAACACAGCTGTTTACAATCCACCCAGCCCCCCTCGGCAGCCTGGAAAATCCCTGTAATTTTAAACAGGTCTTGCTTCCAAATCATTTCTCTCCCACAAGGTGGAGACCATGACTCAGAGCGGACACTGCCAGCGCTTATCTCGGAGGCAATCCCACCAGGAAATAGTTGAGGATCACAGTTGGAGCCTAGGCATTGGAAGAGCTCTGAGGGGCTGCTAGATTCTGAACAGGAGGTGAGGGAGGATGTTTCTTGGGAGCTCTCAATGCTAAATCAATCCTTTCCCTTTCAGCTCAGAGATAAAAAACCTTGAGTGCCATTCCAGCATTCAGCACCCAGGAATGTCCCCCACACAGCTGACAAGCATTGGCTTCCATTTAGAACTTGTGAACTTGCTGGCTGCCAGACCCACCCCTGTGGTTTACTGAACGCCAAGAAAGTCCTGGAAATGAATGAATTAAATAGCCATAATCCAAGCATGTATTCCATGCACTGATAATTACTCAGAGCCCTAACATAGCAGATCCGGATATGTGGGCTATAATAATCCTTTATATTTATATAGCACTTTTTAGTTTACAAAGCACTTTCAATTCCATTACTGCATTTGATCTCGGGGACAGCCCTATGAAGTATCGGGAAGTTATTTTTAGTCTCTGTCCACTCTGCTCCCATAATGCTTTGTACATACCTCCCCTGAAACGCTTATCACTTTGTTCTGTAATTACTTGCTTACGGTGTGTGATAGTGGAAAGAACAAGGGGTTTGGAATCAGACAAAACTGTGTGTGAAAGTTGGCTCTTCTACTTACTATCTGCCTGATCTCAGGTTAGGTACTTCTTCTCTCTTAGCCTTTGTTTTTCAGCTGTAAAAGTGAGAATAAGGGCCTGGTGATATTGCCAGGTTATTGCAAGAATTAAATAATAGAATGCACATGAAAGTACCATGCCTAAATACTCAATAAATACTGGACACTTTCCTCTCCGTTGAGAATGCCAGTGATTTGCAGGCTGAGCTCACACTTTATCTGTATGTCCCTAAAGCTTTACACAGTATTTGGCACATACCATTGTTTCCAAGAAAGAAAAAGAGTGTTGCAAGAATGAATGAATTCTATTTTACAAGTAAGTAAACAGAAACCCATAGTAGCTAAGTAAATTGTATCTAGGGTCACCAATGATGGTGACCACTGTCTTCTGATACCTTATCTATGTTCTTTCTATTATTGCTTGCTTTCAAAGATAAATTGGACAGTCTTCCCATTAGTTAATTAGCACACTTCATGACTGTTCAGAGAACTTATTGTCATTGTTTCTTGCCTTTTCCCAAATGACATCAGTTCTTCAAGAAAATAAAGAGGCATGTTGGCACAAAATGGCCAGGAAAGCCTGGTTGGTGAGGATTCACTGGGTTTAAGCCAGGGCAGCTCAACTTAGCCCTGCCACTGATATGCACAATAAACTCATAAACATGAAGATTTTTTCAAATTATCTGCTAAGGGAGTAAGAGTCAAGGGTTGATTCAAAAAACTGTTTGGGTTTGGTTGCTTGCATGTAAGTGAATGCCAAATTGATCCTTTCGATTTCAAATCTAATTATGTTAACCTTCAACTTAAAACCTTCAGTGGCTTCCAAAATCACTTAGGATCAAAACCAGAATCCTTAACTTGGCTTCTGAGACCCTAGGTGGCCCAGCAGTAGTCCTTACCAACTAATACACTTCAGTTCACTCTCTCCCTCACTGTTTCCCTTCTAGGGACTTGGGCATTTTCCTAATGTTCCATTCTTCTCCTGGGCACAGCTGTCTCTCCAGAATCTTGTGTTCTGAGATCTTCTATTTCTTCTCTAGTCAGTGCAGGTAGTTTGGGTATTTCTAATAATTCATCCATTTCATCGAGGTTGTCTAATTTATTGGTATACTGTTGTTCATAGCATCTTCTTATATTTCTTTTTATTTCAGTCTGGTCTGCACTAATGTCATTCTGCCTTCTGTCATTCAGCTTTTTCATTTCTGATTTTAGTTATTTGTATCCTCTCTCTTTTTTTTTTCCTTTGTCAGTCTAGCTAAAAGTGTCTCAATTTTAAATAACCAACTTTTCAAATAACCTACATTTCATTTTGTTGATCCTATGTCTTTTGGTTTTCTATTTTATTTATCTCTAATCTAATCTTTGTTATTTCCTTCTGCTTGCTTTGGCTTTACTTTGCTCTTCTTTTTTGAGTTCTTCCAGTTTTTGAGGTTAGGTCTCTGACCTAGGTCTTCTTCTTTTTAAATGTAAGCATTTAGAGCTATAAATTTCCCTCCCAGCACTGCCTTCATTGCATTCCACAAATTTGGGCATGTAGTATTTTTCATTTTCCTCCAGATATTTCCTAATTTTGCTTCTGATTTCCCATTGGTTGTTTAAGAGTATGCTTTTTAATTTCCACATATTTGTGAATTTTCCATCTCTCTCTCTGTTATTGATTTCTAGCTTTATTACATTGCAGTAGAGAAGATACATCATATGATTTCAATATTTGTGAATTTATTGAGATTTGTTTTGTTACCTAATATTATATGGTCTATCCTGGAGAATGATCCATCTGCACACAAGAAGGACATTTATTCTGTTTTTACTGCTTGAAGTCTTCTATATATGTCCTCTCTATATACATATATACAAAAGTATCTTCCAAGTCTTGTATTTCCTTATTGATCTTCTGAACCAGATGTTCTACCCATTATAGAATCTGGTGTTTTAAAGTCTCCTTCAAATCTATATTTGTTTCATATTGGGACTTTGTTGTTAGGTTCATATATATTTATAATTGTACATCTTTTTATCAGCATATAATGACCGGCTTTGTCTCTAATAACTGTTTTTGACTGAAAGTCTCTTTTATCTGATATTAGTACAGGTACCATAGCTCTATTTTTGTGATGACTTGCATGGTGTATTTTTTTTTTTCCATACTTTCACTGTTAACCTATGTGTATCTTTGACTATAAGATGATTCTCTCGCAGACAGTATGTAATTGGGTCATGGTCTTTTATCCATTTTACCAATCTTTGCCTTTTAACTGGAGATTATAGTCTATTTACATTTAAAGTCACTACTGATAATACAGAACTATCTTCTGCAATTTTGCTATTTAGCTTTTGCAAGTTTTATACTTTTCAGTCCCTCATTTCTGTTAATGCTTACTTAAATATTTATTTGATTTTTTGTGTTGTACCCTATTGAGTGCCTTCTCTGGGTATATATTTTTGAAATCTATTTTCTTTGTGATTAACATGGGATCAAAATTTAACTCACTGGATATATAATAATAATATTGGTTTGATACCAACTTAACTTCAATAGCGTGCACATATACTCATCCTATGCCCTTGTCTCTCTGCACTTTTTTAGTATTTGTTGCCACATATCTTTGTACATTATATGTCCCAAACTTTAGATATATCATTAATTTTTATGCATATGCATTTTTGTACCTGTAGGAAGTAAGAAATGGAGTGCATACGAAGCAAGATACTATGATGATATACAGTAGTTACTCAAATGATTATCTTTACCACAGGTCTTTATTTCTGGATGCCACCTTGAACCACTGTTTAGTGTCCTTTGCTTTCAGTCTGAAGAACTTTCATTAGCATACTCATAGAACAGGTCTAATGCTTACGAACCCCCTAAGCTTTTGTTTATCTGAGAATATCTTAACCTCCCTCTCATTTTTGAAGTATAATCTCAATGGATGTAAAATTATTGGCTGGCATTTTTTTTCTTTCAGCACTTTTAAGTATTTCAACCCACTGCCTTCTTACCTCCATGGTTTCTGATAAGAAATCTACACCTAATTTAGTTGGCACTCCCCTGTACTCTTACAGCTTTCAGAACACTCTCCTTATCCTTTGCATTAAATAATATGATCAGTGTACAGTGGTGTGTGTATATATATATATATTCATGTTTATCTTGTTTGGTGTTCTCTGGACTTCTTAGATGTGCATATTAATGTCTTTTGTTAAGTCTGGTAAGTTCTCTGTCATTATTTCTTTGAATATTCCTTCTGCCCCATTCTCTCTTTCTTTTTCTTCTGAGACTTCCATAATACAAATATTCATATGCGTGCTGGCATCCTAGAGGTGTGGTAGGCTATTTCGCTTCAAAAAATTCTGTTTTCTTTCTGTGCATCAGTCGGACTCATTTCAAGTGCTTTCTCATAGAATTCACTGATTCTTCCTTCTGCTAGCTCCAATCTGATCTTGAAACTCTCCTGGCAACTTGTCGTTTAGCATACTGTGGTCTTCAACTCCAGTAGTTCAATTTGGTTCCCTTCTTAAATTTCTATCTCTTTACCAAGATTCTCATATTGATTATTCATTGTTTTCCTGATGTCTTTTAGTTCTTTCTCTGTAGTTTCCTTCATCTCCTTTAGGCATGTTTAGATCATTTTATTAAAGCTTTGTTTGATACATCCACATTCTGGTCTTCCTCATTGTTGTTGGATTTTCATCCTCTTCCTTTGGATGAGCCATCATTTCCTATTTCCTTGTTTGTCTTGTACTCTTGTTGCACACTGCATATTTTAATATTTAAAAGGTCAACTCTGAGATTTATTCCCTGAGACATTGTGTCTGGATTTTGTAACCAGCTATTGATAAGACAACTGTTGATAACTAGCTATTGATAAAAGCTTCAGCCTTCCTATTAGGAAGTCCTGCCCAAAGCAAATATAGTGTGCAGGATTTTCCCTTTCTTTCTGGGCATCTCTCTTTCCTGGTTTTGGGGTGTTAGTTGCTCTGGAGTTCCCCTACCTATAGAAGTTTGTCCCCTCTGTTTTCCCAGAGACACATCACCCGCTTCTGGATATTTGAAGCCCACAGGCCCTTGCCCCAGATTTTCCAACACTATAATTTCTTATGTTCCTTTCCTTATCTCATGCTGCTTTTGCCTCCGGGGTAAAGTCTGGGAGAAGGAGTGTGCCAAGAGAGAACTTTCCCAAGTCAGTCTTTCCCAGCCAAGACAAGGTCAGGATCCCATGAAGTGGATGCAGCTGCCCCAGAGTCTCCTGAGGAGGGATTCTGAAAGGGCACCAAGCACTTCTCTGACTGCTCCCCATAGCTGAGCTTTCCTGATTTGCTCAGCAAATGGAGCCTTTGAACTAACTGCTTCCTGAAGCCCTGAGGCAATGCAGCAATCTTAAGACTCTACCACCACCACTCATCTGGGGCAACTGGGCCTGTCACCATGTTTGTCCAGGCAGTTTAAAACAAGGGCCTCCCTCAGAGCCAGACCACCAGCAGACTGAATTCACTTATCAAAACTGTGATCAGTGATTGGCCTGGTCTACTGGTCTTGTGGAAGAAGATTTTTATGTCCCTTTCTGTCACCATCACCAGCAAGCTAGCCAGTGACTGGATCCCATGGCAGACTGCTGTAAGATTGGGGGTGGATGCTGGTAACAGCCACACCCAGAAAGCAATTTATTTTTCTTTACTGTAATTTATTAACCTTTTCTTCCCAGTCTTTCCTGGATACTGTACGGTCCTGACCTCTCAAGCTTCAGAACAGTTGTCTCAGACAGTTCTCACGTTTAATTGTTGTTTTGGTGGAAAGACTGAGACCTGGAGCTCACTATTTCACCATCTTCTTACAGCCCTCCTAGATCTTCTTTTAAGTATGCAGTTTTACTTGTGTTGAATTAAGTAATGTTTACCTTCCTCCTGTAATATGCAAACTCCATTGGAAAAAAGATTCTATTTGTCTTTTTTCACTTTTATGTCCTCTGTGTTCATAACAGTGTACTTGGCACATAGTAGGTACCCAACATTTAATGGACACAAATTTGTTAACCAGAAGAATGTCTGATTGGCTGACTCAGAAGATTTTTCCCAACTAGGATACTGATCCAGGTAGCAGAGTAGAAGTACAATCAGGCTACAGGTATTTATTAAGCTTATTGAGTTCAGGAAACTCTCATTGAATAATCTCGGAGCTGAAAGAGATTTTAGATACCATGTAACTCAAAATTTCATTTCTTCATAAACCTACCAGGATGTGAATTGCACTTGACACATGGTTTTCCAGCCTTTAGTTAGTCTTACTCCGTACCAGAGATCTAGATTAATTGTTAGGCTTATGATAATAGGAATGCATTACCCAAAAAAGTCTTTTAAGAGCTGTGTAAAGACAACTAAAGGGTAAAAAAACCTAGGATATAATCACACTTTAGAGCAGCCTCTTATAAATCTAGTAAGCAAGCAAAAAATGTAAGAAATTATAAAAATAAACAAGCCTACCCAGTGTGTGTGTACTAACTTCTATTTCCTCCCTATTAGGGGTCACCGTACTTTTTAGTCAAGACTGGCTGCACAGATGTCTCTCCTGGTTTGCTTCAAGCACATTCCTTTTATTGTCCTGGATTTATTTCAGATTTACATTGTCTGTTGATACATTGCAAACTGTTCTGATCACTTATTAAAATGAATATAGATATTCTAATCGCAGAGAGCTCTCAGCATCTTTCTTCATTTGCTCAAAATTCAACATCTAGAATATAAAATACTTCTGCTTAAACTACAAAGGGCTCTGCATGTGCATTTCGATTACTTTTGCAGAAACTCTGCAAACTGGGACTGTGTTTCATTAATTTCCATGTGCCCAGGGTCTGGTGCTGCGACACTTATTGAGTTACACTGAAACATTGCTATTTCTGGGTCTAATCGCCATTGAGTAAATCTGTGCCTCATTGTGGTGGAGGAGGAGCTCCCCCTCCTCCAATACTTTCTTTGAGTGTGAATGTCCACCACGACCAGCGTAGAAGGGTTTATAGCTCTCAAAAACACAATTATTTTAAGACTGAGTGTAGCCTAGAAGGTACTCTTCTACTCTTTGTATGCTCTTTTCTCCATGCTGTTTTTTTATTTTTCTTATTCTGTGCTACTCAAGTCCCTTGATAGTTGTCCCCATGTTACAAATACATGCTTGCCCGGGGCTCTGAGTGAATTTGCTGACTGTTTAATACCTACTCCATATGGGATAAGTTAACACAAAAAGCTTTCGCCTTGTATAACACTCAGATGCTTTTATGTAATGGCTGTGAGGATGGGGGGTGGGACATGAACATGTAAGTGGGTGCATGTACCAAGAACAGAAATCTATTGAGTTCTCCCAGACCAGACGTCTACATTCTGGAGGGCTCTCAGCAGCCAATAAATTTGACTTGAACTTTTTTATTTCATGCATTCTGCTGTTAAAGCAAACCCTTCTTTCAAAACTAAGCATAATTGCAAGATACTATTCTGAGTGCCAAAAACTTCAACTGTAAGTTGCAAACATGGACACATTTAAACAGAACCATATGTTAGATTGAAAGGAGAAAGCAGAAATGAGCCAATCATGTTACCTTTTGCTAAAGAGATAAATTACAACGAAGTAACCATGTCAGAGAAGAATTATGGAACCAACGATCTTTAGTGCAATAATGCATTGATATATTTTCTTCAGAAAAAAAAATGTTATTGGAGCTTTACAAATATCAACAGGAAGATTAAGTCTTTTAAAAACTGGATGCAATGAAGATAGTGGATATTCTTAGTAAAGTTTATTTAACAGCTAATGAACTTAGTATATTCTGCACCAAAGCTAATGGATTGAGAGTTAGGAAAGTTTGGGTTTTAGTCATGATCTCCCACTAACTAGCTTTGTGACCTTGGAAGACACTTTCTGTTTCACTGAGAATACAAGCTGTAGTCTTCACAAGATCATACATAATCTGTCGCCCTCACTTTCCCATTTCTGACCCCCTCCTCCCTGTGTTGACTTTGCGCTCAGAGTATCTTATGATCTATGTAAGTAGCTAAATCCCAGTTCTACATATGAGAAAACTGAGGCGTGTGGAGTTTAAATAATTTAGCAGAAAGAGGTAAGACACTGCAGGATAAGTATTCTAAGAAAGATTATTATTTTATGCCTTCCATTGTGCCATGGGGTGGCCTATACTTTAATATGCTCACTCTGCTTTGCTTTGCTCATTAGTACCAGGAGAAGTTTTTATTTTATCTCCATTCTTCAAATTAGGGCTTATTTGTTGGTGGCATTAGATAAACTTAAAAAAAGAATAGTAATACACACTATGTATATGCATCTATTTGTATGCGTGTATATATATCTATATATACACATGTGCATCTTTGCATGTATACATTTGCATCTGTGTCTGTATGTTTGGAAAGCATACGACTAACATATTAAATCCATGATTTAATGAATAGTGTTTCTTAAGCTGAGGCTTTGCCATAACATGTGAATTGATCTTAAATTTTTACTTAGAAGTAATAATACTATGTATCAGGAATGACGATATGGAAAAGATTTGAATATACTAAACAAATACAGGAAGATTGTAAAACAATGAATTGGATAGTCTCAAATAGTTCTTCTAGTACTAATAGTAATTTTCATTATCCAGAAAGAAAATTCATAGCTTTTTTTAAAAATAAGCTTAAATGTAGAATAACTTAAAAGCGGAAATGCAGGCAACTGCTAATATGTAATAAGCAACATGGAAATAAAGTGAGGCTTAGCAGAGAGCTTTACAGGATTTCAAACAATTATTTTTAGAATGGGCTCATCTTGTTACTGTGACAATCTCTGACCATTTGAATAGCTCTAAAATTCTGTGGACCTGTCAACTGCTCTGTGATGTCTTCAAGGTGCATAATAAGCTCTCCTGCATCATGGATTTTCAAACCAGGCCTGTTTGCAATTATACCAAAATGAAGCATAGGCACTGCGCAGCTCACACAGTAAGTCTATGGACTTCATGCTTTGAAACATTTGGTATTTGAGGTGGCAGCAAATTAGGCATATTTTTCACCTAGAATTTGCTGGTTCTTAGGCATGAAGTTATGACAAAGAGAAGCGAAAGAAGGTTATTGACAAATATTCTTCCATTTCTAGAAAAAAGTACCTTTCTAATATGTTGTAAAGTACCCATATAAATAACATTAATAACTTCATTTAATGAAGCGTGCAAAGTTAATCTCAGTGCAACTCATAAAGAATAGGTACTTTACAGCATTTAAATTCTCTACTAACAATCAAATTGAAAATTTCTCTCTATATGGGATACAAATAAGATGGGAGAAGAATGGGTTTGCAGAAAAGCAATGGTTCAATCATTTAATATATGGTAGAAAGTTTCATCCCAAACTCCAGATTTGTCTCCTTCAATCAAATTTCTTTTCCTTTCTTCTTTCTTTTCTTTCTTTCTTTCTTTCTTTCCTTCTTTCTTTCTTTCTTTCTTTCTTTCTTTCTTTCTTTCTTTCTTTCTTTCTTTCTTTCTTTCTTTCTTTCTCTTTCTTTCTTTCTTTCTTTATTTCTCTCTCTTTCTTTCTTTCTTTTTTCTTTCCTTCTTTCTTTTTCTTTCTTTACTTCTTTCTTTCTTTCTTTCTCTCTCTCTTTCTCTCTTCTCTCTCTCTCTCTATCTCTCTCTCTCTCTTTCTGTCCATCTTTCTCTCATTCTTCCTTCCTTGTTTCTTTTATTTCTTCCTTCCTTTCATCTTTGTCCTTATCTATAATTTGGCATCTATTTATCCATCCAATCCATCAGCTTAACTATATATCTGCTTACCCACATACAAGACCAGTTACATCATCATTTGGAAGACCCAGGACAAAATGATACTCTTGGGCCCTTTGATCAAAAAGTATTAAGAATTTTAAGACAGAGACAGGAGAATATTAAACCAAGTGTAGAGCCTTTCTGAGAACTAGGCCATTGTGTGCTGCTTAGGTCACACGCCCAGGAAGCTAGCTCTGTGTGTGTATATGCATGCATGTGTGTTATTATCCTCATTCTCCTTGAAAAACTTAACTTCATACCTTTGGATAGCATTTTATCTCATGTGTGAGTACAAAACTGGGTTAATCAACATAGGGAAAGAAGATACAGTAAGAGGAACTGACCACATCGGAAGTTATATTTTGTGTCCTAATTATAGTGGGCAATGTATGTATATGTCCAAAGGTCCATATTACATTTAAGGCCACAGACCTATGCGAATTGCTTATAATATATGAAGGTTAATGTATTTCTCTGAATTATTTACTAAGACTGGAGTATTAGCCAGTCTGAGCTTCTAGTGCACCATTTTGCCCCCAAACAGTCATAAGTGATTTGAGAACTTTAAGCATCTATGGGAAGCATAAGTGGAAACTGCCTTGGGAAGTGGTTTGGAATGCAACTCCATCTGGAGCCGCAAAAAGACAGTCATGCCAGCTCCTCTGGATCCTCCTTGGGTACTTAAGTTCCTGCTACAATTTTAAACTTCCCTTGGCCTAGCCTACCTATACTGAATTCAGAACTCCAGATCTTCCCTGCTCTAGCTAGCTCACACCAAAATGTGGTTACCCACATACTGGCTTCTGCTTCTGGTTTCTTTTCATTTTCAGTATTGCATCTGCCCTTCTAACCCTGAGGTCAACTCAGCTTTGGTTCTTGAACCTGGTTTCTAGCTATGCTGTGCTCTTCCTCCTTAGAGAAGCACTTCCCAGGGTGTTGATTCAGGACAAGTGTGGTAGTTTCTCTTCCCAGTAAGCTCAAATGACCAATTCCTGAGACACCAAGGTTTCAAAGAGATATTTTATCACTAGATGCAAAGGATGGGATCAGATGGCCTATCAGCCTAAAAATCTGTCTTTCTGAAATGCAGCAATTCTGATAGTTTTATGGTATCAAAAGAAGGGCAGGTTTTAGGATAATGAGCACAATGGCTCCAGATGATGTAATCCGAGGTGATCTAATTATTGAGCATGTGAAGACTGATTATATGCTTAGTCACAGAACATTTATAAGAAAATGGCAGACTTAACATGATGATAGGTGTGATTTTGGTATATAACGAGGTATAAGTCACTTATAGATTAAAGTCTAAGCTACTGTGCTCATCAAGCAGACCCATGTCGGTTAGATCTAGCTTTGGTTATCAAGATAACTTTGGACTTGGGGCGAATATCAATGCTATGTTGCCTCTCTTCAGTGAAATGTGTTTGGGAATCCTCAACAAATTATTTTGTATGAATATAAAGTCCTGACCTAAGGGATTAATGTCATGGTTGTTAGGAAAGTATGCTGAAATGTGTAGGTCAAAATGATGATTGCAGTTATCTATTATCTTTAGCTCAGATGAAGCAGAGGCAAGAGGGCCTTTCCAAAATGACGTGTTTATAGGGTAAGCTAGCCCAGCCCTAATTCATAGGCTTCATATTGTAGATCAGAAGAGGATCTTACAGGTCATCTGGTGATCTAACATTTCTACTCTTTATGTGAGGAAACTGAGATTCAAAGGGATATTGTTTTTCCACCTCCATAACATAGATGCAAGATAGGGTTGCCCACAGCACATATTCTTAAGACCTTCAATGCCTTTTAAAATTTTTGCTCGGTCCTACTTTCTAATATTCTGAAGCCATAGCAGATTAATTTCAGTTCTTTAGCACAAGCACTTTGTCACCTTTTCATATTTATGTATACTATTCTCTTCCTAAAAATGACAGTTTATCTCCTCTCTACCCCTCCCATGTCTGGGACATCCATTTCCTATTTATCCCACATTTATATGAATCTTTTTGTATTGTTATTTTAAGTTTCACAGTACTATTCAAGGCTTGTTCTTTTTTGATGTTTTATTTCCCCTAAATTTAGTCTTCAGACATTTATTGAACTCTCTATAATGTGCTACGCAATAGGCTGGGTCTTGAGGATAAAAAGAATGAGGTATACTCTTTGCCTTCAAGTAAAGCAAAGTATAGACAACTGATACACACAAAGAACAGTGAAGAGAATGGAAATACAGTGATTGATACGTACCTTATAAGAGCACAAAGAAGGCTGAGGACATCAGTGAAGGCTCCTAGGGCTGGTAAACATGTGTGGAGACATCACAAGTCTCTAGAAATTCTCTACGTTAGAAAGTTGGAGTTAATGTACTGGCAAATAGGAAGAACTAACAGGATCACATTTCAAAAGTCATTAATAATCCAAAAGGTTATTCCAATGCTTGTATAATTCTTTGTGACTTAAGTGTAATCAGAACTCTATTTCTTTTCCTTCGACATGATTACATTTCTGCTTTCCACAGCGAGAAAGAGGTTTCTAGAAGGAGTCTATGCTTCCCAGTTTACAAATGAGCATACTTGAAAGGAAAAAAAAAAACTATTTTGCCAAAGACAAACAGGACATTGTGACTGTCTTCTCCAAGCGACATTCTCTGCATCGCATGCACATTAACTAGCATACTGCTTCCTAAAAGAAAAGCATTACAGAATCAGAAAATATTACCAGGATTAGAATACTGACAGACTATTTACACCAATCTCTTTCTTTACAAGGCCTCTGAAACCAGGGGAAGAGAAGTGATTTTCTCCAAGTTCAGAGCCCTTCAGCTCAGAGTCAAAAGCAGTCTGTTGCCGTATCATCCTCCATGCCACTTCATTACTCTTCTCGGTATGATATTTTTCAGGTGAAATTCAAAAGCGTTATTGCCTCATGTTAAAATGCACAGCTAAACCTAAGAAAGGACAGATGTGTCAGTAATCTATAGAAAGCCAGAAGCTGCATTTGTAGGCTTTACTTACCAGGAACTCTGTTTGAGGCAAGGAATGATCAATAAAGGCCATTGGTCTAAAGTGGTCTTTCCTTCCATTTAAGATGGGGGAGGAATGATTGTGAAAATTGCGATAAAATAAAAATACATGGGCAGTGGTTTTCAGCTTAGCAGCTTTGGCCTGGATTTTTCAAGTTACCAGAGTAACAAAAATGATGAATCTGGCCTATTGATTGCATTTATACTGGATCCATGAGAGGGCTTTTTGCTCAGTATGGGTGCATGTGAGAGATTCAACAAACGTTTGAAGGCTAATGAAAGCACTCATGCTGTCTGGATGGCTAATTGGCTGGTATTTTTCAATCCTGGCAGGGGTGGATTTACTGAAACGAAGTAGAAATATCATAATAATTCAGGGGATAGCATTTTTACAAGGTTCTGGAAAGCACTCTCAGTGATCGTTATTTTGTATCTTCCAAAATCCTTTAAAGGTTACCTTTTTATCAATAGAACACTCATACTTCATTTTTCAAAGTTCCCCAGTGCCCATGGAAGAATAGAAATAAAGTGAGCCTGGAAAAACAAGCTTTAAAAACAATGGTGACATTTCTTGGCAAACAGTTGAGAATTTTCTGCATTTGGTTTGCCTCTGATGGTGATTTGTTAAGAGCTGTTCTAGTTTGCTAGCTGCCGGAATGCAATATACCAGAAATGAAATGGCTTTTAAAAAGGGGAATTTAATAAGTTGCTCGTTTATACTTCTAAGGCTGAGAAAATGTCCCAATTAAAACAAGTCTATAGAAATGTCCAATCAAAGACATCCAGGGAAAGATACCTTGGTTCAAGAATGCCAGTGAAGTTCAGGGTTTCCTCTCTCAAGTGAGAAGGCACATGGTGAACACAGTCATGGTTTCTCTGTCATCTGGAAGGGCACATGGTGAACATGGCGTCATCTGCGAGCTTCTTTTCCTGGCTTCCTGTTTCATGAAGCTCCCCAGGAGACATTTTCCTTCTTCATCTCCAAAGATCGCTGGCTGGTGGACTCTTCTTCTCGTGGCTATGTTGTTCTGCTCTGCTCTCTCTGAATCTCTCTTTCTTCAAAATGTTTCCTTTTATATAGGACTTCAGAAACTAATCAAGACCTACCTAAATGGATGGAGACACAGCTCTACCTAATCCAGTTTAACAACCATTCTTGACTAAGTCACATCTCCAGGGAGATGATCTAATTACAGTTTCAAACATACAATACTGAATAGGGATTAGAAGAAGTGGCTGCCTTTACAAAATGACACTAGGATTAAAATTTGGCTTTTCTAGGGTATATACATCATTTCAAACTAGCCCAAGAGCATTCAACTGGGTTCACATTTGAGGAAGTTGTCAAGATAATGTAGCTCTATTGTCTTTTAATTATCCTAATCATTAAAACATTGCAGGAATCTTTGCTGTGCTCATTCTGTAGGAGTTGAAGCTTGTAAACACGGAGAGAGGAAACCAATTTGAAACTAACTGAAGAACTGAAGTAAACTTGTTAGTTAATTGAACAAACACTCGTTGAGCATCTACTATGTGCCAGGCATTGTGCTTCCAGTTGGGAGATGAAAAGTGGAATTAGTCATAGTTAATGCCCTCAGTATCTTACAGACATATATAACTAAAAGCTATTTATCAGTGTTTGAATAGTGCTCTAAGCAAAGTACTTTGGGAATGCCAAGCATCTTTTTTTTTCATCAGGATTGGCAAAATGCATCACTTAATTTTCTTCCGATGGAAAATGGCCAAAAACACAGCCCAAACTTGCTTAAAGAATAAGGGAATATTCTATGAAGTGGGGGGCTTAAAATCTGATCATGGGTAAGTGTTGGATTCAGAGGTTTAATTGATTTCACCCAAATTTTGATTTTTCTGATCCTGTCTTTTGGGTCCATTCTCTCTAAGTGTGTGTGTTGCCTTCATTCTTAGTTCATGAATCGACTCCATTTAAACCTCATAAGTTGTCAGCCTTGAAGGATTCATTTCCCCTCCCTCTACAAAAATTATGGCATTGTTTTAGTGAAAAAAAAAAAGGTTGACTAGACATGGGCAGCGAAAATAAATAAGCTGAATCTTGAAGCATGAGGGTACAAAATGAAGCAAGTGGACAGAGTGCCAGGGCAAGGAGACAGCATGTACAAGGGAGGGAAGACATCAGAGTGTGAAATAAGGTATGTTCAGGAAATAACAAACATTCAGAATGGGTTGAGGGTTGAGTGGTGGAACATTAAAGATGGCCAAAATGCCATACCAGGTGGTTAACATCTATATTACTGTCTGTCTACTTTCATTAGTTATTTGTAAGTTGTTTTTTTGGAGTCTACATGTAAGATAGCCCTGAATCTCTGTGCCTGTTTTAATATAAAAATTGCACATATATAAACACATATAGGAACATAAAGTATGTATATAATATTCCCAAAGAGTCCTAAAAGCCATGCTTCATACATCTTTTTCCCCCTCTCAATTCATTCTGAGATACAGGCTTTGATGTATCAGAAAGGCTGAAATTTAAATATTTTTTGAATTATAATTTGTATATATTTGTAGATATTTAGAATCACTGTAGCAGAAGTGGAGAATTATTTCTGGCCCACATCAACTTTGTTTCATTTTCAGACTTCATGGTCCAGACAGCCTTGGAAAATGATGGCTGTGTAGCTAGTTTCTACGTTTAAGACTCATCGAATAAACTACTTTGACTCATTTAATAATTTCAAGGTCCTATTTATTTGGTCACAGCAATAGCTGCTATCTTCTCCATATCCAAAGGCAAACTGTGATCTGGGGAATTTTGATATCAACCATGGTTAATTAGGAAAAAAGAAATGAATATGGAGACAAGTAAACGTAGGTTTTAAATCTGACTCTGTTATTACTAGCAGAGGATAAAAAAGCCCTTGCTTTCCTGAGCCTTGGCACCCACACTAATAAAGTGAGGATGGTTATTAAGGGTCAGCTATATCTCTGACAAGGTGAAACTGCATACAGTTGTTGAAAAATAGTCTAGATCAAGCAACTGATTCTTCATATATGCTATTCATTTTCTCAGGAACATCTTTGTCCCTCCTTCCTGCAAACCTTTTTTGCTTCCAACTTTGCCTTGCTAATTCTTCCTTGTCCATCAGTACTAAATAGAGAAATGTCTTCCAGGATTTGTCAAACTCTTCAAGGTTGGATTAAGTGCTTTTCCTCTGATGCCCCACATCTCTGAGTACTTCCCTTCTCATAGAACTTACTACTCTTCATTCTAATTCTTTAGCCACTAATCTGTCCCCTTCTAGCCTCTCTGAAGGTAAGAGCCATCTCAATATTTTACACAGTTTTATTTCCAAGGACCAGTACAGAGACTCAGGCAACATAGAAAATCATTTGTTGAAAGTGAATAAATGAGTGAGAGAATTAATGTAACATTTAAATTCTGTGCATAGTAACTTAGACTCTAGCTTGACATCATGGAGAGAAGTATATCTGTGGTCGGTTGAAGTAACTTAATTTACATAGGAACCAGAGTCTGTAATATCAATATTCCTCAAAGTATATCTTGGAGTAGTTATTTGTTTCCCTGTCTCTCTCAATCAACAATTCAGTTAATTGAATGAGACTTTTGGCATAGAGAAAAGAGTACTAGATTTAGAAAATAAAAATACAGACTCACAAACCTGCTCTGCCATTCATCAGCTATTCAATTCTATTTAGGTTATTCCATCTCTTTGACTTTGTTTACTAATTTATAAATGTTTACTATAATTTATAGGTTATATATATAATTTTTAATTTAGCTTAATTAGCTATATATAGACATAATTGTGTTTGTATGTGTGTATATATATTATGAACACATGTCTATGTAAACATATATATATATACCTGGTAGAGTTAACTAAGGAATGAAACTAAAAGCTTTGTAAAATGAAAGCAGTATATAAACATAAAATATTACTACCAGATCAAATCTGCATTCAATGCAACATGTTGGCAGAGTCCAAACCTAACCAGGAGAGTTTAGGTGAGCCACTGTAAAAGCACCTCTTTTTGCCTCTCTCCCTTTCTCTCCTTACATTCCTCACGACCAATGGATTTGGATAGGCAAAATGAGTTGGATATGCTTGGCTTTTTTTCTCTCAAGTGGACAAAATGGGTTGTCATGTGCAGTGGTTGCCAAAAGAATTGTCTAGCCGAAACATAGACACATTTTATTATGGATTAACTCTTTCATTTGTGAACCTGTATATAGCATAAGGAAAATCAATTTGATATCTTTCTGATTCATTTATTCTTTAATCACTGAATTATTGTTTTGCAAAAATAATTCCAGAAAGCTTGCAAGTTCATTTTGTAGGTCTTCTCAAGTTTCTGTTCTAGAGAAAGCAGTGAACAGAATATACATCCTGTCCCCACTCTTCGCCTCCCTCACCCCTGTACACACTTAAACAAACCCCTGCGGGTCTGAGATTGGTTTGACATTTAGAATTTTAGCATTCACTAAATGTAGTCAAAGGCAGCCTTCTCTAACTCAGTAAATGAATTTTCAATTTACCAGTAAGAAAATTACAGTATTGGACTGTGCAAAAACTGACTCACTTTGCATTTGTTGTATAATTAATATTAATTGAATATGCATTGATTTTGCTCTTTGGACTAATGGAGTAATTTTAAAAGAAAAGCTTATTTCAGTAATTAAGCAGATTAAAATAGATAACATATATTTCTTGTTTAATCAGTCCAATAATTGAGTTCCACTAGTTTAAATTCACATCTACTCCCTATTTAATCAAAGTTAAATGCTATGTTTATCCAAAAGCTAAATAATGTATAGACAGTACATTTAACCCAGAGTATCACATTTCAAAAATCACCATGAGTATAGATGTGTTATTCTTACTAAATGTTCATCAGTAATAGGTTTTCTTTGAAAGTGTTCTATACAGTGAGGTTGTTTCTGAAACCCCACTAATGAGAGCAATGTTTTTGCATCTCTGAGATAATACCAGCCTATCATATTGCAGGATGTAAAGTACTGTGGGACCTAACATGTAAATAAAGCTGACCTCGGTAAAATAAACAATGGTACAAAATCAGAGGCCCATTTCAGCAACTGCAAAACAGAGCTCATTGTAGAGCTACATAGCAACACAGAATAGCTCAGCTATTTTGTGCAAATTTCATTCTTAAGGATCTAAAAGGGCATTAAAAATCTTAGGCTTAATGGAATGGGAGGGATGCCATGAACTTCCAGAGGGAAAGTTCTTACATGCCTAGAAAAAGCCACAAATGTATTATTGGTATAGGTGCAGTCTAGAGCAGAGAAATTGTCATCTAGTTCTGATGGCATATCCTTGGGCAAGTCATTTAAACTCTCTTTGCTTCACTTTCCCCTCCATTTAAATGGCTGAATTGGAAGAAATACTTGTTTCCCACAGTAAAATTCCAGATATGTTGAAGTAGTAATTTTCCCTTAACTCAGAAGTAGAAAATATTTGGAAATGATTTGGATGCAGGAGCGATCCATAAATCACTGAAAGAAGCAAGGCAAAGGTTTTGAAATTGCATTTGTTCTAACTTTCTCTTCTTTTGGAAGAATGAAATTTCTAGCAGCCTAGAGAAAATAATCCAGAAATTGCCAAATGATCAAATTGCAACTGTTTCCCATTACATTCTTACTTTAAACATGTTTTGCTTTGGAACAATGATATCATAAAATTCAAATGATTTCCATCAGAATGCAATGAGCATTTCAATCCCTATTAATAAAAATAGCCAATGTGCTTTGCGTTTAATATGCCAAACATTGCATTGTCTCATGTAATCTATTTAATTCTGACAACTACCTAGCGTGGTGGGTGCTGTTGTCATGTTAACTCTGCAAAAGAGAAAATGGAAGAGGAAACTTTGGTAGCTTTTGTCACTGAACCCAAACCAAGTAGCTTTCCATATCTCTGAATATACAGGCCTAAAACAATTAGCTGGAACATATCCCAAACTTACTCTCAAACTTACATCTCAAGCTTACATCTCAAACTCACTCTACCATCTACTAAATGAGAGAGCAATTGAAAAGCATTTACCAGGGTGTTTTGAGTAGTTCAGAAAATATGATTTCCCTCTCTGCTTTTCTAGTGCATTGCTAGGGCCAGTAAGACTTATCATCTAAGTATTTTGCCTAAAACTTATTTTATCCAAAGAGAGGAAGATTCCATTCTAGTAAGCAGGAGAACGTGTTGCTTACTACTAACTAGCATCAGTAGCAGTTTGGGGATGAGAAGAAAAAGTGTAACAAGAAGAATAAAAGTAGAAGTAGAAAGGAGGAGACCACTACTAAGGAGAAGATAAAATTAGCAGAGGAATTTCCATATAATCTGCAAAATTGTAGGATATAGCCTCTAAAGAGAATCGACAGTAAAAACGTGGTCAAGAGCATAGACTCTGAAATGACATTGTCTAGGATTAAATGCTCGTTGTTTTACTGAGTTGTGTGACTTGGAGAAAGTTACTTAACTCCTCATCGTGCCTCAGTTTTCTCATCTGTAAAATGTAATAATAATGACACCTTACTCACTGCAATTTTGTGAGGATTAAATAAGCAAATATACATGAATGCATCCTGGAACATAATAGGTACTAAGTGTTTTGCTGCTATTTTTCTTTTCTTGCTTCTTTACTTATTTGGAATCAAGATTTGAACATTCTAGAGATTAATCGACACAAAGCAGGAACCACAGTCAATCCTGTGCGTTATCCTTCATTATAGCCCTATACTTTAACACAGTGGAGATGACTTTCCTTTGGTTCCATATGCCTTCCATTAAGCCCTGTAATCTAGTCTACTTGCAAAAAAACGTGAATAGAAAAAATTCTATCATTTAGGTAGAACAATATAGATCTTCATTTTGTTTTAAGGTACACATGTTATTGCTGTTTTTGTTATTACAGTGTAAAACACTATAGTCATTTTATAGTGAAAGAACATTGTTTCTAGATGCTTCCAGTAAAAGCAAAATATAATTTATATGACATTTTATCATCAAAGTTGCTTATTAAAACTTAACAATTCATGCATTTCTTGCAGCAAAAACAATGCATTTCTTGCATTTATAAGGGGAAAAAAAGAACAGCTATTGTTCTGTCTCAACTATGGCAAAAATGGCAAGTTGGAAGTAAAATAAAATGAACATCATTTTTACCTTATGAGCTAATTCAAAGCTACATTAATTTATACTGCTCCTTACTTCATTTCAATTTTTAAAAGATCCAGCAAGATTTTTGGGTTAAATTTCGATAATAAGAGATTGTTAAAAGGTTAAAAATTCAACAAGTAATGGTTACTAGAAAACATTTTTGCAGTATTCTAGAAAGATAAAATAAAGCTTATCAAGGATGAAGCAGCTGATTTTTCAGTTCAGAGGTAGGATACCAAAGACTCCAGAAGGCACAGCCTTGATCTCTCTAGAGACATTGACCTAAAAGCAGGATAGTCATGTAGAAGTACTGTTTTCTTTCTTCAACTCACTCCAGAGCATATTATGAAAAAGGTGGGCTTTGGAATTGTAGGGATTTCCACAGTTATGTATCTTTATATGGATTAATGCATTCTGTAAATATCAAAACCAAAGCCAAGTCTGAAAACAGTGAAAGATCCAGGCAGTCATTTCCATTGTCACTCTATGTCAGGGGACCCAAACAGGTGGCCTGAACCTAGAATACAGCTCACAGCCCATTTCATCTAGCCCACGTTGTGTTTAAACAATTTGTATGTCTTCAGTTGGGATGAATGTTCTCTAGCTCATTGCCGTGGACTATTCTGTTTTGCTACTTTAGGCTGGTTCACCCATGCCTGGTCCCTCAAGGATGACCTGAGTAGGCAAAAAGGTTGGTATAAGTAAGGAGAAATTCAGAGAAAGCTGATTTCAAAGCTCCCTAGGCTAAACACTGAATGAGAGCAAAGACTGGTTCTGGGCTGGCTTAAGATGTATCTAGAACACCGCGCAGAGTGCCTGGTAAACAGTAAGTGCTTGATAAATATTTACAGAGAAGAACAGAATCTCAGATCTGTAATTTAGCAGGTCACAGACCTTGGACAAGATAGTTCATTTCAACTTCCAAAGCCTACGTTGCAAGGTTATTATGAGAAAAAAAATGTATTAATATTGAAATGTATAAAAGGATTCTGGCAGCACTTAAAATCTGCTCCTATATTTCATTCTCCATACTATTAAGTCATACCTTTCTCCATATTTTCTTATGTCTCTCTATGAAAATCAGGCATGGTATAAAGTCATCATTTTGATGGCATAATTTTAAAATGACCAAGAAACAACATGGAGATGCCTGTGAGCTTCTGATATTTTATGAAGCTTCAGTTAGAAAGAAGCTTGGTTTGGTTCAGTTATACAATAGTCTAACATACTGTCTGAGACCACTTTGCTTTCCTCCTTCCCCAAAGTATGTTGTTTGTCAAGAAATGTTAGCATTTTTCAATTATAGACTGTAACTTCTCAAGTATTTCATGCCAAAGAAAAGATGCATATATGGTTCTCTAATATGAGAATAGTAGCATACACTACCTATTCAGTAAAAGGCCCAGCTCAATTTGGTCAATTGAGCGTTATGACAAGAGGCTTACACGATATGTCAGTACACCTGGGTTCTCATCTCCACCATTACTAACTCACTTTGTGACCTTGGACAAGTCACGCCACCTCATTAGCCTTCAGAGATTTACTTGCAAGATTAGAGAAAAAACAGTTAAGTCTATGAAGACAATGACTGAATAAAAACTAGAGATAAGGTATTTACAAAGGAAAAAAGGAAACGTGAGAAATGTTACTCTCAGTAAAAGTCTGACATGAAATGAAGACACGTTATGGCACCCAAGGGAGCATGTGGTAGATTGCCTCAAGAGTTGGGAAGTCTATGCATCATCTCTTGGATCTGGACAGGCTTGCCCAGCAGATTGTGGCAGAACTAAACCAGTCTTTGGGCCCATACCCTAATAAGCTGGGAGCTTCCACTTCCTGACATTTGAAATTCCTTCTCTTAAAAATCAGCTGTCATCCTGTGAGCAGGAAATGAGGCTCATGGACCACAACCCCATCCGAACCCTCAGGAATAGTCAGCCCCAGCTTACTCCCTCTCTGTCTGAGCCTCCTTGGAGGTAGATGCTCCGGTTCTAGTTGAGCCATTCCAGTGAACCCTGCATCAAAGAGAGGTGAGCTGTCCCTGCTAAACCTAACCAAACTGCAATTCATTAAAAAAAAAAAAAAATGCTATTGCTTTTAGCTACTAAATTGGGGTGGGTCAGGGTGGGGGTGTTTTTATGCAGCAAAAGATACTGCAAAGAATTAATCAAGAGAAAAGAATACTCTTTACAAATCAGCCAGTAATGTATGGTGGAATCATAGGAAATTATTTGCTTTGACTTTTAACTAAATTTTCTCCTAGATCACAGACTATCATGCCCCTTAGTTCATCTTCTGACTATAATAATTGACCCAAATAACTTCAAAAATTTTTCTTGCATAATACAAGCCATGAGGTTGGAAGATGTTCCTTCCTAAAATAGTTTCCTCTTCTGCATGGATATATTTGACGTATCGACAAAGAAAGAAATACAGGAACAGATTTCTTATCCAGGAAACTCACAGCTTTACATAGTCATAACATCTTGCTTCCTGCTTAAAAAGCCCTTGGGGGACCTTATGGAATAGTGCATGTGCACGTTCAACTCAATTGTTCTTAAACTCATTCTGTTGTGCACAAGTGACAGATTGCCACCCTGTGCTACCTTCTTGTGAGAGCATCCTCTTTCCTGGAGAGTTACATATGTGCAAAGTCTTCCTGCAAACACCCACAATCTCTGAGCCATCTGGGAAAACTTGAAGCCTTTTCTCAAGTTTTGGTCCCACCTAAGCAGCCACTGAGGTTTTCCTAAGGGACTAAGCCCTACTGATGCAGCAGGCAATGTGCAGGAGAGTGATGAGATATTTAGGGTAAGAAATTAATCCCCTTAAATGCCGAGCAAATGAAGTATGCCAAAGTCTACCCGAATGATGATATTCAAGGAGAGCCTAAAGGATTAGAAGGTCTTCTTTACTCCCTTGCATGACTACATTTATGAGTTTCATAGGAGTTGAATTCCTTACAGATTTCTGTACCACTGTGGAAGACTATTTGGCTTTTCTTCAGGAAGCTAAGTGTAGAATTACCATATAACCCAACAATCCCACTTCTAACTGTATACCCAAAAGAACTGAAAGCAGTGACTCAAATAGATATTTGCACACAGGTGTTCACAGCAACACTGTTCACAATTGCTGAAAGATAGAAGCAACCCAAGTACCCACCAACTGGTGTATGGATAAATAAAAGGTGGCATATATACACAGTGGAATATTATTCAGTCACAAAAAGGGATGGTGTTCTGATCTGTGCTACAACACGGATAAACCTTGAAGACAAAAGGATAATTATTTCATGATCTCATTTATATGAAAAATTAGAATAAGCAAATTTATAGAGTCAGAAACTAGAATAAATTATCCAGAGGCCAGAGTATGGGTAAGAAATTGGGAGTTGATTCTTAATTGGTGCAGAGATTCTCTAGGTGTTTGTAATGCTTTGATAACGGTTGATGGTGAAGCTTGCACTACATTGTTTAAGTAAATAATACCACTGAATTGTGCATTTGAATGTGGTTAAAAAGGGATATTTTAGGTTGTAAATATGTCACGGAATACATTTTTTAAAAAAACCCGTGGAATTATACAATGCAAACAGTGAGTAAACTATGGACTATAGTTAATGTAAATTACAATAATATTGTTTCATCAGTTGTAACAAAGATACCACACTAATGCCAAGCATTAAAAATAAGGGAAACTGCATGTGGCGGGGGGGGGGACAAAGGAACTCAGTACTTTCTGTATGATTTTTTTTTATACCTACAACTACTCTAATTTAAAAAAAAGTCTGGTATTCTTCATTGATGATAACTAAATTTTTATCTTGTTCCTTCGGATGAACCATCAGCTCCTGTTTCTTTGTTTGAAATGTTTGATGCAGAATGCTATTTTAATATGTTACTTCTGGGATGCAGAATGCTATTTTAATATGTTACTTCTGGGATTTCATCCCTAAGCTGTTTGTTTTTTAAGTTTGGTCCAGTTAGTCATATGACAAAGCTTTCCTTGGGTCCCAGGAGCTGGCAAAACTAGGGAAATTAATGCAAGTATCACCTTTCACAGTTTTTGCAAATTGGCTCTGTTGACTGGCATTCTCTCTCAGAGGTTAGCCCTCCTCCCCTGATCAGACAGACAGGAAAGTGCAAGTTCTTCTATGTCTTTTCTGAACCTGTGTCATGCCCTTGGCTTCTGCTCATGGCCTTAGGAACCCACCTACTTATAGGAAACTGAGTTCTTTCTACTCCCTTTGAAACCACCCACCTTTCACAACTGCCCTGTGTGCCAATTTGAAAATATTAAGTACTCCAAAAAAAGGCATGTTTTGATCCTGATCCAATTTTGTGGGAGCAGCCTGTTTCTTTTAATCTTGATTCAATACTGTAGTCTGGAATTTTTTATCAGATTATCTCCATGGAGATGTGACACACCCAATTGTGGGTGTGACCTTTTGATTAGATAGAGATGTGACTCCACCTATTCCAGTGGGTCTTGATTAGTTTACTGGAGTCCTTTAAAAGGAAACATTTTGAAAAGACAAGATGTACTTGGAGAACAGTTGCTTCACCAAACAGAGACACAGATGTTTGGAGATGGTTGGAGCTCAGCATGCAATCTGAGCTTTACGAGAACCAAGGGAAGCCAAGAAATTAAACCAGCCCTACAGAAGCAAAGTGAAGAACCCCCACAGGAACAGAGGCTGAAAGCAATGGAGCCCAGGAACAGGGGACCAGCAAGGAACCAGTGTGCCTTCCCATCTGACAGAGGTGTTCCAGATGTATCAGCCTTTATGGATTAAGGTATCTTTCCATGGATGCCTTAGATTGGACATTTCCATAGGCTTAGAACTGTAAACTTGTCATTATATTCTCCTTTTTAAAAGCCTTTCCAGTTCTGTATTGCATTCCAGCAGCTTCCAAACTAACACACTCTATTTGTCATAAAGTAGGTAATCCTTTGTCCCAGGCCACTTTGATTTCTTTTTTTCCAATACTACTTTTCTTACACTTGCCCTGTAGGCAAATACTGGCAAGGTGAGCCAGAAAATAATGTCCTGATTCAGTCTTTCAGGTTGCTACCTGTTTAGATTGGCAGCATGATATGCACAGAGGGGTTATCTTGTTCCCTCCAGAACAGGGCCAGAGACCACAAGGGCAGAGCAGGCCAGATCCACACCATACCGGGGAGGGGGTCTAGTAGGATCCATCAACATCAACATGCCCCTCCATTTGGTAAGTTGCATTTTCTTGATTTGGCACTCACACAGTTACTGCAGCCCTTTAGCTCTTTTCCAGAGTCTTAGAGACATTGACTTTGCCAGGTTTTTTTCTAGTATTTCAAAGAGTCTTTGGAGCAGTAGCACCTGGTGCATTTCACACTGCTGTCATGGGTGACCAGGAAATGACTGATTGCAGGGAATGTCCCTTTAGCCACTGACCTTAAAATAGTGTGCCATATGGGGCCATTTGGAACTCTACACAACTTGACCTATATCCCCAAATTCTCAGCATCCTTTCAACTGAATAATATATAACAGTGTAACAATTTGAAAATCAGGCTATTGACATTATTTTTAATATTGATTCAGAGATCTGATTCTGAAGAAAATTATCCTGTTAATAATGAAGCAAAAAAAAGCTGATTGCCACATTACTCTGGTAGCCGTGTGTCATAAAGGCCTTTTCTCATGATAAACGTTAAATAAACTACAGCATCACATAATGACCTGATATTTTGCCTAGCCAAAAAGATCACCAACCTGTCTGACCATTAAGCCACATCCTCTAATGTAACGTTAGAAAATTACCTGATATACACAGTCAGCTACATGAATAGCAAATCTCCCCAAAACTCCCCAAAAGCAAAAAAGTCAGACAGAAAGAAAAATCTGTTTACTGGGTCTCTCATCTACCTTATAGCAGCGCAGTGAGTGCCCCCCTGTTTGAATATTTGCTCCCAGATTTTCCCCTTCCTAATTCACTCCTCACTCAAGAGAAAGTCAGTTTTCCTGAAATAGTGCTAATCCTGTTACTTTCTTATCAAAATGTGGCCCTTCGTTCCTGCTGCCCCCAGAATACAGGTCAATCTCCTCAGTCTGGCCTTCTCTGTACTGACCCCTCTCCATCCTTGCAGTTTTATTTCCCAGCAGTTCACTCCATCATAAGTTTTCTTTAGTATATGTGTTATTTGTTTTTACTTGAGCTTGCTTCTTTACTTTCTCATCTCCTTGACTGGGTTTTTATTGTTTGCTTGTTTTTTCCTGCCTGCACTACCTTTTCCTCTATCCACTTGTCAAGAATTTTTAAGTTGAAATAAATTGCTACTTCCTCCATAGTGTCATCTCTAATCATCCTCAAAAGCATGCTCTAGCTCTTCCAAATTTACTAAAACAATTTATATTTAACTTTGCTTATGCAAGGCAGTATTGCCTGGCATTATAAGTATTTATAGCCACATTTTATATCTACTTCTAGACTGTAAGTTTCTCAGGAGCAAGATCTTACAAAATATAACTAATGGCATTGCATGTTGAATAAAGATGTTGATGGCCAGAATGAATCTATTTTTCCCTTCTCACCCAGCCTACACCTATAAGTTAGAGAACTGGATTTAGTATAGTAAAACGTCTGTTAACAGAAGTCAGACTGAAGGAGATTTAAATTTCATATAATTGTCACAAAACCCTTTGAGGAAAAGTACTAAGTGTAAGTGTAGGATTGCTGAGTTCTATGTTATGGATCCATTTAAATGCCAAGCTACTGTTTGCCAAAGTGGCTGTATTATTTTGCATTGCTGTCAACCTACTATGATCGTTTCAGTTGCTTTGCATCCTTGTCAACACTTGCTATTGTCAATCTTTTAAATTTTAGCCATCCTAACATGTATACTGTAGTATTTCATTGTGATTAATTTTGCTTTTTCCTAATGACTATTGATTACAAGCATCTTTTCTGTGCTTATTTGCCATCATTTTATCTTCTTTGGTGAGGTATCTGTCCAAATCTTTTCTCCAATTTTAGTTCGGTGTTCATCTTACTACTGAGTTGCAATGTATGTTCTGGGTACAAGCCCCTTTATCAGCATATGTTTTGCAAATATTTACCCACCTTCTATGGCTTGCCTTTTCCCTTCTTATCAAAGACTTTTGAACAGAAGACATTTTATTTATCAGTGAATTATTATCAATATTTTCTTTTATGATTCATGTTTTTGGTGGGACATTAAACTTTTATTTAAGTTAATATTAAAGTAATCATTTACTATTAAATCTGAGGTCACAGAGATTTTCTGTATTCTTCTAGAAATTATATTGGTTAACATCTTATATGTAGTTGTATATTACATTTTGAGTTGATTTTTTATACATAGTGTAAATGCTGAGGTTCAATGTTTTACATATGTATGTTCAACAGTTCTTGGATCATTTGTTGAAAAAAAGTGCTTTGCTATTGAATTAACTTGGCAAATGTGTTCAAAATCAACTGGCCTTACATATGTAGGGCTACTTTTGCATTCCCTGTTCTGTTCTCTTGTTACACATGTCTGTCCTAACACCACTATCACACTACCTTGATTATTGTAGCTTTACAGAGAGTCTTGAAATCACATATTGCACAGAATTGTAGGTTGACATTTTCTTCCTTTCCTTGCTTTTAAGGTATTTCCATCTTAATTTTTTGACATCTTTATCTTTGTTCCTCTGTATATAATGTGTCTTTTCAATCGGGAAGACTTTATTCTGTTTATCATTGGTTTGGAGCAGTTTGATTATAATGTAGTTTTCCTCAGTTACTGTACTTGGGACTTTTTGAGCTTTTTGAATTAGTGTGTTTACAGTTTAAATCAAATTTGGAAAAATTTCAGTCACTCATTCTTTTTTTTTATAATTACTTTTTTTATTTTTTTAACTTTATTGTGAAAAATAACATATATGCAAAAAAAAGCAATAAATTTCAAAGCACATTGAACAATTAGTTGTAGAACAGATTTCAGAGTTTGGTATGGGTTACAGTTCCACAATTTTAGGTTTTTATTTCTAGCTGCTCTAAGGTAATGGAGACTAAAAGAGATATCAATCTACTGATTCAGCAATCATACTCATTTGTTAAACCTGACCTTCTCAATATAACTGCACCATAATCTTTGGCTTTTCTCCCACTCTTTAAGGGTATTTGGATTATGCCCATTTCAGCTTTTTCATGTTGGAAAAGGCTGTTGATAATATGGGATCGGGGATGGAACAAGTTGATGTTCTGGAGAGGCTGACCTTTCTGCATTTCGAGACTTATCTGGTCCAGGGACCCATCTGGAGATTGTTGGTTTCTGGAAAGTTACCTTAGTGCATGGAACCTTTGTAGAACCTTATAAATTGTCCTAGGTGTTCGGTTGGGGTTTGGCAAGTTGTGACAGATAGAAATATCTAACTGAAGTTTGCATAAGTGACCTCCAGTGCAGCCTCTTGACTCGATCTGAACTCTCTCGGCCACTGATACCTTATTTGTTATGCTTCTTTTACCCCTTTTGGTCAGGACAGCATTGCTGATCCCACAGTACCAGGGCCTGATTCATTCCTGGGGGTCATCTCCATGCCACCAGGGAGACTTTCCTGAATGTCATGCCCCATGTAGGGGGAAGGGCAATAATTTCAGTTGGTGAGTTGGGGCTTAGACAGAGAGAGGCCACATGTGAGCAACAAAAGAGGTTATCCAGAGGTCAGTCACTTATTCTTGAAATGATTTTTTCCTCCTGTATTTCCCACATTCTCAGGAATACTAATTACATGCATATTAAGCCATGTCAAGCTATTCAAAAACTTACTTGTGCTCTATTAATTTGTTTTCAGGCTTTCTCCTCTCTATGTTCCATTTAGTTTGTTTTGCTGTTTCCCATCTCAGTAATCTTTTCTCCTGCAGTATTTAATCAACTATTAATCTGATCCAATGCATTTTTATCTCCAAAAATATAATCTTTATTTCCCAAACTATAATTTTTATTTCTAGAAGTACAGTTTGGACCTTTTGTGTATCTTCCATGTTTCTTTTAATATGCACATATGTTAAATCTTTCCTATATATTTTTATAACAAATGGAAAATATTTGCAATCATTTTTTGATGTCTTTGTCTTCTAATTCTATTACCTGCATCATCTCTTATTTTTATGGGTTGATATTTTTCCTGGTTATAAATTATACTATGTTGCTTCTTTGTATGCCTAGTCATTTTCCATTGGATACCAGACATTGCCTTATAAATTGTTTGGGGATACATAGTTTCATTTGCTTACAATTGTTCATTAATCTTGCTCTGGTACTCAGTTAAGTTACCTGAAAATAGTTTGATCCTTATTTCACTTGCTTGTTTATTTTGTTAGAGGGCAGTAGCTTTTAGAATATGGCTCATTCTTCCTCACTGTGAAGGCAATTTGGTGAATACTCTACCTGATATTTTGTGAATTAAGAGGCTTTTCTATTGTGATTGGTGAGAACACACACCATTACTAGACAAGCTCTAGTACTTTTGAATGGTTCTTTCCATGGACTAAGTAGTAACGGAGACTAAAAGAGATATCAATATACTGATATCTCACATACAAAACTTGATTATACTTGGATGAAAACTTGAGGAAGACTATCGACTACTTGAGGAAGACTAGTCACAGAGACTTTTTCTTTCTCTGTGAAACTCTTACCTCTATCTTGTCCAGCAATCTCTAGCTGCCTTGACTCCCAACTACATCTTCTCAACTCAAGGAGACCTCCAGGCTCTCCCTGTGCAAGCTCTACCTACTCAGTGCCCTGAAAATTTTCTCTGGGCAATGATTTAGGCTAAGCGCAAAAATCACCTCTTTTGTTTCCATTCTCTAAGAATCATTGTCCTGCACTGCCTGCAGTACAGTGCCTGAACATAGTTGTTTCAAATATTTTATCCACTTTTTAATTATTTCAGGTAGGAGTGTAATCTTTACCTTTTACCTCATTTTAGCCAAAAGTGGACATGCAAAGGAATTTACTTCCTTATTGATAATATCTGTCTTTATCCTTAGTAATATTTTTTCTATTTAATTTGATTTTAATGTAGCCATTCTAGCTTTCTTTTTGGGGGGGGTGTGGGATGGGGTGCATGGCCCAGGAAACGAGCCCATTTAGTTTTCTTTTGATTAGTTTTATAATGGTATATCATTTTCTATCCTTTTACTTTTAATCTATCTATGTCTTTGTATTTAAAAATGGATTTCTTGGGTGGGCCACGTTGGCTCAGCAGGCAGAGTTCTCACTTACTGGTAATGTGGGAGACCTGGGTTCGTTTCCCAGTGCCTGCCCACAAAAAAAAATTTTTTTAATGGATTTCTTACAGATAGCATATAGTTTTTTTATTCAATCTGTCCTTCTATGCTCCTTAATTGGGGGTATTCAGATTATTTATTGTTCATGTTGTTGTAGCTGGATTTGAATCTTATATATTGCTAGTTATTTTCCAAATATCTCATGTTTTTTCTGTTTCTTTGTTCTTTGAATCGAGTAAATTTGTATGATTCCTTTCATTCCATTATCGTCATATAACTCTGCCTCCTTTTTTGTCTGTGGTTACTCTTTTTATAAGCTTTCTTATTAGAAAAGTTGTAGGTATACAGAAAAATCCTGCACAAAATACACTGTTCTTATATACTCTCCCTTCACAAATACCTGTGGTTACACATGAACTGTAGGGCCCAACATGACAGCCACTAGCACATGTGGCTACTTAAAATTGAATTAAATAAAATTTAAAATTTATTCCCTCTGTTAAAATAGCCATATTTCAAATGTTACATGGCTACATGTGGATAGTGGCTACTATTATGTGCTGTGCAGATAGAGACTACTTCCATTATCGTAGAGACATCATCACACTACAGTTTACCATATATAGATTAAATTTGTCATAATTTATCCTCAAGCAATAGTGTGTCACTTAACAAATAGTGTAAGAACCATGTATAATACATTTACACTTTCTTTCTCCCAAATTATGAGCTATTGTTTTCATACACTTTACTTCTAAATATGAGTTAAACTCCACTCTGTTTTGTTGGCATTTGTGCCTTAGACTTTTAGTCTTCTTTTAGTGGAATTAACAATAAGAAACTTTTATTTTATATTTGCCTTCATTTTTACCTGTTCTTACTCTTCATTTATTTGTATGGTATTCCGGTTTGTTAGTTACTGGAATGCAATATACCAGAAACAGAATGGCTTTTAAAAAGGGGAATTTAATAAGTTGCTAGTTTACAGTTCCAAGGCTGAGAAAATGTCCCAATTAAAGCAAGTCTATAGAAATGTCCAATCTGAGGCATCCAGGGAAAGATACCTTGGTTCAAGAAGGCCAATGAAGTTCAGGGTTTCTCTCTCAAGTGAGAAGGCACATGGTGAACACAGTCAGGGATCCTCTCTCCTCTGGAAGGGCACATGGTGAACATAGCATCATCCGCTAGCTTCCTCTCCTGGTTTCCTATTTCATGAAGTTCCCCAGGAGGCATTTTCCTTCTTCATCTCTAATGATCCCTGGCTAGTGGGCTCTCTGCTTCTCGTGGCTATGCCATTCTTCTCTGGCTCTCTCTGAATCTCTCATTCACCAAAATGTTTCCTCTTTTATAGGACTTCAGAAACTAATCAGGACCCACCCAAATGGGTGGAGACATGTTGTCACCTAATCCAGTTAAACAATCACTCTTGATTATATCACATCTCCAGGGAGATGATCTAATTACAGTTTCAAGCATATGGTACAGTTCAGGGATTAGAAGAAACAGCTGCCTTTACAAAATGGGATTAAGATTAAAACATGGCTTTTCTAGCGGACACATATCCTTTCAAGCCAACACATATGGCTTCAGATTTTCATCTGATACACTTCTGCCTGAAGAACTTTAACATTACTTGTAATGCAGATCTGCTGACAAAAGATTTTCTCAATTTATGTTTGACTGTAAAAGATCTTATTTTACTCTAGTATTTGTAATGATAACATTTCTGGGTATGAAATTCTTAGTTGTGTTTCCCTTTAATTCTTTAAACATGTCGCTGCATTATCTTTGGACTCACAACATTTTATTTAAAATGTTCTTTAATTTGATCTTTGTTCCTCTCTATGCAATGTTTCTTTTTCCAATATTTTCTTTCAAGCTTTTCTCCTTATGTTTGTTTTTCAGCAGCTTGACTATAATATGCTTAGATGCTGTGTTTATTTTGTATGTACATACAAATGTGTTATTTACCTGTTTGTTTCTTTAATTATCTTGCTTTGGATTCTCTTATCTTCTTAGATCTGTGGGGGGTTTTTTTGTCTTTTTATTAACTCTGCAAAATTTCCAGTCATTATCTCATCACATATTTCTTCTGCCCAATTTATTTTCTGTCTTGGACTTCACTCATGTATGTTAGTCTATTTTAAATTGTCCCAAAGTTATTGGATGCCACCTTAACAAAATCATTCTTTTTATCTTTTTGCTTAAATTTGGATAAATTCTATTGACCAATCTTTTAATTCACTTATTCGTTCCTCACTTACATCCCATTTGCTGAAAAGTCTGTCAAAGAAATTCTTCCTGTCTGATATTGAGTTTCCTATTTCTAGCTTTTCCATTTGATTATTGTTTAGAACTTCCATCTCCCTGCTTAAAATCTTCTCTTAATGCATGTTACCTGTCTTTCCCACTAGCCTTTTATATTCACTGAAATTATTTTAAAGCCACTGTATGGTCATTCCAATGTCCCTGAACTCATTTCTGTAGGCTGCTTTTTGTATTACAATCAATTGTGTTTTTTTCTTGTTTTGTATGTGTCTTGCCATTTTTGATAGAATGCTGGAGAGTAGAACAGTAGAGACTGAGGTAAATAATATTTATGCTTGGAAATAGGTTCATCTTTACTTCCACCAGAATGTCGGTGTGGAGATTAAGTGAACCTATTTTATACTTACCCTAGGTGTGAGTTTTGTTGTTGGTGTATTTACCTTTAGGGCTCCAAAGACTTCAGATTCCTTGCATGCAGGATTACTGATGTCTTGTCTTTATTTTGAACCCTTATGCCAGGAGAAATTTCACTGCTCCTGTTTCACCCTCAGCTCTCAGTGGCCTGGCACTCCTGCATCACAGAATGGTTATCTCTGCGCACTTTTTCATTTACCCCAGCAGGAGACTCCCCCTGTTGGCTTCAGGTAGTGTGTGGCCAGGATTTTCAATCCTTTGGGTATATCTTCAGTCTCTCATTATCCCTATCATTATTACCTGAGCCTTTGGGGTTGCACTTTTCTATAGTTCTGTTCCCTCTTCCTCATAGCAAGAAAACTCTACCTGGGAGGGGTCTTGGATGAGATAGTGTTTCCTGCTCCTCCCTCAGTAGGACCTTAACTTTGCGTGGTGTTTATTTAAGATCATGAGCCCAAACAGGTTTACTGTTGCTCCTTCCGGGGGAGATAATTTTTGCTTCTATTTCTTCATCAGTTGTAGCATAAATTAGTCCAGAACCAGTGGCAGGAGGATTTCCCATCCCTCTAGAAGTAATACACTGCTGTTGTTTGTCACACAGTTCAAGACTTATGGTAGAAGCAAAAAGTTTCTTACCCCTGCCACAGGAGCAAAGAGTTTTTCTTCTGCCCCTCCCTCAGAAGCAGGAATGGGTGGTTTTCTACCCCTTTCCAGTGGGAAGCAGACTTTGTTTCTATCTATCTCTCTTCCAGAAATGGAGGCTCTTTGCTTTGGCCTGTCAATAGAAGGGTTTTCTGCCCCTTCCCCAGAAAGTTAAGGCTTTGGCTTCATAGGACATAAGTAAACAGCATATCATGCATGTGTGCTACCAAGCTCCCAGTCCTCATATTCTGACCCCAGTCTTTTTTTTTTTTTGAGTACCAGGAGACCAGAAAATAAAATGCTTTGCCAAAGGTAAAACAGTTTACGTGCATCAGCTCCACATGGAAGGGAGTTCATCTGGTAGTTTGGTGACTTAAGCTCTCTGATGAACTGATTTATTGCTCAGTGAGTATTCTATGATTTCACAAAGTTAGGGTGTGGAAATGGCATTCTACTTTTTTTTTCTACATCCTAAGGGGAAACAACCCTTCTGCTGGATCTTTTGTTTTTATCTCAGATACCTATTTTTTCTCCTCATTTCTGTCTTTTTTTTTTACTTTGGAATTCTAATTTTTGACCTCCATTGAAACACCTTTTAATGGTTTCTCTATATTCTGCTTATCACATAATCAATGACAAACATGTCCACTATGGTCTCATTTTACTGACACAGCCAAACAGGTCATGCATCCTGCTATTAGTAAGCCAATCTGCTCCCTGCATGTTTCTGTTTTTATCATGCCAGAAAGCATTTCTTGATCAATCCAAGGACCGAATATATAGGTCAGTTTGGAAGATCTGACAAGTGGGTTAGGAAGCACTGTCTGTGAGTGAACTAGCAGGGTGAAGCCTGATGAAATATTCTCAATGTACAAACTTCAGCCAATCAAACCTCCAGTCTCTGAAACTAAAAATCTCATCTATTTTTTACACAGTATTGCAATTTTGAGCCCTTTATTATATTTTTTCCAGCATGAATTTTGACACTTAAATTCTATGAATATTATGCTAAAGCTCAGATAGGGTCAGTAGCCTGGCCAATGTCAGGTGGCTGGTAAATAAAAAAATCAAAACTAGAATGCAGGTGCTCAAACTCCTACTTAATGCTGCTTTCATTATCCGGTAGATATTATTCACCTGTGTGCATCAGCCTCACCACTAAAGCTCTTTACAAACTTCCTGAACAGACCTCATCCCAAATTCACCATATCAAAATCTCCAAGAGTGAGACCTGGGCATGTTCATTTTTCAAGAGATCTAACAGGAAGCAGCACTGGGATTCAGCCAGATTTTTACATTAAAGAGCTTATGATCCTTCTATTATAGCAACACTATTCAATTCAGATATGATGTTCATTATTAAAAGGTATCATTACAAGGTAGGCTTAGAAGAATGATTTTCTTCTGCTCTGCTCTCTTTCCTGGTGGTGTGTTTTCTATCTGTTAATTTACATAATTTATATGAAGCCTCCAGGCAGAGGATGCCCTTTCTTTATGTATCAAACAGTTAAAACTCAGTTAACATTCAGTGCACACCCATTACCAGCATTAACCACTTGTAGTATATGCAATGCCAAGGTGGAGAAATACAAATTTTCTATCAAGTCAAAGAATTTTAGCAGAGGTGCAGGATTAACTGACACTGAGGTAGCAGTTGAGCTACCTTTTACTATTTTATTACTTTTTAGTATGGAGCACGTGAGTAAGGAGAAATGCCCCATCTCCTAGCAACATGGCAAATAAGTTATTCAAAGCACACCTCACTGATTCATAAAAACTGGGCAGAGGCGATAGTTGAAGTTGGGAACAATAAAAATGCATGCAACTTTATTAATTTTTAAAAAGAGCAAAACAAAACAAAACACTAACAAGAAAGCTTCAAAGTGGGTGAAAGTCCACATGCCTAAGAGGCCTTCTGACGGAGCTGCTTAAATTACAGGACAGAATGATCTGCAGCAAACATTTGGATTGTTTATATGCAGATAAATGCCTCCCAAAGTGCTTAAGACTAGTGCAGTGTGCTATGGAGCTTCAAAGATCTTCTTGAAATTGTGTTTATTCTAATATCTTAAAAGAAAAATTCCAAACTAGTTTCTATAAGTCATATCAAAAATTCCAAGTTAGCGAAGTCCAATTGATTGAGATTTATTTCTACAACAAAAATCTCATTATAGGGCGGGCCACAGTGGCTCAGCAGGCAAGAATGCTCGCCTGCCATGCCAGAGGACCCGGGTTCCATTCCCAGTGCCTGCCCGTGTTAAAAAAAAAAAAAAATCTCATTATAAACACGTACAAAGGCCTAAGATAGGAAATAGGCTGGCATACCCTTGAACATGGCAACGGCAATGCGCGTCACCCAGTGAGTTTTTATTTTAGGAGCAAGTATTTGCCTTATTTGCCTTTGCATCTGAGCTTCACAACTGTTTTGAAATGTATGCTATCCATAAAGTACATATTGTGAGGTCTTACTAATTTCGGAGTGTCCAACACCATCACTCAAGTAAAAAAAGCTAATTTTAACTCTTCAACCATGTAACCAATATCAGTAATTTTTCCAAAGGAAAAATATGATTTGGCAATCAAACAATTTACGTCTTAACCTAACTGTAGCCTGCTGCAGCAAACATTTGTTTTGCTGGCAAAAAATTGTCAAGCAGAAGCTTTTATTTTGAGTACCGCTAGGAGGTAAATATTTGATTTTAGCAAGTCAGGCTGGTACAAGGATTTTCAAATGTCTCCTCAGGTCGGCTACTTCTTTTGGCCACTTTAGTAAAACGAAAAAACAAACTAAAAGAAAAAGAAAACTCTTGAGTCTTTTGTTGTCCCATTCTACAAACAGAAATAGGATCTAGAAAACTTTTTTGTAATCAGGTTTCTAACATGTTTTAACACGCACACATATATCTTTGAATATGCATGTGAAGCTTATTTATTTAGAGAAAATTGTGTAATTTAAAAGTTCTTGTTCTTGCCTTTCTCTAGTGAAAAATTGTTTTACTGGGATCATCTATATAAATCAATAAGAATTCACTGCATTAATCATGAGGGGGATACAAAGAGCTTGACCATTTTCCTGATAAGGCTTAAATTTTCATCAGAGAAATAAGTTAATTTTTACGAAAAACTGAAATATCAATAAAGAAACAACTCTCTAATTTATTTAATTATTTATACAAATTACTCACAAAATTTAAAACATTGTTTCATCCATGCATCAAAAGTAGTATAGAGCTCATCATGGGTTGGTATTATCAGAAATCTTTTTTTTCAGAGAAAGGCCAAATTTTAACTAAACCCTCCAGATTGGTTTAAATATGGATAAGACATTTATAGAAAATATCTGCAGTCTGGTTCAGTTTATACTAATAATTACTTGTAACCATTCTTCATGCTTATAGAAAATACCCTATTGACCCAGTTATCAAGTAAACCAGCTCTGTTTGTTCTTTAATTATTTTCACAATTCACCAAAACCTTCTGGCTAACATTAAATTTAGCTGATGGACATAGAACTTCATACATAAAATCACTAAAAGTTCTCAGCGTCCTTTTAAGCATTGATAACTGTGGGATGCAGCAAATGTCACAGACTCTTTTCTGGGAAAGAAAAGCATTTGCAAAGAAAGATTTGTCATTGCCCGAGGACTAATCTGGCAGTAGCTCCTTTTACTCTTAGAGCAAAAGCTCTGAGTCTGGGCTCATGTTCTTCCTAGCCAAAACATACGTTAATACTTCTACTTAGAAAGAGAGAAGGAAAGAGGGAGGAAGAAAGGGAGGGAGGGAGAGAGGATGGGAGGGAAAGAAGGAGGAAGGGAGAGAGAAAGAGAGCTCAGAGACAGAAAAAAAAAGTTCATATTTCTAGGACACCCTAGGCATTTCAACAGCTTGGACTTTGCTCATGCTATTTCCCTCCTCTACATATATCTGAAATCCTTTAACCTTACAGGAGTAGACTCACAATACTTTTTCTCTACAAAGTCTTTCCATACTCCTCCAGTGTAATGTGTTGGCTCCTGTGCTGGTTTGAAACTATTCTGTACTCCAGAAAAGTCATGCCTTAATCCTGACCCAATACTGTGAGACCAGACCTATTGTTTAAAGTGGGGAACTTTGATTGGATTGTTTCCATGGAGATATGACACCCAGTTGTGGGTGTGACCTTTTGATTATATGGAGATGTGACTCTACCCAATTTAAGGTAGGTCTTGATTAGTTTACTGGAGTCTTTAGAAGGGGAAGCATTTTGGAGAAGCCTCAAAAGTGACAGAGCCAATACGAGACCTGGATGTTTGTAGATGCAGAAAGAAAACACCCTCCAGGAAGCTGTTTGAAACCAGAAGTCAAACACCCCAGCAGATGCCAGCCACATGCCATCCCAGCTGACAGAGGTGTTCTGGAACCATCGGTTTTTCTTGAGTCAAGGTATCTTTCTCAAGATGCCTTAGTTTGGACATTTTAATGGCCTTAGAACTGTAAACTTGCAACTTAATAAAGTCCCTAAACACCCCAGTAGATGCCAGCCACATGCCATCCCAGCTGACAGAGGTATTCTGGAACCATCGGTCTTTCTTGAGTCAACGTATCTTTCTCAAGATGCCTTAGTTTGGACATTTTAATGGCCTTAGAACTGTAAACTTGCAACTTAATAAAGTCCCTAAACACCCCAGCAGATGCCAGCCACATGCCATCCCAGCTGACAGAGGTATTCTGGAACCATCGGTCTTTCTTGAGTCAAGGTATCTTTCTCAAGATGCCTTAGTTTGGACATTTTAATGGCCTTAGAACTGTAAACTTGCAACTTAATAAAGTCCCTTTCTAAAGCCATCCCATTTCTGGTATATTGCATTCTGGCAGCTTTAAGAAACCAACAGTTCCCTCATCTGGAAACCCACAGCTTTCTACTACATCATTCATTCATCCCTGAGCATAGACTGCCTCGTGATATCAGTGGTCACGTTATGTTGTATTTTCATGCAATTGTATGTATTTTTGCTTTGCGTTCTTTCATAGATATTAAGTTACCCTTGGACAGAGATCACTCCCTTTTACTGCTTTATGTTCCCTCTGACAGCATCACCCAACACAATGACTTACACCAAATAACACTTCCATAAAGTTATAAACTTACTGATTGCTTCAAAGAGTGGCATGATGAAAAATCACGTTCCAAACAAATAAGTACATTTTGGAAGGAGTCCGCTTCCATGTGTCTGTCTTTGAAATGCTCAGAAAAAAATGTCTAGGCCTTTGCCCCAAATATCATCGGCCTGCTTCCCTTCTGCTTTGTCTTCAGTTCTCCACGCAAAGAAAGTCCAACAACCTGTGTGGCCAACAGACACTCTTCAGAAGATGAGTGAAGGAAAAAGTCTAAGTGGACCAGGACATAAACCTTTTATGTAGGCAGGGAGATGGAAAAGACCTGAGTGTTCATAATCTAATAAATATACAGTCCACCTCAAGCATCATAAATGAGAATGGGTACTCTGGAATCGGAATGGAATTTTATAGAATTCACTTCATTCCGCATAATCATCTCACCTGACACAGTCAATGCCCTGTCCATCTCACCCTAACTGCATTATGCCACCCCAAGCTGCAGAACAAGAAAGAGTGAGCTATTTTATGCAACTGCTTATGACAGAATGATTCCTGTCTCCTGGGAACCCAGTTTAAAATCCCTGTCTGCCAAAATTTGCTTGTCAAGTTTCCACGCTCTGCTATCTAGGAAGATTTAGAACCAGCGGATTTTGAAACAGATTCTATAACATGTATTGACTATCCCACTCTTCCAAATCATAATCTTGGTCCTCTGTTAATGAAACAATTACTCTTCCAATGTCTTTAGTTTACCTGGCTCAGAAAGACGAAAACATACGAAAAAAAAGATTTGAAAAATAAATTGGAAACATATGGGCAGCAAACCATCCCTTCTACTAAACTCTATTCAAAAACACACCTCAGCTCTCATGGTCCGGCTTCCTTAGTCCCACTTCTCCATGACTTAAGAAACACAAAATTTTGCAGATAATCTAGCCATCTCAAATAATCACTTCCATTATAGATTTGTGGCTTAAATTGCTTTTATAGGAAAGCTGCCACCTTTGCAATATTAGCTTTTAAATTCCATTGTAACAAGCTTTTCTTCGCCATGCTTTTGGGACTTTTCTTACTTGATTAAATTGTGTATTTGAAAGCTAGTTGAAATTCCACATAGGTATTAAATTGTGTTCCTAGTTTCTATTCTAAGGGGTTGTCAAAAACAGAGTTTCTTTATAACCTATCACAATGATGACTGCCATTTATCCAATACCAAGGCTATGGCATCCATGGAGCTTGGTGTCTCATTTCAATTAAATCTTTATAGCAACAATCTTACAGATGGAGAAACTGGAGGTTGCAAGATTCAAGTCTTTATCCTTAGGAAGATGCATTACATGATGTATCCTGGGTCCAAACTTGAACCTGCCCACTTCATAATTCTGTGTTCTCTCAACTTAGCTCTGCTTCTCATAGAAGTTTTAGATACATTACACACTTCTTTTTTTTTTGTGTACTTGTGCTTGGGTTCTTGCTATCATATAATACTTTGAGAAAGTAGGATCTTATTTTCTAAAATGCAGGTATTTATTTTTATGACATCCACTCAATCTTACCTGATGCCCATAAGCATTTTAGTTTGCATATGGTTTTAAACTAAATTAAAACTGAGCTTAAAAATATATATTTACAAAGTTTCCACACTTGACATGTATCGTTCTTTCAATAAGAGGAAATAGAGCATTGTTTTAAAAATTGTATTTGGAACCAGTAAATATGTGAAAGGCAGCGACAATCTGGGTACCGGTCTGGTCACAAGGATATATTCAGTTTATTTAAAACTAGAAATCCAATGTAGGTGATATTTGACACAGTTTTTAAATGAAGAGTCTGAGATGCAGAATGTTTAGTAATTTGTTCAAACATACATAGCCACTGTGTGCTGGAACTAGGATTTAAATCAACCCTTCTCTTTGTAAGTGCAGCTGTTTTTCCACAACCCCGGTGTTCCTCAGATCTGCGTGTGCAGGCTAATGGCTTAAAGAATCTTGCTAAAATCCAGAGTTTAATTCAGTAGGTCTGAGGAGAGACCTGAGACTGTGCAGGTCTAAGGAGTTCCCAGGCAATGTGTTATCTTCAACCACACTTTAAATAGCAAGGTACTATGATACATCACTAAATCAAACTTTTCAAAACATTTTAAGCATCCTTTAATTCTTTATTTCTGTAGAATTAATTTTGGGCCCTCTAGAATAACCTCTATGATTTCAGAGAAGAATTATCGTACCTATTTTATTGATTAGGCAACTGAGAGTCCATCAGTGCAAATGAGTTTTCTAAGTTCCTACAATCAGTAGGAGATCATAAAATATTGAGTTAAACGCAACTATTGAATTCTCTAGGGACAAAGTATTTGCTGCAAATTACCACTGACTTACCTGACAGGGCTACTGTGAGAACTGACACAATGCGAATAAAACTTACACATTTCTGAAAACCATTCCTAGCACATATATAAGTACTGAATAAATGTCAGCATTTATTATTGATATTGTGAGGAGCTAGAAACAATGGTCCGAAGTTAATGAAATCACCACTGCCCAAGTCATACAGAATGACAGAGCATTACCTGTGTAAAGAACTCCACATTTTATTGACAGATAACTCTGCAGGAGTAAATTGTATTATTTGGCTGCCAGAAACAAAAGCAAACTCAGGTTCCCTTTAAAGAAGTACAACATCCTGGATACTGGCCAGTAAAGAGTTTTTGGAAATGCTTTGAGATACAGAGTCAAACCTGTGCTTTGTCAGAAGAAAAGTAACCATTTTGGTGAAGAAACTAAAAATCATGTCATTCATTCATTCATTCCATTCATGTTAGATTGGCACTGGACTGAATATCTGTCAAGCACTGTAGAAGCCGCTGGGATACAAAGACAAGTAGACAGAGTTCTCAACTTCAAGGGCCTTGCTATCATCACTGGAAGAACTAAAACTAATTAATCTGGAGTGAAGAAGTCGTGAATGGGGAAGAGAATAGTAAGGGGAAGCCTGACTTTTGCCTTCAAATGTTGGAAAAGCAGAAACAGAAAACCGAGAAGCTTGTTCTCTACAGGTCCAGGGATAAATCTACAGCTTGCAATGTTTATCTGCCAGATAACATCCGGAAGATTTGTGACAACTATTTCAGTTAATATAATTATGAAAATAATAAACACCTACTGGAAAAAATCAGCCAGCACAGAAGAATCTAAAAACACAGTTATAATTATTAATGAGTTCATGTTGATACTTGTGCATTTTTAAGGAAAATTTTTGATAACTTAGGTAGTCGAAAAATTCGCGGTTTGAAGCAATATCTTCTTTATCACTGACAATCATCGAAGAAATTGTAGCATTAAAAGTATATTATGGCAGGGGGAGGGCAGGTCATGGTGGCTCAACAAGTAGAGTTCTCGCCTGCCATGCTGAAGACCTGGGTTGGATTCCCGGTGCCTGCCCATGTGAAAAAAAAAAGTAGGCAGGGTGCAAAGGTAGTTTAGTGGTAGAATTCTCGCCTGCCATGCAGAAGACCAGGGTTCAAATCCTGGCCCATGCACTTCCCCTCCCCCAAAAAATTTTTATTGGGTGGGCCACAGTAGCTCAGCAGGCAGGAATGCTTGCCTGCGATGCCAGAGGACCCAGGTTCGATTCCCGGTGCCTGCCCATGCTAAAAAAAAAATTATTAATTAAACAAATGGCGCTGCAATAACAGGATAGTCACATGGAAAAAGAATGAAATGTGACCCCCACCATACAGCATACAAAAAAAAGGATATTATGGCATTGCATGGATGTTTGAAACAAAAGAAATGTAAGGAATTTGGGGCTGTATGTTTTTTTAATTCTCTTTTCATTTTTTCAAACACTCCTCCTTCTCCCCATCTCTAATTTACTTTCTATTTCTGTGAAATTGCTGTTTCTAATCATCTCCTGTAAGTGATGTCAAACAGTATTTTTCCTTACGTGCCTTGCTTAGTTCACTGAATGTAATGTTTCCAAGGTTCTTCCATGTTGCAGCATATGTCACAACTTCATTCTTTCTTATAAGTCCATTGTGTTTAGGTGCCACATATTGTTTATCTATTCACTTGTTGATGGACACTCTAGTTGTTTCCACCTCTTGGCTATTGTGGATAATGTTGCCACAAACACTGGTATACAAATATCTGTTTGAGATCCTGTTTTCACTTCCTTTGAGTATATACCCAGAAGTGGAAGTGCAACGACATACGATAATTCTGTATTCGACTTTTTGTGAATGGACCACATTACTTTCAACTGTGGCTGCAATGTTTTATATTCCCAGCTGCAAAGCACTCGATTCCCAATTCCTTGCATTCTCTCCAACACTTGTTATTTCCATTTTTCCCCCTAAGTTCTTAATACTTATTTATTATTAGTGGGAGCATTAAAAGACTATTTTTTTTTTCTAATTCTAGAGCCAAACACATATATGTGGGGGGCGGGGAGTGCCCATGGGTATTTAAATGGGAATGAAAGGAATCTGAGGAAGTCTCTTGGAGTAGGTGGGTAATGGAAACTACTAAAAAATGCATAAAATGTGTTATATTTATTCTCAATAATTCAAGCCCTAAATTTGTAAATCTGCTTGTAGACAATGCCCTCATTGTCATAATAAGGCTCTGAATGAAAACTGAAATTAGAGACTATTTGAAATTGTGTTTTAAAGAAGAATAATTTGTGTTGAGGTTATTACAAATAGTTATTGATTGAAGCATGAGTTAATAAAGTTTCATTCTCGTAGAGTTAGCTATGCTGTTTCAAATTCAGAAAAGAGAACAGATTTAGTTTTTAGTCTCCCAAAATATTGTGGATAAAATTTATTCTCAAGTTTGATAATCAAAAGCTGAGTGCTTCCTTGTAGAGATCTTTTACATTGATTTTGTAAGTGTTGAACGAATGTTTCTAAAGCGCATAAAAGCACACATTCGTGTAGAAATGGTCATTAAAATTTGAATTATTTTCAATTAAGAAAAGAACAAAAAACTGGAAATAAATGTTATTACGATTCCATTTCATGTTCATTAGTATTAAACAGCCATAATGAGAATGCATACTAAAAGAGAGTCCCCTTCCTAATGTTTATGAAGTCAATACCTTGAATTACATCCAAAGGCTTTTTAAAGCAATACAAAGCTATTAGTATTCACAACATCTTTTTTTTTTTCCTATGAGGACAAAATAAGTGACTATATTTAAGTCCACGATGTAGAATACCTTTTACATGCCCATAAATGCAATTCTCTAAAACGTATATACTTTATCTCACCAAACACTAAATTTAATACTGTGCAATTTAATGAAATATAGACACTTGGATCTGACTCATTCTGATAGTTTCTGAAAATTGGTCATTCGAAAACTAACTATGAATCAAACATAGTTTTCACCTTGTATTATAGAATTATGATGCAAGACCATATTTGTTTTTAGAAATTGCAATTCTCATGACATTTTTGGAATTTGTAGTATTTTCAGGAAGATGCGTTGTTTTTTAGCAATTCTAAAATATTGCATTTTGTCCATTTCACACAACACACACGACTATAGTTCTGACTATAGTTCACGATATTCTGCTGATAATGAATACCTTCATTATTTTCCTTGTCAGTACATAGTTCAATATGTTGCTCACATACTTTGAAAGATGCTCAAGTACGTGCGTCAAGTTTAAAACCAACAGTTATGAATCAACTGTCACAATTTCACTGATTCAAAACCCATGCTGTTCTCTCACGAAATGTGGCCCTTAATAATTTGACTGGGGCCCACTCATCTCTTGCCCTTTCCTTTCTCCCTCTAGCAGTACTAACCCATTCTCTGGCCTGACTGTTCTCACTCTGGCCTCTTTGCCTTGCATTTATCACTCCTTCATTCCACTCTTCATCTGGCTAAGCATTTACCTTCCAATTTCAGAAGTAATGTCTCCAGACATCCAGCATCCACCTTCCTTAATCCCATGCCATGTCTCAGGCTGGTTCAGGTGTCCTAATCTCCTTCCATACCATCTGTGCTTAGTGCTGCTACCCTAGGGCTTACTGTATGGGATGCACTGAATTCAAGGACTTCACCCCTTATGGTCAGGAAGCAAATTAACATGAGTGAGCAGCTCTATTTTATAATTTCAGTGACTGGTAGCCATAAAGGTTTTGGTTTTCTTTCAAAATAAGGAGCAATAGAAACCCCCCTGGTCATGTTTCCTCATTTGCCAATGTATTAATCTAATCAGTATTCCTCTGGGATGTCACAGGGACGAATTGGATATTTATTTGGTACTCTTGTTCAAGTGTCCCTTCGATGACAATTCCAATATCTTATATATGTTCTTTGATGTGAGTCAGATATTGTGAGGTGATTCAAAATTCTATAAAAAGTTGAAATAAATATAGCTTATTTATTAAAGAAGTATTTAGTTAGTCTTGAGAATATATATGCACATACATACATATACATATTCAGATATATACATGTAAAAAAACTTCTATGAGAAAAATTGTATCTTTTGCTGATTGCATTATAGTTAATTTTGTTATGAATGTCCAAGAACTATTTTTTTTTCAGTTTATCCCTTGTTCTTAGAAAGGAAAGGACCGTATTTTTGCACAACAGCTTCAGGCATAAAATGAACCAATTGCAAAGATATTTGAAGATCCAGAAAGTACATGATAAATGAAGCCAATCAAGAATGCCAGATGCTGGTGACTAACTAGCTGACAAAGGCGATTTTAGGCAGTAGTATTTAGACACTCTATTGGCAGGCCAAATTTCAGTATGAACGTGACAGCCACTTCGGAGCAGAGGAAGAGCTTTTAAAACACAAGGAAAATCTGACCTCCAGCATTTGTTTTTGTTTGTGTGTTCCTTTGGTGGAAGGATTCTTTTAAAGATAGTCAATTTTATTGAGATAGGATTTACGTGCAAAAAAATAGTGCAGATATTTTTAGTGTACAGCTTGATGTATTTTGGAAAATGTTTACCTCTGCAATAGCTATCAGTCCAAACAAGATATAGAACATTTTCATTACCCCAGAAAATTCTCTTTTGTGCTCTCTTTCCTCATGCAACCAATGGACAGATTTATATCATTATCACTATCACTATATATTGGTTTTGCGTATTTTAGAACTTCATGTTAATGAAATCATAATGTGATTCTTTGTCTGGCTTTTTTCACTCAATATGTTTTCCTGTGTTGTACTATATTTCAGTACATTCGTTTCTGTATTGCTGAGTTGTACAGGAAGACCACAATTTTTCTATTTACCTCTTGGCAGATTGGTCTATTTCAAGCTATTTACTATGATGATTAAATTTGGTACGAACATTTATGTGCTAGTCTTTTTGTAAACATATATTTTTATTTATTTGGTGTAAATATTTGAGTAGAATTACTGGTTCATGTGGCAAGTGCAGTAGGCAGAATTCTTAAGATCACCTCCAAGATTCCCTGCTTCCTGCCATACATGCCTTGTATAATCCCTTCCCCTTGGGAAGAGCTAGAACAATGAATGATGGCTGTCACTCCTATGATTAGTTTGTAACCAGAAGGGAACTGCAGCTGTAATTAAAAGTTCTGATCAGCTGACTTTAAATTAATCAACAAGAAAATTGTCCTGGGTAAGTGTGACAGGATTGGTTAGCCCTTTAAAAGAGATCTAGAGGTGAGATACTGTCTTCTGCTAGCTTTGAAGAAGCAGGCTTACATGAGTTCTACAACAGTAAGGAAATTCATTCTTGAGGACCCTGATGCTTAGATAAAACCCCAGTCCCTGTGACAAATTGATTTCTATGTTGTGAACAGAGGTTCTACCTAAGCAGCACTTGGACTTCTAAGCCAAGGAAAATTTGAGATAATATGTGTGTGTGTGTGTGTGTTTAAGCAATTTCATGTGTGATAATTTGTTTCTGAGCTATAGAAAACTAATACAGTAAGTGTATGCATAACTTTATAAAAACAAAGTCCAAACTTTTTTTCAAATGTGGTTGTACCCCTTTATATTCTCAAGTTCAATGTATCAGAGTTCCAGATGCTCCACATTCTCAACAACACTTGATATACTAACTGTCGTTTGCATTTTAGCCATTCCAGTTAGTAGTTTTAACTTGCATTTCCCCAGTGTCTAATGACGTAGAATGGCTTTTCATAGGTTATTGGCCTTTGATCTAGCTTCTCTTATGAAGTCTATTTAAGTCTTATACTTATTTATTTCAGGCTTTTCTTTTCTTAATATTGAGCTGCACTAATTCTTTATGTAATCTAGATACCACATATACTGGTCACATGTATTGAGAATATTTTTTCTTGTTGTTATATTTCATTTTATTTTCTTTATGGTGTCTTTTGAAGAAAAAAAGGTGCTAACTTTGAGGAAAATAAATGTACCTTTTTTAGTGGTTTGTTCTTTTTTTTTGTTTTGTCCTAAGATTTTGCAAGGTATTTGCATACCTCAAAATTAAATAATTTCCCCCCATGATTTCTATCAGAATTTTTTAGATTTTTACCTTGCCTATTTATGTCTCTGGTCTCTTTGGAATTGGTTTTCATGTATGATGTGAGGTAGGGATAGAGGTTCTTTTTTTTTTTTTTTCCCATAGATATTCCAGTTTCTAAAGCAATATTTGTCGTAAGACTCTCATTACCTTGGTGCTGGGGAAGTTACAGGCACAGACTCAGCAGCCAGGTCTCAGCCCTCACCTACCCCCACATCCGTTTCTATTGTGCATATATGTTATGGTCCATTTCCATTCCATAACCCAGGGGAGATTTTTTGTATAATGAGAAGGCTGGGCCGTACCATGAACCCAGAACAAACAGCCCCCAATACCTAAGAGGGCAAGAGCTCTAAGTGGCAGGGTCTCTTTTCCCTCAGGTAAGTAAATGCTGATACTCAAACAGGCAAAGTAGAATATATGGAGTTACCAACCACCAACACTGACAGGAGCAGTACAGTCTTTAGAAGACCAGTCATGATAGAATCTCTTCCCCTGCTCTTTTGGACCCTTGGTGCTATGTTAGTAATAAAGCAATCATTTGCTGAAAGTTTTTGCTGTGTTTGAACCTGTATTCCCATAACGCATTATGTAGAATTTGCTCCATTCTTGGCACATTGTTTGAAAATTAAATGACCACATATGCATTGTCTATTTTTGAACTTGTTTTGTGCCATTGCTGTGCACATCCCTTTTATCTCACACCACCCTTAATAGATGTAGTTTCACAGTAAGTCTTAAAATTAGTTAGTATATGCTTCCCAATTTGTCATTTTTTAAGATATGTTGGCTAATTTTCATACTTTCCATTTCCATATGAATTTAGAAACAGTCTGTCAATTACTTCAAATTAAAGCCGACTGGAATTTTGGGTAGGACCACACCAAGTGTAGAGATCAGTTTTGAGGAAATGGAGATTTTAAAAATACTTAATAAACCACTCCAAGTTTATCACATCATTTTATTTATTTAGATCTCTGCTTCTCTCAGTGATGGTTTATAGATATTTCTGTAGACGTCTCATACAACTTTCATAAAATTCATTCCTATGAATTTTTGAGGTAATTGTAAGATATTTATAAATTTTATTTTCTACTTGCTTGAATTTTTAGTATTGACTAGGTGTCTTACTATATCTTGCTATATTCATCTTATTGGTTTTTCATTGTTGTTGTTGCTTCCTTGATTGTTTCTACATAGACCATCACATCATTGTGAAAAGCAACAATTTTTAATTCTCCCTTTCCTAAAATGTTTCTTGCATTATTGTACTGGTGTGACATCCAGTATAATATTGAGTGGAATTTACATGAGTTGATAACCATACCTTGTTCTCAACCTTAGGAGGAAAGCAACTAGATTTTTACCATTGATTGTGATGTTAGCTGTAAGTTTGGTAGACGCCCTTTTTCAGTTTGATGGCTTCCTTCTTTTTCTATTTGGCTGAGAAATTTTTCATGAATGAATAGCTCCGGAATTTTAGTGCTAAATACATATATAAATATATAAATATATATATATATATATGGATTAAATGAGATCAAGAATATGAATCTGCTGTTTTCCATTCCAGATTCTTCAGCTGAATTTGTGTTTCATTCACAAAACTACTATGAATTTTATGATAACAACATTGATGTCTTCCTTTACCACTGACAATATCTTGATGCAGTTCAGATAATATGTCTGTGTATTATCCCTTACTTGACTACAGCAATGACTAAAAGCAAATTGCTTGAAAAAGAAACTCTATCCTTAAAAAAAGTCTAGCTAGGGCGGGCTACGGTGGCTCAGCAGGCAGAGTTCTCACCTGCCATGCCAGAGAGACCTGGATTTGATTCCTGGTGCCTGCCCATGCAAAAAAAAAAAATATATATATATATATATATATATATATATATATATATATATATAATTAATGTAAAATATTAATAATAAGGTGGTATATGGGAACCTTGTATTTTATGTATGATTTTCTATAAACCCACATGTTCTCTAATAAATAATAATAAATAAAATAAAACTCTAGTAACAATTATTTATCAGGAGTCTTAAATAAAAAGACCCTTATAGTATAATGTTGACATCATGGAGTGAACCAAAAGCTAAAAGAATGTGAAAAGCTGCTTATCAATGACTTTTTGGTGGCTAATATTTAAATCTTAATATTGGGGACTTTTCTCATACACATCATTGAATCAACAATGTTAGAAGATAAATTGAGCACAGCCTTGAAAGGAGCTAAAAATGGATGTTGAATTTGATTAACAGGGCAAAGCCTGATACCAACTTTCGATTCTAAATATCTCCTTATCATTAGAATAACAATACAGTTTCACTTAGCAGCAACTAATGGAAAGACTTTGTCTTTAGAAACCCAATGTTAGCTATGAATGTTGAGAAAAAAATTAATGGATGGGTCAGATGCTCCAATCTGGGAAGTGACGCATGAGTAAAGGAATAAGAAAAATTGGTAAAGGCTTGAACTATGGCTAATGATGCTTACTACTCTCTGTCTTGCTGAACTCACAGAGTCCAATGAAAAATTAATGGGAAAGAATTGTATAAAATTATTCTTATATACATGTTTGAGAAGACTGTATTAATGAATATAACTCTATTTCACTGACTCTAAGATGCCACTGATTGTAAAATGCATCCTACTTTCAAAAATAATAAGGTAGACATAGGGAGAGGGTATCTAGGAATCAATGATAAAGATCATTCTGGAGAATACATATTTGGGATTTATATAGACCAATAAATTTTAAAACTGAACGAAACAACAATCTATCTTCCATAATATTTCACAAAAGAATGGATATTTAAATATTAAAAAGTAGGACAGACCATTTAAAAATATATAGTAGTCTTTTTACTAAAAAAAAAATGCAATATACATAGATACAAATTTATTAAAGTTTCATTGCAATCCAACTGAAGGAAGAGAATTAGTGAATTATTGTTATAGAGAGTAGTGAAAGACTGAAGGGAAAGACCCCAGGGTGCTAGAAAGAAGAAGAAATTAAAGTACCCACTTCAACAAGACAAATCAATTTTCTTTTTCTTATTATTAAGTAAGAAAAAAGTAGTGATGACACATTAGCTTTGGGTGAAGATTAAGTTAGATCACGTAAAATACATGATCACAGGCCAACATAATAAGGTGAGACCTGCACCAGCCAAAAATAGAAACACATGTTTGACTGTGATGTAGCCAAGAAAGGAGCATTCTTAGCCACTTCCAGATATTTAGCACGCAGAGTGGATTCCAGGGGAAACCCAGCAACTGAACTAGGAATCGGTGGAATTGTAAAGAAAAAAAGGAAGTATCAGTGATTGCAAGTGCAGAGGGTATGTTTAACAGCTTAAGGTCACCCAGGAGTTCTCAAATATATAGGAATTCTACTAACCAAGGTTTCATGTAGTTTTTCGCACAGTAGTTCCATTAATTAAATATCTTAACATAACTTTATGCATCAAGTCCTGGTTTTATATCATAGATTTTAAGACCTGTAGGGAAAAAAGCTCAATCACAGGCAATACTACTCCATGCAACTAATTACTTGGAAGAACTCATAACAATATACGTAGATGGAAGTACTTCATCTAATACTTTAAATGACATAAATGAATTACATCATTTATCATGTCCACTGATTCCTATCACAGCCAATGGAGTCTAAACTTATTAACTTGATTCATGTCTGAAAATGATCACTTTAAACCCAGAAACCACAATGAATCCTAACCATTTTAAGGCAACCATGTGTAGGCAGAAAGAAAAGCAGTGCTTCAGGACAACAGACCTCAAGAGATATGTCTGGCTTAGCCTTTGGTCTATAAAACATTTCTCCTAAGCGTTAAATACTATTTGCTCATTGTACTTGAATTGGATCTGCAAGTATCTCAACTCTGACCCTGAGAAATCCTAAAGAGCAGAAATGGAAACCAACTGGTACTGTAGAATCACCCATCACTGATTTCACAGACAATTTAAAGGTAAAAAATCAAACATCAGGACAGAATCCCCATTCCAAAAGGCAGAAATGCTGAGACACCATCACCAATGGTGGTTACGCTGATGAAAAAGTCTGCAGTCTTCTTTCATTCCAACCTTGGCTCAGCACTTACTCTGGGTACTATAATATGCAGGGTTCTACAGGTGAAAAAAGATATATAGACTTAGCCCCTGGGCTCTTGAAGCACTCTTTACATTTGTCTCTCATTTTTATCTTGAGTAAATTTGCATAACTTCTCTGTCCCTCAAGATATTTACAGTGCATAGAACAATGCTTGGCACATACCATGCACTCACAAACATTAGTTGTGATTCTTATCATTTACATTGTGACACTTAGTCACTTCATTCTAACAACACAGCGATTGTCATTATTGTTCTTAAATCCATTTTTCTAATGGAAAAATTTAGGTAGCTTATTTACATGGGTCATAATGTGATATAGGCAGGTTTTCTGTTCTTACACTCTTTTTACCACTTCCCACTGGGGAAAGTGGCAAGGGGTAAAGTTAGGTAAGAAAACTAAGGACAACAGCTGGATAACAATCACTGAACTTCACATAGTTGCCTAGCATTTTGTATATATTATTTGATATGATTTGCATTGTAAGTATGTCCACTGTTAGCAAGGGACTTTTAAGGCTTGGGAACCCAGGAATAGGCAAGGTCAAATAAATCCCCTTGGCAACAAAACAGTATGAGAAGGCTTAGGAAGATTTGAGCCCAGAAGTGTCAAATTCTAAACACCATATTTTTCCTATAAATCTGAAACAAATGAAAGTAGAGATGTGACTAGAGTAGGGTGAGTTGAAGGGAAGGGTCAGAGCTATCCTGAAAAAAAATAAGAATAACTGGCTTGGCATCAAAGATCAGTTACATTGTAAGATGTTTTGAGGGCGCTGACTAGCATTCTAGCTTTGAGTCCTAAAGGTGTGAACTCTTCCCATTGAATCCAGTTGGATCCTGGGTTCTCGAGCAGAAATGAGAAACCTTCTAGTTTCCCATTTGCCTTTAGTAAATCATTCAGCATTATTGAGATATTCCATAACTTTCCACTTGTAGGACAGGTGTAAAGCCTTCTCCAGTCAGGATTTTGGAAACACAAGAACTAGAGAAGAAAATAAAACTCTGGCCCAATCATAGAAATTTAATGTGAGAGGATTCTTGCCTTTAAGATCCCAGCATGCAAAGACGTTTTGGAAACCCCACGGCTGATCCAGAAAACTGCATATAGTATCCAAGAGAGAAACATACTTGGATTCTCACTTGAACAGCTGCTCAGGAGCCGTATAAAAATGTGTGAGGGTGTGTGTGGGCAGTGGGGGCCGCGGTATGTCATGTGGCTCACTTTTTAGCAGGTCTACGAAAAAACAAATCTCAAGTATGGAAAACAAAACTTTTTTTTTCTTTTTTTGTGGGCTGAATGAAGTGGGGTGTCTTGAACACTTTACTCTACCATTATGTATTTTCAACACAGTCAGAAGAATAAAAGAAATGATTTGAGAGATTATAGAATGTTAGAGTCCAAACTTCCTTTAAAAACTTTCCTTTTTTTAAAGAGTCTGCAGTTCAACCTCCTTATGATAAAAGTAAAGAAACAGTCTCAGTGCACAAGAGTGTAACCTGCCTAAGATTAGAAGGTGCAAAATCAAAGATAAGGGTGGGCCCTGGTGGCTCAGCAGGCTGAGTTCTCACCTTTCATGCCGGACAGAGACCTGGTAGTGTTGTTTTGTTTTCACATTGACACAAAGAACACTGAGTCAGAAACTCTGAGACCATCTGTATACCTGAAGTTGGTGAGTAAGTAAATGAATGAGCAAACCAGGTACCCAACAGTTTGATAGATAAGGCGAAAAGAAGTTACATATGTGAAGTGAGCACAAAAGGCAATCCATCCAGAAGTTTTAGAGGCTCTGGCCTTCGGTCTTCATTCTTTTGTTAATTAGATTTTAACCTGGGCAAGCACACTCCTCCTCTCCAATCTTTGAGGCGCAATGAAGCAAAGTGAGTCACAGCCATATAATTTCCAAAATCACTTCCATTTTCAAAACTCCTCCGCCTCTCTAATGAGAAGTAAGGAAATAGAAGAGAAGGAAAGAAGAGAGAAGAGAGAATGAGCAAAGAGGAGAGGAAAAGGTTTGTATTCCATAGCCACCAAGATTTATGTGCCCCTCTTTCTCTGAAAGCCCAGAGACATTTCAAATGCTTGTCTATTCCCAGATAAAACAGCCCCAGCAGCAACCACGCCCAGGTATTTTCCAGGATTACAGGCAATTAAAGGGTACATACTTTTCCACTTTCAACAGGCAGCTTCAGGGGCCATCCCCAGAAGGAATGGAGGAGGATACCTACTGCTGGAATGCAGCTGCACCCTTCCTAGAAGGAAGTGTCAGGGCCTGTGGTGGCAGCTGTGTCTTAGCACCACCCTTTTTTTAGTCCTTCTACTGAATCTTATGGCTTTGGGACCTGTAGAGCATTCCTGGGTGTGAGCACAGATGCCTTGTGACCATGACCCGGGAACAGGTCTGGTGCGAATGAGTGTTAAACCATATTTATAGCGTCTCCATAGTTACTTCCTGTCCCTCAGGCTGGAGATTAAGCTTAAATCACCAGATATTCCAGGTTGCCTAATATTCTCACCTGACTTTAGTGCAGAGGCAGCTGGAGAAAGCTTCTATGTACCAGCTCTACCCCCACTGCCCTTAGCAGCTTTCCCTCTCTGCTTGGGCCACTCCAACCACCTGTAGGACTGGCTCCTGCCCAAAGTCCAGGCATAAACAATGATGTATCAAAGACAAATGATTCACCACTGTTGCATCGGGACTTTCAGAAGAAATGCTCTGTCTTGACCTGTGTCCTCATCTCTGTCTTTCACGTGTGATTGCACAGTGCAGACCACTGACATGGATAAAATAAAGAGAGAGAGTCTGCTATGCATTCCTCAAAATTTGAAAAAAAAAAAAAGTAACATAGAGCACCCCTTGCCCTTCAGAGATGATTGGCACCAGCTTTGACCTTTTATTCCTTCAATTGATATCTGCAGAGAATGAAATGACGATTCCATTTGGGTTTTGGCAAGAGATGGGTCAAGATTTCAAAAACTGCCTGGCCCCCTGTGCAAAGAACTTCATACCCCATCAAACCCCTGCATATGGTGAAAAGATCTGAATTAGAGTTCTGAAAGCTGAATCTGATCACTACATTCGAGAACATTGGCAAAACACAACTACTTTTTGCTTAGATCCCTCATTTATAAATTGAAAGGAACTTTGAGAAGATGATTTTAAAGACCCTTCAAAGGACAGAAATCCTATGATTCAACAAATGCAACATGTAACAAGGACATATTAAACATAAGGCACAGTTCTTATAAAAGCTAGAGGAAAAAGCTAGTTTTCATAATAAAGATTGTTTGTAACCATGATCTCTGTCTTTTTAGAATCTAAACTGATGGTATTTGGCACTGATTGTGACTTAAGTTTTAAGGCTTTCAACACATGTAAGCAATCTGTCTTTAAAACCAGAGTCACTCTGAATGGTGAAAATTCTGGTGTGTTTCTATGTAAGGGACCAAAAACAGCTTTTGGAAGTGTGTCTGGGATACAGTAGCTTTATCTAACATTCTTAGAATTATGAGTTTTGAGGCAGTTCCCCAAGGAAATAAAAGGCCTGGCTTCATGCACTTAAAGGAAGAAAGTATTCGTGAAATAGGCTTCCTCTCTTAGGGTCATATCGGGCTGTTTTCATGATCACCTGCTCTAGGCACATCGGAAAAAGGATGTCAAAGAGGGGGAAGGAAAGGAGCATTAATGAAGCCCCATGCTCAGGAGCAAAGACATAAGCTGATCTCTGGGGGCAAACTGGTTTTATGGCCAGCCTTACTAAAAACGGCTCAATTTATCTTTAAAGAGCTGTGTACTGTGAGAACCAGATTCTCGTTGCATCACATCAACCAGCTGTCTGACATTGGACACATTAGTTCCACTCTCGGGGTCTTAAAGTCCTTGTATGTAAAATGGTAGCAAGAGGGGGACTCAAAAGATCTCAAAATCTGCCTCCGCTTTGCTGTCGCACCCTGCTCTGTGACGGACTTTTCCAGGAGCAGGCAGGGGCTGCAGACCTTCTGTCCGGCTGCACCCTCCAGGCTGCCTCCCACGCAGTAGACGACCGGTCCGCCGACTGAGTGGGGATGGGCAGCGTAGCAGCCGGAAGAACATATGCCCCATTAGATTCCAGCTATTTTCCAGGGCTGGCTTCCACGCCCACACAGACACCCCACCCCACCCCACCCCCCGGCAGGGGCACTGAGTAAACGTCTGCAGCTGCCACCCACAGCACTTGTGGTAAATGGCCGGCAGCTCCACCCTGCTGGAGTCAGGAGTGGGAACACCCAAGTTGTACACAGTTCCCTACCGGGGTGAGGTGGATTATCTCACTATACAGATGATCCCCCCTCATGTCCAGGTGCCTTCTTGGCCCAGCCCTACACAATTAAAAGATAAACCTCTTGGAGTATGAAATGAATGTTTGCTGAGGGCCCTCCCTTCTCCCCATGAGTATTTATGGTTTTCTGAAATTGGGCAGAGGTAGTGTTTTAAACTGGAAGCCCAGGGAATGAAGATGGGGATTCAGAGTGCTTCATCATTCCCCACAATTCAACACATGAGGAGCTATGTCCTCAGACTGCAAGGGAAGCAGAAGATAAGTAGGCATCAAGAATTGCACCTCATAACGGTAAATACTTATCAATTGCTGCCATATTATTTTCTTTGGTAATTACAAGCAACAATTACAGAGCTGTACTATAATCTAGACAATGTTCTAAGAGCATTGCCTGTGGTAATCCATTTAACTCCTGTATTGATCTTGCAAAGTACTATTGCAATTTCCATTTTACATATGATGGAACCGAGACAAATGGTGTGCCCAAGGTCAAGAAAACAGTAAGAGGTATGACCCCAATCAGCCGACACCAGTGTCCTCCAAAGCCCGTGCTCTACACCACCGCATTAAAGAAATCAGGACAAAGCTAGCAAAAAAAAAAAAAAAGAAGGACAAATAAATATTCAAATAGAACCATCAGATCCCTAGCACATATTCCTCCACTGGATAGTGGCATTTCCTCCAATATTATGGATCAAAAGTGCCTGAAGATCCAGAATGGACTTACAAGGTAGAGCCTACACCAAGGCAAAGCTTCCAGCTGAAGCAAGGCTGGAGAAAGGCAGTGCCTTAAAAATCTTTGCTGTTTCCAGATTGTGCAACAGGACTGAATATAAAAAACTCAGAAATGGACAGCACAATACTACCTAACTGTAATACAATTATGCTAAAACACTGAATGAAGCTGCATGTGAGAATGATAGAGGGAGGAGGGCTGGAGGCATAAATGAAATCAGAAAGAAAGATAGATGATAAAGATTGAGATGGTATAATCTAGGAATGCCTGGAGTGTATAATAATAGTGACTAAATGTGCAAATTTTAAAAATGTTTTTGTATGAGGAAGAACAAAGGAATGTCATTACTGCAGGGGGCTGAAAATAGGTGACACTAAATATTTTAAAATCTCACTTTATGTGTGAGACTAAAGCAAAAAATGTTTATTTGGTACAAAATTTATATTTTGACTAGTGCATTTCCTAACATAACATAGATAGCTTGATTGAACACCATAAGTACTTGGAATATCAGGTAGGACATGAGATTTTGTTGGTTTGCCCACAGTGATGTCCTGATGAATCCCAAAGTGATTCGATCAGTGAGTGGAGAAGTATTTGCAAAGTCCCCTTTGGGGAATGGTGAGAACAGGGAGAAATTCAACTTCCCCAAGTTGAATTCTTGATATTCTCACAAGCAGTGTGGACAACCAAAGCTATAGGCTGAGCCCCCAGTCTTGGGGTTTGTTCATATGAAACTTAACCCCACAAAGGATAGGTCAAGTCTACTTAAAATTTAGGTCTAAGAGTCACCCCCAAGAGAGCCTCTTCTGTTGCTCAGATGTGGCCTCTCTCTCCAACCAACACAACAAACAAACTCACCACCCTCCCCCTGTCTGCGTGGGACATGACTCCCAGGGGTGTGGACCTCCCTGGCAACGTGGAACAGAAATCCTAGAATGAGCTGAGGCTCAGCATCAAGGGATTGAGAAAACCTTCTCAACCAAAAGGGAAAAGAGTGAAATGAGACAAAGTGTCAATGGCTGAGAGATTCCAAACAGAGTCCAGAGGTTATCCTGGACGTTATTCTTAGGCATTATGTAGATGTCACCTTGTTATTCAAGATGTAATGGAGAGGCTGGAGGGAACTGCCTGAAAATGTAGAGCTGTGTTCCAGTAGCCATGTTTCTTGAGGATGATTGAATAATGATACAGCTGTCACAAGGTGACTGTGTGATTGTGAAAACCTTGTGTCTGATGCTCCTTTTATCTACCTTGTCAACAGACGAGTAGAACATATGGAATAAAAATAAATAATAGGGGGAACAAATGCTAAATTTAGTTTGAAATGTTAGTGATCAATGAAGGTGAGGGGTAAGGGGTATGGTATGTATAATCTTTTTTTTTCTGTTTTCATTTTATTTCTTTTCCTGTTGTCTTTTTATTTCTTTTTCTGAATGGATGCAAATGTTCTAAGAAATGATGAATATGCAACTAAGTGATGATATTGTGAATTACTGATCATATGTGTAGAATGGAATGATCACATATTAATGTTTTAGTTCGTTTGTTAAATTTTTTTAAATTAAAGAATAAATAAATCTAAAGAAACAAAAAGACTTACAAAAAGAAAAGAAAAAAATTCTGTGTTGTTTCCAATGGGGTAGAACCAGGCTGCTCTTCTCTGTATTTCTAGCATGCTCTGATCTTATGTCCTCTATGGCCTAGCTCATCACTCTTGGTCTCTTGGTCTACAACAGATTTCATGCTGCATGAGCACCTAACACAAAGCCTGGCACATAATGGGGTTCTTAATGAACATTTGTGGAAGGAATTGATATATCATAGAAGAAACGATGTAACACTTTCCCTGACCACACTCCCAGATAAACAGAAGCAGGAACACATCACTAGTTGGAGAGCGTGAAAGATGGGATGAGTGTTAACCAGATATGATTTTGCCAGACTTGGGGCTCCAAATGTTTAGGACTGAGACTGCCTGACATATCTCTGTAATATTCACCTGACTCATGGAGCCGTCGGAGCAAGGAACCGGAAGTGCACTTTGTTCAGAGAATAACAGTTTCTGACTTTCTTAGTTTTAAATGTAATTGACACCAAGAATCTAGAATCTGATTCCACACTGGCTTAAAGAACACTCACTTTCCATTCTGTAGAATTCCCACCAAAGAACAGGAGTCGAGTCAGATTCCAAATCTTCAAAAAGGAGTTCCTTTTCAAGATCCTGTGCTTTGGAGGGGAGAAGAAAAAAGGTTCGTTTCCATCATAGGAATCTTGATGCCCTGGGAATAGGGCGAGCTGTTTAGGTATGACTTTACTCAATGTGGAGCACACTGAGGTTGCTAGTTTTCCTGGGAGCCTTGGAAACCATGGAATGGGCAGTTCGCTATGAAAACAATTTACCACCTTTTGCCTATGGATTCTTACGCAATGCTGAGGCTTCCAAATAGGACCACTAAAACAAAGTTAGAAATGAAAGCAACAGCAGTACAAGAAAAAGGATGAGGAGGGCTGTGAAGTCAAGTGCAAATGTCTTCTCCCATTTCCACTACTGTCAATTTTCTTGACTCAAACAAAAGCAAAATCCTTAGCACTGGGGAGCAGGAATCTTAACGATTTTGGTCTAGCCTACCTCTCCCTTCCCTCCACTTTTAGCCCCCATAGCTTCTGTACCAATTGTATGAAATTTCCTAAGCGTTTCTAAACAGCCTATGAATATTTATGCCTTAATAACTTTATACACATATATATTTGTATATCATTCTAAGGAAATCTTCTACAGAAGATGAGAAGCTGGAGTGTCCTCCCACTTGCTTACCCACTTATAGCTTTTTGACCATCCACACTGTGTCAGTGCGTGCTCACACACTTAACACACATAAGTCTCTTTAAGTTCTACCATAGTCCCATGAGAGATTATTTTCTCTACTATGCACAAGAGGAAAACAGGCCTCAGGAAGGATTCAACAACTCTAATAAGCTCAAGTCCCTAGTAAATGGTGAAGGAAGGCCTTGAACCGGGTCATTCTCATCCTAAATGAAAATATTCTGCCCATGAATCCACACTCTCTGGTAAATTCCTATCATCCTTCAAGATACCACTCAAATGGCTTCTTCTCTACAAACTGCCCTCAATTCTCTCAGCAGTTAATAACTGCCTTGTCTACATCAGCAAAACTTGTTCTATAATATTATTGTACTATCTTCAAATTATCTACACAACACTGTTACTCTCCCTGTAGTAGGAGCTACTTTAGAACAAGTACCAAGCCCTTTTCATCTATAAACCCCTGCACAAAATGCAAATCTTGGCACACATGCCAGAGTTCACTGGCATTTAATTTGTCCATTACAAAAAGTAGTATGCATTTTTACATTAAACAAATTTAGTGAACTATGTCTTTTCCTTGATGCAATAGCTTTCTATTTATGAAATCAGCTCAATTTCTTCTTATTGCTGCTATGAAAACACAATACTTTTGGTGCGAGAAAATGTAACATATTTTGATAAAAAGTGAAATGACATCAGCAATGTAAATTCTCTTCCCCAGACTCCTTATCAAATATTGATTGCAGCCTCTACCCTGAAATAAAATATAATCTGTGCTTAAATTTGGATGCTCTAGGACAGAACTATTTAAGGTCAGCTAGAATGATTTTCTGCAAAGTAGAAATATCAGTGTGACTAGAAGGAAATATCCACCCAACAAAACATTTATGTGTCACATACTACATGTAAAAAATGGACTTGGAATAAATGGTGTCATGTTTGACTGTCAATGTGCAATGATTCAAAAGGGACATGGGAAAGTGTGGTAAGTGCAAACAGTGTGCCCAGCCTATAATTGACAGAGTATTTGTTACAAGGTGCACAGCTCTCTGTTGAGGGTAGAGCTTGGAGAAATATGGTCAAGACCAGTTTCCCAGAATAGGAGAAGGTTAAACTGAGTCTTAATGAGTAAGAATTGGCTGGCTGGGGGGAAACATTCCACTGAAATAACTATCATTAGGTCAGAAAACTCCAAATAGAGATGTTTTTGATCAATGCTGTTCCCAGGTCCCAGACTGAAGACTCATCACTTAGGTGCACATCTCCACCCTAGAACTCCTGTAGGTCAACCCAGGGATGACACACAGCTGCAAAAGTTAAAATACATGTCTGACTTCTGAGTTCAGCTAATTTTTCACTATAGATTCAGACTGGTGGAGTACATATTCTGTGAAGAAATATCCAACTGAATGAAGTTCAAGAACATCATCATGGTTCATATTACCTGGCATCAAGTTTTCTTGCAATAATATTCAGATCTTCCAAAAATATCCTGTTTCCCCTGCAGTAGTAATAACGACCTGTGACGTTTCTTTGCGTCTAGATCAGAAAAACTTGCCATCCATCTTCAAGGCAAGATGAGTAAGATAAACAGTTATTCCTTAAGATCAGTTTGCTGTCATGTACCATTACTTTATCAGTACTTTACCTTACTTCACACCCTGTGGATGAAGTCATATAGTCAGGACTAAAGCAAATGCAAAAGTATAGTGGGTTGTGAAGTAATGAAAACGCAAAAAGGTTTATAAATGAAATTTGAGTGGGGCTGACACTCTTCTTATAGCCCTCTTGGGCTTCTTCTTTTCTATGTTTGAAACAACTTATTATTGCTTTTGACCCCTCTATATAGCTAAGGAAACTACTATCTCCGTGTGCTGGTTTGAAAAGATGTATGTCCCCTAGAAAAGCCATGTTTTAATTCTACCATTTCATAAAGGTAGAATAATCCCAATTCAATACTGTATGTTTGAAACTGTAATCAGATTTTCTCCCTGCAGATGTGATTTAATCAAGAGTGGTTGTTAAACTGGATTAGGTGCAGGTATGTTCCACCCATCTGGATGGGTCTTGATTAGTTTCTGGAGTCCTATAAAAGAGGAAACATTTTGGAGAATGAAGGAGATTCAGAGAGAGCAGAGAACGACATAGCCATGAGAAGCAGAGAGCCCACAAACCAGCGACCTTTGGAGATGAAGAAGGAAAGCACCCCCGGGGAGCTTCATGAAACAGGAAGCCAGGAAAGAAAGCTAGCAGATGACACCTTGCTCACCACGTGCCCTTTCAGCTGAAAGAGAAACTATGACTGTGTTTGCCATGTGCCTTCTCACTTGAGAGAGAAACCCTGAACTTCATTGGCCTTCTTGAACCAAGGTATCTTTCTCTGGATGCCTTTGATTGGACATTTCTATAGGCTTGTTTTAATTGGGACATTTTCTCAGGCTTAGACCTGTAAACTAGCAACTCATTAAATCCCCCTTTTGAAAAGCCATTTCATTCATGGTATATTGCATTCTGGCAGCTAGCAAACTAGAACACTCTGGTGTAGAGTTTTCTTCTAGTTGGATGAGGCCACTTGCTCTAAGAAGGCTAACCAATAAAAGATTAGTGTCTGGTGAAAGAAGCCTAGAACTAGCAATCAGAAAGCTTAGTTTCAGAATGCAAGGTAGTTATTTTTGTCTTTTTGTTTTGATTTGGTTTTGGCTTGTCTTTGGTTTGTCATTAATTCTTTTCTTTTTAATTCATTTATTAATTAAAAAACTCAGAAACCAAATAAAACATCAACATATATAATAAGTAATTCACAATATCATCACTTAGTTGCATATTCATCATTTCTTAGAACATTTACATTAATTCAGAAAAAGAAATAAAAAGACAATAGAAAAAGAAATGAAACGAATACAGGAAAGAGAAAAAAAAGATTATACCTACCACACCCCTTACTCCTCGCTTTCACTGATCACTAGTATTTCAAACTAAATTTATTTTAGCATTTGTTTCCCCTATTATTTATTTTTATTCCATATGTTCTATTCCTTTGCTGACAAGGTAGATAAAAGGAGCATCAGACACAAGGTTTTCACAATCACACAGAAACATTGTGACAGCTGTATCACTAGTCAATCATCCTCAAGAAACATGGCTACTGGAACACAGCTCTACATTTTCAGGCAGTTCCCTCCAGCCTCTCCATTACATCTTGAATAACAAGATGATATCTACTTGATGCCTAAGAATAACCTCCAGGATAACCTCTGGACTCTGTTTGGAATCTCTCAGCCATTGACACTTTGTCTCATTTCATTCTTCCCCCTTTTGGTTGAGAAGGTTTTCTCAGTCCCCTAATGCTAAGTCTCAGCTCATTCTAGAATTTCTGCCCCACCTTGCCAGGAAGGTCCACACCCCTGGGAGTCATGTCCCACATAGACAGGGGAGGGTGGTGAGTTTGCTTGTTGTGTTGGCTGGAGAGAGAGGCCACATCTGAGCAACAAAAGAGGCTCTCTTGGGGGTGACTCTTAGACTTAAATTTTAAGTAGATTTGACCTATCCTTTGTGGGGTTAAGTTTCATATGAACAAACCCCAAGACTGGGGGCTCAGCCTATAGCTTTGGTTGTCCACACTGCTTGTGAGAACATCAAGAATTCAACTTGGGGAAGTTGAATTTCTCCCTGTTCTCACCATTCCCCGAAGGGGACTTTGCAAATACTTTTCCACTCACTGGTTGAATCACTCTGGGATTCATCGGAGCATCACTCTGGACAAACCAGCAAAATCTCATGTCCTACCTGAGATTCCAAGTACTTATGGCGTTCAAACTATCTACATAAGTTATATTAGGAAATGCACTAGTCAAAACATAAATTTTGTACCAAATAAACATTTTTTGCTTTAGTCTCACACATAAGGTGACATTTTAAAATATTAATTACCACCTATTTTCAGCATCCTGCAATAATTGTCATTAATTCTTGTAATGATGGTACTTAGAAACTAAGACAAGAACTATGGTCTATGGGAAAGAAACTAGTTTTCATGAAAATTCATGGTTTTTCAGAAGAGGGTCCATGGATTTCCTGCATCTGAATCACCTGGAATGATGGTTAGAGATGCAGGGCACTGACTTCCCAGTTGTCCTGAATGGAAATTTGTGGCAGAGGGATTCTGCATTTTTAGTAAGAAGGCTGTGCCAGTTTAAAAGTATTATGTTCTCCAGAAAAGCCATGTTTTAATCCTGATCCAATCTTGTGGGAGCATCCATTTCCTTTAATACAGATTCAATACAGTAGGCTGGATAATTTTATTAGCTTGTCTCCACAGATGGAGACTTACCCATTCTAGGTGAGTCTTGATTAGTTTACTAGAGTCTTCAAAAGGGCAAACTTTGGAGAAAGACAGAGCAGACAGAAATGGCAGAAATGACAGAAGTCTCAGAGCTAACAGAAACTTCACAGCAGAGCTGGCACAGGTGTGGGCATGTGGAGAACAGAGACACAGAGATGCTTGGAGCCCAGCAGACACTGCCATGAGATATTAAGCAAGCCAGAACCTGGAGAGAGCCGAGAGATGAAAGCCTGCTGCAGAGAAGTGAAGTGAGGGGCCCAACATAGACAGAGGCTGAAAGCAACGGAGCCCAGGAGCAAAGGACAAGCAGATGCCGGCCACACGACTACCCAGCTGACAGAGGTGTTCCTCATCCATTATCCTTTCTTGAGTGAAGGTGCCCATGTGTCGGTGCCTTAATTTTGACACTTTCCCTTCATCAGAACTGTAAACTTGTAGCTTATGAATTCTCCCTTTTTAAAAGCCTTTCCAATTCTGGTGCATCGCATTCCAGCAGCTTGCAAATTAACACATAGGCTGAGCCATCCTCAGGTACTCTAAGGTTAAAACCTTCCTTTTCCTGTTTACTTCTGACTAAGTTGTAACAGTAGGAGCAGTTTTACTCTTCTTCCTTTAACAACTAGAATGCTGGACGAAATATATAAAATAAAGGTTTTCAGATATTGAATGACAGGCTTTGTAGAACTTTGAGCTCTGAAAGCAGGAACAAAACAAGTTAGCCTTATAAATTTTCTCAGCTTACTACCTAAAGTCAGTTTCCAATCCTTGGTGCAAAAGGGAAAACCCAAGCAGAGCTCAGAATCCTTGCTTAGTTGAGGAGACACAGATTAGAAAGTGGGAGGGCTAATGTAGCTAGAATTTGTGGAGCAGAAAGAGCTGCACAGAATGAAAAGATTTAGAGATCTGCATTGGGTTCCCTTGCATCTCTAGCTGACTACTGATTTGTGTGTGCATCAAAAGGAACAACCCAAGGCTGGGGAAAGAACCACCAAATGTAGTAGGTAGCATGTACAATAGTTTGAGTTTTCACCAGCCAGAGCAGAAAGACCTTATAACAGATGGAGCTTTGGGTAGAGTCTCAGAAGACTATCACCTTATTACAGGAAGCAAATTAATCCAAGTCTAAAAACTGCACTGGACTCACTCTCATAAATCTTATAAACAGTCTTCAAAATGATCCAAATGATATGAAGTAACTTAACTGTGTGCCAGAAAAACATACAACACTATTTAAGGAATATGACAAAATCCAGCAACTTAGTACATAAAAATCACTATGACCAGGAGCCAAAAAAAAAAAAAAAAAATTAATAGGATGCAACAAAGCAAGAAAACATGCCTCCTAACATGGAGAAAAATTAATCAACAAAAACAGATCCAGAAATGACAAAGACAAAAGAACAAGAACATAAAAGTAGCAAAGATATAATAAAACATTAATAAACAAAACACTAAAGCATAATATACTTAATTGTTAAATTGGTCTTCACAAAAAATCAAAAACAAATACAATGATTTTGTCCTTCAAAAAAGATTGTTAGGAAAATGAAAGGCAAGCCACAGACTGGAAACTGGAAAACATATACTTTGTAGAAGACTTATATCCAGCTATGAAGGAAGGAAGGGAGGGAGGGAGGGAGGGAGGGAGGGAGGGAGGGAGGAAGGAAGGAAGGGAGGAAGGAAGGAAGGAAGGAGAAGAGAAAAGAACATTTACAGTTCAAAAAACAAAAAGACTAATAACCTGATTTAAAAGTGGGCAAAAATTTTGAAAAGGAACTTCAGCAAAGAATTTGTACTAAGAGTATACAAGCATTATTTGGGGAATTGGAAAAGTTTCAGTAATGGATGGTAGTGACAGTAGCACAACATTGTAAATATAATTATTATCACTGAATTGTGTATTCAAAATGGGAAATTACAAGTTATACATATGTTAGCAGAATGTTTTTTTTTAGGTAAAAGACAACTGTACAACACAGAGTGAACTCTAATGTAAACTGTGGAGTATAGTTAATAGTATAATTATAATAACTGTTTCATCAATTGTAATGAAGGTACCACACTAATACAAAATGTTCATAATAGGGAAAATTGTGTGCCTGGGTGGGTGGAGAGTTATAAGGGAATTCTGTACTGTTCTCATGATTTTTCTACAAACCTACAACTGCTCTAATAAAATGTTTTAAATGGTTAAAAAAAAAGCACATGGCAAGTGCAGCAACATTAGTCATTAGAGAATTGCAAATTAAAACCACAATGAGATACCACAACACACCCACTAGAATGCCTAAAATTAAAAAGAATGACAATAGCAAATGTTCATGAGGATGTGGAGTAACTGAAACTCTCATCCGTAGCTGGTGAGAAGTCAGAATGACAAAGCCACTTTGGAAAACATGTTCAGCAGTTTTGTATAGAATTAACCATATACTTGCAACATTCATGACAGTTTCACTCCAAGGTGAATGAAAGCAAAGAAGTAGAAAACAGAATATGTAAAGAACTCCTACAGATCAATAAGAAAAGACATCTCAATAGTAAAAAATACTCAAAAGATAAATAGGTATTTTGTAAAAGAGAATAATCAAGTGACCAGTAAACATGTAAACATGCTCAAATTCATTCACTAGGAAAATAAAAATTAAAGCCACAATGAGATACCGCACACACTGCATACCAGAGTTGATAAAATTATAGGGAGTGATAATATAAAGTGCAGATGAGAAGCTGAAGCAATTACTACACTCATGTCCTATGTGTGGCAGTAAATTGGTTCAACTACTGTGGAACTGTTTATTATTCATCAAGCTGAACATGCACATACCTGTGAATCAGAAATTCTTTTGTATGTAAAAGTAATATATGCTAAGAGTAACAAGGAATAAGTATAGAAGAATATCAATAGCAGTGCTGTTGATAATAAGCAAAAATTGAAGCAATCCAAATGTTTGTCATTGGTAGAATGGATAAATAAATTTTGTTAGACCATGAAATGGAATACTGTACAAATAATGAGAGACCACTAATTTTTGGTTACAACTACAGGGATGAAGTTCATAAACATATGTAAGCCAAAGATATCATCATTACAGAAGGTACGTATGTTACCTGTGAAAGCCCCAAAGGGATGGACAAAACTAATCTACAATATTAGAAGTCAGCATAATGCTTACCTTTTGAGGAGGGTTAAGGCTAAGGTGGGGGCACCCATGAGGTGACAAGAATACTGGAATGCCCTAATTCTTGATGTATGCTGGTTTCACGATGGGTTCCTTCATGATCTGTGCATTTGTTCTCTACAAATTATAAGTTCAATAAAATTTTAAGTTGAATAAGATATTTATTTAAAAATGATTGAATTGTTTCGGGCATTCTACAAAATAATAAACAGAGGCAGAGGGAATTCATTGCCCAGGTTAGTTTGTTTCTGGTTGCACACAAGACAGTTGAGTATTGTTAGGAGAAAAAATATGTCTGTTATTGTATTCTAGTTAGAGATTAAGTATGGTTTAAGGTGAAGTGTATAGCTGTCAAGTTGACAAGGGGTGGGCTGTGAGGTCATGTTCATGTGTCAACTTGACCAGGAGATGGTGCCCAGTTTTCTGGTCCAGTAAGTACTGGCCTAACTGTTACTGTGAGGACATTTTGTGGACTTAAATCATCAGTCAGTTGATGATGACTTAGAAGAACTAGTTGATGATGATGCTAGAAGAACTAGCATCTGTTCTAGTTTGAAGGCTGCCAGAAGGTAATAAACCAGACTCAGAATGGCTTTTAAAAAGAGGAAATTATTAAGTTGCATGTTTACAGTTCTAAGGCCATGAAAATGTCCAAATTAAGACACCAATAAGAGGTAACCTTTGTTTAAGAAAGGTCAGTGAAGTTTGGGATTTCTCTCTCAGCTGGGAGGGCACATGGCCCATCTGTTAGTTTCCCTCCCAGATTCTGGTTACTTGAAGCTTCCTAGCGGTGTTTTCCTTCTTCATCTCCAAAGGTCCCTGGCTATATGGGCTCTGTTGGTTCCAGTGGCTCTAAAGCTGTTTCCAAAATAGTTCCTTTTAAAGGATTATAGTAAATAATCCCATCTTGAATGGGTGAAGACGCATCTCCATGGAAACCTTCTTATCAAAAGTTACCAACCAAAATTGGGTGGCTTACAGCTCCAGGAAAACAATCAAAAAGGTCCCATCCAGCAATATTGAATGAAGATTAAAGGGCATGGCTTTTCTGGGGTACATAATAGCTTCAAACTGGAGCCATGTATGGCTGATTACATCTATGATCAACTAAGGGGAGTGTCTTCAGCAATGAGAGGCATTTAATCTAATCAGTTGAAGACTTTTTAGAGAGAGGTGACCACTTCAGCAGTCAGAAGAGAGAACCTTTGTCTCTACCTCAGCCAGCCAACTTATTCTGGAGGATTCATCAAAGAGCTTCATCAGAGTTGCCAACCTGTGGCCTGCCCTATGGAATTTGGACTCATGTGTCCCCACAGTTGCATAAGGCCCTTTTATAAACTCTCATACTTACAGATATTGCCTGTTGTTTCTGTTGCCCTAGAGAACCTGACTAATGCTGTCACATAGCTAGTAAGTGACAGAACTAGTATTAGAACTGAGGCAGTCAAATCTCAGACAATTTTGCAACAGTGCCTCTCTGTAGCATTGATGAGAGCACCTTTAATTATCAAGAGGAAACCAATGCACACAAAAGTTATGTTCTAACTATGGTCAGCTTGTTCAGAAGTTGTGCTGCAATTACTTTTCTTCTTGTAACTAACATGCTCTACTATCTTTGATATTGACTGTTGCAGTGGAAAGACTGAAAACAGTTGATTTTTGTTATTTTTGTAGGAAACCCAGAGGATATTTTCTCTTGCTCTGTAGTTTAAGTAACATTATAATTTTGGGATCAGACATCTAATCTCATTTTTCCTTTCATAGAATTGTCTTTCTGTTGATTTACTTTCCTTTGATCTTTCCCACTCATTCTGAACGACCTTAAAAATTCAAATTATAATTTTTTTTATACTTTCAACTCTGCTCTTCAATGCTTTTCATACAGACTTTGGTTCTGCTTTTCACTTTACTTTCATTTTCTCTTATGTCATTCATTCAATTTACTTTTCATATTTATACAACCTTTATATTCATTCATTTATTCAGTCAACAAATATTTATTGTATGCTGGATATGTGCTAAATACTGTTTTGGCCCTGGGTATCATCAATCAGTAAAATAAACAGTAATCTCTATCTGGAAAAACCTCATACTCTGGTGAAGAGATAGATATTAAATAAATAGGTATACAAGCAAATTAAGCATATTCATATGTGTATGCCCGTGTGTGTGTTTGTGTGTGTGTGTGTGTGTGTGTGTATGTGCGTGTGTGAGTGTGTGGTCATCATAATTCCTTTGAAGAGAGGTTTTACTGAGAATAAGGTCCATGAGTAATCATGCATTCCAAGCAGAGGAATCATGAAATGCTAAAACTTTGAGGCTGGACCATGCCTGGTATGCTTGAGGAATAGCAGGGAGGCCAATGTGGCTAGAGAAGAAGGAAAAGTTTAGAGGAAGAGGTCAGAGATATATGTGGAAAAGGCAGAACATGTAGAGTCTAATAGGTTATTGTGATAATTTTGTCTTCTACAATGAGTGAGTCAGGAAGCCTTTGTAAGGTTTTCAAAAAGGCAAAATTTTGATTTGATCTTCATTTTCAAAAGAGTACATTGAAGTTCCTGTTAAGAACAGGTTGTACGGGAGAAAGAACAGAAATAAAAGCATTTAGAAGGGTATTGCAACAGTCCATGTAAAAGATGACAGTAGCTTAGACCATGGAGGAATGGTCATGGTGATGAGGAATTCTGGATATGTCTTGAATGTATAGTCAATGTGATTTGTTGACGGACTCAATGTGAGGAGGCAGAGAGGAGAGTAGTGAAAAATGATTCCAAGATATTAAACTTAAGCAACCGGAAGAATGGAGTTACTTAGTGAGATGGAAAAGCAGGTTGAGGTGGTGGGAAGGGTGTCATCAGGAGCTGAGTTTGGGCACAGTGAGGATCTCAATTTCTGTTAGACATGTAAATGTGGGTCATGAATATGAGCAGATGGATACATGAGTCTGGAACCCAAGGAAGAGATGAGAACTTAAGATATAAGTTTGGGAGCAATTAGTATGTAGATGATATTTCAAAGCATGAGAATGAATAAGATCACCAAAGAAATTAGTAGAGAGAAAAGGGGAGGAAGCCCAAGATTAAGTCTTTGGGTATTCCATAGTTCAAATATCAGAGTGATAAAGAAAAACCACCAATGAAAACTAAGAAGAAATGGGCAATCAAACAGGAAGAAAACCATGCAAGTATGGTGCCTGGAAGCCAAAATAGTGAACCTCTGTGCAAAATGCTGCACCAGGCTAAATGGCTGAAGATGAGAATTGACCATATTGCCTCTTTCAGTTTATTTTATCCATTTGTTTTTTTGGTTTTGTACAGGAAACATATTTTCTTGTGCCCTACTGAAGCTGCTAAGCAGATTGTTCTAATTTTACTCATATCTTCTACCTTGACATTGTCAAGGCAATGTTTCTTTTTCCTGGATTTTTGTTTCTCATCAGAAAACAGAAGTTGTTCTTCATTCTGAACAATTACCTATCCTTTTGACTCCAACTAAAATCTCATTGGTTGATGAGCTAATCTTTGTCTCAGATACATAGCTGCAGTACAAGTTAATGGACAATATCTTACCCAATATTGCACAACTAATAAGATATCCTGCAGTGAATTTCTATCCTATAGAAGCTAAATCTTCCCCAACTCTCATTTCCTGGCTCAAAATCCTGGATGGCAAATGAACTATAATCTCTCTGAACTGTTCAGCTTCTTGATAATAGTTGCCTAGAGCACACATTGAGAAGAAATGTGAGGCAGTAAGCAAAAGGCCAGCCTAAATAACAGAGCATGCAGTGAGCAATCAACACCACCTCCCGAGAGTGAAGGAACTGTGAGATGCATGCTGACAGTGCTATGACCAAATGGAATTCATGAAAAAATCTAATCTACACTATGCACTACTCCTAATTTCTTGTCTCTCACTCTACTTAGGTACACACCTTCATATATGCAGCCACCTTCTGCATTCTACCGTATATATCTTCAGAGTTGCAGTCTCTATATAGAGAGGCATAATGGAGACACTAGAAGATGTGGAAGGAAAGAGCTCTGCTTCAAATGCACTTCCTGCCTAAGTGGCTAATGAGTTTTTAGGAAGCCACAGAGCTTATTTCCCTGACATAGGGAGGAGATGGTGCAGGTTGAAGATATTTCCTACATTTCAGTATGGCAGGTTTCTTGTTTAAGACCCTGAGTATGCATAAATTCCTCAATCTATGCCCATTGACCTTCTTGTCTCAGAATAATCCATTATAATTCTGGAGACAGCTTACTCTCAGTCTTGGCTTTCTGTGTATCTCTGAGTTTTCATTGTGTTTTACTTTCTGGTTGGGATTATCTTCTTTTCCTCTCTTCTTCATCTTGCCCATCTAATCTACCAATAACTCCGTTTTAATTTATCAATTTTGTGATGGTTGAGTTCATGGGTCAACTTGGCCAGGTTATGGTGTTCTGTTGTTTGGTTAAACAATCACAAGACTGATTGTTCCTCTAACATTTCATGGATTGAGAACATCAGTCAGTTGATTGTGTCTATGGCTGATTACATCTACAATCAACTGAGGAGTCTTCAACAAGAGAAGTCTCATCCAATCAGTAAGGCGCTAAAAGGAGAAGTGATGATTTCAGCAGTCAGAAGAGAAAAATCCCATCTCCACTTCAGCCACCCAACTTCTCCTTTTATCATCAAAAACCTTCATCAAGGCCGGGCCACGGTGGCTCAACAGGCAGAGTTTTCGCCTACCGTTGCCTTCCCATGCAAAAAAAATACAAAACAAAACAAAAAACAAAAACCTTCATCAGAGTTCCCAGCTTGTGACCTGCCCTACATTATTTGGACTCACCCAACCCCACACTCATGTGAAGTAATTCTTAAAGAAATCACATAATATTTACAGATATCTCCTGTTGGTTCTGCTTCCTAAAGAACCCTGGGTAATATAAACTTCAATAAAACATATGCTCCTCTTTTCATATTAACGGCTACTATGCTAATCATAGCCAGTACCCCACAATCATCTCTAACCTGAGCTAACACCGTTCCTTCCTCACTAGTTTCCTTGCTTCCATTCTTTCCACTCCTTAATTTGTCTGCACATAAGTGTCAAAGTAACCTTTTTAAAGCATAGAACACATAATATCATTCCCTAACACACACACACACAGACAAGCTGCTTAAAACCTAAAAATCTTCCATTGCTTTCTATTCTACTTAGAGTAAAATCCAAATTCCTTAGCTTAGTGTACAAAACACTTCCTGTCAAACCCTCTGCCCTCATTTGTATCACCCACCCTCTTCCAGTTACTCCAAACTAGACATACTGGTTTGCCTTCTGTTATTCGAAAAAACTAAGCTCATTCTCTCAAAGACATTTACATTGATTTTTGGCTTCCCTGGGAAGAGCAGGCCCTCATTGCACATGTTTGATTCTTGTCATACTTATCTCAACTTAAATGCTACACCTCCAAGAGGCTTTCTCTAACCTCCCAATTAATTGAAAGGAATCACCAAGTTAATAGCTGCACACACCCTACATCTATTATCTGATATTTTTCTGGTTTACTTATTTAAGTGTTTTTCACTTTCTGTTTTTCTCCACTAGTTTTTTTGCTCCGTTAGAACAATCTCTTTTTCATCATTACATCCCCACCAGCATCTAGGACACTGTTTGCTGTGAAATAAGTGTGCAACCGATATTTTTGAATGACTGGGTGGATGGATGGATGGATGGGTGGACTCATAAATGAATTCAAGAAAATCTACTTGAGAAAAACAATCTGTCACATACAAGGGAAACCCAATAAGACTATGTGTAGATTTCTCAGCAGAAACCATGGAAGCTAGAAGACAGTGGGATGATATATTTAAATCACTAAAAGAGAAAAACTGCCAACCAAGACTCCTATATCCAGCAAAATTGTCCTTCAAAAATGAAGGAGAAATTAAAACATTTATAGACAAAAAGTCACTGAGAGAATTTGTGACCAAGAGACCAGCTCTGCAAGAAATACTAAAGGGAGCACTAGAGTCAGATATGAAAAGACAGAAGAGAGAGGTATGGAGTAAAGTGTAGAAAGAAGGAAAATCAGATATGATATATATAATACAAAAGCAAAAATGGTAGAGGAAAATATTATCCAAACAGTAATAACACTAAAAGTTAATGGACTGAATTTCCCAATCAAAAGACATAGAATGGCAGAATGGATTACGACCCAGCAATACCACCGCTAGGTATCTACTCAAAGGACTTAAGGGCAAAGACACAGACGGACATTTGCACACCAGTGTTTATAGCAGCATTATCTACAATTTCAAAGAGATGGAAACAGCCAAAATGCCCATCAACAGACGAGTGGCTAAACAAACTGTGGCGTATACCTACGATGGAATATTATGCAGCTTTAAGACAGACTAAACTTATGAAGCATGTAATAACATAGATGGACCTAGAGAACATTATGCTGAGTGAGTCTAGCCAAAAACTAAAGGACAAATACTGTATGGTCCCACTGATGTGAACCGACATTCGAGAATCAGCTTGGACTATATCATTGGTAACAGAGACCAGCAGGAGTTAGAAACAGGGTAAGATAATGGGTAATTGGAGCTGAAGGGATACAGACTGTGCAACAGGACTAGATACAAAAACTCAAAAATGGACAGCACAATAATACCTAAGTGTAATGTAACTAGGTTGGAACACTGAATGAAGCTGCACCTGAAATATGGTTTTTTGTTTGTTTGTTTGTGTGTTTGTATCTTTTGTTTTTGTTTTTTTCTTTTTCCTTTTTATATATATATATATTATTAGTATTATTATTTTAATTCTCTTCTCTATATTAACATTCTATATCTTTTTCTGCTGTTTTGCTAGTTCTTTTCCTAAATCGATGCAAATGTACTAAGAAATGATGATCATACATCTATGTGATGATACTAAGAAGTACTGAGTGCATGTGTAGAATGGAATGATTTCTAAATGTTGTGTTAATTTCTTTTCTTTTTTTTGATTAATAAAAAAATTTAAAAAAAAAAAAAGAAAATCTACTTTGGGAAAGTCCAGCCAGATGCCATTTTAAAACAAGTATAATATTTAGCTGAACCTTCCTGTGACATAATTACAACTTCTTGTTTTGGTTGGTTTTATACTATAAGTTTGCATTTTAGATTTTACTATCAGGTGTGTAACTGCTACCCAAACTCCAATTTAAATTAAGTGTGAAACAAGTATTTTTTTCCATAAAGTATGCCATTCTGATAGCATGATCAGATAGCTCTGGGACAACTGAGAGGGAAAAAAAGCTCATTCAATCTATGGAGGCATTAAACAATCAGCCTATCTTTATTGTATATCTATTATGAACCTAAGACTATTGCATATACAATGGAAAATACTACAAACCTAAAGACAATAGGTAGAAGATAGATAGCTAGGTAGATAGATAGATTGATCAATAGATCCCTGACCTTCTAAAACTTGCAAGGTAGCTAGAGAGGAAAGATATAAACTGAGATAAAAATAGAATATTAAATTAAATTCCTGATAGAAGAGCAATGAGACCATAGAAATTGGTGTGGACTGGTTTGATAGAGAAAGGAAGAGATGATAGTGTTGCTGTCTTGATGGAGAAAAGTTAGTGAAATGGAGAGAAGATATTATATATGGGAGAAGTTTGTGGATGAGGACAAATATGTCTTTCCGCTAAAACTCTGGGATACAGGCAATTAAACAAAATTTACTTCATATCCTTTCAATTAATTTCATTCAATATAGATGGGATAGTAGATATTTCCAAGCCCAAGGCACATCATTACTTCACTATTATTATCTCTTTTGACCAACTGTCCTTCCTTAAAAGTTGGCTGGGCCACTCTGTCCTCATCCCACAGTTGAGCTGTTTTAGGCACAAGATGAGGGCCTATTTGTGTTTGATCTTGGACTTTTCGGGTTTTGCTATAGGCAGGCCAAGTCAATGAGGCTTATTAGCTGCTATGTACTTGCCGGATGTGCCTCTGAGATGGACAGCTATGAAGGGATGGTGTCTGAGTCCCTGCCAGGATCAGTTTTGAGAACTTAAGCACTACACTGACCCTCTCTGCTTTGGGAAAAGGCTTGTGTAGCATAGAGTAGCACAAATAGTTTTGGGCTTAAAGTTAAAAAGCCTGGATTTAAACACTCTCTATGCTATAGTCTAGCTGTATGCCATTTGCCAGGTCACTTTTCCTATATGAGCCTCAGTTTCTTCTAAAAAATGGGTTACATGATTGTTATTAGGCTCAAACCATGATGAGAAAAATATGTGGGGATAAGCACTTTATAATCTCAAAGCATGATATGTACATGTTAAACCACATGCTAAAGGAAGAGTTGTTAACTCTCAAATTACTACTAAGGCTCAAATGTGGTTAGCAAAGTCAATCAGCCATGAACTTAAACTCCAAAGCTTCATAAAGTGAAGCCTAATTACTTTACACTTTCTTTTCCATTTATGATTAGCATATGCAGATGGTCAGCAGTAATTCTGAACTTGCCATCTGGAAGTTTTCTGCCTATAGGCCTCTAATAAGTTCCTATGCTAGTAACTGCTATGCCCTTAGTAAAGGAACAGGAGATTCTTTGAAAATGAAAAGGGAAATATGATTCATTTAATCTGGTATGTCTGGCATGTGTTTTCAGATGTGTGGAATATGCAGGACTAATAAAAGTGCAATTCTGTACTCGTGTAATTCCCAAGAAAACACCACTGAAAGACATACATAATCTCAACCTTCCAAAGCAAGTATTACAAATGACAAAGTATTTTATAAAAGGAGAGCAAGGACTTCAAATGATGTCGGGATAATAAAGCAATTTAAATGCTTTCAGATTATCTGAATGGACATTTTATTGACTTTGAACAAAGAAACAACCAAAAGTCCTATTTTGTGCTTTGTAATTGTGGTACTTGTTTGAAAATCACCCTAGAGAAATTGCATGAGCATCAGTTATAAATAAAAAGAAAATAAAATGCTTGGGCCCCCACATACACATTTCGCTGAGAGTTCACATTATTAAAGTAAAACAGGTGAAAATAGAGTAGTTATTATTCCTGAATAAAATTTAAGATTGATTCCAAGCAAAATTTCATCTGAAAAACATTGTATTCCAGGGGGGCCATTGAACTATTCAGGGAATGGGGCTCCATTTCTATGCTTTCCATTTCTTATTTTGAGTTATAGTTACATAAAAAATAAAATCATGTGGCCATTCCAGTGGTGTCCAGGAAAGCATGATCCCATACCTGACATCCATGAAACAGATGACAAAATATTCCCCATAATGTTGGACAATGAACAGCAACATCATAGACATGTACCAACATATAGACTGAGGAGGTGCCCACTCACTGAACAAATGATCTTCCAAAACAACTCATCTCAGTGATGTCATCAACATGGTGATGTAAAACATTCCCCAAAAAACTTCCCAGCATAAGAGAAGGAATCACACTTGCTTAGAACTGGAGGATGACAGAGACTGGAGAGGGTCTCTTCAAACACTGAATTGAAGAAAAAAAAAATAACAGGTAGGAAACTTAATCTCAGATCACTGTTCCCTACCCTTGAACACACTCTGTCTCCTGCAGGTTGGGAGTTGCTCAAAGGCAGCAGCCCAGATCTCTCCCACCAGTTACTCAAATTGTAGAGGAACTCAAAGCAGTAAAATAGAACTCCACACCTATCCAGATACTGGGACCTTAGTCCACAGTTACCCGGGGCAGTTACTCAAATTGTAGAGGAACTCAAAGCAGTAAAATAGAACTCCACACCTATCCAGATACTGGGACCTTAGTCCACAGTTACCTGGGGCAGAATACAAACCACTGCCAAGTGCTGCATAGATAAAAGGACCACAAGGGGGTAAGGAAAAATTACAATAAAGCTACTAGAGCTTTATTCAGCAAAGTGGTGGGGTACAAGATAAACATGCAAAAATCAGTAGTATGTCTACACACTACTAATGAGGAACTTGGAGAGGAAATCAAGAAAAAGTTTCATTTACAATAGCAACTAAGAGAATCACATATATATGAAAAAAATTAGCCAAAGATATTAAGGACTTGTATATAGAAATCTACAAAACATTGTTAAAATAAATCAAAGAAGACCTAAATCAGTGAAAGGATAGTCCTTGTTCATGGATTGGAAGTCTAAATATCATTATGATGTCAATTCTTCCCAAAATGATTGAGAGATCCAATGCAATCCCATTTAAAATTCTAATAGCCCACAACCCTTAGCACTTTACAGTCGTTATTGAAAAAAAAAATTCCAATAGCCTACTTTACAGAAATGGAAAAGCCAAATATCAAAAATATTTGAAAGGGTAAGGGGTCCTGAATAGAGAAAAATCTCTTTTGAAAAATGAATGAAGTTGGAGAACTCATACTTCCTGACTTTAAAACATATTATGAAGTTACAGTGGTCAATACAGCATGGTTTCGATAACATGGATAGATATATTGGGAATTCCATTGGGAATTGAATTGAGAGTTTAAAAACAGGCCTTCATATTTATGGCAAATAGATTTTTGGCAAGGCTGCCAAGTCCACTCAATTTGGGAAGAATAGTCTCGTAAACAAATGGTTCTGGAAGAATTGGATCGTATATGCAAAAGAATGAAAGATGACACCTATTTCACACCAAATAGAAAAAAAAATTCAAAATTGTTCAAAGACCTAAATATAAGAACCAGCACTAAAAAATTCCTAGAAAAACTGTAGGGAAGCATCTTCAAGATTTTGTGTTAGGCCACAGTTTCTTAGACTTTACTCCCAAAGCACAAATAATGAAAGAAAAAAAAAAATAGATAAATAAGACCTCCTCAAAATTGAAGACTTTTGTGCCTCAGAGCATTTTGTCTCAAAAGTAAAAGACAACAGATCCAATGAGAGAAAATATTTGGAAACCACATATCCAATAAGGGTTTAATACCCAAAATATATCAAGAAATCATACAACTCAACAATAAAAGGACAAACAACCCTATTTAAAAATGGGCAAAAGACTTGAATAGACATTTCTTCAAAAAAAATATATGAATGGCTAATAAGCACATGAGTAGATCCTCAACATCACTAGCTATCAGGGAAATTCAAATCAAAGCTGCAATGAGCTATTTCACACCCAACAGAATGGTTACTCTTAAAAATAAAACAGAAAACTGCAAATGATAGAAAGTGATGGAGAAGATGTGAAGTAACATGAACACTTACTCATTGCTTGTGAGAATGTAAAGTAGTGCAGCTACTTTGAATGACCATTTGGTAGTTCCTTGAAACAATGTGTAGAATTAGCATATGACTCTGCAATCCCACTACTAAGTTTATACCTGGAAGAATTGAAAGCAGGGACTCAAGCAGATTCAAGAGAACTTAATGTTCAGAGTGGCATTTTTTACAATTGCCAAAAGACGGCAGCAACCCAAGTGTCCATTAACTAATGAATGGATAAAGAAAATGTAACAAATAGTACAATAGCAAAAAAGTGCTATCATCAATTGTGACAAATATTCCACACCAATGCAAGGTGTTTTTGGTGGGGTGGTGTATGGGAATCCTGTATTTTATGTATGATTGTTCTATAAACCTACAACTTCTCTAATAAAAAAAAGTTGATTTTCCTCTTCAAAATTTAATATGATTATCTTCACTTTGAAAACCTAAATTTGGGCAATACTCTCAAGCACCAAAACTTAATTTAGTGTGGTTAAGTTTCTACAGTCTGTATTTGCACATAAACCATATGGCAAGACCAAAGTGTTGTCCCTACCCCTTCTACTTACTACCCCCACCAGACTCACACAGACTCACACACACTCTTTTTTGTTTCACTTCTGACCCACTTACTTTAACATCAAATAAAAAGTGGAAATATATATATATATTGAATATGTTCTCAACACCACAAAATCCAGAGTGGACAAAAGATATTCAAAAAAGCAAGCTTTTTAAATACATACATATATCCTTAGAAATTTCTAAGAAGAAAGATAAATGTCCCACTGAATTCAGAGAAAATTGCCTAATTACCTATACCTTTTCTGAGGGTTTTTCTGTGTGCAGCCCTTCCCAGAAAGCAGATAACTCTTTGGGTGAGAAATACAGATAGCACCTTAAGAAGAAGCTAAATTAAGAATTACTGATTGCATATGTAGAATGGAATGATTTCTAAATGTAGTGTTAGTTAATTTTTTTTAATTAATAAAAAAAAAGAAGAAGCTAAAAAAATTATCAATGTTCTATGAAACAAAAATGTTTCTATTTTATTGCTAACCTCTCATTAAATTCTCATGTAACAGTCTGGGTTAAGCAACCCCTTGGGAAGGCTTTGGAATGTTCCCTAGTATTTTATGAATCTTGTGCTGCAAAGATAGATTATGAAAGCAAGCAAGCTTGTAGCGCACACCTGTCCAACTCTCCCACTTTTGTAAATGCTTTTTCCATCAGATTCTCAGTTTATTTACAGGATGTGCCTTATTGTCTTCAAATGACAGATTTATGGAGCATCTCCCCACAATAATTGGTTCTTGTAGCACTGTTTCCACACCAATTCTCAGAATTCTCCTGCAGAGATATTCTTTCCTATGAAACAAAGCTGAAATGTGTTGAATTACACAAGTGGCTTTAAGAATCCAGGGTATGAAGCATGCTTCAAGGTAAGATTACAAGATGAGCTTCTTAAACTGTACTCTCATGAGTTTTGATGTTTTCTACTTTATTAACCATCAAAATACTTGGCACAATATCAAATTACTAAGTAATACAAGATCTCAGAAAAATGTTATTCATCACTAAAGGATCCCTTGTGTTGTTGTGTTTTTGTTTTTGCTTTTGTTTTACTGAGTATATGCTCCAGTACTAGTTATTGGGCAGCTGAGAAAAAGTACAAAAAAAGCTCTAAACTTGTCACTTTTCACTTTCCCTCCTAAAAGGCTTGCCTATTATAATGGTTATCATTGGGCCAAGGATAAACATCAGAATCACTTGAGAACTTTTAAAGAATGAAGATATCCAGTCCATATCTAGGACCTACTACATTGGTAAGCTCTGATATGTGGTTCAGATGTCTAGTATTTCAAAAGCACTAGAGGGTTAAGGATTACTAGTCTACTGGGTAGTATCTCAATTTTGCACTCTGGCCCAAATCAGCATGTCCAGTCTGACTACTGGCATCAGGACCCAATAACTCTGGTCTACCAGTCCTCAACCCACACAATCATCTGCTTCAGTTACCTCGAACTTCTCAAGGACCTCTGAATATGTAGGGTGTTTTAATTGTTTCATGATGTTATATGCTATGCCTTTTCCTAAGAATGTTCTTAGTCTTATTTTCTCCTGGAAAACTACCATATATCTCTCAAAGCCTGCTCAAATATCTGTGAAGGCACACTTATTCAATTATGTTTTAGTGCTTTAGGAATGTCAGCTTTGCATTGATATGTTTGCTCTCCCCTTACCTCGTGAATTCCTTAGGGAAGAAAACTGTGGCTTCCTCTGTTCCCTCAATGCCTAATACCAGATCTATGTAGACTGTGGCACTAGGAAGTATCTCTTGAATGAACAGAGTACCTCCCCATAAGATGGATGAAAACTTCAAGAATCTGTGCCCACAGTAGAACATCTTAATTATTAGAGCCTTTAACAAAGAAGTGTGTTTTGTCTTAGGAAAGACAAAGAAATGGCAAGTCTTCAAACAAGGTCAAATGGCCACTCAATGGTGTTGTCAATACCTGATCCCCTTCTTTGGTAGAAGTTGGAAAAAAATGGCCTTAGATTTCAACTCTATGCTGACTCTAACTGACCATATTTGAGTTAAGCTTATCCCTGAAGCCATCTCCCACAGAACACATCCATAGAGAGATTGCAAGAGATGGATTTTCCAGTGCAAACTCCAGAAAGTAGACAGCAGCATGAATACATACTAGAGAGAGGGAAAAAATGTTCACTACCAAGATGAGCTAGGAAATGAAATTGAGAAATGGTCAAATCATGGGGCAAGGGGTGCTTTTAAACCATGCTAATCTGTTAGTATATTTTTCCCAGGAGCATGAAAAAGCCATTGAAATGTTTTAAACAGAGAAGATGCATCCTCAACATTTCCTATTAGGAAAATCTCCCGGCAATTGCATAAAAGGGACCAACGGCTCATTATAATAATATATGTATAAAGAAAAGGAGGGTACTGCAAAAAAAAAAAAAAAAAAGACTATTCCACCATGGAAATTACTACTGATTCGGTATACATTTAGGTTATGGAAACCTTGGGTGCCTTGTAAATTCTACTAACTTTATAAATTGACTTGCATTTTTGTCCTTATTGGCATTAGCAGCAATATATGAAAAGCAGGTTACTTATCTTGGTTAAGTTATGGGTATAGAAAATCCAAAGTTCAAATCCTAACCTCTGAGCAGCCTCCTTTTCTCTGGTAGGCCATCTGTTCCAAGCATCTTAAAGGTTTCTGTATCCTTTGCCCCCAAGTCTTACTCACATTTAGCCTTGTTCATCTGTCTCTTCCCATTTGCTGGTGGTCTCTGACACAAGAACCAACAAGAACCAACACCTTTTCTGAAAAACATTTTCCTCAATGGAAAGGTGGTTGCTCTCTGTTCTGTGTGCTCACAGTCCCTGCTTCAAGCTCTTTCTGATGAACGCCATTCCTAATTTAACATAATTTATCAATCAGGAACTATCTGCTAAAGAACAAAAAACAAATCTCAGAAGGAGCATGAATTAGCACACAGAGCACCGAGTTAAGAATCAGAATCCTACATTCTAGTTTTGCTTCATGCTACCATTACAAGGAATACCATGGGCAAGTCAATTCATCTCCCTGGTCATCAGTTTCTTTACAAGTGATTGAGTTGCAGTAGAGCTTCTTCTTGTTTTAAAAAGATGATCGTATGAATTTGAAAACAAGCTGAACTTGAATGTTTGCTAAAGGTTGAAACTTCTCAGCATGACATTCAAGGTCCTCTCAATCTTTCCTTAAGCTTACCTTTCTATTCTGAAGTTCCATCATTCCTTATCATGCATCTTATTCTCAGCCATACCAAAGTGAAAACAGTTCCTTTCCCTGCTCCACTACTGTATTCTATTGCCTATTTTTTTCTACCATGAAACACTTCTATTTATTCTTCAAAATATAAATCAATACTAGTTTCTCTGTTAAGTCATTTTTCTTTCCCTGTAGCTGAACTGTCACCCATCCTCTAAAAAAAATTAAGTGGTAAGAATGGAATGACTTTTGAGAATGTCTTAGTATCTCTAACCAGTAATTTATGGCACTCACCACAAGATATAATAATAAAACAGTGGGTTACAGTATTTCTCAAACTGAGTTGCACATACATGCCTTCTGTGTCATATGCTATAATTTTAGGGGGTACACAACATGTCCCATCATAGTTGTGCTATAAAATTTTTAAACCATATTTAAGAGTAAATCATTTACACTATATTAAGTAAATCATAATACTGGAGGTACACATGGTACACATATTTCACAACTGCATGAAATGCGGTAAGAATGACTGATATTCCATGCGGGAGATCAGGGTTTGATTCCTGGACCATGCACACACACACACACACACACACACACACACACACACACACACACACACAAAGAGAATGACTGATGTTTGGAAACCCTGGCAAAATGGCGGGTTCATGGCAATTGGTCAGAAGTCCTGAGTCAAAGTAAGTGCTGATATAAGTTTTCTGGCCTCCCTAAACCACATGTTTTCCATATGAGATTTGTTTCATGTTAGCAAACTTGGAGGATGCTATTATCATTATAAGTATATTTAGCCCACTATTGTGTGAACAATTTAAGAAAACAATCTTGTTGTTGACCCATTTTAGGACTACCTTTCACAGATGCTAAAAAAAATAGGAAGTGATTAGTGGTTAGTTGAATGGATATTTGCTTTCATTTTTTGGGAAGAAATTCTTGAAAAATAGACACATAAATCACATACATCTCATAACAAACCCTGACTTCAACTTCTGATAAAATATCGAAAACTGCTTCTATCTTTATTTCTATCTGAAACACAAAAATTCAATTTTTACTTCTCACCAATTGCCTTTTCTGAAAACAAGGTACCAATATCATCGTCCATTAAAGGCACTCTATTCAAGCACTTATTAATTTTAAAGAGAAATTATTGACTTTTTAATGAGATTTGGGGCCCCAAAATAGTAGCAGATTATCCTGGTTTGGGATTATTTAGCTTGTTTAACAGCTATAGATTGCTTTTGTAAATTTCATACTTCACTTTCACAGACCCCTCACTTCAATAGAAGTCGGGTGAAATCATATAACATAGAGCTGGTTCTGTGAAGTTGTCAGATATTTTCTATCCTTCCTTGACTTGGGCATGTCACTGCCCAGTTTCTCCCTGGGAAAGAAATAAACATGAGGCCTCAGCCAGCTCTTCCTGTAGGCACTTTTTTCTACATAAGCGATTTCTGACACATTTTTAATATGGCCCCTTTTGCTAGTATTTCGAAGCACATCGTGAAATGCACTCACTGAGCACTTACCCTGTAATACATACTCAACATACAGTTCCTAAAACAAATATGCAAAAGGATAGGATTCCATTTCAAAACAGGGATTGAAAATAGAAGGGAAATAAACTATGCTTCCATTAAGGTATAAGTTTCTTGAAGACAAGAATCAATTCTATTTGACTTTATATTACTATGACTTAGGAAAGTGGTATATGTATGTTAGATAAGCAACAATTACTTGTTGAAATAAAGTTGACATTTGGTGAAGGTGTGATTTGTTCCAGAATGAATAAAATACGAAGTCATATGCATTATTTCACGTATACATTAAGGCACTTTTATGATAGGTATTACTAATTTTCCCCCATTTATCAATAAAGAAAGTAAAACCCATGGCAGAGAAATCATTTTAATGGTGTAGGGAATGGTGGGGCTTGGATGCAGACTGATGTCAAATTCTAGGGTCTTACAAACTCTCCATGCTGGATGTTAACAGGGGTGTGACCACTAAAATAAAAACAAAAAAACAAAAGCCTATAATTCTAAATAAAATGGAAAAGAAGATTCATCACAATTCAACTTCTAAATTGTAAAGAAATGAATTAAGATAGCTTCTATGTACTTTCTCATTGTTTTTTTTTTTCTTAGAAGACCCTCCAGAGTGCAGGAATATTCAAGAACTATTCAGGATTATTGACCAAGTTCTTCTACATCTTATTCTTAGCAGTCCAACACCCATCCCTGAGAACTCTTCATCCCTGCCTCCTTCATGGCACGTGGAGTCTTCTCTCTTCCCTCTCAAGCCTCAGAAGTCCCAGCTCACCTGTAGAGGACAGTTGGCTAGTCCCATTTTCTCCTTCTCAGTGTGTGTGAGCAAAACACTCCCTCAGCACGTCCATGAAGTTCAATCATGTGTAACATGCCTTAAACTGGGGATGAGGAAATGCAAGGTGGGGTTAAGGAAACAGCTACGATCAGGTTCTGACATTCAACTTAGGAAATTTGTGCAAGATACTGAAACTTGCTGAGCCTCAGCGCATTCTTCACCGATAAAGCGGCTGTAAGTATCAGATCTGATGATTGTAAAGCCTCTTTCTAGCTCTAAAATCCTGAGGATCTATCAGCCTGGCCATCGCCAGCCTCCTCCTCACCCTCCCCAGTGAGCTTCTCCCTTTTGGGTCCTTACAGATTACTGGCAGGGCTTGGCCTCCAGCCTGGCTCCAGCCCCAGGGCCAAAGGACCCGCCTCCATCTTCCTCTGTCTAGTGCATCCCTTAGTAGGAGCAGAGACTGCTCTGCTCTGCTCTGCTGCACAGACCTGCACTTTGAATGACAGCTTCTTCAAGCCTAACATAATTTAATCATTTATTGGCCTTAATTCAGCCCTGGTTAAGTGTTTCTCTAAGGGGAACACGTTCAAATGACAGGAGGAAAAGAAAAGGAAAAATCCAGCCCTACCAGACCCACTGAAGTAGGTGACCTGGTGACTTCTAGCCACTGTAGAGAATTCCTTTGCTCAATAAATTAAGCCGTCACATGGGCACAGGCCTACCTCATCACAGCCGTTGCCACAGCCAGGCTATATATTAGGTCTTCGATGATAAAGGTGCAGATGGAGATAGAAAATGTAAATCCTCCTTCTCTCTATTTCTTATTGCCCCAGTGTCCTCAACCCAGTATCTCTCCTCCTGCCTCATCCTGTTTCTCTGCCTCCTTTCCTTTCTCTCTCTTTTCTTCATATCTTCCCTTCTTTTCAAGCTTTTATTTCCTGTCTGTGCTTTCACTCTCCTCCAACTCTTCATTTCCCCTGATCTGTTTTCTCCCTCTCCTCTCCTAGACACGTCCACGGTTTCAGAAAACGATTCCTCCTGTCATTTCTTAGATCCAAGACCCAGCTCAAGATTTAGGCTTTCCTCAGAATCCACATTGACATCACCAACCTTCTTTGACGTTTCATTCCAGAGCTCTAATGGCCTGGACCATATATTTTGTCACCTGGCATTGTCATTTTGCACCTGCCTTTCTATTTATAGAAATACAGAATGGGAGAACAATAAAATCAGAGATGATTTTAGTCCAAATGGCTAAAGAACTGTAACCTGAAGAAGGAATAAACTTAGGGTCTTAATTTTAAACAAAATGTGCTCATTTTTTTTTAATCTTGTCTGCATGGATCCTGAGGTATGTGAGTATATATTTCTTCCCTCTTCTCTCTTTCATTCTGTCTTTTCCTTTTCTTCTAATTTCACTGTCAAAGATTTAACATCGCTTAGCTTGGTTATGATCTAGTATAATGATCAGTGAACCAGAATTCACTGATACATTAGTGATACATGCATGAATAAATTTGTGAAAATCAAAACAAACTTTGGGAAAGTTCTGTGCTGTGATAATAACTAATCAGCCAGCTGTGTCTGATTCACCTGCCCTGGTCGGACCTTACAGATATCCATGGAAATATTGCAACATGCAAATTATTTGTCCTTTCGGGAAAGTTACCCCGGGTGGTAGGAATTAGCTAATTTAAAGTGGAAACTGAAGGTGAATTACGGGGAACACTGATTAAGATAATAACAAAATAAAACCCAAAATATCAAGTTGAAAGGGAAGGATAATTTATCCTACAAACTGTACCCCTCTGCTTAAGAGACTCGAGCCTGAATTCCTGACCAAAGAAAGTGGCAGCAGGGCTGTCATCCCATAGAAAAGTAACCTTAGCCATGCACCCCAAGCCTCTGTTACCCCAATTTCAGAAACAGCAATACCAAGTCATGTATGGTAGCCAGGGATGGGAGGGAACTAGATTTTCCCTCCGTCTTGGGCCCCCACATCGCTGGGACTTTGCCGTTTCCTACCGAAGCCAATGGAAAGGGAAAGAAAGAGATCATGCCATGGACAACCAGGTTTCTAAAATGCCTTGGCTTGAAAGTGGCATACTTCATCTCCACTTAGACCCCATTATAACCCCCAATCCTCAAGGTCACACCCAGCTGCAAGGAGTGCTGGGAAATAAAGTCTCTGGATCAGAGAACACTTCCTAAGTACAAGAACAACTTAGTACGAAAGAACAGAGCCAGGGTCAGCAAGCAGTCTTTGCCACAGTCTGCTCTTGGCCATCAAACATTTGTGGGTTCCCTTCTCCATACAAGTAAAATGTTCACTTGCGAGGGAGGCAAGTCAAATTGGCATCCTGTCCCTACAACTAGTTCAAAGGCCATATCTCTGCATAATACACAGAAATCTTTATCAGATCCATATGTGGTTCTTTGTGGTTCATCAACCTATGTATTAAAAATATATATATATTGGCACTGCTAAACCCAATGTAAAATGGTGGAATAGGATGAAATAAAATAGTATTCAGGAATATGCATTGTCAGGTAGAAATTACACTTCAAATATTCACAATTCTGTTGTGAAAAATCAGGGCATCATGTTTTAGAAATGCTGGGGATTTCTATTCTTTTAATAATTTTTCACCTCTAAATCATGTTTTATCATTTATAAAGCATCTTCTTATGTATTTTGTACTCGCTTCATTTGTTAATTGTCTAGGGGGAAAATTGCCCTATAAATTCCAAAATCTGGACATTGGTGATTTTTTGCACAACAGGCAGATCCTCATTCATTGATAATACTGGATCATAAAGCTAAGTGATATTAAATATTTGACAGTGGCATGTGAAGAAAAGGAAAAGAAGAAAGAACGACAGAGAGGAGACGGAGGCAATATATAATTACAGAACCTTGGGATTCATGAAGATCAGAAAAATGTGCTGTTGAGGGGTTTTTGTGAATTGGCTTTAGCATGTTCAAACCACACATTATCTGTTAAGATTTTAAGCACTGACACTCTAACAAACTGTCATTCTTACCTTCTGTACAAATAGGGGGAGCTTTTCAGAATCCCTTTAAGTGGCATAAATAGCAGGAGGGACCTAGGAGAAAATCAGCAGTAAATGGACGGCCCCTGTTAAAGAAGGGAAAGTGAGCTCCCCACCAGCTGTTTCCAAGGCAACCTGAGGGACGGACAAGCACCATCTCTAGACTGTTCCCTATTATGGGGATTTTCTCCACAGCCCAGAAGAGGAAAGCAAAGATGATTGGAATATCTTTCGCCTGAGTACTGCTGGCACAGTTCACCAATGCAAGGAAATGGACAGAGAGCATACATGAAATGTCTCCGTCTGTAATGCTTGTGATCGCAACCCATACAGCCTTCAATGCATGTTTGACTAGGGAAGGAAAAAAATCACACACAGGGCTAGACATATCCAAAAACTCTGATATGAAAAATACTTCTGCCTTTTCAGATGAACAGAAAGCATTCCCTTTCATCATTTATGAATCTTGGAATCACAGATTTTTTTATATATATATATGTGCAAAGGGCCTTATAAACCATTGTTTCCAACCTTTTCATTGACACAAAGCCAAGAGAGGTAAAAAGGTCTTATCTTAGGTCACTCTGTGAGTTGGTGGCTGAACTGAGCTGAGGATCCAGGCAGCAAGACTCTGGGTCTAATAATGCTCTTTGAAGACTAGCATTTAGAGAAGAAATATTAGAGAGAAATAGCAGATGAAGAATCCAATGCCAGATTGAGAAGCATGGAGTTTCAGCAGCCAGTAATGTGGAATACTTGAAGAGTACCAGTGAATTTCTCTGGCAACAATGGCATAAAACGCTTTCTAAGGGCAGAGGGATAGAGACAGGGATAACCAATTAAATCACTGTAACAATTGTTAAGGAAAGAAATGACTAGGAGGTAAAATAAAGTGGTATCTACAGAAATGAACACAAGTGGAAAAAAATGAGAAATGCTGCACAAGTATAATGGACCAAGCAAATTTATCTTCTCATTTGTGCCTGTTGAGAATACTACCTTTTTTTTTTTTTAACATTTAAGACCGATCCTAGAAAGCCTGCTAGGGGAAGTAATGTGATTTGACTGATGATTTTGCATAGTGAGTGACTTTAGTATCACTCAGCAGGAAGGCAGCTTGGAGGAAAAGTCTTTCAGTTCTTAAATATGTGAGGGTCTGATTCCGCATTCAAACCTCCCACCACCGCCACGACCACCAATGCTTTCTGCATCGCAAAAATAACAAACCTAAGATTACAAGAAGAGATTCCAAAGAAGTGGAAATGAATCCGATAATTGTAGGAAGCTTCCTGGTTCATTACAAGCGCTTCTTCCTTGGCACAATTTTGCAAAATTTCAACCCAAATATTGTTTGCATCTTTCTTATTGAGTATCTCTCTATTCTTTCAATTGCTCAACATGAAGATTTTTCTAGCAGTTACAGCCTGTCGAAATCTAAACATGGATTTGATCTTTGGAAATGGAAAGTCATGCTAATTACACCGAAAGAGGTTCAAGAGTTTGACATTCAAAGAATTTTCAAAGGTCTTAATAAAGAAAAAGAAGAATTGCAAATGCAAGAAAAGCCTGGGTTCAATTTACTTATTTCCTCATCATTCTGGATGTTGAATTTGCTATCATGGCTTAAGAAGTTTCAATTACAGAGAAATATTAAGTGAATTGCTCATTGCTACAGGAATATTTGCTTTCAGCATATCCCAACACAGTAGAAGGATGGAAGGAATGAGCCAGGATGCCCTAAATGCGCTTCGAGCATTATGAAATGTAAACCATTATAAGTTTGTTAAGGCTTCAAGTTCTAATAACAGTGAGTCCCACACCCTGCAAAAAGCTAAGGAATTCTTCATGAAGCTGCAGTTAAAAATGTAGGAAATGGAATGATCTGCTCCATTTGCAGCTCAAATATTCCTAAAACTTCTCGTCTCTAAATCATCATCCCCTCTTTAAGCCTAACATATTTGCATGCTCTTTTTCCCCCTAAGCCAACAAATGTACTATTTCCTCTACCAACTTCCCTTTATTAAAATTTGTTTAATACTATTTATTTATTATTGAATAATACTGTCACTTGCTTAAAGCTAATATATTCCAGGTAATGTGCAAATCTATTTACGTGTTGTTTTAATCCCCAAAACAATGCATTACCTAAGAGGGTTTTGTTAAGTATTTCAGAAAAAGTGGTCAATGTTTCTAGTAAAAAAAAAAATAAATGGCTACTCTTTTAGCTTTTTCTCTTTCCTCATTTTTTTTTTTACAGTCATTTTTGGCTCCTTTATTGATATCTGACATCCAACACATACTAGAGATTGCTATCTCACACTTAAAACAACATTTCTTTAATTAAAAAATAAAAGGAGAGGAGAGACAGGAGAAGGATTTTACCTTTTTTACTAAAACACTCCAGGGAAAACATACTACTTTTTAAACACGATCAGTATCAGGCACATAATCTGCCTGAGTAACACACTGCCTTGTTTAGCCATGTAAAGAATCAGCTCTGAATAAAAAACAAGAGAAAATGCTTTTCCAATTACTTGAGGAGGGAGAGTGACATTGAAAATGGCTGCTTCGATGCTAATGTTGTTAAACTGCCTTTCTTTAGAAGTGACCTGTTTGAATGCAGTGGCTGTCAGTTCGCTTTCATCTTTCCCTGCCAACATTTATCTTGTCAGAACTCATCTAAACTGGCAGAATTGACACAGCAAGGGACAAGTAATTGAGAAAGAAGAGACAGTGCCCTTTTTGGAGAAACTGCATGTCTGCGCTGTGGCCTGGACCGAAGAGTGGCCTGTGAATGCCAGCGGCTGAAATGTCTGATAAAAGCCCACTGCTCATGAACTGTCCATCCACAGGCCTCTCTAAATGAGTCGATGCTGGTGACATTCAGAAGCCACAGCATCCAACTTCTTTTTCATTGTTCCAATTTAGTCTCTGTACGCATAGGGGAACTTATATTTTGAGGATTTCCTAGACAGTGCTAATTTGGGGATATCCTTTTTAATAAATGTAACATTTAATGTGGTTTGATTTTACACAACATTTGCGCCTTTATTTCTAATTGCTGATTATATTTCCTATTACAAAACACCAAGTATAATAAATTTGGAAAATAAAGAAGAGCAGAAAGAAGAAATTTTTAAATCACTCCAAATTCTACACCCCAGAAGCAATTACTTCTGGCATTACTTTTTAGAGTTTTATGCATAGATTTATTGATTCTTAATATGTATATCATCACACTATAATTTTGCCTCCTGTTCTTTTATTTTTCCATTATAATATAAATTTTTCATATTACAAATTCATTATAAACACTATTTTAATGACTATATAATTATGTCCCATAATTTACTTAGCTATTATGCTATTGTTGGGCATTTAGACCGTTTCAAATTTTTCACTGTTACATGTAACGTTGCAAAAAACACTTGTTTGAAAAGTGTATTCAGTACTTTGAATTATTTCTTAGGACAGATTTCCAGCAGAAAAATTACTAGGTCAAGGTATTCAAAATTTTCAATTGAACTGCATACATACTGCCAAACTGCTTGCCAAAAAGACTGTACAATGTAATTTTTAAACATTTATAGGATGTCTATGTTTTTAAACCTATGCTTTAGAATACATATTTTGTGTCAAATATGGATTCAGATCATTGCTTTGGAAAATATTATCACTCTGTCCATTGCATATATTGAACCTAGATATGGCTTTTCTAAAGAAAAGCATTATCAATTAAGGTGGAAATGCTTTAATTAGAAAAACATGAACTTGGGTTTTATTGGTTTTGCTAGAGGTATAATTGGGCACCTGACCTAATTACTTCAAGTAGATACTGTTAAAGCAAAACATTCTACTTCCTAAAAACTATCCACTTATTGATCCATAGATTCTCCCACTCATTTGTTCAGTAAACAATTGTGGCACACCTATGCTCAGACATCATGCTGAGTGCTGTTAGAAATGGCCATGAACACTAGGGTAACTTTTCATTAGCCTACAACCTCCAGATGGGTTCCTGGATCCGAAAAGTCCTGAAACCTAAAGGGACCAGCCTTTCCAGAATATCAGCTAGTTCCATCTCCCTACCCCTTAATACTGATAGCCCTTCTAACATGAAAAAATTAGACAGATCATAGCCCAAATACCCCTAAAGAGTGGGAAAAAAGATCAAAGGTGATGGTGGAGTTATAAGAGAAGGTAGGGTTTAACAAATGAGTATGATTGCTGAATCATTATATTGATATTTCTCTTAATCTCCAGTATCTTAGGGCAACTAAAAGTAAAAGCCTAAAATTGTGAAATTATAACCCATACCGAACTCCAAAATCTGTTCTACAAATAATTTTGGCACTGTGCTTTGAAATTTATTGCTTTTTTGTATATGTGTTATATTTTTACAAAAAAAAGACAAAAAGTGATGATTAAAAATATACATATTATATTTTTATAATTATATAAAAATATATATATTCCTTCTAAACTCCAATGTTCTGGAGCAGCCAGAAGGAAAAGTCTGAGATGATGATATGGTAGCCCATGACAAATTCTGGATCTGTCCTGTAACTACTTGTTGAAGAGTACTTTAAAACTATTGCTTTTTTCTTTCTTTGCTTTGTACATTTGTTATATTATAAATTTTAAAAAGTTAAAAAAAAAATAAACGAGCCATAGTCATTCTTGTCAATCCATTGGGGAGATCGGATGCACAGATAACAAAGCTCTTGGTGGGTTCCATGATGACAGCTCATTAAATATTTGTGGAATGAAGGAATTACTGAATACAGATATTCACAGTAGTAGAGTGATAACATCCACAAGAGGTTTCCTTTCATACATAGTCATTCACTGGTAGAATTCTTGATTCTATATGTGGGATTACAGAAAGCTTGAAAGACACAGCTAAGAAAGTGTTATTTTCAGATAAACGACAAAATGGCAATGGGCCATTCTTTGTCCACAATTCTACTTCCTGACACTGAGAGATGCTACTTTTCAAAATCTGGGAAAGATTTACATTGCTCGTCCTTCCTCTCCATCCCACACATACAGTTTCGCCATCATCTGGTGTGAAGAGTCAAACATCTCTATAATGATCATTCCTCTGGGATATAGTTGAAACAAAAGTATATTTTGCAACAGAAATTAAAATACCTCCATGTCTGAGTGAGGGTTGGCATAGAAGACCTAAAAATAGAACTACTCAGGCCTCTATTAATTCCAACATTGCTAGTTTCCTTTTGAGCTATGTTTATCCCACCAGGCTCAAATATGGAACCAGCTATCCCCTCTAATCTTCATTTCCTCTACATGAGTGGGACTAAAGAGCCAGACTTCTGTGTTAAGAAGGAATTCTTCATTGGAACTTTGCAATGAGTCAAGCCACAATCCGATTTCCTCTTACTAAGCACATCGAAAGAGGGATACTGTATTTTCCATGCCCTCTTGCAGTTAGGGATCTTTGCCTGGATTCTGCATAATGTAATATGGGCAAAAAGGATGTATATCACATCCAGGCCTGGTAATAAAATATACCACACTACCTTCTATTTTCTCTCTGAAAATATGTCAGTGGCAAAAAAGTGGAGGAAGCCTAGACCTTTGAGATATCTGCTAGAAAGGAGGCCAGCAAGAGCCTCTAACTTGCACTGCATCATGGCATGAGCAGGCATTAAACCTCTATTGAATTTAAGGCATGATTTCCAGAAATTTTCCTTTCACTCCCCACAGCAGTTTAACTTCTGGAACTCAGTACATTGGAATACAGTATTACTAAAACAAAAATGTAATATATGTGCACTTGGATGAACATTTTAGATAATTGGTTAATAAAATTGATATCAAAGGTTGGAAAGGTGGATCCATGAGCTATGCAGTGGAAAATCACTTGGTCAACAATCTCCCTTGTGGTAACATGGAAAGCAGGTCATGTGCCAGCAATTGACTGTCTCTGCAAGGCACTTCAAGAAAAAGGTGAGCTCAAGAAAGAATTATTCAAAATAGATATTTGAAATATCAAATATAGTAAACTATTAGTGACAGAATCCACAGGCTAACATTATGTGTGTTCACTGTAAAATTCTTTCATTTTGCTCTGTTAGAAAAAAATTAATGACAAAAATATTTTTAAAAGGAGAGAAGAAAGTAACTAGTATGTAAAAGAAATGAAAGAGACTCAAAAGAATCCAAAATATCAGGGGATTGTAGGTTGGAAAAGCTAAGCGCTTCCATAACCTAAAACATGAGAGATAGAATTTTAGAAGGTTTTGAGTAAAACACAGGAAAACTTCTCAGTTGAATATAATGACCCAGGGCAAAGATCAGATTAAAAATTTACCTTAGACTATTTTTGCAGTTAGCCTCCGTGAAAAGGTATTAACTTGAAAGAAATGCATGAGAGTAAAAGCAAAGAAAGGAAGCAGATTTGAGAACTATATCTTGGGGGGAAAATTGGATATACTTATTGATAAATGGTGCTTATTAGTAGCAAATAAATCAGAAACTAACTAAATGTTTTAGGTAATTTCATTGAAAATAAATGACAAGCTCATTTATCGTAAGTATTTTATTGTTCAAGATTTACACAATGAATATTTCTGCTCCAGTCTTCTATCATAACAGGGAAGATTTGGAAATTCTAGGGACCCCAATGAACCATCCTTCTCCACCACATATATGGCCATGGAGAATGGTGACAAGAAAGAGCCTTCCAGAAGGCAGAGCCAGGGCTGTGGAGAACAGTGAAGAAGGGAACTCTTCTTAGGGCACCTAAACAGCCACCCCTCAAGGTGGCAGTTTTCCACAGTGTTGCCACAGAAAGAGTTCAGAATTGTTATGGAGTGTGATGACTGTGTGTCTCTCAGTTCTGCCCCTTCTGAAAGATAATATGCATTGTTTTGATCCTGTCCTGTCTCGACCTCACCACTGTAAATGGCTTATGTTGGGGGCCGGGGACAGACAATTCGTATTTTTAGTTTCTCTTTTGCCAGATCAAGAAGAGCCATCTGGACCTGATGGAAAGGACTGAGCATTACTCAATGATGGGATAGAAAATTGGGCTGTTTACTTTGGGGAAGGGTTTAGTGTGTCTTATGAATAAAAGGAAAGTGAAATGGTGGCCAGAAGGAAAGATTGTGACATAGCCTGGCTTGATGCCCTCCAAATTCCATGTTCCTTCTAGGCACACAGCAAGATGACATTTCCAGGCCCCTTCCACAATAAGGTGGAGCCATATGACCAGGTTCTGGCTAATGGAATGTAGGTTGAAATAACAGATACCATTTCTAGACCTGGCCTAAAGTCTCCTGCAAGTCTTTCGTATTCTTTCTTTCCTGTCCTGATGAACACAGAGGCCACATGTTGAAGGAAGCCACGTCACAGGAAAGAAGACCAGATTCTTGAGTCATTGCTTGAAGGAGAACTGCTCAGAATATGCACCAACCTTGCACTGGAGTGTTCCCTGAGCAAACATGAAACCTTGCCTACATCAAGTCACTTATATTCCCGTGTTCATTACCACAACTTTGCCTAGTATATAACTCAAGCCGAATAGTCCTTCCTTTAAGCTTACATTGCATTCACCATGCTCTACAAGTCCCTAGCTCTTCAGACATGCTCATACTATTTAACTTAATCACAGACTTGTTTCTTGCCATGCTCCTCAATCCCATGTGAAAAGAACAAGCAGATTCTTGACCAAAAGGTGGGGGCAGGGGGGGGTGGGATGCAGCAATTCAGATTTCAAGTGGCTAAGAGATTTCAAACAGACATGAGAGACTATTCTGGAGGGTAGTCTTATGCAAACTTCAGCTAGATATTGCTAAATGTCACGGTAGGCCACGCCCCCAAAAACAGTATTCCTGAAAACCCTAAAGAATACTCAGAGCTTTATCTGAGATTATATTAAAGTTTCACTTACTAAGTTAATTTTACACAAACCCAAAACTTCCAGATGGTTCCTATGCCAGATAAGCCCTGAAACCCAGAGGTACCAGCGTCTCCAAGAACATCAACCGGTTGCATCCCCCTTACCGATAATGTCAACATTCTTTTTCAGCATGAAGAAGTGAGAATGGCCATTGCCCAAATATCCCTCAAGAGTGGGAGAAGGATCAAATGAGAACGAGTTGCAACAAAGCAGATAGTACTTAACAGATGAGTATAACTACAAAATCTTTACACTGATACTTCTCTTTAGTCTCCAGTGTATTAGAGCAGCTAAAAGGAAATACCTGAAATTGTGGAACTGTCGCCCATACCGTGCTTTGAAATTTATTTTATAACTACTTGTTTAAATGTACTTTGAAATTTACTGCTTTTTTGCAATGTTTCAAAAACAAAGCATTGGCAATTTTTGAAATGTAGCTTCTTGGGTCTGCATTTCAATATAAATCTATATAGAAATACAGGCCAAATTTTTTATACAGAAATGTACAGCTTTTTTTTAAGTAAACTCTTTCGGGATGTTAAAAATAAAACAGGACAGGCAGAATGACAGCCATGCTTCTGGTCTGACTTTACCCTCCAAGCAAATGGTTCAGCCCAGCATAACTCAAGTCAAAGGGATTTTATCTCCCAACAACCCTCAGAGGTCTTGTTACTGCCACATGTTAGACTTGGAACCTAGAATTTGGGGTACTTAAATGTCATGTATAAGATTCGTAGATATAAGGGGTAGAACCACGATTAAAATTCAGGTATACCTCAGTGTAAACTCAATGCTGGCTTTCCTTCTGTGATCCTACAAGAGTCATGAATTTTCATGGACAATCTTTTACTGACAATGCCCGGGTGACCTCTATCTAAACCCCAGTTTCCTCAACCTCAGAGTATGTGACAATGATTACTGATGGCCTGTTGCCTCAGTTATACAACTGAACAAAAACCCAGACAATATTTTAAGTTTTTCAAATAAATGTCATTGGTTATGTATATTTTTAATTGTATTTAACTTTGCTCTTTGGCTCCAAGCCAACTTCCTAAAGAGTAAAATATTATACGTTAAACAAGATGAATTAAAGTTCTTAGAAAAGAACATTTCAAAGCTTTAAAAGGACAGAAATTGTGTAAACAGAACCTGGAAGCAGCCGGCTGCAATGCCATATTTGATTAATTAAATCCAAAACATTCTCAAACAAGGTCTGACCCTTGTAGAAATTTACCAGAAAATGGAAAAGGGAGCCAGGGAGAGGATTTGCAATAAAGAAAAGAGGAAAATAATGTATTTGAAGTCATAAAAGGTATTTTTTTTTAACAATCTGGTCATTTTAAGTCAAACAACCCATATAACTGCCCAACATTGTTTCTGAACCTGGTTTTGTTTCTATCAATACTGTTTTCCATGTTATTTGGGGGCAAAGGTGGCTCTTCTGAAAATTATAATTTGGAGTAGGCACTGGGAGTAGCCTCCATTTCCTCCTGGAATATTTTATATGTATTTCTAATTTGACCGTAACACTTTTCTATATAAATAATTAAATGGTATAATTTGTAAAATCACAAGGTTACACAAATGAAAGAACGCACTTAACTTTCCATAAAAATTCTATAAAATACTTCTTCACCAAGTTCCATCTTTATCTTAAATACACTTAATCTGCAAATATATCCCTTTGAGGTTCAGGGTAGAAGAAAAAAGCATGATTCAGAGTTATTTTCCCTGACCATTCTGGCAGAGACTTACTGGCCTTTAAAAAGAATAGCCAAAAATCTATTTGAGATCCTTAACATCTAAAGTCCTTTGAAAACTTCTGCTTGTATTATTTGAATAAATAAGTCTTTGTGGCTTGAAATTCTATAAACTGGCTTTGTGTGATGTGTAGGAGTGTCACATTTCAGCAGGCCAGAATTTACTGTTCGGCAATACCATGAAGCATCAACAGGTGAGAACTGATGTTACTTATTGTATTGCCCATCTCAGATTAAGTCTAACCTTCTCTAGAAGTGACTTATTGGCTGGTGTGATGGTGGCTTAGTGGCAGAGTTCTTGCCTGCCATGCTGGAGACCCAGGTTCGATTCGCGGCACCTGTCCATGTGGGGAAAAAAAAAAAAGGTACTTTGAGAACCTATGGAAAACCTGGGCCATGCAGCAGATTTGTGCAGACCCAAGGTTAGGCCTTGAGAAGTTAAGGGCCTTTGTCTTTAAAATTCACTCCTATCTCCCTGAGTCAATTTCATTTCTTTCTTCAAACTGCATCTCACCTACTGTTACCCTGAAGATATTAAAATGTATAATATTCTAGAAAGAAAAGATGGAGTCCTAGGCTGAGGAAGGACAGGAAATTGTCTGCTCTCTATGATTGTCAGTTTCTCTCTCCAATCACCCAGGCTCTGAGACTGGGAACTTCCCATGTTCAAAGAGATGATTTGGAAGTCCAATGGGGTGGCGTTTGAAGGAATAGGAGGAGAAATGGAAAAACCACAAAACAATAACTCGCATATAATGGTTGGAAGGAAGTATAGGGAAAGGATGACCAGAAGCTCTGCTTTTGGATTCTTCCCAGAATTCGCTCCATTTGTGTACTCCCTTGGCTGATTTTAATTTGTATCCTTCAGCTATAATAAAACTGTAATCGTAATTATAGTGTTTTCCTGAGTTTGATGAGCTGTTTTAGTGAATTAGTAAAACTGACAGTGGTGGGGTGGGATGAGATCCTGGATTTGTAGCTAGCTGGCCTGAAGCAAGTGTATTCTTGGGGATCCCTGAACTTGCAGCCAGTGTCCAAACTGAGGGCAGTCTTGTGGGGACTGTGTCATTAACACCAAATTTTGTCTTAATTCCCTTTTGTAATGTAGAAAATATGCTTTTGCCAGCAACCCAGAAATTTTATCTCCAAGTACCCTTTAACATCAAAACTTATGCAAGGATGTTTAATGATTCATTATTTGTAATTAAAGAAAATTGGAAACCACATAAAATTCCATCAGTGGAGGAATAGATGCATATTTTTTGGTATATCCATAAGATGACACAGTTAGCAAGCAAAAACTACTTCTATATTTAGCAACATGCAAGAATTGCAAAAAAAGTAAAGTGAAATATAAAGCAAGTTGCAGAATACATACACTATGGTCCCACTATTACAAATTTTAAAACACAAAAAGCTATATTATACATTGATTATAGACACATATGTACAGAAAATTTTTTAAAACAGATTGAACATTTACATTACCAAGTAAAGAGAGTGGATATTTCTGAAAAGAAAGGAAGGAATAGAAGGGACTGAGATGAAGAAGAGGAGCAAACTATCTTACTTTTAATCTGTAACTCAAGAAACTTCTTAGCTCAAGAAACCACTGGCAGCCACTGTTATGTCCTTAGTCAGGTTATAATATTCCTCCTGAACAAACTGACCCACCTTAAAGAAATGATAGAGATCCTGATTTTTGAGCCACCTCAATGAAATAGCTTCACAAGAACTGAACCCAGAAAAGTTCATCATTCAACAATCGCAACTATGCAAACAGAGCTTCTGTGGTAGTTAGAGTCAGTTGTCAACTTGGCCAGGTGAAGGCACCTAGTTTTGTTGCTGTGGACTTGAGCCAATGGTACATGAACCTCATCTGTTGCTGATTACATCTGCAGTCAGCTAGGAGGTGTACCTGCTGTAATGAATGACATTTGACTTAATCGGCTGGTGCTTAAATGAGAGAGCGCAATGTAGCACAGCCCAAGCAGCTCTGCATACCTCATCTCAGCACTCGCAGCTCAGCCCAGGCCTTTGGAGACTGTGTTAGTTAGATTCAGTTGTTAACTTGGCCAGGTGAGCATACCTAGTCTTGTTGCTGCGGACATAAGCCAGCGGTACATGAACCTCATCTGTTGCCAATTACATCTGCAGTCAGCTAGGAGGCGTGTCTGCTGCAATGAGTGATGTTTGACTTAATTGGCTGGTGCTTAAATGAGAGATTGCAATGTAGCACTGCTAAGCAGCTCGGCATTCCTCATCTCAGCACTTGCAGCTCAGCCCAGGCCTTTGGAGATACAGAAAGAAGTCACCCCGGGGAAAGTTGTTGGAATCCAGGGGCTTGGAGAGAAGACCAGCAGAGACCATCTTGTGCCTTCCACGTAAGAAAGAACTTCAGTGGAAAGTTAGCTGCCTTTCCTCTGAAGAACCAACAAAATAAATCCCCTTTAATTAAAAGCCAATCCATCTCTGGTGTGTTGCATTCCGGCAGCTAGCAAACTAGAACAGATTTGGTGCCAGGAGTGGGGTGCTGCTGCAGTTTACAAATACCAGATATGTTGGAACAGTTTTGGATGGCTAAGGGGAAGACTTTGGAGGAACTGTGAAGAGATTGATGGAGAAGTCCTGGAGGGCTTGAAGAGACTGTTGGTGTAAATGAAACCACCGCCAATCTTGACAAGGGAGGACACAAAAGGGAGAGACTGGAGTTTGCAGAGTGAAAACCATGGAAGTTCAGGTCTGAAACCAAGAAACCTTGGCCAGGAGAGTGGACCCACGTGTATGCGTGGAGAGGGTGAGTTTACTCTTAAGGGTGAGGATGAGTCTCCGCTCTCATTGCAGTGGAAGAGTTGTACAGCCTCAGGCCTTGGAAAAGGTGTAGCATGTTCCTTGGGGGACTGGGAGAGCCTGGCTGCCACCATGTGGAGGGGTTGAGCGTGTGCCCCAGAAATGGCAGAGAGCCCAGGGGTGGCCCTGATGCCTGGAGAGAGTGGAGCCGAGAGGTGGTCTCCTCGATGTTCCCCGAGGTTGATTTGGAAAGAGGCGGGCCACTGCATAGGCCCTTGGAAGGGGTGGGACCGCTACTTTCCAAAGCCGAAGGATAAATGACTTTCAGACTTTGAGATCCCATGGCGCTTGCCCTGCAGGTTTTACACCTGTGTTCCAGTTTCTCCCTATGGAAATGACAATCTATAGCCTGCGAATATCCTCCTTTGCATCTTGGCACTAGACAACTTGTTTTGAGATTCACAGGTCCACAGCAAGAACAGAATTTTTTGCATCTATTTAAGGTGATGCTTGAAGTTGCCAAGTTGACAAGGGGTGGACATGTGTTAGTTAGATTCAGTTGTTAACTTGGCCAGGTGAGCATACCTAGTCTTGTTGCTGCGGACATAAGCCAGCGGTACGTGAACCTCGTCTGTTGCCAGTTACATCTGCAGTCAGCTAGGAGGTGTGTCTGCTGCAATGAGTGATGTTTGACTTAATTGGCTGGTGCTTAAATGAGAGATTGCAATGTAGCACTGCTAAGCAGCTCGGCATTCCTCATCTCAGCACTTGCAGCTCAGCCCAGGCCTTTGGAGATACAGAAAGAAGTCACCCCGGGGAAAGTTGTTGGAACCCAGGGGCTTGGAGAGAAGACCAGCAGAGACCATCTTGTGCCTTCCACGTAAGAAAGAACCTCAGTGGAAAGTTAGCTGCCTTTCCTCTGAAGAACCAACAAAATAAATCCCCTTTTATTAAAAGCCAATCCATCTCTGGTGTGTTGCATTCCGGCAGCTAGCAAACTAGAACAGAGACATAGAAAGGAATCACCCTGGGGAAAGTTGTTGGAACCCAGAGGCCTGGAGAGAAGACCAGCAGAGACCATCCTGAGCCTTCCCACGTAAGAAAGAACCCCAGTGGAAAGTCAGCTGCCTTTTCTCTAAAGAACTAACAAAATAAATCCCCTTTTATTAAAAGCCAATCCATCTCTGGTGTGTTGCATTCCGGCAGCTAGCAAACTAGAACAGCTTCCAATCATCTCTTTCATGCCTTATTCCTAAATATGAGTTTTCAGCTAAGTATCACCTAACAGTTGAAAATAGCTTCTAACCTGAAAATCAGATGCAAAAACACATAGAGCAAAGCCACTCAGCCATGGAAGAGGGTGTAATAATGCTAACAATGGGATAAATAAGCATCATGTGCCTCCTAATATGATGCACTGGGAAGAGCACAACACTTTTATTTTTTTACTCCACAAAAATATAAGCAATCAAACAAAACTGAACGTAATCATGTAATTGGGAGGAAGCACAACATATAGGAAAAGCCCAAACAGAGGGGCATTCTGCAAAGCAAATTACCTAGACTCTCAAAACTATTGATATCATAAATGATGTAAGGAAAGGATAGGGAAGGGAAGGGAGAAGAAGAAATAAACAAAAAACAAAAAGCACATTAATAATAGTTCCACTGTGGTATATACATACGATGGACTATTATGCAACTGTAAGACAGAATAAAGTTATGAAGCATAGAACAACATGGATGGGCCTTGAGAACATTATACTGAGTGAGATTAGCTAGAAACAAAAGGACAAATACTGTATGATCTCACTGATATGAATTAATGAAGGAACTTTGAGAATTTCATCAAGAGATAGTAATAGGGTAGATATTGGGTGATTGGTAGATATTGGGTAATTAGAGCTGAAGGGATACAGATTGTGCAACAGGATTGATTGTAAAAATTCACATATAGATAGCACAATAGGACTTGATTGTAGCACAATAATGTAAATACACTGAATGAAGTGAGAATGATAGAGGGAGGAAGGCTGGGGGCACAAATGAACTCAGAAGGAAAGACAGATGATAAAGACTGAGATGGTATAATCTAGGAATGCCTAGAGTGTACAATGATAGTGACTAAATGTACAAATTAAAAACTGTTTTTACATGAGGAAGAACAAAGGAATGCCAATATTGCAGGGTCTTGAGAATAGATGGTCATTCATATGTTAAAACTTCAACTTCTGTGCAAGACTAGAGCAAAAAGTTTATTTGGTACAATATTTATATTTTGACTAGTGCATCTCCTAATACAACTTATATGGACAGATTAATTGAACACCAGAAGTACACGGAACCTCAAATAGGGCATGAGATTTTGTAGGTTTGTCCAGTGTGATGCTCGATAAATCCCAGTGTGATTTGCACAGTGAATAAAGAAGTATTTGCCTTGTCCCCTTGAGGAAATGGTGATAAAGGGGGAAAATTCACCTTCCCCATTTGGAGAGCTCCTGATAATCTCAGAAGCAGTGGGGACAACCAAATCAATAGGCTAAGCCCTCAATCTTGGGGTTGCTCATCTGAAACTCATCCCTGCAAAGACCTACTTAAAATTAGGTCTAAGAATAACCCCCAAAGAACCTCTTTTGTTGCTCAGATGTGGCCTCTCTCTCTCAGTCAACATGGCAAGCAAACTCATTGCCCTCCCCCTCTCTACGTGGGATGTGATTCCCAGGGGTGTAAACCTTCCTGTCAACATGGGTCAGATATCCTAGAATAAGCTGGAACTCAGCATCAAGGGATTGAGAAAACCTTCTTGACCAAAAGGGGGAAGAGAGAAATGAGACAAAATAAAGTATCAGTTGCTGAGAGATTTCAAAGTCGATAGACTGTTCTGGAGGTTATTCTTACTCATTATATAGGTATCCCCTTTTAAGTTTAAGGTGTATTAGAGAGGCTAGAGAGAAGTGCCTGAAACTATAGAGCTGTGTTCCAGTAGCCATGTTTCTTGAAGATGATTGTATAATGATATAGCTTTTGCAATGTAACTGCGTGATTGTGAAAACCTTGTGTCTATACTCCTTTTATCTATGATATCAACAGATGAGTTTAAAATATGGATTAAAAATAAATAAATAATAACAGGAGCAAATGCTAAAATAAATTGAGTAGACTGAAATACTAGTGATCAATAAAAGGGAGTGATAAGGGGTATAGAAAAAATAGAGGGAACAAAGATTAAAATACATTGGGTAGATGGAAATACTAGTGGTTAATAAGAGGGAGGGGTAAGGGGTATGGTGTATATGAGTGTTTTCTTTTTTATTTTTATTTCTTTTTCTGGAATGATGCAAATATTCTAAGAAATGACCATGGTGGTAAATCTACAAGTATGTGATGATATTGTGAGTCATTGATTGTACACTAACTATGGAATGTTTGTATGTTAAGAATGTTCATCTTGTATGTTGTTTTGGTTTGTCAATATATATATATATATATATATATATATATGTATGTGTATATATATATATATATGTGTGTGTGTATAAATAGCTCCAAAATAATAGAAGTGAAGGAGAGATAGCAATTCAATGCAATACATGACCCTGGATTGGATCTCCGGCTGTAAAATGATTAAATTAAAGAACATCCGTGTTCTTAGGAGATATATACCAAAGTATTTAGGAGTAAAAAGGCGTAATGTGTGCAACTTATTTCTCAAATGTTTCACACAAGCATAATTAACTCGTTTGCCTGTGTTTATGTAAGACAAGCAAAAGAGAATAACAAAGCAAATGTGACAAAATGTAAATAATTAAGGCAGTGCACTGGTGGTTCAGTTGCAGAATTCTGGCCTGCCGTGCCAGAGACCCTGGTTTGATTCCTGGAGCCAGCCCATGATAAAAAAAGAAAAAAAGTGAACAGTTTACAATCAGTGAATTTGGGTAAGTTATATATGAGAGTTCTTGGCACTATTCTTCCAATGTTTTTATATGTTTAAAATTATTTCAAAACATTAAACTAATAAAAGAAGCCATGGGAAAAATAACAGAAGCAATGCAGGGAACAGGAAAACATTGCTGAAAGCATAATTGACATTCTAGGAGAGATCTAAGAAGATACAACATCCATGAAACTAGAACATGCATAAAAATGAAACATTGAGAGAACAATATTAAACACTTCTAGGAGAGAAAATACATAGTTTCAGAAATGAAAAATAAGTATGAAGAAATCACCCAGGAAATGTAGCAAAAACATAGTCCAGGAGTAAGTTCAAGATATAACTAATAAAAAATGGAGGCAAGAAGATATGAAATAATGAATAGCTCAAAGACATTCCAAGTCCTGTACGACGTGGTTGAACTTACTGAAAACTGCATCATGAATTTTCAGAACATTGAGTTCATGATGAAATCCTAAAATTTTCCTGAATTGTGGGGAGAGGGGAGAAACAGGCTCTTTAAAAGAATTAAATAAAATTTCACTGGGTTTTCTTTAAAACAGCACTGGAAGATAGAAGAAGTATGATTTGTGTCTTCAAAATTTGGGGGAAATGATTTCCAAAACAGAATTCTATATTAAACAAGTGATCGAATAAAGCACAAAGTCTTAAAAATTTACTCCAACGCACTCTTTCTTAAGAAGCTACTAGAGGAGTTGTTGTAGCAAAATAGTAAAGTAAACCAATGAAGACAACGGAGATGCAGAATAACACCTCAGATAACTGAGGTGAAGGATGCCACTGAAGGAGGACACACATGGAGACAAAGTGTGCAGCCCTCCTAGGGAGTATTCAGTCTAGAAAGGATCAAGAGGAGAGGGCTCTACAAAGAATACCTCCCACACAGCGATGAAGGTGATAAGACACCTCATGTGGCTACATGGATCTAAAGATTTATGTTCTGGAAAACAGCTCAGAGCTGCATTAGTGACTGGTATATAGACAACCAAGAAAATGAAAGAAATAAAGGAAAATTACTATTTCTGTGGGTATCATAAAAGAAATGTGATCAATACAATACATAGTTTACATAATTCAGCTGTGAATAATCTAGACATAATAATGTAAACACTAAATATTGGTTTAATTAAAATGAATATTCAAGTACATCGGGAGGGTAAGACGGTGGGGGAAGAAGGCACAAGAAACTAGCTCCTGTGTTCTGTAGTGCAGATCGCTAGGCAATACTTAACACTAGGAAAATTAACATTGACACATCATTTTAGAAATATTGGATGCAAATATTAAAATGAAAATCTGAATGTGAATGTCTCTGGGAAGCTGAAATCAGAAAGCATTTGCTTTTTTTTTTTAACGTATTGCCTAACTTTCAGACAATAGAAAGTAACCACTCAGCTAAAACTACACAAATAAAATCAAAAGGTCAGACTAAGAAAGAGAGTGGAAGAGAATACAATCAAATATCTGTGAGTTTTTGTTCTGATCCTACATATACAATACAGCGATCTGGCAAAGAAAATCTAGGCAGATAGATGAAATATTAATTTGCACATACATCTGTTTTGATTTTCCTATTTGATGGTTTTCCTGAAATGTACTTTGCATTATTAAATGACATAATTGCAATCTGGTCTTACTACTCCATAACCTACTTCTCAGAGAAAAAGTTCCTCCTAATCCCACTCAAGTACAAGAAATTGGCTCTTCAGTATATATGTGAAAGAGGGGTTCTCGAAATCTACAGAAAGGAACTCCTCAAAGGAATATTTCTTGGTAATTTGTTTAAAGAAGTAACATGTTAGGTAATCAACTGATGGAAATAACCTACCAGGCACAATAAAGTTAAGAGCCCTCAAAAACAAAATTCTGAAAGAGAATTTCCTCTCCTACAATTAAGAAAAGGGGCCCCAGCAGGTTGAGCTCAGTTAACCAGGGTTCAGCCCGATTTATCTTCATAGCCAATAGGAGAGAGAAACCTGTCTTTCTGAGTCCTGCTCAGGCTACTATGAAGAGTTTTAATCTTCTTTTAATCAGAAAATGTCATATATAGAGGCAAAAATGCTGAAAAGTGAAATTCAGGTGTATGCATGACAATGAAAAATTAGTAATATGATCAAATGTGAGGCAGAGAAACTTGGGGACTCGGGGCGGGATTATTTAAAGACATGCTAATTAAGGACTTACAACCTTGGAAACACAGGCGAATATGTTCTGGATGTCTTACGGTCACCAGCATCTCTGGAACCATGTGATTCCACCTCATTTTGAGTCTCTGTATGAGAAAGCACATGTAGGAAGTATCACTTGTTGGAAAATGTTCTGCATTAAATGAATGATGTACAAATGGGGCATGACACTTTTAAGGAATAGTTTTTGTAAATTAGGCCACATTCCTCTTATAATGAAATAAACATGATTTTTGTTTTTTTATTTAGAAAAAAAAATTTATCACTGATAAATGTCAGTCAGGTTTCTTAACAAACAAAACTTTTGGCAAGAAAGTTGATGGGGAGGACTTTAGGAAGATGGCGGCTTAGTAAGACGCGCGGATCTTAGTTTCTTCCCCAGGACAGCTACTAGGGGAGTAGAAATGATACAGAAAGTGCCCAAAGCCACAACAGAGATAAAAAAGACAGCGTACCCCATCCTGGAATGGCTGGCTGGCTGAGAGAAGCAGCTCGGGTGAGATCGCCGAGGCGCGCGGGCCTCACCGGGCGGGGTGGCAAGCGGCCGGAGTTACTCCCTTCCCCCTTCCCGGGCCGGCTGGAAGAATTGGAGAGGCGGTCCCCTGAAAACAAGGCGGCTGGAGCCCACACCACGCGCAGCCCCCCGGACCAACTGAGAGAATTGGATCGGAAATCCCCAGGCCGCGGAGAACGGTGACGGGTGGGGGAGGCCCCTTCCAAACCCGTGACTCCCGGGGAACGTGCACTCTCTCGGGCGGGCCGCTGCTGCTGGCGCCCTCCCGCCACGCTTGTCGCCCAGGGCCGACTAGGAAATTCGGACCGGCTCTTTCCCGGGCTGCGGCGACCAGCAACCCTCCCTGCATTCAGACCCCGGGCTGGCTCAAGCCGCTTCGGCTAGCGAACCCCCCGGACGGCGAGAGTTTTCCAAAGTTTAAGGTCCCAGAGCACCTTTTATTGGTGGGACCCGCAGACAAACGTGTGCCACGAGCACCACCTACTGGGCAGGATAAGAAAAACAGAACCCAGAGATTTCACAGGAAAATCTTCCAAACTTTTGGATCCAATACCCAGGGAAAACTGTCTAAATGCGCAGACGCCAACAGAGGATAACGGATCACGTGCAAATAATTGAAAATATGGCCCAGTCAAAGGAACAAACCAATAGTTCAAATGAGATACAGGAGCTGAGACAACTAATGCTAAATATACGAACAGAAATGGAAAACCTCTTCAAAAACGAAATCGATAAATTGAGGGAGGACATGAAGAAGACATGGGCTGAACATAAAGAAGAAATAGAAAAACTGAAAAAACAGATCACAGAACTTATGGAAGTGAAGGACAAAGTAGAAAAGATAGAAAAAACAATGGATACCTACAATGATAGATTCAAAGAGACAGAAGATAGAATTAGTGATTTGGAGGATGGAACATCTGAATTCCAAAAACAAACAGAAACTATCGGGAAAAGAATGGAAAAATTTGAACAGGGTATCAGGGAACTCAAGGACAATATGAACCGCACAAATATACGTGTTGTGGGTGTCCCAGAAGGAGAAGAGAAGGGAAAAGGAGGAGAAAAACTAATGGAAGAAATTTTCACTGAAAATTTCCCAACTCTTATGAAAGACCTAAAATTACAGATCCAAGAAGTGCAGCGTACCCCAAAGAGATTAGACTCAAATAGGCGTTCTCCAAGACACTTACTAGTTAGAATGTCAGAGGTCAAAGAGAAAGAGAGGATCTTGAAAGCAGCAAGAGAAAAACAATCCATCACATACAAAGGAAACCCAATAAGACTATGTGTAGATTTCTCAGCAGAAACCATGGAGGCTAGAAGACAGTGGGTTGATATATTTAAATTACTAAAAGAGAAAAACTGCCAACCAAGACTCCTATATCCAGCAAAATTGTCCTTCAAAAATGAGGGAGAAATTAAAATATTCTCAGACAAAAAGTCACTGAGAGAATTTGTGATCAAGAGACCAGCTCTGCAAGAAATACTAAAGGGAGCACTAGAGTCAGAACCGAAAAGACAGAAGAGAGAGGTATGGAGAAGAGTGTAGAAAGAAGGAAAGTCAGATATGATATATATAATACAAAAGGCAAAATGGCAGAGGAAAATATTATCCAAACAGTAATAACACTAAATGTTAATGGACTGAATTCCCCAATCAAAAGACATAGACTGGCAGAATGGATTAAAAAACAGGATCCTTCTATATGCTGTCTACAGGAAACACATCTTAGACCCAAAGATAAACATAGGTTGAAAGTGAAAGGTTGGGAAAAGATATTTCATGCAAATAACAACCAGAAAATAGCAGGAGTGGCTATACTAATATTCAACAAGTTAGACTTCAAATGTAAAACAGTTAAAAGAGACAAAGAAGGACACTATATACTAATAAAAGGAACAATTAAACAAGAAGACATAACAATCATAAATATTTATGCACCGAACCAGAATGCCCCAAAATACATGAGGAATACACTGCAAACACTGAAAAGGGAAATAGACACAAATACCATAATAGTTGGAGACTTCAATTCCCCACTCTCATCAATGGACAGAACATCTAGACAGAGGATCAATAAAGAAATAGAGAATCTAAATACTGCTATAAATGAGCTAGACTTAACAGACATTTATAGGACATTATATCCCACAACAGCAGGATACACCTTTTTCTCAAGTGCTCATGGATCATTCTCAAAGATAGACCATATGCTGGGTCACAAAGCAAGTCTTAACAAATTTAAAAAGATTGAAATCATACACAACACTTTCTCGGATCATAAAGGAATGAAGTTGGAAATCAATAATAGGCGGAATGCCAGAAAATTCCCAAATACCTGGAGGCTCAACAACACACTCTTAAACAACGAGTGGGTCAAAGAAGAAATTGCAAGAGAAATTAGTAAATACCTCGAGGCAAATGAAAATGAAAACACAACATATCAAAACTTATGGGATGCAGCAAAGGCAGTGCTAAGAGGGAAATTTATTGCCCTAAATGCCTATATCAGAAAAGAAGAAAAGGCAAAAATTCAGGAATTAACTATCCATTTGGAAGAACTGGAGAAAGAACAGCAAACTAATCCCAAAGCAAGCAAAAGGAAAGAAATAACAAAGATCAGAGCAGAAATAAATGAAATTGAAAATATGAAAACAGTAGAGAAAATCAATAAGACCAGAAGTTGGTTCTATGAGAAAATCAATAAGATTGATGGGCCCCTATCAAGATTGACAAAAAGAAGAAGAGAGAGGATGCAAATAAATAAGATCAGAAATGGAAGAGGAGACATAACTACTGACCTCACAGAAATAAAGGAGGTAATAACAGGATACTATGAACAACTTTACGCTAATAAATACAACAATTTAGATGAAATGGACGGGTTCCCGGAAAGACATGAACAACCAACTTTGACTCAAGAAGACATAGATGACCTCAACAAACCAATCACAAGTAAAGAAATTGAATTAGTCATTCAAAAGCTTCCTAAAAAGAAAAGTCCAGGACCAGATGGCTTCACATGTGAATTCTACCAAACGTTCCAGAAAGAATTAGTACCAATTCTCCTCAAACTCTTCAAAAAAATCGAAGTGGAGGGAAAACTGCCTAATTCATTCTATGAAGCCAACATCACCCTCATACCAAAACCAGGCAAAGATATTACAAAAAAAGAAAACTACAGACCAATCTCTCTAATGAATACAGATGCAAAAATCCTCAATAAAATTCTAGCAAATCGTATCCAACAACACATTAAAAGAATTACACATCATGACCAAGTAGGATTCATCCCAGGTATGCAAGGATGGTTCAACATAAGAAAATCAATTAATGTAATACACCATATCAACAAATCAAAGCAGAAAAATCACATGATCATCTCAATTGATGCAGAGAAGGCATTTGACAACATCCTTTCCTGTTGAAAACACTTCAAAGGATAGGAATACAAGGGAACTTCCTTAAAATGATAGAGGGAATATATGAAAAACCCACAGCTAATATCATCCTCAATGGGGAAAAATTGAAAACTTTCCCCCTAAGATCAGGAACAAGACAAGGATGTCCACTATCACCACTATTATTCAACATTGTGTTGGAGGTTCTAGCCAGAGCAATTAGACAAGAAAAAGAAATACAAGGCATCAAAATTGGAAAGGAAGAAGTAAAACTATCACTGTTTGCAGACGATATGATACTATACGTCGAAAACCCGGAAAAATCCACAACAAAACTACTAGAGCTAATAAATGAGTACAGCAAAGTAGCAGGTTACAAGATCAACATTCAAAAATCTGTAGCATTTCTATACACTAGTAATGAACAAGCTGAGGGGGAAATCAAGAAATGAATCCCATTTACAATTGCAACTAAAAGAATAAAATACCTAGGAATAAATTTAACTAAAGAGACAAAAAACCTATATAAAGAACACTACAAAAAACTGCTAAAAGAAATCACAGAAGACCTAAACAGATGGAAGGGCATACCGTGTTCATGGATTGGAAGACTAAATATAGTTAAGATGTCAATCCTACCTAAATTGATTTACAGATTCAATGCAATACCAATCAAAACCCCAACAACTTATTTTTCAGAAATAGAAAAACCAATAAGCAAATTTATCTGGAAGGGCAGGGTGCCCCAAATTGCTAAAAACATCTTGAGGAAAAAAAACGAAGCTGGAGGTCTCACGCTGCCTGACTTTAAGGCATATTATGAAGCCACAGTGGTCAAAACAGCATGGTATTGGCATAAAGATAGATATATCGACCAATGGAATCGAATAGAGTGCTCAGATATAGACCCTCTCATCTATGGGCATTTGATCTTTGATAAGGCAGTCAAGCCAACTCACCTGGGACAGAGCAGTCTCTTCAATAAATTGTGCCTAGAGAACTGGATATCCATATACAAAAGAATGAAAGAAGACCCATCTCTCACACCCTATACAAAAGTTAACTCAAAATGGATCAAAGATCTAAACATTAGGTCTAAGACCATAAAACTGTTAGAGGAAAATGTTGGGAGATATCTTATGGATCTTACAACTGGAGGCGGTTTTATGGACCTTAAACCTAAAGCAAGAGCACTGAAGAAGGAAATAAATAAATGGGAACTCCTCAAAATTAAACACTTTTGTGCATCAAAGAACTTCATCAAGAAAGTAGAAAGACAGCCTTCACAATGGGAGACAATATTTGGAAATGATATATCAGATAAAGGTCTAGTATCCAGAATTTATAAAGAGATTGTTCATCTCAACAACAAAAAGACAGCCAACCCAATTACAAAATGGGAAAAAGACTTGAACAGACACCTATCAGAAGAGGAAATACAAATGGCCAAAAGGCACATGAAGAGATGCTCAATGTCCCTGGCCATTAGAGAAATGCAAATCAAAACCACAATGAGATATCATCTCACACCCACCAGAATGGCCATTATCAACAAAACAGAAAATGACAAGTGCTGGAGAGGATGCGGAGAAAGAGGCACACTTATCCACTGTTGGTGGGAATGTCAAATGGTGCAACCACTGTGGAAGGCAGTTTGGCGGTTCCTCAAAAAGCTGAATATAGAATTGCCATACGACCCAGCAATACCATTGCTGGGTATCTACTCAAAGAACTTAAGGGCAAAGACACACACGGACATTTGCACACCAATGTTTATAGCAGCATTATTTACAATTGCAAAGAGATGGAAACAGCCGAAATCTCCATCAACAGAAGAGTGGCTAAACAAACTGTGGTATATACATACGATGGAATACTATGCAGCTTTAAGACAGGATAAACTTATGAAGCATGTAATAACATGGATGGACCTAGAGAACATTATGCTGAGTGAGTCTAGCCAAAAACTAAAGGACAAATACTGTATGGTCCCACTGATGTGAACAGACATTCGAGAATAAATTTGGAATATGTCCTTGATAACAGAGTCCAGCAGGAGGTAGAAACAGGGTAAGATAATGGCCAATTGGAGTTGAAGGGATACAGATGGTGTAACAGGACTAGATACAAAAACTCAAAAATGGACAGCACAATAATACCTAATTGTAAAGTAATCATGTTAAAACACTGAATGAAGCTGCATCTGAGCTACAGGTTTTTGTTTTGTTTTGTTTTGTTTTGTTTTGATTTATTTTACTATTATTACTTTTATTTTTTTCTCTATATTAACATTCTATATCTTTTTCGGTTATGTTGCTAGTTCTTCTAAACCAATGCATATGTACTAAGAAATGATGATCATGCATCTATGTGATGATGTTAAGAATTAATGATTGCATATGTAGAATGGTATGATCTCTAAATGTTGGGTTAATTTCTTTTTTCCGTTAATTAAAAAAAAAAAAAAAGAGAGAAGGTATAATTGGAGCTGAAGGGATACAGACTGTACAATGGGACTGAATATAAAAACTCAGAAATGGACAGCACAATACTACCCAATTGTAATGCAATTATGTTAAAACACTGAATGAAGCTGCATGTGAGGTATAGGTTTTTTGTTTTTTTGTTTGTTTGTTTGTTTGTTTTTTTCTTTCTATTATTGTTTTAATTCTTATTCTGTTGTCTTTTTATTTCTTTTTCTAAATCGATGCAAATGTACTAAGAAATGATAAATATGCAACTATGTGATGTTATTAAGAATTACTGATTGTACATGTAGATTGGAATGATTTCTAATTTGCATCAGTTTAGAGGAACTAGCAACACAACAGAAAAAGCTAAAAATGTTAATATAAAGAAAAGAAATAAAAGTAGTAGTAATAGTAAAAAACAACAACAACAAACAAACCAACAAGCAAACAAAAACAAAAAAAAAACCCTATAGCTCAGATGCAGCTTCATTCAGTATTTTAACATGATTACTTTACAATTAGGTATTATTGTGCTGTCCATTTTTGAGTTTTTGTATCTAGTCCTGTTGCACAATCTGTATCCCTTCAGCTTCAATTACCCATTGTCTTACCCTGTTTCTAACTCCTGCTGAACTCTGTTACCAATGACATATTTCAAGTTTATTCTCGAATGTCCGTTCACAACAGTGGGACCATACAGTATTTGTCCTTTAGTTTTTGGCTGGATTCACTCAGCATAATATTCTCTAGGTCCATCCATGTTATTACATGGTTCACAAGTTTATCTTGTCTTAAAGCTGCATAATATTCCATCGTATTATATACCACAGTTTGTTTAGCCACTCTTTGTTGATGGAGATTTTGGCTGTTTCCATCTCTTTGCAATTGTAAATAACGCTGCTATAAACATTGGTGTGCAAATGTCCGTTTGTGTCTTTGCCCTTAAGTCCTTTGAGTAGATACCTAGCAATGGTATTGCTGGGTCGTATGGCAATTCTATATTCAGCTTTTTGAGGAACCGCCAAACTGCCTTCCACAGTGGTTGCACCCTTTGACATTCCCACCAACAGTGAATAAGTGTGCCTCTTTCTCCGCATCCTCTCCAGCACTTGTCATTTTCTGTTTTGTTGATAATGGCCATTCTGGTGGGTGTGAGATGATATCTCATTGTGGTTTTGATTTGCATTTCTCTAATGGCCAGGGACATTGAGCATCTCTTCATGTGCCTCTTGGCCATCCGTATTTCTTCTTCTGGTAGGTGTCTGTTTAAGTCTTTTTCCCATTTTGTAATTGGGTTGGCTGTCTTTTTGTTGTTGAGTTGAATAATCTCTTTATAAATTCTGGATACTAGACCCTTACTGATATGTCATTTCCAAATATTGTCTCCCATTGTGTAGGCTGTCTTTCTACTTTCTGATGAAGTTCTCTGATGCACAAAAGTGTTTAATTTTGAGAAGCTCCCATTTATTTATTTCCTTCTTCAGTGTTCTTGCTTTAGGTTTAAGGTCCATAAAACCACCTCCAGTTGTAAGATCCATAAGATATCTCCCAACATTTTCCTCTAACTGTTTTATGGTCTTAGACCTAATGTTTAGATCTTTGATCCATTTTGAGTTAACTTTTGTATAGGGTGTGAGAGATGGGTCTTCTTTCATTCTTTTGCATATGGATATCCAGTTCTCTAGGCACCATTTATTGAAGAGACTGTTCTGTCCCAGGTGAGTTGGCTTGACTGCCTTATCAAAGATCAAATGTCCATAGATGAGAGGGTCTATATCTGAGCACTCTATTCGATTCCATTGGTCGACATATCTATCTTTATGCCAATACCATGCTGTTTTGACCACTGTGGCTTCATAATATGCCTTAAAGTCAGGCAGCGCGAGACCTCCAGCTTCGTTTTTTTTCCTCAAGATGTTTTTAGCAATTCGGGGTACCCTGCCCTTCCAGATAAATTTGCTTATTGGTTTTTCTATTTCTGAAAAATAGTTGTTGGGATTTTGATTGGTATTGCATTGAATCTGTAAATCAATTTAGGTAGGATTGACATCTTAACTATATTTAGTCTTCCAATCCATGAACACGGTATGCCCTTCCATCTATTTAGGTCTTCTGTGATTTCTTTTAACAGTTTTTTGTAGTTTTCTTTATATAGGTTTTTTGTCTCTTTGGTTAAATTTATTCCTAGGTATTTTATTCTTTTAGTTGCGATTGTAAATGGGATTCGTTTCTTGATTTCTACCTCAGCTTGTTCATTACTAGTGTATAGAAAAGCTACAGATTTTTGAATGTTGATCTTGTAGCCTGCTACTTTGCTGTACTCATTTATTAGCTCTAGTAATTTTGTTGTGGATTTTTCTGGGTTTTCTACATATAGTATCATATCGTCTGCAAACAGTGATAGTTTTACTTCTTCCTTTCCAATTTTGATGCCTTGTATTTCTTTTTCTTGCCTAATTGCTCTGGCTAGAACTTCCAACACAATGTTGAATAATAGTGGTGATAGTGGACATCCTTGTCTTGTTCCTGATCTTAGGGGGAAAGTTTTCAATTTTTCCCCATTGAGGATGATATTAGCTGTGGGTTTTTCATATATTCCCTCTATCATTTTAAGGAAGTTCCCTTGTATTCCTATCTTTTGAAGTGTTTTCAGCAGGAAAGGATGTTGAATCTTGTCAAATGCCTTCTCTGCATCAATTGAGATGATCATGTGATTTTTCTGCTTTGATTTGTTGATATGGTGTATTACATTAATTGATTTTCTTATGTTGAACCATCCTTGCATACCTGGGATGAATCCTACTTGGTCATGATGTATAATTCTTTTAATGTGTTGTTGGATACGATTTGCTAGAATTTTATTGAGGATTTTTGCATCTGTATTCATTAGAGAGATTGGTCTGTAGTTTACTTTTTTTGTAATATCTTTGCCTGGTTTTGGTATGAGGGTGATGTTGGCTTCATAGAATGAATTAGGTAGTTTTCCCTCCACTTCGATTATGTTGAAGAGTTTGAGGAGAGTAGGTACTAATTCTTTCTGGAATGTTTGATAGAATTCACATGTGAAGCCGTCTGGTCCTGGACTTTTCTTTTTAGGGAGCTTTTGAATAACTAATTCAATCTCTTTACTTGTGATTGGTTTGTTGAGGTCGTCTATTTCTTCTTGAGTCAAAGTTGGTTGTTCCTGTCTTTCCAGGAACCTGTCCATTTCTTCTAAATTGTTGTATTTATTAGCGTAAAGTTGTTCATAGTATCCTGTTATTACCTCCTTTATTTCTGTGAGGTCAGTAGTTATGTCTCCTCTTTCATTTCTAATCTTATTTATTTGCATCCTCTCTCTTCTTCTTTTTGTCAATCTTGCTAAGGGCCCATCAATCTTGTTGATTTTCTCATAGAACCAACTTCTGGTCTTATTGATTTTCTCTATTGTTTTCATGTTTTCAATTTCATTTATTTCTGCTCTAATCTTTGTTATTTCTTTCCTTTTGCTTGCTTTGGGATTAGTTTGCTGTTCTTTCTCCAGTTCTTCCAAGTGGACAGTTAATTCCTGCATTTTTGCCTTTTCTTCTTTTCTGATAAAGGCATTTAGGGCAATAAATTTCCCTCTTAGCACTGCCTTTGCTGCGTCCCATAAGTTTTGATATGTTGTGTCTTCATTTTCATTTGCCTCTAGGTATTTACTAATTTCTCTTGCAATTTCTTCTTTGACCCACTTGTTGTTTAAGAGTGTGTTGTTGAGCCTCCATGTATTTATGAATTTTCTGGCACTCCGCCTATTATTGATTTCCAACTTCATTCCTTTATGATCCGAGAAAGTGTTGTGTATGATTTCAATCTTTTTAAATTTGTTAAGACTTGCTTTGTGACCCAGCATATGGTCTATCTTTGAGAATGATCCATGAGCACTTGAAAAAAAGGTGTATCCTGCTGTTGTGGGATGTAATGTCCTATAAATGTCTGTTAAGTCAAGTTCATTTATAGTAATATTCAGGTTCTCTATTTCTTTATTGATCCTCTGTGTAGATGTTCTGTCCATTGATGAGAGTGGTGAATTGAAGTCTCCAACTATTATGGTATATGTGTCTATTTCCCTTTTCAATGTTTGCAGTGTATTCCTCACGTATTTTGGGGCATTCTGGTTCGGTGCGTAAATATTTATGATTGTTATGTCTTCTTGTTTAATTGTTCCTTTTATTAGTATATAGTGTCCTTCTTTGTCTCTTTTAACTGTTTTACATTTGAAGTCTAATTTGTTGGATATTAGTATAGCCACTCCTGCTCTTTTCTGGTTGTTGTTTGCATGAAATATCTTTTCCCAACCTTTCACTTTCAACCTATATTTATCTTTGGGTCTAAGATGTGTTTCCTGTAGACAGCATATAGAAGGATCCTGTTTTTTAATCCATTCTGCCAGTCTATGTCTTTTAATTGGGGAATTCAGTCCATTGACATTTAGAGTTATTACTGTTTGGATAATATTTTCCTCTACCATTTTGCCTTTTGTATTATATATATCATATCTGTCTTTCCTTCTTTCTACACTTTTCTCCATGTCTCTCTCTTCTGTCTTTTTGTATCTGACTCTAGTGCTTCCTTTAGTATTTCTTGCAAAGCTGGTCTCTTGGTCACAAATTCTCTTAGTGACTTTTTGTCTGAGAATGTTTTAAATTCTCCCTCATTTTTGAAGGACAATTTTGCTGGATATAGGAGTCTTGGCTGGCAGTTTTTCTCTTTTAGTAACTTAAATATATCATCCCACTGTCTTCTAGCTTCCATGGTTTCTGCTGAGAAATCTACACATAGTCTTATTGGGTTTCCCTTGTATGTGACGGATTGTTTTTCTCTCGCTGCCTTCAAGATCCTCTCTTTCTCTTTGACCTCTGACATTCTAACTAGTAAGTGTCTTGGGGAACGCCTATTTGTGTCTAATCTCTTTGGGGTGCGCTGCACTTCTTGGATCTGTAATTTTAGGTCTTTCATAAGAGTTGGGAAATTTTCAGTGATAATTTCTTCCATTAGTTTTTCTCCTCCTTTTCCCTTCTCTTCTCCTTCTGGGATACCCACACCGTATATTTGTACGGTTCACATTGTCCTTGAGTTCCCTGATACCTTGTTCAAATTTTTCCATTCTTTTCCGGATAGTTTCTGTTTCTTTTTGGAATTCAGATGTTTCATCCTCCAAATCACTAATTCTATCTTCTGTTTCTTTAAATCTGTCATTGTAGGTATCCATTGTTTTTTCCATCTTTTCTACTTTATCTTTCACTTCCATAAGTTCTGTGATTTGTTTTTTCAGTTTTTCTATTTCTTCTTTATGTTCAGCCCATGTCTTCTTCATGTCCTCCCTCAATTTATCGATTTCGTTTTTGAAGAGGTTTTCCATTTCTGTTCGTATATTCAGCATTAGTTGTTTCAGCTCCTGTATCTCATTTGAACTATTGGTTTCTTCGTTTGACTGGGCCATATGTTCAATTTTCTGAGCGTGATCCGTTATCTTCTGCTGGCGTCTGGGCATTTAGTCAGATTTCCCCGGGTGTTCGACCCCACAGGTTGAAAGTTTTTTCTGCGCAGTCTCTGGGTTCTGTTCTTCCTATCCTGCCCAGTAGGTGGCGCACGTGGCACACGCCTGTCTGTGGGTTCCACCAGCGAAAGTTGCTGTGGGTCCCTCAACTCTGGAAAACTCTCGCCGTAGGGGAGGTTCGGCAACCGAAGTGTCTTGGAAGAATGCCAGCCGGCCCGGGGTTCCAAACGCGGGGAGGGTCGCCGGCTGTCGCAGCACAGGAGAGCGTCCGGCCAAATTAGCTAGTCGCCCGGGGCACCAAGCGTGGCGGGAGGCGCCAGCTCGCAGCCCGGGAGAGTGCACTGCTCCCAGCCGACGGGGGAGTCACGTGTTTGGAAGGGATCCCCCGGTCACTGTTCTCCGCAGTCTGGGGATTTCCGACCCAACTAACTCAGTTGTTCCGGGGGGCCTCGTGTGGTGGGGGCACCAGCCGCCGCGGCCTAAGGGGACCGCCTGTCCAATTCTACCAGCTGGCCTGGGAAGGTGGAAGGGAGGGACTCCGGTCGCTTGCTGTCCCACCCAGGAAAGCCCGTGCCCTTGGTGATCTCACCGGAGCTGGTTCTCCCAGATAGTCAGCCGTTCCAGGATGGGGTACGCTGTCCCTTTGATCTCCCTCGTGGCTCCGGGAGCTGCTCTGTATTATCTCCACTCCCCCAGTAGTTGTTCTGGAGGAGGAAAGGTGAGGGCGGCAAGGCTGTCGAGGCTGGTGGCGGAGGAGCACGGTGAAGGCGGGGAAAGAGGGCACCGTGTTGGTTGGAGAGCGTTTTGTTAATTCTTTTTTTAATTAATAAAAAAAAAAAAGAAAGTTGATGGGACTTTATGTCTATAGGACTGAGCATTCAAGGATCTTTCTAACAAAGGCCGCTGCCTGTAATAAAGACACCCTACCCATTAAGCCCACAACCTGTCTGCCAAGAGTTTACAGCCTTAATGGTGTATCTGGATATATACTCCTATAGTTGGTTTGTAATTTGGTTATATATACCACTAATACTTTCTGAACACATGTAATATACCAAGCAATTTTTCAAGCCCTGGCTAATTGGTGAGGAAACAGCCAACCAGGATCCACGAAAGTTAAATCATATGCAAAGCTCCTGTGGAAGAGAAGTCGGCACATTAAGGGAACTAAAAGATTAAGGTGATCACAGCAGAGAAAAATGAAGGACATGCATTAAGGTAAGGGAGAAAAAGTAAGGAAGAGATGTATAGTTATAGGTCTTAGAGAAAAATACTCAACAAGGCCAGCTATAGTTTTATGAAAGACAAATTCTCCCTTGGCAAGGTGTATTTATTCCGCATAGTGGTATGTGGAAGCTTCTTTTCCTGAAAGGCCAAAAACGTGAAATAAAAAGGATATAATCTTCTTTTGGGAGGCTTGTACAGGTTTGTATAATCAGCAAGGGCATTAAAACAGCCAAGATGTTAGTAACAAAGTAAAAGGTGGGAAAAGCCATAGCGAAATAAAGTACCAGAAGGATTCAAGGAGCAGTGATGATCTTTTATTCCTACCTCTATCCCCAGTGAAAAGCACAGTTCCCACTACATGGCAGACATTTAGTCAAATTAAGTTAATAAATGAATGGAGGATGATCATTATTGGGAAATCAGGAATGATTTCCTGGAGATTCTATGATGTGAGTCTTTAAGGATGGGTGAAATTTGACTGGTTAGTCTTACTAATAGAAAAAGGAGAGGAATGAGAGTGGTGCAAATAATGACAGCAGAGAACATAAATAAGTTAATGGGTCATTTTAAGGACTGAATTGGAAGAAAAGCAGGTGGGTTAACAAGGTGGCTGTTTTAGCTCCAGAATTTTAAGCTGACACAATGATATAGATGAACTTGTTGGTGTGCTTTTGTAAGGATCACTTATTTAGGAAGGTCCATGTAATGGCCCATCATAAAGGCCTGCTGTCATATGTGGCCCCAACACTCCAAATTATTCCCTATTCTGATCCTCCTAACCTCACTCGTTCTCTTACAGATCCGTGCTCACAACAAGGTGATGGCTCTCCAGGTAAAAGATGTTATGTGCTTAATCGGGTAAGCTGTTCCCATATAATCCTTATAGGAATACCTGGAGTCTGTGGCTGAATACTAAGCTGTGTATGCAAAGCAGTAAAACCAGGAAGCCTGGAAAATAATAACTTAGAATCTACATACTGAAAAATTCCCAAAGCTCATACAAGGCTGAGAGACAGACAAACTCCATACAACCAGAGAGGAATGACTCAGCAAATACCCAGACTTTCAACAGAAACACCAGAAGGGTCACAGCTGAGCAGTAGGGCTAAACTTGTCCTAGAATAAAGGCCACTTTAGGGGCAATCCACATACAGTGAAAATAAACCTTGGAATTATCAAGTTGATCCGCATAGAATTTAACTGCCAACCAAAACGGAATTCAATACTCCTTGAAGGAAGATAAGAAAATCCAGACATTAACAATTTAGCATTCCCAATGTGTGGAATCCAAATAAAAACACCAGGAATGAGAAGAAGCAGGAAAATGTGACTTTCAGCCAGGAAAAAAAAATCTGAGCCAAAACAGATTTGAAAACGGCAGAGATGATGAGTTTTTCACATAGGACTTTGAAATAGTTGTTATAAATATACACAAGGATTTATAGGGAAACACGAACATGATGAGAAGAGAATTTAAAGCTATAACAAGGAAAAAAGAAATTCTAGAACTTAACATATACCTTTAATAAGATTGTCACTCTATGGAATTAACAGCAGATTAGACAATGCAAAAGAAAAGATCGATGAATTTGAATACATAGGAAGAAAAAATATCCAAATAGAAGCACATGTAGAAAGAAAAAAGACTTAAAAAAAGTAAAATAACAGAACATTAGTGTCTTATAGGAGACCATCAAGCAGTATAACATGCTAGTTTGGAATTCCAGAAGGAGCTGCATAGGATAGGGAAAAAAAAACTTTCTTTTTCAGAAATAGATGATATTTTTTTCTTGTATTTGTAAACTCATAGGACCAAAAAAAAACTGAAAGAACCCAAGTATGACAAACAAGCAAACGAACAAAACACACCAAAGTACATCAAAACCAATTGATTAAAAATAATAATGAAAAGAAAATCTTAAAAGTAATAAAAAATGCATCAATGAGTGAAAGTGGAATATGACTCCCAGGGATGAGCTTGGCCCTGGCACCATGGGAGCAGCAATATCTTCCTGACCAAAAGAGTGAAAAGAATTGTAACAAATAAGGTATAGTGGCTGAGAGAGTTCAAATAGAGTTTAGAGGCTACTCTGGAGGCTACTTTTACACAAGTTCAGCTAGATACTGCTACTATCATGGTTTGCCAACCCCCAACCAAAACCATTCCTGCCAACCCCAAAGAACACCTACAGCTCTATCTGAGATTCTACAAAGGTTCCGTGCACTATGATTACAACCTGGGCTATCTCACTGTGTTATAAGGATGTGTGAGAGTATCCCTTCATCTTTTATGATATTTGCAAATCAAAATTCACTCAAAGCAAAAATGATTGTCTATGTTTAAACTCTGATTAAAATTTCTAATAAAATTATTTTTCATCTTCAGGTATTTATGTGACACCTGAACTCAGACTTAGAGCTCTGAAGCTATGAAAGTCAGCACTACTCCATACAGGAACTGTTCAAAAAGTTGAAAAAGGGATTAGAGTTTGACTGGAGATATGAATGAAGCTGATCTGGATAGGACTAAAGTAAATAAGAATACAGGGTAAAGGATTATATCATCCATATTTTAAAACTTCAACTTCTGTGTGATACCATAGGGAAAGATGTTCATTTGGTGCAAAATATATTTTTTGGTTAGTGCATTACCTCATTTAACTTGTATGGTCAGTTCAGCTGAATACCATACATACATGGATTCTTGAATAGGGCATGAGATCATGTTGGTTTGTCCAGATTAGTGTGATGCCCTGATATATCCCAGAGTAATTTGGGCAGTGAATAAAGAATCATTTGTAAAGTCCTCTTGAGGGACAAGGGAGAAAGGAGGAAATATTCAACTTCCCATTTGCAGAATTTCTGATATTCTTGCAAGCAGTGGGGATAACCAAATCAATAGACTGAGCCCTCAATCTTGAAGTTCACACCTATGAAACTTATTCCTGCAAAGGATAGGCTAAGCCTACTTAAAATTATGCCTAAGAGTCACCCCAGAGAAACTCTTTTGTTACTCAGACATGGCATCTCTCTCTAAGCCAACTTAGCAGGTGAACTCACTGCCCTCCCCACTTTCATGGGACATGATTCCTAGGGGTGTAAATCTCCTGGGCAATGTGGGACAGAACTCCCAGGATGAACCAGGACCAGGTATCATATGATTAAGAAAACCTTCTTGACCAAAATGGGGAAGAGAAAAATGAGATAAAATAAAATTTCAGTGGCTGAGGGATTTCAGAGTTAAGAGGCTATCCCAGAGGTCATCTTTATGCATAAATATCCCTCTTTAGTTTATTGTGTATTGGAGTGGTTGGAGAGAAGTACCTGCTGTGCTCCAGTAGCCTTGAATCTTTTTTTTTAATATAATTTATTTTGTATTATCAAACCAAAACAATGTACAAACATGAACATTCTTTTTTTTGTTTTGTTTTGTTTTGTTTTTGCATGGTCAGGCACCAGGAATCAAACCCGGGTTTCTGACATGGCAGGCGAGAATTCTGCCAGCTGAGCCACGATGGCCCACCCCAAACATGAATATTCTTAACATACAAATATTTCATGTATGGTGTACAATCAGTGGTTCACAATATCATCATATAGTAGAATATTCATCATCATGATCATTTTTTTCAAACATTTGCATCACTCCAGAAAAAGAAATAAAAAAGAAAAAGAAAAAATACACACATACCATATCCCTTACCCCTCCTTCTCATTGACCACTAGTATTCCCAACTACTCAATAGATTTTAGTCTTTGTTCTCCCTATTTTTTTCTATACCCCCTACAGCTCCCTTTCTTTGTTCACCAGTATTTCAACTTTCTCAATGTATCTTAACACTTGCTCCCCTATTATTTATTTATTTTTAATTCATATTTTTTACTCATCTGTCAATATCATAGATAAAAGGAGCATCAGACACAAGGTTTTCACAATCACTTGGTCACATTGCAAAAGCTATATCATCATACATTCATCTTCAAGAAACATGGCTCCTGGAACACAACTCTACAGTTTCAAGCATTTCCCTCTTGCCTCTCTAATACACCTTAAACTAAAAAGGGGATATCTATAAAATGCCTACGAATAACCTTCAGGATAACTTCTCAATCTGTTCGAAATCTCTCAGCCGCTGACACTTTATTTTGTCTCAATTCTCTTTTCTCCCTTTCAGTCGAGAAGGGTTTCCCAATCCCTTGATATTGAGTCCCAGCTCATTCTAGGATTTCTGTCCCACATTGCCAAGGATTTTTACATCCCTGGGAGTCATGTCCCATGTAAAGAGGGGGAGGGCAGTGAGTTTGCTTGCCGTGTTGGCTGTCAGAGAGATAGGCCACATCTAAGCAACAAAATAGGTTCTCTGGGGGTGACTCTTATGCCTAATTTTAAGTAGGCTCAGTCTGTCCTTTGCGGGGATAAGTTCATATGAACAAACCCCAAGATTGAGGGCTTGGTCTATTGAATTGGTTGTCCCCGCTGCTTGCAAGGATATCAGGAATTTTCCAAATGGGGAAGCTGAATTTTCCTCCTTTCTCGCCATTCCCCCAGGGGGAACTTTGCAAATACTTTTTTATTCACTGTTCAAATCACTCTGAACAAACCTATAAAATCTCATGCCCTATTCAAGTTTCCATGTACTTATAATGTTCAATTAAACAGTCCATATCAGTGATATTAGGAAATGCACTAGTCAAAATATAAATATTGTACCAAATAAACGTTTTTTGCTTTAGTCTCACACATAAGTTAAAGTTTTAAGATATGAATTACCATCTATTTTCAAAACCTTGCAATATGACATTCCTTTTTTCTTCCTCATGTAAAAACAGTTTTTAATTTGTACATTTAGTCGCTATCATTGTACACTCTAGGCATTCCTAGATTACACCATCTCAGTCTTTATCATCTATCTTTCCTTCTGGTTTCATTTGTGCCCCCAGGCCTCCTCCCGCTATCATTTTTAAAGTCAGCTTCATCAGTGTACTAATATTATTGTGCTATAATTAGATAGTATTGGGCTATCCATTTCTGAATTTTTGGAATCAGTCTTGTTGCACAATCTGCATCCTTCAGCTCCAAATACCCCAAATGTACCCTATTTCGATCTCGTGATGACCTTTGTTCTTAATTGAAATTCTCCAAGTTCACTCATTAATGTTAGTTCATATCAGTGAGACCATACAGTATTCATCCTTTTGTTTCTGGCAAATCTCACTCAGCACAATATCCTCAAGGTCCATCCATGTTGTTACACGCTTCATGACTTTATTCTGTCTTACGGCTGCATAATCTTCTATTGTATGTATATACCACAGCTTGTTTAGCCACTCGTTTGTTGATGAACATCTGGGCTGTTTCCATCTCTTGGCAATTGTAAATAATGTTGCTATAAGTATTGGTGTGCAAATGTCCTTTTGTGTTCTTGCCCTCATGTCCTCTGAATAGATACCTAGCAATGGTATGCTGGATCTTTTGGTAATTCTATACTTAGCTTCCTGAGGAACTGCCAAACTGCCTTCCACAGTGGTTGTACCATTTTATATTCCCACCAACGGTGATAAGTGTTAGTAGCCTTGATTCTTGAAGACAATTGTAAAACTATATAGTTTTTACAATGTGACTATGTGATTGTGAAAATCTTGTGTCTGATGTTCCTTTTTTTCAGGGTATGGACAGATGAGTAAAATAATATGGATAAAAAAATAAATAATAAGGGGATAAGGGGTGAAATAAAACAGATAGATTAAAATACTAATGGCCAATGAAGGGGAATGGGATGGAGTACGGGATGTATGAATTTTTTTTCTTTTTTCTTTTTTATATCTTTTTCTGGAATGATGCAAATATTCTAAAAATGATCATGGTGATGAATATACAACTATGTGATGATATTGTGAGCTACTGATTGTACACCATGTATGGACTGTATGTGTGTGAAGATTTGTCTATAAAAATATATTTTTTAAAATTATTTTTCACTATCCCTTTATTCTTACCTCTGTAAATTCTACTTTTTGATTTAAAATATATATATATATTTTTTTAACAGTTCTTTGGGCTCAGATGATAAATGATAATGACAGTTTTTCCTTATGCTTGCAGGGTTTAAGACCATTCTCGTACCTCACATAATATTACTTCAACAGAGAAATATATTCCATAGCCAAAGATATAAAGTAATGGGTCAATCTCCATGGGATTAACTAGAATTTCCACATTCTCCTGCAAAAGTTGTCTTTATAAAACTACAATGAACTATTGGCGTTGGAAATCTTGTGAACTTGGAGAGGGTCTCTCCCACGATAGAGCTGTTCCTCCCTTATCCAAGACACATGGCCCTGGAAATCCACAGGTAGAGAGAGAAAAGGAGCCTCTCATTATTATACTCAATGACATATTCAATGATGCACTCATTGTTTATTCCTGATTCTGTGTCACTAAGCTCTGCTGATTTCAAAGTTTTAGTACCCAAGGGAGGAATAATTCCACAACGGAAAACAATACCTTTTCTAATGAATTTTTAGTAGGCCATTTGGGGGTCCTTATAGCCCTGGATGAACAGCAAACACTTGACATGACTGTGTTTGCTGGGTAATTAATCCAGACTATCAATCCCATATCCTTTCAATAGTTTCCTTTTCTGTTTATACCAGAGTTGTTTTCTGCCCCCTTTTAATTAGGAACCATAACTGATATAATCTGGCAAAAACAAATTCACTTCCCAATATTGGCTGCCATTCCATCAGCAACTAAGAAATGACAATTAAAATATGGTCACAGACCTATGCTTTTACAACATAATATATACCCTACATGTCTTTAATAAGCATGCCATTTAAAAAATCTGAGCCCAACTCTTAATTTTGCATTTTCTATATTTACTTTAAGCCAAGGTATTTTAGTTCACTCTTACCTCTTTTTCCACTAAAAGGATATGAAATTTTTTTTTCTTCCTTACTTCTAAGTACGTTTCCTCTTGTTTGTATCTTTCAAATGGATTCCCCTAATCAATTGATTATATAAACAGAATTTTAAATTTTATCTATGTATATTGATTTCTTTTATCAATCTTCAACCTATTGATTGTACCATTTGATCAACTGAGGAAGTAACAGCATCACCTGCCATCTTCCACACTTGAGCACTTTTGCTTCAAAGGGAAGAATGCAGATTTTTTTTGTTCTCTCAATGATTCCAACTTAAATGTCACATTGGATATGCATATCAATAAACATTATAAAAATCTTTCTTATCTCTGTTTTCTAGGCTGTCTCCAAAGCTCTGAGGCCCAAATAGCCTGCAAACTAAGCGAGAATAATTTGTTATTTACACAGCGCTTTTCATTTTCTAAATAGCAACCTCAATATTTAACCTTTTATCTACCTCCATCATAACATTTCACATTGTACTATTTACTTGTCCTTTTATTCCATTATACCAAAAGCTCTTTAAGAAGCTGTACAGTGAATTTTGAAAAAAAAAAAAAAAAGAGAGAGAGAGCGAGAGAAATAAGGAAGGCAAGAATGGAAAGAGAAAGAAATTATGTATAAGAAATATTTGGCATCTACGGTGATCCAGTTAATTCCAAGAGCATTTAAGAGCTCTTAAATATGAACTCTTACACACTTTTATTTTAATGCTTTCATTCTTCTTCTCTTCTCCCAAATAGCACTCCTTTAAAGAAACATTGGACAGATTTTAAGAGAATATCAGGGCGGGCCACGGTGGCTCAGTGGCAGAGTTCTCACCTGCCATGCCAGAGACCCAGGTTTGATTCCCAGTGTCTGCCCATGCAAAAATAAATAAATAAATAAATAAATAAAAGAGAGAGAGAGAATATCAGTTTTCAGGGGTGCAAATTATCAGCACTTGTCTCTATCTAGTCCTGGCACTGAGTTCTCTGCAGAATACAGGTCAAGAATTCACCAGAGATGGCCACTCCTTCATCTGCGCTTAGGAACCCCAGAGACCATCTCCTTTGTATTCTCAAGAGCTGGTTCTTCTAGCAAGACCACTCTTGGATGAAAACTGCCTCTATACTTAAGGGTCAACAGTGACAGCCTAAAGGTCAACATTTTGTTGGGGAATGTAAACATGGAAGCAGACAGCTATACTATCATGTACACATTGCAAAGAGATATGGACAATATGTTGAGGGAACATAGAGGAGGGGCCTAAAACTAAAGTCTGAAAACTATGACATATTTCAGGGTGGCCAGAGATTTATGTAGTCTACATGTAACAGTCTCATAAGTTTCTGAATTATTCTAGAGCAGTATTTTCCAAATTTCTGACTCTTACCCAATGGGTCAAGAAATCAATTTAATGGATCATGACCAGCATTCTTAAAGAGTAGAATATAAGAAAGTAGACTAAAAAAGAAATATGAGAATATATTATAAAAAGAAAGAGATGCGTATTGTGGGAACATATATTTGTATTTGTGAATAATGGGTTAAAATGCAAAATTCTTCTAACTCTGGTGTCAAAATAGGTATGTTTTCCAATGTTTCAAGAGAACACTGTGGCTAATTCTGGACCTAAACAATTGCTGTGAGGCTATCAGAACTCCCGAGACCTGGTTCCATCTCTGAGGCCAATTGCTGAGCTTCAGGACTGGCTGCAAAAAGAAAGGGCAGCAGAGTTGCCATGGGACACTCCATCTTTCACTCCCTTTCCTTGCGCCCCCCCACCCCCTTCCATCAACTTTTCCTGGCTGCTCTATCCCACAGAAATGCTGTTTGAACTGACATGGCATTGCTTTATCCCTCACAGAGAATTTATCAAGACTGGTGAGTTCTGAGTTTTACATTCCAGGGAAGAGCGCTTTGTCTTAAGAGACAATTTCACTGGGAACAAAGCTTGCATATCAGAATAATTTTGTTTTTTCAACTAGAAACGATCTCAAACCCAAGAAGTGATCTTTCCTGACATACACGGAAACAATGCTCCCTGTAATGAAGCGACCTTATTTACAATGAGAGAAACACTGAATTTTAGTTACGTAACTTGTGACTGAAACCAGTTTTTACCCTTTTAGAGGTCTCGTGGATTTGGACAACTTACTCAAACTCTCTGGACTACAATTGCTTCATCTTGTAAAGTGATTAATAATAAATACACTGCAGAGTAGTTATTTATAGACAGAAAATAATGCCTATAAAACGCCCGTTATTATTTCTGGCAAATAGTAGGCATGCAAATTTAAGTCTTCATTTAGTTATTTAGGATGTATTATCTTACCAGAATAGTAATAGAGTCTTGCCAAAACTCAGATTCAGGATTAAAAAAGAAACCAGGAACATCAACGGTTCAAGACAAAGATCCTTAACATTTTTTACGTGGTGGTGACATTGGAGAGAGAATCAGTTGTAATTAATTGATTTGGACAATTCAATCCACCAAGCAAATCAACATAGGACAGCTCACCATGCTAACAAAATTATGTATTTTTTAACATTAAAAATAGGGAGGGATGTGAAGGATCTGGAGGCAAATGAAATCTACCTGGTTTGACTGAATGTTCTGTGGGATAATTGCCTCTGTGGTTACTAGGGTTTGCACAGTGTGATGCCATTAGGTCACACTGCGTCAATGCCAGTTCTACTGCTGTCTGTGGTCATTGTGCCTGGAAGTTGATGTGCGCACATCTCAGCAAGGGCTGGCCCTGCCCTCCTAACATCCTATTAAGATACTCACCCACTGTATTTTGTACAGGCCAAAATTCTTCTACATCTATTACCTTATGCAACTTCTCAATTCTTCTTCCATGGCCAGATAGTGTACTGTGTACTGAGCATGCCATTTGGGGTGTGTGAGTTTTGTCCCATTTTGTAGGTGAGGAAGATGAAATTCAGTGATTCAAGGCATTTTCCCAAAGACACGCAGCTCATATGTGGCAGAATGGTATGTGAGCCCAAGTCTCCTGGTTCATAATTATCAGCTTTCAAATTATAACTCTTGAAATGCCTAGACACAGTAAAGACCAGAATTCCTCATGGAATTCTTTCATTTTATAATTTGGCAAAAATCATAGGTTCTCTGGAAAATCAAAATGGTATTTTCTTAACACATTATGCTATCCTCTTACCTCGTTTCTTTTTTGTAAGAGTCACTCTTCCACCCATCTTCTCCTAGCGACTTGCTCCATATCTTTCTCTCTCTCAAGATCCAATTCAGAAGCTCTCTTCTCCAGAAAGTCTTCCTTGCTATCTCCCAAGTTAGGCCAGCTGCCCATACTTTGAGCTTGCAGAAAACCTTACATTTCCCTCTATCATATCATTTTCCAAATTGTGATATTATATTTTTATTTCCTAATCTACCTTTCCTACCAATGATTTTATTGAGTGCTAGAAGCAAATCTTATTTCCTGTTTCTTTATTACCTAGCTACCTACACATAGTAGGCATTTAGCACATTATTGCTGATAAAATGAATGAAGTTTTCATATGTTCATCTGCCTATCTGTAGATTAATATAGAGCTAAAATAAGATCAAATCATTAGTGGTGCTTTAAAATAGAAAAAATAAAATAAGTAGTTCATTGTTCCAACATTTCATGATAGCCAAGCCTACATGAACTCTAAAATTTTATTGAATCAAATAATCTTTGGGAAAGGAGATTTTCTTTCTCATTTTTATAATATGGCACAATTGAATTCCTCATCATTTTCAATAGCACTGAAGATGCTGCCTTATTTATTAGCCTAGTGAGGTGGTAAGGATATTATAAATTATGGAAAATCTCAGCCAGATAATGTATTCCCTTGTGGCATGAAAAAATGCAATTTGTCCAAAACATACTCTTCAGAAATTACAAGACATTTTTGCTGTTATGTAACATTTATTTTCAATTTAAAAATCACATGTACAAAAATGAGATACAAAATATATGTACGATTTTAAATTATTAGTAAAACCAACAGCTATGCTTGAAAAATATCTACCACAAAGCTTGAGAAATAAAACATTACCAATGATTTTAAAGCATCCTGTTGTCATTGCACAACCACAAACTCCATTATCTAGACACAATCACCCATTGTATTTTAAATTCTTTGCTTTCATTCATAATTTTATCTGTCTGTCTATCTATCCATCTCCCTAATCGATAGGTTGTTTTATTTCCTATTTTTTCAATTTACTATGCTGCAAATTACCTTATTTTCACTCAACATTTTATTTCTGGACTTCATCCAAATTTACATGCAAAGCTAAATTCATTCACCTGTATTGATGTATGGTGTGCTTATTTTGAGAACATATCACAGTTTACACATCCAGTATTCTATCAAATGCTTCTGTGAATATAATTGCACAGGTTGACTTGCAACATGTGCAAGAGTTCCTAGGGTGGGTCCCCAGAAGTGGAATTTCCTAATTCAGATTTATTGGACATTGTACTATGTCACTGTACCAGTGGGCGCCTCCACCCCCACCCCCAGCAGGTACGCGTTCCCACAGCTCCACACCCTCTCCAGTCTTTGGTTCTGTTAGGAGTGTAGATTTTCCCACTCTGCTGGCTTCACTGTGGTTTTAATTTGCATGTGACCATTGACCACTGAGGTGAGCCTACTGCTACAGAACGAACAAGAGTGAGGCCCAGTCATGTCAGCCACTTAAACCAATCCTTAAGTCTTAAACCAATCCTTGCTGATGACTGTTTTTATGTGCCCTTTTCTCGTTCACTTTTATAGGTGGGAAGATACGAATTTGAAGGAAGCAAAAATGAGCTCTGTCTCTTACTAGACACGTCCTCTTGGCAAAATCCCCTATTCTTTTTAAGCGTGAAGTTTTTAAATACAGAATGAGAAGACTAAACCCTACCTTGTAAGACCATTGTGAGGATTAAATGAGATGTTTTAAGAAAAATACCCAGAATATAGTTGGTGCTCAAAACATGGCAGTTTTCTGGTTTCCATGATATATTACATCCCTTACCTTTTACCCCATTCTCCCTGCCTGTCTTATCTGATGGGCAGTGTCAGGACATCCAGGATTCATGTGATATAAAATATTATACTGTGTATTCACTGATGCTGGAAAATTTGCCACTTAGAGCTTAAAATTCGAGCCTCAAACTGAAAGCTTTTTACAAGTCAACTCTCTTAGTTGGTAAAGGTTAAAGTGGAGCCTTTAAGTTGTCTTTTACCTAATTCTCAGGATACGGGGATAAATGGAGAAAGGGAAATGCCCATAGCCCAAGAGGGGGCGCTGCTTCCCAGGCACTTCACCCTGCCTTAGGGAAGGTCCCCGCCCACAACAAGCCTCGAGACTAAAGCAAAGATGGAGACAGAACTGCGCCAAGGTCAACATCAAGGAGCATGGAGAGACATGGCTAAAACATAGTGTGTGAGACTACGGTAAAGGTAGAGAGAAACTGAGCTCAGATACTAAGTGGACACCGTGGGGAACATCCAATCTATCCAGGGCATAGCTTGAGAAGCTGACTGTACTGAAAGTTGCTGCTCAAAACCAGCAGGAGCTGACAAGAAGTAAGGCAAAGATCCAGTCAATAAATATGTTTTGAATCCCAATTATTTATGGGTCAAGAGATTTCTTAGGTCCAGGACTATGAAAGTCTTGATTCCCACCTTCTACGACTCATATTCTGGCAGTTAAATGAAACACAGAACAGACTGTGACCAAAGAAAAGAAAGTGCACCTGTATAAAAGAGATAAAAAGAAATTAAGAAGATTCGATAAGAACGTAGAAGAAGGATATTTAGTCTAGTGAAGGACTCCCGAAAAAGTCGGAAGAAGCTAGGAGTCACAGAACATCCCAGGAGGCAGCCCTGAGAAAGAAGACAGGAGGCGTGGTGGAGAAACTGAAAACAGTCCATAATGATTAGAGGGAAAAAAGCAAAGGAGAGATGATGTACGGTGAGGTTGGGGAGGTAGCTTGGGAGAGAGCATATAAAGCCTTTTTAGGCAGGCAAAAGAGATTTTCAGCATTATTTTAAGGAAGATGGAAAACTATGGGCAGTCTTGAAGTAGTGAAGTCTCAGGATGTAATGTTGTTTAGGAGAGGCCAGAATAGATTGGTGAAAGACAAGCATGAGTGCAGTAGACCTTTCAGAAGTTCAAGTGATTCTTGGTGATAGCCTGAAAAATTGTGACTATGTCTGGGAAGAACTATGCTAGAACTTCAGTTAGTTCAGGAAAATTCTTACAAATGTGAATTGTATTATGTTGCTACTTAATTATCGGTTAATTCTTGTAATAATAATAGAGATGTTAAGATAAAGAGACAAATTACTAATGTGTGTATGTGTTTTAATCAAATCTTATTTGTACACACATATGAACAAAAATTAAGGGAAAAAAGAAGATAGAGAAAAGGGCACACTGGCGTGGTATCGAGGAGACATGGGTTTTGATTCTGACTCTGTCGCCAGCTTTCAGTGCAACTTTAAATGTTTACTTAATATGGCATAGCCTATCTTCTTCTGGTATGAAATGATGAAATTTGATCACAATTTTTTTTTCAGGTTCTTTCCAAATATAAAATTAAACATAAGAATAGAAAAACATTTTATCTGTGGCAATATTACATTGCATTGCTTTTTTCTTTTTTTTTTTAACATGGGCAGGCACCGGGAATCGAACCCAGGTCCTCTGGCATGGCAGGCAAGCATCCTTGCCTGCTGAGCCACCATGACCCACCCATAGCATTGCTTTTTATTTTCAGTTGGAAATAATCCAGCACCATTCTAAGACCACAAGAGACATAAAAACAAAAGACATAGAAGGCTGCATTTATGAAGTTCTGTTTTTTAATTGGTGAAGCTGGGTCAAATACGAAGATTATATAATGATTTTAGACAGCATAGGAGAACATTTCAAACTAAGAACTATATTAATAACGTTACACACCATGGCCAAATTTTTCTCAGTGTTCAGTGTCACTTCTCAGAGCGAGGGGCCCACAATCGCTTAAATCCTATAGACCTCATCGAACAATCTTAATATCCAGGTATGTGAACTTAGGACATCAAAGTCTTCAAAGGGATTTCACATGCATAAAGTATCCGCTTTCCTTCCTATTTCAACCTCTTGAGGTAGGCAGAGCAGATCCTACCGCTCCCAATTTGTGGAGAATCTAGCTGAGGATCAATGAAAGAAGAGATATCGGACCTGTCTGATGTTGGAGAGATGGTAAGTCATGGAGAAAGGCATTGAATTCCAGGTCCAGGACTTTTGTGCATACCACACAGCCTCAGTGATTAAGTCAGTAGAGGAGGGATTCAAATACATCATTGGGAAAATAAACTTCACTCATACATAAACACACGACACAACCTCAAAACTTGTAGGCAGTTGCCTACACTTCTATTCAATCAACCTCTCCAGCTTGGAAAGTCGGAGCTATTAATTGGTGCCAGGGGATGAGTCCCTGTTGAGGGGAATCTTCCAGATCTCAACTTGAACTGACAACATCCACCTATTATCTCTGTCACTGGCATGAAGCTCTTAAGGCATTTGTGGCATCTCTGCATTTAGAAAGCTTCACATAAAACATCAATCATTCCACATTCTAGATATTTGGCCTTTCTTGACAGCTAGTAATAACATTCCACATGACTGCAAACTCTGACAGGGAAAGCTTAAATACTTCATATTTATTGATCGAGGGCGAGGCAGCGTAAGGAAGACAGAGCAAAAGTCCTTTGTGGAATAGAGGTGTGGACAGAACAAGGGGATTCAGGAGTAGAATCTGAGCCTGGTAGGGAGGTAATATTGGTAGTGGTAGGAAGGGAGTAAATACGGAGGCACTGGTTGGAAAAGTTGTAATTGGTGTAACAGGTGAGCAATAATGGAAAATATGAAGAATGTGAAATGCTGGTGGGCAAAGGTAGGTTCTTGAAGAAATTAAAGAGGAAGCACTAGCCTAATTAAATAATGGACAATTGAATCAGAAAAACATAGAATTGAAAAGAATCATACTAACTGAAACCAACCAATCATAAGACTAATAACTGTATATCCTACTGTCCCTCTAAGGTTGCTCTGAGAGTAAGATGATATAATGTATAGAAATAGGCTTTGCATGCTATAAAACATGATGTAAATGAATGGTATTATTCTTGAATTCCCCTTAAACAGACTACTGTGGTTCTTCCTCATGCATTAAATTAAACCACTACCAAAGGTGTCATGATGGTCTATTTTGCAGTTGAAACAGCATGCATCCTTGAGTTCAGTCATGCCTGACTAATAGTAAAGCCTCAATTTGCATGAAGGGCTGAGGCATTTCTCAGGAAATAATTCATTCTAAGTGACGACTGAGTTGAGTTTCATAAACTTGAGGCGAAGAAAATGCTCTAGCTTTGGAAGAGAGGAACATTTCTGAGTAAAACTTAATACCTACCACTCATTGTTCTCAGGCCCAGAATCTATGAATTCACATCTGAGTCCTTGAAAAAGGAACTGCACATTGAAATAAAAAAAGAAATGTTTAATTAAAATCTCTGGGCAACATTGAGAATACAAAGCAGGCCTACTTAACAAGGGAAGGGAAGGTGACTCCCCATATAGTGTTACCGGTAGAGCTTGATGGAGCACAGAAGGGTCATAACTGCTTGAGTCGTGGGCCACCCAAAATCTGGAAGAGAGAAGAAACTGGGAAGCAACAGAGGTCAGCAGGGCACTAGTTTTGAGGCAGCATCAGCTGCTTTGGCAGTGACTCATGGATAAGGTTGCTCAGGATGAATGGTGGCACCTAACTATATAGGCAGGTGGACTGAGAAAGAGGAAAGGGATGGATGCCAAGTATCAGTCAAGATGCCTGGTCTGTATGCATAGGACATACGTGCTGGGACTCGCAAGAGTGAATGAAGGCAGTTCTGATGGTGAACTGGAGTTCTAACCATGCCCAAAGGGTATAAGAGAAATCCGACTCTTCTTTTAACTCTTCAGGCTAAACCAAGTATTAAATGCCTATCCTTATTTAACATGATGTTTATATTCCATGATTTTATAATTGTGAGGCATGTTTTTGTCCCTTCCTATTGCCCATTCATATTTTATCCATTCAGACTCATCATTTTAGTTTACAGTTCTATTGGTTATTTCAGCACCAGTCTTAGATCCTTTCTCAGTGTAGTTAAAGGTCTCTTCTGATCAAGTAACCAGGCACTCAGGGAGAAATACGGATGTATATAATCCATGTTCTGCACAAAGCAGAAATTGCCATTACCTGTTTTCTTTCCAACTCTTCTTTCCGGGGTGAACTATTTTTCGTTACTTCCAAGTCTTCATTGGAGCAGGCTAGTAGGCAGCCTTCCTTTTCTTATATTCTATTCACCAAACAGGTTGAAATATTTAGGATTTTTCTATAGGACCAGGTTTCCTCTTCATTTTGTTCATGTTGCTATATTCACTAGACTAACTAGGAGTCATTTTCACCTTAGGAAAGTGTCTTGTGTACCCTCTTTTTTTCTCTAAGCTAAGTTGAATTCTTCACTATGTGTTCCCACCGCATAGCTTTAATAAAGCATTTCGTTCTTTCATTTAATCTCTCACTCATTCAATCATTTAAACACATATTTATTGAACACATAACTGTACTGGATTGTAGATTAAAAAGAAGGCAAATATGGTCCTACCTCTCATAAATTTTACAGTTCCTCCATAAACATTTATTGAGAACCGATTAAGTGTTAGGCACTGTCCTAGTTTCTAGTGATCTAACAGTGACTATAACCTATTGCTTTGTAGTTCAGTGGAGAATTCTTGCTCGCCATAAGGAAGACCTGGGTTTGATTCCCAGCCCACGCACTTCCTCCCCATCCACACACACACACACACACAAAATCAACAAATGGTGCTACAATAGCAGGATAGCCACGTGGGAAAAGAATGAAATGTGACCCCCATCGTACAGCATACCAAACAAACTAAAAAAGGTTGTTTCTTTTTTCTTTTTATTTATTTTTCTGGAGTGATATAAATATTCCAAAAAATGATCATGGTGATGAATGCACAAATATGTCATGATACTGTGAGCCACTGATTGTGCACCATGTATGGAATGTATATATGTGAAGATTTATCAATAAAAATATTTTCAAAAAAAACGAGGGGCAAGTCTTCCATGTACTAAACTACCCTTGTTTACACCCAGAATTCCCAAGGTGAGCTTCGTTCTTAATTGAATAGAATCAAACGATGGTCATGTAGATCAGTCTATTAAAGATGAAGTTCACCTCTTCTCGATGAAGTATTCAGCAAGTTCTATCTTTAATCTTCAAGAACTTCAGCAAAAATCAACTAGCTTTGTGGATGTTTAAAAACAACTGGTTTCACGGACTTCACTTTTAAAGTTCATTTGTCACTGAAGAATTGTAGAGGAATTCAGTGTTGGTCTTAAAATGCTTAATACAACACATGTATATAAAGAGAGGACCAAGTGAAGAAATCATCATCCTTTCTCCCTCATTCTAATAGAGGTTTTGCTTCACATCAATCACCAAAACATTGTTGATTTGATTTCATCTCTCTCCCACCATTTCAACACATTAATGTACTATTTTGTTGAGTTATCTGCACAGTATATTCATAACGAATATAAAGTCGGATGAATATAAGGAAGAGTCCGATTCTGCATTTCAACTCAAATCATTCCTTACCAGCTGAGTGTCCTTGATCAATTTCTTTAAACTCTCTTCCCTTCTGATTCTTCCTCTGCAACAGAAAAATAGATAATTAATAAATAGACAAATAAAAAAAAAGGGCTGACATTGCAGGGTTATCAAGGGGACTGGATTCAATACATGTAAATCAACAAGGACAGCATTTAACCGATAATGGTAATTCAATAAGTACTACACTGTTCCAGGATTAGGCTTCTTGCAGATTGCTATAGAGAACTGTGTTATTTTCATTTCTCCAAACCTGCACAGCTGAAGTTTCAAGCATATTTAATTACCACTCTTGTAGTGAGAATCTACATAAAAACAAGCATAAAAAGATGATTATTCCTTATAGGTAAAGATGTTGGCTTGAAGACATGGATATCTACACTTGCTCCCTGCCATTCCTCCTCTAAATCCACATTTATAAAGACATAAAGCTACAAAAATTGTGGGAATAAGAATGGATGCAACTGCAACACTTTGAAAGTTGGGAAGTCCATAGATGAGAATTAACTGGCATTGCAAATATAAGAAAGGCAAATCATAAACGAAGTAGGAAAAGCATGAACCAATCTAACCTTCAGTAAGAATCCTCAGAGGCTAAGTAACTCACAGGAACAGATAGGTTTGGAGCTCAGTGTGAAATAGAGGAGGCTGAAATAAGGAAAACTGCTAAAATCTCTTAGAAAAAAAGATTTTTAATGTCCTCTCTGCTATTCCATACTCCTGGACAATCACCATTCCTCCCCATGCAAAACGGAAAATTTTATTTTCTGAAGATGGTAAATAGATCTTTGGAAGGCAGGGGTACTCTTTCCCAAACCAAGGATATCATGTGAATAAAAGCATTACTGGATGCAGCAGGCTGAGATTCCCAGGTCTCTGTTACTACTGGCCTCCTATTACACAGGCAGCCAGACCTTTTACTCCAGATATGAGAGTCTAAGTTTCTCAAAGGAATCTGATCATACTAAGAAGAAAAATGTAGAAGTATTGACATCAGGGGGTTTATAAGAAATCCTCCAGCCATACCACACTACAAAGCAGCTGTCCAAGTGTTCAGTGTTTGCAGTCAGGTACTTAATACTCAGTTTTTAAATCTATGCAGATGACCAAGGATTCTTAAAGTAAAATGATAAAGAAAGAGACAAAAACACCAAGAAAACACAACTTATAGGGAACAGAGATTGTCCAAATCAAAAAACAAGGTAAAATAAATACATAAATAAAACTATCATTTTGTCTTTGGAAAAGGAAGGAAAGTTATCATATCCATGTATTGTAAGCAGGCTATTACTGAAAAGGAATATTCAGAGAGCAAAACCATGGTTCTCACAAAATAAAAAAATATGTATGAGTGCATAAATGAAAAACTTGATGGAAAGATTGCAAGATAGGGTTTTTTGTTTTGTTTTGTTTTTTTACTTTTTGTTGAAAGTAAAGCAGAAAGACTCAGGAAGAGAAAATCAGAAGACAGTTTCAAGAAGTACAACAGTGGAAATATAAGAGTTCCCAAAATCAAGGGAAAAAAGTACAAAAGGGAGGAAATCACCAATAAAGGCATTCAAAGGAATATCTCAGAACTGAAGGACATGAGTTTTGAGAATGAAAGAACCCATGACATGGGCAATTCAAGGAATCAAACTAGATCCACTTGGTGGGAAATAGTTGTTTGCATTTCCTCTTTTCCTATTCCTCTTTGTCTTGGTGCACCTGGGAAGAGAAACTTTCTTGCCCTTTTGAGTTTGGACTTGGCTATTTGGATGTGTTTCACCAATGAAATATAAGTGAATATAACATATGCGACACCCAGCCAGAGGTGTCAAGTGTGCTTGTGCGGTTTGGCTTGGTCACTTGCAATCCTGCCTTTCACTCCAAGGAGAGTATGCTGCTGGTAGCTGATGTTCCTTCAGCCTGGGAAACACAACCCATAAAGAGAAACACAAGAGACGGACTTGAATTTGATCTTACACAGAGCCATGGGCAGACGTCCTGTAGACTCGTGAATGGGAAAAGTCACTTTAGGGATCACTTGTTATGCAGTATGACTGCAGCAATAATTGCCCAATATATCCACTAAGGGCATTATTATAAAACGTCAGAACACAGGGACAAAGAAAAGATCCTAAATGTTGTTATAGAGAAAAAGTAGTTTGTGTACAAACAATTTAAAATGAGAACGGCTTTAGATTTCTCAAAAGCAATCTGGAACCTGAAAAACAAACAATGGAACAATGCCTTCAAATTCCTGTGAGAAAATTATTTCCAACCTAGATTGAAAATTTTTTTTTTAAATACCAAAAAACACCAAACAAACGCAAACTTTCTTAACTTTTGATTATTCCATTCTACATATATAATCAATAATTCACAATATCATCACATAGTTGCATATTCATTATCATGATAATTTCTCGGCACATTTGCATCTATTCAGAAAAAGAAATAAAAAATAAACAAAACAATTCATACATACCATACTCATCCTTCCCTTTCATTGATCACTAGCATTTCAATCTAAATTTATTTTAACATTTGTTCCCCTTATTATTTATTTTTATTTCCATATGTTTTACTCATCTGTTGATAAGGTAGATAAAAGGAGCATCAGACACAAGTTTTTCACAATCACACAGTCACACTGTGAAAGCTGTATCATTATATAATCATCTTCGAGAAACATGGCTACTGGAATGCAGCTCTACATTTTCAGGCAGTTCCCTCCAGCCTCTCCACTACATCTTGACTTACAAGGTGATATCTATTTAATGCGTAAGAATAACTTCCAGGATAACCTCTCGACTCTGTTTGGAAACTCTCAGCCACTGACGCTTTATTTTGTCTCATTTCACTCTTCCCCCTTTTGGTCAAGAAGTTTTTCTCAATCCCTTGATGCTGAGTCTCAGCTCATTCTAGGATTTCTGTCCCACATTACTGGGAAGGTCCACACCTTCAACCTAGATTTTGATATAAATTACAAAGGCACTTTTTTCAGACATGTTAAGTGACGGAAAAAAAAAAAAAAAACTTGCCTCTTATGCTCACTTCCTCAGGAAGCTTTTGAAGAAAGCAAAACAAGGGAATAAAACAAGAAAAAGGAAGATGTGAGATCCAGAAAAGAAGAAACACAAGAGAAGAAAAATGACTTTTTAGAATGATGGAAAAGGGACATCTCAAGACAAAAAACATGAAAGCAACCTGCCCAGGGTTGGAGCAGCGAGACTCAAGAGGCAGACGCTTTGAGGGTGTCATCATCATGCCTTTTGCCTTATATCATAGCTTTAACCTGATGAAACATCTAAAAAAAGTGTGTTCTAACAAATGAGGGTAACAGTGAGAGAAGAAGCCAGGAGATCCAGGAAGCAGGGATCCCACTCAAGAGAAGGGGAATTCCTAGGATGATGAGACGGGAAGTCCCAGGATGAGAACTATGTACCTAGGCTAGAAAGAAGCTAATCCTTAAAGAAAGAGAGTGGAGGTCTCCAGGAGTGTCTCCAAGAAAAAGAAATATGTATGGAACTTATAAAGTGCCTGATGTGATTAAACTTGTTGAAAGAGATTTAAAGGGGCTACCAGGAGATGTGGAAAGAATGAGATTTTGGAAATAAAGAAATGATAAAAGACAATTAGTTAACTTCCAGTAAAACAGAAAGAAATGAAATGCAGCATGATATACCACAATGCTTGGCTATGAATAATATTTGTGTAGGCGTAATAATAATAAGAACACTGAATACAGATTTAGCAAAAAATTCAAAATTACTTCTTGGGAAGTTGAGGGAAAATAAGGGAATGGTAGCATAAAAGACTTCAATTCTCATCCTGAAAGAGGAATTTTTTTTTTACATGGGCAGGCACCAGGAATCGAACCAGGGTCTGCGACATGGCAGGCGAGAACTCTACCACTGAGCCACCGTTGCCTGCCCTATAGTAGGAATTTAATAGGTAATATCTAAAAATAATTAACCAAAAGATGCTAGGCAGCATGTCAAGAATGTTTTTATGTGTGTATGGTAAGTTTTTACAATAAAAACATTAAAATAAAAAAAGATAGTAGGCATATGAGTTTTTTTTTAAAGAGTTGGAAAAAAATAGCTAGAAATGTTGAAAATGATTATCTCTGAGAATGAAGACTTGGTAAATGATGTGTGAAGCAGAGAAACAGAGAACTACTGTATCTTATTATAAAACTTTTAGTATTATTTAATAAAATAATATTATTTTTTTAAGTCACAAAACAAAAAAAGTCTCAAAAATCCCCAGTTCTGTAATTCAAAGGAATCAATGACGCAATGTAATGAATCAATGTTCAGTTCAGAAATGTTTATTTTAAGTTGTGGAACCTGGGTTGGTTTATTTGTTTGTTGTTCTTGTTGTTGTTGTTTGTAATTTTCCCATCATCTCACAACTAAGTGAATGGAGTTATTGGCAGTAGAATGTACTATTTGTTCTCCCACAACACAGGTGGTGCCCACTATTCTGTTATAGCATAAGCTTAATTGAAAGGAATGGCTAATTGGAGGATCCTGGGCTTGAGACGGGTTATATTCAGTGTTAGTTTTAGAATGGTTAAGTAGAGAATACAAGGTCATGTTTTTCACCTATGGATTGAGCCATTCAGCTTCATGGGGCCTCAGAAATTCCCACTAATCCCAAACAGCTGCCTTGCAAATGTATCATGAGTTCTTTATTAATTCTCTCAGGCAACAAGCAGTTATTTAGCACCTGCTACTTTTCAGGCACTTTACTAAGCACTGAGAATTGTAAAAAGGGAAATAATTTAGTTGTGGAGAAAGGAGCATTTTTTTAAAGAATGATTCTCTATAAGCGTGGTGGAGATGCCCTGAAACTTATATATTCAATTAACAAATGCTTTTAGATTTACTATTTCATCTGATCCTGCCCCAAAAAGCCTAGATAGTATATATTTGCTATCCTCCTTTGACATATGAGACCACTAAATCTCAAGAAAATTCAGAAACTTTTAAGATTCACAGAGCTCACAAAGGAAAATTCTGAGGCTTTGAATTCATGTATTCGGAAGACAAGTCCAGGAGTTTTTAAATGATATCACTCTCCCCTCGTTCAATACATCAAGAAATTGATCGGCTGTGGCTTGTCCAAATGTTGGACACAGAGAGGTGAGCCTACATGTCCAATGACTATGCTACCAGCTCTCTTGATTCCTGTAAGCTATGTCCATTGGTACCTTCAATTACTTCCCAAGACTTCCTTCTTGAGTAGTGGTACAAATCTTAAATGCTATCCTAGCCCACTGTGGCCAGTTCCAGAGCAATCTTTTCCCTAAATTAAGGTAATGATAGACACTGCTGGTGTTCTCCATTCTCCAGTCTTCCAAGAGTAACTTAGCATGATGAAGTGGGTAAACTTGCAACCTTAACTGCTAAATTGGTCCTGTAAGTAGATGCCATATCAGCATAAGAAATTTGGGGGCAGTCATTTCAGCATCCCTTGAAAACTTTAAATTTACCTCCACTGAATGGGGAAGCTGTCTACACTAAGTCCCCATAACTGAGTTCAAAGATGAATATAATTCAATCCTTTCATTTTTGTCCTCAAAGAGCTCACTATCTAAAATGAAAGACAGACAAATGATCTCAACATAACCTGATGGGTACCATGTTAGAACAACAACGACAAAAATGGCCTGATGTATACATAAAGATCGACAGCACAGAGAAGATAGAGTAAAAAGAAAAATTGTCTAGTCCATTTTTGTAAATTTGTTACTGAGCTGGACACCTTTAAGTTTATTTTTAGTGTCTATCATTCTAAGTGTTTATACTTTTGTTCATAGCACTTATCAGAAATTAAATGCATATATTTAGTCTGTTTATTTGTTTGAATGTCTTTCATTTACACTAAATACAAAGCAACAGGAAAACAAGAATTATACCTGTTTTATTATCCCAAGGCTGACAAACTAAAGACTTGCTCACTGCCTGACATGTAAGAGATGCTCAATAAATATTTGTTCAATGAACCATAAAAGTAGTTTGCGTGTTTATCTTTCTTGTGAATGGATGGCTTTTCAAGTCTAGGATGCTAAAATTAAGTAATCAGATTGTGTATTGTTTTCAATCATGTTGTGTGACCTATCATAAAACAATCATGTGCTGATTATCAAGGCTGCTAACTTTTCAAACCTCGACTCTTCATTTTCCATTAATTAAAAAAGTCCAAGTTGTTCTCTGAATATTGGTGATCATGTGTAAGTCAACAGGCATTATAATTGTGTACTCTGCTGCAATCCTTCTGAATTGATGTTAAATTACAAAATTTGGTCAAAAACTAAGGCATCTCCAAGAAGGAATCTTAATATTTATCTTCCTACAGATATTCCAATCTAATCATTTATTTAATTCTTATTACTGTTTCAAAGGAATTCTTAGTTTTTCCCAAGGGGGAACAAATATTTAATAACCAGGGAAGGTCCCTTGCCATCTCCCTTACCAATGTCCAGTATTAAGAAGATTAAATCAAACTGACCTCATCTAATTCCTGATTTTCACAAAATACAAAAAAGTGAAATAATGACTCAGGAAGTATTAGTTAACCTGGTCAGATTCCACCTGGATATCTCAGAGTAAAATCTAAGTTGCTGTGAGGTAAACAATGTATTTCATTGGAAGAAATAATTCCCCTTTAGAGGGAGCACAAGGTTACTGTGAGAATTCCACTGGGCCCTCCCCCTGGAATGCTTCCCAGTTGGCCACATCTCTACACCAAGATTGAGATGACAGGAAGTGAGTGATAGTGTGGTGATCTGCTCAACAGGCTGTCCCTGGGCCACCTTTGCCCCAAAGTTCCTGCCCTGGGGAACATACCCTATTTCCCCAGCAGGGACTGCTTATCTACTGGGAACCTTGGCCAGGCTCTTGTGGAACCCACTGCAGGAATGCCATTGAGGCTCAGGTTCTTCTCCAGAGCATGGAAAGATAGGAAGGGAGCGATACGAAAAAGGAAAGCACTTCCAACGGGGTGGGGAGCCCAATTCAGATTCTGAGACACGAATCTATATAGCTAAGCCCTTGGACAGGTCGCCTAAATACGCTATGCATTTCCAAGCTTAATTATAAGTCAGTCAGTTTGCTAGATGGAGGGGATGCACGCTCCAATCAGATGCATCCCTTGCTGCCCAGGAGCTACAGTACAGCAGGTATTGGAGAAAGAAAATAATTATTTACCAAACCATGTGGTCAGTGCTGAGTAAAGGAAAAGGCCTATGCTGATGGCTTAGAGGGTCAAGCAGTATGAATCTGGAAAGGGTAGTCAGAAAAAGCACTACTAAGAAAGCTCTGGTCATTTATTTTTCACACTGACATACTTGTCAAGCACCCTTCTGGGCCAAGCACTGTTAGTGCAGATAGGAAGAGAGAAAAAAGAAGAGCAGTTATGTTCATAATGAAGTCAAATGGTGAATGAGGATAGAAAGGGAAAACTTTCAAAGCACCTAAACAGAAAGTAAGTGGTAGCAAAACAGAACAGATGCAGGGACAGAGAAAAGTCATAAATATACAGCAAGTCTTTCCTGCTCCCCATAGACACACCGAATTCCAAGGGCTCTTCCCCTAAAGTGATAGGTTTTCATTTCTACATGACTGAAATAAAGGCACTCGGCTTGTCAAAAGCTTGAAAGAGTCTCTGGCCATTTCCAATGTTTGACATGAGCCTGTGGAGAGAAGCTGCCCTTGTCCTCTGGCCTCCAATTCCCGTGGGGCTCTAACCACTGAGTGTCAGAAACTTACATGCTCCATCACATCTAACCCTTACTATGGCCCTCCAAACCCATCTTTCCAGTGAGAAAGCTCAGACTCAGCCTCACTGAGTACAAGTTTCAATGTCACACAGATACTTAGTGGCAGAAGTAGGATTTCAATCCTGGATCATCTGATTCCAGATCTTGTGTATTTTTAATGATGTTGTTTTTTTCAACTGCGAACACATGGATCTTCGAAATTGTACTGGCCCTAAGGATTGTTAAAAAGCATTCCCTCTCTTTCATTTAATTTTATACTTTTATATTATTAACATTTTTAAAATCAATGATGAAAAGAAGTATTAAAAAATGCCAACTCTCAGCGGTTACACTAGACAGTACTATAATCATTATAAATCTAAATCTGGAAGCCAAGTTAGTGGTTATTGTGACATGGTGGAACTGAGTACTGGAAGTCAATGAAAGTTAGTACCTTAAACAGACCTTGGGATAAAAGAGACTTTTAATAGGAAAACCAGATTTTACCACCTTTGAACATCTAGCATCTGAATATTAGGTAAACTTCCAATGGCTGTGAAATGAGTTGGCTAGTGTGTCTCTCTTTGCATGGAAAAAGAAACATTACCAACTGGAAATCCCTAGTCAAAGAAAAGAGAAAACATTTACTTATACTGGCTTATGTCAAAGTTGTACAGCATGAATTGCTAGCGTCATGAATTTTTTTTTAATTTTCACAAGGTTTAAAAATCTACAATTCCCTTCTTGACTTAGTACATAACATATTCCATGGGATTAAGACTATTTTAGGGCAATGAAATAGCACTTGGAAAATTACTACTCCTTGTGGACAAAATAATATCTAGGCATATTAAAAAGGTGAATTCATATCATCCATGGAAAATCAACATCTTTGGCTACATCCACACACACACAGCAATGCTTCCAGGGAAGCAGCCAAGAGTTTAAGGGTGAGATCCTAAACTCGCCTGCACATATGTTATATTGAACTCACAGGGCTGTTTCCCTTCTTGGTTTTTGTTTCTTTTAACTTGTCTTAGCTGCCAACGCTTAAAATCAGGCTTCCCTTGAAACATCAAGGGATGTGGCAACACTGACTCAAATGTGCACCCCTTCCCTGAGCAATAACTGGCTTTCTCTCATTCTCCTCTATCCCCACTCTTCTCCATTGCCTTTTAGCCAGTCTGCTTCTTTTATTTACCTTGCATATGTGTCCCTAGGTAACAGCTGTGTCCATCACCCCTGGAATAGGGTCCTCTGGACTGAGTGAGGAGGCTGTGCTATTGCAGTGGCAATCAAAAGGTAAGTACAAGTCCATGAGAGAAGCTTTACTCCTAAGCATGGGTTATTTGTCCTAAAATACTTTGTTTAGGAATAAAAGATGCTTTTGGCATTTGTATGGGCAGACAGTGCTGAATAAACAGTTGGGGGCAAAAGCCTTCAAAGTGTAGACTACGTAAATATTCCCTGAGTGACTACAACATGACCAGCAGCATGCTAGGTTATATTCCAAGAAGGAATGACCTTTTCCTGTACTTGAACACCTCCAGGAACAAGCTGCTCACTATCTGTCAAAACACCCTTTTCCATTCAGTATTGTTGAAAAGAAAACATACATTCTGTCACAGAGTTTGTGCTATTAGACAATGTTGAGAATTTGAACATAACTAACGAATATTCGCAGTAATCATATAAACTAAATGTGTTTCTCTACTTTATAAGAAACGGGGGAGGCTTAGAGAAATGGAGTGATTTGGCCAAGAACACAAGTAAGTGCAGAAGTGAACACCCCCACCCAGACTTCTCTAACTGTAAAGCCCATATAGAATTGACTTGAAACCCATGGCCTTGTAATTACCTCGAAGATTTACTAAGTGTCCAGTGTGTTAATCCCTTATAGTCCAATTCACATTAAAATGATAACAACTATAAATGGTTTATTGGGTTGCTACTCACAGTTGTACTGACATTTCAATGAGTGTTCCTAGATTCACTGGGCTTTAAACACAAAGGAACGGACCTCTAATAGAATAGTTCTTAGGCTTTGGGGGAAATGCTTGCCAACTTAAGACCTGCCGCAGTAGATCAAATGACCCCCTATTCTGTTCTCTCACCATGAAGCGTATGTGAGTTCTTGAACAAATAACTCCCCTAGAAGGTCCTGGTTTCCTTTCATGTTAAATGAAGACACTCTCCTCAGTTATCCCTAAAAAGACTTGTAGCTCAGTCTATGAGACTGTGAAATTCTAACCTTGAGATTTTGCTTTATTTTTTTTGCTTCTTGGAAATGATAACTGAGATATCCAGATGACTGGATGAATAAATGAATGAATGGGTGAATTAGTGAATATTAGGATGGGGGATCAAGTTGGCCGATCTGAGATTGGAAAAATAAATCTGTCATTCTCCATATATGTCTAAAATAGAAAGGGTCAGTTTTGCCATAATACCACCTTCTTACCTGGGATCCTTCTCATCTAAGGTACTTGATCTAAGGAAGATGTCATCACAGTACTCAGAAAAAGTGTCATTTTAATTATAGGAGTCGATATTGTGCATTGGAAATCGGATGGGCTTTGGAATAAGGCAGACTTGAGTTGAAACACTAATTTTATATTTAAAAACTTCATGATTGAGCACATTTTTCAACCCTTCCATGCCTTACTTTTTGGCATGTAAAAATTACAAATTTTCCAGAGCTAGTATGATAGAGAAAAGGTATTTTAGAGTCAAATTATATTCTGCAAATAATGGAGACCACAAATGATGCATGCTATTATTTTACTACAGAATGTACCATTCTGAGCACTGGTTGATGAATCTCTGAGAAATACTCACATTTGAATTTTAAAAAGGACAATTAAAGAAGAAATAAAACTATTTCATGAGTCTAAATATATATGATTATATTTCAGACAACTGATAAACACTGAAATTTTCCTGTTCATATTTCTATTGTCCCAGTCATTACTCTCACATTTATGATAAACGTATGTAATCTTTGTTTTTCTCATGAAGTATCAAGTTAATTAAAATTCCCTTCCTACTCCAAACAAAGAATATAGAAAGCTTTATTTACCCTCTCCTATTTTCGACATTGTTGTAGTCTAATCTTTTTATTTAATCTTGTTATTAACACCCCCCAAAATAAGTTTGCTAAACTAATATTTACTTCCATATTCCTATATCTTTTTATTGGTCTTCATTTCCCCTTGGTGGAAATGAAAGATAAGTGTTTTATGCTCCCATTCCTATCTTCTCTATTAATAGCTACTTCTTGAACTACACCTCAGGAAGTATTTCACCCAACTTCTCTGGATAGTAAACCATTCTAGACTTTGAATGTTTGAAGAACTGCTTTCACCCTATCTCAGAAGAATTTGGAAAACTTTAGAATTCTAGCTTGGCATTTTTCCCCCAATATTATTTTGAAAGCATTATTAAATTCTCCTCTCTCATCTAGTGTTGCTAATAAAACTTCTGCTGTTGCTTTGAGAGTGATCTATCTCTGATCTTAAGGTCTTTCTTTTAATTCTTGATGATTTTATGTTTTACTATTGTTGACTAGGCAGAGAATTATGTTTTTGCATGTAAATATTGAGTCTCTTTCAGTATGAGGGCTCTTCGATTCAGGAATGCAAGGAATTTCTTACCTTTACTTTTATTAACATAATGCCTTTGACAATATCTCTATGCCAATCTTTCCTTCTATTAACTGTATACTAGACCTTTTCCTTCTATCCAACACGTCTCTAAATTTACCCTTCATATTTTCTATCTCTCTGTCTTCTTGTGATGCTTCTGAATTACTTTCCTCAGATTTATTATCCCATTCTCTAAGACGTTCTTCAGCTGGGTTTAGTATACTATTTATCTCATCCTTTAAATTTTTCGTTGTAAATTTATTTCAGTAACTTTGTTTTTCATTTTTTGAATGAGATTTACCAACTCCATACCTTTTTTGTGTTAGTTTCATAGCTGGTTTCCACTCTAATTGGTAGCATGAATGCAAAGTCCTTCTGCCAATCAAGGCACATTTCATGTTTTGGTATATCTTATGTGACTGTTTCCATCCATTCTCTTGTTGGTTGCATAAACACCTGGGTAAAATATTGGATTAAAGGACAAGATTTCCACCAAACTGACAACATCTTCCTGGATCCCAGCTTTACATAGGTAGTGCAGCCCTCGTTCTCCACTCTAACCAGTATCTTTGGCCTCATTTTCTTATCCAAAAGTGGACATTTTAATGTCCTATTAAGGCAAATGTCTTTTTTGGTCAACATACATTGTGGATTAAAGATGGCCACAAATTCTTTGTGGATCCTATCATTAAAAGATGACGTTGATTTTGCTTTCCCTTGAATTCAACCCAGCCCTGTGACTTAATTTAATCTATAAAATATGGCAGAAGTAACCATGGGCCACTTCCAGGCCTACCCCTGAGAGTCCTGGTGCCTTTCACCTTTGCTCTCTGAGAAGTGAGTTGCCCTGCTCCAAAGCAGCTCTAACGAGACAACATAGCCTCATTGGTAAAGGGCACATAGAGGGTGGTCCTGAAGAATGAGAGGCTGTGTTAGATGTTCCGGTCCCTACTGAGCTCCCAGATGAATGCAAACACACTCATGACTTCAATAATAAACAGATGCAACAATGATCTATCCTACCGAGTTCAGTCAACTCACAAAATTGCGATAAATAATAAATCATTATTATTTTCAGTAACTATGTTTTAGAGGAGCTTGTCATGCTGAAAGAGTCTCAAGTTTTCAACCCCTACTAGTTGGAGTTACTTGGAGTTCACACACCTTTCCATTTATACCTAATTATTTATTAAGCAGTGACACAGTATTTTATTTATTCTGTATTTCTGTGTGATTAGAGCATGTTCATGTGGGGTTTGAGGTGAGGACATGGTGTTTTTATTTACTCAGTTCTCAATTTTGAAGAAATCCAAATGCTTTTCACACTTAGAAAATAATCTGAACACCATGCCTTGGCTTCTAAATGCCTCCATGACATGTCTCTTGCCTGATTCTTGAACCGTACTAGTGACCATTCTTCTATTTGCTTCCCACATTCTTGCCTCTTAAATCTTGCAGCTATTTTACTATCTTTTTGTTCTAGGGCCATTGTGTAACCTGTTCCCCTACCAAACATGGTCACTTCCCAGCAAATAACATGCCAGTGCCTTTTCATTTTCTAATTCTCAACTTGATTACCATTTTGTTATAAAGTTTGCTCAACCCTTCTTATTAAATAGGTCCTTGCTTTTATTGCCTTCTTTGGCAAACTGCTAGTTCCTTCATAGAACTTTGCATTTCTAGTTTTTTTATGTGTTTGCTTTCACTACCATCTTCATAGACTATAAGCTCCTTGACTGTAGAGGTTTTATTTTCTCCTGTATCCCAACTGTCTAGCTGGTGAAAAGTAGATGCTTGAAAGAAAGTCATGTAAGTAACTGAAGATGCAAAAACAATTAACTATAATTCAAGGTAGAAGGACATAATCATTAGAAACGTCATAAATTAACATGGGTGCTATGTCATGGGCATTCATAGGAAACTGGTGGGTAGATGGTCTGGGAATCCTTAAAGGAAGCAGCCTTTGTGTTGGACTTCGAAGAAAAAGAAGAATGCAAATCATGAGGGTAGGGAAGAATACTTACTACATAAAGAGAAGCAACGTGCAAGGTCATGGCAGTAGGTGGATTCAGGCCATGTTTAGAAAGCAGTCAATGGTGGGAGAGAGAAATACATGTAAAGATGTTAGTAGGAGATGGAAGAAGCCAGAAATGTGAAGTTGAGCTAGAAAGCCAAAGGTCTTTTCCAAGTGGAGTTGCATTTCTGAACACCTGTTTTCCATGGCTTCTAATGAGAAATCTATCTCCACTCCCCTCACTGGACTAAAAAGAAAACATGCACACATACTGTTACCTACCGTTTCTATCATTTTAGGTATTAGTTGGTACCATGTGTGCTGAGAGCACATATGCTATGCTTGATGGAGATAAATATGCCCATAGAAATATATACACAAACACACACACCCAAATATTGCACAACTGCCAGCCCAATTGTCACTGTTCACAAGGTCATTTATTGGGATTTTCGCAGAGTACATGCTAGATGAGACAGCAGAGTCTATACAAATGATTATGCACAGAAATAACTGACCAAGAGATGGTAGATGAGAGGCCAAAAATGTGTTGTTTAACTAGGCTCTGCTGACCTGAAAACATCATTTCGTCTTACTGCTGCATAATATTCCGTTGTAGGTATATACCACAGTTTGTTAATTCACTCATCTGTTGATAGGCACTTGGATTCACTAGTGGGTCTGCAAGCAATATTGCCGTATTGAAGGTCAACATGATTAAAGGGGGTTGTATAGATCCATGTGTCCCACCGATTAACACTACACATATAAATAAGTTCTTGCATGAAAAAAAAAAAGCTGAGCTTGTGAATTATGTTAATTGAATACTTCATAACCTTAGTGAATTGTTATCACTTTATTGGTTTCTGAACTATATTGTATCTCTAGTAATTTGCTTCTAATTTTGAAGCTATGTTGTCCATAATATAAAGTTCATATCTGCTTTAACTTCCTCAATTAATATTCTTTGTTCATCTTGACGATTTTTTCATTGGATTCTCTTTAGTCTTCATTGACTTCTATAGCTCTATTTTTATTAATATTTGTTTGGTATATCTTCCTCTGTACTCAGCCTTCTTGAAATTTTGTGTTGGATATCTATTTCTTAATTTTAGTACATGGCTTTAATCCTTTCATATTTATCGTAGTTTTGATATGTTATAACACATTTCTGACAAGTTTATTTTTTATTTACCACGCTTTTCTTTATTTTCTTTTTTTCTGTATTCTTTGGCCCATTTTCTTTCTACCATTCTTTTCTTCCTTTGCAAGTTATAAGGTAATACTCTCTATTGCTATTTTTCCTGGTTATCAAACTTAAATTTCTGACACCTGTATACAAATTGATACTTTTCTAATCAATTAGTGACTTTTAACCCCCATCATTACACTAAAATAGCAGCATGAATTTTTTTTTAAATCCAATGTGATTTATTCCCCACTGCTTTTCCTCTCCTGCATTCTTTGGCTTATCTATTGAGGGTTTGGTTTTTTGTTTTTTCAAAACCATATATGTATATTTTATTTCCAAGTTCTCAGTTTTCACTTTTAAGTTCTCTACTTTGAATTTTTTCCTATAATGGACGATTCTTGTTTTATATTTCCCAGTTTTTATTTCATGGATGACACCTCTTTATTTTTTCAATGATCTCAAATTTTACTCATGCTCAAGCACTTTTTGGATTTCTCTTCTTTTTTTCTTTCGTGTGTTGAATGTGTTTTCTCTTTTTAGTGGTATAGGCTTTCCTTTGGTTGCTTCTATGGGTTTGGTGCAGGAGGGAAATTTAAGCATATTCTCATCCTATCATCCTGAAGCTAGAAATCGTATCCAACTGACTTCTCAGAGAATCAATTTACCTAGCAGCAATACCTAGAAAAATTAAAAGTGTAGGTTTAACTAGAAGAAATGTAAGCAAATTACTAGTATTCTTCATTTTGCCTCAAAGTCAAATAATCGATAGAAAGATACTAAAGAAAAGATCATGAGTATAAATTATAAAAATTCATTATGACGTGATATGCAACTTCCTGTGGTAAAAATAATTCTGAGTCTTACCACTCAGGGTAATAAGAAAGTTTGGATTCATATATTGATGGCAATACTGTAGAAGAAAGTGATATGACATGTTATGTATATGTTACTATTGGTTGTATATGTTGCTATTGATTGAATATGTGCATATGTATGTGTGTTTACACACACATTTTGAGAAATACTTCTTTTTCCTGATGTCATTATTAGAATACATGATGTGTCTTGTAATGTATGGCTCTCCATAATCAAGAAAATGTGACATCTTCCCAAATTTACAGATAGGGGTATTGAAGCACACGGGAGGTGTTTGATCTTTTTATAGCTTAGTGTCTTTGCAGAAGAGGAGAAAATATCCTGAGATGTGAATGCTAAATTCCATTTCACTTTCCTGATCACCCCAGTATTTATCTGACCCTCCTCAGGCCTCCCTTTGCCTCGATGATAGCCCTTCTTAACAAAAAGAAAATCCTATATGATTGTTACATACGTGTTTGTCTTGGATATTGTCCTACAATCTCATTGGGGCTTAGGACTGAGTTAATTTCCAATATCTGGCACAGTGCCTGATACATTATAGAATATTAATGAATAGTTATGGAAAGAACAAACACTGAACTCAAGGCAATTCAAAATAAACATACATATTAACAGAAAAGAGTTTAGAAATGGTTAACATAATCTCGAAGGGTTATGGGTGGCTTTTTTTTCCCTTTAGTTTCCAAAAATTTTTAAGATAAGCTTTTACTACTCTGTAGGAGTGGGGATTATAGAAGAAAACTTCAAAGATTGCTAGAGTCAGAAGGCCTGGGTTCTTGAACTAGATTTTCTACAAACTAAGTCTGTGGACTTAACATCTTTGGGTTTAAGTAAAATAGAAATTGAGGAAATTGGATTAGATGGTCTCAAATGGCCCTTCCAGCTATATCAATAAGTAATATTGAATAGCAAAACCATTCTTATTGATAAAAGCAGACATCTCTCCTTCCCCAGTGTGTCTTCAAATCTTATAGGCAGGAAACAACTACCAGGGAGATATTCAGTTAAACATTGTGTGATCATCTACTCTGCTCTCTGCATATGGACATTAGCAAAACTGTAGATGAAAATCAAAACACTATTAGACATCAACATGTCAAAAGAATACCACAAAAGCAACTGTCAAAGTACGTCTGAGTGTGCAATTAGCACAGGCTTGGTGAGTAATCTGACCCTGGCGAACTTAGTCAGCCAGGGAACCAACTGAATTCACAACCATATGATAGTTCTCACACTGAAGGAATGAGCTAGAAGGGTTGCCTTCTTGGACACAGGCACTGAAGGGATCCTTTGAGGTCATATAATTGCTTGCTTCTAGGCACTATCTCAGCGGATTATTATTTTTCTGTTTAAGTATCTACAGGACTCTTTTGCTCTGCCTAACTCACTTAATCTTTATTTTACAGAAAATAATGACTCTTAGGGACTGACACATCATAGAAAAAAATACTTGAGTACTCAGATTTCAGGCTTTTTTTATTAATGACTAGAAAGATTAAAGAGGGAAAATGCAGTCACATATGAGAATAAAGCACATTCAAGGAAAACTCAGATTTCTCCTCTAGAGTAAAATTGTCTATGTATTTGAAACGGGATCCGCTGAAGTTTTATAATATTCAGTTTGGAATTGTGTGTTTGTGAGTGTCACTGTGCCTGGAAGGTAAAAGTTATAAACAGGAATATCTTGTTTAACCAGAAATGTAGCTAATTGAGAACCCCAAATCCGCTGTTAGACAACTGATCTCTATTTTAAATGAAGAAATCAAGTTATTAAAAAAAAGTCAATATACATACTAGAGCTTGGCTCAGTGGAGCAGGAATCCATTTCCCAATGTCCACCATAGGCATAGGTCTATATGTTGACACTATTCTTTAGAATGATGTTTTGAAGACCTTTCAGGATCCTCTGTCTCTCCCCAGAGAATTAACTATAATTATTAGGACCAATTTATCTATGGGTGGGGAAATGGGACATAAACTTTCGTAGAAGACTTTTTTCTTATGGTCAAAGCACTTAACTCTTTCTCGTGAATCCTCAATCAACCAGAAAATTAAGTTTCATGGAATTTTCCTTTTTTCCCCAGTCACCTTTGTTTTAATCCTAGATGTAATGAAAGAGGAAATAAAAACCAAAGTGATAGCAACAGTGATAATGGAAGGCAGATTTAATTATGGTGGTATATTAGATCCTGTCCTTATATTAAGAGTTGATGTCTGTTGCTTTAAGTGAGGAAATATGTGAACTGAGGATTCCCATTCAAATCTCAGACAGGTATAAGGAGAATCTGTGAACGTCAGTTTGCTCCCTTTTAATGTAAGGATAATAATACGTGTCTAACAAATTTCAGATAATTTTCAAACTAAAACAGTATAACAGCAACTTCAGCTTAATATAAATTGAGAGGTACTACACAAATGTTGAAAATCACCATTATTAGAAGCCAGCTGGAAATTCAATCTAAATTTGTGTGTCAAAGGGACATGTCTAAGTTCATTTGACTCCTGCATCATTCATACCCAGAAAGAAGTTCATTTCAAAACACTCTAAAGGCTCATTTGTGACCCAAAATGGAATGAGCAGAGGTAGATCTAGGAAGCAAGGAGGAAGGCATCACTCTCAAATCAAGTGATTTTCAAAGTGTACCCCACACCATAGTTTCTCCAACTATGGTTCTCAGGCCAGCAGTACTGACATCACCTTGGAGCTTATAAGAAATGCAGAATCCCAGGCCTCTCCCCAGACCTATTGAATCAGAATCTTTCAGGGCTGGGACCCAGCAATATGTGGGTACTCATATGTGCTGAAGTTTGAGAAACACTACTCCATAAAAACCCAAGGCTTTAGAGTGACCTCTACTCTTTTTTTGTTGCTGGGACAGAGGTAGAAGGGTAGTGGTTTTGGACTCTGGGAGCTGCACCACCCACTTCAGGAAAGTCAGGACCCAAGCATTCTGATTTCCACTTCTGGGTACTTCCTAGTAGACAAGGCTGCCCCTAAATAACCTTTAAAAGGGGATTTTAAAATATCTATTTATAAGGGCTGTTCTAATTTGCTAGCTACCAGAGTACAATATACCAGAAACAGAATGACTTATAAAAGGGAGCATTTCATAAGTTGTAAGTTTACAGTTCTAAGGCCATAGAAATGTCCAAATTAAAGCAAGCCTATAAAAATGTCCAAGTTAAGGCACTGACAAGTGGTCACCTTCACTCAAGAAAGGCCAATGAAGTTGAGAGCTTCTCTGTCAACTGGAAAGAAACAGCGAACATGACAATGTCTGCTAGCTTTCTCTCTAGGTTTTCATGAAATGCCCCCAAGGGTATTTTCCTTTTTCATCGCCAAAGGTCTCTGGCAACCTGGGTTTTCATGGTTCTCTTGGCTCTTTCATGGCATCTTCCAAAATGGTTCCTTCTTAAAGGATTCCAGCAAACCAATCAAGACCTACCTGGAATGGGTGGAGTCACATCTCCCTCTAATCAAAGGTTAATACTCACAATTGGGTGCATCGCATCTCTGCGGAGATAATTTAATCATGTTCCCAACCTCCTGTGCTGAATAGGAATTAAAAGAAAGTCTGCCTCTAAAAGGTGGATCAGGTCCAAAACATGGGTTTTCTAGGGGACATGATCCTTTCAAGCCAGCACAGGTGCAAAGTATAAGACATTTATGGTACAAAATATGACATGGAATTCTGACTCTTCCACCAAATAGCTGTGACTCGTTAGCTTCTCTACCCCTCTGAGCCTTATTTTCCCTACTTCTAAAGGGGAGCATGCTGATGAAATACAATAATGTAAGTGAACATTCTTTAATTCTTTCATATGATATGTTATTTTTTTTTTTTGGTAAGGACAGTGTTTTATTGTGAAAAAGTGTATAGTTGAATCCACAAAGCAAGATTTGAGTCCTGGCTCCATGATGTGTATTTTTACCACTCATTTTACCTTTCAGAGCCTCTGTTTCCTCTTTAACAAAAGAATATGACCCATGCTCTGTTCCTTTTCATGATGATTAAATAAAAAACATGCCTGTAAAAGAGATTTGACAAACTGTGAAGTGACCCATTTGGCTGCCATTTTATTGAAAATGTTGTAAAATATAAAAATGGTATCCAGTCTTGCCCCAATAGTAAAAGTAAACAATCAAATGAAATTGCCAGGAAAAGGCTGAGAGACTTATCATTAAGCCAATCAAATGCTAAAATAAACATGATGAGTAGTCAAAATGGAGTGCTAATCAAGATCGAGTATGGCTTAATACCAATTAATCTAAGGGTTAGCAAAGCCATGTTAGTGGGTCACGTGTTTATATATATATATATATATATATATATATATATATATATAATATACATATATATATATAATATACATATATATTATCTTTTGTACTGGTAAAACTTAACATACAAACATTCTTTTTTTTTAATATTTTTATTGTATAATCTTAACAAACAAATATACAAACATTCTTGACATGCAAACATTCCAGACATGGTGTATAATCAGTGACTCACAATATCATCACATAACTGTGTATTCATCACCATGATCAATTTTTGAACATTTGCATCACTCACTCCAAAAACAGAAATAAAAAAGAAAGAAAAAAACTCTATGTACCATATCCCTTACCCCTCCCTCTCAGTGACCACTAGTATTTCCATCAACCCAATTTATTTTAGCCTTTGTTCCCCTATTATTTATTTTTGATCCATATTTTTTACTCATCTATCCATACCCTAGGTAAAAGGAGCATTTTTGTAAAATGTTGGTCATCAGGACTTCCTTTTTAAAATGTTTATGACATTTCCAGAGGACTTACTGCCTTCAGAACTGTAACAGTTAAGAAAAGTGATTGAACATGTTTTAATGGTTGAAGAGAAAGAGCAAAATATAAATTATTTCAACTCAATAATGACAATATGAATATTATAGTATACTATTTAAATGCAAGACCTTCACGCTTTTCTAAGTATGCAAAAAGACCTTCACAAATCTCTAAATATGACAACACCACTTTAGAATATAATTTCTTACTTAAAGTGCAATCAATTATAAGAAAATTAAGTCACCTCTTTAGACCTTGATTTGTCTATAGCAGCTTGAAAATGTATAAAGATATTACAATTTTCATCATGTATATAAGCACCACACTTATTTTAGAAACATTGACCACAATTTTAGCTAATATTAAAAAAGAAAAAGAGAGAGAGGAAAGAGTTGTATGTGGACCCATCAATTTCAGGGAGGTTGCAAATGTCCAGATTTCTGATTCATACTGCTAATACCCTGGGATCTACACATGGCCACTAAAATCTCTGGTACTCACCTCTCCACCTCAGATATATATTTTTAGTAAAAGTGTCTTCTTCTAATTAATTACTAATTAAGATTAGTATTGGGCTGAACATATGCTCCACTTCATTCTTCATCTCCTCAGTCAGCAGCTCAGCCCGGTAGAAAATGCATTTATAACAACAAGAGCAATTAGTGGCAATTCTTCTAACTCCACGTTTTAAAGAAAAATTCCTTACAGTTATGCAACCAAATTTTTCTCCAGGTATTTATGAGCTCAGGGGCTGCACCTGTGTCTTCTTTGTGTTGTATCGTGGATAAGGTTGTTTGGGTCCCCAGCTTTCCCTTCAATCTCATTTCTGTCTTCAGTGACACAGTTAAAGCAACTTTTGCCACGAGCTAATCACTCAACTTTCACTGCAGGCTTATCTCCCACATGATAAGCAATTTTTATACTGATAGAAGCCTATACTGAAAGAATTCCAAAAATGGCTTTTTTTATATTTCATGAAAAGCATATGGTGAACTCATTTATGTTATAAACCTGGTAGAGCCACAAATTTTGACATTCCACCCTTAATTTGCCTAACACTTCTTTTTTTTTATAATTAAGCATTGTCATTTCTCACTTTCCCTCCATTTATTTTATCAATATCAATAGTTAACTTTCTTTTGTGCAGCATTTTTCACAAACATTTTGATCACTTCACCAGAGTTTATCAACACGTTCAAAGACAGATACTCGGCGGGCAGCCAGGCTCACTTACTAGCTAAGTGACTTTTTTCTGAAACTAGCTTTCTGCAGCAAAATTCAAATTCATATCAGAAAAATTCAGCATTCATTCGTTGAAGAAATATGTAAGTATTTTCTATGTGCTGGGAGAAGTAGAATAATAAATTTCTGTATGTTATGAGCTATTGGTATCATTGGGAAATAATGGATGCTCAAAATAATAAAACTAATCATCTTAGATTTGCTTAGCATTCTAGCATTTCAAATTGCTTTTCCAACTATTGTCCCACCTGAAAAAGGTTATTTTCTCTGATCTAATAAGAGGCCAAATGACATGCCCTACTGTTAAATTAGGACTTAAATATAAACCTTTACACTTTGAATTGATATCTTTCTACTATATTACAGATAACCACGATTAAATGCATATTGTTTACTCTTGTCCTCTAGTCTTTCCATGCAATCATTTCTCCTGAAACTAGATAGTAATGTCCTCAGGAATAGAAGCTATTGGGCAGGCCACGGTGGCTGAGCGGGCAGAGTTCTCGTCTGCCATGCCAGAGACCCAGGTTCAATTCCTGATCTGCCCGTGCAAAGAAGAAAAAAAGAATAGAAGCTATGCCCTTTAATTCTAATTAATTTGCCCATTTCACTCTCCTCTTTCTTCCACTCCTTTGTTTGTTCCAGTGTTAGATACACTGGGTTCTTACTGAGGAAGGATGACATGGTGGGAAACCCACAGGCATTGGATTCAGAAATATCTAGGATTGAATCTCAGTTCTTGAGGGATCTTATAGCCTCGATTTTCCCAAAACATAAAATAGGGCTATGAATGCTTACTTCCTAGGGTTGTTTTCAGGATTACATTAGGTTTATAGAGATTTACATGGAGCTTGGTACATTGGAAGCACTCAGTAAATGTTCACATCTACGCAATTTACCGAGTCCCAATGTTTCCCAGATGCTCACTGAGCTCTAATTCTCCTTCTAACAAATGCATGGAGTTCATTTTCCCATATACTTCAGGTACTGGGCCACCACAGCAAACCTCAAGTGCCACTTAGCTGTGTGGTACGCGAGGTCTGGGGTATTGACTCAGATTACACCAATGCCAGACAAGATAAATTAAAATTAATGCCATCTGAATCAGCTCACATGTCTCAAGATGTTCTCCAATGTTTGGAGGGAAATGAGCTTACACCACAGAGGAATCTCAACCGTGGAATTACCCTAAAAGTTGGAACCCAAGTTCACCCTCCCTCAAAAATAGCTTGAGGGGGTGGGCCATGGTGGCTCAGCAAGCAGGAATGCTTGCCTGTGATGCCAGAGGACCCGGGTTCGTTTCCCAGTGCCTGCCCATGTAAAAAAAAAAGAAAGCAGCTTGAGGAAAAAAGCAAGCATAAAAATACTACTTTTAGATTTATGCAAATTATATTAGTAACAGCAAGAAGGGAGAGGTGATAATAATTGTCCACTAGTAGTTGACATATTGTACCTATTAAAAAGCTATTTTGGATGTGTTTTGGGTTATTCCATGGCATAGAAATTAGACCGATGGTCAAAAATTGTACACTGGGAGGTGTATTTAAGCTTGACATAAAAAAGACTGCCAAGGAGATGCATCCATCCGTGGACCATACTGCTTTGGGAAATAATGAGATCCCTTTATGCGGAGACTAAACAAGAGACTATGGATGACTTTCTGCCAAGGATACTGCAGGATTCCTAGGAACAATAATAAGATTCAATTTCTACAAATATTTTTAATAATTGTATATGATATCAGTTATCTCCAATAAGCCATTATTATTAAAAATGTGATTGGGCGGGCCATGGTGGCTCAGCAGGCAGAATTCTCGCCTGCCATGTCGGAGACCCGGGTTCGATTCCCATGCCTGCCCATGCAAAAAAAAAAAAAAGTGATTTTAATTAATATATTTTTACTGCTGCTATAATTATTATTGCTTTGATAATAATATTACTAGAATAATACTTCTGACAATACCAATTCAAGGTAACGTGAGTATAGCTCAGAGAGGCTTTCTTTTCAGGTGTGCACAGGTGTGGGAAGAGTTTGCAACCTCTAGTTTCTGACTGGGAATAGGCACTTGAATTTCCTTCTCTGGGAAAATGCTTTGGACTTGTTGATCCAAACAAAGCTAAAGTGAAATAGGGAAAAAGACATAACTTAGAAGCTGTTTTCATTATTACAACTATTTACTCAGTTGTATTCACTCACGTATTTTATAAAGAAAAAAAATTCCTACATAACGTTTGCCCGTTTCTCCACCACAATGACTTTTTGTTTGTTTTCAAACAAACTGATCCTAACAGAGGCTTTTCTAAGTGGAGCAGGCATTGCTATCCCCTGGATAAATAAACACAGGATTCGATGAAGGCTCCTGTGGGATGGTGGGGTGGTGGGGGATGGGTGGAAGGAATAGTCCAGATTTTGTCTTTGGTGCTCACTGCATTAGTTTTTATTCCCATACTCTTTTATCTAATCCTCCCCACCCCCTAGCTCTTGGCTGCCCCCAATCCTCCAAATCCACAGACCAACTGAGTTGAAGCTGCCTGATCAGCAGGACCCTTCTCTCCTCTTTCCTTCATCCTTATTGCCTCTTCTGCATCCATGTTTCTCTCACATGAATTCACCAAGGTCACCATAACCTTCAACTTCTTCTCTTTTCTATTTAACCTCTCTGCTGTTATTGACACAAGTCATCATTTCCTTCTTCCAGAAGTTCCTTTGGCTTTTCTTGTAGCATTTCATAAGTTCTTCTCTTCCTTTAGCATTTTCATAAATAGCAGCACTCCAAGATTCACATCCATAATTATCTCTTTTCATCCCACGCCATCTTCTCACACATTCTTGATGTCAACCACCTTTACACATTTATTTCGGGGGAAGGGGTAACCTCCCCTATCACCATGACCCTCATTCACCTAAGCCCCACTTGCTGCACATCATCTCCTCAGGATGCCTTTAAGATACCTCAAAATCAATCCCCCTATGCATTTATTTGAACAGTCCTCTTTATTTCAAATGTCCTTCCTCCCATTTCCCCTAAACCAAATAAGCCCCAGTCTTCCTTCCAAGGCTCAACTCTGTCTTTTACGTGAAGTTTTCTGTATTCCACATTCCCAAGGCAGCCTGAAGCATCGCATACATACTTCCATTCATTCTGCCTGTGTCTCCTCTGATAGATGGTGAGCTCCTTGAAGACAGGACCTGTGTTTTACTAAGCACTGCATTCCTTGCAGCAGCATAGTGCTTGGGTAACTTTAGCTCTGAGAAATATTTTGGAAAGGAGGTAGGAAGAGTATAAAATTTCCAGATCATATGGCATTTCACTAGTAAATTTCACTAGCGCTCACCAAATTCTCATTATAAATTCCCATACGATGCAGGGGAAAGGGGGAAGTGAAAACTAGTAACAATGAAATTAAATGGCAAACATCTTGGGAAGATTTCTATAATTTGCATGACTTTCTTTCAACTCTAAGACCAATAGGACTTGATAGGAAAGAAACTAGTTGATGTCTTACTCGTGCCTTGCAAAACAGATCAACTTTACTCTTCTGCAAATATTAGAGAAACACTTCAATTTTCCTTCAAATTTTGCTTCCTGGCCAGACATTTCAACCAAGAAGAAAACTTTGCAACCACTTCTCGATTGAATAGCTGCACTATTTTTTTTTAATAGTCTGAACAGTGGACCAACAAACAGCACACAGGGCATCCATAAGACACTTTTTTTTTTTTTTTTACATTCGCTCAGAGAGTGTAGCATCCTATGAAAACAGAAGTTAAGAAGCAGGGGAAAGAAAAGTTGTGGTAGCACAATACATCTTAGAAGGTGATATACAAGTTGTAGTACATTTATATTTGTTTCAAGAGAAGGGAAGAAAATACGGAATGCCAAAAGGTTAACACTGGTTTTCTGTGATTAATGAGATTCTGTTCCTCTTCATTCGTGTATTTTTTGACACTTTTCTTAAACGAGCCTTATATTATTCTGCAATCAGAAAAAAACATTTTTTTTAATCTTTAGAAAGAAAAAGAAAGCTGCTGAGAAGGCAAAAGTTAAGATATTAATATTCCAATCTGAAATGTGAAAACCAAGATCTTTTCAATCTGATTATTACCTTGAGACACAAGAAAACCTCCCTCCTGCTTTCAATTCTCAGTCTTCATCCTACAAATAAATATAAACTGCTCACAGCTGCCTGTCGTTCCATGTAGATAAGATTTACTGTAGGGGTGGGGAAGAAAAAATGTGTGTGGGGGGGGTATTGATTGCAATTAACTTTGCCCCTGATTGCTGTGTGACTCCAGGTGAGCCGCTGCTATTTAGTAAATGGGGTGAGCCTTTGAAAGATTAATGAGGGTTGTCAATACGGTGGTGGACTAGGACCCAGAGGGTCACATAATTCCATTTTTCCCACTTTGAAAGTGAAATTATGAGGGAAACCGGGAGAGACATTATGAGAATGAAGAAAGTGATCAATGCCACTGATCATATTCCCATCCTTAATCACCTCAGCTGAGCACCAAAAACAAAACAAAGCTCTAAATTTTATTGATGTTCTAAAGTGCATGGCCTGGGTGCCTTATGCAATTAAATATAATTGCAAGATTCTGCTTGCTTCCTGCATGATGCTTATTGCTGGCTCCCGTCGATGGAGGCACGGGCTGCACCCGTCCACTGGCCTCCCTTCACTGAATGCTTTTGTACGGAACGCATGGTGCTGAAGTAAGAAACCGATTGAATCATGAGGCAAAGGTGCCTGAATAGGGACTCTCACATCCCTTTATGTTAGATTGGGTGTTTACCCGGCGAGGGGTGATTGAATGATTGAACAGCAACCATTTCTCCTGGGAATCAGAACAGAGTCGGGAGGTAGGAGATAACCCTGTGTGCCTCTTCCTCAACGTTTCTTCGTCACTCGAGTAACAAACATCTCCCTATTGATTAGCTCAAGTGAAAGGTTACCAAGGTAAGAGGAATGTTTTCAGACAATTAAAGAATGGCAGAGATGAAGATGGTAGTGATGGAACAAAATATGCAATTCCGAAAGTGGAACTCGTGCAAGGTATAGTAGCAGGAAATTTCAAGGAGTAAAGGAGTTTGGGGGCAGGTTGATGAATTCAGCTTAACTTTCGTCACATCATCCATGTCTCCCATAACGGGCTTTTGTAGCAAGTTCCCCTAAATCAATACATTTTCTCAGGGACCATGGTGCCCTCATAAATCATCGTTTGCACGACATATTTGCACTAATAAATCTACCTTGAAGAGAGGGAGAGAAAGGAAACTGGTTAACAATAAACCACAGTTCTACGCCATAGGGAGAACAACATAAAACCTGGGTTTCTATGGACACACAAATTTGTATCGTATCCCTTCCGTGGCTGCAGTCAAATGAAATGTGTTTTCTCCCCTGGGTGGCTGCGGGCGCAGTTCAGCAAAGAATGAATCTGGTGGAATGTAACTTCCTTTTGGGATAAGGGGACTATGAGCTGGTGACGTGAGGGAAGACAAGGAGAAAGCAAAGCTGTGGGAGAGCCAAATGTAAGTTCATTTTCCTTGGATTCTTCTCAAATGCTTTTCCAAAAAGGATAAAAATGGAGCAAGTTTATTTTGTGGTTTGGATTGAAAAGGAAGAAACAGATTACCGAACAAACTAAAAATTTCCTTTTGAACCTCAGACGAAGGCTCAATAACCAGGAACGTTCCAAACAATTCTGCATTAGGTTAAGAAGAAGCCAAAATGAATTGACAACTTAGTGATGACTTTCAAAACTTCTTCATATTTGCCATCCTTATTTTCTGTTTTGAAGACTAACAGTTTTAGTTTTCCCTGAAAAATATTTCACCTCAAATGTAAAAAATTATTGAAAATGATAGTGAAAAAAAGTTTAGCTATGAAGTTTGCAGAATTGGCTTGGAACTCTTTAACCATCATTTATTATATGTGCGTATTTGTTTCCTGACCTCTGTCACAAGGACAGTAATGACCACTCGTGGGATTACTGTGAGAATTAAATAAGAAATATATGTTATTTGAGAAAAATGCACACAATGGCAATGCATAGTCCAGAAACAGAAACGTAACCAGTGTCAATAATGTTCATTTTCTTTTCAAGTCTTTTAATCAAAAACCCTGTAGCTAGAAGGGACTTCAGAAACCACCTAGTCCGCTATCCCTTATTTTATACTGTTAAATTGGAACTCAGAGGCTTTACAGAATTGCTCAAGATAAAATGATAGTTAATAACACAGAGGGCCTAAGAGAAAGGACTCTGAATTTCTAATTTAAGCTTTCTTCCCACAGCACATCTTTCTTTTTTAAGAGGGATTGCTGATTATTTTCTTTGTCTAACCAAAATAAAATTTGTTTATGGCTCAGTGCGTGAAAATTGCAAAATCAAACAAGAATTAAAGCACTTGAGACTACAACTACTCTACTAAAACATAAATAACATGTAAAATAACAAAATCACCTTAACACCATGTTCAGAAATATATACTGTCTATGCTTTGGTGGGGGGAATTGGGGCTCGTTCTAATAGTGTATATGAGATGGAAATGTCCTCCTTCACAAGCAAAGAACAAAACCAATATCCTTTTCCTTTTTCAGATGATATGTGTTCTTTTTCACATCTCAACTCTTTCTGACAAGTCATCTCTTAAAAATCATTACCGTATTTTCAATATGAAAGCAAAAGCAGTTGCTTCTATCATTTTCTTCTCCCTCCAGTTAGACAGAGAGCAAAGGCCATTCATTGTTGGCTAGATGTTCCATAAGCCAGACTCTCTGCTAAATTTGGAATTAATGAAGTTTTTTTTAACTGAAATATTATTTTATTACATGGTGGAAAATATGCATTGATACAATTACCCAAATGTTTAAATTGTCTGGCTCTGTGAAAAGCCAAGTTTAAAATAAGAATGTTTGGCAAGAAGGAATCTCCTGATAAAAAGCACGTGTTGAAAGGCAAACAAAAATGTAGTGGGAGTACATGCTTCCCCCTTGAGTTGGTAGACTAATATTTTATTTTCATCTATATTATAAACCGAGCCCTTATAGTCACAATGTTTACTTCAAGGAACATTTTTACCTGATATTAGAACATTATAGACTCAAATCACACAGTTACACATAATTGTGTCTTTGTGTGTGCATGATTACATGCAAACATTACACATGGAAACTTGTATGTGTATACGCAGATATAGGTATGTGAATGCTTTGTGTGCGGGTGTGTGTACTGAAAGTGAGACAGTCCAAGGAACAGAGAGATTGATATTTGATTCTGAATCAAAAGAAGATAACATTGAGAACTTTCTACATTTAAAAGGAGTCAAGGAAAATAAAGATTTCCCCAAAGAAGCTGACACATACACCGGGCACTAAATCCTGACAGGTTGCTCTTTTTTTTTTTTCTACTCACACCTCCCAGGTTGCTCTTTTATCTTCATTTTCTACATTGAGGAACAACTTAAAGAGACAACACAGTGTTATACAACTAGAAATTAAACCCAGGTCCACATAAATTCAAATAATTCCCTCCTTCACTGTTCCATTCAATGAAGAGTGGGCAGAATTTGAGTAGGAGGTAAAGACAGAGTCTTCAGGAAGAGGTAAAGAAACAAGCAAAAACACTCAGTACAACTGGGGCTGGGAAGTGAAGAAAATTTATTGAATCCCACAGGAGGTGCTGAAATAAATCTATATCTATAGGCACTTCCTGGAATAATCTACTATTTCAAGAGTGTTGGAAGGAAAAAATCACTCACCCAGGGAGAATCAATTTTTAACATCTCTCTCCTCTACACAACAAACTTCTTTTCAGTATTAGTCATGTAATTCTCAGTATTAATCATTATTTTCTCTACTTATTCCTCGCTTTTTTAGGTAGAAAAACCAACTTTAATTTTAAAGATATACAAACTCAGTAAAGGGCATTACATATAAACTAAATTTTGCACTTAACAAACAAAAACATTACACCTCACAGTTTGTATTCTGGCTCATTGTTTTAAATTTTAAACACAAATTTTAAACACATATCCAAATGCTTGCATAGCATGACAGAACCAGAAGAACTCAAGTTCTGTTTCCTCTTCTTGACAAACAATGAGATATCATCTCAACTTAAATCTGAATCTTCTGTTTAAAAGCGGGAATATATAGCATCCCAGGTGTGGGTGACATCTACTGGGGCACCTGAGCGATTCCAGTTGAGTCCACTCTCAAAATAAAAGTGTGTAGGTGACAGCTCAGCGGGTGAACTCACTGCCCTCCCCCCTACATGGGACACGACTCCCAAGGGTGTAAATCTCCCTGGCAATGTGGGACAGAACTTTCAGGATGAACCAGGACCTGGCATCATGGAGTTGAGAAAGGATTCTTGACTAAAAAAGGGAAGAGAGAAATGAGACAAAATAAAGGTTCAGTGGCTGAGAGATTTCAAACAGTCAAGAGGTTATCCTGGAGGTTATTCTCATGTACTATATAGACATCCCTTTTTAGTTTACAGTGTATTGGAGTGGCTGGAGGGAAGTACCTGAAACTGTTGAGCTGTGCTCCAATAGCCTGGATTCTTCAAGACAAATGTATAACTATATAGTGTATACAATGTGACCATGTGATTGTGAAAACCTTGTGGCTGGTTTATCCAGGGTATGGACAGATGAATAAAAAATAAGGACAAAATAAATAAATAAATAATAAGGAAGATAGAGGGTAAAAAAAAAAAAAAACTGTGTAGATTGTAACACTAGCGGTCAATGAGAGGGAGAGGTAAGGGGTATGGGATGTATTTTTTTTTTCTTTTTTTAAATTTCTTTTTCTGCAGTGATACAAATGCTCTAAAAATGATCCCGGTGATGAACATACAACCATGTGATATTGTGAGCCATCAATTTTGTACTTTGGATGGGCAGTATAATACATGAAAATATCTTAATAAAGATATTATTTTTTAAAAGTGTGTACCTGAGAGCTGTGTTCCAGTAGTCATGTTTCTTGATGGTGATTGAATAATGATACAGCTTTCACAATGTGACTGCGTGAGGGTGAAAACCTTGTCTCTGATGCTCCTTTTATCTACCTAGTCAACAGACGAGTAGAACATATGGAATAAAAGTAAATAATAGAGGAAACAAATGTTAAAATAAATATAGTTTGAAAAGCTAGTGATCAATGAAAGCGAGGGGTAAAGGGTATGGTATGGATAATCTTTTTTTTTCTTTCTGTTTTCGTTTTATTTCTTTTTCTGTTGTCTTTTTATTTCTTTTTCTGAATTGATGCAAATGTTCTAAGAAATGATGAATATGCAACTATGTGATGGTACTGTGAACTACTGATTATGTATGTAGAACAGAATGATCATATGTTAATGTTTTTGTTTGTTTGTTGTTAAATTTTTTTTATTAATAAATGAATAAATTTTTTTAAAAAGTGTGTACCTGAGTTCTCGTGTCAGGAGGCAGAGCCAAGAGCAGACCCTACAGGCTCCATCCACCCCAGGACTGGATGTTACCGTGCTGCCAGCCCATAGCTTTATATACCCCAAATCTTCCTCCTCCTGCTTTTTCTTCGGGGGGGGGAGGGCAGGGTGAATGGGGTGGGGAGGAGCTATTATTTATGCTATCTGCAAAGATACAAAGGATAAATAGTGTTTGTGTGCATCTCCCAGTACCTAATCACACTTCCTGTTTGGGGAGAAGTCGATTCTCTTGAGATGACCTTTTCCCATCAAACATATGTAGGTGATGAGACATGGCCCAGGCATTACAGGCAGGATGCGTGGGAGACGATTTAGAACTACAAGGCTGGTAACTCCAAAATCTATGAGCCTTGGCCCGTGGAACGCCTGCAGGCACATGTTGGGAGACAGAGAAGGAAACGTAGAACACAGTCCGTCTGTGAAGAACTTGTCTGCTCAGTTCGGACTCCATCATACAGGGTATAACATGGAGGCGGTGGGGGGCAGCAGAGCGGCTATTATGGGAACTACCGCACGTTTCTGACTTAGGATAAGGTTTAAGAAAGATTAGACCAACATGGGGATAGAGTATGAACTAGAGGGAACAATCTTCCATGAGATTTTCTAGAAAAAAACATACTGTTGTTCTTTAAAAAAATGACATGGGGGTGCAAGGATAGTTCAATGGTAGAATTTTCACCTGCCATGAGGGAGACCTGGGTTTGATTCCCAGTCCATGCACCTCCCCCAAAACAAATAAGCAAGCAAAACAAGCAAACAAGCAAGACAAACAAAAATTCAACAAATTGTGCTGCAATAACGGGATACTCACATGGAAAAATAATGAAATGTGACCCCACCATACAGCATACTTAGAAAAAAAAAGAAAAAGATATTATTTCAATAGCCAGGTATTAATTTGAGGCAACCAAAACCAGTACCAAATACCTTCTACTCCATGTTGGATTTGTTACTCATGCCTGATTTTCAGCAATTTGTTGAAAAATTAATACCAATTAGTCTCAGGGAACATCTTCTCTAACTGACTTACCTAGAGCCCCTTTCTCTAAGTAAGTGGGCATTCTTCCAGTTTTGCCAAAGAACCAAACCCATGCAGATTTTACTGGTATTTTGGGGCAGCTCTATTCCATATTGCAAAAGTGAAGTCCACATTTGGAGTGGTGCCTCCCTCACCAATTTATGCTGATTATTTTTCATTTCTACATTATTTGTATTTGCTGAAAGGCTTCTTTTCTTAATTACGGAGACAGGTTTAGGGAATAAAATTTCATGAATCGACAGAAAATAACTGCATCTCAGATGTAGGGTTTTAGGAAAATTGTTTTGTTTATCCTTCTCTTTGGCTACTTACCTCCAGCAGCCCCCTGCCAATACGTGTCCCCTTGGAAGAATATTTTAAAAGGCAGCAGGTAATTAAGATGTTTTTGGCATAGAATGAAAGTTTCACATGATTCCTCATAGTACAGTGGGTTTGGAAGCATTCCCATGTGGTCTACAGATCATCAACTGTCAAGTAAACTTGAAAATGGAGTTGAAATTGAAATTTTTTTCATAGAATTTTAAAGTTGAAAGCAACCTTAGCAATTTATTTTAATCCCCTCATTTCACAGATGAGCAAACTGAGGCATGTAGAGGTTACTTGACTGGCTCAGAGCTAGTTAGTGCTAGAGTAAAGAATAAAACACAGACGCCTTGTATCCCAAGCTCAGCTATTTCCATGCTATTGTTTTATTTCATTGAAGAAGAATACTCTTATTTTATTTCACAATTGTGGTTAAATCATCTTCTTCTTTTTACTCAAACTTGCTTAAGCAAAAAACAGTTGAATTATGAGCATAATTATAATTATAAAATCACTACATAGTAATGATATAATGAAAGAGTATTGACATAATATTAAGTTAGTCCCACAGTAAATAGAAAGCAACTTAAAAGTGTGGAATCAAAAAGGGGAAGGGGGAAGGAATGAAGGACACAGAACCATTTCATTCATTCATCTATTTATTCATTCAAAAAACGGGCTTTTGATCAGTTTTGTTTTTGTTGACAAAGATATAAGGACAAATAAAGCAGTTCTAACCCCCTGTTTTAGCCAGGAAACTGTAAGTCAAAAGTCAAAAAAGTTTGATATACATGATAAACAGCTTGATTTTGGTGTACACAAGCTGCTACAGATACACACTGAGAGAAAATCCTTTCCCACGATGCGTCTCTAGTAAGGAAATATTCACAACGCTTTTCCACCACGATTCGAACACTCAATGGCCACTTACTGTTGGCCAGGTGCTAGATTTGGAGGATGAATACAGTTTCTGCCCTCAAGGAATTTATAGTCTAGTTGGGGAGGTAGAAACTTCTATGTGATTTTCACATTACGTGTCTCCACAGAAGGGGGAGTGTGCAACGCAGCTGAAGAAGGAGTTCAAGAAATGCTCTCAGGAAAGAAGGCTCCAACGAGTCTTGAAGAATAAGGAGTTAGTGAGGTGATGCATGACTCTTCTAGAGGAAAACTGAAAGAACAGAAGGCACTGCAAGAATTTCAGAAATTCCAGGACATGAACTAGAAAGAAGGCTAGCAAGGTGGCCAGAGACTAGGGAATGGCGAGCTTCCTGAAAACAAGGAGATCACACTGGGATTCCAAGCATGCAAATAATATGCTAAGATTTGTACATAAGATAAGGTCAGTTTAGTGAATGAGAAGATAGGTGTGGACTAAAAGACTGGGGGTGTGGGACCAATTAAGATGACATTTAAAAAGTGCAAGCAAGATAAGGTAAAACCTTGAACTAAGGCACTGGCAGTAGAGAACAAAGGAACAGATTTTAATACAGAATGTTCACTGTGATTGATAAGATATAAAGGAGACAGGATTGGAGAAGCTCTGCTACATTTCTCATTTGCATGGTGAGCTGGATGGTGATGTCATCAACTGAGATAACAAAAAAAAAGTCTGAGAAGCAGGATTTGAATGTTTTGGTGATTCAATCAAGCTGCTGGCAACAGTTATGATTTAATTTGCTAGATGGAAGAAAAGAATTACAGTGTAGAAAGTTCTGCTTACTATATGGGATTATTATTATCAACATTAATAATGTTAATAATTAATTTTCATAATTATTAAATTAAATTTTAAAATCTTACTGAAAATCCTCTATAAGTGCCCAGCTTCATTAGAGAGTGGTACGATCTTCACTGAAGATTTTTTTTTGCCTTCAAAAATATCGTTGGTAATTGAATGAGAAGAGTCCAAATCTCAAGGTGCATGTTTAATAGTGTGTATTTTTTCATCTATGTACCTATTTATTGATTGTGCCTGGGTAATGAGGCATGGAAGTATATTTAAAGACTATCCTCACCCCCTTTCTTCATGACTCCAGTTACTCTATCAGGAGGGGGGGTGGAAATGGTACTAGCTGCCCCATCAGCCCTCCAAAAACCTCCAGACTTCAAATTAAATGTCTTCCTGAAGACTACGGATGTCACCAGGGGTTGTCTTGTATGAGTTCACAATCCTCTTAGATATCTCAGTGTCTGCCCTTCTCCTCCTTTTCTTCTCTGGCTCTTGAAGCTGATCTATGTATGGCCAAGCTTCAAAAGTCCCAAGATGTCAACCATGGTCTTGGAAACTGTTCACACAACTGCTGACCCGTCATGGTACAGCCAACTGCTCTCTGCACCTGTGCACTCTGCTGGGGCTCCTGCATCCCACCCTCAGCTAAAATCTGCCTCCATCCCACTGGGCTTTCCTCTTTCCCTTAACTTGTGCCACACTCTGCTTTTTGAGGCTCAAAGAAACTCTGCCTGGTGTCTGTGCCATTTTGCAGAGAAGCCATTTTTGTCTATTTTTTCCTATAGCCTCTTACCCTCACTTAGCCATGAGTCAAAAGAAGATGATGAACTCAGTGATCAGTGATCATTACTGACCTTCTCAGAGTTGCTCCTTCACTTAGATGATGATTATATGCCTACCTCCCTCTTCACTTACATTGGGTTCTTTCTCAGATGGATCCTCCATCTTCAAGCAACCAGACAACCGGCCAGCTTTGACATTGGTTCCCTTACTTACTGGAATTCTAGAGTAAAAATCTACTTAGGCTCAAATTGCAACTCCTGCAGGTCTTTGCTCAAATATCACCTTCTCACTGAGGCTTTCCCTGACCAATATTCAAAACTGCAACTCCCCCACCCCTCATCCTCAGTTTTCCCGCTCCTTTCTCCTTACTTTATGTTTCCCCATAATATTTAGCAATCTCTAATATTTCTCTACATATTTCAAAATAATGCATTTATTATTGTGTATCTCTTCTTTGTGGAACACGAACCCCATAAAGACAGTGAATTTTGAATTCTGTTCATCGCTGTATCAATAGTGCGAAGATACGCACTGCAAAAGGAAAGGGCTTGATAAATACTTATTGAATGAAGGCATTATAGATGATGGAACTGAGCCTCACGGGAATTAAATATCTGGAAGTTACACATCACATCATATCATTCACAACTGTATTTTAAGTTCATTATCTCACTGCATCCCCATAGTAATCTGCTTAGGTGAGCGGGTTGGTTGAACTCACCAAGTCAATGAGAATTAGAAAGGTTCACAGACTCGCTCCAGATTACATGGCTATGGGCAGGTACCAGGCAGAGCCACAATTTGATATTAACCCTTGAAATTAGAAATGGAAAGACCAGGGAAAAGATTGGAGAGCCAACTAAAATCGTTTACAGCAAAGTATAAAAAGACTGTGCAAGCCTATATGCCATGACTTTTTAAAAAATGTATTAATGTGTTTTAGAAGAAGGATCCAATTGTGATATAACTTCTTATATCTGAAGGTGTTTATTCTGTTCTGATGATCTTGCTTTTATGCTGGAGAAGGTTCCATTAATCTAGGCTGCTTCCCAAGAGGTCTCAGAACACCTCAATCCAAAATTGCTGGGGATAAATGGAAACTTTCCAGAGAAATCTCCTAATCAAACATCCCATAAACATGAGATGAAAGGCAGTATTATTTACAATCAACAATTGTTTTGGATGGCACCCAAACTTCGTGGTTCTCACCATCTCAGTATTATTTATTATTGATTATATGTATAAGAAAAGTCGTGGTTAAGGAAACTGGTACCACAACTGATGTTGCTATGATGTGTTTTTGCTTATTTTTTAATCTCCTAAATAAATTCTCCATTGTAAAATGTAACCTACCTGCACGGCTCTGCTTCTGAGCTATGACAGCTCCTCCAGCCTGCTCCTGCCAAACATCTTTCAAACCAGAACCTGATCCAAAGAAACTGTGGGTGGCAATTTATTTAAAAAAAAAAAAAAGTCAACTTTAAGTTGATTTTTACTTTCGCTGACTTCACATAAAGTGTCTCTATCCTTTGGAAGAGGCAGGTTAGAGCTTTTGAGCAAGCTAAGATAAAAGTCTTAATGTAGATTATCTTGCATTTTAATTTACAGAGTGATTGATTGGGTGATTGTGTATTTTCTCTTCTGGGAGCCTCATCCTAGGACACCTTCAGATATAAGAACTTATATCACAATTTGATCCTTCTTCTAAAACACATTAATACATTTTTTAAAAAGTCATGGCATATATGCTTGCACAGTCTTTTTATAGTTTGCTGTAAACGATTCAGTTGGCTCTTCAATCTTTTCCCTGGTCTTTCCATTACTAATTTCAAGGCTTAAAAATTACTTTTGAGAGCCAAGAGAAAGAAGCATAGTTAAGCTGAGATGAAAGAAAGGGAGAGATAGGGTACTGTAAATACAAATGATTACCAGATTAAGTCTGATAGAGCTGTTTTCTCTTATGTCAGCATTTTATAGTCTTTCCAAATAAAGACACTCTTGTGTCCTCCCTACATGCTGCCTAAGCTTGTGTTTTTATGGGGCTGTTTCACTTGAAGCACAGAAACTTTCCATGCTTTCTCAGGAAGAGTTAGCCATGCCTTTCCTACACTGCAGTACTAAATGAGGTGGAGTCTACCTCTGAAAAAATAACCACGATTGACTTCTGTAAAGCTGCTCTAAGCCCGTTATCTCTCTGGCTCCATGGAAGTGATTTCAAGCCACACAACAACAGTAGGGGCCATTACTGAAGACAGCTTTCGATGGGAATGACAACACTTAGGAAGCCTGTACACAGAAGCTATTCTAGTTTGCTAGCTGTCTGAATGCAACCCACCAGAGAGAGATCGGCTTTTAATATAAGGGGATTTATTTTGTTAGTTCTTCAGAGGAAAGGCAGCCAACTTTCCACTGAGGTTCTATCTTATGTGGGAAGGCACAGGATGGTCTCTGCTTCTCTCCAGGCCTCTGGGTTCCAACAACTTTCCCCGAGATGATTCCTTTCTGCATCTCCTGGGCTGAGTTGCAAGTGCTCAGGTAAGGCATGCTGAGCTGCTTTGGCTGTGCTATGTTGTACTCTCTCATTTAAGCACTAGCTAGTTAAGTCAAGCATCATTCATTGCAGCAGGCACACCTCTTAGCCAACTGCAGATGTACTTAGCAACAGATGAGGTTCACGTACCATTGGCTCATGTCCACAGCAACAGAACTAGGTGCCTTCACCTGGCCAAGTTGACGACTGAATCTAACTATCACAGAAGCAAATTAGTCATGTTTGTGAGCAGCCTCAGATGTTGCTCAGCAGAGGCAGAGTCCAAAAGAGGGAATTTGGAGCATTGAAGATCCTGCCATCTTTTAAAACACATTACTATAGGATATCTATGCACACTTTACATAGTTAGCACTGATATGTAGAGGTCCTCTGCCTAATTCATCTTGGATCACCAGAGCTTGCCTTGATGGATGGCATACGGTTGGCATTTCATGCTGCTACTTAAGGAATGCTTCATGAATAAATGAATTGCCCACTTGATGGACATAAAACTAGAGCCTCCTAGAGCCATCCCATTGCTAAGTAACTTATCAAAGAGTAGAAGGAGAGTAAAAGAATATAATGATGACATCTGAGCAGGCCTCACCACTACAAAATCTAGATCCTATCATTTCCTTTATTTGTGGATATATAAGAATCATAGAACTCTGAAAAGTCTTTAGTGGATTTTTAAATGATCTTCTCATTTCCTGGATAACGAAATTGCATTAGTGGCTGAGTGGCTGAGTACTCTGAAATCACACAACTAGTTAAAGAAATAGTGAAAGAGCTGAGATATCTCAACTCCCAGTTTGATTTTTTTCTCAGTACATTCCACTGCTTCCAAGGTATCTACCTCTCCTGTGGTATGATAAACCTTACCTAAGGTATCTTCATCTTTGCCACAAATAGAAGCCTACATACAGTAGGTGCTCAATAATTACTTAAAAATAAATAAATGAATTGATGGGTGGATGGAGGGATAATGAATATACATATAAGCAATACAAGATTATAAAACACAGAGAATCTTATAATTCACTAAAGAACACCTCCCAAGTGAAATAAAATTTTAGCCAAAATATTTCCCTTTCCTCTCAAGTCCACTCAAAACAACTAGGTAGCCAGAATAAAGATTTTGTCTCCCTTATATATCTGGATCTATCCCATACCAGTACCAAAACATACTAAAAAAAAAAAAGAAGGATGGGTAAAGGACCATAAAAATGAATGAATAGTATGATTATATGTGCCACTTCAGGATATATCCTTATGGGAGACAGCAAGAATCTCACTCTTTTTCTGTTTGTTACATGAACATATGTGAGGGACAGAATGTTATGCACTCTCTAATGCCTCCAATTAAAACCATTCTCAGTCATATTTCAAGTGCATTCAAAATCTGATATAATGAATGCAATTACCTGACATCAGTATATTTCTTTCCACCGTCTAGTCAAACCTATTATGAAATATTCTAGAAAGTTTCCTCCCTTCTACCTCCTTTCTGCCAATGCCTCTGTCAAGCTGACGTCTTCTCTATGTAGGGGATCTTCTAACCAGTCTTAAAAGTCATTTCTCCCTCTGCTTCACCCATCTCTCACACCGCTTCTAGAACGATTTTTCTGAAACACATATTTAATCATGCCACTCTCCTATTTAAAATCCTTCTATAGTTCCCCATTGCTGACAGGAGCATCCAAACACTTCAGGACATGTGTGGAGAGTATGAATCACCATTCCATACAGATAGGAGAAATGCACCACTTAATTTTTTTTTTTTTTTTTTAGTATGCAATGCAATATACCTTATGTCTGTAGAGCAGACTGATTTCAGTTTTGCCATTTACTATCTATGTGGTCTCCGGAAAAATGTTTTACTTCAACTGGGGCAAGGAACTAATGACAGTACTTACTCCATGGATGTTGTGACGATTAAATAGACCAGCGCACTCAAAGTGTTTAGAACAATACCCAGCACTTATCAACTATTGAATCGGTACTAGTGGTTTAGTCATTATGGTCACAGTAATTTCCATGAAAGAGAATTTAATCTGCTCTGAATCTCCATCTTCCAACTTGGCAGAAATTTCTATCTCAGTAATTCCTGCTCCAACCCAAGGTTTTGTGAAGATCCCAGGGACCATGTATTAAAGAGAGTGATGGGCTCTCTGAACTAAAAGTTGCACCAGGCACTGTTATTGTGCTCAAAGAATAACCCTTCATGGTCCCTTGAAGCTGGGCTCATTAGCTCCCTTGTCCCTTGGCCAAGCTGGAGTGGGTAGACTCTGCTGAAGTTGATAGGCTGTGTATTCAAGCTCCAGTTTCCCAAAGAGTCTCATCCACACCAATCATCCTCTCTAAGGTTCAGCCTCCTCCCTGGGATGCTGGGAGAGGGCAAGACGCACATTTCTGCTTTTACTGCACACATAGGATTATTCCCTCCAGTTAAAATTTGATTTTACCCCAAAATTTTTTGACTCAAACTCCTTTTAAGAAACGTAAAGAGGTGGAAAGTGGGAGGGGAAGAAAAAAATTGCTCTCATTATTTCCAATTACTCTTCAACCATGAAAACAATATACAAATTGACATTTCAAATAAATTATTCTGCCACAGAAAATTCCGTGCAGTAACTCTGGATTAGGTCCCTAACTCTTCTCCTGCACATCGACCCCACTAAATTAGCTGCCATTCCCTAACACAGCATATATTTTACCACGGATCTGCACCATTTTACCTGCAACTCCCTCTTCTATGTCTTACCTAGACTGGAGAACTCCTACTCATCCTTCAAAACCCTTATCAAATGGCACCTTCTCTGGAAAGTGTGCTCAAATTTCTCCCCACAGAATTATTTCCTTCCTTCATGCAGACTGAGCTCTGAGATTCTTGGTTTCCAATGCAAAAGGAAAGCTCAACAGGCTGATTGGTTCTCACTGTCCAAAGTAACTCTGGTAGGCACATGAGAGAAGTACCTACAGTGTCTGGAGAGGGCCAAGCTTCCCAGAAATCTTTGTACCCAGCACTGATGAGTCTGTCCCCTTTGTTCATGGTTTTTACCTGGAACAATTAAATCTCGATCTGAGTGGTGAAACTGACATTATTTACACATCCTCTAATTTTTGTTAATGCAAATAGCAACTGCAAATACTCCATTTTCGTGGTAGTGAAATCTGGAGTCTCAGAAATGTGGATCCTTCCCCTGCCTGTCTCCTTAATGGATATGTGACCTTGAGTGGTTCCCTTAATCCCTTAGAGCCTTTGTCTCCCCACCTCTGCAAAACAGCATCTCCAACGGATGCCTGATACGGTACTTATTTAAGACAACATATGGGAAAACACATAGGAAGCACTGGGTAAATGTTACTGCTCCTTCCCTTTCCCCTAAGCACATAGCATAGTTACTCTATTACCTTACCCAGAATGCTCTCTCCTTGCTGATGTTCAGGGTGTCATCGCAGTTTAACAACCTTAATAAAGAGGATGAGGTCTAGGCAGGATTAGGGGTGGAATTTTTGCCCCGAGAGGAGGCCCTGATGTTCCTTTTCCAAACTGGGACTTGTTCTGGTTGCACACGAGCTGCCTCAACTTGAAAGGTACTTGATGACTTGATAACTTTCTTTTTCCTGGGGCTCTCATTCCAGCTACTGAGCTGCCAGACCCCGGGAAAATCAATAACAGAGCAAAACAAAAGGATCTTCTTTCTTTTCATATTTGTTCCCAACAGACTAGTGAATGTCTTATCCTTTTGCTGATAGACTAAGAACAACCATACCTATGTACTGATGCAGCACACAGTTTACATAATGTTTCCACTTAATGCTGATCATGACCCTGTGAGTTGGGCAGTGGAAATGTGTCGCATATCCCCATTTCAAAGAGGAGGAAACTGAGACTCTGAGAGGTAAGATAACTTGTTCAAGATGACTCACAAGTTGATGGAAGAACCGGCAGGAAAAAGTAGGTTGTATACACACACACACACACACATATATGTTCCTGTGTATATATATATATTATACACACACATGTACATACATACATATATCTTTTTTTTTTTTTTTTTTTTTACATGGGCAGGCACCGGGAAATGAACCCAGGTCCTCTGGCATGGCAGGCAAGCGTTCTTGTCGCTGAGCCACTGTGGCCCCATACATATATCTTTTAATTACACCATGCTGAAATTAAAAGAGCCATCTTCTCTGTCTAAAAAAAAAAAAAAAGTATTTTCTCAAAAAGCATTTATAGCAGAAGCAGTTGCCTACATTATTTAGGGCCTTGTACATTATTTACATTGTTCTGTTCCTCAAGAACATTCTAGAATGAAGATATTATTATTCGTATTTTACAAAGTAAGAAATTGAGTCTCAAATAGGTAAAACAGCCTGCTGACAGTCACAGAGCCAACAACTGAGCAAAACTGAGTGTCTAGCCGAGTGCCCACAACTTGTACTGCCTCAAGGACCCAAAAGAACACCAGTGGCCAAGATTCCAGGCAATTCTTTACTGGACTCTTCTGATACCTGCTGGTTCTGTGACCTGGGCAGGTCTTGTAACTTTGCTGAGTGTGTTTTCTCTTCTACAAAGGTAATAATAGATGTGCGCAGGGCAAGGCTCTGAACCCACCTCCTGGCTCCCCCGGAATGAGAGTGGCACCCTGTGGCCCAGCTGAACAGGGGCCATGCCTCTGCCAGACCCTGCTGAGGTTTGAGAACTTGTCCTTAACACTTGCAAATCAAAGGATTGGAAAATTGAGGATTTAAGCAGCTGAATTCATAAACTTAGATTTCCTCATCTTAATAAATGTTGGCTTGATTTCAGTTTCAGATCTCCACAAACTACTCAAGTTGGAAAAGTTTGAGGTCAGTGACAAAAGAATCTTTGGAGGACTGGACATGTAGCAAAAAAACTTTCATATCAAATACTTCTAAACTGAAGTAGCAATAAACTGAAAGGTATCCAGACCTTGGAACCTTTGAAAGACTTAGATTATCTGAAGACTTCAACTGTGGGGTCACCAACCTGAACAACTATCTCAAGGGCACCTTCAGGCTCCTGCCTCAACTGACCTACCTGGACCGCTAGGGCAGAGAGGACCCAGAGGTCCCCAACTCTATGCCAAGGTAGACAGTGTGGTCGAGAAGAAGAAGAGGAGGAGTGGAGAATGAGGATGGTGAGAAAGAAGAGACTGATGACTTGTCCAGAGACAAGCCAATGGAGAGGAAGACTTTGAACCTCATGGAGAAGTTGACGAAGACTAAAGAGAATAAGAATGAGGATAAGACGACGTAGAAGAAGAAAGCAAGAGGCAAAAAGAGGTAGAAAGAAACAGATGATGATGAAGAAGATGAGTAAGACCAAATAAGTGCAAAAAAAAAAGAACTGTTTAGTCTTGCTTGGACTGCTCCTTTGGATTTGATAGCTGTCATAAAAAAAAAAGAAGTAGTTGTAATACAAACTCCAGGAAACTCACCAACCCAAAGAACCAAAGAATAGTTCCTGTGATATTCTGCTTTCCTCCATTTAATCCCTCTTGGAAATCTATTACTCTGCTTGGGACCTTCACCAGGACAAAATTGTAAGCACAGTTAGGTTTTTGTGTAAGATCTGCTGTAATGTGGCTAACTGTGATGAGTGATTCCTAACCACCTGTGTCTACCATTTACGCCGAGGTTGTAACAGCATTTTTGCTTTCTGTACAACCAAGCTTTGTAAATAAAATCTTAGCAGTTTTGGGGGAAAGGGTGTGAGAAGGATAATAATATCTTCCCCAATTGCTTTATAGGTTTACCGTGAGGTCTAAATCCATACATTCAACAAATGTTCCATCAATAAATATCAGTTGAGTGCTAACTATGCACCATCCACCATTCAATACTCTGGGAATACATGGTGGACACAAAAGTTGAAAATACCTGCCATCATGGAGTTTATGGTCTAGGAGGTCAAATAAACTAATTGTTATAAAAATGTTGAAATTTTAAAGTATCAGACAAATTTTTCTATTCCTTATACATGCTCACACTATTTTCACGGCTCAAGGAGTTCTTTCCTTCATCGGCACATTTCCAAATCTTACCTCTTCTTCGAAATCCATCTTAAATGCTATCCTCTGTAATATGCTTTCCTGATTCCCCCAACCAAAAGCAATCTCTTCCTAATTTCAGTTACTTAATGCCAACTTCCTGAACCTTTCACATTCTTAGGGACATTACTTTCCTAACTGGTACCTTCTCAAAGACAAAATCCACGTCTGTTGTATTTTATAACCCTACAGTACTCAGTATAGGATCTTGTGCATAGAAGGTTCTGGATATTTAATGAGTGAGTCAATGAATGAGCAAACATTAAGTTCATAGCCATCTGTCACTTGTACATTAAGGCCTCAAAAATCCCAACAGGGATTGTCAAATTCACTGAAACCTTCCGACATTACCAATAGCTGAGATCTAGGTAGTACTTATTTAAAAGTCAGATAGTCAAACACAGCCATTCACAGAATAACTAAGCTGAGAAAGGTACAAGGAATGCATGCATTAAAGCTCCACAAAAACTTCCCAAAGGATGTAAAATCTTTCCAAATCCGCAACTGAGTAAAAGCTGAAGGATATGAAACATCTCATCCAAAGTTAAAATGTAAGTGTATGGAAAAGCCAGGATCTGAATCCAAGTCCCTGTGACTCTGCTGTATGTAATCATAACTACTCTCCCATCTGCCTATTTCACTGACAATAAAAAGAAACTCTCCCTATTTTCCATATGGTCGGTCTCCACTTCATCCCTAATGGCCTTCTTTGAAATGTGAGGTTAGACTTGGGGCAGAGGGACATGTGGAACACGTTAGAGACCACTTGAGGCAAGAGTTACAAGCACCTCTTGTGTAAATCACACTGGCATCTCCCCTTTAGGGAGGTGCATGGGGAGACTTGTTTCTCAACTCAATTCATCTTAGGCCCCCATTTTCTTATTTTGTGAAAATGGCAGCTATTTTAATCAAATTTCCTGCAATTTTTATAAAATTGTCTTAAAATGCCAAGGAGTGAAAAATCCTCTCCAAACGACCTTTCCTTATGGCAAAAATTATTTCTAAAGCGTAAGCATGCAAAATGTTTCCTTTTAAATCTGGCAGTCAGTGTTGGGAATTAAAGCTAAAGCGAACAGATTTCATGATATTTGTATAGCAATTTTAGACGCTGTTTGGGGTGGGGTGGGGTGCCCCAAGCGCGAAGTGGCAATGGGGATGGAATGTTGAAAAGACGAAAGAAGTCACCAGAGCCAGAGATGGACAGCAGGGTCTGTGTAACTTGGGAAAGTTATAGCAGGCAGGCCCCAAGGTCAGGGACTTTGCCCTGGTAAGTGCCTGAAGGATCTGTGCTTCCTACATGGGATAACTCAACAGGAGAGGCCAGCCTTGTCCTGAACAGCCGTTCAAATACCCATGCTTTTCTCAGAAAATGTCCAGGACACGGAACATGCCACTGGACAGATTTTCATCATAGGAAAACTACAGTTAAATTCTGAAAAGGTAGCTTCAGACATTCAGACAAATGCTGTTAGGTAGCCGCTCAGGAAGCAAAGTAATGTGGCCTGAGACAAACTTCCCCTGGAAGGCAGAGGGGCTCTAGATGGCTTTCCTTCTCTGAAGATGAGTCAGATGCTGTGATTCTGATGGGAAAATCTTCCATGTGTCCAGGTCCTGGGCTCTGTCAATGGATCAGACCTTTGATCTAGGCTAACCATAAATGGCCCCCTTTTAGGTTCCATGGGAATGTGTTCATTAATTATTCAACAAATATTGATTGACCACCTACTGTGTGTCAGGGCCTGTTCTAGGTTCTAATGTGAACAAAGCATGCACAAATCCATGTAAAGTTGGAGATTACACTCAGTGGGAGAGAGAAAATAAATACCTAATCATACAGTAAATTAGAGATGAAATGTCTTATGGTTAAAAATAAGTCAAGACACTTGGCAGGTGAACTCACTGTCCTCCTCCCTACATGGGACATGACTCCCAGGGGTGTAAATCTCCCTGCCAACGTGGGACAGGACTCCTGCAATGAGCCAGGACCTGGCATCATGGGATTGAGAAAGACTTCTTGACCAAAAGGGGGCAGAGAGAAATGAGTCAAAATAAAGTTAGGGTCACTCAGAGATTTCAAACAGAGTCAAGAGATTATCCTGGAGGCTATTCTTATGCATTGTGTAAATATCCCTTTTTAGCTTATGGTGTATTGGACTGGCTGGAGGGAAGTACCTGAAACTGTTGAGCTGTGTTCCAGTAGCCTTGATTCTTGAAGATGATTGTATAAAGATATAACTTTTACAATGTAACTGTGTGATAAGGTGAAAACCTTGTGCCTGATGTTTATTCAGGGTATGGACAGATGAGTAAAAAAAAGGATAAACAAATAATAGGGGGAGATAAGGGTAAAAATTGGGCGGATTGAAATACCATGGGTCAATGAGAGGGAGAAGTGAAGGGTATTGGATATATGAGTTCCTTTTTCTTTTTTTTTTTTTTTTTTTGGAGTGATACAAATGTTCTAAGAATGAATGAAGAATACACAACCATGTGATGATATTGTGAGCCATTGATTGTATAATATGGTAGGACTATATATGTATGTAATATTTTTCAATAAAAATATTTAAAAAATTTAAGGCAGGCAGTGGTGGACTATGACTGTGATTAAATATATAAATATAAAAAGGTTCTTTCATGACTTGGAACAAATGTATGACAAATACTAAAGTGGTATATGGAAGAAAATGTACTTATTACAAACTTTGGACTAGAGTTAACAGTAGTATTTTAATATTGTTTCATCAACAGTAACAAATGTACCACATTAATAGAATAGTCGACAAGAGTGGGGAGGATAAGGGACATAGGATGTTTTGGATTTTCATTTAAATTTTTATTTTATATTATTAGTACTATTTTGGATTTTTGAAAACATTTTAAAATTGATTGTGGTGATTGATTGCACAACTTTGTGATAATACTGGGAGCCACTGATTGTACACATTGGATAGATTGTATAGTAAGCACATGTATCTCAATAAAATTGCATTTAATTTTTTTTTTGAAAAATAAGGCAGGCAGGGCGGTGTGATGGTGGCTTAGCAGGCAGAATTCTCACCTGTCATGCCGGAGACCCGGGTTCGATTTCTGGTGCCTGCCCATGCCAAAAGAAAAAAAAAAAAAAAAAAAGGCAGGCGAAGAGAACAAAAAATCAATTTAATCTAAGCTTTAAACAGAGTGGTCAGAAGCCCCTTACAACATGAAAAAGTTAGATTGGCCAAAGCCCAAATACCCCTAAAGAGTGGGATGGAAAGATCAAAGGTGATAGTGGAGTTACACAGAGAAGGTAGGGTTTAAAAAATGAGTGTGATTGCTGAATCATTAAATTGATATTTCTTTTAGTCTCCAATATCTTAGAGCAGCTAGAAGTAAAAACTTAGAGTTGTAGAAGTGTAACCAATACCAAACTCTGAAATCTGTTCTACACCCAACTGTTGTGCTGTGCTTTGAAATTTATTGTTTTTTTGTATATATGTTATTTTTCACAAGAAAGAAAAAAAAAAGTCGACTGTGATTATTAAAAAAAAAATTATTCTTTCTAGCCTCCTATTTCCTGGGGAAGCTAGAAGGAAAAATCTGAGATGACAGTATGATATCCCATGACAAACTCTGGGATCTGTCCTGTAACTAGTTGTTGAAGAGTGCTTTGAAAACTATTGCTTTTTCTTTCTTTGCTTGGTATATACGTTATGGCATACAATAAAAAAAAAGTTAAAAAAAAAAAAAAAGTGGTGAGAGACCTCACTTAGAAGGTGAAATTTGAGCAAAGATTTGAAGGAAGTGGGTGGGGAAAGGAGGAAACTAGGAGGGAGAGAGCTAACCATGAGGGTCCCTGGGGAAATGAGTTTCAGGCAAAAGGTACAGGTATAAAGGACCCAAGTTGCGTTTGTGGCCAGCGTGCTCAGTGAATTCACAGCAAAGAGGACAGAGTGGTGTGAGCAGACCGAGCAAGGAAAGTATTACAAGCGATGAGGTAATAGATGTAACAGGGCTGGTATGGGTTGAACTGTACCCTGCAAAAAAGTTTAGTTGAAGCTTCAGTACCTCAGAATGTAACCTTTCAGGAAATAGGGTTGTCATAGATGGAATTAGGAACATTAAAATGAGGCCATCCTGGAGAAGGGTGAGCTCTTAACCCAATTTGACTGGTGTCTTTATAAGAAGAGAAGACACTGGGAAAATACTATGTGACAACTAAGACAGAGATAGTTACTGCAAACCAAGCAACTCCAAGAACTGCCACCAAACCACCAGAAGGTAGGAAGAGGCAAAGAAGAATTTCCAGCTACAGTTTCAGAGGGAGGATGGCCCTGGAATCACCTTGCTCTTCAAACTTCTAGCCTCTGGAATTATAGGCCAATAAATTAGGTCATTTTAAGCCATCAAGTTCATGATACTTTGTTATGTCAGTCCTAGCACACTAAGAAAGAGCACAGAGGGTATAGGGGTCTGTAGGGCATTCTGTGGACTTGGGCTCTTATTCTAAACAGGATAGAGAAAGGAAAGGGTTTTGAACCCAAGATTAATTTGATCTGACCTGGGTTTTAACAGATCACTCTTGTTGCTGGGTAGGGCCTGGGCAAAGCTAAGAGGGTTTTGTAATGATCCAGGCAAGAGATAATGGTGATTTGGTCCAGAATGCTGACAATTGGCTTTGAAACATATATTGAAAGCACAGCCAAAAAGACTTGTTGAAACCTTCTGTGTGAGACTAAAGCAAAAAATGTTTATTTGTTACAAAATTTATATTTTGACTAGTGCATTTCCTAATATAACTTATGTAGATAGTTTGATTGAACGCCATAAGTACTTGGAATCTCAGGTAGGACATGAGATTTTGTTGGTTTGTCCAGAGTGATGCCCCGATGAATCCCAGAGTGATTCGATCAGTGAGTGGAAAAGTATCTGCAAAGCCCCCTTCGGGGAGTGGTGAGAACGGGGAGAAATTTAACTTCCCCAAGTTAAATTCTTGATATTCTCACAAGCAGTGTGGACAACCAAAGCTATAGGCTGAGCCCCCAGTCTTGGGGTTTGTTCATATGAAACTTAACCCCACAAAGAATAGGTCAAGTCTACTTAAAATTTAGGCCTAAGAGTCACCCCCAAGAGAGCCTCTTTTGTTGCTCAGATGTGGCCTCTCTCTCCAGCCAACACAACAAACTCACCACCCTACCCCTCTCTATGTGGGACATGACTCCCAGGGGTGTGGACCTTCCTGGCAACGTGGGACAGAGATCTTGGAATGAGCAGAGACTCAGCATCAAGGGATTGAGAAAAACCCTAGAATGAGCTGAGACTCAGCATCAAGGGATTGAGAAACCTTCTCGACCAAAAGGGGGAAGAGGGAAATGAGACAAAGTGTCAATGGCTGAGAGATTCCAAACAGAGTCGAGAGGTTATCCTGGAGGTTATTCTTATGCATCAAGTAGATATCATCTTGTTATTCAAGATGTAAGGGAGAGGCTGGAGGGAACTGCCTGAAAATGTAGAGCTGTGTTCCAGTAGCCATGTTTCTTGAGGATGATTGAATAATGATACAGCTGTCACAAGGTGACTGTGTGATTGTGAAAACCTTGTGTCTGATGCTCCTTTTATCTACCTTGTCAATAAAGGAGTATAACATATGGAATAAAAATAAATATAGGGGGAACGAATGCTAAAATACATTTAGTTTGAAATGCTAGTGATCAATGAAAGCGAGGGGTAAGGGGTATGGTATGTATAATCTTTTTGTTTTCTTTCCTGTGTTCCATTTATTTCTTTTTCTATTGTCTTTTTATTTCTTTTTCTGAATTAATGCAAATGTTCTAAGAAATGATGAATATGCAACTAAACGATGATATTGTGAATTACTGATTATGTATGTTGTTTTATTTTGTTTCTTTATTTTTTAAATTAATAAATAAATTTAAAAAAAAAGACTTGTTGACAGATAATATAAGAAAAAGAAGATTCAAAGCTATTCTTTGGCTTGACCAACTCTACAGATGAAGTCACTATTAACTGAGATTAGAAAGTCTGCACGTGATATAGGTTTGAGTAGATGAAGATCAGAAATTTAGTTTTGGATCTATTTAGTATGAGATGTTTCTTAGAAATTCAGGGGAAGAGATCAAGTGGGCCAATGGACATACAGAGCTGGGCTCCAGGGGAGACTGAGAATGGAGCTTATGTTTGATTGTTATCAGCATGTAGATGGTGTTTCAACAGATGAAATCATCACAAGCCAAGAAGTAGACAAGAAAAGGTTCAAAATTGAGCTGTGGGTCACTCCAATGTTAAGGAGAAAAAAACTGCTAAAAGGCATGGCATCCTGGGAACCAAGTGAAGAAAGCATTCCTCATAGGAGGGATTATACTAATAGGTGAAGATAATGCTTCTGAACTAACCACCGGATTCAATAATGTAGAAGTAAAATGACTTCGGATTAAAGGGAGTGGCGGAAGTGATGTTTTGATTAGAGTAGGTTTGAGAGAACAGAAGAGAAGAATTAGCAAATACAGGCAACTCTTTCAAACAATTTTGGCCTGAAAATTCAAATAAATGGGGTTGTAACTGAAGAGAAGTGGTATTAAGAATATTGTCTTTTTCTTGTTGTTGTTGTTTTTGCTTGTTTGTTTCAGACGGAAGAAGTACAACATGTTTATTGGTTGACAAATACGCTCCAATAGAGATAGAAACCTCTGTTTCATCAGTGAGAGAGGAGAACTGATCAAGTGACATCCTTGCAAAGGCAAGAAGGGACTGGCCAGCGGCAAGTGGAAGGGCTGATCTAAGGTAAATAAATGTGTGGATAGTTCATCAGCAATAAGAGGAGAGCATACAGAATAGATATGACCCAAACTCCTGGTGTGTGAGTAGATGTGATAGTGACACTTCATGAAAAATTTTTATGGTTGTTTCTTAGTTTTACTCAATCAACTAGGAAACAACATCTTTCCCTGAAAATGACAACCTGGAAGGTGCTGACTGGAGAAGAGAGGAGTGTGTTAGATTCAGTTGTCAACTTGGCCAGGTGAGCATACCTAGTTCTGTTGCTGCAGACACAAGCCAATGGTACATGAACCTCATCTGTTGCCAATTACATCTGCAGTCAACTAGGAGGCGTGTCTGCTGCAATGAGTGACTTAATTGGCTGGTGCTTAAATGAGAGAACGCAATGTAGCACAGCCTAAGCAGCTCGGCATTCCTCATCTCAACACTAGCAGCTCAGCCCAGGCCTTTGGAGATGCAGAAAGAAGTCATCCATGGGGAAAGTTGTTGGAACCCAGGGGCCTGGAGAGAAGACCAGCAGAGACCATCTTGTGCCTTCCACGTAAGAAAGAACCTCAGTGGAAAGTTAGCTGCCTTTCCTCTGAAGAACCAACAAAATAAATCCCCTTTTATTAAAAGCCAATCCATCTCTGGTGTGTTGCATTCCGGCAGCTAGCAAACTAGAACAAGGAGGTATGAAATAGATGTCCAGAAGGACGGTAAAGCAAAGAACCTCGGCAAATTCTAGGAAGCTTTAAGTGCCCACAAGGTTCGAAGTCATACATTTAAAGTGGGGCCGATCAGCACAGTTGTGTGTTTTTACTCCAGCCACACTCAGCTGCCCAGGTAACGGTGTATTCAAAACAAGAACTTGAAATCTCTAAGGATTTAGAAATCAAATAAAAGACTCAAAAGGGTAGAAGGAAAGCACAGTGTTTTAAGATATTTGCCTTTATTTTAAAACTTGTGCATTAAAGAGTGTGAGTTCACCGATGACTTATTTATATCTGTGACCAGCTCAAAATAGTTGAGACACCCAAAAAAGCTTATTGAATTGAAGATTGCTCAGATGGCACACAGTGGACAAAATACCAAACTAAGTGTAGGAAAATTTTGGTATTAGTTCCAGGTCTGACTTTCACTCACAGAGCTCCCTCAGGCAAATTATCCTGTGTCTCTGAGTTTTAGCCCTTTGCATAAAAATAAGAATAGTAATTGAAAGTGGCCAACCCCTCCATTTGCTTGGGACTGATTTGATTCTAGCACTGAAAGCCTTCAGGACAAACTGGGACGATTGATCAGTCTTCTCCAAGAGTTTTTAACGAGAGCAAAGAAATGGACTGAAGTAAAGGATCTACAAACCTAAAACAAATAAGTTGCTGGGGTTGAATGTGTCTAGTCTGGTTGTTACTCAAATTTTTTTCTCAAAGAACTCAAAGAAGGAACCCAAGATGGCCATTTCCTAGCACTGAAATACCATTTCAGTGGTATTTGGTGAAATAAGGAAAACTATACAATAAGTTTTTTGTTAAGCTAAATGTATTCCATTTACACAACAATCTTTTAAAATTACAACTTTCCACTTCGGGGTATTAAAAGTTTCTGTCTTTTCTGTAACAGCCATGATAGTTTGCTTTATAATTTCCTTATTTGGCCAAAGAAGGAGTTGTCAACTTCTCTTTTTTCTTTTTCAAAAGAAGTCCCCCAACTTCTTTTTAAAATTGTTCTACTCTTCGAAATCCAAAAGGCTAAAAACCCTTGCCCTAGAGCACATTATAAGGAGCTCTGGAATTTACACTGCTTAACTGTCTGTCCTCAAACACAATTTAGCCCTCTTTTCAAAGTCCTAAATTGTCTCAGGTATGCTTACTCCAGTGAGCTTTTCACTGTTCCCGCATTCTGACAGCCCCTGAGCAACTAGATTGTTCCTGTTGACACACTCAGCTTTTGAACTTTAAGAAGCTTGGGTCAGGTCACTTTCTATAAAAATACTCATTTCTTTGAAATTCGCTTTTCTCACAGATCCAACAAGGCCCACATTCACTGGCATTCAAAAATGCCTTCACAGCTTTCCCTTTGTATTTTTCTTTTTCTTTTTTTTTCCAGGTGTGTTAGAGAAATTTGTTAAGTTACTCCACCAAAAAAGAAAAAAAAAAAAAAGACTACGTTACTTTTCTGCATTTAAATAGCTTGAAGATTAGCCTAAGGTGAGGTGAACTCAGAACTTAATTGCATCTGTCTTGGTGAAACAAAATCACCTCTCTTGACCACCCCTTCAAGGAAAGGGGAGGAGAAAGGAAAAAAGCCAAAGAAAACCTCCAAACCCTTGACGGTTTTCTACAGTCTAAGCCACTGCTGTGTGTTTTATACTGAATCTCTAATGTGATCTCCAGCTTGAAACCGAAAGCGAGATATTTTTACTCTTATTGTATAGATGAAGGTCAGAAATTTTAAGTAGCTTGTTCAAGATCATACAGCTAGTAAATGGGAGAGATCTGAAATCAATAAAACGAAGCCACACTTTTGCAGGTGACCTTTCTTGTGATCAGTAACAAATTTCTCTTTGAGTTTCCTGATCTCTTAGCCTTTCTGTATATTTCAGTTGCTTTCCCCTTAAAACAATAGGGATATTAAGCATGAGAGGATAATAAACATTCTGAGAACACCTTTTCCTTTCTAAATTGTCCTCTGGATTTTGGTGTGTCCAAAATCCCAAAAGATTATGTTCCAAATTCAATCAATATGTATAGAATACTCCGTTTCAATCTAGCTTTCTGCTATACATGGTAAGGCTTACAAAAGGGTTGTAAAGAGGTTTAAGACAAGTTATTTTGGGGGCATTCTATTCAACTGACTCTAGACTACCACCTTGACTGTTGAAAACTTCATTGATGAAGTCCAATATGGATCCCGGTTCTTGCATTTATGAATAAAGTAGCCTGAATATGTCATAAAATAAGAATCTAGTCTGTGTTTTCCTTCTTTCCTAAACCATCATCTTCATTCACATCAAATGACAATTTGCTTTCTCAATTTCTCAAGTTGAGACAGTTGTCTGTATATCACAAATGAGATCTCATTGCAAAATAATATAGTTCTCATCCTAGCAACTCGTAGAAACCACCGTTTATTAAAAGCCTATTATGCGCCTAACATTATTTTAGGCGGTTTCCATGCATTTCCTTATTTAATCCTCCTTTCAACCTTATAAGGTAGGAACAAATAGTATCTACACTTTATAGATGAGAAAATGAGAAAACTGAGGCTTAGAAAGAATCCCCGAAGTGTCCAGGCTCACAGGACTAGTAAGTAGCTAATTAAGTGGCATCAAGCCCAGTCTTTTTTCTGCCCCTGATGCTCACTATTGTCATCTTTAAAACTGAGGATGTTCCTCTACATTAAATTAATTTATTTCTCAGCTCCTATGAGAAGTCATGTCCTTCATTACATTGTACATCTCATGTACATTTCTCTTCACCCTCCAACTGCCATTTAAATATATGTTCCAAGAATTTCTTCTGATTCTACTGCTTCCTTCCCAGTGGCCCTTTCCTTGTGTGGCTTCAGCATGCCTCCCAAATCCCTATCTTCCCTGGTAATGATCAAAGCCAAGAAAAGAATAGAGGATCAGAAATCATGATGTTTTTTCAGTCGTTCTGAAAATCTGTACAATTTGAAAGACGTTTGCTGGGTTGATCTTGTTGGGGTTGTAGGCCAGCCAAGGGAATGAGCAGAATGCACAGTCTAGACTCATTCTGGTTGTCTCCTTCTCCTTGCAATGAGAGACTTGGGGCACAAGAACTTCTTTTTAACAAGCATGCCAGTTGAAGCTGATGCAAGTAGTGGGCACATCACACTTTGAAATACTCAGGCCCAGTCATTTGCAAATAGAAATCAGAATTGCCTAATAAATCAAACAGGTACCAAAGAAGTTCCTAGGGTAGGTTTAATAAGGAAAAGCCAATATGGTAGAGAAAAAGATTAGGGCAGGCTGTCAGGGAATGAGTTCAGGACTGGGAGTCAGATCATGGGCCCCAGCTGTTTTCATCTAGGCAAGATATTTAACAGCCTCCTTTGCAAGTTTGTCATGGGCATAAGATTAAGTTTGCAAAATCCCTTGCATGAGACCAGACATATATAAAGCATTTCATAAGCATCCACTAAATCAATGAAAAATATCATGTGCTCCTTAAATGGTAGCAAAATTAGTAAAATTAATTATTGTTAATTATTTGTAATATTATTCATAATGTGATGCAGCAGTGAATAGTTGTCTATTTTTGAAAAAAAAAAATAAAACAGAAAATCCTATTAGAGGAAAGAAGCAAAGCTTTATGTTATAGTGACAGTAATGAAAACGAGAAGTAACATTTTGAGAAGCCAGGCAAAGGGCACAAATTCACTTAAAGAATGGGCTTCTTTGGGTGTGTTCGCATACCAGGAGGCTAACCACTAAAGGAGTAGAAAGGAAGAAGAAAAATCCCTCATCTTGTTTTGGCTTGTGCAACCGGAGAGGGTTGGGATTTTGGAAAGAAAGCCTGTATTTATGCTTTACCTTAACTTGATTTACTGTAACCGACAAGCCAGCTTAAAACGAGGGGCTGTGTCTCCCCAGGTTTGCCATCTCACCTCTCCTGCTTTGTAGGAACCAGAAAGCATTACCTGTCAGAGGATTCAAAATTTAATTTCAACTGTCCCTCTCAGACTCCCCTGGAGCAAAGAGGAAATGAGCTGCTGTGGTTTCAGAATACTTCCTGGATGCAGGGCAAGCAGCACTCCAAGTATAAACAGGTAGTTGTGAGATGAAGCCAGATTAGCCACAGATAAACTGCAATTTGGATAGTTTACTTCTGAGAAATTGAAAAACGTATGCATATAAGAGCTATTTCTGTTATAATGTGTGCTTTCAAGCTGTAGCCAAAGTAGTTTTATTCTCTTTCTGGGGGAGGGAATCTATACTTTAGAGGTCCAAAGGGTTAAAACTGAGAAGAGAAAAATCTCCATTTCCCTCTCTGCTTCTTTCATCTCACGGTGTTAGAACCTGGTCACAGGAGCAGTTACTTGACTAAGAAATGGAACGTCAGACTTTTACCTTCTCTTTCCCATATAGTTTAACTGCCTTCATGATTCTCTAGAGAAATGAGTCTTATATTCATTCATTCATTCCTCTAAGCAGAAATTCATTTACCTATATAGCAGATGTTACTTGAGCCAGGTTTGTGCTAGGCACAGGCAGCACAATGATAAAGAAGGTCATGGATGTGCTCCACTAGTTTGTTAAAGAGAATGGGCAACCAAAAGAGAAATGCAATTCACTGTGATACATGAAAAGACAAAAACAAGTTCAGGATGCTATTGAAAGTCAGAAAAGAAGCATCTAATCCAGGAGAGCACAGGGGATGGGGTGGGGAGCAGCCTGAAATCTTTCCAGAGAAATAGACAAATAAGGTTATACTTGGAAGACAAGTGCATGTTAGGTGTTAGCTAGGTTGCAAACAAAGAGAACAGCACATTGTAATGCTGGGCTTTTTAATAACTAAAAGTTCAACCTGGAGGGAACAAGGCTGGTAGAATGGAGATGAACCAGAAAAGTAACCCTTACAAATCTTCATAAAGAGTTTGGACTAAAAGTAATAGCATACCTTTGTAGAGGTTTTCTTTTTGTTTTTGTTTTCGTTTTTGTTTTTGCATGGGCCAGCACCGGGAATTGAATCAGGGTCTCCGGCATGACAAACGAGAACTCTGCCTGCTGACCCACCATGGCCTGCCCCTCTGTAGGGTTTTAAGCAGGACAGTGAGTTGGTTAGATTCGTATTTTAAAGATCTCTCTAGAGTGCACAGAATGGATGCAGGGGAGGCAAGATTGGAATTGGGGGGTCTTATAAAACCATAGAAGAGAGATGCCTGTGACCCGAACAAGGATAGTGGTTCCAGAGATAAAGAGAGATAAGGAGAAACAGAGCAGGAGTACTCTGGAGAGAACCTTCATACGGTGATAGAGGTCTGACGTCTGCGAAAGGAGAGTAGGAAGGAAGGAGAACTGGGTAGGAAGAGCTTCCAGCTGCAATGCATGGCAGAGAGTCTAAACCAGACCTGTGGGGAGTCCTGGAGCAAAGGGTGCTCATTAAAGGAGCGCTGCATGGGACAGAGAGAGCTGGGACCCATGAGGGAGAGTGGCCTCACATAGAGATGCAGGGGCTTGGCAGCTGGAGGATGCAGGATAACCACACTCTTGGCAGCTCCTGGTTCTCTCTTGAAGGGAGAGAGACCCTTCAAGTTCTCTAAAACTTAAAAAAGAATGAATCTTAGGTGGCTGCCTTGGGCAAATGGGGGGTGATGGTACTATTTAGGAAGATAGGGAAAAATAGAGACAAAATCACATTTTTCAGGGAGCAGAGAAGTTGATGATGAGTTCAAATTTGAGTATGTTTGGGGATGCCTCTCAGAAATCCAAGAGGAGATGGCAAATGGGAAAATAGAACTAGGGGTCAAGAACACAGAGAACTGAGAGGTCTGGGCTAGAAATATGAGGTAGTGAACAGGACTTCCAAGGGACAATGTACAAAATAGGAAGGAAAATGCAATGGGAAGGGGAGTGAAGGGGAGGGAGGAGAAGAGAAGAGAAAAAAGAAGAGAACCCTGGGACAGAATTTTAAGGAAAGCTACTTTTAAAGAATGAGAACACAAAGAATCAATGAAGAATTCGGCGAAGGAAGTAGTAGATAAGCAGGGAGATAGTAAAACACAGTATTGTAGGAGGTGAAAGAGAATCTAAAAGAAGAAAAATGGATCATGCCTTCACAGCTGTAGAGAAAATAAAGGTTTAAAAGTGCCGGTTGAGCTTACACACGCAGAAAAGCCAGGGACAACTTTGGCAAGAACAGTTTCAATGGACCCATGGAAACGAACACTTGTTGAATAAATTGCAGGCTGGGAAGTAAAAGCGTTATATTGAGCAAAACATAAAATATGTCTCTAAAGGGGGCAAGAGACATTGTGGAAATTAGGAGGGGAAACAGAGCTTGAGGGAATTTTTGTATGTTTTTTTTTTAAGTTTACAGACACTTGAGATATTCAGGTAACGACAGGAAGGAACCAGTAGACAGGGGAAGGTTGAAGATTTTAGAAAAGGGGGATAAGGAATAGAGTTAGGCCACCAAAGAGTCAGGAGGGATAGCACTGAAAGCCCAGACAGAGGAACTTACCCAGGATAAGAGAAGAGATACTTTCCCACTGCAAGTGAAAAGACAGAGGAAAAAAAAGATGTTCGGGGTGAAAAAAGTTTGCAGTCTTTTTGGCAATAGGTGGAGAGAATTTTTATCTTATGATTTCCAAGTGCTGTGAAGTGGATAAGATCACCTGTTAACAGTTTGGGAGAAAAGGTGGCTGGATCTACAGGTAGAGCAAAGTGGAGAGATTTTCCATGGTGCCTGCAGAGCACAGGAGAGAAGCAACCGGGAAACCTGGGAGAGGCAAAGCAGTTTTGAGAGCCCAATGGGGAACCAAGTATCCTTCCCATGAAGGTGGAAGCCTTTTCTTTTACTTGATCTGGGCTCCTGTGGACATTTTTCTTTTAATAGTAGTGATTTTGAAATAAGTTGAACTTTCCATATTACCATACAGTCAATGTTGTTACCTGGTCAAGTCCCTTACCCTCTTTTTCCAATGAAAAGAAAGAAATTTACATGCTTCTGTAATTGTAACCTGACTCTGTTTTCAAACTGGCTAAACCACTCTCAACTCTTTTAAGAAAAAAATCAATGAGAGATCTTTTGAAGTCTCTTGATAACATTATGAAAAGTTCTAGCCCTACATCAACTTCTAAAACACCAAATTAGTTAACCCTTTCGAGCACCTGACGTGGCATGTCTAGTACATCTATTAAATTTGCATTAATTAGTCTAATATTTATTCATTAAATCTAAGAAGTATGGGAGCACAAAGTACTCAACTCAAGAATTTAATCTAATGAAGAATCACATGAACCAATCAGTAAATGAGGTTTCAGGCATGTATTTCTTTGTTCAAACAGAAACTCAGTTTACCAAATAGATCAAAGTAACAAACAACAATTACTATCGCTAAAATAGCATCAACTAATCTTTCGTCCTAACCTATCCAATACACCCCACAGCCTCTAAGAGGTCCCCCTGACACACAGAGGGATCTGAAAATCCAGTTTAAAAACTATTGATTAGCACTAACAACCCATTTAGCAAATATTCCTCATAGGAGAAGAAGCAGTACATTTGCCCAAGAAGGCATTCTTAAATTTTACTTGGGCTCTTGTCCCTAGCAGAAGGCTACTGGGATACACTATGATGGTACAGGGTATCAATTTTGATATGAGAATTTGCCACAGAATAAAGAATCATAATTTATAAGATTCAGCCAAGAAAATTCTTTAAATTTTGTATTTCAATTTGTGAGGCATTCCATGTGATTTATCATTGATTCTGAACTATGATTCTTTGCTCTGATTAGCATGCTCTTAAACAGATTTTCTCTGATTTTAATAATACAAATTCTTACCATATCTCCATAAAGTCAACTGGCTATTACAAATTGGATATTAGGTTAATTGGGAACAGTAATCAAAAATACTTCAATGTAGAAATTCTCTTTAACCAGTAGTGATAACGCATATTTCAAAAGCAGATAACTCCAACACTTAGCATTATTGCTGTAAAGTCTCCATTCGGGGAGAATCAAGGTGACCTATTTTGAGCAAAAGACTGAATGTAGTCACTAGCAAATGGGCATCTTTTTAAATATGATCAAAACACCTTTTTCCTGGTCCTTTTCTTTTTCTTGCCAAATTCTTGAAAATGGATGGCTGATGTTACAGGTGAGGTTTAGAATAATACCTTCTTTTTTCACAGCTCAGGAATTTATAAGGAAGGTCCAAGAAAGGACTGGAAAGGAAAAGAAAGAAATATTTATTGATCATACACTATGTCCCACAAAGAGGTGATAGTTACCATTTGGTAAGTACATGCAATACTAAAACAAGCCCTTGCAGATACCCTTTCACTTCAATCTTTACTACATCCCTACTAATTAGGGATTATTATTCCCTATTTACAGATGAGAAGACTAAGGCTCACATGGTCAGATTAAACAACAATCTTCCCCTGAGGCCTTCCTTGATCATCTCTGCCTTCCCAAATTGATTTGATCCCTCTCAGGTACTTGTACACACCTCTACTTTGCTCTATTTAATAAATAGATTTGACTGGCTTGAAATTAACTAGCTGACATGTAAGCCTGTCTTCTCCAGCAGACCTGTAGTTACTTGTGGACACTTGGACACAAACAATAAAGAGTGAAGGGAAAAACAAATAGACCTATCTTGAAATAACATACACATACTTCAGTAATAAGAATTTGGTAAAATTTCCTCACAGATGAATTATTATAGCCCACTACAGAAATGGCTTGTCTAATTACAACCAGTGCTTTTGGGGTGCCATTTATTCATAAATGTGTCTTCAAGCAATTTCTACACTCTTTAGTTAATAAGCCCAGCGTTTCTGAGATCTTTTAACAGTTCACTTTAGGGGCCAGGCTGGTTTTATAAGGGGAAATTGAGAAAGTAATGAGCCTAGTTCTACTCCCTGAATCATGCTGATAATTTTATTCAGAAATTTGCTGGCTCCTCTTGCCAGAAATCTAAATGCCATATTGTTTTATGTGTGCCAGTTAAGAATACAAGACCACTCCACCGTTACTTGAAAATGTGGGTCATTAACTTGAGGAAATCTTCTTAAAACCCAAAGACTTTCTAAAGCCTTTCTAAAGTATGGTGGCTTGGCGTGATATACCCCAGAAAACACGTTCTCAATCTTAATCCATTCCTGCAGTGTGAACCCATGCTAAGTAGGATCTTTTGATGAGGTTACTTCAGTTAAGGTGTGGCCCAAAGGAATCAGGATGGGTCTTAATCTTATTACTGGAGAGTTTACAGAGAAGGCCACAGAGAGAGAAGCCACAGGGAGCTTCCAGAAGCTGAAAGTCAAATGGAACCTAGAGGAGAAAGGAGAAGATGCCACTATGGGCATTGCTACGTGACACAAAAGTCAAGGAACACCAAAGGCTGCCAGCCAACCAGAAGATAAGAAACCCAGGAGGGAGCGAGCCCTCAAGCTTCTGAAATAATGAGCCAATAAATTCTTGTTGTGAAGCTAACCCATTGTCTGGTATTTGTTTTATGCAGTTAGGAAACTAGAACAACTGGCACACCCATTTTAAAACAAGATCCAAAAGGCTTTGTATCTTTGTTTATCTCCCAAAATTGACCAGTAGGAAAAGATGCTCCATCTACCAATTTTTTATTCAATTAATGAAGTTGTGTCTAAGGAAGCACCTGGTAAATTTTTAGCTAGTCTTGATTTGCTAAGTGTAAGTCATACAAATTTTGAGCCTTTAAAAGTCTGAGCGATGGGCTCTGAATTCTATCATGGAAGGTTAATGTGCACTTATATCTAATTTTTCTGTAGCATTTACCCTATAATGTGCATGTGCAGTGCAACCATAAAACCCTGCTGCTGTTTTTCCTTTGCCTGGAAATAAATGTCCCTTTTACGGAAAACTCTTTTAACTTTAATGTCAAACAACACACAGTAATAGCCACAAACGAGTAATAATCACTAGTCATTCTAACACGAATTCCTTTTCAATAAAGATTGTTACAGGAGGTTGAATTTTCTTTTTATTATTATTTTTTTAAGTCATGATGATGTTTCACAGTTTCCACAAAAAAGCAAACATGCCTAGTCTGTTTTTGCCAAGTGCCCACTTTAACATGCACAGAAGGAGAAAAAAAAAAAGTAAATTCACTCTACGTTTCCTAGAAGCTCACCACAGAGATGAAGCAATCAATATAGGAGAAGAGAAATAGCTTTTTAAGTAGCCTTAATAAACACACACATACACAGAAGAAATAAGAAGTACTCACACTAAATAGGAAGCATTTACTAAAATCTATGGAAGAATTCACCACTCTGGTTGTAGAAGTAAAGATTTTGGAGAATTCTGACTTTCTAAAATTCCTCCTCCAGGCAGACCTCTCCCAGACTTTCTTCAAGAAAGTGGAATACTCGATGTGATCACTGCCACACCCAGGAAGGCTGCAGGTGAGCTTGGCAAGATTTTAACTACCTCCATTTCCCAGGACAACAGCCTGTTCCTTTCCCTGTAACTGCATCCATTTCTGCAGTTATGTGCCTCAATTAGAAAATTCATTCGAACTTTAAGAAATGGCCTGGAATCAAACTGATTCCCTTAACTGATATTCCTTATTGACCAGTAGAGAAGAAATGCAAATAAATAAGTAAATAAACAACTGCATGAAAGAGAATAAAACAAAAAAACTAACTGGTTACGAGTTAACAGCCACCGTGTGAGAAAATCAAGAAGCCCAGCTTATAGTTCTTCTAGGTCAAGAGTGCTCAGTCTCTGCTGCCTTCTGAAAGTTCACCTGTCATCATACACAGCTGGATCAAGTAACTGCAATCATGTGAATATGTAAGAACACAGTGACTGTAACCTCAGGTGAAAGCCTCGATATAATAGCTATACACCGTGGTGCCCTAAGGAAAAACCAAGGAGAGCCGCACAGCTATGCAGCCGCTCACACCCACTGACAGTGCAGGCCATTATAACAAGGGAAAGCTAGACTCATGTCCTGGGTGCAAATCCTGAAAATGTGATGTATGATCAAGTCTCAGTGCCACATGGGCTGCTTCACTTTTCGCCAGATCCCGGGATAAGAGAACCCGAGGACTCCTTCAGAAGGACCACGTCACACTTGCCTTTTTAAGGGTCAAATCACTGCAAGGCACTGCCCTCCCTCAAGGCTGGCCTGAGGGATAAAGCCTGCTGACCCCCTGGTTGACGGCAGAACTTGCAGAAGCCCCAGACAGACTCCAGGTATTTCCGGCTGGGAGTAGGAATGGGTAAAATAAATAAAAATCTAACCCCACTTGTAATGCTGAAGAAGAAATCATGTGTGGATTTGACTCATTTGGACCAGCCTGTTGCTTGTGCTGACCCTTCTTTTATCACACCCCTCCTGAGTCCCCGCACTTGCCCTCCCACATTCTTCTGCTCCTTCAGAGATCTTGCAGGTGATGTTCTATTCCTATAGGAAATCGTGTCCGTTTTTCTCTCTTGTCTTCTATAGAGTCTGTTTACAAACTTACACAGACTCCCTATTTCCACCCAGATCCAGTCCATCCCTAAATGTGGTTGTTAGTTGTGGCTCGCTTTTCCAGACACATCTGCTTGTTTCTCTCCTCCCTTCTCTAGCCACACTGAGCTAATGATGTTTCCAAAGTGTATCATCTACTAGACCTGCACATTTTATCATCTCGATGATGGAGGCCACTATGCCGAGAATGTTCTCCCCATCCTGGCAGACACCCCATCTTTCAAGGCAACATTAAATGTTACCTCTTCCCTGCTTCTTTCTCTCCTCACATCCTATGCAAGCAGAACAAATTCCTTCCTCGGTTGTGTTCCACAGATCTTCATATATAACTCCACTACACCTAACATCACTCAGAGTTTTAGTTATTTCCTGCTACTATTTCTGGTACATTTCTGTGTGACCTCCTTAGAGCAGCGGGAACAGTGGTGAGTTTTTTATGCTAGAGCCCATTCTTGTAACACAGTGCCTCAATGCAGATATCCCCAGAAATGAGGGTCAAATTCACAAGTCATTCTGAGTTTTTCTAATCTTGAAATCTGTTTGACTCATCTCTCCATTGAGGTCATAAATTCCTTTAGGAATTTGCTTCTTTCCCACTTCCCGTAGCACACAGAACTAATATTAAAGCATTTGAGGGACATCTTAGTACAGTATTGATTAAAAAAAAAAAAAGACAGGCATATAAGGACACCAAAAGGACACCAAATCTACCTTTGTGTTTGTTCTTGTAGAACAGGGAATAATTCTTTGAAAAAGGGAACAGGGTAGATTATTTCAGTACCATGGCTACAGCTTTCACATGAATACAAGTAGAAAATCCTGAGTGACTTGCCTGGTTTCTCCCTTAATTTCTCCTTCCTCTGAAAATAGAATTTCCTTTCTGGGAACCTCTCCTTCAGCACCCTGCATCTGAGAGTACACAGTTGGCGTTTTTCTAAATATATTTGGGTTGCTAATCTGTTGACCCTTCAAGCGAATCTCTTAGTAAACATTTTTAACATTTAAACAAAAGCAGCAAGTGCCACTAACTAATTTTAGGTCAGCCCTACATTATAAAGCATGCGATTCTTTTGGAAAAAGAGTTTCCTGGGTTTAATGAATAAGTTGTCTGCTTTCAACAACCTCTGGTCTCCAGTTTCAAGGTATGCTCACTAGATTTAAAGGGCAAACATCCTGTACTTTACCCTATGGCTACACCTTCTAATTGATATAGACACAACACAAAGGAAACAAATGCTTTCTTTATCTGGCCAAGACATGTCACAAATGTACACTTCCTGCTGCAGTACAAATTTAATTGTTAGGATACCAAACTCAGGCTCACAGAAGCCATGATTTTACAATCAAATGTTCATCTTTCTTTTGACTTTAAACTCCAGGAAGACTAAATAGATACCAGGAAACTGAAAAATAGCTGAATTTACTCTATTGTTTCTCTTTTTTTAACATCCGCTTTATTGCAATACAATTCACATCCAATAAAATTCACCTTTTTAAAGTATACAATTCAGTGGTCTTTAGAATATTCAGAGTTGTGCAGCCATCACCACTCTCTAATTTCAAAACATTTTTATCATTCCAAAAGAAAACACCATATCCATTAACAATCACTCTCCATCCATGTACCTGACAACCATTAATTTACTTTCAGTTTTCTGTGGATAACAAGAAAGATTAGCTTCAGAGATTGGCTGGTATATTTAATGTGATGCTCAGTAAATAAGGGCAAAATTCAAAAACCCAGCACTAATTCAGTTTAATTTTCTAGAGAAAGCAGTCTACATTCATCAAATAATCATGACTGATAAATCTATTAAATTTATATTACTGAGAGACAGTTCTGATAGATGAAGGTGAAAGAAAGCTTTGATACTGCCCCTTAGTTTCTTCAGGTTCAATGTGATGGCATGTAGCTCACAGCATGCAACTCTGACAGCATGCAACTCTGATGGCATGCAACTTGCGGCATGCAACTGAGACCTCACAACTCATAGGTGAATCCATCACTGACTGGAAGCATATACTTAGGAAAAGATCATTAATAGACCGCTGTCAATTCTGCAAGGCTCCTGCATCAAAAACCTTCCTGTAGGAGCCCAGCACTGACTGATTAATTTTCCCAGTGATAACAGAGTTTGGGTGGGCCAACCCCTTAAAAGGTGAACTGGAGGGCAGCACCTGAATTTCTAGCGTCTGAGCATTTACCGCCCTGGGCTGAACTGAAGATAGACAAGAAACTAAATAAATATTTATTAATGATAACCTTGGCACTTAAAAATCATAACTCAAAGTGATTGAGAGTACTGAAGATATTCACATGTCCATTAATTTATTCAATATATATTGATGATTTTCATGAAAGGCAAGTTACTTGCACAACTCTCTGTGATAGAAACATCCTAAGCAGATATGGATCCTGTCTTCAAGAAAGTTGCAATCACTATAAAACATGTGCAGAAAGGTTAGTAGAGAAGACAAACATACCAACAACATAAGAGGTGAAAAGTCTTCGGTACTTAACAAGTCCAGGGAGGATATATGTAGGTTTAAAATAAGAAGAAATTATTTTCACTAAGCTAATTATTAGCAGCTGTATGATTATCTATTCTTCCCCCATGTTAACACACATACCCACACACACACATGCACACACGCACACATGCTCGCGAAGGGAGCTAATAAGTATAGGTATTAAGTTAGTGAGCACTCACTATTGGCCAGATGCCCCAATAACAGCGTAATGTGCATTAATTCCCTTGTCTTAAAATAAACCAAACAATGGAGATACCATTATCACTTCTTTTTCCAAAGGAAGTTCAATCACATGGCCAGCAAAAGGACAATCTGAACTCAAAGCTATCTGATTGCAAAACCTATGCTCTCAGCCAGTAAGCTGAGACATGTTGTAGAGAAAGATGCATCTGAGCTAGCTCCAAGAACAAGCAGTATTTGGACATGCAAAGATGAGAAGAGTATCCATCCAGGTGGAAGGAACAGAGCGAATAAAGCTCAGGGATGAAAGAACAGGGAGGGGAAGACTGAACTGAGCCAAACAGTATGTGGCAGAACTGGAATTCCAGCTCAAATCTGTTGGACACAAAAGCTTCCATGCTTGACTTCTACAATGCCTCCAATAAGTGGCAGAAACCATGTACAATTCTCATTTATCAGAGGGGTTTATAGGATTCAGGATAGATGAAAGACTTCAAACGCCTAGCAAACCCCATAGCAGGAGGCACAAACAGAACATCCCTGTGGTAACCATGAGTTAATCCTCTTGTATAATGAGCACATCCCAGACCCCGCCGTGTCTGGCAGCCATTCCACACCCAGGTATCACAGGGAGTATGAATGGAAGAGCCACAGGCTTGGTCAAAGACTAGAAGATGAGACTTCTGAGGAAAGGTTCAATGGTCCGTGGTTATTCAGCCTGCAGAGCGGAAGTCGGACAAACGCTTAATGAGAGTCTTTAAGGAAAAAAGGGTTCTTACTCTGAGGATAATACCTGGATAAGCTAACTTCTAAAGAAGAAATAAAAAGTAGTAGATTTTAAAATAACCCAACATCAGGAGGCAGCACTAGATTAGCTATGGCCTTCAGAGTGGCTGATTAAGGCAGGAACTTTGGCCCGGAGACTTGGGTTTGAATACTGATTCTGCTGCCTACTAGCTGTGTGATTTGTGGAAAATTCCTTAACCTCTCTGTGCTTCCGTTTTGTGGATAATAACACCTTACGCTAGTGTTGTGAGGATTAAATGCATTGATCATTGTGAAGCAATGAAAGTGGTGGATGGCACATAGTAAAGCCTAACAAATATGTGTTCTTGTCTTCATTATGGACACTTCCCAGCACCCCTAGCATAGAATTTGATGATGTGTGTGCTCTCCATGGGCTGTTCAGATGGTTGGGGTTCTTGGAATGGGAGAAGTTTCTTGAAGTGGTATGTGAGAGTGTATCTCTAGACATCTAAAACGGTATATTTTTAATAGTTCATAAGTGCTATTTTACTGAAAGACACAATTACAGACAAAGAGATTTTGAGACACCCTCCAAAATTTTGATCTGAAATGCCACTTCAAATCAACTGAAGGCAAATCTAGTCATCATCTAAGAACTTAGTGAATGCACCAAATGCACCTGTTACTTGAAGTTTTAATCATCTAACATTCTTTGGCTATTCACTTATATTTTATTCATTTTCAGAGATTGTTGGATATAATATTTATGTGCATGGTACACTGTAGGTTATAAAGAAGAGTAATCATACTGCAACTTTCAAGCCATATACAATCTTATAGGAGACATCATGTATAATTATCGTCAGGAGATTTAAAAGAAAATAATCGTTGTACAAGAGAATAAAAATATAGTGCTCATCCCCAAAATGTTTAATTTGAATCTAATCAAATCCTCAATTAGACATTAAGCTCCAATTTATAGAATATACGGGGAAGAAAGGATCAAGGTAAACAATACCAATTAAGACCATTTTATAGGACAGCTGACCTGTTTTCTTCTGTAACAGTCAGAAGAAAAGGAACTATTTTAATTTAGAGGAGACATGAGAGAACTAACCAAGTTCTACTCATGATTCAGCATCAGATTCCACCTGTACAAACAGACTATAAAGATTATTTGGAGACAAATGGGGAAACCACTGCATGTCGTCATAAAAATTTTAGTTCTACTTCCTTTCTAACTTCGCTGCATGGATTACTTCAATAACATTTTTTTTTAAATGAATGTTAGTGTGTGAATTAAGTGGAGTAGAAGCTGTATGCTGAGTTTAAAGAAGAGAGAGATACCTGTAGCCTAAAGTGACAGGATAGATATGGTAGAATAGGCAAGGCCTAAATTGGGTCTTAAAAGTAAAATTTAGTGGTGGGTGAGGAAGACTTTATTTAGTGTGTGGTGGGTCTTTTCTGGATACGAGATTTAATATAACTTTACTAAATTCAGTAAATATTTACTGAGCCCAACATTTCATGCTCAATATTGTGGATGTAAATAAACGTATTCAGTACAGTGCCTGTCCAAGAAGAACAATTAAAATAACGTGAGAATTCATTATCAAACCTGTTAATTCCCATTTAGAAAAGAAACATTTCTCCAAAGAAAAATTTTACTACTTCCCCTCCCCAATAAATGAGGCAGTGTACAGTTACACAACAGTTAAAAATGCATACTCTGGTTCCAGAGTGGCTGGGTTTGAATTTCTCATCTTTTACCCACTGGCTAAGCAATCTTGTATAAGTTGTTTAACTTCTCTGCTTTAGTTTACTCATGTAAAAGCACGGCTGATAGTAACAGTACTTAGGTCATAAGGTTTCTGACATAGGTTACATGACAATATATACGTAAAGTATTTGAATAGTGCCTGGCACATAGTACATACTAAGACAATTTTAAACACCTTGGATTTAAAGTAATGAAAATGCCTGAAACTTTCTTAATTAGAAAAGAATAAAATAATAAGATAGTTAGAAAACTATCTTAATAATTTTAATACCATCTTGCAATTAAAAAATGTATTTATTATCTACAATGGGTAACTCCAGATTCTGGGATTACATGTTATTTTTAATATTTTTTTATGCTTATGTATGAGTTTTAATTTGCTGCAATTAACAAGTGGCACTTCTGTAAGGACAACAAGCACTGCAAGTTATGTTAGCTCTTTATCCATAGGGATAACATATTCTTTGTTTATATGGCATTTAATTGCTTAGAAAATATTCACATAAATTCTTTTATTTGAATCACAAAACAACCTTTAATTATTCTCATTATAACAGCGGAAATAAGGCTGTGACAAGTGAAGTTACTTTTCCAAGGTCTCAGGTGGCTTCTGTGACCAAAGCTTTTTTCCCTTTGCTTATTTGTAAAGATATAGAAATTCAATTTACAGATCTTCTTAGTGACATTTCAAAGTCCCTTGTATATATTTTTAACATGCGAATATGTTCAGGAGCACCTGGAATCCTTAAGTCTTCTGCAAGATTAGTTTGTGATTTGCAGGGAATAAGAGGTAAATTCCCTGCCCCATGCCCCTCTGCTTTCTTATGCATGCTTCTTCACTAATTCTGAAAACCATGACAAAGAGATGAAGGCTTAAGCTATGCAGGGGTCCTCTAGGCCAATTCAAATGCCTCTGACCCAGTTTTCCATTTTAGAATGCCACTGGAGAAAATGCCCAAGGCTACCCAGTGGAAAAGGCTTCTAATCTCAGTCCTGCTAGAGCCCACATGTAAGACCTTGAGAAGCCACTTTTTCTTTCTCCTCCATAAAGTCCTCTCCTCTTCTAAAGCCATTATATTGTTCTACGATTGCCTCTCCAATCCTTCTGAGGTCCCTTAGGGAAAAAATTGGCAACAGGACTCAGCTAACGATTGCAGCCGATCCATCCGAGTGTCTTGACACCCCACCTTCAGTGAAACTCGAACCATAATCACTGCTGATCATGCATAATGCCATAGAGCTTTGCACAAAAGAGGGTTAAATACCTAATTATGGTCTCCTTGCTTGCAGTGTGGCTTTATTGCCCTCAATTTCCCTTAGCGTTTTACTGATTTAATATTTCTGGGTTTTTTTTTTTTTTTTTTCCTTTTCCTAAATTGTTGCTTTACATTTCTACATTCCTTAACTGAGTTGAGGAGACTTCTCTGGCATGCTCGTGGAGGAAAACTGCTATAAAAATGAAATGAATGAGTACTCCTAGGGGGAAAAGTGATTTATAAGACTGCATAATTTAAAATATCATCAAAGCAAAAGACATTGGTAAAAGGGGGGAGGGAGGAGAAAATTTGGTCAACAATTTATTTTCTCCCCAAATCACTGGAATACACTGTATCATCCTTTTTAACCAAGCTGATGGATTACTCGGACCATTTTATTCTTTTAGCACAGAAAGACTTGTATCATCCTGATCATTGTAGGACCCATGGGCTAACTAAAATGGAGCAAGAATAGAGGTGAGTTTGTATCTTTCTATATATGCAATGCTTTTTCCTTTTCATCGTCCTTTTCCTTTTAAAAGTGTTTTATGCCTATCTTATCACTATCCCCTTCAAGAATCACAACCAGCCCTGGGATTAGTATTGGAAGAATAAGCAATACTAGGAACCAGGCATGGACTAAGCACTTTCGATTCATTTTTTCCTTGAATCTTCACAAGCATCTGTGAACCCTTTTCACAGATCAGAAAACTGAGGCAGAGTGAGATTAAATAATTTGCCCAGCAGCAGTCAATTTTGTTGTTAGGATTCAAACTCAGATTGATTTTCCTAGGCCCAGATCCCAGCCTTTTAATCACTATTCCACAAATAACCACAGCTAGGGAGGCTGAGTCTAGGGGAGCCAAATGACAGCCTAAGATTACCTACCGGTTGAATGGGAGCAGAACCCAGGCCTCCTGAACTTTAATATAAGGCATTTTCACACACACACATCCAAGCACATGCACATATACTCTCATAATCACTGGGTCAGCAGCCCCACTCAAAATATAAAAATTTAAAAAAAATGGGTGCCATCTGTAATAGCTTTTTGGGCTGAAGGTACGTGGTTATATATAGTTTAGACAAAGCACCTGAAAGGACTTAACAAAGGGATTGAAATATATTGATTCAATGTAACAAACATTTGCTGAGCGCCAACTATCTGATAGGCCCAGTGTGAGGTGCTAAGAATACTGAGATTAATGAGGCAGGTCTACTGCCTCCAAAATGCTGTTTAAACAGAAGGGACATGAACCCAATGATCAATGTAAATAGTTGTATAAACATATAAACACAGGTGATAAATGCAGCTTCAGAGGTACAAAGTCCAAGGGTTAACACTCCCTCCAAAAGGGCAAAAAGTTTGGCAATAGAGAATCAGAAGGAAACCTGTTTGCTGTCTTCTTAATTTAGCATAGAGCTGTCTCTGCAGGAATCCCTAAGGGTTGAAGCAGCATGCAGAAAACCCGGGTATGGAGCACTTTGCTGCCAAGAGCCTCCTAGGCTGGGGTCCAGCCTTGTGCCTAGGGCAGAAATACATTCTTAACAAAATGGGAAGGAAGTTCTAATGAGCCCCAGGCAACTCCAATCGACCTTACTCTCAGGCCTGGCAGCATTTAAGGCAAGCATTAAGGCCAGCCAGACACCCCATTTCCCCCATAACAGCTCCTAAATCTGATTTTAAGATGTTATTCTCAACATTGACCTTATTTGATGATCTCATGCAAAGATTCATATTTCAGAACGCCTTCTAGATATTTAATGAGCTGCTGCCTGGGCTAAATGGGGATGCAGGGTGGGAGAGAAAGGGCTGTGTGGCCAACAAGGCACAGGCTAGAGCATCGTCATCTATAAGCTGAATTTCCTCAAGCTACTTACTTAACCTTTCTGTTCCTTAGTTCCCTTACATGTAAAATGGGAACATTCCCATCACTACCCCAAAAGAGGTTTGTGGGGTGCTATGAGATGAGGCACATAACCCTGTAGAATGAGTAGTCTATACCAGGTACTCAAGATATAATACTATTCGTCAGACTAAAAAAAAAAACATAATTTATTTTAAAGTGAAACTTGTCCTGAATTTTAGCAACCAAAGTCAACTTTCAGTATATTTTTTCCTTGTTGGGTTCTTCAAATACAATGTAAAATCTATGAGAACTCACAATGGGGGGAGGGGAAATTAAGAGTAGCATTTTTAAAAAATTAGTTGATTCATTATACCCACAAATTAAAAACATTATGTCTTTATGGCTTTAAATATGTTATTTATACCCATTTTTTTAAAAAAAAGCTATACACATACGCAAAAATAGAGTACAATGAGCCCTTGTCTTTCCATCGACCAGCTTCAACAACCATTAATTTGTCTGCTCTTTTTTAATTGATGGCTTATCACCGGATTATTATGAAGCAAATCCAAGACATCACATCATGCCAGTGATTTTTAAGTTGTTCTGTGTATGTTTTTACCAACACAGAACTTTGTCATCAGTGATTGCCATGAATTAATTTGTTACATTCCATTTGTAAAGCACAGATTGACTCAGTGCCCTGTCCTTCCACAGAACAGAGATGGATCACTGTACTACTTCCTACTGTTAGTGAGGAGAACTACTTATCATCCATTCTATGCCAGGTCTACACTAAAAAGTTTCAAGGAAAATAAAGCTCCGGCAGGTGAAATATTTTGTCCAAGCGAAGCACCCAGTAAATGGCTGAATAGGGATTTGATCTTAGGTCTTTGGAGATCCAAGATTTTGCAGCTGTCACATGGGAAAACTATGACTGAGATTCCATATTTCATTTCTACATAAGCGAATCTTGAGAATATTTTAAAGTGTTAATCAACGCAGTGATGCAATGCCTTTGGACTCCACCATCCATTTCCACTCAACTTAGAATGTGACTTCCATTACCTTCAGAGTAGTGCTGTTACTTAAAAGAAAAGAAAAACAAAGTAAAAGGAAGCACAAATAATTCTTCACTTCTCAGTGTAAAGCCTAGATTTGTACGAATACTTAAAGAGTGGTGTGCCTCCACGGCCAAGAGACCCAAGCCACTTATTCTGCACATCCCGGGACCTAACCTGGAGTTCGAAAGCCAGAAAGGGTGCTCAATTCTCCTCACAAACACCAGCACGGCAGAGTAGAAATGGAATCTGGACAGAGGCATCTCCAGCACTCTGACGCATGCCCAGTCTGCTGATGGGAGAAGTCAAATGTCTTTTCCCTCCATCAACTGACAGCACATAGGCTGGGTGAGGGCTCCTTCATTCCGGGGACTGCCAAGAGGATAGAGGCTCAGTACCCAAGTCAAGTGTAATGCACGTCTCAGAAAATGCTCTCGTGGTCAGATATGTAGACTACCGAGAAATTTGTGTCCCTTCATTGCCAAAGTCAATCGCTTCACTGTAATTGATATACAACCCTGAAATAAGTAAACATTCATTTCACCTTAATTGTCAAAGTTTCTGCTACTAGGCAGTATAAGAGCTTGATATGAAGATTGCATTTAGTTATAATACAAAGAAAATTACAATATTTGCATAAAATTGAGTGGCCTATATAATCTTCCCTGCTTATTATTAAATGATTCCAACATGAATCACAGCTTTATGAAATAGAAATTACCTAAAATAAAGTCTTAATCATCAATGCTTTTCAGTAAATATTTGCAGCCTTCTGATGAGAAGACAATTGTACCTCCTGGACCACTGTGCTTGTGTGGGGTCATTTGAATTATTTCAGCCAATGACTTGTGAGAAGAGATAACATAGGTAATTACTAAGCAAGAGAACTTAATTGCTGGAACTCCTCTGCCATAATAGCCAGCAATGTTTCAAATTTTGGCCTGGATCCTGGAGTGATGATGTGGAATATGTGGCCCCAGCTGACTTGTGGTGAGAGCAAGAAATAAATCTTTGGGGTTTTCTTTTTAGCCTCTGAGAAGTTGGGATGTTTGTATTTTCTTTTAATTTCTCAACACAGCATAACCTAGTTCATTCTAACTGATTCATGTAACTTTCCAGAGTAAAAAAAAATTAAGAAAGTCTGACTTCATGCGCTTTTTCTTGGAAACTTTGCACTGCAAAATTGAAAATTAACATCCAAAAGAATCTGAGCGTTTCTTTTTTCCTTTCATCTAACATTTTAGGGAAAAAAATCAAAGTTTGAAAAACACTTATAAATAAGAACATTTTGCTCAGAAAATTTGCCATCATCATTTCCATGATGGAAAAAAACAAATCTATCAATGTCAGTTCAGGTAACACAGTAAATATTTTACCATAAAATGCTGCTTCTGTTATCTCTTTTTCACTTTGTGAAATGTCTTATTTATGTACAGATTCTGCTACTCCTGTGGATGTTGAGTTTTTCACATATTACAATTGCCCAATTCCAATAATACGACCTCCCATTCAGTTACCTCCAACTCACTTCAGTGCCTTCCTTTCATCTCCATAGTTTATACAAATTGTTCCCTTAGACATTTCAGCTGTCACTGTAGATAGACAGTATCTTTGAGAGAAATGCATTGGAAGTGGCAGAAAGGGTATATTTCTGGAACTGGTTTGAGCTGTCATTCTGTCTGTATGTCTAAAACCAGTTCCTGGATACAACAGGCATAAAGATTGGATATCATTCGTACATGATTCATCTCACCATAGCAGATTTAAAAAAATTTTCCCAAGCCTTGAAATATTCTTGGAGATACAGTAGTTCAATAGTTAACAATGAAGCACTTGCATAGTAGATTTCTCTTGTGCATTTCTTGATTCACCGCTTTCTCCATACCGCTTAATCTCTTGATATCGCCTTTCTCGGTTTTCTAAAACTCTGACGAAGTCTCTGACCCAACGTATCTTACATGTATGGATGTATTTACCCACCTACATATTTATTATTTTTTTCTGTGGGATGCTGGAAAAAGAGGTACATAGTTTGACATACTGAACTGGAAGGCAGGCCAAACTTAATGCATATAGTGCCTTAGCTAGTAAACACACAGACGGTCTATTCAAGAATGGTATTATTTGTATAATGTTTACAGTGTTCTTATATATCTGTATCTGATCAATAAGTCAACATTAGCAGAAAAATGAGAAACTTTAATCTTCAAATATTTTTCCTTTCCATCTTCAGGAGTTATGGTCTGGCTATAGACCTAAGCTTCCCTTAACCCAGAAGGATAACTTCAGTTCCGTACTGAAGGAAAAAGGAGTCCACGGCTAGACCGTCTTGGAAACAGGAACTGAAACTAATTAGAAATGAAGCAATGGAAGTTGCAGGCCAGCAACAGCACCAGTGGCAACATAAGGGTTTCGAAAACATATCTTTGCAACAGCCAGAAACAGGATAATGTGCACAGGATTTGTTAAGAGTAATTTGGGGTTTGATTCCTGGTTCTCACACCTACTATCTAGGAAAGTACCTAGATAGTCTGTATATAAGGGTCTGTAAAGAAGGATGTCAATTTTAGCCTTCTTTTGTTCCCTCATAAATTTATTTTTTTCCAATAAAATAAAATAAGAATGTGTCCTATGTTTTCTTGGTTTCTTTACCAACAGAAATCTTGATTTTCTGCAAATCAATATCTGAAGATATGTGCAAATGTTGCCTATTATTCCTTGTATCCTTCATCATCTTTGATACATAAATAGACAGAGGTATGGATATAAATATGGATGCATTCCTGAATGGAGGCTGTATCACTGAGCTTTGGTTGCATGAACACTGCTCCAAAACATGGTGACCTCAAACAACAATCATTTACTTAGCTCCTGATGGTAATTGTCAGCAAATTAGTTTGGGCTCAACTGGATAGTTCTCCTGGTCCTGGCTGGGCTCCCGCATAGGTCTGCAGTCATCAGTGGGCTGGGTTGGCTATGACTCAGTTCTGCTGATCTTGGCTGGGCTCTCTTATGTCCGGGGCCTCCAATGGGGCAACTGAGCTAACTCAACTCTGACACACGTGCTCTCTCATTCTCAGCATTTCTGGGCCTGTTCCTCTGGGGACCTGGTAGGTTCAAGGGACCAACCAGAAAGTGGGAACCAGCACTGTCATCTTCATTGCATTCTATTGGCCAAAGCATGTCAAGGTGAGAAAACAGCCTCTACCTCTTAACAGGAGAGCTTCAAAGTCACGTGATGGTGAGGACAAGCCAGCTCCCATGCACACCCATCAGACACTTCACTCCATTTTCCCTCTGCCTCCTCCTACAAGGCACTTGATTGTAAAACTACCTAGGTTCTTTTCCTTAGAGAAACAGAGGAAAAATACTTTGTGCTGGAGGGGGCTGAGTCTGTGTAATCTTCTGAGGTGATCTAGGCCAAATCTGCTTGTCAAATCTGAAGTTTTTAGAAGACTGATTTAGCTCACAGGCTCAAAGACACTCATTCTTAGTAGTAGTGGAAAAACTTTATTTTGTTGACTGTTTAGAATGCATTTAATTAATTTTTATACATTGTCCAGAAACTATTTCATTATTATAATTATTGGATTTGTGGATAATTGAGTATATATGTATGCAAATATACCTTTTTTAACTAGCACTGCTGGGTATTCAGATTTCCCTGTCAGTGAATTTTCCAGATGAATTGAGATTACCTTTTTTGGGGTAGACAGTTTGCTAAAATACATAAGTTCTCCTGTGTTCCTAATTAGTCTATATATCTATATATGTTTTTCTCCAGCTAGATTGCAACCTTTCAGGATGATGGCACAAAATCACTCACCTTTACACTGCCAATGTCTGGCATAGTACCATACATACAGTAAGTGCTTAGTAAATGATGTTTCTGGAGTTGAAAGAAACTGAATATTGAATATAAGTATAAACATTTCTTAACAACTTAGGGTTATCATACGGACATCAACAACTGTACTATATGCACTGAAGTCAACCTTCAAGAATCTGGGACAATTCAGATCTACCCTAAATGGCTCCAAGTAACCATCCTTGCTATGTCCTGATACTCACATTTGGCAGTTCCTTTATCTCCTTTCTCAAGGCTGTTGTTGTTGTGACTCCCTCAATAACACTATCTCTCATTTCTGGTCTGCAGTGCTCTCTTTGCTTCTGCTCTCAAATATGCCAAGTATCCATCCGCCTCAGGGCCTTTACATACACTGTCCCCTCTCCCTGGTTCATTCATCAAATATCCTTCTTCAGGGAAGCTTGCACCTTCTCTCCATTCAGGTCTCTGCTCAAATGTCACCTTGGCACGGGGGTCTTTCCTGACTATTCTGTTCAACCTCCCGGTTCTCTGCCTCATTACCCTGCTTTAATGTTCTGTACCAACTGCTACATATTTATTTGTTTATTTAGTATCTTCTCTACTAGTTCTGATGAGAAAGGGACTTTATCTGTTTTGTTTTTGTTTCCCAAGCCTAATATAGAGCTGTCATAAAAGTACACAATAAAAACTTGTTGATGAACTAAACTGCCATAAACTTGAAAACTTGACAACTAAGGTTATTAGATTCTTCTAAGATTAGAGTAAGTAGGTTCTTAATGGATTCTACAGAAGTCATCTATAAATCAGGCTAATCAGGGACAGACTCGCATTATCTGTTTTAACTAGTCAGAGGCTTTGGCAAGTCTGAGGAACAGCGAATATAAGGCTCTTTTTTTTCCACGTTGTTGGTTGCAGTCCAACAGTTGAGGCTGTGAAAGCAACTTCCCAATAAGTGAAGCATTAGTGAATGCAATTTACAATACAGACCCACCTTTCACTTTGAGTTTCTTTCATTGCTTTTAAGTCCGCCAGTCCCTAGGAACACTGAAGAACACATGTTCTGGCCTAAAAGTCGAGAAGAAATTATTCCTATGTCTGCAAAAGTCAAATTCATGGTATGAATCTGCACATCCTGATGTATGGTTAAGGACCAGACCTTGAGAAAGCTGATTGTAAGCCCACAATCCAGAAACAAATGGCTATGGCTCTTGGGTCCAAGCAGGCTTTTCTCAAGGCAAAATCACAGATTCATAGAATGGGACTCCTCTCAACATTACTTTACAGAGGAGACAGCAAAGACTAAGAGATGTAAAGGATCTATCAGCAGCCAAAAACTGGATGTTTTAAAAATTTCCACAAATGCACCCATAGGAAACCTTTGCAGATTCCTAAAATCAAGCTTTCCTGCTTTGGCCTACCTACACCTGAACTCCACGGTGGGCATTCTTATCACAAAGGTAATAAATACGTTATTTGGGAGTCGCATAATTAAACCTGTTTCCCCCAAATAAACAGTAAATTCTATTCACTTTTTTTATTCCGATAGTCCTCCTGATTTTGTTAACTAAATAAATTATTTGGTCAGTATACATCGAACAAAATACTTGTGGGTCAAGTACAGAAACTATAAGAGCAAGATAAAGAAAACCCTGAAGTCGCTGACACTGGAATAAATGTGGCTTCTAGGTCTAGCAGATACTTATGCTCTGTCATTAATGCAAAAAGCTTCTGGTTGAGTCTCTTGTAGGAAAAGTATTAAAAAATAAAAAAGACCCATCTGAAAAGCCATATAGCATGCCCAGCAATAGGAGAAAGAGTAATTAAATCATAGTGTAAATATAGTATCTTAATCTTTTAAAAATCACTCTTGAAAAGAATTTATAATGTCAAAATCCTTGCTCTATGATATTAGGTGAATGAAAGCAAGGGATGAAAAGCAGTAACATTCTCTAAACATTTAAAAATTCTATTACAGAGTGGGCCACGGTGGCTCAGCAGGCGAAGTTCTCACCTGCCATGCTGGAGACCCAGGTTTGATTCTCGGTGCCTGGTCCACGGGAAACAAAAAACAAAAAACACGACTATTACACATCTATAGGTAAGCTGTGTGTGTGCGTGTGTGTGTGTGTGTGTGCAATTGGAGAGAAAGAACAAGAAGAAATATATCAATATTTAACAGCAGTTGTGGCCAAGAGTATAATTGTGTTTTTGTTTTCAGCTTTGTGATTTCCTGTATTCCAAAACTGTCTATAATGAGTGTATATAAAAAATATAGAAATAAATATGTTCTTATTCTATTTCTTTCCCTCAAAGCCACCTCAAATAATAAAATGGCTTCACAGAAGTCCTTTGGGGCTAAACTTTCTAGACTATACAGAAACATGTGCTACCAAATTATTTTTACAAATACAGAATGATACTGATACAAAGATCAGGCAAATGAAAGAACACATAGATGTGTGTGTGTATTGCATATATTATACACATATATAAGGGATTATATATATGTGTACACAAGTATAAGACATCTTTCTATTTGTCTTTTTGCTCCCAGCATCAAAATCGTCCTCGGTTTGGGGAATTCCCTACCTTGTGAATATTGGAGAGTAGGGGATAGGAGGAAAAGCCTGCCTCTCATCGTAGACGCTAATGAAAACCTGGGTCACAGTCAATTAGAGGCACCTATTCTGAACGTTGAATCAGAAGTTCAAAATCTGAAGTGTCAAGACTGTGGACACATTCTGTAGTGAGGGAGGCTGGTCGCAATACCGCATTGCCAGGGGAGTCACGCTGCAGTGACAGTGAAGTGTCCATATCCAGAACATGCAGCAGGCGCAAGCGCTGATACCTGGCGTTCCACCCAAGCTGAAGTAGTGTCACCACCGGGCTGCTTTTGTGACACAGCTTTTTGGTACAGTCTGGCTGCCTCCTTGCCTTTCTTGTTTCCTCCCTGTTTTCAAACCAAGTTCTACAATCTTCCTATAGATTCTATTTTTCAATAAATTTGCTTCCTTTTCCATTAACCACAACTGATTCTGAATGTTTGCAGGGAAAGGCCCTGACAGACAGGGCTGTGTGCTACTTTATGGCACCTGCAGCCCAGCATCTAGTGTGACCTTGGAATTTGCATGAGCTTATGGTGCAGAGAGAAATTACAGACAAACCCTACGTGAGAAACACTGGTTTAGATTTTAAAAGTATACAGTGTGTAAGAAGCCTGAGTCCATTAGTGAGTTCTACTAATAGGTCAAGAAAAGTAATAGCTAGTAAATATTTTATTAGCATTCTTTGCATCTGGCGATTAGGGAAGCCAAGTATTTAAAAAATAACAAGAGTCACATTCAGCATTTGGCCATTACTCCGTGCTTGTTGTCTGCTGAATCTTATGACTTTTTATGGAATAACTAGAAAAGTTCAAATAGAATTATGTAGGCAACCACGAATATTTTTATTTTTCTATTGTAAATCATCATATTTTCTTACTTCATTATTTACCTACATTATGTATTCAATACTAATTCTATCTCTGGCACAACAAATTTATGGCTGTGTTAATATGTTAATATTTCTCCATCCAGGAAATGAAATGAATAGTTTTTACATATTTTTTAAATATTAACTAACAAAAATGCATTAAATATAATAAGATTCATTACATATTCTCTTTCATCCAGAAGATTAGAGGCCTTTACAAAGTAAAAGAAAAATAACTAACGAGAAAAACATAGGAAAACCCCCTAAAGCTAATAGAACTACAATCCATTACTGAAATAGAGCTTTTCTATTTTTAGCCTATTTGAAACCTTACCTCTTAGAAAAAGAAAAAAAAACAAAACAAACCTAAACCACTAAGAAAAAAAAATAGTATTTACTCAATTATTAATATGACTTGATAATTCTTTCCAAGTAAAATGTTTTACACAGTTTGGAATGCTCAAAGATGGAACTATTTGGAAGTAGGAAAAAAAGCATTCAGGATGTTTAGGGTTTGCGAATGGAAATGAGCATCAAATTCAGGTTCCCTAAAACTGGGGTAGCAGTTAAATCAGGGTGGCTTTAATGTGTGTGGTTTTGCTTGGCTCTTCCTATAAAACAAAGTGCTGAGGGATGATAGTTGTCAGCTTAACTGATAGTCACAGTGACTTCCAGGCACACATCCTTAAGCAGTTAGGTGAGTCACTCAATAGCAGTACCTCTCAGATGCAAAACGAATCTCAAACCCTCTATTCCCTGGGGATTTGCTTCTATGTATATAACAGGGGGGATATTTCTCAATATGTCCATTCATTGCACAAATACTTGTTAAGAACGTAAAGGTCGCAAATGCAAAAAAATTGACCAGTCATAGAAAGCTTCAAAGAAAGAAAGAACATAACCACAATAGGCAGAGTATCCATTAGGGCATGAGGAATATCAGTGTGACATAGTAAACAGATCACAAGCAATAGAACTACAAAGCTGTAGGTTTCGATACTGGTTCCTCTCTGATAGCCAAAGGGTCACAGGCCATTTCGGTCTTCAAAATTTTACATATTGCCATTGAGTAGAGGCTAGCAAGCTTCTTTCCCCTGCCTGAATTAAGCTGTCTGCCCATCTCTGATCAACAATCATAAGAAACAGAAGAGGTTATATTACCCGTTTAAAGCCCTGGAGGTGTGTGCAGGGGAGGGGTGGGATGTCAGGGTTTGAAATTTCCTAGTGAAGGGGGGGAATGCATATTGAGCACACAATCACCATGTCCATCACAGATAATTTCATGAAAAAGATGACATTTAGAATCTTGCATGGTCCAAATCTCCATAATACATAAATCAAAGGCTTGCTTGTAGTTCGATTTCATAAAGTAACTTAGAAACAGAGCTAGAGGCCAATTTGCAGACACAAGACTGCCTCAGTCCAAACTCAGCCCCTGCCATTTACCTTCATCTTGCATGTAGCCTTCATCTGCAAACTGGCAACAATTACAGTCCCCCCTTCATTAGATTGCTGTAAAGGATAAATCAAAAATTTAATGTAAAAACATTAAGAATAGTGCCTCATATGCAGTAAAAGTTACATTAAGGATTTTCTATTATTTTTCCCAGGTCAGTTTCCTTTCTTCAATAGCATTCCATCTGGACCGGGCCCTGAACAAGTAGATAATGAAAAAGGGGGCAAAAATCGGGGAATTTTATGTGCAAGAAATTGAGAACACTTTCTTGCACATGAGAGCTTTCAGGGAAAGGGTTTGGGACCAGGTAATAGAGGGTTTGAACGTCAGATTAAGGAGCTTGGGTTTTATGAAAGGTCAAACCAATGTAATGTTCCTTAAACTGTTACAGCACATTCAAAATGTATTTAGAAATATTTTCATAACACTGACTACCTTATATAGGAAAAAATTCCACCTTTTTAGGAGGGAAGCACCCATTTTTTTCCCTTTCCTTTATTCTAATAACAGGTCTCTGGTCTTACCATCTAATCAAACCCCTTGAGGAGAGTAATCCCATAAATAGAATTTAATTGTGGGAATGGTGATCTCCTATTGGAACTAAGATGCTTCCATAGCTTCTAGTAAGTTTTTAAGGTATCCTGTTTGTTATTCTCCAACGTCACTGTCTGGGGCAACTGTAACCCCTACAGGTAGAGGTTCCAAATGGGAAACCACTTGTGACAACACATTATGGCCTTGATTACGTTCCTGATCTGGATTTCTGTGTCTCAGGAATTAGTTGTGTTTTCTGTGTATGCCACATCCTCACACGCTTTTCTACTGAGAAAAGGTTCCACTTACCTTGGACTTGAGGACAGAAAGTGTGCCCTTTAGTTTTTCTTAGGCCACAATCTATTCTCCTTTAGTAGGTCTGGTCCAAGTCATTGGGTCCAGCTTCCTTTTGCAACTGCACTTTTGTTCTCCATTCCTCTTTTATTTATCCAGTCTTCATGGTTAAATTGTATCTCATTAGCATGATAAATCATTGTGTCCTGCAACACTATCTCCTCCTGTTCTTCCTATCTCTTCTACGCATCTGTATTGACATTTCAATTCTGAGAAGTCTTCCGTACCTGTCATATTGCGGAGGTAATAATCCCCTTCACAACACCCAGGGCCAGCTTTTTTTCCTTTCTTTTATCTGCTCTCTACAATTACATTGAAAAATGTCCATTTTGCTTTATCATTGTCATCTCTTGCATCATGACAAGTATTATGACACATATGCCTATATATATTATGACACATTGTCTGTTCCAAACTGGATTTCTTCTTTTTATCTCCCTTCCCTTCACTAGTTCCAGGGCTCCCTACCATATTCTGCCAGTTTTAATAGCAGTTCAAAGAATAAGATCCCTATTTTGCAGGTGGACAAAGATCCAAACCCAAAGCTTGAGTAGCATCTAATACGTGGCTTTTATTTCAAAGCTGCAATCATTTTTATTGCTTACGCCTTAAAATATCAGTGACATGGCACATGTCAGTGCTATTGTCCCACTTTTCAGATGAGAGAATGGACTACAAGGTTATGTCAGAATAGGAACTATGTAAATATTCAGAATTGCACATCATTCATAAGATCTATTTTATTTATTCCTTGACTTTTTTTTTTTCCACAGCAATGTCACTCATTGACCAAACAAGATCAAGTTGTGGTTTTAACATAATCGGATTTACACCAACTTTCAGTCTACATCCACGTACTATGGATCTGAGGTCTGATGGTGGGTGGTGGGCAAGAAACACACAAGACAGTGGGAGACAGAAAGAGGTTTGAAGGACAATGACCCAAAGCAAAACCCAAGTGTCTTGTGCCAAAACAAAACAAAGGATACAACCAACAAACCAACACATATTTACTTATCACTCATTATGCACCATGCTACTTCCCTCACCCTGTGGGCTCCAGGGAAGGCAAAAGACTTGGCATTTCTGGAGCACAATCACTGTTTTACAGCTCCCTGCAGAAGTGCTGCCTGGAGATGCCAACCTCTGTTTTTCCAGGTGGCCTGTGGGACTAAAACATCTCCTCCTCCAGTAAGCCTTCGGTGACACCCCCACTCTGGGCTGATGTGGCCCTGCCCTCACCTCCGTCATAGGACTTCTTGAGCAGAGGGCCAATTACAGATTTGCCTTTCGCCCTCCTTAGTCTCACTGTGAACCTCTGAAGGGTTCCTTCATCTCTGTGTACCTGGCACCTCTAACAGCACTCAACAAACCTTTCTTAAATGAAGTATGACCAAAGGTATAAAGATAACAAAATAAATGGTGTGTTCACTTAATAAAAACCTTACTACTTGGTCCAGAGAAACTTATTTTTCTGCAAATCTATTCTCTCACCGATTTAGGACTATAAGTCTCAGAAGGCTCCAAAGTCTTAGAATCATTTGGGTCATTTGCTTAAAAATACAGATCCAGAGGCTCACTCCAAACACTCTATCAGTATTTTGTAAACTGAGCCTAGAAATCTGTATTTTTGATGATAAGATTTTGATGTTTGTTTGATATGTTTGGAAATCATTAGTTTAGGGGAAAACATGCATTTGCAGGAAGACCTCCAGATTCACTGTTTCTGAAATGTTATATTATCCATATTAATGTTTTTATGTTTTTCTAATTAAAAAAGGCTTTCAACTGGAATAGCTATATGTATATACTTGTATATTTCTTTTTAAAAAACATCATTTTAAAAAGAATTACATCAAACTTGAGTTTGATATATCCTAGCCTAAAAAAATAATTGTTCCTCCTCTCCCTCATTTTGAAGTTCAACACAATAACTTTCTTTTGGAACAAAATAACCAGTGCATTGGAAAACCACAGAGCATCCCACAGGCAAGACAAAGTGAAGCCCCTTCCCCCCTCTCACCAGGGCCATTCAGTTTGGGACACTGAGTGTTTGAGAATGTTTTGCATACAAATACCTTTAGTTGGAGCTTGCCAACAGTTCACAGGTCACATCTCTTCAGGCTGTCTTGCCCTTTTCCTTCAGTTACATAACCTGCTGGCCCCTGAAAGCATGAGTTCATACTAATACCTACAAACTGGCACTCTGAGTGTAAATATGTAGCAGCTATTGGTATCATTTGTTTGAGCTGAAAGGAACCTCAAATACAATCTAGCTCAGTCACAATTTACACCTGAGAAAACAGAACCAGAAAGATAAAGCTATTTACATAATATTGCACAGCTTAATTGGTAGCTACACAAGGTTGGAACCTAACTCTCTAATTCTTCATGCACTGTCTCTAAACTTCGCACTGAGCAATCTTAGCCATTAATTATTTTTGAGTATGCATCCCAATATGTGTATTATTTTAAAGTTATATACACATACTACTGCTCAGAGTATACTGGTGTGAATGCTTTATAAGCCATCTCACAAATAATTCCTAATAATTGATAACACACCACAGTTTGGAGACAATTGGATTAATTTCAAAATCACAGTATATTAAAGAAGCATATCTAACTCTAACTTTTTTGCTGTGAGCTTTCTTGATGAATGGAATGCTGAGGGCTGTCTTTAACCCTTAGCCTATATTATCTACAGTGCAATCCACTGACCCTTATTCCTGAGACGCTGTGGGGAGTTAGGGTAATTGTGAATTACTGCAGTAATCATGTAATTGCCATCACACTATTTAAAATACTAAGCCACTGTGGGGTTTTTTTGGAGTCTCATTGTTATACATGTGCTTGACATCCTTCAAGTAACTGTGGCTGAAAACTCCTACTCTAGAAGGCATCTCCTCTCTCATCAATAAGTAGCACATTTCATCTTCTCCTATGGGGTAATAAAGTATTGGAGAGAAGGTCATGGGTGTCAATGTCTTTTTTGATTGCAGTTTTTCTTCTCAAGAACTAAACCATCTTCTGCTCTGAAACCAAACTCGTTCACCATGGGGGCCTCTTCTTTATCATGAGGGTTTGCCTGCTTTGTGCCTCTAGCCTAACCATTCTAACACAATAATTTTCCAGTTTTCCCACAGCACAAGAGCTTTCCAATTCAGAATCAGTCACTGCATACACATTTTAGTATGTGCCTACTAAGGTTCTGTACTAGCTTCTGGGGGAACAGGGGTAAACAAGGTGGAAGCTTCCCTGTTCTCAGGGGCAATGCTGTTGACTTATTGAGCTCTTTTTATGAGCTCAAGACTCTCATTTAATTCTCACAACAACCATATGAATAAGCTGTGATATAAGGCCCAGACGAAACTGAAGCATGGTCAGATGGAGTAACTTCTCCAAGGTCAGAGAGTAGAAAGTTCTCTGAGCTAAAGCTGAAAACCAAGAGTCAGACTACAGAGCTCAGGCCCAAGGCCAGTGTCGTGCTATCTCTGAATCCCTTCCACGCTTGACTCTACGCCTAGATACAGTGACCTCATATCCCATCCAACTGAAACAACTCGAGGGAAAAAAAGTCTCCATTAATACAAATACCAGGACCACTGGTGTGAACTGGGGTTCTCCCAGGCAAACTCTTCACTTAAAACATTTCTCTTCAGATGCTTTTTCAACAACTAAAATTTTATTTGAATGCCAAAACCAGAATGCTCGTAATCTGCTGTCTCAAACAGCCCCCTCACCTCCTTCTCCACTTCCGTTACTGTGACATCAACCAAGACAAGAATCAGACTTACAGATTGTGGCTTTTTCCTGACCCTCTCCTTTTTTTCCCTTAATCCAAACACAACAAAATCCCGATTTTCCCTTACTTTGTATTCATCCTCCTGCTCTATGCCTTCACCAATGCTTGGCTGAGCTGCTCCTCATCTCACCTTTGAACCATCAGCAATGGTGACTTAGGTCCACTCCCAGCTTTGCTCAGGTAACTTGATGCCTTTTCAATCAGGGCAGGATTCACCAGCAGGTCTTTCCCATTGGCTTCCAGCTACACTTGGGAGAAAACCTTCTTCTCTTAACCATAGTTCTCACCTCCTTTATATTATGGCTCAGACTCACCTCAAGAAGTTCTACTAACTGCCCTTATCTGCCTCCATTTACTTTTCTGTCTTGGGATTTAAATATTGTAGGATCATCTGATTGGTCCATGTGCCCCAAAACACTAAGATTCTTTACTTATATCATCTTCTGCCTTAGCTCTTGAGCCCAGAATGCATTTATTTATAAAACACTATCATGTGAAAAAGTTTTAGCAAAAATGATTCTCCCAGGGCGGGCCACAGTGGCTCAGCAGGTAAGAATGCTTGCCTGCCAAGCCCGAGGACCCGGGTTCGATTCCCGGTGCCTGCCCATGTAAAAAAATAAATAAATAAACAAATAAATAAAAATGATTCTCTCAAAATTTTTTAATTCGATTTTTTCCTTTAATACAATTTTACTGAGATATATTCCCACACCAGGGAATCCATCCCAAGCATACAATCAATGCCTCACAGTATCATTTAATTTGACTTTAAATTATGTTGAATAAAAATATTTCAGAAAAGATTTCATTCTTCCCTGCCTTCATAAATACAGCATGGTGAGCATGATTTAAGTTTTATTCTATTTTATTTTATTTTGGTGATTTAGTGTCACCATGATAAACACTGATTTTTAGTAATATGATGTAATACAGTGATACACTCAGGGATCATTTGAGTAGAGCTGTTTATCTTTACCACTTTATCTTTACCACTAAGTGGTCCCAGACTTTTGAGCTTTTTGTTTGATTTTTATAACTTCTTTGTTATCTGTAGTCTTTTTTTTTTCCACTGTTGGTTCTTTCTTTAGATTCTCTATTCACTTCTCTAAATTTGTTGCTTCTGATAGTCTATGAGTTAGAAAACCAATATTTTAACAATGAGGGGCAAAATGGAAATAAACAGTATTTTAGGACCTTGATATTTAAAAGATGCCATATCCCAAATCAACTGAAACTTTATAAGCAACTTAATCTGGGAGGATGAAAGACTACCTGCCTAATTGCAAAGGAATAAGAAATCTGAAGTCAAATGAGAGATCTTGTTATCCTCTTTAAACTGAAAAGCTCAAAATAAATGAACAGTAATTCTCAAACTAATCTTTGATATTTGTTGTAAATATTTCTTAAAATTAAACCTCTGATTGTATATTTTGGATGGTTTGTATGGTGTGTGAATATATCTCGATAAAACTGTACTAAAATAAGTAAATAAGGGGCCTGGGTGGTTCAACGGTAGAATGCCGGCCTGCCATGTGAAAGACTTGAATTTGATTTCTGGTCCATGCACCCAAAAATAAAAATAAAAATAAAAAAATAAATAAATATGCAAACAAACCTAAAATTTAAGGGAGTAAATCTAGTATTGTATTTGTGACTGTGAAAATACTTACCATTTCTTTCTTTCTTTACCTCTTTCTCTCTAACTTTTCTTTTACCTTTTGTGACTTTTATGAAACTCTCTCCATGTATTTTTCAACATTTAATGCATCAACCTAACTCTTCGGCTGCTTAAACTGTTTTTCGTGTGACTCACTGGGTTAAAATCAACAAAAAATCCACTCAAATAATCCTAAGGAAATAGGAGTTGACCAGAGAATCTGTGGGTTTAGCCACTTTTAAAAGAAAATCCGAATAACCGTAGACTTACCCAAACACGAGGACAATGGTTGTCAATGATTCAGCAGTTGAAGGACGTCAGGCCTGATGGAGGACTTGCCATTCATGTGTCCTCTTCTTCAGGATCACAGATCACACTTGCTGCTCAAGCTTTCCTGTCTACATTCTAGATGGAAGGAGTAAATGCAAAAAGACACATGTTCATTAAGCATGTCTCCCTGTCCGAGCACTTTTCCAGAGGCTTCACTAAACCATTGACATCTCCTTGGCCAGAGTTGCATCTTCAAGGACACAAGGAAATGTCTTTCAGGGGCTGGTCACATTGCCATTCCAAGCAAAAGCAAAGTTTTATCAGTAACTAAGAATGCCAAATAAGTATTAGGTAGGCTACCAGCATTGTCCGCCACAGATTTACTGCAGTAAATCCAGATTAACTGGGGCCCCAAAACCAACAGGGACAACCCCCTCTCCCCCAAACCTCATCTCCCTTGTGATGTCTCTGCTTTTGGTTTCTGTCTTCTGTGTTTTTCCACTTGTTTCTGATTTCCTCATTTTGGCTTGTAATGGCTACCCCAGTCCTAAGCTTCCATCATCATGGCCTTTCAATTCAACTCCTTCAGATAACTAGGCCAGGCTGTTTCTTGATTTCCAATCTTGGAGAGAAGGGTCTAGCCCAACTCAACTTTTGATGGGTTAAATGAGTCAAAGGTTACTAGAAAGCTTCTCATCCATGGGCTACCCTTTAGAAGATGCCATCCTGGCCAAATTAGCAGCAGTCAGGGGCCCCTAAGTCACATGGAACAGAATATAGTCCTTTAGTCCAGGGTGATGAGAATCCCCCAAGTCCTACAGAAAAGGGAATGGAAGGGCAGCAAAGGATTGTCAACTTCGGTATATAAATTTAGGCTAAATTAGCAATTATCTTATAGAAAGACAAAAATAAAAATTCAATTTTTTTCAGATCTACATACATGCTGCTTAGGGTTGATTAGACCCAGTTTTCTGTTTGATCACAGATCACCAAATTTGTAACTCTGTAACTCAATCTTCTCAGATGACAAAATATAAAGAATTGCAAAGCAAACTGCCCTGCCATGACCTCCTTCCACTCCCACTATCTGAAAAGAAAATACCAAAATGAGTCATGTTTTTACTAAACTTGTGATACGTGCTTTGACCAATGTCAAAATTAGGCTCTATTTCAAGTGCACTGAGCTAGTCACTTCATAAAGGTACATATGTTCAAGTAGAATCAATGTATTTTTCCAAGAAGATATTATCACTCAAATTTGGCTCAAGACATTCTGTCAAGGTGAGGGATTCCAGTGGTATTTTATTGAGAAGCTATCACCAGTGTAAGGGTATAACCATTTCTTCTTTTCACTCCCAGTTGTACTGGGAGAATATTAAACTCCATATTTTCACATTTCATGTGTTTTCTTTAAAAGTCCTATTAGTGACATTTTATTCACATGCGTCTCTTCATTACATTTAATGATTGGATTAAAAATGATTTCTAGTAAGAAAAAATAAATAAGAGTGCTACGTTACCTTAAGGCAAAGCACATAATATACAGTGTAAGTAGTCCCAATGAGAAATTTGACACATATTCAAGAACCTTTACTGTTATTGTACAAAACCCTTCTGACTTGGTGTAACTATGTCAGGGTCTATTTTTCGGTCTCTTCAAAATATGAACATAAGTAAATTTTACCAAGGTGAAGCACACCTTTAACTATTCCAGAATGAAGCTGAACGCTGAGTATATTATACAATGATTAAACAGAGTTACCATAGCCAGGTCTGCCATATCTTCTTTGGTTTATAGTAAAGACTGGGATAATCAAGAATCTTAGCAGTGGTTGTGTTAATCGTGCACTTCGAAATTTGTTACAATACAACACAAACGTTTCTACAAAACCAAATTTAATATGCAACAAACACTCACCATGTAAACACATCTTTTTAAAAATCTGATCATAATTCCAAGGATCACTTACAGGCTTTCATAAAAGCATTTTATAGCAAGAATCTCAATACAGAATGATTTCTATGTCAAAATACATTTACACTGTAAATTGTTTATAGAAAAAAAAAAAAGACACAGAAAGATGGAGTTTGCTGGCATTGAATTCAATAGCAGCAACTGCCCCTGATAGTTTTCCTTCATTTTCTGCTTTAATATTCTTCTGACAAAACATGTTAACCTACTCTTCTCTACTTAGTCTATGCTTTTAATCACTCTATTGGCCAGTTAAAAATATTGAGAAATCATTACCATGCTCATCGCACTTTTTAGCATCTCTCAAACGTGCCCGCCCCAGTGTTCACTGCGGTGTAGCCTATTCTTCCCCAGCACAGCTGGAATCCTCCAGCTGTATTGGTTTTTGAGAGACCCCACACTTTTCAAGCCTGTCCGTAATATCAGTTTTGAGACAACACTTTAGGAATCAAACAGTAGTTATATCCAATGCAAAACTGAAAAAAAAAAATTCACATAAAAACCACAGGCGCAGATTGATCACAGAATTTTATTAGAGTCTTTTGAACAAATGTCTTCCTCTGTGAAAAACTCTTGCCAAAGAGACATTGGAGTGTACTATTTTCAACCCTGAGCGTTAACACTGCATACCAAGGACGGTAGTGAAGCTGGTTAGATTGGAGCACTAGCACAAGCCACTGATATTCTCTATGTGATCAGGTTTTTACAAAAAAATACATAGTTTTCAATAAATAATGCTTAATTTTACAACTTTGATACAGCAATGTCATACACTGTTTTAACACACTAAACTCTGCATGCTATATAGTCTACGAGAAGACGAAACTTTGCCATGCATTTTCTTTTTTTCCCCCTAGCGCTATCAAACACTGCATTCTCCAGTGCCGTGCCACAGGTAGCTTTACCCTCTCTCTGTTTCACAGCAATAGGCCGTGCACTGGCATGCAAACCCTAAAAAAGGATCCCCCCGCCCCCACAAACCACTCAGACTCCTAAACAAGTGTTTTTCAGCTTTTCCGCTCCCAACCCTGGAGTGGCTATGAAAGTAAATTTCATGTGGCCTTGGAAAATACAGACTTTTTAAGTGTCATGCTGAAAAACTGCTCTAAAACATCAGATGTTTCGGTCCTGGTGGCCAGCACAAAGCATCGTGGAATGCTATAACCACTAGGAGTCCCATACCGGAAAATAGGCCTCCGTTTTAAAACAGTCCATTCAGAAAAAGGTGTCACAGAACAAATGCAAAAGACTCTTAAACCCACAACATATGTATGTACAGGAGTAAAAGTAGACAAAATGGGAAAGTGATGGTAATGGCATATAACGTTTCTCCCCATGTGATACAAGGGATGAGGCATACTGTTTTTTGAACATAAGCTGGATGGAAAAAAAAATGTGATAGAGGGCCCTTTGTCAATATCTATTTGATCAAAATTCTTTATATGATCTATTATTTCCAGTTGCTTTTTTTTGGAAGGGGGAAAAGTCACTTGGCTAATAAAATAATGTAAGTGTCATGTTTTTTTTCTTTTTAACCACCTTCAAGGACTCAGGAGCAAATTATATTTTTTACATTTTCAAACTCTTTTTGTCCTATTGCCTTATTTTGTCATTTTCACAGCAGAGAAAATCCAGGTCTAAGCGACTATATAAAAGAAATTTGATCAAACAATAAGACTGGAGCCTCCACGTTTGCACTTCCAGGTTGTTTAAATTCATCTTTCTCATTGAAAACCACATACCAACTTGATCATATTGCTTTTAGTGGTTTGTTTTCCTTATAGAGAAGTTATCTGTTTGCAACTGCAGGCAATCAGAAGTTCCTAAGACATTTAAAACAGTCCTATCTGTGCATTGGCAGAGGTACTGGTTCTTTTAAGAATATCTCTACCCAATAATATTATTACTTTTATACATGGAACATTATGAACTTATGTTTCCCTTTGTAAGCCATTTTATACTTTCTGCACTTTTGTGCTTTCATTGAGTATAAAAATAGGTCTCCTTTAAAATTCTGTTTATTTTAAGTTCACTAAAAAACTACTTGTTTGTGAAATTCTCTTATAAACTCACTGCATCCACATGGAATAGATAAAACTAATTAGGCAGCTAATTGATACAGGTAGTGTCAAAAAAAATAACTACAATTTTTAAAATGAGAGTATGTTAGGATTCAAGAAAAAAGCCAGCAGTAAGCAAAATGGAAGAGAGCTCAGTTTAATAAACTTCATTTAATTTTTATTATGATCGAAAAACATGGGCTCCACAGAAAGGGGGGTGGGGGATGAGTTATCAAATAGCAGAATTTGCCAGGTCATAAAATAAAAGGGAATGCGGTAGAATAAGTCAAACAGAATGAACAGTGCTTAAGAACCATTAATTAAAATCAACCAAATCGCAGAAAAAGATGTGCAATCGTCTTAATATGGAGACGGTTACTTTGGGAACTCATAAATTCCTGTGTTAGGATACATAAGGCTCAGGTCTTCTTATCCTCATAGGCCCAGGCTATACAAAGGGTATTTGAAACTTGCATTCCTAATGGAAATCTTACAAAATTTGGCCCTTAGAATTACTGAGAAATATCCTGAAAAAATCTTCCCTGAAACTGCAATAAAGAAGGTTGCTTACCTACTGATAAAATTGACAACTCAGTAAACTATTTTCACTGGTCTTCCTACATAAGAAAAAAGCACAAATATAATTGCCTCAGAAATCTGTTAAAATCAGGGGACCACGCAGTAAAAGAGTATAAAGGTTCTATAAATGGGAGAGTCCAAGAAAACCTCTCTCCAAAGTGTCCACAAGGATACATATGCACATTAGAAGAAAAAGTAAGAATATACACATTATTAATCATATCAGAGAATAAAAAAGTTAAGATTGATATATTTATATTGAATGACTACTTTAAAATAGAGCAACTTATTTGCTTTATTTCTCAGATTCCTTGGGCAAAAGTCACTTAAATTCTGAAGTGAAAAACAAATCTACATTCCTTGTACTGTACCAGTATCAAATAATGATGGTTTTAACTCCCAGAGAAGAGAAAAACAAGTCATGCCTTTCGACAGTCTTTTTCTTTTAGGGAAAAACAATGAAATCTTCCTGACTCTGCTATATGCATGCATATTTAAATCACTTCCCCTTGATTACCATTAAAAAGAAACATCTCTGCCCAAAATGGTTGTGACGATTTTTTTCTAGCTCAAAGGATAATCACTCTACAAATAATTTGCCCAATGACTGTAGTCATTCATAACATACATAATATTTGCAAAGCACAGTTTAAGTACACTGCCTTTTATTAGCATTATTTTTTAATAAGGAGGATGCATTTCAGAGTGTTAAGAACTGGAGATTATTTCCACAGTTTAAAGAATTAATAAGAGAATGCTGGTTCAAGTTCTTAAAGATGGAAATCTTATCAAAATGCCATCATCAGAGTCTGTGAACTAGTTATAAACAGCAGGACACCCACTGGCTGGGCTGCAGTGCACTCAACTCCTACCCCACCCCCACCCCCACGTTACGATTTTCAGATATTCTGTCAATGCTTAGTTTAAAAAAAAAAAAAACTTACTTTTAAGAGAAAAAAAAAATCATTTAAACTTTTATTGAAGACTATCCAGTGGCAAGAATACCTTGTGTATTATATGTTTTAGACATTCATTAAAGAATTCATTAAGAATTAAGAATTCATTAAGATTTTCACAATGCATTCATCAAAACAGCCTAAGTATTGTTAAAGGCGCATTCAGGTGCCGATCCTGAGTTCTAACAGGTTTTCACTTAGATGGCCAACCACTTCTCTCTCATTTTACTAGCAAGAATTTAGGCCAAATAGCTTAAAGAAGAGAAAAAACAAATGACTGTTTCCACATGAGAACAAATTACTGTGTTATTAATTTCAATTTAACTTAAGTTTCTACCTCGCCATAGAAAATGTCCAAGATTCATTTATGATTAAAGCATAAAATACACGCAAGGTTTTTCAATTTTTTTAAAACATGAAACAAGCCTTATAAATTTGGATTCGGGGTTTGTGTTCTCAACAAGTTTTAGAGCTGCAGCAAAGGACCGCCACGGAAAATCACCAGCACAGAGAATTGTCAATTGTAAACCACTGGTTCATTTATTCGTGGCTAAAATAAATGTCCGATCAATGACTACATTAGTTCATCATTTGGAGAAGGGGGAAAAAAAACAGAAAAGTAAACAACTCCAGAAATCCAGTTCTATATGGAGAATCTTGTTAATACAATACCATCAGCCCTTTCTTTCCCCGTGTACTACTGAAATCTGATGGTTCACTGAAAGGACAAAGCTACAAAAAGAAATCCGTCTATCTGCAGCAAAATGCTTGCTCGCTTCGCATGCCAGGAATGGGGGCCGAGAAGAAAGGTTCCCCCTGAGCCGGAGGCCAGAGCTTGAGCCGCGGCGGGGGAAGCGAAGGAAAATGGGAGGAGGGGAGGAAGGAAGGGCGAAGGGGCCCCTTTGGCCTAACAACTCCTGGTAGCATGTGGACACTTCATTTAGTCTCGACAAATCTCAGAAAAAATGGGGAGGCTAAACCTTGTCAAACCGTTTTTGGGAGGCTGAAATAAAGGTGTAGTGGCGATTTTGCACTGAGTGTCAATTAGCCATTGGAAAAAAAAACACCTCTCTTTCCTATAGCCACAGTTCAGGGAGATTTTAGCTCGGTAGCTGTCAGGGTGAGGCTGCGGCGGCCACCAGTCGCCTCCCTCTTTCCCTTCCTACGCGCGGTCCCCACTTCCCACCAGGAAAAGAAGCCGTGAAGGCAGGAATGGAAGGGCAGAGGCCGAGCTCGCTAACCAGGGCCTGAAGCCAGGGCTCAGGGATACCGGCTAAGTAAAAAAAAAAAAAAGAAAAAATCGAGGAGGGAATGGGACAACAAACGGTCCCCAGGGAGAAGAGAGCGGGCTCGCGGGATGCAATCGCGCCCCCGCTGCTGCGGCCGGAGCACAGAGCCCCACAGTTGGAGGAGGTGGGGAGGGGGAGGAGTGGAGCCAATCTTCCCCAAGGCGCCAAGGCCCGGGAGGCAGGTTCTTGGAGGCGGGTCACGAGGAAGGCAGCACTGCGGCAGTGGGGGCGGGGCGGGGATTCCGCGCGTCCTCCTCCAAGCTGGAGGCCCTGGGTGGGTTGGCGAGGTAGGCTGCCTCCTATTTGTTTGATTTTTTTCTGCTCCACGATCTGGCGGCACCCCCTTCCCCACTCCACACCCCGACCTCGCAGGGCCCGGAAGCAGCAGCCCTGGTGCCTCCTAGTTCGTCTCCAAGGGGGATGATGTGAAGTTAGTCAAGGCGCAAAAGGCGACGCAACCCAGCCTCCATCGGGAGACTCGTCCCTACAGTATTTGTGAAATTGAGAACCAGGCTAGGGAGAGGAGATTAGGAGGCGACGGAGAAGCGCTGCCAAAGGCTTAAGACCACCCCACCCCACCCCCGCTCTTCCTCCCGGAGCACCAGGTCTCCGTCCAGGCCGAGGGCAGCCTGCAGCCCCGGGGTAGGTCTCCAGCGCGCGCGCGCGCTTTTCCCTCGCCCCTCCTAGGACGCTTAAGCGCTCTTCCCACACCTCCCCCCGTCCCCCACCGACACCTGACCCAGAGGGACACCTTCGTGTCGGATTGCTCTAGCGGGGCAGTGACCGTTCCACCCAGTTCCTCCTCCCTTAGCGTTCCCGCCCTGCTAGATGCCGGCAGCTCCGCGCCAGCCAAGACCCTCAGCCCAATTCCCCTGCAGTCCCGCCGGCGGGGCACCTTCCTCTATCCCCCACCCCATTTGGGGAGGGCCAAGCTCACCAACAGTAGCCCGCGCCCCTTCTTCCTCCGTCCATTCTCAGCCTCGGGAGACTGGAAGGAGAGCGAAAAACACCTTCCCTTCCCCCCCATCACTCACTAGAGGTCAAGAACTGTGGTTGCGCTTCTCACCAACACCTACCCCTTCTCGCACAAGAAGATGGAGCATAAAAAAAAAAAAATCAAAACTGGAAACCGCTGCCACCTCCCCCATCCCACCCCCGCCCCGTTTCGGGGGGTGGGGGTTAACGGCGGCTGAAAGCAGGGAATCAGAGCTCCCCGAGCACAAGCTCCGCCGCGAGTGGGTGTCATTCGCTACGCGCAGTCCCCGACTCAGCCCCGCCAACCGCCCTACCCAGCCCGACCCGGAGGGGAGTACGCACTTAGCCAAGCGCAAAAAAACGGACCGAGCAGAGTCTGAAATCCTGTGTCTTCCAAATCCGCCCCTCCCCCGGCCATCTTTCCGAGCCTCTCTCAGCGCCGCCTGCCAGGGTGGGAGGGTAGGGAGAGGGTGGCGGAAGGGAAGGGAGAAAGAGGAGGTAAGAAAGGAAATGGGGCGGGGGGGGGGGTGCGCAGGGCAGACAGGGAGGGAAGGAGAGGCAGAAAGAGTACTCCTCGTTGGCCTTTAATAATGACCGGGAGAAGAGGAAAAAGCGATTCTGATATTACTCGGCTAGCCAACTGAGCACTTTTAAGCTTAGCTCTTTCTTAATGTATAATTCTCTTCCGCCACCTCAGCCCTCCAATCTGCGCACACAACAGCCTCGCCACCGATTGCGCTGCAACAGCAGGACCTCCAGTTTGACTTCCATAGAGACTATTGGCGATGCGAGTTTCTATCAGTTCCAGCTGATTTATTAAAATTGTCAAGATACAGACTTCCAGCACAAAAAAAGAAAAAAACCCAACAGGCAAGGATGTTGACAGTGCATGAGTCTGCTTTGCCACCATTTGCTACAAAATATGCAGATGGTCTGTACTTTATTTAGATTATATTGCACAAAATGAGAAACTTTTTAAACTATGTGCCTTTTTTTTTTGCTAAAAATCGAGAATCCAGTTTCAAACCTTCCATCTGGGGCCCCATCCACATATCACAGCGTATGAGATACATAAAGTCCTACTATAGTACAGTACATATACAATCTTTAAACTAAGATAACAGCTCTGAGGTCTATATCACCATTTTCAATAAATCTTTACCTACAAATATTGAACAAATCTCTACTATTCTGTACAAAAAAAAGTTTGCTTTTTTTTTTAAAACCACAAGGCCTTTAGATGCAAGGATTATTTAAAAATTTTAATCCTTTTTTAAACCAGGACATAACGTACCAACATACTTGCATGCTAAAAAAAAAAAAAACAAAAAACAAACAAACAAAAAAAAGAGGAAAAAAAAAAAGAAATCAAAAGGGAAGAAGTGCCTGAAAGTCTTACTGAAAAAACACAGCAAGAATGTTCCCTTTTCACTGTACAAAAATACGCCTGAAAATATATTAATTTTTAAAAAAGACTGAGGTCTGTTATGTATCAAAAATGTTTCAATACCTTTTGTACTGAGGTCTAGGCTGTCTGGTATTCAATCAAGGAGGTATAAGGGAACAAGTTACAAAAAAAAAGTTGGCAAGTAGAAATCACATTTGTAAAACCATAAACAATTTGATCTGAAAAGTAAACTCTGATCTTAAGTCAGTTCACAGTTTTTTTTTGTAAGCGTTTGTACAGTCTGCATTTTTTCAAGCTCCCTGCAGTTTTGTTAAGAATCGGATGCATAGAAGACATCAGTTTTCTCCCTCCAAAAAAATAAAATAAAATAAAAAAGTCGCAATGGTCCCTTTTTGTGTTTGTTTAAAAAAAAAAAAAACACCAGTTCTTTAAGATTTCTTAAGGAAAAAAAAATCTCCACACACTCCCTAGAGTAACAGTTGTGCTGCCAAAAGGCTCCTCTGCAGACGTCTTCCAGACTTCAATCAAAGACCGACAAGCTTCAAACAGCGCCTTCCGGAGCGGTTTCTCCCTCCCCTCCCCCGCCCCGTCCCCTACGCCTTTGTTGCAATCACGAATTTCAGGAAAAAGAAATATTAATTACAAAACACATTTGGGGGGGGGGGAATCACAACTCCAGACTAGGTATGCAACTACCTTGAGACACGATAAAGGAAGGGAGGGGGGACAAAATAAAGATAATAAAGGACAGGAAAAAAATGGTTAAAACTACTAATTTCACTTTAACTCCACCAAAATTTTCATCTTTTCCAATTTCTTTGCGTCACGACATCATATCAACATCATCATCTTCTCTTCCCTCCACCCTACCACCACCAACCATGAACATCATCATCATTATCATCATCATCATCACCACGATTTCCTCCCAAGGAACCCTGCTCTGCACCCGCCGAGAGAAAGAGCGAGAGAATATGGGCGCGCCTTTCAATATGTGAACACCAGGTCGGAAAAGTTCGCCTCCAGCCAGTCCCCCGCAATCATCTCGCTCAGCTCCGGTGTGCAGTAGTCAGGGAACTCGAAGTGGGAGCCCAGGCTCCCCTCGCTGAACGAATCCAAATCCTTATCCACCAGCGACAGGGACAGATTCCCCGCCGCCGAGCCGCCCCCCAGCTGCTGCTCGCTGGTGGTGTGCGGGTTTTGGGAGAAATTCAAGCTCAGGTCGAACATCAGGTCGTCGGCGTCCTCGCCGCCACTGCTGCTGCTGCTGCTGCTGCTGCTGCTGCTGCTGCTACTGCTGCTACTGCTGCTGCTGCTGCTGCTGCTGCTACTGCTGGAAGAGGAGGAAGAGGAGGTGGAGACCGAGCGCGAGGAAGCGGACGAGAGCCCCGGCTGCGCGAGCGGCTGCGTGTTCTGCTTGGTGATGTTCTTGAAGCTGTAGTAGAGGCGGCTGGCGCTGCCGCCCCCGCTGTGGCCCCCGGCGCCCGAGGTCGCGCCGGCCCGCACCTCGTCGTAGAGGCTCGCCCCCTCGGTGGACTCGGCGGAGCTGCTCAGAGTGGGGCTGGCTGGCACTTTGGCGACGTTGTAGCGTCTCAGCAGCTGCTGCTGCTGCTGTTGCTGCTGCTGCCCGGGAGGCTGCAGGAGCTGCTGGTGCGGGTGTTCCTCGTCCTCCTCTTCCACCTCTTGCTTGATCCGCAGCTGCAGCTCGTCTTCGTCCTCGTCGTCCTCGTCGTCCTCGTCCATGAAGACGCACTTGACCGTCTTGCTGGCGCCGCCGCCCCCCGCGCCGCTCACTTTAAGGCTGCCGAACACATAGTCGTCGCCGCCGTATTCCCCGTGGTGAGCCGCTTTGCCCGAGCCGGTCTTAGGGCAGGCGGCCGCGGTGGCTGCGGTGGTCTTCAGTTTGCTACATTTCTTGCTCGAGCCCTTGGAGCTCTTACCGCTGCCCGCGCCCCCGCCGGCGCCGCCGCCCGACGCACTTTTCTCCGGGCTTTGGCTCGCGTTGGGCTTGGCCGAAGGGTCCATTTTGGGCTTTTTCCTGGGCCGGTACTTGTAGTCGGGGTAGTCGGCCATGTGCTTGAGCCGCAGCCGCTCAGCCTCCCGGATGAACGGGATCTTCTCGCTATCTTTCAGCATTTTCCACCGCTTGCCCAGCCTCTTGGAGATCTCCGCGTTGTGCATGTCCGGCGACTGCTCCATGATCTTTCTCCGCTCGATCTTAGACCACACCATGAAGGCGTTCATCGGCCGCTTGATGTGGCCTGACGCCGTTTTGCACCAGTCCGGGTCGCTCTCGTCCAGGGCTACCGGGCTGCAAGCCATGAATTCGCCCTCCTCGGTGTCCATCGCCTCCCGGGGCAGGTTGCTCTCAGTTTCCAAGCTTTCTGCCTGCTGCACCATGATCCGCTGAGGTGCTTTGCGTTCCAACCGGAGCAACTCGGTCTCGTGCGGAGATCCCCCTCCCCCTTCCACCCCTCCACCTTCCCAGGCAAGTTGCAAAGTCCTCGGCACCCCGCGTAGGCTGCTCCCCCCCTCCCCCCCGCCCCCCCTTCCAGGCTGCACACAGCGGCTGTGGCTGCTTCGGCCGCGACGGCCGCACGCGCTCTGGGTAGGTGCGGCTGCGACTGGAGAGGAGGCGGCGGCGGCGGCGGTGGCGGCGGCGGCGGTGGCGGCGGCGGCGGCGGCTGTAGCGGTTGAAGCAGCCCAGGACCCCCTCTCTCTCCGGCTAGTGCGCTCCCGCCGCCAGCGTCGGACTCGGAGCACTCCCAAGCGCGCGCGCTCCTTCTGCAAAAAGTTGAGGGCTCTCTCCCAACTAGTTATCAGGGTGTCATATGGGTGACATCACTCCTCCAGCCAGCCAATGGCTGGGAGCCGGCTCCGCCCATTTCCCTTTATTAACTCTACAGCCCCACCCCTTCACCCCGCCCTCCGGGCGTCTTTGGAAAGATGGGGGGGGGGGTGCGGAGAGGCGGAGGCATGTCTAGAAATATGTTATTTTTAAAAAATCCGCGTGTGTGCACATATGCGTTTTCTCCCCGCGATGCACACTAGCTGCTAACTTCACCGTGGTGTGCGGTCAACCGAGAGCGAATAGGGCTGGTCTGGGCACTGGCGCGAACTGATAATGCGGTCCCCAGGAGAGGCTAGGCGCTCCCTTCGTGCCCAGTCCCCAGGAGGAATGTCAATGGTGGAAGCAAAAAAGGGGCGCGCGCACTCTCACTTTCTCATTTACTCACACCCAGGCCCACGCGCAGCCTGAGACGGTGGGTGCAGACCAAGGAGAGGGTTTCCCAGCGCCCCGCTCGCACACCTAGTGGTTTCCGCGACTCCCCCGGCCGCCGCTGACCAGCAGCTAGAGTTTTCCAGCCGAGGTCTGCCTACCGCGCTTCCAGCCAACTGAAGGTGGCGCTTTAACACAACAACCTTCTTGAAGGCACGTGGGCTTTCCCTACACCCACCCCACCCCTTCTTCTTCAATTTTCCTTTTTTCCCTTTTTCTAAGGCAAAGAAATCAATTTAAAGCCCAAGAGGTTGCATTTTCCCTCCCCCGTGTGCATGTACGTGTTTTGTCCTTTTCCTCCTTATGTTTTTCCATCTTGGGTCTGGCGACGCCGCTTTGCGGGTTTTGTCGCTCCGGGGCTCTTCTTGGCCGCCCCGCCTCGCCCCGCCCCCCAAGGCAGAGGCTGGAGTAACGGTCTGTGGGGTTTTGCTTTGGCAGGGTCCTCCCAGTGAATTCGACCAACTCCCTAAGCTGTTTCCAAACCAAACTTACATCCTCCCCGCCCCCCAACCGTTCGTCACTTGCGAAGAGTCCCTGGTTCTTTTTCTTTCTCTCTCTCCTCTCCCTCTTTCTCTCTCACCACAATTCCCTCCTCCCTTAGCTCTCCTACTCCTTTCCAGTCTTCGTTCTCTTCTCCATACCCACCCCCACCTTTCCTCTGTCACAATCGCCCTTCCAGAGAGAGCAGTGCAGAACTGAAATCCAATAACTGCAAGGTGACACGTCTTTTGGGCAACTCTCTGTTTGCACCAATATGAAACAGAAGGAAAACAAGGTGCACTCCGAGTTTCGGGTCAAAATATTTCCTTTATACGTGAAGAGGTGGGATGGGCTGCTCTTACAAATCGACGCAATGAAGGGGCTGTGTTTTATGAAATAGTCCCCATACCACGTCAATCTTGCTGTTACTTCGAAACCGCTGCTTTGTTTTTCTTTATTTGTTCTGTACCTATTTATGGGTATTCTGGGAGCAATTAAAAGAAAGCCACCGCTCCCTATTTATTGTCTGTCATCATCTCTGTCTTCTGCACACCCTCCAGCACTGGGGAGCTGGCTACTTTGAATAGTTCCTGAGATACTGCCCGGTTGCCAGCTCTCAAGGAGAAGTCAGCTGGTTAAGACTACGTAAAATTATCCAAACCCGTTTCCTTTAAGGTGCCCCTCTGGAAAGAATACTGTATTACCTAGTTTTACTTTAATAACATAAAATGGTAGCATGGTTTCACAGATCATTATTTTTAAAATATTGCCACCATCACTATACCCTCCCCCATATTCACCCTAGAGAAAAGCAGTGCATCAAATACTTGTAATATTCAGGCCAATTTCAATCTTGATAATGCTGGAAATTTATTTTTGAGAGCCATCTGATGCCAAAGAATTTACAGTAATTCATACCGGATGACCTGAAGGCTCAAGATGTATAAAACCCAAGGCAGTGTGTGAAAATTCATCTTCACTCACTAGAGGTGACCGCAGTATCTTGTTTTTCTCTCACCTCACACATTTCCCAACTGTTGAGAACATCACAGGAGGATGTGTGTGTGTGTTAGTGTGTGTCTGGGGTGGGTGAATGGTGAATTCACACCCCTCACCCCCCAAATACCTGGCAAGTTTACACTCTAGAAGGCTTGAGACATTTTAGCTCAGCTGTATTATTTTCATGTAAAGTGTGAGGGCACCTATCATTTTACACACTCAAAGAGAATGCATTTGAAAATCTGGCAAATTCCATTTTTATTTGCCTTGTGCATTCCACAGCAAAAGCCATGCTTCACTTTAGAATGAGTACAGTAGAATTAAAAAATAATGGATTTTATTCTCATCCTGCTATGATCTTGAAGGAAATGGAAGTTATAATTTACTTTTTCAAATGAGAAGCGTAATTTCTGTTGAAAGAAAGATGTGTCATTTGTCTTAGAAGATAAAGATGGAGTGAGGGTTGTTTGTTGGTGAAGAGCCCAGAGGATGAGCATGGCAGGTAAGTGGTGTGACTTGATGAGTCAGTAAACACTGTGGAGATGGGAGATGATAAAGCACATATCGTTGGTGTGCAGAGGAATGTCCTATAGCAGATTTCTCCCCATATCATGCAGGTAAGATAAGACCATTTTCAGAAACTACATTTGTATTTTAAAACATGGATCAACCCCATACATTCGATGTTAGCAGACTTACTGAACACATGAAATGACAGAAGGAAATAGTGAAATAACTGATCTGTATACTTTTTCTTTCTGTTTTTTTTTTTTTTGCCTCCTAAGTGGAGCCTTTAAATAAGCTTAAGATTTTTTAGAATGAAACACAAACATATCAGAGACCCTGCATCTTTCTTACAGGAAGAGTAAAACACGTGTTTTACTGGAGAAAAACACGTTTGTAACATTAATGTTAACCAACTATTCAGAAGAATTTTAAGCCAGCAAGTAGAAATTGTGGTCTTTTAAATAATGTTCCTTTTGAAAGGAGCACTAATAAATTAAATAAAAACTATTTAATTTAGTAAAATGTAAATGTATCTGCTGTTTTAAACCAACGAATCCATTGTACATGTATATCTATCTATATATACATTTATAATGAATTCAAATAATTTTCCTGCTAACAACAAACATTGTTGGATATATAATTAATGTTCAGAGTTTAACATTCACACTTGTTTATAGTCACAAATAACTGTACTTTTATGGTTATTATTATTATCTTTTACAATTGCATCTTTACCATCAGAAAATACATGATTCAGATGAAAATCTTCATTTATGAGGCATATTATATAAGGTAATAAGACATTCTACAAAAATCTCTTAGAATCATGATAATACAAAAAAGAGATATATGCTTTTACTGCTTAAGAAGAAACATTTTTGATAAGAAAATAATTCTCTAAAAATATCACTGGGTAAATATTTGGTTCATTTAATTTAAGAAGTCATCTTTAGAAGTATCTCAACCATATGCATTTCCCCATCTCTGAAACGATGGCATACAATAGAACTCTTTTTTTTCCTTCCCTCTTTACCTATTCTCCTAAGATGAATTTCTCCACTCCTTTGTGTTCAGCTACATCTACATATCTTTGCTTCACTTCTGAATCCTGGATCTAAATATCTAGTACTTCCCTGCCTACCAGCTATTTCCCCTAGAATGTCCCTCACACGTGATGATGTATACTAGTTGAATTCACTCTACCCTCAAAACACACACACACACACACACACACACACACACACAGACACACACAGTGTTCATTGTTGTTCTCTTATATTCATGAACTTGGTGGTCCATATCACAACATATGGGTTGACTTAAATGGAAGTGTAGGAGTCGTCTTGGAATCTTCATCTTCAACTCATATACAAAGCACTGAGATCTCCACAAGGTGAGTATTTTTGTCTCAAATAATTCTACAAAGCCCTATATGATCTGACTCCTGCCTAACTGCAAATCCCATCTGGCATCATTCTTACTATGCTTTAGGGCTTTTGCATTTCATTCTATCCCCTTAGACATTCTTCTCACCTGATCTTTGCAATTTCAGCTCCTTTACTTCATTTAGAACTCAGCTGCAATGCTGAGAGGCCTTTCCTTACCACCCTGGAGAAGTCAGTATTGTTCCCCGCCCCCTCATCTAATGAATCTCACTGCCCTGTTTGGTTCATAAAAATATTTCAATAGCTAAAATAATCTTCTTATTTTTCCCTTGTTTATTCTCTGAATCCCCACACTAGAGAGAGTGAGCTCCATTAAAGCAGGAACCTTAGAACAATACAGCATAGACCAACAGCTTTCAAACTGATTTTGATTATGACCAACCGTATAAAATATACCATAACCCAGGACACATGTTATACACATATAAAAGAGAAGCAAAATGTTCACAAATCGTCATATGCAATTCAGGCTGTATTTAAACCATGTTGATTAAAATCCACTAACTTGACTTACAAATGTGGTACTAGAAAAGTTCGAAAAGCACTGGCTTAGGTCTTGGAATGGAGATTCTGGAGTCTTCTACCTTGGAGGAAAATTCTGTTTCCAGTGTTTTGGGCTATGTTATTTAACATCTCTTGTGTCACAGCTCTCCTATTTGTAAAATGTGATAATTGTAACTGCCTCATAGAATTGTTCTGGTGATAGCATGGATTAACACATACAAAGCACTGAGAACCATGGTTGGCACATTGTAAGGTACTAATAAATGTTATTATTATTGTCCTTATGTTAATCTTTCTTTCTCCAATCCCTGAAAGAGTTCTTATACACAGTAGCTACTCTGTAACTGTTCATTGAATGAATGAATTTTCTTACTCCTTCCCACACCACAGGAAGCTCAGTCAATTCTCCCACCTAAATCCCTCTTTAATTCTTCACTGTATAAGTTTAGGCTCTGGTCAATCCTCTGCTAAATTTCTGCAACGGATACCAAACTGGTCTCTCTGACTCCTAACTATAACCAGGCTATTCATTCCAACTTGCAACTTTGACCATGCAACTCCCTAACTTCATAATCAATGAAGCCCTTACACCTTTAGAACAAAATCCACTCTCCTTTGTAATACAAGTAAAGCCTGATTTTTTTTTCCTTTTTGCTTTTCTGCCTCCATTGCTTTCATAATTAACAACACAGAGGGGGTAATAAGACAGCATATAATAGGGTCGATGCTTATACAAACTGTACACAAATAAAACTGAAACCCACTACAAGAGGGACATTTGTGGTTCCAGATAAAGCTGTTTCACATGTTCACACTGTTTTGTTAACCAGGCATTTGTATTGCTTTGACAGTTTAAACAAACCTTATTTTCCTTAAAAATGAAATTAATTTATTCATTCAACTGTTTTTTTACCTCTCTTCTGGAGAAGGCAATAAATTGGGCATTGCAGGGATAATAAATAATAATAATAATAAAGACATAAAATTACTGTTTCTGAAAAACCACATTTGAGGGCATGTATTTTTAATGTTAATTAAGCTGTAGTATTATACAGTGCAGACCAAGCTCTCAGTTGCTTTAGTTCTTCAAATGCCCAATATATTGCTCCAGTAAAGGAAAGGTGGAGCTTAAGGGGTGTGGGTGGGGAGATGGCTCAATGCACATTATGTTAATCCTTTATCAGATGAAAAGAGAGAGAGACATAAACGCCAGAAAAATACCCCAGTGTACTTAGTGTCGCATTCTGTAAGGGAAGGGAGGGAGGCGGGATGTTCAGGCTCACCAGGATGTGAAGAAAAATTTTCTCCCTTGAGACATTGTTCCCTGTAATGTTAGCATGTTTGTCCCATACACTAAAAAGAAGAATGCCGATGATTTTTGCATGTGTGATTCTGTCTGGGTGATTGTGAGTGTGTATGTGTGTGTGTGTGTGTGTGTTTAGAAGAGTGTAAAATAAAAAGGAATGGATAGGTTACTTTGAAAGTACAATTTAAAAAATGACCAAGTCTGATTTCTTCAAACATAATTACTAACTCTGTCTTAATTTCTTCTTAGGAAGAGAAAGCCTCGAGCCATAGATATGAATGTGTCAACTGCATTTGGAAGGAGCCTGTGAATCGGCCAGACCAGAAGGTGAAATCATTGGTTATGTCAAATGCACTACCATATTTTCCCCTCTCAGAGGAGTGAAGTAAAGCTCTGGCCAAGATTTTTTATGACTAAGCAGCTGAGCTGTATCCTGTGCTGCAACTTCCCTGTAACCCATGAGTCCTGAATCAACTCAGTCTTTGCTTTCCTGACCCTTTTGAACTCAGGTGTCTACTACTGTTTTCTTTTCTGGCCCTTGCTGAGTCACTGGTTCTTTCCCTTCCTTCTTTCCTTCCTTTCTCCCTTTGTTCCTTCCTTCCTTCCCTCCTCCCTTCCTTCCTTCCTTCCTTCCTTCCTTCCTTCCTTCCTTCCTTCCTTCCTTCCTTCCTTCCTTCCTTCCTTCTTCCCTCCCTCCATCCCTCCCTCCCTCTCTCCCTTCCTTCTTTTCCTCCTCCCTTTCTTTTTTATTCCTCTCTCATTTTTTTTGTGTGTCTACACTAGCTAGAACACTTCTCCTTCTCCTCTTCCTTCTTCTTTTTCTTCACCACAAAATATGTCTATTATTTGTTACCCCAGTGGTATGGGCAGAGCTATTTGGAACACAAGTAATCATCAAACACTAAATTATCAAAGCATGGACAAGAACTAGAGTGAGATAAAGCAAACCTCATAGGATGGTAGAGATTTTGCACCTTTCCTGGGAGACGGCTTTCACTAATTCTACATATTTATGATTATCAATAGGGAAGTTGGTAGTGCATTAACTGACAGGGGGAGGAGAGAAGGGATCATTCTAGACACAGCTTTGCTTGCCTTTAGTGATATACTTGTGTAGAGGGCAAAGTAAAAGCAGTGGACTATGAGTCAAGAAGACCTTGATTCTTGCCTTAGTTTGAACATTCACCAGCCAAGTGACTAAGAAACTTTGGATACCTACCTGGAATCTGGGTTTCTTCTTCTGTAATATAAAGATTTTGGATTAAATGATTTACAAAATCATTTGTGTCTTAGTAGTTTGTAATTTTTATTCCACTAAGAATGCAATCCCTAAAGAACTCATAAACTAAGGACTGTTACTTCTGTTTCATAGTCTCAAATCTGACTTTTGGCATCTAGGGATTAATTTTTCAGTATGCATATTTTATTGTGATTTCAATACTCTATTATATTCTTGTTTTTTGCTTCCACCATTTAAAAGGTAGCACCTATTCATTGTAGAAAATCCGGATGGTGAAAAAAAGAAATCATAGTTATATAGATATACATTTATCCATAGTTAACATTTTAATGTGCCTCCTTTAGTTTCAATAATACTCTTTCAACCTCCTTTGTATCAGAGTCCACATATGTTTCCCCCAGAGCAGTGGATAAGTAGTTATATATTTTTTTAAATGCTTTTTCTTTAAAGCACCATGTTTTTTTCTGTACCTATTGTATGTGTAAATGGTTTATTGAACAGGTTGACCTGAATAGGGTATGATTGGAGAACAGCTTTGTTACTCTCTTCCTACTGGCCTCAGGGAGCCTATCGGCTCTTTTTTCCAGCTGGGACTGAGAATAGTGTAGATCCAAAGAGGCAGCTCTGGTCTGTACACTCCTTGCTCCAAGTCTTACCTTCTGGCTGCTGGGACATGAGGGCTGTGTGGAAACACTGGAAGAGAAAAGGGTAAAGGTCTTTCTTCTCTTAGCTGATGCCCTTGTATCTCTCGCTTGGCTGCTAAATGTCCTCTGACATGACAGGGGTCCAAGCTGCTGGGCCAAATGTGTGGGTTATGAAAGAACTCCCATTGCAGCCCCGTGTGTGCTTTCATGGAGATGCACTCTTCAGATGACCCTCTTATGATTCCTTCTCAGCTTTTGTCCCCAGCTGTCACCCGCTATGTTATTCTCGCTTGTGAACTCAGCTCTCTGTTGGTCAGGGTCCTTCCAAGACAGCTCTATTCCAGCTTCCTTCCACCCTGTCCCTCTAATTGATAGGAAGGTTCAGGAGTGCTTGCTCCACCAGAATCTGGAGGACAGCACGCTGTGACCACAGCTGCCCACTGCTCACTCTCCTTCTATGGCCATTCCAGCTGGTGGCAGCCCTCATACTTGTCCTGCTGAGAGTCAGGCTCCAGTCTCTGTGTACCCAGATTCTCAGGCACAAGGCAGTTCTCCCTGGATCCTTCCCAGGTTGGAAATCCACAGCTTGGTGCACAATCAGAAAATGCTAGCTAACCTTTGTTCTGGACTAACCCCTGTGCTCTTCTATGCAGCCCCCATAGCTTTTGAAAGGGAGGATGAAAGTATCTCATCCTCTTTTCTTACCTGTTCTTTTTAAAGAATTCTCCCCTTTAGTGAATGCCTAGACTTCTCTTTTATAGGCACCAAGTAGATGATAGAGGTAGATAATGGAAAGTCCAGTTTTGCCACCACTTAGCTCAATTTACACGACTATGTCTCCTAACTGCTGAATAAAAGGGCACAGAATTATCTCTTTCTAGAGTTGAGGTCTCGGGCAAAACTCTGTGAGAACTAGAAAAACACAATTCAACATCTTATCCAGGTTAAAGAGGAGAATTTAATAACTTAAGTAAATTTGAAGCATTAAAGTGCTGCAGAGATGACTGTTTCTGGATATGACTTGTAAATACTTCTACAAGGGGAATACAGAGATACAGTGTTTTGGCTGTGTGCATACACCAATAAAACTTACTAAAATCATATTTCCTGACCATTCCCCCTACTTTAGGCAGAATTATCAAATCGTCCTCCAATCCCTGCAACACTTCATACACTTATTGCATGCGTGCCCCAGTCTGTCCCAGTGACAATGGGCTCTGTAGGCAGGAACTAAGTCTATTCATTTTGCAATGTCCAGGCTGGGACAAAGAGAAGACTTGCAAAGCTTTGGTGGGAATGAGGTGTATTATAAAGGAAATGCCTGGCCAGTGTCAGCAATTCCTCTCAGTTATTTATAAAGTCTTGTGATACAATTAAGTTCCTTTGACCAGTTTCCCTGGTCTCTTATGGTGGCAGGAACTACAGAAAACGGCAAGAAAACTGAATTGTGAATTTCATTTTGTAAACATTGTGGTTACCATTAGGGTAGGAGCTAGAGCTGGGATCGTAAAAAATAGTATTACGAATGAACCAGAATTCTTTCCTATTTGACTTTGAGTTCCCTCAAGTGCATATTTGTATACATTTAAAAATGTATACACCTTTCATTTGCATATACCCTGAAGTTAACAAATGCCTTACACACAGTAGGCATCCTTCAATTCTTTGTTAAATGAAAAACAAGTAAATGAAGAAATTCTAGAGGACCATTCACTCTGAGTGGAAAGAAAAGGAAAAGATGGAAAAAGATCAAGAAAGAGAACTCATGTCCTCCCCCTTTTCCAGCTTACTGTTCACCATGCTCTCTGCCCCCAGACCACTCTCCTTGATATTTCAATAATATCCTTCACCTTGAACTTTGCTGTTAGTTTCCCATGTCACGAAGTTTGGTGCTTTTGATACCTCACCAATATTGTAGTGAATTCATTCTTTTGTTGATTTTTTCTTACATGAGTCCAATTGTATGAGTCTGTAGGGGTTGGCCTAGGGAAAAATCTAGTGTAACAAAAAAAAAAAATTGTATTTAGAAACAATCTTTTATCCCCTCTCTAATATATTTTTCTACAACCATATTACAGCACTGTTCTCCAGAGAAAAGAGCCAACAAGACATATGTGTGTTTGTATATATACTTATATATATGTATATGCGTGTGTATGTATATAGAGAGAGAGAGAGAGAAAGAGAGAGAGATTGATTTAGTATAGGAATTGACTTATATGACATTGAACATTGGCAAATCCAAACCCTATAAGGCAGAACAGAAGCTGGAAACTCCAAAAAAGATAAAGTTGTATTCCCCAGGAGAAGCAACTGGCTGAAGAAGAGGCAGGCATTCTTCTTTGTAACTCCTGAAATCCTCAATTCTTTCTTTAAGATTTCCAACTGATTGGATGAGGAGACTCTTCTCATCACTGAGGGCAAGCTTCTTTGTTGATTGTAGTTGTAATCAGCTGTAGATAGAACCCACTGACTAATGATGTAAATCCATCTATGACATAACAATAACAAACTGATGAGTGCTTGCTTTACCAAACAACTAAACACCATTATCTAGCCAAATTGACACAAGACATTAACCATCACAAGCTCATTGATTCTCTTTCCCTTTGGGTGAATTTTAGAAGGAAATTTCTCCATCCCTCATGCGACAAAATTCCCGAGGACTCTTGGAAAGTGTGTAAAGATCTACACACATGTGTATTGTAATATATAATTATAGAATTTGGGGGGGGCGGTTTCTTGAAATTTGAAAGTGGACTTCAGATGAGTCTGTAAATAAGCTCAAGAGTGAAATAGGAAAGTGGTGATGCCCACCCATACTCTTCCAAATTCTGTCTGTGGAGCCAGGAAGCAAATAAACAATCAATCTCATTCAGAAAAGAATTCCTTATCTTCGAGAAACAATAGTTATAATTTCTTCTCAGATTTAAATTAGCTTTCATACGCCACAAAAGCTAGGAGCATATTTTTTTTTCCTTCAGTTCTCTTTGTCCCAATTTGGAGCAAAGAAATAGTGTGTCCATGCATATTTATTATCTTTTCTCAGAATTTAGCTCTGCCTTCCTTTTATTTTATTTTATTTATTAAACATACCAACATACAAACACTCTTACCATATGATCATTCCATTCTTAATATACAATCACTAACTCACAATGTCATCCCATAGTTGTATATTCATCATCATGATCATTTCTTAGAACATTTGCATCAATTCAGAAAAAGAAATAAAAGGAAAGCAGAAAAAAATTCATGCATACCACACCCCTTACCCCTTATTTTCATTGATCACTAGCATTTCAATCTACTAAATTTATTTTAACATTTGTTCCCCTTATTATTTATTTATTTTTAATCCATATGCTTTACTCATCTGTCAATAAGGTAGATGAAAGAAGCATCAGACGCAAGGTTTTCACAATCACACAGTCATATTGAAAAGCTATATCAATATACAATCATCTTAAAGAAACATGGGTACTGGAACACAGCTCTGCATTTTCAGGCTGTTCCCTCCAGCCTCTCCATTATACCTTAAGGTCTGCCATTCTTAATACTGTGTGGCATGCCTCCATTTACCCTCTTGTAAGCAAAGGGCAAGGGGATTTTTTAGAAATATTTTTTTTGAGCTATCTTCACACACTATGCAGTCCATCCAAAGTATACAATCAATGGCTTACAGTATCGTCACATAGTTGTGTATTCATCACCATGATTATTTTTAGAATATTTGCATCACTCCAAAAAAAAAAGAAAGAAACCATACATTCTATTTCCCTTACCCCTCCCTCTCATTGACCACTAATATTGCAATCTGCTCAATTTTTTAACTCCTTATCCCCCCTATTATTTATTTATTTATTGTCCTTAATTTTTTACTCATCTGTTCATACGCTGGATAAAAGGAGAGTCAGCCACAGGGTTTTCACAATCATACAGACACATTGTAAAACTTATATAGATATATTATCATATTATAGGAATCAAGACTACTGGAATACAGTTCAACAGTTTCAGGTACTTCCCAATAACCACTCCAATACACCATAAACTGAAAAGGGATATCTATGCAATGTGTAAGAATAACCTCCAGAATAACCTCTCAACTCTGTTTGGAATCTCTCACTCAGCCACTGAAACTTTATTTTGTCTCATTTCTCTCATCCTTCTCAATCTCCTGATGCCAGGTCCCGGCTCATCCCTGGGAGTCATGTCCCATGTTTCCAGGAAGATTTAAAACAAGAAGCTAGTTAATAGTATTCTGGGTGAATAAAGACAGCATGAGTCAAATATTGGTATGTATATTTTTGATTCTAGCAATAAATAATATGATCTGAGGCATAAAGCCAAAGCTTTTTATAGTGTTTCCTGATCATATGTTTACTCACTGGACTCCCTCAGATGAAGCTTGTGTATCACATTAATTAATACTAGTTACTGTATCTCTACAGGATAATGCCGCACCCAGTATAAAAATGACTAGACAGCTGCTCTGTATTACATAGTCAAGATAAAATGGGAGATATAAAAACTCCTAAGTACAGACCACTCCATTGGCATAAATCAATTCTACATTCTGATCAGATTTTCCATAAAAGCAAATATGTGATCCATGCAAACTGTTCACCTGCAAATAACTGGATATTCCTTAAATTCATGGTATTTAGATTTCATATTCAAAACAGAAGCAGAGTTCAAACTCCCTTTACAGTGGTATTCTTTATTAACTAGTAAGACATACTAGACTGAAGGTGTAGACACTGCTTTTTGGGGTATTATGTTAATAAAGTAATAGGTATGTTTCCAGGTACACTACAGATTCATTGTTGAGAATATAGTGCTGAGAATTTTGAATCAAAATTTCTGGCTTATGATTTAAATTCTCCACTTACTAAATTTGTGTTCTTGGACTAAGCAGTTAGCCTATATGAACCTTAGTTTCATCATTGGTAAAGTCATTCCGTAACTCCTCACTATTTCATAAGGTTGTGCAGAGGTTGTAAAATAGGATATGAAAATATTTTGTGAAACTCCCCTGTACAATTATAAAACACTTTTACCAAAATAAGCCAAGAAACTTGAGTAATTAATGTAAAAATCAGGAAAGAATGCAGCTTATTTATTTCTCCTGAATATGTGATAAATATGGGAGGACTTTTTTCTGAATATTTTCCAGATAGAAGAGGTGGAAGCAAAATTTAAATTCTCCTTACTAGAATCATTAAGCAAAATTTCTTTAATAAGTTCAGGGGCTTACTTGAAATTAAGACATGGAATTCCAGTGGTAACAATAACAAAACTGAGGGGTGTCTCATCAAACAGCCACCAGCATGAGTAGATGCAAGGACATCAGAGAACAATGCTGGCTTATGATGCGAGGGTCATCTGTTCCTGTGTACTACTTAAGCCTGTGCCAACTTCCCTCTCTGTATTGTTCATGCTATTTATAAAGTTCCACAATTTCAGCTATCCTGGGATTTGCCAGAAAATAAGGGCTTAACGATAAGTAATAAAGTAAATTATAGAATACCTTATTGATTATTTACTTTGTCATTCAAGATTTGGGATATTTCCACCTTCAACCAAATTGGGAATCTAAAGAGAAATGAGATGATGTCAAACTACCTGGTACCTCAGTTCCAGAAAGACAGCATTTTCTCTTCTTCACCTCCATGTAAGCTGGCAGAGTTCTACTATAATTTCAGCTTCCAGGAGTTCAGCCAGGACATTTGATTTAGCATTCAGTCTGTAAAACACGAGATGATGAGATCATACAATGGCTCACTACTTCAGATCAGATGCTCAGTCTCCTCTTGGATTTACTGTAGTATATTATTTTCATAGGAAGCTCATGGTTGTGTCACTATGACTAGATCACAACTTAAAAGTTGTAGTTCCTACTGATTTTTATAATTCAGTTATGAGTCAGTCTTGTTTGGAATGCCTCAATCCTTGCTGAAGTCATTGCACTCAAGAAAGGCGGTGGTATTTGTTCAAAAATCCAAGTTGTTTTGACTACAAAAAGAAAGTATATTTCAAGCCAAACAAGTATAGAGGAAAATGTATCAGTTTAATGCATTAAACATATATCCTTTCATGCTCTTTTATGTCCCAGGATTTTCTGGTAGGGAGTAATTCATTCATTCTTTCATTTGCTTGCTTGTTTAATAAATGTTTATTAAACACATATTATGTACTGGCCAGTGTGTTAAGAGCATTCCTACATCAATTTAGTACATATTCACTGAGAGCCTATTATGTGACAGACATTGTTTTGGGATCTGGGGATATAAAGGAGAAGATTCAGGATTCTTGTCCTCGTGGAACTCATAGTTTTTTAAGGGGGTGGAGAACAGATACACCTGTAAGATTTTAATACAATGTGTTAAACAGGAAGATAGCTGTATAGCAAGAAAAATTACGAAGATATTTTGGATAATACTTCCCTGTTAAGAATACTTCAGACTGTTTTCGACTGTGGTGAGGCAAAAAGATGTACTCATTTTGAAAGGGAATGCGCTTGATATCTCTCCCCTTCTGGAAATAATGTTGTTAAGCAGGGGGGCAGTGCAATCTACTTGAAAGAGAACAAGCCTTGAAGTTAAGAAAACACAGTTCAATTCTAAGCTCCATTTGCTCTTAACATCTTTCCTGGCAGTCTGTATCCAAAAATCACAAATGACAGAAAAGTATCTGTCATTATCTTTTACCAGATGTTGACCTTGGAAAAATCATAAAATTATCCTGCCACTCTTTCCTTATCTATAAAATAGGCATGATAAAATCTTCTTTGTATATCTGTATATATGGTTAAAGACCCAACATGATAAATGCTCACGACAATTATCGTAAAGTATAACATAATATGCAAAGGTACATAACTAACATGTGTCTTGTATGTTTCCAAATGGGCAGTCAAAGGGTTTAGACTCAGGTTGAGATGTGTGTATATGTATGTGTGTATGTTTGCGTGTGTGAGCTACTTCTTTATGTAGTCTAGGTACTTTTTGAAAAATAGGCTGAATTTTTGGTCAGGCCAATTTTAAATAATATAATAAAGATAGATGTTAACATACTGGTTGTTTTTCTTCATTTGGGTACAATTGAGGCAGGTTGATGTAGGAAACATCTTGCAGACCCTGAGGCGCCTCCTGGTCTGGTGTAACGGGAGGAAAACAGCTGCTGGATTAATTCAGAGACTTGATAGGTTAATTTACAATCCTTAATGTGAATATTCATTCAACCTTTCACAATAGCCCCCTTAGAATCCTTCATTTGAATGTTTACTAGCCAATCACAACCTACCAATATCTCAAACCCCAATTCCCTTTGTTTGATCTAATAAAAACTCAGGTACCAAACAACAAGGTGTGTCTTTTCCTTGAGCCCATTCATACTCATCCTCCTTGGTAGGTACTTTCTTTCTCCACAGTAGACTTTTCTCACTTTCTTATACCTGCTTGTCTCATCCTTGAATTCCTTCTCATGACAAGACATCATCAAGCCTTGAATGGGGCTCCGGTGACAAAGGAGTTCTGGCACCCCATTTGCAGCCACGGTGCTGAAGTCTTTTGCTCTCTCCTGAAGTTTTTAACAGTAATGTCCAAGTAGGATCAGAAGAGTTACCTTAAACTGAAGATATCCTGAAGAGAATAGGGTAGGGATTAAGTGGAAGTAACATCAGGGAAGATGTCCTGTTTTTGCAGGTCACATAAGTTATTACCAAATATAGATAATGTGTTCAGGACTATCATATTCAGTTTTCATGATTGGTAGATGTTTGTATTCCTTTTAGAGTATCATCAATCTGGTCTCTCCCTGCTATCATAAACTTCCAGATTATCTTCTTATAATTCATAACTCACTCATCTTAACGTTTTGACTGGCTCCCTAATCCAAATAAATAAAACAAACCCTCTTTTTCCCATCATTTGACATGCTTGGTGATCTTTATTCCTACCTACTTTCCTAACTTTACTTCCATTTTTAAAATACATTTTAAAATACATTCTTCATTCAAAAGAATGGCTTCCCTCCATTCAAAATGCATGTCTAATTCTTATCCATCCTTCCAGGCTGGATACCCCATACCCTCTGGCTTTCTTAGGACGTTATTCTTCAGCTTTCCCCACTCTCCTATCAACCTTCTCTCCCTTTCTGCTGGTCATTCCCATCAGTACACTGACCTACTGTGAAGTCACCTACTTAAAAAATATATATTTTCCTTGCCCTGCATTTCTTCTCTGAATACAGCACCATCTCTCTTTTCTTTCACTTGCCAAACGTCATAAAGACTTGCTTATACACATTACGTTGCCACCACTTCCTCACCTACCATTCACTCTTCACATCACTCCAATTGGGTTTTGACACCTAGAATCCACCCTTCAAGGTCTAAGCCCATCCCAAGAGACACACTTGCTTCTATTCTCATTTTCTCACCCTCTCAGGAATATTTAGCTTGTTTTTCCAATCCCTCCCTCTTGAAACACTCTTATCTCTTAGCTTTGCAGATACTCTGCTCTTCTGGCCACTCTTTGGCACTTTTTCCTAACTCCGTGCTTTTGGACATGCAGTTTTTGGGCTAGAATTTAGGCTCTTGAATTCTTTGTCATCCACATTCATTCTTTCTGTTCAGCTTAAATGCCTCTGCATCCAAGAGACCTTTCCTGATCCCTCCACCTGATGTAGGTCCAACTTGCTATTTTCTATTTTAGAAGGCTGATTTTGTTTTGTTGCTGTTGCTGTTGTTGTTGTTTATTTCAATGCACTTGTCACAATTTTGAAATACATACTTTCACTTGTTTGTTTGGTTTTGGTCAATCTCTAACATTAGATATGATGCCACATGAAGACAGAGCTCATATCTACAATCATATTCCCAATGACAAGCATAGTGCCTGCCTCTTGAAAGGCACTAACAAATATTTGCTAAATGAACAAATAATGGCTCAGTTCCAAAGCCACCTCTTCCCTACAGCCTTCCTTACTTTTCAGACTGAGAAATTTCCCTTTCTCCTGTACTCCATAGAACTTTGCATTTTGAACGTACTGCCTCTCAGCATCAAGAATACATGTTTTATCTCCTCTGCAATATAAATGCTAAGGGACATAGGTTATATCTCATATGTTCTTTGTACCTTTCTTATGAATTAACACACTTTAGGGGATCAAATATTATACTTTAATTAAAGAGTACATAAACAAAATTCACAAAGGAGGGATACTCATTTATCTATCAACTGCATACCTAACTGCTCCCACAATACATTTTTAATGTATTTTTAATTGTGAAATATAACAAAAAAGCAATAAACAAGGAGTACTAAATTTCCAAGTACATTTTAACACGTAGTTATACAACAGATTTCAAAGTTTGACATGGATTACAGTTCTACAGTTCTAGGTTTTTTCTTCTAGCTGCCTCAAGACTGTGGAGACTAAAAGAACCAACATGATGATGAATCAGCAGTCATACTCATTTGATAAATCCTGTCTTCTCTGTTATAATTCTTCCTTCTCCTTGATCCTCCTTCCAATCTTAGGGGTATTTTGGCACCACAACAGATTTTTAAAATTTCACTTCTTTGTGGACCTATCCTCTCTGCTTCATCTGATCCTTGGTTTTCCTGCCTACTCATCTCCAATAATATTGTTATTTCAACAATTATATACACTGGTTCTGAGATGAATTAATGCTTTCTCTGAATGAAGGTATACCTAGGAATCCCATATTTCCTTCTCATACAGAGACATAGAAGTCTATTATTTACATTTCTGAAAAGTTTCTTTTGCTTCTTTAAATATGAACATTTTCCCAGGTTGTTCTTTTGAAAAATGAATCCTTATCAGTGTATAAATGTTAATAAGGCCTTAAAGCTCAAACTCTTCTTTCCTAGGAAGAGTGATAATGTGGGTTCCTCAACATGGAAGAAATAGCAAGACCTAATGGCTTGTGAAAAATAGGAGTGAGGAAAAGTGAGATTAAATCTGAAGTGAGACATTCATGGGACATGTCACAAATATTTAGTGTTTGGACAATGCTTGATAGAAAAATAATATTTCAGTTCCTGAAAATAGTTCTGGATCAAAAGATAAATAATTATATGTGATTACACTGAAAGTGTATGTCCACTAAGGTCTGTAAATTACCTACCACCCTGAGTTCCTACTCAAATATAGCCCTTTTTGGTAGTGATCCCACAGGTCATTCAGAAGGATTCACTTTGGAAGGTATGGGCAGTAAAATTCATAAGAATTTCAGCGACCAAACTGAACATCTAAAAATTCACTAAATTGAGGAAATGACTTTTTCACAACTCACTTTTTAAAAAATGCTAAAATACCACTGTGTTATCTTTTTAAAGGAAAACAGATTATATTTCAGTTTGACTCTTACTTGTGCTTGCTTTACATGAGAGTCAAGATACTTTTTCCAAAGGCACATGTTCAATAAATCCTTTCTTTGCAAGCGTTTCTTCTTTACCTCATGCATTCCTTCCTGCTCAGTATTCAAGTCGGGCAGTGACCATCCCCCATTCTTTTGATGCCCTCCTCCTACTTCCTCCTCTTCTCCATCCACAAATCTGTTTTTCTCTCAGCTGCTCTTTCAAACAGCGTGCTTCTCCCCTTCATCTCTGAAAGGACTCACCCAGGCTTCCCAGCCACCTGCCCGAACCACAGCCCTCTAGAGACCTCTGCAATCCCCCCCCACCTTTATTAGACTGCTGCTGCTGCTGCCGTATGGTTTTCCTTTTGCCAGCTGCCTCCTTCCCCCAGCTTCCCCTCACTGACACCCTCTCCAACAGCTTCTGCCACCTGCGGTACCAACCTCTATGCCCTTGAACACTGCAGCCCTGGGCCCTTCCAGGCAGCAGGGCTGAGCCCAGCGCAGCCGTGGAGTGGGCAGGTGTTCAGCTGCAGGAGCTGTGGTTGCAGGTGGAAAGGAGCCAGATGCTTCGTGAGCATTGGCGCCTCTGGATGTAGAAGGAGCCAGCAGGGAGAGGCACTGAATGGCAGAGCTGGATTCCTGCCAAGGCTCCCGCAGGCCCTGACACAGCACTCTTGACAATGCAAAGGACTCTTTCCAGGGCAGCAGGGAGGCAGGGAAGGCCTGTTGGGGAACTGGGCACAAATGCCCCTCCTGGCTGCATTCAGTCATTTATCAAGTTATGGAAGCCCTGTCTCTGGAATTCTGCATTTCCCCCCAGTCCTGCTTTCTCTTTCAACTTAAATCTTCTATCTGATCTCTTTGCCTCCAGGCTCTTCCTTACCCTGGCCGAGTGAGCTCTTGCTATTAAAATGTGGTCCATGGACCTGCAATATTGACATTACCTGGCTGCTTCTTAGAAATACAGAACTTCAGCCCTCACTTTTAGACCTTCTGAATCAAAATTTCAGTTTTAACAAGAGCCTCAGGTTATGCGTGTTCCCATTAAAATCTGAGAAGCATGTTCCCAGCTACTTTAGCTAAAACTAAAGAAAACTTTATGGTTGTTAAAGAGATCTCCCACTAATCATTTTCTTGTCAAAAATAACTTCCATAGATTCCCATTGCACACCCACTTCCTGAACTAAGAGAAAGTCTTTTCCATCTAACCCAGGCCTCTTAAAGTAAATCTTGACCTTCCTTTTCAGACATATCTTTCACTGCACCCCCCACAACTAAATCTACTTAAATGACACTCCACCTAAATAATGGTGCTATAATAAAATAAATATTACGCTTATCCATGGTGTAGTTTTCCCCCAAAGGGAATTCAGGCGACTTACAAAAATATGAATAAAACAACAGAATAAAATAAACATACAAAAAAATCTGGATGAAGAAAAATAAGGTTAGAAAAAAACAATAAAACAGGAATTAAGCTTGGTCCCTAAAATACACTCCACAAGGTTCAGACTTAGTAGTGCGCCAAACATTTGGCTCAGAGTTAGCAAGTAGCCAAAGCAAAATGGGAAACATCATCAGTTACATGATTCACGGTATCCATAACATAAAAACAAACCAGATGCTTTTTCAGAATAAATTATTCTTATTACTAAGACATAGGAGAATTACTTTCCTTGTGAAATCATGTAATTAGGGCAGACTCTTATGGAGGACAACTTCCATGATATTTTTAAAGAGTAAGTCCAACTTTGAGTGCCCCCTGTTTTTTCTACTATACTCCAATGTGAACCCATGGAATAATCCTCAAGTCCAACAGTTATAATCTGAGAGATCAAAATAGGACAACCTCATCTATTCTGGAGTTGTAACTCTTAAATTCTGAGATGCTGAGCTCTTTATGTAGAACCTGGTTTTTCGCTGAAACTTTGGGTATTTGTGTGAACTCTGAGACACAGAGCTAGAGTTCTGCAGCTATGAAAGTCAGCACTACTCCGTACAACAACTGTTAAAAACACTGAAAAAGTTGTCAGACTTCAATTAGATGTGAATGAAGCTGACCTGGTTAGGACTAAAGTGAAGCAGACTAAACGGTACAGGATGATATTGACTATACTTTAAAACTTCAACTTCTGTATGAAACAAAAGGAAGGGATGCTTATTTGGTGAAACAAATTATATTTTCAGTAGCTCACTATCTAATTTAACTTGTATGGTCAGCTTACTCAAACACCATAATTACAAGGAACTTTGAATAGGGAGTGAGATCTTGTTGGCTTGTACAGGTTGGTGTGATGCCCTGATACATCCCAGAGTAACCTGGACAGAAGATTAAAAAGTTTTTGCAGAATCCCCTGGAGGCGCTGGGGAAAAAAATGGGAATACCAAAAACCTGATATTCTTGCAAGAATTTGGGATTGACAATTTAATGGGGCAGACCCTCAATCATGGGGATTGCCCTTTTGAAACTTATTCCTGCAACGGAGAAGCTAAATATACTTATGTTTATGCCTTAGAGTCACCCACAGAGAACCTCTTTTGTTGCTCAGATGTGGCCTCTCTCTGTAAGCCAACTCCACAAGTTAGCTCGCTGTCCTCCTCCTTACGTGGGGTATGACTCCCAGGGGTGTAAATCTCTCTGGCAATCTGGGATATGACTCCTGGGGATTAGCCTGGTCCTGACATCATGGGATTGAGAAAACCTTCTTGACCAAAAAGAGGGAAGAGAAATGAAACAAAATAAAGTTTCAGTGACTGAGAGATTTCAAATAGAGTTAAGAGGGTTTTCTGGAGGTTATTCTGATACAGTATATAGATATTCTTTTTCAATTTTTGTTGCATTGGAGTAGCTAGAGGGAAATAACTGAAACTATTGAACTGTAATCTAATAGCATTGCTTCTTGAAAATGATTGAATAACTATAGAACTTTTAAGGTTATGAGTGTGTGAGTGTGAAAACCTTGTAACTGAGACTCATTTTATCCAGTGTATGGACAAATGAGTAAGAAAATAAGTAAAACAGACAAAAAAGAAATAAGCAATAGGGGGTATGGGGATTATGGGATGTTTGGGTTATTTTTTATTTTTATTATTCTTATTTTTATTGTTTTTGGAGTAATGAAAGTGTTCTAAAATTGATTGTAATGATGAATGCACAGCTTTATGGTGATATAATGAACTTCTGATTGTACACTTTAGATGATCGCATCACAATTAAAAAAATCATTGGAAAAAATAAAGTAACAGTGCAACCTGGAGAAGCTGCTACCTGATGGTCTGGTTGGGCCCATGACTAGAATGTAGACTACCTGAAGCAATTGGAAGCTTCAGGCAGTCCTCTCTGGATATTGAATCTTGTGCTAGTCTTACATAAAATCAGAGAGTTTAGGTTGAAATCTCTGGAAAGAGCCACAGATCAGAGCTTCTCTGTCGGTGACTAAGGGCAGATTTTCTCTCCATGTAGGGCAGAAGAGCGTGGCACCTTAAGTTAGTGCGAACGTGTCTCATTTTTCAAACCATTCTTGCCAGTATATTGTTTCTTTCTTTTACAAACTAAGACTATTCCACACCCCCCCCCACCCCGCCCCGAACTTAGTTTTGAATCATTGTTGCTTTATTGAGAAATCAACCAGTTCTTCTTAAGGGAGACCTAAGCTACTCTTGAAAAACAAATATATATTTTTATCTATATGTCCAATAATTATATATCAGCATCATAAAATCCTTGTAATAAATAAGTTCTTTAACCTGACCAATGGAAATAATTTCTTCCAATAAGAAACACAAATATAATTTCTTCCTAATATCAAAGGTTTGATTTCTTCATGGTAATATAACTGAGAAATTAGGAATTAAGGGATGATTTTAATTGTTGAATCACTATATGAATATTCAGTTTTGTTCTCTAGAGTATTGGAGTAGACAGAGGGAAATATCTGAAATTTTTGAACTGTAATCCAGCTGCGGTGATCTCTGATGATGATTGTGTAGCTTTTATCTTGTGCCCTGGTAATTGTAAAAACCTTGTGGTTAACATTCACTTGTAACCATTTAACCAATTTTGGTTAATATTCACATGTAACCATTTAACCAATTTTTCAACTCTAGAGTTTGTGATCACTAAAGACAGCCCCTAATGTTTATTAATGAAGGGTCCTGGGTCAGTCCAGAACTAACCCATCCCTAAGTCCAAAGTTATCTTGATAATGGAGACAAGATCTAACCAATGAACCTGCCTGACATGTGCACTAGCCTAGCCTTTTTTTTTTTTTTTGATATAGTGTATTGCATTTCCTTATGTTGAACCATACTTGCATATCTGGAATAAATCCCACTTGGTCATGGTGTATAACTTTTTTAATGTGCTGCTGGGTTCAATTTGCAAGAATTATGTTGAGGGTTTTTGCATCTGTATTCATTAGAGAGATTGGTCTGTAATTTTCTTGCAGTATCTTTGTCTGGCTTTGATTTTGGGGTGATGTTGGCTTCATAGAGTAAGTCAGGTAGCTGTCCCTCCTCTTCAATTTTTTTAAAGACTTTGAGCAGGATTGGTACTAATTCTTTCTTGAATGCTTAGCAGAATTCACATGTGAAGCCATCTGGTCCTGAACTTTTCTTTTTGGGGAGCTTCTTGACGACTGATTCAATCTTTTTACTTGTGATTGGTTTGTTGAGGTCATCAATTTCTTCTCGAGTCAATGTTGGGTTGTTTTTGCCTTTCTAGAAAGTTGTCCATTTCATCTACGCTGTCTAGTTTATTAGCATATAAGTGCTTATTGTATCCTCTCTTTACTGCCTTTATTTCTGCGGGATCAGTGGTTATGTCTCCTCTTTCATTTCTGATTTTATTTATCTGCATCCTCTCTCTCTCTCTCTCTCTCTCTCTGTCACCTTTGCTAAGGTCCATCAATTTTATTGATTTCTCAAATAACCAATTTCTGGTTTTGTTGATTTTCTCGATTGTTTTCATGTTCTGAATTTCATTTATTTCTGCTCTAATCTTTGTTATTTCTTTTCTTTTGCTTACTTTGGGTTAGTTTGCAGTTCCTTCTCCAGTTCTTCCAAGGGAACAGTTAATTCCTTGATTTTTTTCTCTTTCTTCTTTTTGGAGACAATAAATTTCCCTCTTAACATTGCTTTTGCTGCACCCCATAAACTTTGAAATGTCGTGTTTTCATTTTCATTTGCCTCAAGATATTACTGATTTCTCTTGTAATTTCTTCTGTGACCCACTGGTTGTGCAAGTGTGTGCTGATTGACCTCCATATATTTGTGAATTTTCTGGCCCTCCACCTGTTATTGATTACTAACTTCATTCTTTCATAATCTGAGAAAGTGTTGTGTATGATTTCAATGTTTTTAAATTTATTGAGACTTGCTTTGTGACCCAGCATATGGTCTATCCTAGAGAATGATCCACGAGCACTTGAGAAAAAGGTGTATCCTGCTGTTGTGGGATGTAATGTTCTATACCTGTCTGTTAAGTCTAATTCCTTTATTGTATTACTCAAATTCTCTGTTTCTTTCTTGATCCTCTGTCTAGATGTTCTGTCCATTGATGAGAGCAGGAATTGAAGTCTCCAACTATTATGGTAGAGGTGCCTATTTCTCCAGTAGCTTAGACTTTAACCTGCAAGTCACCTATGCATCATTCTAGTACTAAAAATCGTGCCCACCATCATCAAGGCTGCCATTTTCTTACATGGTTAATTCTGTGACTAAACACGTAATCAATCTGCATATGCTCAATAATTAGAGCACCTCTGATTACCTCATCTGAGGCCACTGTGTGCATTATTCTAAAACCTGCCTGTATTTTAAATCTATAAAACTATCAGAATCACTACAGTTCGGAGAGACAGATTTTGGACCAATAGGCCATCTGATCTCCTACTACGCACCTAGTAATAAACTTTTTCTCTCTTTGAAAACTTGGTGTCTCAAGAATGGGTCATTTGAGTGCATCGGGCAAAGAATACCACCTTTGTCCAGTAACAGTAACATAGTATTATCTTTATTTCCACCTTCCCAAACTGTGTCATGTTAGAACAAAAGCAACCTAGAAGAAGGAGGAAGTTATGTAGAAAGTTCTTTTTTATTTATCTAATTTTTTTAGTTCCTATGGCAAACTACTAAAGTATTAGCAATTTTATTTTAAAGATAAAAGAAATTAAGTTTCAGAGAAGTTAAGTCATTTACCTAATGTCATATATTTAATATATGGCAGGATTGTATTCTAATTCAGATTTTTCCAACTCCAGAGGACAGATCAAAAATCATTTTAACAAAAGTTTATTGAATGTCTACAGAGTTCATGGTACAATATAATAGGGTAGAAAATGATAGCATTTTAAAAAAAGCGTAGTTTCTATTCTGAAGGATTTCACAGCCTAGAGGGAGTGTCAGGGACACAGACAACTGAATATTGCTGAGCTCTAGCAGATACGTTCGTGTAGGTAGGTCACAAACAACATACTGTGGAAGACAGAAGGGGGAACAATTAATTCTGACTAGAAGGATCAAGGAAAGCTTCAAAAAGCAAGCGATATTTGATCTTAGGTTTGAAGGATAAGTAGGATTTCAGCAGATGGAGAAGGTGGGAGGAGTATTATTTTCAATTTAAGGAGGCTCCAGGGTGTTGTTTTTTCAGTACCAGGTAAGGAACATTGGAGCTCAATATTTTACAAGATAGTAGGAGTCGTGTTGTCAAATATCAGTGAAAATTTAAACTTAAGCCCCTTCCCCTTGAATGAATTCTTTGAGGGTAGAGACTCTATCCTGCTTCCCTTTGTATTACCAGTGTCCGGTACAGCTATTCTCTCCTTTCTTGATCATTTTACACTTATGGAATGCAGTCTTGTGACTACAGCAATGAATGAAATATAAATACGAATAAACCTAAAAATCAGCAAGACTAACAACAATTATTCTTACCCCCTACATTTTAGATAAATTATGATTATACATTTCAATAATAACATGTATAATATAGTCAGCACAAGTAAAAATTTTTTCTTCTTGATGTTTGAGTGTAATTTGGTCCAAAGACCATAGAATTCTGACCCTTCAATTGCAGGGATCAGGGTTTTAGTGTGGAGGTAGTTGTACGGGTGTAATGAGAATAAGTTCGGAATAATTTGGTAGGTTTTATTTTTTTCTTAATTAATTTGTTACCTTGCTTTCCTAAGTTCTAGTACAATTTTGTTTTGTAGTCCTTCCGTTCTATTTCAATTAAAGAGCAGTCATTGTTTTTTTTTTTCTGGTAGATTGAAGGCATTGGCAACATAGGTCTTCCTTCATTGAGATTATGAGATATCAAACTACAGAGAGGGGCTAAACTCCCTGCAACTTGTTTTGGGATTCTGATGTGCATTAGCCTTTTGTATCTTCTCTATAAATGTAAACAGTCAGAGTGTGGCTTAAATAAAAGTACAGTGTTCTGTGGTAGAGCCCGCTGATGTCCTGCAGTCATGGCTGGGGGAGATTAATGTTACATTTTTCAACCAGAGGCATTCAATTACAATATAAATATATGCACAGATAGACAGCAAGGACTTCGTGCTTAGATTTACAAGGGGCGGTAAACATAAATTTTAGATTATAAGTATAGTCGCAACTCTTTTTGTTGGGTGCTTTGATGGTCCAAGTGTTACCTAAAGATGAAATCAGCTACCTTCACATATGGAAATGGACAACCAGCTGGTGTAAACGTCAAGGCAAGAGATGGAGCCATCCCTTTTCTTTCTTTCTGTTCTCTCTCTCTCTTTTTCTCTCTCTCTGTCTTTGAGTCATGGCTCCCCATGACCTTCTTTTACACTCTATTTGTCAGTACCTGTGTTAGTTAGATTCAGTTGTCAACTTGGCCAGGTGAGCATACCTAGTCTTGTTGCTGCGGACATAAGCCAATGGTACGTGAACCTCATCTGTTGCCAATTACATCTGCAGTCAGCTAGGAGGCGCGTCTGCTGCAATGAGTGATGTTTGACTTAATTGGCTGGTGCTTAAATGGGAGAGTGCAATGTAGCACAAAAAAAAGCAGCTCGGCATTCCTCATCTCAGCACTAGCAGCTCAGCCCAGGCCTTTGGAGATGCAGAAAGAAGTCACCCCGGGGAAAGTTGTTGGAACCCAGGGGCCTGGAGAGAAGACCAGCAGAGACCATCTTGTGCCTTCCACGTAAGAAAGAACCTCAGTGGAAAGTTAGCTGCCTTTCCTCTGAAGAACCAACAAAATAAATCCCCTTTTATTAAAAGCCAATCCATCTCTGGTGTGTTGCATGCCGACAGCTAGCAAACTAGAACAGTACCTTTCTACTGAAATCACTGGGATGTTTGCATCTGCCCAGAACCTGGTCTCTTGTCGTTTGCCACCTCCCCACTATCCAGAGCAGCCCTGTGGAAAACCAAAATTTCTGACAGTGTGTCAAGAGGTTGACTCAATTTAATGATATTCAGGTCATGTAGAAAAGAGCAGCTGCCCTCCAGGTGGTATTCCATAAATGCTCCCTAGCAATCAGCAGGAAGCTGTATAAGTTTAATTTGGTGAAGCAAATTTAATCATTTGCCTCTTTGTAAATGAGGACACAGGAACAAAGTAAAAGATTTTCTTAGTAGAGCTCTAACAAAACAGCTATTTCTAATAGCACAATTTCTCTTTCATGAGACATACAGAGATGCATGCTTTTCCGGTAGCTGTCGTGCATATGCAACCATGTATCATCCCAGAAAGATGCAGCATCTCCAATCTGTATCCCTGACATCCCTTACATGGAGCTCTAACAGCATGATATATGTTTATTTATAAGAAATAAAGTGAATTCAAACAATTTTGTTAAAGGCCAAAGAAGTCCTTTCATGTTCTGCCATTCTCTCCTTTCCTGATTGAGAGCCGCTCCAATTTATTATATGTGAATGCATTTATATATTTTTAATTTGCTGCTTTTTTGTTTCAAAAAAAACACTACAGATTAAACCCACAACAGAAAACCTGCCAACCCAGAAAACCCTTTAATACTAATTATTGTGTAAGGGTAGAAAATTTGATGCAACCTTTCATAATCGCTATCAAAATTTATCACGGGTTTTATGACAACATCATTGCATAAATCAAGCTGATATGCAGCCATTTTTATGACTGCTCTGTGTTTTCACTGGGCAGCTATATGTCTGTCAGGGTTTTCTTTATAAGGGAACATTTTTTTTTCTGTAAGAATGATAAAATTATCAGATAAAAATTCTCTACAAGTTAAAATGAGATCCTCCAGTGAAGAGGTGGTGGTTCCTTTCATTTCTCCTTGTTTCTATTGCATTTAATGGATTTTTCTTTTTTGGTGGGTAAACTGGAGCTAAATAGTCCGTATCTGAGTTTATCCGAGAAGTTGGAATTAAATGATTTATTTCTTTTCAAAGTGAAAGGGTGATTATCTGTGTTCTGAGTCTCATTTGTTTAATTAATTCTTGAATTTTAGAAGCTGGATTGGAATGAAACTCATCTTTCACTATCTTCATCATCATCATCTCTGCCACCGTAACTTAAAATTGAACTTCTGTTAAGGATGGTGCTGGCTTGGTTTGTATGGTAGGAAGACTGTGTTCCATGGGGAAACCCAGAGGATACATCATTACCAAGCAGGCGAGGTGGTAGCATCACTAAATATGTGATGGTGGCTTTCGCCCACAGGTTAGGGCTCATGGCAGAAGAGGTTTACAGATGTGGCTCACTGCTATCTCACAAAGGGGGCAAGGAGGGATATACCTGGAATCCAGGTGATCCTTCTGGATGGTTCTTGGTGCCTTTAGCCAATGGACAGCTTCAGTAATCTCACCTGAGAAGGGTGCGTTAGTCAGTGGCTTGAACCCTTCAGAAATGAGGATCGGGTAAGTTACTGAGCCAGCAGAAGTGTAGCTAAGGGTGAGGGGAATCCAGAATTCCACCTGTGGCCCCAGGACCAATTGCAGCAGCAGGGGTTCTCGTTCTTTCCGCAAGCTGCCATCTTCCATGTTTTTCTGCAGAGAGAGAGAGAGGCCCACTGAAACCTTGGAGCCCTCACTCCCCAAACACATGCAGAGAAGTGGGTCTGAGTGGCACAGGAGGTGGTCTGCATTACACAAAGGAGATTGCCTCGTAAATCCTTTTTCAAGGAAGAACTTGCTGCTCAGCTGTGGCATAGCTACAACGTAACATCCAGCTGTCAGCTCCTTCAGGGCCAGCTCCAGCTGCCTAGGGCCGCCTCCTGGGAATCATGCCTTTCCCCGGTCATCTGGTGACTAAGCTTGGTGGGGCATCAAGGCCAGGCTCCAATGACCCACTGAAGAACAAATCTGAAGGACAGAAAAATGCTTCAGAATTTCTGCACTGAGTTAGCCAAGGTTTTATAGGGCTTATCTACAGTCAAACTTCTCCCTCAGCCAAATCTACCCTCCCTTCGTTTTCTTGTGTGTTGATTGCTAATAAACATCTTGCACCACAAACTCTTTTGCAGCAGCTGCTTAAGAGAACCTGACAAGAGATACCTGAATTTCCCTTTCCCTATCTTTTCTGATATCTTGCTCCTCATGGAAATAATGAAAAACTGCTAATTTTTCAATGTTAAGTTTATCTCCCCCCGAAACGCTTTTTACTCCACCCCCCACCAAGGATAATTTATAATTCCTCTTTAGTTCTCCATTTAAGCTGTTTCTGTGTATGTATATATATGCCTATGTATTTACATGCACACATACTCTTACACTTTCACATGCACACACACTCATACGCACATATATGTGTGCATATATACAAAAACACATATGCTTATAATATATAAGTACAAAGATACAGACGTATATAAATATATGTGTAATATACACATGAAATACATATATTTTAATATTTATACCTTGAAACTTTATTCCACTGATTGTGTACATTCTGCTTTTTGATAAGATCATAGGCTCCTTAAGCATCAGTTACTGTTTATTTGCCTTTGTAGCTACAGTGTACCACACAGTAAATGAAAAAGGAAGGAAGGAAAGCAAGGGAGGGAGTAGGGAAGAGATAGAGGAGTCTTTACTCATATCAGTATTGGGACAGAGTAGAAGATGTGGGGGGAGGAGGGAAGTAAGTAGCTCAAGAAAGCTTTGAAATGAATTTGAAGAAGGATAGAGAACCCATTCAACCTCTTAGAGACTATTAGGGGAAGAAAATCCAGTGAAAATGATAATTAAGTGGAATATCCTGAACTTATCTGATGTAATAACTTAGATTCTTTATGATATGCTTTAAATGCCTCCTCTTAACGTGACGCTCACAAAAATCCCACAATACAGATGAATCAGATACCATTTTTTCCATTTACACAAAAGGAAACACAAGACCTATGTAATCAACCGTTTAAGTTACATAGCTGGCAAGTGAAGGAACCAGGAATATCATCTGTGGCTTCTCCCCCTAGAACTAGTGCTTTTCCCACCTCATCAAACAGGCTGCCAGGCAAAGTAGTTTTCAGGGTCACTTCCTTTTCAAAGACTTTGTAATACTATTCAAAATTGTTTTCATTGTTTTTTTCTTTATATATATATATATATATATATATATATATATATATACTTTTTTTGGTGAGTTGTGAAAAGAGATAGATAGGACACTTCTCAGTACCTATTACAGAAGTATTTATGAACTTTCTTTTTTTTTTTCTCTGTGGGCAGGCTCCAGGAATAGAACCTGGGTTTCTGGCTGAGTTATTTATTATGATACCATTTTGGAGGGAATGGAGAAAGGCCTTATAACTTTATTTTTTTTAATTGCTCAGAATTTACCAAACAGGTACAATAGCTATAGATCTCAGGCCGGAACTCAGATGTTGTAAGAAATATAATTTTCTTTTTGTTTTTCTGTATTTCAAGGTAATTTTTATTTTAAGTCTCCATTCCACTGAGCTGGCAGAAATGTAATCTTAGATATTTAAGGACACTTTCTTTCCCTGGAGTTGAGCAAAAGTCTCAGAGCTTATGTTGAGAGGTGTTGGTTGGGAGATGAGGGTTGTGCCTGGACATAAATCCCCCATGCTTCCAAGCTGTACATGCCGAGATTGGCCCCTTCCAATCCTTTTTGCCCACAGCGAGTCGGTGCAGCTTACCTTCTCAGGTTCAGTGGTTCTCTCCAATACTTATTCATCATGTTGATGTGTTCTTTCTGATTCTTTGGTGTCACACACTAGGCATGAACTCTTGCCAAGGCTGACCAAAGCCCATCTCTCTAAATCCACTTTAGAGTTACTGCCTCTCTTGGTTTTACTGCTTGTTTTTGCTTCCCATCTGCTAAAACAAATACCATTCAATGGTGGGGTTAACAACTGGAATTTACCGGCTCACACTTTTGGAAGCTTGAGAGTTTGCTTCCTCCCATGGTCAGTATGTACTGTCTAGCTAGAAATCTTTGGGGTTTCTTGGCTTTTCTGGCACATGGAAATGCACATGGCAGTGTCTTTTCCTTTCTCTTCTGGGTTCCATTGCATCCAGAAGATGCAATGCTGCTCCCCATGGCTTCTCTCTCTCTGGCCTTCTCTATACACTCCAGCAATAGAATTAAGACTCATCTTAATACACTCCAGCAATAGAATTAAGACTCATCTTAATTGTGTTGGGCCATAATTTAACTGAAGTAACCTCATCAAAAGATCCTGTTTGCAGTGGGTTCACACCCACAGGAATGGAGTAAGATTCAGAACATGTTTTCCTGGGGTTCATAACTCCAAGCCACCAAACTGCTTCCTTGGGTTTTTGCTCAGAATAAGGGAACAGGACTTTCCAACATCTTTAACTCCATTACAACCCTTTCACTTTTCTTCTTTCTAGTTGGAGACCCTCCACTCATAATGGGGTAGTGATAAGGAGAAAGTGGAAAGCTATATTCTTTAGACCCTGATTTCCACCAATATTTTGTCCAGGAATAGCTGATATTATCCTAATATCAGACCTCAGGCTTTAGACCTCAGAGCCAAGAAGACACTGACAGGCTGTTTCCTTCCGATCCTGAGCTTCCTTTCCATGAGACCAAGAGCTGAGGGCATTCCATCTGCGTGAGAAGCTGGGTGGATTTAGGGAGTATAAAATACAGTAATGAAGGGAGAACAAACCTTAGTTAATATTTGTAATACTTTATACCACCATGTAGCCATAAGACATCTGCATTCCAGTGGTAACTTGGGGTCTGGTGTGTCCCTCTGGGCCAGGTTTAGGCAAAAGGGAGGTGTTTTTACTCATGTACACAGAGTCCTCCACTATGCTCCAACCCTCTTATAAAGGCGTATTTGCACCAAGCTCACCAAGAGTGAAGCCCAGACCTGGTCCTTACGCAGCAACGAGGCATAGTTGCCCTCTAGGCACTGGTAATGGGATGCAATTTCAAACTCACCCTCGCACCTTGAATTCTCTAAAGCTTCTTTGAGAGAAATAACATCCATGAGAATTGTCGGAACTATAAATCCATAGAGTCCATTCATTCTTCAAACGGTTTTCAAAAGTTAGCCTTGGATGAACAAGACTGTCAGCAAAATATTTATGGAAAAGATTTTTTTTTTACATCCATCCCATCATAATTGCTTTAAATATTAGTAATGATAAGGAAAGCAGTTTATATTTATTAAGAACTTATAATGTGCTTAAATGTGACTCAATCCTCCCCCAAACCCAGTGAGGTATGTCTATGTCTCCATTTTACAGATAATAAAACCGAGGCACAAAGTTGTTAAATAATTTGCCCAAATGACTGATTAATAAGATTTGACCGGTTTATCCCATGCTTGGAGGAATCATCACTTATTATCTCTCTCAATTTCCTTGCTTTCTGTGTTTACTTCTCTGGGCCTCTCACAATGCTAGATATACTACAGGTACACCTAATTATTTGCTAAATAAATGAATGAATAATTTTCAGGCTCTTTAAAAATTTTCAAAAGACAATAAAACCTCTCCTTTTAGTCATCTGAGTTTGTTTCTTTGTTTGCATTTACTTATATAAAGCATACAGTTCAATTGTTCTGACATGTTACTACAGGTATCTGTATTAAAAAGATGCGGGCAAACAGATTCTAGTGTGGGTCTCACAAATGGTTGCCTGAAAGTAGTGTGTATAAATCAGACTGTTCAGTCTGGAATCAGTTCAGTACATGCATATATACACTATTGAACATTTGCTGATTAAATCACCCAAGCCGAAAACAGTTACAGTAATTCCAGACTCCAATTGGATTCCAATGTCAAGGCAAATCATTCGTGAGCGCTGAGCTCATTTAAGCCTGGGAAGTAAACCTTACAGAGAGCTGTTTGCTTTCCATACCGCTTTATTGCTCAATTCTTGCATTCATCATTGTGTCTAGCAAATCGCACATCAAAATGCCATTAAATAATGTCGTTAAATAGGTTTTCTTCTTCAGCACAATTGAATATAATGGGACCTAATAGATTGTGTTAATACTTCAGTGAAAATGTATAGTCTCTAAACAGTGATCTCTAAATCCTTTTTATTGTTCTTTTCTTGGGGATGGGGGAAGAGATGCTGTGGAAAATTGCAAAATATCACTTCTAAATGTGGAACCTAATAAAAGTTCTAACCTGACTGTGTAGCTGGCAATAAGTCTCCAGAAAGTAGACCGTAGTGGAGTTACATCCGGGTATAGTGTGACAAGTCTCCCAGAAGGGCTGAATTACTCTGTGGGAAAAACATGACTTTTGTGTCAAGAGACCTGGGTTCCAGTACCAACTTTGCTTCTGGATTCCTCTGAGACCTTGGGCAAACACCTCAAGGCATTATTTCTGAATCTTAAAGTGAGAAATTTGATCTCTAGTGTCTATGACTTTATGGAGAGGAAAAGACTAGCTTGGTGAGCTTTTCATTTTGATTTGCTCAGTGGCATGTTACTTGGGAATAGAAGAAAATAATTTAGAATAGTAACTTTGAAATGCATTCATTTTTTAAGATATTGTAAAAGCTTTTGGAAAGAAAACAAGTTTTGGTATCAGACAGAATTGGGCTTAAATTCTGGAACTGTCACTTACTAGCACAGAACTTCCCTGGTAATTTCCTTCTTCCCTTGGGCTCAGTTTCCCAATCTATAAAATGGGGGCAATATTACCTAATATGTATAAATCACCTAGGAGAGGCCTCAGCACATGGTAGATTTTCTATACATGGTGGAAAATTTTGTTATTAGCAATTCTATTAAATTATGGAAAAGGAAGAATATTGTCGAAGACACTGACTTTTTGAGAATTAAAGGATTGTCAAAAGGAAGAAATTAGAGCAGTTTTTTCCAGTTTCACTTCAGCCTGAGTCTTCTCATTGGTGTATAGTTTGGCTAGCATTCATGATAGTGAGGAACAAAATCTATTATTGCCTCCAATTCCAAAAAGATGAGCAGATTTGAATTTCTTGGAAATTTTACAGTACCCTTTTAAGATGAAAGACATATAACATTTTATTAGATCAACTTTTATGGATGATTTTGGCATTCTTTTAAAAATAACTACCAAAGACACAGTTAATGAGGACAATTTTGAAATAGAAATACAGAAATTAATTATAAATGTATTTTGCCTTTAATTTTGACCTGAGTGTGGCATTTATTGTGAAATGATTAACTTTAATTTATCTTCCTCATTATTCATGAAAAATACATTTCTAGTTGATGCTTTTACTCAGTATATCTTTTTAAAAATCTACTATGTGCAAATTATTATAAGCTAAATATTCTAGGAAAATGAAAGTATATCAGGCATTATGTTTGTCTTCAAAACATTACAGTCTAATACAGGAAGAGCATTTTTGCATTACTTGTAGAAAATTGTAGAAAGTTGTCTATGCCTATATTGTAAGGAAAGGTCTGATAAAATTCCATATACAAAAGGATTATTATCTAGAATATTTTTAATGTTTAATGTCTATAGGGAAATTCAGGAATATAGCATTCTTTGATAAAAAAATCCTCAACATTATAATGATGCAAATTTTCACTGAGTTATCTATAAATCATATGATTGCTATTAAAATATCAGTAGGATTTTTTAAAAGCAGATAAATTGATTTTAAAGTTTATAAAAACTTTTATAAATGAAGAGTAACAGAGAATTTAGATGTACTAGATATTAAAATTCTATAAAAAAGTATTATCACATGAACAGATGTACATAGATCGATAGCACCTAATAAAAAGTTCAGAAATACATCCAATAACTGGAAATGTAGTATGTGAAAAAAAATTATCATGCTAAATCAGTGGGGAAAGAGATTATTTGATGAAGGTCTGTTTTTTTTTTTCTAAACCATGGACTGAAATATAAAAAATATCAAAGTTTGGATCCATTCCTCACTTTACCACCTATAAAAAAAGAAAAGTTGTGAATCAGATGTTTAACTGTAAAATGAAATCATAAAATTATACAAATCAATCACAGTCTTGCAGTAGAGACTCCTTCTAAGTACGCACAAAGCCAGAAGCCATGAAAGAAAAACATGATAAATTCATAAATTCATCTACATAGAAATTTGAAAGTTACTGCTGCTTAAAAGAAAGTGAAAAGACAACTGCTAAACTCAATTTGAAAACGCATCACAGACCATGGACTAATTTCCTTAACAATATAAAAACCTTCTTACAATCAATATGAAAAAAGAATGATAATCTAACCTATAAATAAAGGACAAAAAATGAGTAAGTTGTTTGTACAATATGAAATATAAATGTCTTTAGACATATAGAAAGATGCTCAAAATGACCCAGTAAGAAAAGTGCATAATTATTACTAAAATGAGATGCAATTTTGATTTCTTAGTTTAAGAGATTAAAATATGTATAGTACTTTGTGACCATTAGGATGCAAAAAAACCAGATCTTTTAATACATTATTGAAGAATGTTAAATTAGTACAACTTCCATAGAGGAAATGGGAAATACTTTTAAGAGTTAAAATGCACAAAGGAATCTCTTTCTAAATATTTTCTATAATATACTTATATATGTACAAAACATTATTTTAAGAATATTTAACAGCAGAATATTTGTAATTGGAAAATATTGGAAAACCTAAATATCGTCACTGGGGTACTGTGTAAATGAACCAATGACCTGTCTATACAACCGTCCAAAAAGAATAAAACAAATGGAAATGAACTGTAATAGAATAATTATGAAGATATACTGTTAAATGAGAAATCAATATGCAGTGTGTTCTATGATTTCTATTTTCAAGAAAATGCATATATACATCTATGTAATAAAGGAGCTATGGGAGGAGATATCTGAAACTGATAACTGGATTGGTAGGTGACAGGGATGAAAGTTGGATTTATTTTTATTATATGTGCTTTCTTTTTAAAATTTTTTTATTAATTAAAAAAAATTAACAAGCAAAACATTAAGGTATCATTCCATTCTACATATACATTCAGTAATTCTTAATATCATCACATAGTTGCATATTCATCATTTCTAGAACATTTGCATCGATTTAGAAAAAAAATAAAAAAGACAACAGAAAAAGAAATAAAACGATAACAGAAAAAAAAGATTATACATGCCATACCCCTTACCCCTCACTTTCATTTACCACTAGCACTTCAAACTAAATTTATTTTTAACATTTGTTCCACCTATCATTTATTTATTTATTTATTTATTTATTTATTTATTTATTTATTTATTTTAAAAAAATTAACACAACATTTAGAAATCATTCCATTCTACATATGCAATCAGTAATTCTTAATATCATCACATAGATGTATGATCATCATTTCTTAGTACATTTGCATCGATTTAGGAAAAGAACTAGCAAAACAACAGAAAAAGATATAGAATGATAATATAGAGAAAAAAATAATAATAATAATAATAATAATAAAAATATATATATATATTTAAAAAAACCAAAAAACACAAACAAACAAACAAAAAAACTATAGCTCAGATGCAGCTTCATTCAGTGTTTTAACAAAATTACATTACAATTAGGTAGTATTGTGCTGTCCATTTTTGAGTTTTTGTATCTAGTCCTGTTGCGCAGTCTGTATCCCTTCAGCTCCAATTACCCATTATCTTACCCTGTTTCTAACTCCTGCTGGTCTCTATTACCAATGACATATTCCAAGTTTATTCTCGAATGTCGGTTCACATCAGTGGGACCATACAGTATTTGTCCTTTAGTTTTTGGCTAGACTCACTCAGCATAATGTTCTCTAGGTCCATCCATGTTATTATATGCTTCATAAGTTTATTCTGTCTTAAAGTTGCATAATATTCCATCGTATGTATATACATTATATGTGCTTTTGTACTTCTTTAATTTCATACCATGTCTAACTGTCACCGATTCAAAAACTATAAAATAAATAGATGAAATTAGCTAAGAATATATGAGAGAAAAAGTGACAGTAAAATTGTATAAAATACTGAAATTCTGTGACAAATACAAAGACAGAATCAAACTATCACATTTGTTAGAACATTCAAAAGCTAAAACCATAAAAACAATCAGAAGAGGTATTAAGAAACTCTGCATTGTAAGAAAATAAGAAGAGGAATGAAATGGTAATTTAAATGCAAAGAAAAATGGCAAAGTAAAATTGATAATAAAGATATATTTTGACATATAGATCCTATCAAGTAAGAAATAGCATCAGGAGAATTAATTAATCAAAGCAAAATTCACGAAGGGAAAAAATGCCATATTAAGATTTAAGTTCACGTATTTAGATAAAATCAGCTCCACAAAAGTTCAGAAGAAGCTGTCAATGAAAACCCATACAGGTGCCATCTCCGAGCCTGACGTTCACCGAAGAAGATCCCTGAGATTTGAAGTCTCCATGAGGAAGTGTGCAACTTTAATGTCTAATTTTTTATATAACAATTATTATATATATAATTTCAAGACCTTCCCTGCTTCTCCCACAGGTGTGAAAAGAAAATCCACCATCCGCCACCACTGAAATTGAAGGAACATGATCTTGATCCCATCCTTAGGCGGCCATGGATTTGTTCTGAAGCTTTGCTTCTTCATCTATAAAACAGGGGTGTTAATTTAGCCCTGGTGGATCTGGGGTGGGGGGGGGGCAGGTGGGATGATCACGCAGAGGAGCCCGGCAGCCCTGTGGTTGCTCAGGACATGGGGTCTCTGGCTATTGCTGGACGACCCTGCATCTTCTGTATCGAAACTAACAAGACCATGGTGTGAACAGAGAGACTCATCCCCATTTGAATGAAAATCTGTTTTAAATGTTGTATTTCAACGTCTGTTTAAAATATTAAAGATTCTATTTGCCACTAATATGGACATTTTCTCTTTCTTAATATGCTTTTTGGTTCCTGAATTTTTTTTGACATAAAGATATCTTGGAAGAGAATGCTTAATTGCATGTGGTGCAGAGCTTGGACATTTTTGAAACCCAATACACAAGTAATAAGAAATAACTCATATTTGAAATTCCTGTCTCAATGCAAATCCAGCTTTTGTGTTGGTGGGGTAGTTGCAAATGAATATCTGAGTTCCTAAATACCGTGGAGCTAACACACCCATCCTCCCACAGAGAGTAAGATATAGTCCAGAGTTACCAGGCAATAAATAGCTTGGGGATCTAAATTCCTTTATGGTATTTAGAAACAACAATTGTGGGAAGAAATGTCCATGCCCATGGTAATATCTCTTAATTATCTTATTTCTTCCTTCTATAGTGGTAATTTTATAATAATTTCCTATTATTTTAATTGAAAAAGCAATGGGCTATATAGAAAACCACAAAATTAAAATAACAAAAATTAACCATAACATGCTAGTCAGATATAATTTTCATTTTGAAAACTTTCAATCTCTTCTTTTATGCATTTTAATTAAAAAATGACATCACATAGTGGATATTGTCATATCAGTTTTCTTCATTCAGTGTGTCAAAGAAAACTTCCCTCTCATTCTTCTAATGCAAAATCATTTTTATTTTATGTATAGTATTCTTTCAGGTAGGTGTAGAACAATTTACTTTTTAATCTCTTTTTGTTTCACATTTAGATTGTTTCCAATACTTCAGTATGTTAATTCTTTGATTGATATTTTTGTAGGTACCTGTTTATGCTGATGTGATAGTTAATTTCACATGTCAACTTGGCAAGCTTTTGGTGTCCAGTGATTTGGTCAAGCAAGAACTTGCCTAATTAATATCAGGTGGACATTTCATACATTTAAATCATTGGTCATTCGATTGCATCTACAACTGACTACATCTACAATCAACAAAGGAGATTGTAGTGAGCAACAAGAGTCTCCTTATCCAATCAGTTAGAAGTCTAAAAGCAGTAATTGAGGATTTCAGCAGTCAGAAAGAATGTCTATCTCTACTTCAGCCAGCCTAGTTCTCCTGGGGAATTCAAGGCCACCTTCACTGGATTTTCCAATCTTCAAACTGTCCTATGGAATTTGGACTTGCCGATTCCCATGGTCATGTGAGCCAATTCCTACAATAAAAGTCTTAATATTTACAACTATGTATGTCAATACATCCTTTTGATTCTGTTTCTTGGCAATCCCTGACTAATACCGTATATTTGATTATCTCCATAGGACAACTTTCTAATAGTGGAGAGTCAGATGGAAGGGCTTGTACAATGTGAATGTTTAGGTGTATATCATCAAATCACCTTCCACAAAATTTCTACAATATACATGACAATGATGAGGATATAACCATACAAATCCTTGTGGTCTTAAAAACACTGGTTGTTATTTCAAATAATTTATAGCATTTAATAGATAAATTATACTGCCCTCTTGTAGTTAATGAATGTGCATTTCTTTGAGTATTCTCACTTTACAGATGAGTAAATGAAGATTCAGTAAATTTCACTTAGCCAAGGCTCATAGATAATAAATTTTAAAAGCATTTGATTCCTGGCCCATTCACTGTTACACTGAATTATCAAATATTCAGGGTCTTTTACAGGCAAGGTAATAGAGCTTGGCTTCTGGAATTCAAACACAGAAACTATGGTCCCTGGCTTGCATGAATTCATTGGTAGAAGGACACAAGTGATGGTGCAGCAATGTCGAGAATGCGGGAGGCGATTGGGAAAGAAAGGAGGCAGAAGAAGTCGGGACGTGAGGGGAGTGGGGGGCATCGTGCGAGGAGAGAGAACCCAGGGTAGGAGGACACCTTGAAAAGATGCAAGAGACACAGGTCCAGGCATGGAGATGTGAGTGTACGTAGGGTAATACCATTATTATCTGTGATTTTATATATGCAATATTATTCATATGATGATGAATATTGACTGTGTAAAAGCAAACTGGGGCACCCTTGTAACTCTTTGTTGCTAAAGAGTAGGCAGAAGTGGTGGCCAGAAAGCAGAAACCTTCCCCTCCCCTGATGTTGAGCTGAAAGATCTTGAAACCTTTAGAAGTGTCAAAGCTTCCACAGGCTGCTCTAGACATAGAGTCATATTATCTGAAATGCCATTGTGTTTTCTCCCTTTGGTCTTTATATGTACAAAAGACAGAAATGTGGTTCTAAAGATACAATATCCACAGAATTACAAGCATGTCTGTAGCACAAGAAAAACCAGCAAAGGAAATTTGGGATCTTTCAAATTTGACAGTCTTCTGTGAAGTCCATTTGAGCTGCCGCTGAGAGACAATGAAGAAAAACCTAGTGTTTGGATAGAAAAAGGGTGGTGGTACAACAAAACGAAACTGTCATTCTGGGGGAGGAGGATAAATTATTTTATGAGATTCCACACTTTCCTTTTCAGAGCTTGCAGTTCTCTAAGTTTTTCTTTTCTAAGGTAAAAGAAATAAATGCTCTTCTGTCTCCAAGGAACAATGTTCCTGTCATAAATAGGTTCTTATCTACTTTGAATGTGATGACCGTCTCCAAGCTTCGGTATTTATTTTCTCATTGAAGAGGGAAGTTTTAGGGAGTTAGAAGGCTTATGCCTGGGGACAGATGTTTTATCCAGCTGCTAGAAAGGGCATTAAAATACTTTGTGTGTCTTGAATGTAACCACATCATCTAGAACTATTTCTCTCATAGAGGCTGTGTTTGAAAGATTTCAGATAATCTTTATATGTGCCAGAGTCCACAGACATGCATCCTAGTTGACTGAAGAGGAAATGTCAGTTTCCTTCTATAACTAAAATTATTGAAGTGAACATTTGATGCTTAAATATGTGTTTTATAAGGGTAGGAGTATTTTCATCTTGTTCTCTTTTTTACCCTCAGCTCCTAACAGTGACCAGCTGCAATTGGCGGTCATTAGATATTTACTAAATCAATGGGTGAAATACAGACACAAGTTCTAGCATGAAAAGGCAGTATCCATGCTATTTGCCCTAAGTCTATTGGGAAACATTTATTCCTCCACGAAATTGGCTTCAAATCAGAAAGAATATGAAGGCGATAACCTGATTTCCATTTCCACCCTAAAAGGTCAGCTTGCTCATTTTTTTTCAGCTCACCAACTCCATGCTCCATAACAGAGGATGCAAAGACTATGCTTGAGAGTTTGGTTATTTTCTCAGTTCCATGAGGTGAAAATTTAAAGAATCCTGAAAGGAACCAGATTGATACTCTAGGATTAAGAATATGTATGTCTGTATGCAGTAACTCTACTTGTAAAAAGAGGAAGAGAGAGTACGTAGCTGGTATAGGCTCTGGGAGAAAGTCTTGGTAGTGATGATGACAGTTGTGGGGGACGTAAGTGAAGGACAGGGCAGCTGTCCAGGAGATGGCATTGGACTTGGTAACATTGATACTGGGAGAAGAACAGGGTCATCTAAGGGTAGATGAAAGCAATTCCCTAGGAACTATCAGTGGTTCTCTGACAGCAAAGATACCTGTGGCAGCAGTGATCTTGACGTGGCCCAGCAAAAAGTGGGGAGGAGGAAAGGAATCTTGTAGAAGTTGCACCGAGCTGCACTAACTTTATCTTTTGGCAATTACACCCAAAAGCCATGCTGCTGGAGCAGGGCAGACACTGGAAGAGAGTGGTAGGGACTCTACTGACTCTGAACTTGTGTTTGTGGAGAGAGATACTGAGGGAGGCACCCCATCATTCAGTGCATAAAAACGTGAAGGCTGAGAGGGATCCTTCTCTGAAGAACTAGCAGTTATGCTTTGCTCTTCCTGTTTAGGATAACCATCAGATCAAAGCATTTTCTTCAATTGAACCCGTAGATATTAAGTCTAGACATGCTTTCAAAAGTGCAGAAAGTAGTGTGCCGGTTATTTTAGGCAGCGATGCTTGAACATTTATATAGTGATGACTGAGTGATTAATACATATAAAAAATAAAGGATTTAAGGTATTAATCTGATTGATGAACACATCAGAGTCAAAATTTTATGCATATTATTGCATGGGATGAAGATAAAAATTTTAAAAAGTAAAGTTGTAAAAAGTAATTGAATATAATAAATATAGAGAGCATTCGAATATAGCAAAATTGTGAAATTTTGTGTGATAGTCCTGTGATTTCAGAGCTAGTAATTTTATAGAACAAAGGAATCAGCTGCATTTTCATTCCTTTTTCCAAGGCTTTTGTAATTTGTTATATTGGTCACCTTAATATATGGAGATCAAAACTCTTGCCTGAAACTATGATGGAAAATAAGTTAAATAGCCATTATATATAATAATAAAAATATTGGGTGCTTACATTTACAATGTGACTTCCTTATTGAATGTTGATCCACATAAAGGGCAAGGAACTGTGATGAGGGAAGCAGATGAGGCTGAAGGACACACAACTGGTAAGGGAAGAGTATTTCTCTTTTTCTGGCAATTTTAATTCTAATTCTTCATTAGCCTTAGGAGAATAGTTTAAAGCAGGATGGATGACAGTTTAAAGTTTAATTACAAAACAGGCTCTTGTTTAATAAATGCTCAGGTCAAAAATGGAATGCACGTATGTACTTACATATACATTGTTAAACATATGACTAGTTGTGCTTGTGCTTTTAAATTTTCGTATAAATGAAATTCTACTGTATACATTATTTTGTTTTGCTTTTTTCATTCAATATTATGTTTCTGAGATTCTTTTTATAACTTTGTGTATAAGCATGTTTCTTCCATTTTCATTGCTATATTTTGTTTTGTTATATGGCAATAATTGATTTATTCATTCAATCATTGGTAGGTGTTTTACTTGTTTCTAGATTTGGCTATTTCAAAATATACACATATGTAGTGTACATATGTGTTTTTCTATGATATATATCTAGGAGTGGAATTGCAGGGTCATATATGAATATTCATTGTCACAAGACAATGCCTAGTAATTCCTGAAGTGATTGTACAAGCAGGATAAAAGTGTTTTAATTTTTCCAAATCCTTGCCGAATGAAAGAAACAACAGCAGAACACAGGAATTTTGCTTTCCTCACTTAAGTCTTTGGTCAACAGAAGTTGACTTTCATATATGACTTCAATTAGGAGTGCAGTTTCTTCAAGTAATGCTAGCCAGTTGGCCAGCACACTTATGAAAAGTCCGTCTATTTCTCAGCGGTGGAGAATGCCACCTCTATCATTTATCAATGTCTGGTTTCAGATTGATCTGTTTCTGGGCTGTTCATTCTGTTTCATTTGTCTGTCTGTCTCCATACCAGCATGATACTGCCCTGCTTACAATGGTTTTATCATAAATCTTGATAGGACGTACCCTTTCACTGTATTATCATTCTTAAAAGGTACCTTGGCTACTCTTGGCCATTTACACTTTCATAGCTATTTCCAAATGAGCTTATCAATTTCTACAAAAAGTCCTTATTGAGATCTTAATTGATATTTTATTGTATCCAGCACTGAATTTGAAATCATATCTTTACAATATTGAGTCTACCAGACAGAAAATGGTGTATGTCCCATTTATTTAGAACTATAAATGTCTTTCAATAAAGTATTATAATATTCCCTATAGAGAGTATGCCCACCTTTCATTAATTTTTTTCCTTAATCTGATGCCTTTTTTTTCCCTATAGGCTGGCACCAGGAATCAAAGCCAGGTCTCAGGCTCAGCAGGCGAGAACTCTGCCACAGAGCCACCGTTGCCCGCCCTGATTCTTTGTTTTGATACAATTATAAACGCTATCATCCTTTAATATGCCATTTCCTAACTTTGCTTTCTGAAAATGAATATTATATATTGATTTTGTATCTAACAACCTTTTAAAATTTTCTCATTAAGTCTATATAATCAATCTGTATATGCATTGTGAGTTTTCTATACATATAACCACATTGTGTGCAAAAATAAGTTTGTTTATTCTTTTCCCATCTTCATACCTTTTATTTCTTTTCTATGCCTTGTTGTGCTACCTGGGTGCTCTAATAAAATGCAGCCTAAAAATGATGATGGTGGGCATTCTGTTTCATATATGTACACGCATACATATACATATATACAAACACATATATGCATATATATGTATGAAAATTATATATACATTTATGCATATGAAAAATTTACGTGTATAATCTAAAAATACTTATGTTAAGAAAATTTTCTTCGATTAAAAGCTGTCGAGTTTTATTTATACAGGTAATGTTAAATTACTCAAATGCTTTTTCTGCATCTGTTGAGTTGCTTGAATGAAATTTATCTTTTAACCTGAGGAATTTCATTAATTAATTTATAATGTTAAAATAACCTTGTGTTACAGGGAAAATTCAGATAATTCGTGATGTACTATCTTTTTTTAATGTATAGCTTCATTCAGTTTCCTTTCCTTTTTTCTTTCTCCCTCCCTCTCTCTTTTGAATTTTGCGTATATGCTGATTAGTATAGTTGATATAAAAATTCTCTTTCAGCTTTTTTTTTTTTTTACACCAAGGTCGGTTTTTTTTTGCTACATAAAATGAAAAGAAGAGCATTTTCTCTTTTTCTATTACTCTGAAGAGTGTTTAGAAAGTTGTAATTATTTCTTCCTTATTTGATAGAATTTGCCAGTGAGTCCATCTGGGTCTAGATTTCTCTTTGTGGGAAGATTTTGACTACTGATTCAATTTAGTGGTATTAGGATTTTTCAAGTTAACCAGTTCTTCCTTTAGTCATATTTGCTAAGCTCTATTTTAATAAGAATTTGTCCATTTTAACTTCACAATAAAATTCTGTTGCTCACAATATTATTTTTTATAATCACAGCATTTAGTCCTATTATTTTTCTATTGCCGACATTGAATATTTATTGGTTATTTGTGAATTTCTCCCCCCACCTCCTTCTCTCTACCTGGGTCCCTCTCTCTGTCTCCCCACCAATCCCTCATTGATTTATCAGTTTTTAGTCTTTTCAAAGAAGTGACTTTCTTTTCAGATCCATTATATTGAATGCTTGTTTTCTAATCCATTAATTTCTGCTCTCATTAACACTGGTGCTTACATTGTTTCTTTGGTTTTACTTTGAAGCTTTTCTTAGTAACTTTCTGAGATATGTTCCAACCTCATTAATTTTTCAGTCACTTTTTTTTATTGTAAGCATCTAAGCTTGTAAATTTCCCTCTTTACTGCTTTAGGTGTTTCAAAATGTAGATTTCTGTTATAATTCATTGCAAAAACATTTTCTAATTTTCTTTGTTCTTTGAACTCAGGCTTATTTAGAATTGTGTTTCTTAGTTTCTGAACATATGGAGGTTTTCTGGTTGTAATTGTTGTTATAGTTATTTCTGTCATTGTCCTCATTAGTAGTAGCAGTAGCATTGGCTTCTAGTTTAATCATATTGTCACCAATAGCATTCTATGAGGATTTCAGTTCTTTGAGGTTTGCTGATATTTGCTTGATGGATCATCTTATATTCTGCTTTTAAAATGTTTCTGATCTGTGCTGAAGTTGTCTATGACAAATTGAAATACATTTATGAGCTATGTTGTTCAAATCATATGCATTCTTTTTAAACTTTTTTTTATTAATTAAAAAATTAACAAACAAAACATTTAGAAATCATTCCATTTTACATATATAATCAGTAATTCTTAATATCATCACATAGTTGCATATTCATCATTTCTTAGTACATTTGCATCGATTTAGAAAAAGAAATAAAAAGACAACAGAAAAAGAAATAAAATGATAATAGAGAAAAAAAAATCTATACGTAACATACCCCTTACCCCTCGCTTTCATTTACCACTATTTCAAACTGAATTTATTTTAACATTTGTTCCCCCTATTATTTATTTTTATTCCATATGTTCTACTCTTCTATTGATATAGTAGCTAAAAGGAGCATCAAACATAAGGTTTTCACATTCACAGAGTCTCATTGTGAAAGCTATATCATTGTTCAATCATCATCAAGAAACATGGCTACTGGAACACAGCACTACATTTTCAGGCAATTCCCTCCAGCCTCTCCACTACATCTTGAACAACAAGGTGATATCTACTTAATGGGTAAGAATAACCTCCAGGATAACCTCTCAACTCTGTTTGGAATCTCTCAGCCATTGACACTTTGTCTCATTTTACTCTTCCCCCTTTTGGTCGAGAAGATTCTCTCAGTCTCTTGATGTTAATTCTCAGCCCATTCTAGGGTTTTTCTCAGTCCTTTGATGCTGAGTTTCAGCTCATTCCAGGATCTCTGTCCCACGTTGCCAGGAAGGTCCACACCCCTGGGAGTCATGTTCCACGCAGAGAGGGGGAGGGTGGTGCGACTGCTCATCATATTGGCTGGAGAGAGAGGCCACATCTGAGCAACAAAAGAGGCTCTCTTGGGGGTGACTCTTTGGCCTAAATTTTAAGTAGACTTGACCTATCTTTTGTGGGGTTAAGTTTCATGTGAACAAACCCCAAGACTGGGGGCTCAGCCTATAGCTTTGGTTGTCCACACTGCTTGTGAGAATATCAAGAATTCAACTTGGGGAAGTTGAATTTCTCCCCACTCTCACCATTCCCCAAAGGGGGCTTGCAAATACTTTTTCAGTCACTGATCAAATCATTCTGGGATTCATCGGGGGATCACTCTGGACAAACCAACAAAATCTCATGTGCTACCTGAGATTCCAAGTACTTATGACACTCAATCAAACTATCTACATGAGTTATATTAGGAAACGCTCTAGTCAAAATCTAAATTTTGTAACAAATAAACATTTTTTGCTTTAGTCTCACACATAATGTGACATTTTAAAGTATTAGTTATCATCTATTTTCAGCACCCTGCAAAATGACAATCCTTTGTTCTTCCTCATGCAAAAACATTTTTTAAATTTGTACATTGTACATTTCACTATTATTACACACTCTAGGCATTCCTAGATTATACCATCTCGATCTTTAACATCGATCTTTCTTTCTCATTTCATTTATGTCCCCAGCCCTCCTCCCTCTATCATTCTCACATGCAGCTTCATTCAGTGTTTTAACATAATTACATTACAGTTAGGTAGTATTGTGCTGTCCATTTCTGAGTTTTTATATCCAGTCCTGTTGCACAGTCTGTATCCCTTCAGCTCCAATTACCCACTATCTTACCCTATTTCTATCTCCTGATGGTCTCTGTTACCAATGACATATTCCAAGTATATTCACTAATGTCGGTTCATATCAGTGAGACCATACAGTATTTGTCCTTTAGTTTTTGGCTAGTCTCACTTACCATAATGTTCTCTAGGTCCATCCATGTTGTTACATACTTCATAAGTTTATTTTGTCTTAGAGCTGCATAATATCCCATCATAGATATATACCACAGTTTGTTTAGCCACTCGTCAGTTGATGGACATTTTGGCTGTTTCCATCTCTTTGTAATTGTAAATAATGCTGCTATAAACCTTGGTGTGCAAATGTCCATTTGTGTCTTTGCCCTTAAGTTCTCTGAGTAGATACCTAGCAATGGTATTGCTGGGTCATATAGCAATTCTATATTCAGCTTTTTGAGTAACCGCCAAACTGCCTTCCACAGTGGTTGCACCATTTGACATTCCCACCAGCAGTGGATAAGTGTGCCTCTTTCTCCGCATCCTCTCCAGCACTTGTCATTTTCTGTTTTGTTGATAATGGCCATTCTGGTGGGTGTGAGATGATATCTCATTGTGGTTTTGATTTGCATTTCTCTAATGGCCGGGGACATTGAGCATCTCTTCATGTGCCTTTTGGCCATTTGTATTTCCTCTTCTGAGAAGTGTCTGTTCAAGTCTTTTTCCCATTTTGTAATTGGATTGGCTGTCTTTTTGTTGTTGAGTTGAACAATCTCCTTATAAATTCTGGATACTAGAACTTTATCTGATATGTCATTTCCAAATATTGTCTCCCATTGTGTAGGCTGTCTTTTTACTTTCTTGATGAAGTTCTTTGATGCACAAAAGTGTTTAATTTTGAGGAGTTCCCATTTCTTTCTTTCTTTCTTCAGTTCTCTTGCTTTAGGTGTAAGGTCCATAAAACCACCTCCAATTATAAGATTCATAAGATATCTCCCTACGTTTTCCTCTAACTGTTTTATGGTCTTAGACCTAATGTTTAGATCTTTGATTGCTTTTGAGTTAACTTTTGTATAGGGTGTGAGATATGGGTCCTCTTTCATTCTTTTGCATATGGATATCCAGTTCTTTAGGCACCATTTATTGAAGAGACTGTTCTATCCCAAATGAGTTAGCTTGACTGCCTTATCAAGGATCAAATGTCCATAGATGAGAGGGTCTATATCTGAGCACTCTATTCAATTCCATTGGTCGATATATCTATCTTTATGCCAATACCATGCTGTTTTGACCACTGTGGCTTCATAATATGCCTTAAAGTCAGGCAGCGTGAGACCTCCAGCTTTGTTTTTTTTCCTCAAGATACTTTTAGCAATTCGGGGCACCCTGCCCTTCCAGATAAATTTGCTTATTGGTTTTTCTATTTCTGAAAAGTAAGTTGTTGGGATTTTGATTGGTATTGCATTAAATCTGTAAATCAATTTAGGTAGAATTGACATCTTAACTATATTTAGTCTTCCAATCCATGAACACAGTATGCCCTTCCATCTATTTAGGTCTTCTGCGATTTCTTTTAACAGTTTCTTGTAGTTTTCTTTGTATAGGTCTTTTGTCTCTTTAGTTAAATTTATTCCTAGGTATTTTATTCTTTTACTTGCAATTGTAAATAGAATTCATTTCTTGATTCCCCCTCAGCTTGTTCATTGCTAGTGTATAGAAACACTACAGATTTTTGAATGTTGATCTTGTAACCTGCTACTTTGCTGTACTCATTTATTAGCTCTAGTAGTTTTGTTGTGGATTTTTCCGGGTTTTCGACGTATAGTATCATATCGTCTGCAAACAATGATAGTTTTACTTCTTCCTTTCCAATTTTGATGACTTGTATTTCTTTTTCTTGTCTAATTGCTCTGGCTAGAACTTCCAACACGATGTTGAATAACAGTGGTGATAGTGGACATCCTTGTCTTGTTCCTGATCTTAGGGGGAAAGTTTTCAATTTTTCCCCCTTGAGGATGATATTAGCTGTGGGTTTTTCATATATTCCCTTTATCATTTTAAGGAAGTTCCCTTGTATTCCTATCCTTTGAAGTGTTTTCAACAGGAAAGGATGTTGAATCTTGTCAAATGCCTTCTCTGCATCAATTGAGATGATCATGTGATTTTTCTGCTTTGATTTGTTGATATGGTGTATTACATTAATTGATTTTCTTATGTTGAAACATCCTTGCATACCTGGGATGCATCCTACTTGGTCATGATGTATAATTCTTTTAATGTGTTGCTTGATTCGATTTGCTAGAATTTTGTTGAGGATTTTTGCATCTATATTCATTAGAGAGATTGGTCTATAGTTTTCTTTTTTTGTAACATCTTTGCCTGGTTTTGGTATGAGGGTGATGTTGGCTTCATAGAATGAATTAGGTAGATTTCCCTCCACTTCGATTTTTTTGAAGAGTTTGAGCAGAGTTGGTACTAATTCTTTCTGGAATGTTTGGTAGAATTCACATGTGGAGCCGTCTGGTCCTGGACTTTTCTTTTTGGGAAGCTTTTGAATGACTGATTCAATTTCTTTACCTGTGATTGGGTTGTTGAGGTCATCTATTTCTTCTTGAGTCAAAGTTGGTTGTTCATGCCTTTCTAGGAACTTGTCCATTTCATCTACATTGTTGTATTTATTAGCATAAAGTCATTCATAGTATCCTGTTATTACCTCCTTTATTTCTGTGAGGTCAGTGGTTATGTCTCCTCTTCCATTTCTGATCTTCTTTGTTTGTGTCCTCTCTCTTCTTCTTTTTGTCAATCTTGCTAAGGGCCCATCAATCTTATTGATTTTCTCATAGAACCAACTTCTGGTCTTATTGATTTTCTCTATTGTTTTCATGTTCTCAATTTTATTTATTTCTGCTTTAATCTTTGTTATTTCTTTCCTTTTGCTTGTTTTGGGGTTAGTTTGCTGTTCTTTCTCCAGTTCTTCCAAGTAGACTGTTAATTCCCACATTTTTGCCCTTTCTTCTTTTTTGATATAGGCATTTAGGGCAATAAATTTCCCTCTTAGCACTCCCTTTGATGCATCCCATAGGTTTTGATATGTTGTGTTTTCATTTTCATTCACCTCGAGATATTTACTAATTTCTCTTGTAATTTCTTCCTTGACCCACTGGTTGTTTAAGAGTGTGTTGTTGAGCCTCCACATATTCGTGAATTTTCTGGCACTCTGCCTATTATTGATTTCCAACTTTATTCCTTTATGATCTGAGAAAGTGTTGTGTATGATTTCAATCTTTTTAAATTTGTTGAGACTTGCTTTGTGACCCAGCATATGGTCTACCTTTGAGAATGATCCATGAGCACTTGAGAAAAAGGTGTATCCTGCTGTTGTGGGGTGTAATGTTCTATAAATGTCTGTTAAGTCTAGCTCATTTATTGTAATATTCAAATTCTCAGTTTCTTTATTGGTCCTCTGTCTAGATGTTCTGTCCATTGATGAGAGTGGGGAATTGAAGTCTCCAACTATTATGGTAGATGTGTCTATTTCCCTTTTCAGTATTTTCAGTGTATGCCTCACATATTTTGGGGCATTCTGGTTCGGTACATAAATATTTATGATTGTTATGTCTTCTTGTTGAATTGTTCCTTTTATTAGTAGATAGTATCCTTCTTTGTCTCTTTTAACTGTTTTACATTTGAAGTCTAATTTATTGGATATTAGTATAGCTACTCCTGCTCTTTTCTGGTTGTTATTTTCATGAAATATCTTTTCCTAACCTTTCACTTTCAACCTATGTTTATCTTTGGGTCTAAGATGTGTTTCCTGTAGACAGCATATAGAAGGATCCTGTTTTTTAATCCATTCTGCCAGTTTATGTCTTTTGATTGAGGAGTTCAGTCCATTAACATTTAGTGTTATTACTGTTTGGGTAGTACTTTCCTCTACCATTTTGCCTTTTGTATTTTATATATCATATCTAATTTTCCTTCTTTCTACACTCTTCTCCACACCTCTCTCTTCTGTCTTTTCGTATATGTCTCTAGTTCTCCTTTTAGTATTTCTTACAGAGCTGGTCTCTTGGTCACAAATTCTCTCAGTGAATTTTTGTCTGAAAATGTTTTAATTTCTCCCTCATTTTTGAAGGACAATTTTGCTGGATATAGAATTCTTGGTTGGCAGTTTTTCTCTTTTAGTAATTTAAATATATCATCCCACTCTCTTCTTGCCTCCATGGTTTCTGCTGAGAAATCTACACATAGTCTTATTGGGTTTCCCTTGTATGTGATGGATTCCTTTTCTCTTGCTGCTTTCAAGATCCTCTCTTTCTCTTTGACCTCTGACATTCTGACTAGTAAGTGTCTTGGAGAACGCTATTTGGATCTATTCTCTTTGGGGTATGCTGCACTTCTTGGATCTGTAATTTTAGGTCTTTCATAAGAGTTGGGATATTTTCAGTGATAATTTCTTCCATTAGTTTTTCTCCTCCTTTTCCCTTCTCTTCTCCTTCTGGGACATCCACAACACGTATATTTGTGCACTTCATATTATCATTCAATTCCCTGAGCCCCTGCTCATATTTTTCCATTCTTTTCCCTATAGTTTCTGTTTCTTTTTGGATTTCAGATGTTCCATCCTCCAGTTCACTAATTCTAACCTCTGTCTCTTGAAATCTACCATTGTAGGTTTCCATTGTTTTTTTCATCTCTTCTATTGTATCTTTCATTTCCATAAGTTCTGTGATTTGTTTTTTCAGACTTTCCATTTCTTCTTTTTGTTCATCCCTTGCCTTCTTCATGTACTCCCTCAATTTACTGATTTGGTTTTTGAAGAGGTTTTCCATTTCTGTTTATATATTCAGAATTAGTTGTCTCAGCTCCTGTATCTCATTTGAACTATTGGTTTGTTCCTTTGACTGGGCCATATCTTCAATTTTCCTGGTGTGATTTGTTATTTTTTGCTGGCGTCTGGACATTTAATTACCTTAATTAGTTTATTCTGGAGATTGCTTTCACTTATCTTACCTAAGGTTTTCTTGCTAAATGAGTTTGTTGTCTATCTGTTCATTGACCTTCAGTTCAGCTTTTTCTGGGCCTCTAGCTTAAGTTTTGTTTAACAGAGGGTAATTTTTCAGTTCTTGTTTTCTTGTTTCTTGTCCTGGTTGTAAGGTGCCTTTTCCCTCCCCACCCTTAGGAGGGTCTTCATAGGTATTACAGACTCCAGCCGGGTTTTCCCGGACTAAGCTGGCCTCCTTTCGGGGGGAAGAAATCACCTGCGTCAGTTTTCCCTGAGTGTGAGACCCAGCAGGTTGAAAGACTTTCCTGTGAAGTCTCTGGGCTCTGTTTTTCTTATCCTGCCTAATATGTGGCGCTTGTCTGTCTGCGGGTCCCACCAGCAAAAGATGTTGTAGCTCCTTTAACTTTGGAAGACTCTCCCTGCTGGGGGCATGGTGGAGACAGAGGAAAGTTTGTAGGCTGGTTTTAATGGCTTCAAATTGCGAAGCCCTGGGGTCTGAATTCCTTGAGAGAGGGATTCCACTGGTGTTGCATTTCACCCCTCCCGTGGGGAAGGTTCAGGTGGGAGACAGCCCTGAAAGCAGCCTGTTTCTGCGTATGCTTGGGGGCAGTTGCAGCCTGTGTAATCCCGCCGCTGAAACCAGAGGCAGCCAAGCCTCCATAGAAACAGCCACAAAAGCCTCTGTTTTGTCCCCTTCCCTCTTTTTTGGTTAGCCCAATAGGCAACCTCCGCCTTGACCAGTTTCGCCTGAGCTGGGGGCCTATTTTTAGTAGTCAGATTTTGTTTATTAATGCCACTATTGGTGTTTGGTTGGACTCAGTCCCTGCTACTGTTAGAGTTTCTTTCCTTTCCCTCCGGGAAGCCGCCTGTGGGGGAGGGGCACTGGGCACCTAGGCTTGGGGAACTGCACGCGGCTTGGGGATCTCACTGTTCCGGAGACTCGCAGTCAGTCCAGCTGGTCCAGACTGGGGTACGCTGTGTGTCCAGTCACTATCGTGGCTCTGGGAGCTGTTCTGTACTGTTCCTGGTTATTTAGTAGTTGCTCTGGAGGACGAACTAAAACACGCACACATTACTAAGCTGCCGTCTTGGCCCCCCTGTCAATCATATGCATTCTTAGTATTTATTTAAACTGTTTTTATGTATCAATTATTGAAAAAATATAGTGGCACTTCATAACTCTTCTGAATCAGTCTTTCATTTTTTTATGTGCTGAGACTGTTTTAGACACATGCATTTTAAAGTTATTATACTTCCCTTTTTAATTGAACTTTTATTTTAATTAAGTTTCCTCTTTTATCTGAAGTTATACTTTTCATTTCAAAGTGCATTTTTCCTGAGCCCGGTTTCTTTTTGTTGTATTTAGGTGTTATTTATGTATCCATCTTTTGTTTTCAACCATCAGTCTCACTTTTAGATGTGTCTCTCTTTTTTTAATTTATTTTTATTCATTTTTTATTTGTTTTTTGCATGAGCAGATACTGGGAATCAAACCCTGGTCCCTGGCATGATTTGTGTTTTTTAGTTGTAGCTTCTTTATTTCTTAAACTCACAAGCAATAGCTATTATTTTTTTTAAATATATTTGCCACTTTCTTACTCCTCACTTTTCTTTAGTTTATTTATATCTTTTAGAATGTCTTTTTGTGGGTATCTGTTGGTGGCAAACTCTCTTATTGTTGTCTGCATCTAAATGCTTTTATTGAGTCTTTATTCTGGAGATATATCTCCCTAGAAATTGTACGTTGGCAGTTATTTTGTTTTAGCACAGTAAAGATATCATGCTATTGCAATTTACCTTTCAATGTTGTTGTTGAGAGGGCAGCTGCAGGCAAGTTTTTTTTTCACCTTTTTTTTTTTTCTGTGTGTGTGTGTTTATTTTCTTTGGTCATGTGTTTTTATTTTTCAGGCTTTGTCTTTGTCTTTGTTTTGTTTTGTTTTTTTACAATTTACCCTGATGTGTTAAAATATCAATTCATTTTTGTTTGTGCTGCTCTGAATTTGAGGAGCTTTCTATTGTCTTTCTCTTAATCTGAAAAATTCACAGCCATCATATTAAAGTGTTACTTTCAAATATTGTCTTTGTGCCACATTTTCTTTAAGAAATCCAGTTCGATATATTCTAAAACTTCTCGGTCTATTCTCCATGTTGCTTAGCTTGTTCTTTATCTTCCCATCACTTTGTTTTTTCTGCGATACATTCTGCCTGATTTATTTTTCCCAATCTTCTGGTTCACTAATTCTTACTTCAGCTGTTTCAAAGTCCTTAAACAGCCAATGAGTTTTAAGTGTTATTTACTGTATTTTTCAATGATAGAAGTTCTGTTTGTTTCTTTTTTTCTCACGTGCTGCGGCATTTAATAGTTTTCTTACCCTGAGACAATTAGGTAATTGGACTATCACCTGATCCTTGTCCTTGTTAGCTTTCTTATTTGTAACAGTACAATTAATACTTGGTCAGGACACCTCACAGTATTTTGTGGAGTGTCTGATAAGACTAAGACCATGACTATGTTTTGTAAATATACTATAAAAATTGGTGGGGTATAGAATGAACAAGGGAAATAAAATCCACTTCTAACTGTTCCTGTTTTATGGATTCCAGGCAAATAGAAATTTATAGGAAATGTGTTGTGGTCAGTGTAGTATCTTCGGCTGAGTGTACCAACATTATACAAAAACAGCTGTTTGAAGAGAAATCTCATTCACCCAACAGGACCTTTAATTTTCATACTGCTGAACTTCTGATTTGAATGCTCACCCCATGCTTTCCCCAAAAGTTCTTTCGTGTTACTCTATTGAGCAGATTTTATCTGCTTCCTTTTCAAATCATGAGTCTCTGATGGCAATGTTTGTGAGCTCAGGATGAGTCTCCTAAGCTCTGCATTTCTGTGAGCAAGCAGCGGAGGTTCTCTGCTGGCCCACTGCCGAGCAATTGCTTCATTTGCTGCAGTTTACCTTGGCTCAGATAATGTAAAGAGGACAGACTTGGACAGAAAATATCTAAGTAAAAGTCTCCGTCTTTGTTTTTAGCTGTGGAATATTGGTAAATTACTGCAGCTTTTTGGTGCCCATTTTCTTCACTGAAAAACAGGAAGAGAGACATCTTTATAATAGCATTTGGAGGAAAACCAAATGGAAGACTGCATATGATAGTCATTTGTAAATTGTAAAGCAAGTTTAAAAATTTCAGTTATTCACTGTATCTGTATATCTCGTTGCAAAAAAATTATGTGACTTAGGGAGGAAATACATATATGAGAAGATTTCTCAAATATAAATGAAAATATCATGTTCTGCAAGTAATATTAGATGGCTTTTTCACTGCTTTATCTCTAGCACAAAGAACAGTGCCAGCAACTGAGTAGGAACCAACAAATGTTAAATCACTAAAAGAACTTGTAATAAGAAAGAAATGAATACAAGGCAAAGGCAAGGATGATTTTAGAATGTAAAATTCATGAAGTGAGATACTAAGAAGTGGTTAAGGGTAGGCTGCTACTTTGGCATTATCTTATCAGGTTAACATGATTAGCTACAAAATATGGTTTGCAAAAGAAGTACAAATATTATCTCATGTCACCGTGCAAGGCATTTAATTTTTTTAATGTGTTTTCCTTATTTGTGAAATAGGGTTTATACTCCATGCATTGACTTATTTATTGTTTGTTTGTTTGTTTGTTTGCTTGTTTTTGATTTAGTGTTTTTAAAGTGGTCAAGTGACATGGTGGTGTACTAATCCTTCATTCAACATAGCAAAGTCTTTGGGCTGTGCATAGGAATGATCACTGTTGAATATTTCCTCATCTTTTTAAAAAAAATTATTTATTTATTAATTTAAAAAATTAACAACAAACAAAAACATTAACATATGATCATTCCATTCTACATATATAATCAGTAATTCTTTATGTCATCATATAGTTGTACATTCACCATTTCTTAGAACATTTGCATCAATTCGGAAAAAAAGAAATACAAAGACAACAGAAAAAGAAATAAAACGAACACAGGAAAGAAAAAAAAAATTATACCTACCATACCTCTTACCCCTTGTTTTCATTGATCACTAACATTTCAAACTAAATTTATTTTAACATTTGTTCCCTCTATTATTTTTTTTTATTTCATATATTCTGCTCGTCTGTTGACAAGGTAGATAAAAGGAGCATCAGACACAAGGTTTTCACAATCACACAGTCATATTGTGAAAGCTATATCATTATTCAATCATCCTCAAGAAACATGGCTACTGGAACACAGCTCTACATTTTTAGGCAGTTCCCTCCAGCCTCTCCATTTCCTCTTGGATAACAAGGTGATATCTACTTAATGCATAAGAATAACCTCCAGGATAACCTCTCGACTCTGTTTGGAATCTCTCAGCCATTGACACTTTGTCTCATTTCATTTTTCCCCCTTTTGGTCGAGAAGATTTTCTCAATCCCTTGATGCTGGGTCTCAGCTCATTCTAGGGTTTTTCTCAATCCCTTGATGCTGAGTCTCAGCTCATTCCAGGATTTCTGTCCCACATTGCCAGGAAGGTCCACACCCCTGGGACTCATGTCCCACGCAGACAGGGGGAGGGTGGTGAGTCTGCTTGTTGTGTTGGCTGAAGAGAGAGGACACATCTGAGCAACAAAAGAGGCTCTCTTGGGGGTGACCCTTAGGCCAAAATTTTAAGTAGACCTAACCTATCCTTTGTGAGGTTAAGTTTCATATGAACAAACCCCAAGACTGGGGGCTCAGCCTATAGCCTTGGCCGTCTTCACTGCTTGTGAGAATATCAAGAATTTAACTTGGGGAAGTTTAATTTCTCCCCATTCTCACCATTCCCCAAAGGGGACTTTGCAAATACTTTTCCACTCACTGATCGAATCACTCTGGGATTCATCGGGGCATCACTCTGGACAAACCAACAAAATCTCATGTCCTACCTGAGATTCCAAGTACCTATGATGTTCAATCAAGCTATTTACATAAGTTATATTAGGAAGTGCACTAATCAAAATATAAATTTTGTACCAAATAAACATTTTTTGCTTTATATTTCCTCATCTTTGGAGAAGAATGAAGCATCTATGGACCCAGCTCTGTATTCCACATATAGGCCCCCAGGAGATGCAGACTGAGGGGGGGCTCTTCTATCTCTGTGATTATCTTTTTTGAGCATTTAGAAGAAGGCAAAAAAAGTCAGCAACTCCAAAATTGCTCAGTCATGATTATGCTTTTCTTTAGTACATTTCTATTTTGACTACAAATAACTAGCTGTTCAGGTCTATCCAAAGGATGTGTCCCTCCCCATATGACCACATATTAAGGAGACTATGTTTTAAATGAGGCAGCAAACAACTTTATCTCTTTTCTATCTTTACATGTGACTGTGACAAAAAGGGTCTGAGAAATATGCCCACTCTTGGCACAAGGAATACAGGGATAAAATTTTCATTTGCTTTTTCCTTCTCCTAATTTTAGTCCAAAGCTCGTGTGGACCTCTCTCTAACAGGAGTTAAAGGTGGGATTTTAAACATCTTCTAGATATTTCTGAATATTTGAATATAAATTCTTTCAGTAACTCGATGTTAATTTTTTGTTTACATAAAAGATATTGTGGGTCAATTTGGTGAACAATTGGTGTACTTCTGACAACCACTGAATTTCTCTTTTACCCTCATAGATTGTCACAAACAAAGATTTGTGAAAAGGAGCAGAGAAGAAAAAAAAATTACAACAAAATGGCTGGGTTAGATTGTGCTCCCCATCCCCCAGTGTGCAGGTAATGGTGAAGTTCTCAATTCCAGCTTCAGGCTCAGCTCACTGCTCAATATGAAGACTTAGTGCCCCAAGACCCAGGGATGTGTGGCATTATGGCTGACCACAGCTTTTGATTAGGTACTACAAATTGCTACAGGCCCAGCTCTGAGACCCTGAGGATGCCCATTGTTCCAATTTGCCCCAAGCAAAAGTGGCAGAGGATATTTAAAGACAATATATTCTTCAAAATATATGGAAAATAGTTAAAGGGCTGCATTTACTAGGCAAGTGCTGATAGCCATAAGACAAGCTCCTGGCAGCCTTCCTAGTCTCTCCCTCATCCCCTCTTTAGGGTAATTTGGAGCCTGCCAGAGCTTGCTCTGTGGGTCCTTGGCCTTGTTCCACCTGGGAAACAGTGACTTCGGAAATGTTTTTCCAGCCTGACTCACCTTATAGAATTTTTCCCTCAGGCAAAAGCAGTTTGAACCAGGAAAGCTGTGTAAGAAACAACCGGATCATGTGGCCTAAGGCAAAGGTTTACCTGCTTTAAGCCTAACTGTGGTATGGACAGCAGAAGAAGGTCTATTTCATGGACAGTACAGGGGACATTCAAATTCCTCTTAAGTAAGGAACTCTTAAGGCCACTAGCAAGCAGAAATCCAGAACAAGACATTGACCCAGAAAAGACAGGGAAGGCCCAGCACTTTGCATATACCTTGGGCTAACCTTTTTGTTATGAGGGTCAAACTCTGAAGTAGAGCACCAAACAACACAAAGTCAATTTGCAAAGACTATGCATGGGTTCGTTTGCTTTTGTTAGTACCTGGCACTCAAGAAAATCTCTGTTATATCACTAGGTAGATACAAATTCTAGAAATAGGCAGCTCAGGGACTTCACCTCAGAGTTAACCTTTTAAAATATTGTAAAGTACTGTGTGCAACAAAAGATTAAAAAACAAACAAAGAAGTAGGAAATGAGGGCCCATTCAAAGAAGAATACAAAAATGAAGAAACCATCAACAAAGAAGATGAGATATAGACATACCAGATAAAGTCTTTAAGAAAAATATTTTATATGCTCAAGGAGATGAAGGAAAATACAGAGAAAGAACTAAAGGATATCAGGAAAACAATGAATGAGCAATAAGAGAATCTCAATAAAAAGAGAAATTTTAAAAAGAAAGCAAACAGAACCACTGCAGTTGAAAACCACAGTAAATAACCGAAATGAATACTCCCCAGGATGGCTTCAACAACAGATTGGAACTGGCAGAAGAAAGAATCAGTGAATTTGAAGACAAAATAATTGAATGAGTCAAGCTAAGAACCATAAAGAAAAATAAATAAATAAGAAAATGGAAAATAGCCTAAGATGCCTATGGGACACAATCAAGTGTACAAATATATGTGGTATGGGAGTCCTAGAGGGAGAAGAGGGAAAGAAAGGCGCTAAAGGAATATTCAATGAAATGGTGACAGAAAACTTCCCAAACTTGATAAAAGATGTGAATATACACATCCAAAAGGCCCGCTGAATAGCAAACAAGATAAACTTGATGGCAAATATTACCATAAGGGGTTCAAGCTGTCAAATGCAAAGGACAAATGAGACCTGAAGAACAAAAACAGCATGTTAAGGACAAGGGCATCTGAATTAGATTAAATACCAATCTTTCATCAAAAATCATGGAGGCAGGGGTTTGAAATTCTTCAAGTAATGAGAGAAAACAATTGCCAACCAAGAATTTCAGATCCGGCAAGACTTTCTCTCAAAAAATGAAGGAGAAAGACATTCCTAGATAAACAAAAGCTAAAGGAGTTCATTGCCACTAGACTAACCCTACAAGTAATGCTAAATGGAGTTCTTCAGATTGAAAGGATAGATTACTGAACAAAGGATCAAAGTGGCATAAAGAAATAAAGACCTCCAATAAAGGTAACCATTTGGGTAATTATGAATGCCAGTACAAGTGCATTCTATGTTTTGGTATGTAACTCCACTTTTACTTCCTTCAGGTGCTAAAATGCAAGTGCATAAAAGTAACATTAAATCAATGGTTTGGGGCATACAAAGATATAATTTGTAATAAGAATTAAAAAATGAGGGGGATGGAGGGAAGGGGAGGGGTATAGGAATAATATATGTGCACGCTTTTGAAGTTGTTGATATCAAATCAAAAGGGATTTTTATAATTTAGGATGCTGTGCTGGTTTGAAAGAATTATTTACCCTAGAAAAGCCATGTTTTCATCTTGATCTATTTTGTGTAAGTAGCTATTTTTTTTAAACTCTATTCAGCACTATATGTTGGAAACCTGATTAGATTATCTCTACAGAGAGAACCTTTGCTTAGAGGGAGTTGTGACTCCCCCCATTCTGGGTGAGTCTTGATTAGTTTACTGGAATCTTTTAAAAGAAGAAACGTTTTGGAGACACCCAGGAGATCTATGAGAGCCATGAGAACCATAAGAGCCCGTGTAGCCAGAGACCTTTGGAGATGAAGAAGGAAAAAGCCTCGGAGGAGCTTCATGCAACAAGAAGCCTGAAGTGAAGGCTGGCAGACATCACCATGTTCCCCATGTGCCTTTCCAGTTGAGAGAGAAACTCTGAACTTCATTAGCCTTTCTTGGGTGAAAGTAACATGTTGTTGGTACCTTAATTTGGACAATTTTATAGACTTGCTTTAATTGGTAAGTTTTCATGGCCTTAGAGCCATGAATTTGCAACTTACTAAATTTCCCCTTTTAAAAGCAATTCTTTTTCTGGTATATAGCATTCTGACAGCTAGCAAATTAGAATAGATGTTAAATTTTAACTTCACATTAACCACAGAGAAAGTTTGTGCAAAACATGTCCAGAGAGAAATGAAGGACTAACATGGTACAGTATTAAAAGTCAAAGAAATAAGAAAGTAGGCATTAATGCAAGAATTAAGAAACCAAAAATGTAGGGAATTGCACAAACTAAATAGCAAAATGGTAGAAGAAAGTCCTGTATTATTAATAGTGACTTTTTAATGTAAATGGGCTAAACTCTCTAATCAAAAGCCAGAGATTTGCAGAATGGCTAAAGGAACCTGACCCAAAGATATGCTGTTTATGAGACTCACTTAAAATTCAAAAACATAAACAAGTTAAAAGTGAAAGAATTGAAAACATATATCAAGCGAGTATTAATCAAAAGAGAATGGGGTATCTTTAGAAATAGCAGGTAAAATAGATCTAAAATAAAAAACTGTTACTAAGAACAACATCATTAAATGCTGATAAAAGGGTCTATTTAACAAGAAGAAGCAAAAATGATACTCTGAATTAACTAGACCTAACAGACATAAATAGAACATTTCACCCACCAGCACTAGAAAACATTCTTCTCTACTGCACTTGAAATATTCTCCAAGATAGAGACTGTATTAGGTCACAAAACAAATCTTTATAGATTAAAAAGCATTGAAATGATAGAATCTGTCTTTCCCAACCAAGATGGAATGAAACTAAAATTGAATAACAGAGGGAGAAATGGAAAATTCACAAAAAGTGGAGGTTAAGCAACATTCTTTTAGACAATCACAAGAGAAATATTTTGAGGCAACTGAAAATGAAAATACAATATACCAAAACTTATGGGTTATACCAAAAGAAATGCTAAAAAGGAATTTTATGGCCCTAAATGCTTATGGTAAAAAAGAAAAAAGATCCCAAATAAAGGGCTTATCCTCAAAATTGGAGGATCTTGAAAAAGAGAAAACTGCGCCCAAAATAAACAGAAGGGAGGAAATAACAACCATTAGAGTGGAGAAAAATGAAATAGAGAATAAGAAAAGAATATAGAGAATGAATAAAACCAAAAGTTCGTTATTTGAAAGACTGGTAAGATTGACAAACATTTAGCTACACTGACAGATAAAAAAGATAGAGGATGAAAATAACTAAAATAAAAAATAAAAATAAAAACTTTTCCAAAAGAAAATCCCAGATGATTTCACAGGGGAGCTTTACCAAACATTCAAAGAAATAATACCAATCTTTCTCAAACTTTTCCAAAAATTTGATGAGAGAGAACAGTTCCTAACTCATTGTGTGAGGCCAACATCATCCTCATACCAATGCCAGATAAAGACTACAACAAGAAAATACAATTCTAGACCAAAATATCCTAATAACATAGATGCAAAGAAAATCCTCAACAAAATACCAGCAATAGGAATCCAGCAGCATTTAGAGAATAATATACCATCATCAAATGGATTTGTCCGAGATATGCAATGGTGGTTCAAAATAAGAGAATTAATTAATGTAACATACCACATTAACAAAACAAAGGAAAAATCAGATGATCATTTCAATTGATGCAGAAAAGGCATTTGACAAAACTAAGCAAACCTTGATATGAATATTTAGGAAACCAGGAATAGGAAGACATTTTCTCGACAAGATAAGGGCATATATGAAAACCTCACAACCAATATCAGACTTCATGGTGAAAGACTAGAAAATTTTCCTTTGAAAACAGGAACAAGACAAGAACACCCCCACTCTTATCCACTATTGTACTGAAAGTTTTAGCCATAGAAATTAGGCAAGAACAAGAAATAAAAGGCATCAAAACTGGAAAGGAGGAAGTAAAACTTTCCCTATTTGCAGATGACATGAGCCTATATACAGAAAATCCTGAAAAATCTACAGCAAAGCTCCTAGAGCTAATACATGAATTCAGCAAAGCGATGGGGTACAAGGTTAATACCCAAATATAAGTAGTGTTTTTATGCTCAAACAATGCATAACTAGAAGAAGAAATCAAGCAAAAATTCAATTTATAATAAGCAAATAAAAAATCAAATATATAGAAATAAATTTAACAAGGATGTGAAAGTATTTTATACAGAAAACTAATAACATTGCCGAAAGAAATTGAAGAAGACCTAAATAAATGAAAGGACATTCCATGTTCATGGTCTGGAAGACTAAATATTGTTAAGACATCAATTATGTCCAAAGCAATTCACAGATACATTACATTTCCAATAAAAATTCCAACAACACTTTTTACCAAAATGAGCAAGCCAATCTTCAAATTTATGTGGAAAGGTTAATGACCCAAATAGCCTTAGTCTTATTGGAAACAAAGGACAAAGTTGGAAGATACTTACTTCCCAATTTTAAAACTTATTACAAAGCCAGAACAATCAAAATAGCATGGTATTGGAGCAAGGAGAGACATATAGACCCAATGGAAACAAATTGAGAGTTCAGCAATCAACTCCCACATATACAAACCAATTAATTTCTGATAAGGGTGATGAGTCTACTCAATTGGGAATGATGGTCTCTTCAACAAATGATGTTAGCAAAATTGGATGTTCACCTGAAAAAGAATGAAGGTAGACATTTACTGTATACCATATAAAAAATCAACTTAAAATGTATCAAAGAGATCTTCTGGAGAAGATGGTGGTTTAGTAAAACACGCGGATCTTAGTTTCTTCTCCAGGACAGCTACTAGGGGAGTAGAAATGATACAGAACAGCTCCCAAAGCCACAACAGAGAAAAAAAAGGCAGCATACCCCATCCTGGAACAGCTGGCTGGCTGAGAGAAGCCGCTCGGGTGAGATCACCGAGGCGTGTGGGCTTCACCGGGCGGGGCGGCAAGTGGCTGGAGTCACTCCCTTCCCCCTTCCTGGGCTGGCTGGGAGAATTGAAGAGGCGGTCCCCTGAAACCGCGGCGGCTGGCGCCCACACCACGCGCGGCCCCCCGGACCAACTGAGAGAATTGGATTGGAATACCCCAGGCCACGGAGAACGGTGACGGGTGGGGGAGGCCCCTTCCAAACCCGTGACTCCCCGGGAACATGCACTCTCCCGGGCGGGCGGCTGCCACTGGCGCCCTCCCACCACGCTTGTCGCCCCGGGCCGACTAGGAAATTCAGACAGGCGCTTTCCCGGGCTGCGGCGGCCAGCAACCCTCCCCGTGTTTGGACCCCAGGCCGGCTCACACTCTTCCAAGCCACTTCGGCTAGCGAACCTCCCGGACGGCGAGAGTGTTCCAAAGTTAAAGGTCCCACAGCACCTTTTACTGGTGGGACCCGCAGACAAACGTGTGCCACGAGCACCACCTACTGGGCAGGATAAGAAAAACAGAACCCAGAGATTTCACAGAAAAATCTTCCAAACTTTTGGATCCAATACCCAGGGAAATCTGTCTAAATGTGCAGACACCAACAGAAGATAACGGATCATGCTCAAATAATTGAAAACATGGCCCAGTCAAAGGAACAAACCAATAGTTCAAATGAGATACAGGAGCTGAGACAACTAATGCTGAATATACCAACAGAAATGGAAAAACTCTTCAAAAACCAAATCGATAAATTGAGGGAGGACATGAAGAAGACATGGGCTGAACATAAAGAAGAAATAGAAAAACTGAAAAAACAAATCACAGAACTTATGGAAGTGAAGGACAAAGTAGAAAAGATAGAAAAAACAATGGATACCTACAATGATAGATTCAAAGAGACAGAAGATAGAATTAGTGATTTGGAGGATAGAACATCTGAATTCCAAAAACAAACAGAAACTATCAGGAAAAGAATGGAAAAATTTGAACAGGGTATCAGGGAACTTAAGTACAATATGAAGCACACAAATATACATGTTGTGGGTGTCCCAGAAGGAGAAGAGAAGGGAAAAGGAGGAGAAAAACTAATGGAAGAAATTTTCACTGAAAATTTCCCAACTCTTATGAAAGACCTAAAATTACAGATCCAAGAAGTGCAGCGCACCCCAAAGAGATTAGACCCAAATAGGCATTCTCCAAGACACTTACTAGTTAGAATGTCAGAGGTCAAAGAGAAAGAGAGGATCTTGAAAGCAGCAAGAGAAAAACAATCCATCACATACAAGGGAAACCCAATAAGACTATGTGTAGATTTCTCAGCAGAAACCATGGAAGCTAGAAGACAGTGGGATGATATATTTAAATTACTAAAAGAGAAAAACTGCCAACCAAGACTCCTATATCCAGCAAAATTGTCCTTCAAAAATGAGGGAGAAATTAAAATATTCTCAGACAAAAAGTCACTGAGAGAATTTGTGACCAAGAGACCAGCTCTGCAAGAAATACTAAAAGGAGCACTAAAGTCAAATACAAAAAGACAGAAGAGAGAGGTATGGAGAAGAGTGTAGAAAGAAGGAAAGTCAGATATGATATATATAATACAAAAGGCAAAATGGTAGAGGAAAATATTATCCAAACAGTAATAACACTAAATGTTAATGGACTGAATTCCCCAATCAAAAGACATAGAATGGCAGAATGGATTAAAAAACAGGATCCTTCGATATGCTGTCTACAGGAAACACATCTTAGACCCAAAGATAAACATAGGTTGAAAGTGAAGGGTTGGAAAAAGATATTTCATGCAAATAACAACCAGAAAATAGCAGGAGTGGCTATACTAATATCCAACAAGTTAGACTTCAAATGTAAAACAGTTAAAAGAGACAAAGAAGGACACTATATACTAATAAAAGGAACAATTAAACAAGAAGACATAACAATCATAAATATTTACGCACCGAACCAGAATGCCCCAAAATACGTGAGGAATACACTGCAAACACTGAAAAGGGAAATAGACACAAATACCATAATAGTTGGAGACTTCAATTCCCCACTCTCATCAATGGACAGAACATCTAGACAGATTTCAATAAAGAAATAGAGAATCTGAATATTACTATAAAGGAGCTAGACTTAACAGACATTTATAGGACATTACATCCCACAACAGCAGGATACACCTTTTTCTCAAGTGCTCATGGATCATTCTCAAAGATAGACCATATGCTGGGTCACAAAGCAAGTCTTAACAAATTTAAAAAGATTGAAATCATACACAACACTTTCTCGGATCATAAAGGAATGAAGTTGGAAATCAATAATAGGCAGAATGCCAGAAAATTCACAAATACATGGAGGCTCAACAACACACTCTTAAACAACGAGTGGGTCAAAGAAGAAATTGCAAGAGAAATTAGTAAATACCTCGAGGCAAATGAAAATGAAAACACAACATATCAAAACTTATGGGATGCAGCAAAGGCAGTGCTAAGAGGGAAATTTATTGCCCTAAATGCCTATATCAGAAAAGAAGAAAAGGCAAAAATGCAGGAATTAACTGTTCACTTGGAAGAACTGGAGAAAGAACAGCAAACTAATCCCAAAGCAAGCAAAAGGAAAGAAATAACAAAGATCAGAGCAGAAATAAATGAAATTGAAAACATGAAAACAATAGAGAAAATCAATAAGACCAGAAGTTGGTTCTATGAGAAAATCAATAAGATTGATGGGCCCTTATCAAGATTGACAAAAAGAAGAAGAGAAGACGCAAATAAATAAGATCAGAAATGGAAGAGGAGACATAACCACTGACCTCACAGAAATAAAGGAGGTAATAACAGGATACTATGAACAACTTTACGCTAATAAATACAACAATTTAGATGAAATGGACGGGTTCCTGGAAAGACATGAACAACCAACTTTGACTCAAGAAGAAATAGATGACCCCAACAAACCAATCACAAGTAAAGAAATTGAAATAGTCATTCAAAATCTTCCTAAAAAGAAAAGTCCAGGACCAGATGGCTTCACATGTGAATTCTACCAAACGTTCTAGAAAAAATTAGTACCAATTCTTCTCAAACTCTTCAAAAAAATCGAATTGGAGGGAAATCTACCTAATTCATTCTATGAAGCCAACATCACCCTCATACCAAAACCAGGCAAAGATATTACAAAAAAAGAAAACTATAGACCAATCTCTCTAATGAATATAGATGCAAAAATCCTCAATAAAATTCTAGCAAATCGTATCCAACAACACATTAAAAGAATTATACATCATGACCAAGTAGGATTCATCCCAGGTATGCAAGGATGGTTCAACATAAGAAAATCAATTAATGTAATACACCATATCAACAAATCAAAGCAGAAAAATCACATGATCATCTCAATTGATGCAGAGAAGGCATTTGACAAGATTCAACATCCTTTCCTGTTGAAAACACTTCAAAAGCTAGGAATACAAGGGAACTTCCTTAAAATGATAGAGGGAATATATGAAAAACCCACAGCTAATATCATCCTCAATGGGGAAAAATTGAAAACTTTCCCCCTAAGATCAGGAACAAGACAAGGATGTCCACTATCACCACTATTATTCAACATTGTGTTGGAGGTTCTAGCCAGAGCAATTAGACAAGAAAAAGAAATACAAGGCATCAAAATTGGAAAGGAAGAAGTAAAACTATCACTGTTTGCAGATGATATGATACTATACGTCGAAAACCCGGAAAAATCCACAACAAAACTACTAGAGCTAATAAATGAGTACAGCAAAGTAGCAGGTTACAAGATCAACATTCAAAAATCTGTAGCATTTCTATACACTAGTAATGAACAAGCTGAGTGGGAAATCAAGAAACGAATCCCATTTACAATTGCAACTAAAAGAATAAAATACCTAGGAATAAATTTAACTAAAGAGACAAAAAACCTATATAAAGAAAACTACAAAAAACTGTTAAAAGAAATCACAGAAGACCTAAACAGATGGAAGCGCATACCGTGTTCATGGATTGGAAGACTAAATATAGTTAAGATGTCAATCCTACCTAAATTGATTTACAGATTCAATGCAATACCAATCAAAATCCCAACAACTTATTTTTCAGAAATAGAAAAACAAATAAGCAAATTTATCTGGAAGGGCAGGGTGCCCCGAACTGCTAAAAACATCTTGAGGAAAAAAACGAAGCTGGAGGTCTCGCGTTGCCTGACTTTAAGGCATATTATGAAGCCACAGTGGTCAAAACAGCATGGTATTGGCATGAAGATAGATATATCGACCAATGGAATCGAATAGAGTGCTCAGATATAGACCCTCTCATCTATGGACATTTGATCTTTGATAAGGCAGTCAAGCCAACTCACCTGGGACAGAACAGTCTCTTCAATAAATGGTCCCTAGACAACTGGATACCATATGCAAAATAATGAAAGAAGACCCATCTCTCACACCCTATACAAAAGTTAACTCAAAATGAATCAAAGATCTAAACATTAGGTCTAAGACCATAAAACAGTTAGAGGAAAATGTTGGGAGATATCTTATGGATCTTACAACTGGAGGCGGTTTTATGGACCTTAAACCTAAAGCAAGAACACTGAAGAAGGAAATAAATAAATGGGAGCTCCTCAAAATTAAACACTTTTGTGCATCAAAGAACTTCATCAAGAAAGTAGAAAGACAGCCTACACAATGGGAGACAATATTTGGAAATGATATATCAGATAAAGGTCTAGTATCCAGAATTTATAAGAAGATTGTTCATCTCAACAACAAAAAGACAGCCAACCCAATTACAAAATGGGAAAAAGACTTGAACAGACACCTATCAGAAGAGGAAATACAAATGGCCAAAAGGCACATGAAGAGATGCTCAATGTCCCTGGCCATTAGAGAAATGCAAATCAAAACCACAATGAGATATCATCTCACACCCACCAGAATGGCCATTATCAACAAAACAGAAAATGACAAGTGCTGGAGAGGATGTGGAGAAAGAGGCACACGTATCCACTGTTGGTGGGAATGTCAAATGGTGCAACCACTGTGGAAGGCAGTTTGGCGGTTCCTCAAAAAGCTGAATATAGAATTGCCATATGACCCAGCTGGTTATCTACTCAAAGGACTTAAGGGCAAAGACACAAACGGACATTTGCACACCAATGTTTATAGCAGCGTTATTTACAATTGCAAAGAGACGGAAACAGCCGAAATCTCCATCAACAGAAGAGTGGCTAAACAAACTGTGGTATATACATACGATGGAATACTATGCAGCTTTAAGACAGGATAAACTTATGAAGCATGTAAGAACATGGATGGACCTAGAGAACATTATGCTGAGTGAGTCTAGCCAAAAACTAAAGGACAAACACTGTATGGTCCCACTGATGTGAACAGACATTCAAGAATAAATTTGGAATATGTCATTGGTAACAGAGTCCAGCAGGAGGTAGAAAAAGGGTAAGATAATGGGCAATTGGAGTTGTAGGGATACAGACGGTGTAACAGGACTAGATACAAAAACTCAAAAATGGACAGCACAATAATACCTAATTGTAAAGTAATCATGTTAAAACACTGAATGAAGCTGCATCTGAGCTACAGGTTTTTGTTTTGTTTTGTTTTGTTTTGATTTTACTATTATTACTTTTATTTTTTTTCTCTATATTAACATTCTATATCTTTTTCGGTTATGTTGCTATTTCTTCTAAACCGATGCAAATGTACTAAGAAATGATGATCATGCATCTATGTGAGGATGTTAAGAATTACTGATTGCATATGTAGAATGGTATGATTTCTAAATGTTGGGTTAATTTCTTTTTTTCCGTTAATTAAAAAAAAAAATAGAGAGAAGGGGTAATTGGAGCTGAAGGGATACAGACTGTACAACAGAACTGGATATAAAAACTCAGAAATGGACAGCACAATACTACCCAATTGTAATGCAATTATGTTAAAACACTGAATGAAGCTGCATGTGAGGTATAGGTTTTTTTTTTCTTTCTATTATTGTTTTAATTCTTATTCTGTTGTCTTTTTATTTCTTTTTTTAAATCGATGCAAATGTACTAAGAAATGATGAATATGCAACTATGTGATGTTATTAAGAATTACTGATTGTACATGTAGAATGGAATGATTTCTAATTGTTTTATTAATTCTTTTTTTAATTAATGAAAAAAAATGCTTCAAAGACCTACATGTAAGAAGCAGGATTATAAAACTCCTAGAAGAAAATATTAGGAAGCATGTGTTAGGCAATGGTTCTTAGATTTTATACCCAAAGCACAAACAATGAAAGAAAAAATAGATAAGTAGGACCACTTGAAGAATGAAACTTTTGTGTGTAAAAGGATATTTCACAAAAGTGAAAAAACAATCTACTGAACGGGAGAAAATGTTTGGAACCCACATATCTTTTAAAGCTTAAATACACAGAATATATAAAGAAATCCCACAACACAACAATAAAAAGACAAACAACCCAGTTAAAAAGGGAACAAAAGGTTTGAATAGACATTTTCCAAAAAGGATATATAAATGGTTAAAAAAGTCATGAGAGTATTCTTAACACCACTAGCTATTAGGTGAATGCAAATCAAAACCACAATGAGATATCATTTCGTACCCACTAGAATGGCTACTTTTACAAAATTTGGGAGAGACTGTGGGGAAATAGGAGCACTCATTCTTTGCTGGTGGAAATGTAAAATGGTGCAACTGCTGTGGAAGACAATGTGATATTTCCTCAGGAAGCTAATTATAGACTTTCCTTATGATCCAGCAATCCCACTGCTAGATATATACCCAAAACAACTGAAAACAGGAACTCAAAAAGATACTTGCATACTTATATTCATAGCTACATTATTCACAATTGCTGCAAGATCGAAGCAACCTAAGTGTCCATCAACCAATAAACAAAATATGATACATACCTAAAATAGAATATTATTCAGCTATAAAAAAGAATGAAGTCTTGATGCATGCAAAAACGTAGATGAATCTTGAGGACATTATGCTGAGTAAATTAAGCCAGACACAAAATGACAAATATTGTCTACTTTCACTGATATGTGCTAATTATAAGAAACAAACTCATAGAACTAAGAACTAGAATATAAGTCACCAGGGATAGAGAATGGGAGCTGATGTTTAATTTGTTCAGAGTTTCCATTTGGGTTGATTGTAAAGGTTTGGAAATGGTGAAATGGTAGTGCATTATTATGAGTTTAATTAATATTACTACATTATGTATGTGCATGTGGTTGAAAGGGAAAGTTTTGGGTTCTGTTATGTTACTAGAATGAAAGAAGATAAGACAGAAGACTGCATAGTACAGTGACCCCTGTTGTGTACAAGCGGTTAATAATACGATGGCACATGGGAAAAATACACCTAAGGTAAACTATGGACTATAGGTAACAGAACTATTTTAATATTCTTTAATCAACAGTAACAGAGGTATCACATTAACCCAAAACATCAACAATAGTGGCGTATATATTGACATTGTAGTTTTAACTTGATTTTTCTGTAAACCTACAATTTCTCTAATTAAAAATAATAATTAAAAAAAAAGTTAAATGAAAGAAACCAGACACAAAGGGTTACATTTTGTATGATTCCATTTATATAAAATGGATATATATATAAATCTATAGAGACAGAGAGAGTAGTGGTTATGTAGGGATGGGAAAGGTTAGAGAGGTTGAGCAGTGACTGCTGAGGGGTACAAGATTTTTCTTTTTGGAATAATGAAAATTTTCTAAAATTGATTGTGGTGATGAATGCAAAACTTTGTGAATATACTAAAAGCCACTGATTTTATACCTTTGATGGATTGTATGCACATGAATAGAAAGCTATAAAATTGCTTAAAAAAAGAAGATATACATATGGCCATGTATATGATATTGGCATGTGAAAAGATGCTCAAGATCACTTGCCATTAGAGATACGCAAATTAAATTATAATGAATGCTTTTTACACCCAATAGGATGACATTATATAAAAAAAGTGTTGGTAAAGATGTGGACAAATAGGAATCTTAGTATATTGTGGTGGGAAACGTAAAATTTTGCAGCCACTGTGGAAAAGAGTGTGGCAGTTCCTCAAAAGTTAAACATAGCATTACCATATGGCTTGGCAATTCCACTTCTACATATATATCCCCAAATAATTGAAAACAGGGACTCAATTTGTGCACCAATGTTCATAGCAGCAGCATTCACAATAGCCAGTAGATGGAATCAACCCATGTCTATCAATAGATGACTGGATAAACAAAATGTGGTGTATCCATATGATGGAATTTTATTCAGCCATAAAAAGAAATAAAGTGCTAGTGCTTGCAATAACATGAATGACTTTTGTAAGCAAGATGCTGAGTAAAATTAGCCAGACAGAAAAGGACAAATACAGAAGATTTGTCTGATATGTAATACTTAGAATAAGCACATCCATACAGGCAGAAAGAATCATAGTGGTGGTCACCAGTGGTGGAGGGAAGTGGAGAATAGGATTTGTTGCTTAGTGGGTATGAATTTTGGTTTGGGATGAAGAAAGATTCTAAATGCAAGCTGAGGATTTTGTATGCAGCCAAGCTATTCTTAGAATACAGATGCTGTAAATAAAAATTCATCACAATTTTGATCATGTAAGAATTCAGGAAATAATATTTCCATTAATTTTTCCTTGGGGGAGCTACTGGAGGATATTTGTAGACAAAACCAAAGATGACAAATTTGGACACAGAAAGAGAGGAGGCAATAACCAACAATCAATCAAAATGATATGACTGGGGAAGTCAAAGCAAAAACTGATGGTTGTGAGTATTGAGTATATTTTGCCAAAAGCGAAAAGCAACTTGTTTATTCAGATTATAGAGTAGACTGTAAGTATTGCATGCAGTGATGACATGGGAATGACATATTATCAGCAATTCAAAAGCGAAGGGAGAAAGTGACCAGGAGTCAATGAATAGCCTTTAAAGCTGTCAATGAAGCAAAACAAACAAACAAAAAAACAGTATATTTAGAAGTACAAAGGTAAACTGACAAAGATAATACTGACTAAAGCATAAGGTTGGAGAGAAGATAGAAACAAGAAGAAAGATGAGTCTTTCTAACTTTATTATTACTGAGAGAGGTGAAACACAAAGGTCTATCAGTCTCTATATCATGGCATGGTGGTATTAAGTCCCTCAATCCTCAACCGTAATGTTAACAACCAGTACTCTTCAGGTACGGTACTAGCGAAAAGGTGATGCACCCTTGATATGCTTCCTGTGTCTAAAGTTCGCCAGGAGTTCTAGTTTGATAATCAGCTTCTTTCTTTAATCAGCCATAATGCTCCTTTTACCCACTACCAGTACTTTACCTTATCAGGGATTTTCAAAACTCAAACTCAAAAGTTCATTCCAATAGTCCAAATCCTGTATTTTTGCAGGTTCCCACTAACCGTTATTTTGGACATGAGGTACTCTATAGTGTGTCTCTTAAATTTTAGACATAGTCATCCTTGACTCTATTATGTACTAGAATCCTGATATCTTCCAGGTACTATGAAGTACCAGATCATATATTAATTCTCTGTCTGGAAAATGAAGAGCTCAAAATAGCTAGGAAACAGGGGGTGCAAGGATAGTTCAGTGGTAGAATTCTCACCTGCCATGTGGGAGACCTGGGTTCAATTCCCGGTCCATGCATTCACTCCCCATCCAAAAACAAACAAATAAACAAAAAACAACCAAAACAAACAAAAATTTAACAAATGGTGTTGCAATAATGGGATAGTCACATGGAAAAATAATAAAATGGGACCCCATCATACAGCATAAACAAAAAAGAAAATAGCTAAGAAACAGTCTAAGGCTCTAGTTTAATTAAACAATGTCTATGTTTTTTTTAAAAAAATATTTTTATTAAGATATCTTCACATACACAGTCCATCCAAAATATACAATCAGTGGCTCACAATCTCATCACATAGTTGTGTATTCATCACCATGATCATAATTAGAACATTTGCATCACTCCAGAGAAAGAAATCAAGGCAAAGGAAAAACATACATCCCATATCCTTTACCCCTCCTTCTCATTGGCCACTAATATTGCAATATACCCTTTTTTTCTTTTTTTTTTACCCCTTGTGCCAGTTTGAATCTTTCATGTACTGCATATAAGCCATGTTTCAATCCTGTTCTAATCTTGTGGAACCAGCTGCTTCTTTTAATCCCGATTCAATATTGTAGTGTGGAAAACTTTAGATTATCTCCAGGGAGATATGAAATGCCCAATCATGGGTGTGACCATTTGATTAGTAGAGATGTGACTCCATCCCTTCCAGGTGGGTCTTGCTAAATTGACCAGAGTCTTTTAAAAGAGGAAATATTTTGGAGAGAGCTAACAGATATAGCAGAATAGGTGCTTGGAGAACATCTTCAGAGAATAGAAACACAGATGTTTGGAGATGCTTGGAGCCTAGCAGACATTGCTGTGTGCCTGCCCATGTGATGTTAAGCAAGCCAGAACCTGGAAAGAACCAATGGAAGCTAAGAAATGAAAGCCAGCCCTGGAGAAGCAAAGTGAGGAACCCCCACAAGAACAGAGGCTGAAGGCAACACAGCCCAAGAACGAGAGACCAGCAGATACCAGTCACTTGCCTTCCCAGCTGACGGAGGTTTTCCAAACCCATTGTCTTTTCTCGAATTAAGATATCTTTCCCTGGAGGACTTAGTTTGGACTTAGTTCCTTTTATAGGCTTAGAACTATGAACTTTAACTTATTAGATTTCCTTTTTAAAAGCTATTCCAAGGGACATGGGTGGCTCAGTGGTGGAATGCTAGCCTTCCATGCAAGGGAGCTGGGTTTGATTCCCAGACCATGCACCTGAAAAAAAAAATTCCATTTCTGGTATATTGCTGGTATATTGCATTCTGGCAGCTTAACAAATTAATACATCTCTTACCCCTCCCCCCCATTATTTATTTATTTGTCTTCATTTTTTTTTTAACTCATCTGTACATAGCCTGAATAAAAGGAACATCACCACTTTTTCACTTTTGTGAGAACAAGGTTTTCACAATCACACAGTCACATTGTAAAAGCTATATCATTATACAATTATCTTAAAGAATCAAGGTTACTGGAATACAGTGCAACAGTTTCAGATACTTCTTTCTAGCCACTCCAGTGCACAATAAACTAAAAAGGAATGCCTACATATTGCATAGTAACTTCCAGTTATGTTCTCAACTCTGTTTGAAATTTCTCAGCCTTGGAAACTTTGTTTTGTTTCATTTCTCTTTTCTTCCTTTTGATGAAGAAGGCTTTCTCAATCCCATGGGTGACTCTGTTCTTGATATGTGTTCTTCCTCCCTAGGCCATGGGTTCTCCAAAAACACGGAGAACAAGGTAGTGGGAATGAGAAATAAAATTCTATAAATGTAAAATTCAGAGGGGTTGTATACAACTTTACTCCTTTTTTTCTCTATGTGTTCTGATATTCCGGTTATTGGGAAAAAGCAGAGCGAACCTATAATCCAATCATCCGAACCAGGGTACTTTTGAGAGTGAAAGTGGTCACTATTAACACTGATGTTAGGAAAACAGATAAACCAGAACCATTCTGGGAAAACTGGGGCATGTAATCACACTAGTGGAAAGGTCATGTGTTGGTCATTGCTTTAAAGCCAATTGTGCACCCTGGAGAACAGTCCCAACCTTCCAGAGTGGCATTTCCCAGCTGGCATTTTGATTGAGCCTTCAGGAAGCCATTTTAAAAATACATTATAAATATATTTAGGTAGTGACTTCCAGAGAGTTAGATATGTGTAAGAGGGGCGGCCAATGGGAAGAGTGGGCAGAGAGGAAAGTAGTCAATAACTGAACTGTAGAGCCAAGGAGGAAGATGATGGAAAGGATGCTATTACCAGAACTGTAATAAGGCAGCATGAGTGTAAGAAGGAAATATCCCCATTTCTCTTGCCTCTTGCCTTCCAGTCATTTGCCAGTGCCCTCCATTGTTCAACACAAATGGACACCAATGGCCAAGGGAGCCTGTATCACAGTGTTCATACAGATCAGCTGCCTGAGACACAGACCACTTTCTCAGGTGCACAGATAAGTGTTGAGAATGAAGCAATGGTAGAGAAGGTTAGGAGGGGAATAACGGGGAGAAGAATACGTGGAGACAAACTGTCCCTCATAACTATCAGATGGTATGTGGGGTGGAAAGACTGGCCAGACCAAATCAGCAACAATTGTGAACACTTGCTCTAGGTGTTGGGATATGAATAGAATATGAAATGCCCTCTGTTACCTCAATGAGTTGACATTCTCGTAGATGACACAGGTATAAAAATCTACCATTGCAATATACTGGGGTGGATATGATAATAATGTTCATGCAATACATAGAAATGATGTTTTACTGGTATGGGAAAAATTGATGTTTAGGAACACTTTTGCAATGGAGGTACCACAAGAGGTGGGTTTTGAAACAAGTAAGAATTGGTCATTCAGATGAATTTCAGAGCTGTAATGAAGCCAGGTGTTTAAATCTTTTGTCTTTGGCATTTAAAAACTTAGATCCAAATTTCTTTTCTACACTGTCTAGCCATGCAACTTTTGGCAAACTTTTGTCTGGACTTCATTTTTGTCATTCGTCAAATGGAGAAATGATACCTAATTAATAAAATTCAAGGAAGGATTAATTGACAAACAATGAAGTAAAACATTTGTAGTCTAGTGCTTGGCACCTAAGAGTACTTAATAAATGGTAACTGATATTACTAGGCATGGAAACAGCAGTGGCTGCTGTGTAAAAGTGACATTGCATGTGAGAACTTTTTAGAAAGCAGAGAAATGTATTGCAGAATAAACTGTTTTTTGAGAAAAGCAGGAAGTGATGTCTGACAGGTAATTAGTGCACAGATAGCACAGGCCTTGCAGATATACTAAATGGTTTTATCATGTAGGTCAATGATTCCTAAGTGTTTCATGATCACAAGACTCTTTGATCTAGACTTGTCCATAGAAAAATGTTATATAACATTTTGCATCAATTTTAGGTGTTCATACACCCTCATGTATCCTAGATTAGGACACACTGATGAACATAATTAGGAATCATTTAAGCAAAGAAAACGACACGTAAAGTAGGTTCTGGCTGCTTTCTTAAGATTGCATGAAAAAAGAATGAAACTGGAGAAAGAGAGTTCAGTCAGGAAGTTACCAGATTTGCTGGTTTAAAAGTATTATGTACCTCAGAAAAGACAGGTTTTAATCTTGATTTAATCTTGTGGGGGCAGAGATTATTTTAATCTTAATTCAATACTGTAAGGCAGAATTTTTTTATTAGATTATCTCCACGGAGATGTGGCATGCACAGTTGTGGGTGTGACTTTTTGATTAGATAGAGATGTGACTCCACCTGTTCCAGGTGGGTCTTGATTAGTTTACTGGAGTCCTTTAAAAGAGGAAACATTATGGAGAGAACAGAGCCAACAGAGCTCAAATGTTGCTACTTAGGGAACAGGCACACAGATGTGTGGAGATGCTTGGACCCCAACAGATATCACCATGAGATGTTAAGCAAGCCAGAACCTGGAGAGAGCCAAAGGAAGCCAAAAGATAAAAGTCAGCCCCAGAGAAGCAAATTGAGGAATCCCCACAAAGCCAGAGGCAGAAAGCAATGGAGCCCAGGAGCAAGGGACCAACAGATGCCAGCCACATGCCTTCCCAGATGACAGAGGTGCTCCAGATCCATTGGCCTTTCTTGAATTAAGATATCTTCTCATGCCTTCCCTTGCAATTAGGGAAATGCAAATCAAAACCACAATGAGACATCATCTCACACAAACCAGAATGGTCATTATCAATAAAACAGAAAACAAAAAGTGCTGGAGAGGATGTGGGGAAAAAGGCACACTTATCCACTGTTGGTGGGAATGTCAAATGGTGCAATCACTGTGGAAGGCAGCTTGGTGGTTCCTCAGGAAGCTAAGTGTTCTAGTTTGCTAGCTGCTGGAATGCAATATACCAGAAATGGAATGGCTTTTAAAAAGGGGAATTTAATGAATTGCTAGTTTACAGTTCTAAGGCTGAGAAAATGTCCCAATTAAAACAAGTCTAAAGAAATGTCCAATCAAAGGCATCTAGGGAAAGATACCTTGGTTCAACAAGGCCGATGAAGTTCAGGGTTTCTCTCTCAAGTGAGAAGGCACATGGCGAACACAGTCAGGGCTTCTCTCTCAGCTGGAAGGGCACATGGCGAACATGGCGTCATCTGCTAGCTTTCTCTCCTGGCTTCCTATTTCATGAAGCTCCCTGGGAGGTGTCTTCCTTCTTCATCTCCAAAGGTCGCTGGCTAGTGGACTCTCTGCTTTGTAGTGTTGCTCTCTCTGAATCTCTCTCAATCTCTCATTCTCCAAAATGTTTCCTCTTTTATAGAACTTCAGAAACTAATCAAGACCCACTCAAATGGGTGGAGACATGTCATCCCATAATCTAGTTTAACAATCATTCTTAACTAAATCACATCAACCAGGGAGATGATCTCATTTCGGTTTCAAATATACAGTATTGAATAGGGATTATTCTACCTTTAAGAAACGGGGTTTATATTAAAACATGGCTTTTCTTAGGGGGCATACTTCCTTTCAAACCAGGGCACTAAGTATAAATTGCCATATGATCCAGCAATACCATTGCTAGGTATCTACTCAGAGGACATGAGGCCAAGGGCACAAACAGGTATTTACACACCAATATTTATAACAGCATTATTTACAATTGCCAAGAGATGGAAACAACCAAAACGTCCATCAACAGATGAGTGGCTAAAGCTGTGGTATATACATGCAATGGTATATTATGCAGCTGTAAGACAGAATAAAATTATGAAATATGTAACAATGTGGATGGACCTTAAGGACATTATACTGAACGAGATTAGCCAGAACCAAACGGACAAATACTGTATGGTCTCACTGATATGAATTGACGTTAATGAATGAACTTGAAGAATTTCAGTTGATAACAGAGATAGAAATAGGGTAGATATTGGGTAATTGGAGCTGAAGGGATATAGATTATGCAACAGGACTGATTGTAAAAATTCAGAAATGGATAGCACAACTACCTAACTGTAATACAATAATGTTAGAACACTGAACATGGCTGAATGTGAGAATGATAAAGGGAGGAGGCCTGGGGGCACAAATAAAATCAGAAGGAAAGATAGATGATAAAGAGTGAGATGGTATAACCTAGGAATGCCTAAGGCATATAATGATATGACTAAATGTACAAATTTAAAAATATTTTTGCCTAAGGAGGAAAAAAGGAATGTCAATACTGCAGGGTGTTGAAAATAGATGATAATTAATATTTTAAGACTTTAACTTATGTGTGGGACTAAAGCAAAAATATTTATTTGGTACAAAAATCTATATTTTGACTAGTACATTTCCTAATATAACTTATGTGGACAGCTTAATTCAACACCATAGTACATGGAAGGGCGTGAAATTTTGTAGGTTTGTCCAGAGCGATACCCTGATAAATCCCAGCGTGATTTGAACAGTGAATGAAAAGGCATTTGCAAAGTCCCCTTGGGGGAATGGTGAGAAAGGGTGAAAATTCAACTTCCCCATGTGGAGAATTCTTGATATTCTCACAAGCAGTGGGGACAACCAAAGCAATAGGCTGAGCCCCCAATCTTGGGATTTGTTCATATGAAACTTAACCCCACGAAGAATAGGCTAAACCTACTCAAAATTAGGCCTAAGAGTCACCCCCAAGAGAACCTCTTTTGTTGCTCAGATGTGGTCTCTCTTTCTCAGCCAACACAACAAGCAAACTCACTGCCCTCCCCCTTTCTACATGGGACATGACTCCCAGGGGTGTGGAGCTTCCTGGCAACGTGGGACAGAAATCCTAGAATGAGCTGGGACTCAGCAACAATGGATTGAGAAAAACTTCTGAACCAAAAGGGGGAAGAGAGAAATGAGACAAAATAAAGTGTCAGTGGCTGAGAGAGTCCAAACAAAGTTGAGAGGTTATCCTGGTGGTTATTCTTACACATTAAATAGATATCACCCTTTTAGTTAAGGCATAACAGAGAGACTGGAGGGAAGTGACTGAAAATGTAGAGCTGTGTTCCAGTAGCCATGTTTCTTGAAGATGATTGCATAATGATATAGCTTTCACAATGTGACTGTGTGATTGTGAAAACCTTGTGTCTGATGCTCCTTTTATCTGCCTTATCAACAGATGAGTAAAACATATGCAATAAAAATAAATAACAGGGGGAACAAATGTTAAAATAAATTTAGTAAATTGAAATGTTAATGATCAATTAAAGGGAGGGGTAAGGAGTATGAGTATATAGGAGTATATATGCTTTTTGATTTCTTTTTCTGAATTGATACAAATGTTCTAAGAACTGATCATGGTGATGAATACACAATTATGTGATGATATTGTGAGTTATTGATTATATATGAAGAATAGGATGATTATATGGTTAGAATGTTTGTAATTGTATGTGGTTATTTCATAAATAAATTTAAAAAAAAAGAGTGGGAGAAAGACCAAAGCATAAGGTGAAGTTATAATAGAGAAGATAGGATTGAACAAATGACTATAACTGCTGAATCATTATATTGAGATTTTTTTTTTTTTAGTCTCCAGTGTCTTGCAGGAGCTAGAAGTAAAAACCTAAAATTATGGAATTGTAACTCATAGCAAACTCTGAAATCTGTTCTACAGTTGATTATTGTAAATAGTTTGGACAGTTTTATAGACTTAGAACCGTAATCTTGCAATATAATAAATTCCCTTTTTAACAGCTGTTGTTCCATTTCTGGTACATTGCATAAGATATAGCATGGAAGTAAGATTATGAGTCACTATGCTAAGAGAGTGGCAGTACCTGTTGAGAGGTACGAATTGGCTGTACAGGGGTCAATCAGGGTAGTTGATTTGGTGAGGAGATTGAGGCAAAAGGAAGGATTATAAAGATGATTCTCATGTTCTGATTTAGAATGCCATTTCTTAAGTTCCCATAAAACCCATCATCCCACTATAGACAGGTGTGATATCCAAAATATCTGGTATCCAGTATGGCAGAGGCCTTCAATGACCAGAACAGACTGTAGCTTCAGCACTGGAGAAAGGTCTGTGGGGAAGACCTCGCAGTGGTAGGAGACTCAAGGTAAACTCTGTTTTTTACTTAAATGTGAGTATTTCTATCGTGAACAATGCATACCAACCCATACTTGATGAATATTTGACTTTCTCTCAAGGTTTTAAATCTCTCAGAGCATGTGTTTTCTTATTTATCTTTATTTGTAATGTGATACACTCAGATATTAACATTATTCCCATTTCACCAGACTAAAAAATTGAAATCCATACATTTTAGAACCACAAAGCTAAATAGTGTAAACTTCAGAAGGAAAGTGACTTCCAGACCCACGAATTAACCACACACCACCATTCTCTCCATTACACAGTCAAAATGGGTAGAAGCAAGGAGTACGTGCACAGTTTTATTCGTCAACTAATCAAACAAAGATCTTCCAAAGTCATCTCATCACATACGAAATGGTAGTAAAGGAACTTGAAATAGGTCCGTCTGGAAAAAGCAACTGATCGAATTGACTTTATCTGTAGTTGGAACAATGGTAAAGGAAAACAGAAAATCTAGTTCCTTGGATCAAGCCCCTAGCAAAATCTTGCATAAAATTTAAAATCTTTCTGCATTGTGGATGAAGAAAATACTATAAACAAAAATTTGAAAAGGATAACTCCAGCAGTCCAAGTGAAATAACTTCTACTTTTTAAAATACTTTTGATATTTCACAAATAAAAAAAAGTGGCATCCCTTTGGTCAGTTAGAAGTGTGTAGCATGAAAGAATGAAACATGTTTAAGCATGTGAGGGACATGCTTCTCAGTGAATGCATGCTACATCATAAGTACCAGAGAAGTTTTTGGTTTGTTTCAGATAACGCTAAAGATGTACACATTCCTGTTAAAATAAGTAACAAGTATCTAACTATTCTTTCTTCCTATCCCCAAAGAATAAAACCTCCTTATTAATTTCATTAGATTCTTTTGAGATCCTTTATAATTTCTAAATTTAATGTTGTATACTTAAGATAAATAATTTACCAGAGAAATAAGTGTGGAATTAAAGACCTGAAGATAACAAGGAGATATGGAAGTCCCATGATAAATCAAACCCCAAGGTAGGCAATTCAGGGAACATTCTAGGGAAACCGAAATATATAAGAAATTGGAACAGAACCCATTACTCTGCTCGAGCCATATGATCTGGTTGGCATAGCTGTTCTATTCTGTAACCTTTGAGTGCCCTTTTTCTACTATAACAACTTGGTATAGTGAAAGGAAAGAGGCTCTAGAGTGAGACTCAGATATAAAAAAGCATTGATACATGCAAAACTAAGATGCTGGATCATAATTTGGTGAATTCAACACACTGTCTTTGGCTTTTTGTGAAATTTTTTTTTTGAAAATTGCCTTAGAACCATTTTTTTCTCCCCAGTGCAACCCTGTCTCCTTCTCCAGTATATTTGATTTCTGATAATGGTGTCACGAGCTCTCCAGCTGTACAATCTACAAAACCAGAATCATTATCAGCTCTTCTCCTCTCTCCTGATATTCATTTGAACACTAGATATTGTGGATTCCACTTTTGACTATCTCTCTCAAATCTCTTTTTTTCTTCTCCTCTCCATGTAGCTGTGCTAAAAATTTCCTCTAGTTTGTGCAGTGGTCTCTTAACAATGTCCTTCTCTCTCCATTTTATTCCTGTTCTAAGTACCGGGAAAACTGTAGGGAAGAAAACAGACAAAAACATCCCCGGCTTTACACAGTTACAATCTAGTGAGGAAGACACACAGCAAAGAAAATAAATGACAAAAGTGAGTGGTATATTACAAAGTGCTAAATATTGTGGGAAAAAAAGCAGGAAATGGGAATAGGGAGTACTGTTCAAGGGAGATGTCAATTTTAAATGAAAATGTCAGGGAAGATCTCACTGAGAAAGTGCTGAATCAGCACACATCTGAATAAGTCTGGGGAGCTCTGCATGAAAGCAATTGGGGTAAGAGCATTTCAGGGAGGGAAAAAACCAAGAAGAGTGTTGGAAGTGTTGGGATACAGCACGGGAGCAGAGTGACAGGAGGAAAGTGGGGTAGAAGTAAAGGTTGGGATGAGGAGATAGAGGAGGGCTAAGCAGAGCTCTTTAGGCTAGGCCAGGAGAATGTGACATTCCAGAGTTTTGAACGGAAGAGTGAAATTATATGCCATATTTTAAGGAGAACACTTTGGATGTTGCAAGGACAATAAATGGTGGCAACAAAGGTGAGAACAGGGGGACCTGTTAGGAGCTATGGAAACAATCTAGGAGGTGATGGTGGCCAGTATGACCCTGAGGCAGTGAGAAGTCAGATTCTGAATATATTTTGCAGATGGAGCTAAGAAAGTTTCCTCATAAATTTGCCAGGGAATGTGTGTACATGGAGGAGGAGAGGGGAGGAAAGCATCAAGGTTGAATACAAGTTTTTTTGGCTTTAGTAACTAGAAGAATGTCGTTTCCATCAACGAACGTGGGACGTGGTAAAGGTATAACAAGTTTGCAGGAGATTCTTAAGAGTTTGGTTTTAGCCACGTCAGATTTAAGAAACCTATTAAACATCCAAGAACAAATGTCAAACATTCAATTGGAAATACGAGAAATGTTTTTTCTTGTTTTTATAATTTAAAAAGTTCCAAAATCTACAAGAGTGGTCTGAGACTTAACAAGGAATTCTGATGATGTGTTCTGATATAAGCATCTGGTTTATTTATTTTTAAAGCCTTCACTTTTTAAATATTTTAATAATTTGGTGAATACCATCAACCCACATTCTATTATATTAAACTTTCTTTTCCTAGCCCTTTGTTTTTTCCCTGCCTCTCTCCCTCCCTCCTTCCTTCCTTCTTCCCCTCTCCCTCTTTCCTGTCTTTCCCTGCTTTCTTTTTCTCACTCTCTCATTTCCCCACTTCTCCCTCCTCCTTACCCCACCCCCAGCTTTCTTACACTATGAGAGAGAATATATTGATAAATAATTTGGAACATTCTGAAAGGATTAAAAACGTCCTTTCAGACATCTAAAAATAGAGTTGCATGCATCTATTTAGAGCTCTGGTCTCTAAACTCTTTGATCATATAATCTCATGAGTGAACTATGTTTATAGACCAACCCCAAATACAGGTTTATTTATTAATGAAGAGGTATATAAATAATATACTGAGATATCATATGAAAAATAAAAATGTAATACCATTAAAATTGTTTTATTTCATTTCTCTATAGCTGCATAGACTTTTTTGCTAAAATTAATAATATTTTATTAAAGAAATGCTATTGTAAATGCTGTTATTTTTTTAAAAATTGAGTTAATTTGTGCTACTGAAATTCAAATTCAATTTACCTTAAAATCTGGTTTTTGTCATTATTATTGCTGTAATACACACCTCCCAAATATGTACCTTAATATAGAAATGATTCATTTGTCATTTACTAAACTATGCTATTGTTTCAATTCCTCCCCACTTATGCAAATGTTTTTGTGGAAATTTGAAATTTGAGGAGTAAATTTCCATTCTTCTTCTTCCCTGATGCAAGCTCATGGGAACATACAACATTTTCCTACTTTTAGCAGAATATTTCAAGGCACTTTATTCAGACAATTGAAAACATTTCTGCCAATTTCGTTTCCAAGAGTAGAAACAAACCTTTTGAAGTGATCAATTTACATCATTAGATAAAAAATATCAGACAAAAATGGAAACATTTTTAAACAGATTTTATACAATACTTTTTCAACAGCATAATTTTTTTTTGAATAGCTATTTCTTTCTGGCTCATTCTTAAATTAACCTCTTTACCATGAAAGTTCAGAGTGTGTGTGTGTGTGTGTGTTTATGTTTAAATACATGCTAAGTAGTTTACAATTGCCAGCCACATGGCCTTAGAAAAAAGCCCAGCAGATTTATACGCTCATCTCCGCATAAGAGGAAAACCCAAAATGTAAAAGGACTCCATTGTTTAGAATAATCTGTTAAGAAGAAAAAAAAAAACAGCCCACTTCTATCTGAAATAAAGGTTTTCATGATTTCTCTCTAATATTCAGTATACATTATATTTATTAAGGAAGGATTTCACTGTAGTTCGTTACATCATTCCCATAACAATTTCTGAAACAATTGTGTTTTCGATACTTCATTGCTAAAGGAGAGCCTTGGAATTTCCATAAACTGAGATTGGGAAGAAGTATCAGAACTTTCAGTCAGGCTTATACCGAACTTCCCACACTGTAATTTGTTTGCTATGTATTTCATCACATGTTTAGTAATATTTTCGACATCATCTAATAGGCAGAGACAAAGAAATTCAGTTCAGCTTGTATTAGATTTTCTCATTTTATTTGTTCCAATTCTTTTGTTCTTCCATCTGTTATTTGTGACATGCTTATCAAAATCACAGGGAAAAATAAGGTTTTATGCTATAAGGACCAACTTTTCCCCAAATGGTAAGTAGCTTTTTTGTCTTTTGCTACTGGATAAAATATTACAAAACATAACTTAAAATTGTATCATTATATTTAATTAGATTATGAAAGTAGTTGTTTAAGAGTTACAGGGTTTCACAGGCCATGTATTCCCCCCACCCCCCAAAAAAAGAGTTACACAGCTTCAAGCATGGTAATCAAATTATACATGTTTTCTCAACATCATCATCAACTTTAAACCTCGAATTAGATTATACACATAAGGTGAGGTTCATTGTTAATGACAATAGAAATAATCCGTGTTTCCAAATGCTTTCCTGGTAATTCGGAATTCTCAGCTGTCTTCTTGTCATTGCTGTGAACTTGGTGGCTGACAAAAGCAGATCCAACTAATTGAGGAAATAAAGCTTTGACATTTTCTTGTTCACTTTTGTTGGCTTTAAGTCGCTGTTTCTTTGTGGGAAACTTTTCTAGCCATTTATCTTTTTGGTGAGATTAAATTCATTTAACTAGGCATATATGGACTGCAGTACCTAACAATACATTATAAAGGACCCAGTGAGCGATGGCACCACGCTCAATTCCTCTGAGTCCTACTAGTCTCACTTATCACCTGGGAAACTTGTGTACTAACTCGATGTGCAAGTCTCGGATATACAGACTGTGTGAGGGCTCCAGAGTCATTTTGCACATTAGACATTATGCAATATTTAAATCCTTGTTGATTTCCTAGGATAACAAGATAGAAATCCTAACATTTAATTTCCAAAACCAGATTAATTATTGTTCTCAGCCACATGGAATGCCACTGCTCTGTAGGTTCTTGTGAAAGTCCATTTTGACTCTTGATTATACTGGAGTTTTGGTTCTTTCAGTTTCAAGTTCATTTATTCCTGAATGAAATAATCATGGTCACTCACTAATTCATTTGGTACTTTGTGCATTGTCAACATTGTTCACTGTTGAAATGGAACATCAAAGTTCCATTTTAATTTGTCCTCCATTTAATCTGAGAAGAGGCCTTTGGTGCTGGAATCCCATGGGGAGAATTGCTCCAACATAAAGTCAAATGCATATATCTTTCCATGATGATGGCTGTATGTTCAGACTATAAGAATGAACTTTTCGTCACAGTGGCATGAGACCTGTTGAAAAATGCCAGAACACTCTCTTGGAACCTAAATGTATTAGCACAACTCAAACATCAAAGGCCAGCTTTTTTGTTTGTTTGTTTCTTTCCTGAAAAAAGCTTAAAAAAAAAACTACGAACATGAATGTCTCTTATACAAAGACAAGTCAGCATTTGTAACCTGTGTAAATGATATAATTAAAACCTTGTTTTTACATGGATCCATTATGTTAAATTTTCCACTAATTACTGACATTTTCTTTAATGTGACATGTGGAGAACATGAGGATATGATTAGTTGAAGTTAAAAGTGTAAGCAGTAATGAGCATATTATAGGTTTTCCTTTGTCTTCCATCACCCTAAGCTTCTTGACAATGGGGTCTGTCTTTTTATGGGTTTGGTACATTGCAATTTGTTGTAAGCAATAAATGCTTGCAAAGTAAAAAATGACAATATTTATTTACACGTTAAATAGTATTGCTTCACTTTACATTAACTTTCCTAGTTGCAGACTTTCTCCTTGTGTAAGTATAAGTAGCTGATAAAAGTGCAGAAAGACTTCCAAACTGCTGGAAATCTGTGTGTTAGGAAATCTTGCAGTTGAAGAATTCAAGATAGAGGTAAATGAGATTGGGGGACCCGAGTTGTGACTTACTCTATGAAAGCACCCATAAGTATCATTTTCATTTTCTATTAAAATGCAACAATAAAGGTAGCCCTCTTGAGAAAAGACACCAGCAGAGGCATTTAACATAGATATCAAAGTAGATTAAAGGGACTTTCTGAACTTTATTTCTCATGAACATTTTTGGCTTGAAAGGATCTTCTCAGGATCTCCTTTCCTGGTAGTTTCAACCAGATTATTTTAAAATTAATTTTGTTTCCTTGCAGATCACACACATACCGAGAGATCTATTTACCTTTGGTTTGTTTCTCCTGGGTCCAGGTTTTCCTGGTTGAGATGATGATTTGAAGGTCTGTTTGCTGACCTTGATGGCTAGTGTGCCACAGTGACAGAGGAGTCTCGGATTCCCTGCAGCTCACCGCTCGAATTGATGCTTAGGCTGCTGCCTAACAGGCATATAGCCCAGGTCTCAGGTCTTCTCTCCATCCCTTTGCAAATTACATTACCCAATTCTGCTTTGTTTTGTGGTTGTTGATATTTCTTTTCCCTTCCTGTTTCCAAACCAGTCCCCTCTTTTTCTAATTATTCCCAACCTATATAACTTGCATATTATCATGGAATTAAAAATCATGCTTACTAAAATTTCACAAGAAGCAGAATTCACAGTTTGCTCAGTAATCCCAGCTCAAACCCACACAGGGAAAAGGAAAAGGTAGATTGCTCAGTGACATGAAGACCATATAAAGAACCATGCTAGACATCTTAGGCAAACAAGGCTGACTCTTGCTTTTAACTCAAACTTTGGGTAATTGTTCTGACAATTGTATGCATGGCTGAAGCCACAGATAATCAGTTTTGAAGTAAGATTTCTACACCTGGTTCACTCCATCACAAATAATTTACCCCATGTTCTTCTGATTTTAAACAGGACAAGACCTCAATAGACTTGTAAAGCTGTCCTCTTTCTTTCAACCTCTGATTGTTGTTCATTTTCTCCCAAGATTTTAGTGCTGTGGAGTTATTTGCTGTCACTTCTAAAAACAGCTGCACTTACCTGTCTTAGCCAGCTTTTCCCCTTATATGACTTCTAGCATGTGGTACTAAAACACTACCTTTTCCTTCACTTTGAAATTTCTCAAACTTTAAGTAAAACTGATCTTATTTTGCATTATGGATATCAATCTCATGGGAATAAATTATTCTAGGTTATGAATGACAGTCATTAATGAATGGATTCAAATAAAGTACTTTCATCTTAAAGGGACATTTGCCAGTCAAATGTCAAAGCTTTCTCATCAGACATATTTTAAGGTAAATCTTCTTGCTGTTCTCAAATTATACAACATTTAGGATAATGACTAATATATATTTAGCACTTTGCAATGTGCAAAATTCTTTCAAACATATAATCTCATTTTGTCTTGTGAGATATATGTTATTATTATTTTAGTTTTCCAGGTGAAGCTATTAAGGATTAAAGCATTTCAGAATTTGTTCAAAGCAGAGAAAAGTTATATGTTCTGACTTTAGGTTCAATGTATTCAATACCTCATTGGTTACTAACATAAACTTATTCCATAACTTTATATTTTAAAAGACAAGGGTAAATGAAAGTTTATTTAGTGGTAAGAACATGGACTTTGTTGGCAAACTAACTGGAGCTCAAATTCTGCTGCTTTGCTGCTAATATGTCAATCTTTTTGAATTTCAATTTCCTATTCTACTGAATTGGAACCATAATGAAGATCTCTGTAAAACGCTTAGAGTGTTGTCTGACACACTTAGCATTTAATAAACATAATGCAGTTAAAAAATCATGGTTATCTGCCTAGGGAAAGAGCATGGATGCTGTCAGGAAATAGTGTTACAAATTCCACAAGAAATAAGTAATTCCTTCGTTTTCTTTTATGTGACTTTAAAAAAAAAATACTTGGACTTTTTAAAATGTCCGAGCCAAGAAGCTTATTAAAGGAAGAACAAGAGTACTCTGGGAGATCTGCTTTTTTTCTTTTTCTGGGCTCCATTATCATTTCTTTAATGTCTGAGTAAATTAGCCAGAGTAGTGATCAAGTTTTCTATTCATCTAGGCCTTCAAGTCTCTATTTGAAACACAATTACTGAGCTCCTGTTTTACACCAATCATTATACCTTGAACTGGGATTATCAAAATATCAGAAGTTCAACCCTTGCCCTAGAAGAATTCACAGCCTAGAGGAGATGTCATTCATTTATGCACCCACTCATACATCAAATAGTATGTCTCAATTCATTTGAGATAAAAGATAAAAGTCCCTTTGCCCTCAGGGAATTCACAATATTGTCATGAAGATAGACAAATAAAAAGCTAGAATAGAATGCAGAGTAATAAACCTAAGGACAGACAGAAACCCATCAAAGAATTATCAAAGAAGGTAGGCCTAATTTATTTAGAGAAGTAAGGCAGAATGTAGGAAGGGAGGTATGGGACAGTTTCCTGGAAAAGCTCAGGACAAACCTTAGGGATAAGTCAGAATTCGGTAGATGAAGAATAAACAGTGCCTTCCCATAGTAGCTGTTCAATGAATATCAACAATGATTATTAACTGCCAATTAGTATTACATGCTGCTTCTGTTTCCTTTCCTTATTCTCTAAGTCCGTAGCAGTCAGACTTTCACTCCCGCCAGTGCAGTGAACGACTGTTTTCAAAGTTAACAAAAAACTCTCTACTTTGCCAAATCGAGTGGTCAATTTTCAGTTCTTATCATGTGTCCTATCTTCAAGTAGCATCTGACATGGTTCATCACTTCTTTTTCTGTAATACATGTTTTTTCACTTGATTTCCAGGGGACCACGCTTTCTTATTTCCATTTTCTTCAGCCTCATTGATGACTCCTCCTTTTGCACCAGACTTCTTAACATTTGAACAACTCAAGATTCAGCCTTGGCCCTCTTTTCTGTATATATTTAATATCTTGGGGATCTCATGCAAATTTATATCTTTAAGTGCTTTTAAATCTGATGATATTAAATTTATAACTTCAACCCTGAATTCTAGATTCATATATACAGCTGCCTTACTCAGAGCATGTGTGAAAATGGGTCTCTCAGAATTGTTCCAACTTATGAGAATATTTGTATTGTCTATGAATGCTTTATAGAAGACCTCTAATTTGATGGAGATCTCAATAATCAGGTAGAAAGGTCCTGGTCAGTTGAGATAGTATTATAAGATATTCCAGGGTGACATTCCACACAGAATCTTTGAACAATTAGGAAAAACTGGCAGAGACGTCTTCCTCAAAATTCTGGAAAGCAGTGAAAAAGTTGCAGTAATTGGGTGAGTGCTGATTCTAGAAAATGCAAGTGAATAAAAAATGGTAGGAGAATCTCATGGCCTTCTTGTTTGCTCCTCCCCTGCACCCTTCCTGGTGGCGTGTGGAGCAAGCCTGAACTCCCATTGTACATCCTGACCCTTTTCTGTAGGGAGCATAGAAACCCCTATGTACATACTGGGGTGCATGTATGCCAGTGCCAATCTATAGGGTTGTAGTCTTAAAAAATGAACAAGAATGCTAGTTTCTGGTTTCGCTGGTAGAACTTTCCCTGCAGGCAGTTAAAGCAACATTAAAAACAATAAGTCACAACCATTTGGGGCAAAAGATTACTGGATTTAAATCATGCAACAGAGCCCCTTTGCAAGGGAGAAAGTCTATTTCTTATTAAGTAGAGAAGGCATTTGAATTCCTGTTAGTAGAGGTGTTCCTCAGGCCACAATCAAGTATAAGTCCAGGACAAGACCTAAGCCCAGAAAAGATAGAGAAGAAGCTACACTTCTTTTTTGCTTCAGGCTGATTTTGATAGAAGAGATAAGCTCCAAAGGACAACACCAGCCAACACAAATTGAATTTCAAAAGACTGTGAAAGGTATTTTTTCCTATTGGTTTGTTTGTTTTTGTTAGCTCTTGGCACTCAAGAAAATCTCTTCCATGTCACTATCTGGGTAAAAATTTAAGGAACAGAAAGTTCAGGGACTAAATCCAGAGTCAATACAATACTATATTAAAATATATAGCGTGAAACAAAATATTGAAATACAAAGAAACAGAAAATGATGACCCATCAAAAAGAACAATATAAATCTTCACAAACCACCAAATGAAGAACACCAAACTTTGGACATAATTAGAAAAAAAAATGCACTTCAACATACTCTAGGTGATAAAGGAAGACAGGGAGAAAGAACTAAAGGACATCAGGAGGATGATGAATGAACATTATGGGCATCTCAATAAATTTACAGAAATTTTTAAGAAGGATCCAAAGAGATGTTGAATAAGTGGAAATCTTAAACAACCAATGAGTCAAAGAAGAAATCACATGGAGAATGAGGTGAACGTAAATGAAAGTACAACATATCAAAATATATGGGATGTAGCAAAGGCAGTTTTGGAAGAGAAATTTATAGCTCTAAATGGCTTACATTAAAAAAGAAGAAAGATCTCAAAGATCAAAGAAAGATGTAACCTCGAACCCAGAGGTTCTAGGAGAAGAAGAGGAAACTAAACCCAAAATGAGAAGTGGGGAGGAAATAGCAAAGGTTAGAGCAGAGATAAATGAAATAGAGTAAAAAACAAACAAATAAACGAACAATAATGTAATAGCAGAGTGGTCAACAAAAACAGGAGTTGGTTCTTTGAAAAGATCAATAAAATTGACAAATCTTTAGATAGACTAACAATGAAAAAGGGAGAGGACAGAAACATCTAAAACCAGAAATTAAAGGGGAACAAACTACTATAGATCCCATAGAAATATAAAGGATTGTAAGAGGATACTATGAACAATTTCATGCCAGCAAATTAGAAAATTTAGAGAAAAATGGACAAATTCCTAGAAACACAAAACTCTGTACACTGACTCAAGAAGAATGCCTAAAGGAGAGAAAGAGGGATAAGGACAGAAAAAAAGCCACCAGAGGGTAAAGCATATTACATACAGAGAAGCAAAGAGTATTGCAGATTTCCTGTTAGAATCTAAGCAAGTAAGAATAAAGTTATGAAACATTTTTAGAGTACTCAGGCACTCGGGAAAAATTTATTTTGCAACATAAAAGTTTTAATCCAACAAAACATCTTAAAAATTTAAGGCAAATTTAAAAGCTTTATCTGCTTTTAAATAAATTTAAATTATTTAGTTAAAAGCTAAACAAATGCTGAGAAAATTCATCATGAACACACTTGCACTACAAGAAAAGGTTAAAGAAGTTTATTTTAGAAAAAAAGAAAATATCAGAAGGAAATTTTGACCTAAAAACAAAAAGGAATAGAGAGCACAGGAAATGGTAAATATAGGAAAAATATAAAAGGCTTTTCTTTTTTTATTTTTTACAACTTCATAAAGCAAAAATAATATTGTTTAAAGCAAAAACAATAACAATATATTGTGGGTTTTTTAATACATGTTGCAATAAAATTCGACAATAGTGCAAAGGAGAAGTGGATAAATGAAGTTATATGGTTTGAAATTTCTTATACTATATACAAAGCTATGATAAATTAAAGATGTGTACTGTAAACACTAGAATAACAACTAAAAATTTAATAATGTAAAATAACATGCCATGCAAACACTGATCAATAGAAAGTGAGTGATTCTATTAAAATTTTAGAATAAGAAGTATCACAAAGGTATATAAAAACATTTCATGTTGATGGAAGGATCAATTCACCAAGACTATGGAAGAATACTAAATGCGTATGCACCTAAAAACAGAGCCTCAAAATACATGATGAAAAAAATTAATAAAAATTATATTTAAAATTATGTAACTGAAAGGATAAAAATATCCAGTTATAGTTGGAAATTCTAATCTTCCTCTCTTGGTAACTGATAGAATAAGTAGGCAAAAATATATAAGGACATAAGAAATATTAACCAACTTGTCCTAATTTGTTTTTCTAAAACACTCCACTTAGCAGTGTAATACTCATCATTTCCAAGTGCACATGGAATAGTCACGAAACATATTATCATCTGGGCTTTAAAAACAAATCTCAATGAATTTAAGAGGGTAGAAAACATATAAAAAATTCTCTGAGCACAATATAATTAAACTAGAACTAAATAATAGAAAGATGTCTGAAAATCGCCAAATATTTTGAAATTAAATAGCATAATTTTAAAAATTCAGAGTCAAAAAAGTATTCATAGTGAACTTGAAAAAATAATTTGTGTTGAATGAAAATGAATTTGTGGTACAAAACTAAAATTATTGTTAGAGGAAAATTTATGATGCAATTTGTAATATGAAAAAGAAAGTTGAAATTAATTATCTAATATTTTATCTTTAGAAATTAGAAAGGGAAGAGGAAATTAAATCCAAATTAAGTGGAATAAAAAAATAAAGATAAGAGGGAAAAATCAAGAAATAGAAGTTGTGATAGCAATAGAGAAAATCAATGAAACCAAAAGCTAGTTCTTAGAAGAGATTTTTAAAAATTGATAAAGAAGAAGTATTAAAAAACAAGAAAGACACAAATTATCAACATCTGGAATGAAAAAGGGACATCACTAAAGATTATGCGGGTATTTAAAGGGCAATGTGGAAATACTATGGACAGCTGTAAGTCAACCCAACAGTTGAATGGGCAAATTATTTGAAAGACACCAAGTAGCAAAATGATTTCAATGAACCTCTTTTGTTGCTCAGATGTGGCCTCTCTCGCTAACCTGACTCCACAGGTGAACTCACTGATCTTCCCCCTACAGGGGGCGTAACTTCTAGGGTATAAACCTCCCTGGCAATGTGGGACAGGACTTCTGGGGATGAACCTGGCCCTTGCATCATTGGAATGATAAAATTTGACTTAAAAGGGGAAGATAAATGAAAAAAAAGTTTCAATGGCTTTAGTGTCAAGAGGTATTTCCGGAGGTTATTTTTATGCAGTGTATAGATGTCCCTTTTCAGTTTTTGTTGTACTAGAGTAGCTAGGGGGAAATAACTGAAACTGTTGAACTGTAATCGAATAGCCTTTATTCTTGAAGATGATTGAATGACTATAGAACTTTAAGGTATGAATGTGCGAGTGTGAAAACATTGTGATTGACATTCTCTTTACTCAGTGCAAGGATAGATGAGTAAGAAAAAAGGAGAAAAAAGAAATAAGCAAAGGAGGGCATAGTACTTCTGTTTGGGTGTCAACTTGACCAGGTGATGGCACCCAGTTGTTCTGTTCCTGTAAACTTAAATTATCAGCATGTGAAATTCATCTATGGCTAATTACATCTATGGTTGGCTAATTACATCTATGGTAGGCTAAGGGGAATGCCTTCTACAATGTGTGAGACTTAAAAGGAGGAGTCAGAAGAGAAAGAAGGAACTCTTTACAGCCCAGCACAACATGGCTCAGAGCTCAGAGTCGACTCAGACACAGACATTTGGAAATAGAGAAAGGAACTGTCCCAGGGAAAGCCATTTTAACCCAGATGTCTGGAGAGAAGACCAGCAGATATCATCGTGGGTCTTCTCATGTGACACAGGAACTCAGATGACAGCTATCTGCCTTTCCTCTGAAGAATTGTATATTTGTAAGTAAATAAAGCCCCTGTATAAAAGCCAGTCCATTTCTGGGGTATTGCATTCCGGCACCCTTAGCAAACTCAATAGTGGGTATGGGGATGGGATGTTTTGGGTGTTCTTTTTTACTTTCATTTTATTTTTATTCTTATTTTTATTGTTTTTGGAGTAATGAAAATGTTCAAAAATCAGGTTAATGATGAATGCACAGCTTTATGATAATATTGTGACCCACTGATTATACGTTTTAGGTCATTATACTTCAATAAAAAAAATCATTGAAGGAAAAAAATGATTTCAATGACTATACTTCAGATGATTTGTATGGTATGTGAATATATTTCAATAAAACTGCATTAAAAATGATTTCAAGAGAATTTTCCCCACAAACTTAAGCTGCTTTCCCTCCCCATCTCTCATCCCTGTATCAATGGGCAAGACTTCAAGGTTCTTTGCCATTCATCCATGCACTTGCAGTTTTCAGATTGCCTCCAGGCAGCAAGTTGGTGCAATAGTAGGACTCCCCTTGTTTGAATAAACGCTCAGGAATAATAGTCTTGCACTGCCTATTATTCAATAACTGGATTGTTGTTTCATAGATTTTGTTTCTTCACCACTTTTATTTAGCATGGTACAGTACTGGTGGTCTTAGTTTTATGTGTCAAGAAAAAAAATTAAAGGCATATACATTACAAAGAATTGAACTGCACTTTCATACAGTATGGTTATTTATTTAGAAAATCCTAAGTAATCTGCAAATAAATGTGAGCTTAGCAAGTTTGTGAGAGAAAAGGTCAATGTAAAGGTCAATTGTGATCCTTTATACTACCAAGGAAGAATTGGAAATCAAAATTAAATAAACAATGTCATTTACAATAACATCAGATAATATGACATACTTAGCAATAAATTATCAAAATATTTATAAGACCTCTATACTAAAAACTACAAAACATTGCAGAGAGAAATTGAAGCGTTAAATAAATGCGGAGATGCACCACATTCATAGATTGGAAGACTCACCATTGTTAAAATGTTATTTCTCTCCAAACTGAACTATGGATTCATTCAATCCAAATAAAAATCCAGGACACTTTTTTTCTAAGATATTCACAAACCAATTCTAACACACATAAAAAATGCAAAGATTTTAGGGTCTCTAAAACAATTTTGAAAGAGAAAGACAAAGATGGAAGATATATACTGTCTATTTTAATATAAAGTTCCAGTAATCCAGACACAGAAAGGAACATAGATTAGTGAAACAAAAACTTCAGATATAAAACCATGTATATATGGTCAATTACTTTTGACAAGCGTCTAATGCAATTTAATAGAGAAAGAACAGTTTTCTCAAGAAATAATTCTGGAAAATATTGGAATAATAGTAGGACAAAAGTGAAACGTGAGCCTAACTTCAGACCCTGTACAGACTACTTCACCCTAAACACATTTATATTTCAGGTAAGTAGCTGTTACACCATAGGTGATTTCAGTTAGAATTGCTGAATCATTCCAAATCATGAGTCTCCCTCTTTGGGCGTACTCCCTTTTGTTCTCTGGTTTTTGTTCTCTGCCAATATATAATGTATTCAATATATTGTTAATACATAATAACTCTTGATACCTTGTAAGGTAAGGGTTCTCATTTCTTTTTTTTAAAGAATATTTTAGCTTTTCTAATTTTCCATATATTTATAGGTTCCACAAATAAAAACTGTGTATTTCATTGGAATTTTATTGAAACTGCACCTCTATTTGGGGAGATTTAGCTTCTTTATGGCAGTGAGGCATTCAGCCCATGAACATGTTATAGGTCTCCATTCATTTAGGTCTTGTTATTATTGTTTAAAAATGTTTTCTTCTACACAAGATTTTGCATGTCATTTTTAGGTTATGCCTGAATTTTAAGTATTGATGGTATTAAAAGTGGGGTTTTTTTTAAATTATATTTTCTAATTTTGTTACTGGTGTAAAGAAATACAATTGATCTTGACTGAATTTTGTATCCAGCAACCTTGTTAAACTTGCTGATTGATCCTAATAATTCACCTGAAAATGTTTTGGGTTTTCAATATAAATAATCATCTTCAAACTATTGCATTAAAGTCGATAATTTATATTAACTGTTTTTCTCATGCTAAATCAACATTGTATTCCTGGCATAAACCTAACTTGATCATAATTGCTTTTAGGCATTGCAGTGTTTATAATGTTTACATTATGTTTATAAGATGTGGCAATAATGTTCCTTATTCAGATGAATATCTTTCAGATTGGCATTAAATTACACCAACCTCATAAAATGAGTTTAGAAACTTTTCTAATTTTCTCTTATCTAAAATAATTTTATAAAATATAAATGATTTATCTCTCAAGCATTTGGATAACTCACTGTAAAACCATCTGGACTTGGGGTTGTTTCTTTTTTTTAGGGGGGGGATACATTTTATCTTCTAATTCAGTTAGGCTTATAACTATGACCACTCAGTCTTCTTACTACTTTCTGAGGAAACTTTTGGTTAACTCATAATTTGTCTGTTCCATCTATATTTTGAAAAAATTGGCATGATGTGTTTTATAATATCCTTTTAATTTCTGCAGCATCTGTAATTGTGCCCACTTTTCATTCTTGATACTGCTTATTAGTGCTTTTTTTTCCTAATAAATCTTGCAAACTTTTTGCTAGCTTAGTCATTTTGAAGAACTAGCTTTTGGCTGTTTTGTATTCTTATTGTATTTTAATTATTTTTAATTAATATTTACTTTTATAATTACTCTCCAGTTATTTATATTTCTGTTTGGTGTGAGGTTTTTTTTCTGCCTTTTCCGAATTTTTACATTGAGTATTTACTGCATCAATATTCTGCTTTTCTTTTCTCATCTGTAAATTTGAAACCATCTATTTCCCTCCATACACTCCTTTAGTTTTTTTTTTATTTTTTTTATTAATCAAAAAAAGAAAAGAAATTAACACAACATTTAGAAATCATTCCATTCTACACATGCACTCAGTAATTCTTAGTATCATCACATAGATGTATGATCATCATTTCTTAGTACATTTGCATCGATTTAGGAAAAGAACTAGCAAAACAGCAGAAAAAGATATAGAATGTTAATATAGAGAAGAGAATTAAAATAATAATACTAATAAAATATATATATATATATATATAAAGGAAAAAGAAAAAAAACAAAAACAAAAGATACAAACACACAAACAAACAAAAAACCATATTTCAGGTGCAGCTTCGTTCATTGTTCCAACCTAATTACATTACACTTAGTTATTATTGTGCTGTCCATTCTTGAGTTTTTGTATCTAGTCCTGTTGCACAGTCTGTATCCCTTCAGCTCCAATTACCCACTATCTTACCCCGTTTCTAACTCCTGCTGGTCTCCATTACCAATGATATATTCCAAGCTGATTCTCGAATGTCGGTTCACATCAGTGGGACCATACAGTATTTGTCCTTTAGTTTTGGGCTAGACTCACTCAGCATATTGTTCTCTAGGTCCATCCATGTTATTACATGCTTCACAAGCTTAGTCCGTCTTAAAGCTGCATAATATTCCATCATAGGCATACGCCACAGTTTGTTTAGCCACCCGTCTGCCGATGGACATTTTGGCTGTTTCCATCTCTTTGCAATTGTAGATAATGCTGCTATAAACACTGGTGTGCAAATGTCCGTCTGTGTCTTTGCCCTTAAGTCCTTTGAGTAGATACCCAGCAGTGGTATTGCTGGGTCGTAATCCATTCTGCTGTTCTATGTCTTTTGATTGTGAAATTCCGTTCATTAACTTTTAGTGTTATTACTGTTTGGATAATATTTTCCTCTACCATTTTGGCTTTTGTATTATATATATCATATCTGATTTTCCTTCTTTCTACACTTTACTCCATACCTCTCTCTTCTGTCTTTTCGTATCTGACTCTAGTGCTCCCTTTAGTATTTCTTGCAGAGCTGGTCTCTTGGTCACAAATTCTGTCAGTGACTTTTTGTCTATAAATGTTTTAATTTCTCCTTCATTTTTGAAGGACAATTTTGCTGGATATAGGAGTCTTGGTTGGCAGTTTTCTCTTTTAGTAATTTAAATATATCATCCCACTGTCTTCTAGCTTCCATGGTTTCTGCTGAGAAATCTACACATAGTCTTATTGGGTTTCCCTTGTATGTGACAGATTGTTTTTCTCTTGCTGCTTTCAAGATCCTCTCTTTCCCTTTGACCTCTGACATTCTAACTAGTAAATGTCTTGGAGAACGCCTATTTGGGTCTAATCTCTTTGGGGTGCGCTGCACTTCTTGGATCTGTAAATTTAGGTCTTCCATAAGAGTTGGGAAACTTTCAGTAATAATTTCTTCCATTAGTTTTTCTCCTCCTTTTCCCTTCTCTTCTCCTTCTGGGACACCCACAACATGTATATTTGTGTGCTTCATATTGTCATTCAGTTCCCTGATCCCCTGCTCAAGTTTTTCCATTCTTTTCCCTATAGTTTCTGTTTCTTTTTGGAATTCAGATGTTCCATCCTCCAGTTCACTAATTGTAGCTTCTGTCTCTTTAGATCTACCATTGTAGGTATCCATTGTTTTTTCCATTTTTTTCTTCTTTGTCCTTCACTCCCATAAGTTCTGTGATTTGTTTTTTCAGATTTTCTATTTCTTCTTTTTGTTCAGCCCACGTCTTCTTCATGTCCTCCCTCAATTTATTGATTTGGTTTTTGAAGAGTTTTTCCATTTCTGTTCGTATATTCAGCATTAGTTGTCTCAGCTCCTGTATCTCATTTGAACTATTGGTTTGTTCCTTTGACTGGGCCATATCTTCAATTTTCCGAGCGTCATCCATTATTTTCTGCTGGTGTCTGGGCATTTGATCAGATTTCCCTGGGTGTGGGACACAGCTGGTTGAAAGGTTTTTCTGTGAAATCTCTGGGCTCTGTTTTTCTTTTCCTGCCCAGTAGGTGGCGCTCCTGGCGCTCGTCTGTCTGTGGGGCAGTTGGCCCGGGAAACCGCGCGTGGAGGCGGGGGTCGCTGGCCTCCGCGGCTTGGGGGAGTGCCGGTCCAAATTGCCCAGCTGGCCCGAGATGCCAAGTGTGACGGGAGGGCCCCGCTATCCAATGTTCCCGGTCAGACCGGGGAGCCACGTGCGTGGAGGGGACCCCAGTTGCCAGCCGCCCTGGCCGGGAAAACGCGCGCCCCTCAGGTATCTCACCGCAGTGGATTCTCCCTGCCCGTTCAGCCGTTCCAGAATGGGGTACGCTGTCTTTTTGGTCTCTGTCGTGACTCCGGGAGCTGTTTCGTATTGTTTCTGTTTCTTTAGTTGCTTTTCTGGAGGAGGAACTAAGAACCGCGCGTCTTACTAAGCCGCCATCTTCTCCGGAAGTCCACACTCCTTTAGTTTTGCAGTAAGTTCAAGATGTTACAAAAAAAATCCCTTTCCTTTAGCTTGGGTATGTATAGTGTGCTTACATTACCAAATTTTTTTATAGATAATTTTTCTTTTCTGCTGATCTCACATTTTTTTATACACCATGTTTTCCTTTTTCTAAATTCCTTTTGAAAATAATATTGGTCAAACTTATTCTAGAAAGGCAGAACATTCATCATGTGTTTAGGTTCTTTATTTAAGCTGCATGGAGAGGAATTATCTCATCATAGTTCAAAGGTAGAGGCTAAAAGCACACATGTTCTTATGTTTGAACCAACAGTCATGTGTACAAGTAAAATTCCACAACTACAGATTCCAGTACCATTACCATTCAGAAGTATCTAGTATTACTTCAAATAGACTATTGTGAGGTTTTAAAAAAGCATACATGAGAAGGCACCTTACTTAAAAGTAGAAACTTAATAAATGTTAACTTTATCTGAGCTTAATCCAATAAAAGAATAATAGCTGACATTTACTTAGAATGTAGTATGTGCTAAGACTTTTCTAAGAGCTTTACTTATGATCTAAGGGCTTTGCATATGATCATGTTTCATTGATACTAAGACAAACATTTGTTCAATTATTTTTATCTTGATAATTGCATTGGCACTTTAAAGTTAGTCAATGGGCATTATTTAATTGGCAGCATTGTTTCTACATTAGTGCATAAAAAAGTGTACCTTATGATTGGTGGCATTTTAGATTTAATGATATTTAGTAACATTATCCCAATTTTATAGAAGAAATCCTCTCTGTAATTTACTTTTCTTTTGTAATCATGAAGCCTGTTGGTATAACCAACAAAGGATCCGTTTTTTCTCATCTTCAGCTCTTCATCCTAAACCTCCCTAGAGTCTTAAACTCGTTCTTCCTGCCATTTGGAAACTCTCCTTGGTAATAATCATGCTAACAAAACTGAACCTTTTCCAAATTGTTATATAACACCAGTGTGATGTGGAGTCACATAGCGAATGATGATTGAGATCTTGAAGCAACAGAAATAATAGAATGCAAGTTCTATAAGGGCAGGGATTTTTGTTTGTTTTGTTCCGTGGTAAGAAGGAACTTGATAAATATTTATTGAGTGATTAAATGAATGAAGATGTCAGATGAACTAAATATGTAGTAGTGTTCTAGAATCATTCAGGGGAGTAGCACATAGTAGCACATAGCCCTTCATATCTCACTTTTTTGGGGACATCATTGTATCAGTTCTCAATTTAATTATGTGTTTTCAAAGTTATAACCCTTAGTTTCCTATAAAATTGCTGCAATGTCCTATTTCTAGGAATTAAACAAATAATTTAATAAAAATAGGAAAAAACATTCAGAATGGTTTAAAATAAAATTCATGGCACTTAGAGGAAACCTTAAGTTGTCAGAAAAAAATCACATGTATAACATTTTATTCCCCAATGAATCCTAGTAAATGAGAAGATAAATCTTTGAAAATGAATTCCATCGGAAAAAATATCATTACTTCTAATTACAAAATGGAATAAGCCAGCAACAACACAAATAACAGGTCAGAGAAGCAATTTAGAGAAGTCAAGTTTATAATCATCTAAGCAGACCTAGGTCCCTTCTCTCCTGTGCTTCCTTTTTTCCCACAGCTCAGCTTCTTCTGAATTAATTCCTTGCTCCATCACACCATCAATAATGAAATTTTTCAGAGTCCCATCTTTGCCATAGGCTGATTAAAATGCATAGCTTTAATTACTGCTCATTCTGGAAACTCTCACATCTACATCTCCAGCTCAGAACACTCTTCTAAATCCCAGACTCTGATTTATCTAGTTCCTGGACCCTTCTACTTGTATTTCTCAGCCACTTGGAATTCAACACGTCCACAACTGAAGTCATAAAGAGCAAAGATTTCATGCTTCATGGCCAAGCAATCTTCACCTCTTAGTTTTGCAGATGCTGCTTTGTTAATGTGATCTTCTAATTTCAGATTTCTCCTCCATAAAATGGCAATAAATGCATAGGGTTGGTTCTGGGATATCGTTAAATAATGTATCTAATACCTCTAACGGGATTCCAACACGCAGTAGACACATACTAACATTGGCTACTGGCTTGACACTCTCCTCATTTTAGAGGCAGCACAATGAAGTCAGTTATCAGAGGCCAGGACTGGGGAGTGATCCATACAATCCTCTCATCTCTCTCCCTCCTGCCACCTCCCATGGGGGTAGATCCTCTTTTCTGAATAGTTTCTGATTCATGGTTCTCTCTCTTCGCCCAATCTCCCAACAAGGTCTCAAACTTCCCTTAAATCAATTCCCTTTCTAATCTGTCCTGCCCAGGACAAGCAGCTGAGAAAACCCGTAATGAGTCTCTCCTGGGACTTCATTTCCCCAACAGCCTGCAGAATGGAGACCAAGTTCCTCACGCAGCTAATGGGGCTTTGCATCATCTCACCATCTACCTCGCTGCCTGCGATTGCCCACCACTCCCCACTGTGCACCCGTGCTGCAGTGTCTTTCACAGTGTCAGGGGTACCTGGCCTGCACTCCTAATTGTGCACCTCTGCACATGCTCTTCCCTCGCTCTGAAATGCCCTTTTGTTTTTGTCTTCCTGGGGAAGCTCACTCGTTTTGTAACACATGCCTTGGGTGTCACCTTCTTTAAGAACTCTCCTTGACTGACATGGATAAAGATGGTCCAAACAGTATCAGATCTTTAAAACTGGAGTATAAAACTTGGATGGTGTGAGGAGGAAAAGCTGAAGCCATTTCGCCCTGTTTGAAGCTGCAAGCTGGTCCATTGTTGATCACGAAACTGTGGTTGTTTCTTTGACTCCGCTGCAGCATTAAAAATTCAGTTCTGTTGAAGCATTTATAGTCTCCCTGACATCTTTCTGATGCTTGCCTCCAGCCCATGCCGCTTCTTTCTCTGCCCATGAGCCCTTCTTTCTTTTTTTTTATTGACAAACCAAAACAACATACAAACATGAAAATTCTTAACATACAAACATTCCATATATGATGTAAAATCAATGGCTCACAGCATCATCACATAGTTGTATATTCATCACCATGATCATTTCTTAAAACATTTGCATCACTCCAGAAAAAGAAAGAAAAAGAAAAGACTCATACATACCATATCCCTTACCCCTCCCTCTCATTGACCATTAGTATTTCTATCTATCCAATATATATCAAACTGTGTTCCCTGTTTTATTCCTATACCCCTTACCACTCCCTTTCATTGATCATTAGTATTTCAATCTATATTTTAACATTTGTTCCCCCTATTATTTATTTATTTTTAATCCACATATTTTACTCATCTGTCCATACGTAGATAAAAGGAACTATGAGACATGAGGTTTTCACAATCACACAGTCCCATTGCAGAAACTATATCATTACACATTCATCTTCAAAAAACATGAGCCCTTATTTCTTGCTTTTCACTTTCTTGTTCTAATTTGGCTGATGGGAAATTAGTAAAATTATCAACATGAGATGATTCCAGCTATTTACAAAATCGCCTTTTCTGGGGAAATCTGTAGAGAGAAAAATAGTAAAACTTCGGATCTTTCTATATAAATGAGTTAGCTTGGAGAGCAGCAGGTGTTAAAATATGAAAGTGATATTTAGAAAATAGTGCAGGAAATAGTCAAATGAAAGTCATTCTAATGATGGTGTTTTTTCACCTGGAGTTTAATGTCCAATTCTGAGTTAGAGAAAATGCAGGTCTGATATTGGAGTGAAAAGGGGGGTCTGAGTGTACGCATCAGAAAATAAGCTTTTCAAGTCACTACTTTCAGTAATTAGCTGAAGGACTTGAGCATTTTTATGAACTGGAAAAATAATAAGTGGCTTGCCTACCTCACAAGAACATTGCAATATTGTAAACAAACATTTGAAGGTTAAAACACCACAGACTAATATAAGTTGTGTTTAAAAAAAAAGACGTCTTGTCTTCCTGTAAAGAGTTACAACATCTTGGGCAGTGCAAAGGTTGCTCAGTGGTAGAGTTAACGCTGCCAGGTGGGAGACCGGCAGTTGATTCCTGGAGCCTGCACATGCCAAAAATAGAAAGAAAGAAACAAAGAAAAAAATTACAACATCTTAACAAAGTTTATCATTAGCAGGCAAAAGAGGTTTATTTATTTCCATGGTTTAGATTATGTGCCTTAAACTGTATTTCTCTCCATTTTTAAATTAAATTATGTTGGGCAAACAGAATGGAAATATGCAATGTACCAGGGGTTTGACTCATTGAACCAAAAACCTCAGGTTCCTGCATCTATCTGCTCTTCAGCCTTTGGCTTTTTTGTTTCAACAAATCTCTTCCTTAGCTATAATTATAAAAAGTGACTCGGGTATGAAAAAGAGAGGTTTGTGATATTTTTAAAAGCCATCCACAAAGTGACTTGGAGATTGTAAATGGTGTGTGAGAACTGAGTCACTATGCTCACAAGGAAACATGCAGTTGCTCTTGTTTGTAAAAGATGACACTTCTGGAAGTGTTATTTCCTCTGCTGCCATAATCAGCCTGCCTTACACTTGACCTCTGCAGTGGTGACGGCTGTGTCATAACATCCACACCCTCTGGTCTGTGACCCTGGAGCTCTGCGGCATACTGTGTGAGACAGCTGGCTGAAGATAGAGGGCTGGTGTTGGTCATTGGCAAAGAATTCTCCAGCCCACCAATAGCAGCTTTGCAGCTGTTCTGCAGTCACATACCTGGCATATCTACGTCACCATGGCAACTGCTAGGCAGTCTCTGCTCACCCCATGGTTGTAACTTAGGCTCGTCTGCCTTGAACAAACCTAACCCTCAGGCAGCCAAGGGTGGTTGTCCAGATGTGGAAGGACAGCCTCAAGAAAAAGTAAGAGTAACAGATATGAAATGAAGAGAAGAATTTAGGAGGAACATCCAATCTGGGGAAGGAAAAGTGAAGCAAAATTTGGTGAAAAGAGAAGGAGATTCCATTTCAAATCAACTTTCCTGTACTAACTGAAACTTTTTACACTTATTACTTGAAGATGTGCCTTCACTTTTATATTGTGTTTCAATATGATGTGTTGAAGTGAATGAAGCATGAGTATATTGAAACAGAGCATGGTTGAGTTTGGTGTTTCCTGCTGCCAGTGACTTTGGGTAACTCACTTAACTTCTCTGAGCCTCAGACTCCCCATTCAAAACACCAGGGGCAATAAAGAATTCTAGGGAGCACACACGGGAAGCACGGAGCACATGGCAGCCACCCACCACTATCCAAATAGAGTACAGTAAATCAAAGCATACCCTCTTTTCTGGCTCATGTTTGACTTTCCTGATAAACTTGGTCAGTGGATGAAATGGGGGATGCTCTGTAAAGCTTATCACATTTATGTTAAATTTCATGCTATTAAATCTGATTGATATTGGATGATGCTTTATTTATTTCAGCACTGATTCATTTTCGTCAGCACATGCCAAACCTATGAGTCTGTGTATATACCAGGAATTACATTTTTAAACCTCTATTCTTTGAGAAACAGAAAAGAAGTCATACATTTGTCAATGAGAGTATAAAAGGTGAGCCATTATTTCACATAATTCACTGTTTTTAGGAAAAGAACAGATTTTCCTTTGGGATCAAAGTCATGGTGCTTTTGTTACATAGATCTATTAATTTAAAACATGTTTTATATTTTAAGCTCAGTAAATTTCTCTCTGCTAAACCTGTGGGTATTGATGGTCAATCCAGCACTTTATAGACACATCCTATTGGGTGGTACTTTTGTTACAAACAGCATTGTTATATTTGTACTATTAACTATAGTTCATGGTTTATCTTAGGGCTCACTGTTTGTGTTGCCTGGTATTATGATGTTTTTCTTTGAAAATTTCCTCTTTTAACCATATCATTATAATTCAATGCTGCTAGATAGATTTACAATGTTGTGATACCATCACCACCATTGATTACCAAAATTTTTCCATCACCCTAAATAGAAACTCCGTACAATTTAAGCATTGACGACACATGCCCCTGGTAACCTATATTCTAGATTCTAACTTTATGAATTTGCTTGTTCTAATTGTTTCATGTCAATGAGATCTTATAACATCTGTCATTTTGTGTCTGGTTTATTTCATTAACATGATGTCCTCAATGTTCTTTCATGTTGTCAGATTATCAGAACTTCGTTCTTTTTATATTTGAATAATACTTCATGGTATGTACATACCATATTTTGTTTATCCATTCATTGGTTGATGGATATTTGGGTTGTTCATTATGTGGCAATTTTAAATGATGCCACTATGAGCGTTGGTATGCAAATACCTGTTCGAGTCCATGCTTTCAATTCTTTTTGGGAATATACCTGGAAGTGAGATGCTGAGTCACAGGATAATTCTCTATTTAACTTTTTAGGGAACTGCTGAACTGTTTTTCACAGTATCTGTACCATTTTACATTCTCACCAACAGCAAATGTGTGTTCTTTTTTCTCTATATCGTTTCCAGCATTTGTAATTATCTGTGTGTGTGCTTTAATATTAGCCATTCTAGTGAGTGTGAAATGTTTTGATTTGCACGTCTACCCTTTCTAATCTTATCCTCAATATAACCCATCTGAATTAGTTGCCTGCCTTCCCCTCTTTCACCTCAACCCTGTCTAATTCTATTTGGTTTCTTTGAATCATTCATGGATGATTAAACCTTCATAGCATTGTCAAGTACTATCCTGAATAATTCATTTATATCGAAAACTCATGCCTTTTTCGCAGTACTGGTATTACTGTTTCCACTTCACAGATGAGGTTACTAAGGCTTGGAGAGCTTATGTAACCACTTAAGGCCAAACACTTTTATGTGCCAGAATCAAGATCCATATCTGGTTTATCTGTAGCCAAACCTTAGATGTTGTTCTGTCCAGGCCACGTCAGTTATTGCTTTCTTGTGTCTTCTAACTTTTCCTTCCAAATGTGCTCATGTGCAAACTCTACCACTTCCAAAAGAACTACAAGCTCCTGACAAGCAAGTTCTATGACTCTTCATCTTTTATTACTTGTCAAAGATTAGTACAATATTTTGTTTGTAGTATATATTTGCCTGATGATTATTGAATGAAATAGAGAAAATGCTTAAAATAAAAATATATCAAAGTTAGCCCTTTGCCTGAAATTTATTAATACTGAATTGCAACCAAGAAATATTTAGGTATAAATAACTAGGTATAAATAATTAGGTATAAATCCATAGGTAGGTAGATAGATGGATAGATGGATAGATAGATAGACCAACACACACACTACACATGCACACACATATATCATAGGAATAAGATAGTGAAAAAGAGGACAAGGCCTGGGGAAATTGAACCAAGAGGACAGGTTATTTCAGAACTGTAGACAAAAGACTTAAGTTAGAATTTGGAATACTGAAAAGTAGACTTTTCATAGTGGTGTAGGGGAATGATCACTGCTTTGGAGATAGAGCATCCCATATGTGATTCTTAATGTTTGGGCGTTTCACTTTATCTCTCAAGTCTAAATTTCTTTTTCTGTTATTGGGGGCATAAATAGTACCTATTTCATATGATTTCTTTGGAAATGAAATAAAATAATGATGGGAAACGTATAGAGTGTAAATGTAAGCAAAAGAAAAGTTAACATTCCTAGCAAGGGGCCTGGCACACATTCATACATTCATTCAAGAAGTATTTGTTGTACTATGCTCTTCATAGGTACTTAGTAAATGGTCAAATTATCTTAATTTTAATACATCTTTGCATAGGGCTGGATTATAATCCCTCAATTGTGAGGAAGCAAGTACTGGCAGTGACTTGATGTATTTTGTCAGAAGAATGAAAAAAACTGTGATGAAAGGTATAGTTTTTTAAACTTGTTTTATTGTGTAGCATAATATATTTACAAAGCAAAGAAATAAAAAAGCTATAGTCTTCAAAGCACTCTTCAATGAGTAGTTACAGGACAGATCTCAGAGTTTTGTCATGGCCTACCATACGATCCTCTCATATTTTTCCTTCTAGCTGCTCCAGAATATAGAGGCTAGAGGGCTTAAATATTGTTTTTATCATCACAATAGACTTTTTTTCCTTCTTTTTTTGTGAAAAATAACATATATACAAAAAAGCTATACATTTCAAAGCACAGCACCACAATTAGTTGTAGAACATATTCAGAGTTTGACATGGGTTACAATTTCACAATTTTAAGTTTTTACTTCTAGCTGCTCTAAGATACTGGAGACTAAAGGATATATCAACTTAATGATTCAGCATTCATATTCATTTGTTAAACCTATCTCCTCTGTATAACTCCACCATCACCTTTGATCTTATATATTGGCCCAGGTGTTCTTTAGGATTGGCTGGATGAAAGGTAATTTTGTCATGATTCTAAACATGTTTCTTCTTCATTAAAAAATGAGGCTATGTTCCAGTTTATAAATACATGTTTCTCACTGAATTCTTTGATTAATTGACAGGCAAAAGAATAATATTAAATCATTCATAAAAGTTCTCCTCTTTTATGCCTCCAGCTTTTAAAAACTTATATAGATGGCAGAGGCCTCAAGATGTCATCTGGGATAATTCCATGAATGGGCAAATAGACCAGCAAAATAACGTATTTTTACTCTGAACATCTCTAACATTGAGACATTCTCAGACTTTTCTGGCCAATCCATTCCAGGATATTAGATTTATAAAGTTGAATTCCTTTTCATTCCAACTCAAAGTTCTTCTTCTTTCATTTAAATTAATTTCTATGGATGAAGATCATATATATCTTTTTCTTATTAACAAGTCATCATGTACTTGAATTTAGTGATCAGATCTCATCTCAACTTGAAGCATCCATGCATTCTTTGATTTTTCACTGACAAAGACTTGATATTCAAGCCCACAGTGGACCCTCCAAATGAGAAAAGTGCCATTTTAAATAACTTATCTAAGACAGCATTTTGCTATGTGCAAATTTCCTAAATGCCCTCTAAATCATTATTAGTAGAATGTCAATATATTAAAAGCAAATTAATTTTATAGCTAGAGACACTCTCAGCCAGATAGTTTAAATGACTTTCTCAAAGTCACACTTCTTGTTAATGTGTGGAAAAAAAAGCAAAATGTAGATCTCTCAGTTATATGTCACTTGCCTCCATGGCTTAATTTATTGAGCCCTCTTAATCATTTAGATTTTTCTGCTTTTAATTTTTCTCAAAATGATAACCTATATTTACATATCAAAATAGCATAGAAGTTTTCATGACCAGTATAAGTCTCCTGGCCACCCCTTCCTACTTCTAATTTTGCCCCTCAGGAGTTTTTGCTTTTCCTTCTGCTACAAGTTTCATCCAGCATTTCAAATGCTCTTATTCCTTCTTCATGGTTTCTTGGTATGAAAGATTGGAACATAACTTACCAACACTACTTAGCTCCCCTATTTTCTCTCAATATTTCATATATATAATAATTGTTATTGTTGCCTTTAAGTTTAAATTATATGTAAATTTATTTTTCTCATTTCATCAATATTTGACAATGTTTTTGACTCCCCATTTAAAAGCATTGATATTGTTGGTCCATGCCTTTTCCCAATTCTCCTCCTACATTCTAGGTCTTTCTTTCTGTCAAATACACATTTAAATTATCGATGTTCTTGCTAGTTGCATCCAATTCTCCTTATTTACTAACTCTAAGTTTTGAAAACCAATAAACTGCATTAACATTGTATGGCTATGTAAATACTGATCAATGTGAGGTAAGAAATGTCTTAGGCTTATATTTTCTATTTTAATGCACTACTGTCAAAATACCTTAAACCACTTAAATGATTGCCTAAAATCAAGATGGTATAAGGGCCTGCCATATTTAGTTTTCTTTGTAATTGAAATATTCACTTTATGCAGAATTTTACTTTCCTTAGAGTTTGTGTTGCTTTTTGTAATATCTTCAGAATTTTTCAACCTTTAAAACTTTTTGTTCTAACAAGTTCCTTTTTTACTTCCAGACCTCCCTCTTAGAATCTACCTATTTTCCTGTTTCAGAAGGGTGTGGATATCCACCAGACTAGCCTACTTCCTGACATCTGAGAATTGTCTTTTCTAATTTCCACTACTTCCAGTATGCCCTTCTTCAGTTTCTTGGTTTTTCACTTTCTTGGGTTTCTCTCTCATTTTACCAAAGTTACTCTTAAGAACTCTCTAAAAATGGATGTGTGCAAAGTAAATTCTCTGCATGTGCATATCTGTAAATCTCTTGTTTTTGTTCTCATATGTGATTAGTATTTTGATGTTGCATTAGTCAGGGTCCTGTAGGGAAACAGAGCCAAAAGAAAGTATCTGTAAACATTACAAAATTTTATAAAAATGTCTCACACAACTGGAGGGATGCATCAGGCCAAATTCCAAAGGGTAGGCTGCAAGCTGAGAACTCTGGTATAGGTTTTTTGATGAATTCCCCAGGAGAAGGTGGCTGGCTGAAACAGAAATGGCAATTCTCTCTTCTGACTGCTGAAGTCATCACTTCTCCTTTTAAAAGCCTTCAGCTGACTGGATTAAATGTCTTTCATTGCTGAAGACACTCTCCTTCATTGATTGCAGATGTAATCAGTCATAGATGCAATCAACTTACTGATGGTTTAAGCCTTCAAAATGTCCTCACAGTAACAAGTCAGTGCTTGCTTGACCAGACAACTGGGCACCATTACCTAGCCAAGATGACACTTGAACCTAACCATCACAGATGGGCGTAAATTCTATGCTGAAAATCATTTTCCCATAATATTTCAAAGAGATTATTTCTTTGTCTTTTATTATCTTTTACTGTTAATAAGAAATATGAGGTCTTTATTATTCTTATTCTTTGCAGGTGACTTTGTTACTTTTCTCTGGAAAGTCTGAGGATCTTTTTATGTGAGTTTGCTGAACTGTTGGTGGAAACTTTCATTTGAAGACTTTTCAGATCTGAGATAGTTTCTTCTATTTATTCTGTTAGTTATCTTACCTCTTCCTTTCCATTTTCTTTACTTTTTTTTCTGGAAACCTTATCAATTTGATATTGGGCCCCTTGCACTGATCTTCTCTGAGTGCTCTTTTCATATTTTAAGTTTCTTCCAAGGTCTAGGGGATTTCTTTCTTTTCTAATTTATTTTATTGTAAACTGAAAATATATCACAAGTAATGGGCTTACCATGTAAAGTCAGCTTCTTTCTGGTTTTGTTTTGTCCGTACCCTTCTGTCTTCTGTTTTTTAGGTTTCTACAGCACAGAGTCCTTTTGTGTTGCTATTTTTTTGAGTCTATTAAGTGAATTTTCCTCATTTTTTAATAAATTTATTTTAATTTCCTAAATTATCCATTTCCTCTGGGACCAGTTTTCTGTTCATATATCTTGGTCTTTCTCTTTCTTGACTTTTTGGTATCCGAATTCGCCTGTTGTGATAGATGGAGTTTTTAAAAAATTGACTGCCAAGAGTATATGCCTTAATTTCCCAAATCTGTCAATATGTCACTCCCTTGATTATATCATATGGTATAGATGGCTTTAAAATAAGAAAAGTATTTGAATGGTGTTAATCTAATCACAGGAGCCCTTTGAAAGCAGAAAGTCTTCTCTGGATGGTGACAGAAGAGGAATTTGAATAGATTATAAGACTGAGAAGGATTTAGTTCATCATTGCTGTCTTTAAAGATGGAAAGGGCCATATGCCAAGGAATGTAGGCTGCCTCTAGAAGCTAAGAACTGCCCCTGTAGGATGGAGAGTTCCATCCTACAACAGCAAGATTCTGTCAACTATATTAAAAAGTTTGGAAGTGGATTCCTCCCCTGACCCTCCAGATAAGAGTCTTGTACAGCCAACACCTTGATTTTGGACTTGCGGACCATAAACTAAGAATCCAGCAGAGTAGGCCTGGATTTCTGATCCACAGAATTAGGAACTAATAAATGGGTGTTGTTTTAAGCCACCGTATTTGTGGCAATTTGTTACACAGCAATAAGAAATGAACATACATGTGATTCATGTTTGTCTTCTCATATTCAAGAAAGAAGATTCTCCTACTGTTGAAGAACATCAATTAATAATAGCCCTCTTCTATGTGCCATCCCAATGGGGAACTTTAGGATGGTTAGACATTTACAGCAGCAAGCTTCAGTTTATTGAGAGTGGTCTTGAGAATTGCTATGACACAGTGCCTTTGTTTTCCATACTACCAACCTTAGTCTCTTTCAGAAAGTTTATAAGTCTATTATAAGTTATAAGTCTGTTCATCGTACTTAAGGCAGATTACCTACATGGAAGGTTATTGAAGTAGGTTGGGTGTGACCAGCGATATGAAGATTCATTAGAATGCTATCAAGTAATACCCCTGTTTTCAGACCTAATTATAAATACCATCCTCTTTTCTATGTAAAGATTCTGAGCCCAAGAGTTAGATAGCCTTCCTCTGAATTCCAAGAATAGATTGCTTTCCTCATTTTCCAAGCCTCTGAGCCCTGTAGTTCTTGGCTTCTTTCATCTTTCTATCCTTTCTCCTCTGCTTCAGAAATTTGTGTAAATCTCTCTTCTGTTCTTGACTATTGTGCCAGTTTGAAAGTATTATGAATTTCAAAAAAGGCATGTTTTCAATCCTCATCCAATCTTTTAATCCTGATTCAATCATGCAGGGTGGAAACTTTTGATTAGATTATCTCCATGGAAAGGTGATGCACTCAACTGTGGGTGTGATCTTTCAATTAGATGGAGATGCGACTCCACCCATTCCAGGTAGGTCTTGATTAGTTTACTGTAATTCCTTAAAGGAGAAAATATTTTGGAGACAGCCATAAATTACAGAAGACTCAGAGGTGACAAAAACTTCACAGCAGAGCTGACACAGATGCAGACACATGGAGAAGAAAGACAGCTTTTTGTAGATGCTTGGAGCCTAGCAGCCATCACCATGAGATGTTAAGCAAGCCAGAAGATGGAGAGAGCCAAGGGTAGAGAGATGAGAGATGAGAGCCAGTCCTAGAGAAGTAAAATGAGAACCCCCACAAGAACAGAGGCTAAAAGCAATGGAGCCCAGGGCAAGGAATCAGCAGATGCCAGCCACTTGACTACCAAGCTGACAGAGCTGTTCTTGACCCATTGGCTTGTCTTTCTTTTTTTTTTTTTTATTTAAAAATTTTTATTTATTTAGGAAAGTAAGAAGGTATCAACATTATTTCAGTCCTACCAATCAAGTTTTCTTTCTCTTTTTCTATTTTTGCTTGTTTGTTTGTTTAATTTATTTTAAATATTTTATTGATAAACAATGTACAACACAAACATTCTGTATATGGTATACAATCAGTGGCTCACAATATCATCACATAGTAGTATATTCATCACCATGACCATTTTTTAGAGCATTTGCATCACTTCAGAAAAAAAAATAAAAAGAAAAAACTCATACATACCATACCCCTTACCCCTCCTTCTTATTGACCACTAGTATTTCCATCTACCCAATATATTCTAACCTTTGTTCCCCCTATTTTTTTTGATACCACTTACCATTCTCTTTCATTGATCACTAGTATTTCAATCTACTCAATTTGTTTTAACATTTGTTCCCCTATTATTTATTTATTTTAATCCATATATTTTACTCATCTGTCCATACCACAGGTAAAATGAGCATCAGACACAAGGTTTTCATAATCACATAGTCACATTGCAAAAGCTATATCATTATACATTCATCTTCGAGAAATATGGCTACTGGAACACAGCTCTACAGTTTCAGGCACTTCCCTCTAGCCTCTCTCATATACCTTAAACTAAAAAAGGGCTATCTGTATAACACATAAGAGTAACAGGATAACCTCTTGACTCTGTTGGAAATCTTTCAGCCACTGACACTTTATTTTGTCTCATTTCTCTCTTTCCCCTTTTGGTTGAAAAGGTTTTCTCAATCCCTTGATACTGAGTCCCGGCTTATTCTAGGATTTCTATCCCACGTTGCCAGGGCCCATTGGCCTTTCTTGAGTGAAGATAACTTCTTGTTGGTGCTTTAATTTGGACACCTTCACTTCCTTAGAACTGCAAACTTGTAACTTATTAAATTTCCCTTTATGAAAGCCGCTCCAGTTCTGGTCTACTGCATTATGGCAACTTTCAAACTAGAACAACTACGTTGACCCATAACTCCACTCTCTTTTGGGCTTCTATGTTGTTGTTTTAGTGGAGGCCTTTGGAGCGTTGGAGAACAAATGTGTAAGCTTAATCCTCAATCCTGAACTGGAACCCCCTTATCATTGTGTTTAAGGAACTGTTTCTCAAACTGACAGCTTCCACAGTCATTCTGTCTTTGTTTTCTTTGCTGGCATTTGCACGAAGGCAATTCCTTAAGACAGAAAGGGCAGCTTTCTTTTTATGCCTGGTAAAGTGAAGATAGACTTTGCCAAAGAATAGTAATTAGGTAAGACCTTAAATGGATTTCTTTTCTTTTTTTTTTTTTAACTTTTTAATGGTATAACACAACATATATGCAGAGCAAAGAAAGAAAAAATGCAATAGTTTTCAAAGCACTCTTCAACAAGTAGTTGCAGGACAGATCCCAGGGTTTGTCCTGGGCTACCATACCATCCTCTCTGGGTTCCACAATTTTAGGATTTTACTTCTAGCTGCTCTAAGTTACTGGAGACTAGAGATATCAATTTACTGATTCAGCAATAATATTTATTTGTTAAATCCTATCTTCTCTGTATGACTCCACCATCACCTTTGATCTCTCTATTCCTCTCTTTAGGGGTGTTTGAGCTACGGCCTTTCTAACTTTTTCATGTTGGGAGGATCTGTCAATAATATGGGGTAGGGAGATGGAACTATCTGATGTTCTGAAGAAGTTGGGCCCTCTAGGTTTCAGGACTTATCTGGTCCGAGGACCCATCTGGAGATTGTAGGTTTCTGGAAAGTTACTCTAGGGATGGAACCCTTGTGGAATCTTACATGTTGCCCTAGGCATTCTTTAGGATTGGCTGGAATGGTCTTGGTTGGGGTTTGGCAAGTTTTGATAGGTAGCAATATCTAACTGCAGTTTGCATAAGAGCAACTTCTAGAGTAGCCTCTCAACTCTATTTTAGCTCTCTCTGCCACTGATACTTTATTAGTTACACTTCATTTCCCCCTTTTGGTCAGGATGGAATTGCTGATCCCATGGTGCCACGGTCAAATTTATTCCTGGGAATCCTCTCCCTTAAAAGCCAAATTTATATCTGCATGTTATCTGAAGAGGTTGTTTGAGATATTGGAGTGAGCAAAATTTTGTATAACATGCTAGCTCTTCCATGTAACTCTAAATAATTTACTCAACCACTTAGAGCCCACACTCAAGCCAATAACAATAAACTTCCTGATTTGACACAATTACTGTAAGGAAATACCACAAAGTGCATGAATCTACAAGGATTCATGTATACACTCTGCTGGGCAATGGGTATAAAATGGTGAACAATCACAGTGCTTATTTTTCTCTAAGGAGATATATCCTAGGGGTGAAGAAAAATAAGGAAATAAATTCATTACATTGTTGCCTTCTCCCATCCCACCTATTCCAGCTTTATTATCTTTGGTGATGCAACTTTGGCCAAGGTGAGATCCATTGGTTGAGATGAAGTGAGGTAGAGAAGGGTTCATGTCAAGTATTTGGAGATGGGAGAAGGAAAAGTAAGAGATAAGGAGAGTAAAAGGTAAGAAGAATGGATTGAGAGAGACTCTGAAATCCCTAATTTAGAATAATTCTCAGAGAAAAGCTGAGTTCATTACTGAAAAGATAAAACATTCCTTACAAGAAAATATTTAAATGTAGAAGATTCCTAAAAGTATAAGGGATTAGATTAAAAAAAAAAAACTTAAAACTTTTAAGTTCTAGCATTAGATATGTTATTATTTACCATGCCTTTGAGAACCTGACTTAGACACAGGATCTATTTCTATCATAAGAATTAGAAGTTAAATGTTTCTCCCAGTTCTAACATTTCTATACTTAAAAACACTTAAAAGAGTATGACATTTTCTGTTTTTTGAAATGATAAATGAGGTATATATCTTAGGTGAATAATCGCTAGATATATCGAGAAAATATCATGTAAGGTTAAAATTAGATAAAAGGCCAAGAAATGTTAAAACATTCAATTTTAGAAAGGCAAGCCTAAAAGTAGATAGGAATCTTATAACTCAGAATAAATTGAGCTCAAATTTTGAACAAACTGTAGATTAATCAGACCAATAATGTTCAATCCATGCTTTTGTAGAATTGGGCTTATGAGAAAATAATTATAATCCATAGAAAATAATGGTTTTTTTCAACCTCACTGATCAGATTCACATTTTACAAGCATAAATACACCAACACAAACATAGTATAAATATATCTTGTGATAATAAAAGATATTTATTAAAAATTTAGCCTAACATTTCTCATGGAATGTGAAGCTATGCGAGTGCTTTGTATAAATTGACTCCATAGGGGTCTTGAGAAAATAGCAAATGAGTTTCTTAATGTTATGAGCTCTTTGAAAATAGTCCATGAAAGAGAGCTATAATATTTTTCAGCTAAGCAATTGAATTCGAGTCCCATCCTTGATAAAGGTAGAAGAACTAATTTGGGACTAGATAGCTATTCAATAAAACCACATGAAATATTTAATTTGTGTATCAGAAAATCTTGCTTCCCAATTCAGATCATCAGTCTTAAAACATTTTTGTAAGAATGAAAATCGCTGCTTTGTTCCAGAATGAACTATTCCAACAGAATTAGAGGAATTCAGTCAGATCGTATGGACTGAATTGTGTTTCCCCAAAAGATATGTTCAAATCCTCACCCCCAATTTTGTGAATGTGCTCCTATTTCCACATAGGAAGATGCTATTAGTTAAGATGAGGTCCAAATGGATTAAGGTAGCCCCAAACCTAATATGAATGGTGTTCTTATAAAATAAGGGGAGAACTGGACAGAGACACAGTAAGAAGACAGCTGTACGATAGAGGTGGAGATTGAATCATGAATTGCTGGCAAGCCACCTCAAAAAGCCCCACAAACATCCTGATTTTTAAATTCCTTTTTTTTTTTTTTGAGTGTAAGCAGGCCAAGAATTTTTTAGATACATATGTAAAAGAACATGTGGGTGCTCTCATAAAAACAGGTGTGATGGTGAGAGGCCATAGGCAGTGTGGGGCCATTTGCTTTTAGGCTAGCAGCTTTACGTGTTCCCCTTCCTCCTTCCTTCCTCAGGGCTTTTTCTTTTTTCCCTCCCTTCTCTCCAGGGCAGTGCCTGGTGGTAGATAGTGTATTTGGGTGGGTCAGTTGGCTCTGCCCTTCTCTGTAGATGACACACTCAGGTTGAGGTCATTTGGCTTCAGGTAAATCGGCTTGCCGCAGATGTTACCTGTAAATGGGCAGACACCAGGCAGAGTGTCTGTGCTGGGCACAGGCCCTCCTGACCTTGTGTAATTGTCCTTGATCAAGGGCTCCTTCACATTTTTTTTTCTCTCCCCTTCTTTCTTCCTGCTCCAGCCTGCCTCAATTTCCCCTCAGTGTGTTCTCGCCCCTTAATTGTAAGGGGTGCTGAGGGATGAAGAACGACATGTCTTCTGAAGCTGCTTCTGGTTTATCAGGGGGTATAAGCTCTGCCTCATGGGGCATAGAACTTTCTGGCTATCTTATTTAAGTTGAGAGGGGAGGAGTTCAGAGGAGAAGTTGGAAAATTCTCATAACAGCATTGGTTTTGTGTGAAAGGATTTTAGTTTGAAAGAAATAAACTTGGTTGGAAGTTTAAAATGCAAGGGCCAACAACTCTGCAGGTGAAATCATTGCCCCCACACTCTCTCCATGGGACTTGACATCCAGGGATGAACGTTTCCCTAGTGGCATGGGAGATGACCCCCAAGGATGAGTCTGGCCCTGGCACCTTGGGATCAACAATGCCATCCTGACCAACAGAGGAAAAAGAAGTATAACTAATTAAGTATCAGTAGCTGAGAGAGTTCAGATAGAGTCAAAAGGCTACTCTGGAGGTCACTCATACACATGCTTCAGTTAGACATCGCTACCTATCATAATTTGCCAAACTCCAACTAAAACCTTTCCTGACAATCCTAAATAATACATAGGGTATTATTTAAGATTCTACAAGGTTTCCATGTACTAGGAAAACTCTCCAAAGCTTACATTCTCCAGATGGGTGCCTGGACCAGATAAGTCCTGAAATGCAGAGGGACCAGCCCTTCCAGAGCATCAACTAGTCCCATCCCCCACCCCATGTTATCAACAGCCCTTTCCAACATGAAACATTTAGAATGGACATAGTCCAAATGGCCCTGAAGAGTGGGAGAAAGAGCAAAGGTGATAGTGGAGTTATACAGAGAAGGTTGGGTTTAACAAATGAGTACTATTGCTGAATCACTACAATGATATTTCTTTTAGCCTCCAGTACCCTAGAGCAGCTAGAAATAAAAAACCTAAAACTATAGAACTGTAACCCATACCAAACTCTGAAATCTGTTCTACAACTAAATGTTGTGATGTACTTTGAAATTTATTGCTTTTATGTATGTATGTATTGAAAGAGAAGGAGGAGTGTGAAAGAGAAGATAGGATTTAACAAATGAGTATGACTGCTGAATCATTATATTGATATTTCTGTTGGTCTCCAGGGTCTTGGAACAGCTAGAAGAAAAAACAAAAGATTGTGGCACTGTAACCACCAAAGATTAAAATCTGTTCTATAATGACTTGTTAAAATGTACTTGGAATTGTGTTGCTTTTTTGTATATATGTTATATTTCACAATAAAAAAACATTAAATAAAAAAAGTAGACTATAAAAAAATGCAAGGGCTGATTAATAGCAAGGGGATGATTGAATTAAGGGGGCCTAGGAAATGTATTAGCCAAGAGAGACTAGGGAAGGGAGAAGGGAATGATTATCTCTCAGATTTAAGAGTGAATTCTAGCTAGGAGGCTTGTTTCTGCTTAACTGGAAATAAGAGGGTACATGTGCTAAATTAAGGAGTGCAAGAATGCGGCTGATAAGGGGCTCAATTGATTGGGCTGCAACTTTGGTTGCCATGTAGGGCCAGGTATTCCCTCAAAAGATGATAGTATTGTTTTTTTGATGGCCAGGGTAATGAATCATCACTATTTTTTGTTGATAAGAGAGTATCAGCATCAATTACACATTGCTGTATGGAGTAATGCTGACTTTCAGAGCTGGAGAATTTTGAATCTTGGGTGTTACATAGTTATCTAAAGTTCTAAGGAACTACTAGGTTATATAAAAAGCAAAGCATATCAGAATTTAGAAATAACAAAGCTTAGGAGTAAATGTGATTGCTATAAGAGCTTATACTTTAAGCTAAATTTATAGGCATTTAAATGAGCTTACTTTTAGAAAGTTTGGAAAGTTTAGGCCAGTAAGGTTTACTGCTAAGGTATTTTTAAAGATATAGGGATTATTTTGAAACCCTTGGAGCAGCACTAAGTGAATAGGGTGAATCCTATTTTTAAGTCTTTGCCATTCAACAGAGACTTAAATTACAACTATAGTTTGTAGTTGGGGTCATCAATGACAAACTATAGCAGAAGTTTTGTCCTGTTTAACTTTTACACATTTACCTGGGTTAGGTTGATTAACAGGTAGAACACATTTTTTAAAAAAAATATTTGCCTTGCTTCTCTTTTAAAGTCCTGTTTTTTGAAGATAAATTTTTTACTTATTGTTGACCACCTATACTTTTAGATAAGCTTTAGAGTAAATTTGGTTGTCCCCATGATCTGTAACTTTTAATATTATATAGATCAGTGTTAGGATAGAACATTGTCAAGGTTTTAGGAAATATAAGCAATTTTTAAATATATGAATAATATTTGCTTATACAAATTTAATTAACAGAAGGATAATATTTTTCTTTTAATTATTGTAATGCTTCTTAAACACTTTTATGGTAATATGTTAAACTATTTTAGCACTTTACTTTTACAAGGTGAGAGAATAAATCTTTTGTAGCAGTTTTTCTTTAGAGTGAGAAGACATCTTCTGAAATAAAGGATGATAAGGTTAGTATAAACATTAACAAAGATATACTGATATGATATAAAATTTTTATCTTTTAGACAGAGTGCTCAGATGGTTAAGAAAAACTTTTTTATACTTGCCATTCAGAGCAGTTTAAAAGAGAGCAGCACTGATTAGGACAGGCAAAATTCATTTTTATAAATTCTTTATAACTTCTGGTAGTCAGCAGTGATTACAAACAAAATTTACTTTTTAAAATGCTTCATATCTTTCCACATCCATTCAGGACTTGTAGTCAGTAATGACTACAAAATTTACTTTCTCAAACTTTCTGCAACTTTCCATATCCATTCAGGATTTGTAGTTAGCATTGACTACAAAATTCACTTTCTTCAACCTTCTGCAACTTTCTATATCCATTTAGTACCTGTATTCAGTAGTGACTACAAAGTTCACTTTCCTAAACCTTTTTGAGACTTTCTATTTCCATTTAGTTAGCAATGATTGCAACAAACAAAATTCACTTATATTAGAGATATGTTAGTTTTACAAAGTTAACTTATTGCAAGGCTGTACTTTGATGAAAGCCCGTAAGGTTTGCTGCTATGGTATTTTTAAAGATATAGAGATTGTTTTGAAACCCCTGGGGCAGCATTGTCTAAGTGAGGAGGGTGGGAATCTTATTTTTAAATTCCTGCCATTCAACAGCAAGTAGACGTTGAGAGTTAGGGTGAAAATACAAAACTGCATTTTTAAGATTTATGCAGTCAGGGATTATTTGTGGGCTAGCCCTGGAATTCTTTCATCCCGTACAGACAAGTTTACTTGCTTTCGGATTTCCTCTGGGATGCTAAGAGGCTTTGATCTAATAGAGGCCTTAGAGTATTGAAGGGGGTAACCATTAGTTGGATTTACTAGTCTTAAGGTGGCCCTCAGAGAGTGATAAAGATCTTTCTAGAAGGGGTAGGGCATTTTGGTACTACCAATAACTGATGATTTAAAAATATGCTTCCAATTCAACAAAGGAGGGGCTGAGTGGAAGTCCAAGTTGTAGGCTTTCTATTTACCCTTACCTTGGGACAGGTTCATGGGGATAATGCCTGAGTGACAGGTCAAAACAGAATAGGTGTCTCCAGTATTTATTTAAAAATTAGCTGTCTTACCCGCTATGCCAGTTTGAAGTTATTATGTATCCCAGAAAATCCATGTCCTTTAATACTCATTCAATACTGCTACATGGAATCTTTTTGATTGTTTCACGGAGATATGACCCACCCAGTTGTGGGTGGTAACTTTTGGTTAGATGATTTCCATAGAGATGAGTCTCCACCTATTCAAGATGGGGTTGCTTACTGGAGCCCTTTAAGAAGGCACCATTTTGGAAAAAGCTTTAGAGCAATCAGAACCAATAGGGTCCACATACACAGAGAGCTTTGGAGATGAAGAAGAAGAATGCCCCTGGGGGAGCTTCATGAAGCAAGAAGCCAGAGAGAACGCTAGCAGACATTGCTATGTGCCCTCCCAGCTGAGAGAGAAACACCAAACTTCATCAGCCTTTCTTGAGTGAATGTAACCTCTTAATTTGTTGATACCTTAATTTGGACATTTTCACCAGCTTAGAACTGTAAACTCACAACTTAATAAATTCCCCTTTTTAAAAGCCCTTCCATTTGTGATATATTGCATTCAGCAGCTTACAAACTAGAACACCTGTCATATTGAAGGTCATTGCCAAAATCAGTGTTCTTTGGAAATGTCTAGGATGTCTTGTGGCACTGGGCCTCCTCGGTCTCACTTAGGAATGGCCATTAAGGCCTTCAAAAGAGCCTTGACTCCCCTTTGAGACTTGGTGCACTCCTGGGCCCAATGACCAACTTTTCCTCCTGAGCTCTTGACCTCCCTAAGGAAACTCATACTTCCACAGCCCCACACGTGTAATAGGGTCTGACTGGCTTCTACGCTTAGTGATCATTTGCCATTCACGAGGAGTACTATGAGCTGAATTCTTCCCCTGACTCTCCTTACCTTTCTCTCCTCTGCAGCCCTGTCCCTATTAAAATAGTGCTCACTAGATCATTCATAGGGGTTTGGGGCCCAGAGGTTAGTTTTTGGGGTTTTCTCCTTATATTAGGAAATGACTGATGAATAAAATAGGTTTTAAGCATTTTTTGTCCTTCTGTCGAGTCAGGGTCTACATGGGTATATTTTATAGCCCCCATTTAGCCTTCCTTGAAATAAAGCAGGGTTTTCCTTATCCTCCTGAGTTGTGCTCTGTAACATATTATACTTCCCAGGCTTGATGGTACACTTTTTAATTTCTTCTGTTAGACAAGTTATCATGTGGTCTTTGGCTTTCAACTATGCCCTATCCCTCTGGTAGCCCCAATTTGGGCCAGTATTTGGAACTCTACCACCCTTAGTGCATACTGGGCAGGCTGCTAGCCCACAAGTTGGTCTGCACAGTCTTGGGCTTTAGTCCAAATTTGACAGTTTTCCTCAGGAGTGCAACAAGAGGAAAGAAAGACTTGCACATCCCCCCCAAGTAAATTCATAGGTTTAATGCCAGATTTTTAAATTCTTCCATAAATTCTGAGGGGTCCTCCTGAGCATAACATAATTTGTAAGAACCCTTCATGGATTTATCCTGATAGAAGCTCTTAAAAGGCTGTATGTAAGGAATTTCTTGCCACTTTCCCTCCTTTTTTACAAAAGAGATTTAACTGTAGGATAGGATTATAGCTGGCTGTTCCATTTCAGACAGTATTATGGCCTGAGAGTATTGCAATAGAAAATAAGCTCTTTTCTTTTTTAGCTCTGTGGTGGGAAGATTATTCTATTGGGAAGTAGGCCATCCAATGGACTGTCACCTGGAATACTGGAAGCACCGCCCATTTCTGAAGAAGAGAGAGAAGAGAAGAAAAACAGTATTTCAGTACCAGTGCCCAAGGTCTCGGGCCTGCCTTTCTGAAGACTAATTCCTTGACACTGTGGATCAGGCTCCCTAACTGCAAGCATCCCCAAGGTCTTCGAAGACCCAGAAGACAGAAGTATGATACCATCCCAACAGTGCTTAGCCAACTTATTCATCGTCCTTGAACTGTTTGCACTTTTGACTTGCTGCCTGGATTACAGTTTAAGAGAATGGAAAGGATTTGCCACAAACAAAGAAATTCTAGGGAGGAAATCTTTCTGGGTTTTGCCAGAATTGGGATAGAAGAAAGGAACATGCAGCAAAGAAAACAGTCTCCCCTGATGGGGAAATATCCTGGGAAAGGCCAGTTCCACAATAAAATCTGGCTTAGAACACTTTTCAGACAATGCATGGGATCCTGGTATGGGCGTATTATAGGACATGACCAGCAGTGAGGTACCACCTGTCCCTTGCAGCACAAATTTTGAGAAGTGAAAGCAGACTTAACACTAGAAGATTCCCCAAGAGGAAGTCATCAAAGTGTCAACAACACTAGAGAGTGATACTGGGGCAGGCGAAAGTGCAGTTCAGACTGGTTTCGAGCAGGTGAGTTTTGGAGAGCTGATGTCATGAGCGAGCAGACATTAACAGGCTTCCGTGCTCATCTTACGACAAATGGCAAGGTGGGGGTTGGGGGGGCTTACCAGCTCCCATAGGCTTACCTAACTATCCTGACTTACCTCTCAGTCTCAGTCAGGATAGTTAGGAATTTCACTTATTCTGAAAACCTCACTTCTGGCTTTTCAGGGGGAGAGACTCTCATTGGAATGTACCCAGTTCCTTTGGGCCTAAGCAGAGGTGACTCCTTAGAATGTCAAAAAGGACACCTTGTTTGGTACAAGAATCCTTAACCCAGAATTTTGGTTTCCAACAGATGGCCGATCTTATAAGGTACAGCAAGCTAGATGGAGAAGAAAGGAGATTCTCTGGAAGCAAGGGAGGGGATCTCTGTGGAGAAGGTGAAAAGGACAGACTTAGCAGGAGGAGGTCTGGGTCTTCAGAGGGGAGGAGAAGAGAAAGAGAGAAAGAGAGAGACTCGATTCTACTTCCATTGGATTCCTCCTGGACATAAGGAGAAGCCCTCAGTGAGGTCCCAAAGGTTGGTATCACCCACCACCCAGTGCCTCCTTGGACCTACATGGTGCGGACACAGAGTTCATGCCACCTCTAAGGAGGGAGACGGCGGCTCAGGATAAATGAGTTTGTGTCCTGGGGTAGCCACATCAGAGCCCTTAGATTCCCAGAGACACAGAGTTGATTATGAGGACATAGGAGAGGATAGCAATGAGCCAAGCAAGGAGAAAAAACCAAAGCATGCAGATTTTGGTGCTTTTACCGGTCTAGACGGTTGGAGAGAAGTACCTGCTTCCTGGCTTGCCAAAATACTGTTGCCAGATTTTGGCTTCCAGGTTCTTGGCCACGCTACAAGAAAGAATTCAAGAGCACAGCACAGCATAGAGTAAGTAGGCAAGAGAATTTATTAGATATACACGCAAGAGAAAACGCAGACATGCTTGCAAAGGCAAAGTGAGGCATGCGAGAGGCTGATTTTGAACGTCTTCCCTCCAGAACCGTAAAAAAAATCAATTTCTACTGCTTTAAGCCATCTTATTAGTGGAATATTTTAATGACAGCCTTAGGAAAGTAAGGCTTAGACTGACAAAATAGCACAAATAAGACAATATATTTGTCTTATTAAGCTCCATGTACAGTAGAAGCTCAACAACGTGGAACAATAAAAATTGGAATGGGTGGGATATAATTACACAAGGTAGTGGTAGAAGAAGCTGAATTTGAATGTAAAAATGTATCTCTACTCCTTAATAGAGAATATAATCTTGGAAAAATCCATAAGACTCAGTTTCCTCATCTGTAAAATGGGGTTGTTCTATCTGCCTCACAAGTATGAACTATTGTAACTGGTAAAATTGTAACCACTATAGTAATAATCCTTGGGATATTTACCTTTCATATCAAACAAAGGATGCTGCAGAGAGTGGTTTTCCTAATTGTTTAGGGTATTTTACCTCTCATCACACAAAAAAGAAAATTTACCTTTCTTAACCCTGTCTCTCTTTTTCTCTAAAAGAGCTCTGCCCAGCTCCCTTTTGACCGTGGATGTTTTGCCTGGAAATTTGGCTGGAAATTGAAACTTGCAGCTGTGAAACATTACTGCCACTCATGCTGATAAGTCTGTGAAAATGAATTATGCCACCTCTCATAGCTGCCTCCATTTTTGTTCTGAAGCTGAACAATTCTACAAAACATGTCCTTCTGTGATGCAGAAACCTGTTATACATGGAGAAGTGGTATAAGGAAGGCAATTAGCAAAGGCAGGCAGGATTGTACAGAGAATGTCCATAGCGAATCCTACCCATCAATTTAGAGTGCAATGCAATTGCGATACCAGAACATATTTGAAAAAGAAAGGAGAGGCTAGCATTCCAATGAAAAAACAGGCGATTCATTTCAAGAGACCACCTAGCCAGTCTTCTCCAGCAGCTGCCCTGCATGGTCAATGAATCCCAGCACTGTAGCTGGATTCTGAGAAAGGGCTGAATAATTTCATTATCAGCCAAAACATCTGGACATTCATAACAAGGCAGGGTAATTGAATCACTAGAGACTGCACTAGTGATTGTCCATTTTTCCCCATACTTATCTACACAACATTGCCAAATTCCATCTTTAGATCAAACCAGTCTTGCTCTTTGCTGCCAAACATTGCTAGAGAAAACTACACAGATGTGCTGATGAGCTCCATGACTTATTTTTAAATTCCCAAACTTGGTTTGGCCTTCAGTAGTTTCAGCAATGCTTAAGCTGATCCTTTGTTAATTAGTTTCCCATTCCCTAAAGTTATTGTGCCACTTTTTCATGACTTCTCATGCTATTTCCTTATTCCCTGACCCCTCAAATAATGAACACGATTTGCTCCTTATTTCATTAACAATAAAGATCACTAAAGTTATATTTCTTTCAACCCTTCAATTCTTTCCCTCTCTCAGTTCAATATTTACTATAACTACCCTCTTCTTCCTATCTCAGGGGAGAAATTATTAATTTCTCTATCACCATGCCTGTGTGTTATTTGATCCCATCCATTCCTTTTCTTCCCTTTAAGATGTTCCCCTGTGAAATATCTTCTCACTAAGTTAGATATTGTGACAGTTAAATCCATGTGTCAACTTGGCCAGGTTATGGTTTCCAGTTGTTTACTCAAGTAAGCACTTGCCTAATGGTAGCTGTGAAGGTATTTCTGGATTTAAATCATTAGTCAGTTGATTGTTTCTATAATTGATTACATCTACAATCAACAAAGGAAATTGCTTTCAGCAATGAGTGAAGTCTCATCCAATCGACTGAAAGGCTTAAAGGTAGAACTGATGAAGCAGCCAGAAAGAAGAATTTCCATCTCTACTTCAGACAGCTTCTAGTGGGGAATTCATTGAAGCCTTCGTCAGAGTTACAATTCACTCCTATAGGATTCATACTTACTATTCTACACAGTTGCATGAGCCAATTGCTATAGTAAATTTCATAATATCTGTGTATATATATATATATCTGTATATATATATACAGATATCCCTTTTCAAGTCTATTTCTCTGGAGAGCTCTGAGTAATACAGATATTTAGTCTATTTGTCTTCACTGTATCTTTATCATCACATAAACACATCCACCTCCCCCATGTTTTCAAAATCACTTTGGAAGCACGTTGTATAGAAATTTTAGCAGTTTTCTGGTAACATTTCTTGAGGAAGGGGTGACATTTTCGTGTATGCACAGAGAGTCCATATTGCCTCAAAGAGGGGCCAATCTCCCAATGTGAAAAACGGACTTTATCAATTCCCTTTCTTTTTCAAGCTATGATCATTTTCTCTCCTTTCACAGAAAAAAAAATCTTGAAAAAAATATATCTATACCTGCTGTTTTCACTTCCTCCTTCTCTATCCAAACTCTTGGTCCACTGTAGTCTATTATGCCCACCCTGCTATTGACATCTCCTGGCTAGTGTTCACACAGTGAACTGTTTACCAAAATGAATGGCTTTTTTCCTAATCTTGTCTGGTTGTTGACCCTCTCTCTTTCTATAGATTCTGACATGTCAACCTTCTATTTATCAAGCATCTCTTAATATTTACTCTAAAGTTTGTTCATGGCACTTCTTCCTTTTTCTTCCCAGAAACAGGGATGCTCCCAAGATTCTGCTACCATCTCTATGAAGGAAAGAAGTTTTTGGTCAGGGCCTGATTGATCAAAAGTACATTGACATTGACCTTGATGTGACTTTCTGAGGCAGGGCAGCACCAATGCCTGGCAGAGATGGGGCTGAGGTAGGTTTGGGACGATGCAGCAATAAGCAAAGAGCTGAGAAGAACTGCATTAGTCAAGAAGGTGTCATCATTCTGAGTGACCAACTTAGATGCAGAGGAGAATTATAGGAACAAACGTTGATGGAGATTATGATGATATCGACCAAGTCCAGGAAAGTTCCACTGGGCAAAAATTGAGATGTATTGCTTTTAAAAAAGTGAAAGTATTTCAGGCATAAAAAATAGTCTTTATAATTTAAAAAAAACAAAATTAATTTGGGAAATACATAAGAGATAATTGAGTTTCTTTGAGTGTCCCTCATTTTGACCCATTTCTTTCTCTTTCCTCAGAGTTAACCACTATCCTGAATTGTTTTCCTCTTACTTGTGCAATTTTTAAACTTGATCTACATGAGTTTGTTTATAAATAAAAAACAGTAATGGTCTTTTTTTTTTCTGACGGGCAGGCACTGGGAATTGAACCCAGGTCTCCGGCATGGCAGGTGAGAACTCTGCCTGCTGAGCCACAGTAAGGCCTGCACATGGTCTTACTTTTGAGACTTTATGGGAATGCGTACTTATTGTACGCATTTATCTCATTTTGACTTTTTAATTAAGTACTGCATTTTTTAGCTATATCTATGTTCTCTTTTGTATACCTAATTAATTAATTTAACTGCTATTAATTTTGTATAAAAATCCCAATTTTTATTGATCCACCATTTTGATGGCCCTTCAGGTTGTTTCCAGTGATTTCCTATTTCAGACGACACTGCACATTCTCCAAATATCCCCCCAGTGTCCGTATGAGCAGGCTTTTCTAGGTTGGATGCACATAGTGACGGGATTTTTAGCTCATTGGTTCTGCATGTCTTTTGCTTTACTAGACATAGCCAAATTATTCTCCAAGGCAGTTGTACAAATTTACACTCTTCGCAGGAATGCATGAAAGTTTCCATTACTACGTATTTTTTTCAAATGTTGAAATCATCAAACGTTTACATTTTTACCAGTTTGATGGTTTTAAAATAGCATCTCATTGTTTTACTTCACATTTCTCTGATTTCTCAAGGGGCAGGGAATTTCCCCATAAAGTTTTTAGCTTTTTGAGTTTCTGCTTCTGTTTGTTTTTCTCCTACTTTCACTATCTACTTTGATGATTTGAATAATTCTGATTATTGACATTATCATGCTTTGTGTGTTGTGAATATCTTCATTCTGACTGCAGCTTATTTTAGAATTTATGGGTCTTTTTTGGGGGGGGCGGGAGGTTCATGGTCCTGGAAATGAAGATGTTTCATTTTAACAGAGTCAAATTTACCATTTTTTATTTATGGATTGCATTTTTAAAGTCTTGTTTAAGAAAGACACCCATACCTCAACAGTCATGAAAGTATTCTTTTAGATTTTCTTTAAATACTTTAAAGTTTTGCTTTTCAGACTTTAAAATTTTGTCACTTACATTAATTATTTTAGATATGGATAAACTATTGTTCCAGCATGCCAGCTGTGTGTGTTTGTGTTTAAATTAATTTATTCTTACTTTTTTTGCAGCTCTTGTACTCCCAGCTCTTATGGGCATCTTTAAAAGTTTCAGACAGATTCTACTTGTATCCCTCTTGTCTTTTCATGTGCTCTTCAACTATCCTAATGACTAAACAATTCTGTATCACCAGGCTTGGCTCTTGGCATCTCTTCTTAATGATACTCTTGTGAAATTAACTTCCCACTAACTATCTTTATTAGAATATCCTAGAGGCAGTTCAAACCCCCAAAATCCAAAATTGTTTTTCTTCTTATGTTTCTTCTCCCAGGTGATGATTTTCTGGTTGGATTGTGAGGGGGAAAGGTAGAGAGGAAGGAAGCTAACAAAGCTATTTATCATCTGTGTGACCATGAAGAAAATACTTAAGTAAATTTGAGCCTCATTTTCTCTCATCTGTAAAGTGGAGATAGATGCAGTATTTTCCTCATAACGTTGTTGTGAAGATTAACAAAGTATATATAAGGGTGTGTGTGTGTGTGTGTGTGTTGGAACAATGCTGGGCATAGAATCAGCCCTATATAAGTGTTAGCTAATGTATTAATTTCCTTACTATGTGCCAAATAGTCTATTATTTATCCATTGTGAAAATGTGATGAAAAGATTTTATAAGCCAAGCGTATGTAATGTCCTTAAGTTGGCCAAATGGTACTTAAGTTGTCAAAGGACATCTTTTGCCTCTTCTTTCAGATAATGACACTGTATGTATTTGGGGATCACTTTCCTGAATATTTGAGCTCCCTGAAGAAAATAACCAATCTTCATCCTTTCTCCATGGATATCCTTACATAGGGCAATTGTAATCACTCTTTTCCACCAAGAAGTCATCTCCACATTGATTTTGTCCCACCTAGCTTTCTCCTCACTCTCATTTAGCTCAAGCTTCAGTATGCTTCATGGCAGTGAGAATTCCAATAATAATGCAATGTTGAAACATTTCTGAGCTTGCCAATTGAAGTGTGACCCAGAACTGTTTTGCTGGATGAGTGTAGTGATTGTTTCACCAGCTGCTCCCATTAGGATAATTAATATAATTAACAATAAAGACTTTAATTATAGATGGTTAATGAGAGGCATTATAATTAACACCCAAACCTGATTTGGATACATGGAAAACTTTTACTGAGTGCCTACAGAGTATTTTATATATAGTACCTTACTTAACTCTTGTAAGACTTCTTCAAAGGTAGGTATTAAATTTAAATCATTAACCTAGATTACCCAGTTAGAAACTGGCAGAGCCAGGCCATGAATTGTAATTTAAAGCCAATTTACATCTGTGCTCACTTTATACCTAATTTCTTATTTGAGGTGTCCTCTAACCATCTTGGTAGTTTCTTGCCTACGGAACTTCTCCTTTTCGATCTCTCTGGATTTTAAATCCCTTTGTTACTGTTTTTATTCTCTACCTTGAAAGTCCCTGCCTTTTCCTGTGCACCAGCATTTCACCTGCTTGAGTCTTTGCCATGGGTAAAATTATCGTATTTCTGAATCCAATGTCCCCATTCACCTATAATCCCATCTCTCCTCTGCTTTTCATCTGAGCAACTTGGAATAATTAAATATCTCTACAATTTCTATTCCCTCACTTTCTACCCACTCCTATATTTCCTTTCATCTGTCTTCCCCAAACTTACCAGCAAAATTATTTGTTCTTAGGTTGTCAATGGCTTAATATTTTGGCACCAGCATTTACTGGACTCTTCAATATAATTTACTTCCTAGACCGTGATCTCCTTGAACACTGTGTTCTTTTTGTTTCCGTTCAAATGTCAATGGCTTCATGATCATCTTAATGTTACCAATAAAAATTTTTGCCCTAAGTATTTTCTTCTATATTAATGGTTTTACCGACCTTCTATATTTTGATGACATCTGACTGTGCACCTCTAAATGTGGTTCTTCCTCAGAGCTCTGCCCTGAACATCTAATTGCCCCTTTAACATCTCAAACTCTAGGTCTCACAAAATCAGTAAATCAAATGAGCTCAAAATTCCTGGTGATCTTCCCCACCTGTTCTTCTTTCAGTGCAGTGTATTTGGAAAATGGCACTTTAATTTCCAGATTAAAAACCTGAAGGCCAATCTTGTTTCTATGCTACTTCTCTCCTTCCCATCTCCAGTCCAATCAATTACCAAATTCTGTTAATTCTATCTCTTCTGGCAGGGCAAAGGTATGGAATAGTCTAGAAAATAGAGGTAGGAGATTCTTGAAAATGACTCCTCTATTTCAACTTTTCCCCATAAACACTTTTCCAACTTTGATAATTCCTTAGTATTTCAAAATTAGAAATTCTATATGTCCCAACAACTTCACCAAAAACAAAACAAAACAAAACAAAACAAAAAACACATGTGGGGCTTCATTGGCTTAAAATATAACATAAAAGAAAATAGATACACTCTTCAGAAACAACAAATCTTTCTCATATCTTTCCTTTCCCACTTATAATGCGGAAGTATTTTATATTTTATCTTGGACCTTCTACCTCCACCACCAACAGTATGGCTTTGAAAATAAGAAAAAAGCTTATAGCTATTTTTTGCTTTTTAGAACTTAGAAACTATTTGTAGTTTTTAACATATGACTTTATAATTCATTAAAAAAATAATTTTGGTAGATGCCAGATCCTCTTTTCACTCTATAAGATAAACCAGCCGGTCTAAAATATGATTATTTTGAATTACACAAGAAAAGTTCAGAATATATTGATGAATTCTGAATTGTAAGGGAAGGTATGAGACTTTCAGCATTTGCAGGGCTCTGAAGGGTGGGAAGGGACCTCATTATGTTGAACACAGCCTGCAATCAGGGGGGCTGGGGCAGGAACAAAAAGAGACAAACTCCGAAATACAGAACCACGTTGTAAAAATGTAGACACACTCCTTGGGATCGTTCATGGAATTGACACCTACAGCAAACAGCAATGACTTCACGTCATTCTCTTCCTGTCTTTAACTAAGAACAGACCTGGGAGCCTCAGTGAAAGAAGGGCTGGGGTGGGGGTTTCAGGAAGTGCCAGGGATGGGTCTGCAAGTCCTGCTCAGGGACAGAGACTCTCCTCCTGACACAGTCAGCTAAGTAAGCCTCACCATATTAGATTATTTCTTTAACACAGTAAGTGTATTTTTTAGTCCCCGAGCTATTCTAGCTAATGAATAGGAGTAACTTTCTTTTTTCACAATAGAAAGATTTTAAAATAATGTATCACCCAGCTTCTCTACAAACTATCCATTTTATTGTCCTCTTTTTTCAAAGAGCATTCTCTTTTACAAATTTCTGTACTCGATTTAAATCAATATTGCAAACCTGGTGGGCTTTTGTGAGCTTTCCTTTCCCATCTGCCTGATATCCAGATTAAGAATGTATTACTTACAAATAAAAAAAAAATAATAATAAATAAATAAAAAACTATAAAACAAAAAAACTATACCTCAGATGCAGCTTCATTCAGTGTTTTAACATAATTACATTACAATTAGGTATTATTGTGCTGTCCATTTATGAGATTTGTATCCAGTCCTGTTGCACAGTCTGTATCCCTTTTTTTGTTTTTATTTTTTTATTTTTTTCTCTCTATTATCTCTATTATCGTTTTATTTCTTTTTCTGTTGTCTTTCTATTTCTTTTTCTGAATCGATGCAAATGTACTAAGAAATGATGAATATGCATCTATGTGATGTTATTAAGAATTACTGATTGTATATGTAGAATGGAATGATTTCTAAATGTTGTGTTAGTTAATTTTTTTAATTAATAATAAAAAAAAAAGAATGTATTACTTTGGGTCGGGGAAGACTTCAGACATTCATTGTCCTATGCTTATACTAGGTAATTTAACATTCTTAATGATCTTACAAGGTTGGTATTATCATTGTCATATTATGAATTAATTAAAAAAAAACCATGCTCAGGGTGGTAAAATGACTTTCCCATACTCTATGCCCGAAGCTTAGATCTAGAGACTGATATGGTTTTTGAAAGAACCACTTCACGCTGCTGGGATATATTTCTGATGTGCTGCTGGAGATGGGCTGGTAAAGATGACCTACTGGTGAGGCAATTAGCATCACCCTCGTTCAAGAAATCTTGATCAGAGTCACCTGGATAATTACTTTGCTGTATCTGATTTTAAATAAAGGCTTCTTGCTAAAGCCTGCCTTCTTGCCACATCATTTTGCTGCCTCCATATTTAAAGATGACACACTCATGGGCATGAGTCTCAGGCTACTTTAAGCTCTACAGAGAAAATGTCTTCAATAATGCAATACATGCAATAGTCACCCAAATCCAAAACTTGGCATATAAAAGAGCCTCTGCAAATGTTAGTTTCCTTTAAATAGCATATTCCTAATAGTATCCATTTGACAAATAGGATAAAGTCTCAAAAATCTGGGGTGTAATTTAAGTTCTGCTTGATGGACTTCTGCACTAAACACTTGTGTAGAACGATCCTTTTTCAGCTGTAAGGGGGCCAGGGCTCTTACTTCATTCCTTTCTGCCCTCCCTTCCCCAACATACACACAGCCAACAGACACTGCCACACTGGGCTTTCGCAATCACCAGTCACCAAGAGGGCTCCACAGCTCTCTCCTGCCCTCAGGTCTCTCCTCCACATTGCAGAAAGAAAAGAGAATGTGCTTTATCAAAAACTGTTCATGGACAAAAGGCTAAAATTGGTGGATCTGGGCATCTGGGGGTGAAGTGTATGTTGGAGTTCTCTGTATGGGGTTCATATTATTTTGATAACTATCCTGTACACTTGAAAGTATTTCATAATAAAAAAGCTTCGCCAAACAGGGTGTTTTTAGTTCTATTTATTTTAAGTTGATGGTTGAGAATATAAAATAGAGAAGACAATGACAGGCCAGCAATAAGAGTCATAAGCCCAAGGAAGCCAGTCTAGGTTGGGGTTAAGAAGCACTGCATTCCAGTGATTCAGTGTCTACGAGACATCTGCATCCATGGTCAGCAGGCAAGAAAATGAAATAAGCCAGGGAAGACTAGCAAGTGTGAGGAAGGTTCTGACCAAGTTTGGCTGATAGAACTGTTTGCTCTGGAAGGTCGTTTGTCAGTCTGTTGTCTTATCGCTACATTCTCTTGGCACACGATCTTGAAATTGCATAGCCTCTGCTATTTTTATCCTGGAAATGCAGGATTGAAGCAATTCATCCTCAGGGTCGAGGAATCCAGAGTTCCAAAATGAGGCACTGCATTTGCGTGTGGCAGGAAAACAGAAGGCCTATGAAAACGATCAGACCTTTCCTTGAAGAAATATATTTTTAGAAATGAACTGTTTTCCTAATTATATTCAGGAATCACATGTCTACTTTAGCTACCTAAAACTTTATTTCTTCTCCCTATTCTTTCTTCCTTTCTCCCCCTCTGTCTTCTTTTCTCCTGCTCCCCTTCTTTCAACTCTTTCTTTTCCTCTGTCTTTTTCTTTTATTATTTTAAATATAATAACCTTAAAACGCTTCTTTCTGCTTTGAAAGGAAAAGCTTACCATATGGCCAGAGTCAAAATGTGGGCCTATTTGCTTATTTTACATCTGGGATTAAGCAAGTACTAGACTTTGCGTCCTATACCAAATGAAAGGCATTCACTGATGTGATGATAATTTTTAACATTAGAAGATGAAATGCTGTTATGAATTTGAAAGCTCATGTACATTGAGCCACTCAGTTAAGGGAAGCTAAGTTAATTCCATGTATTTCTCCTTCTTCCAGCACAACGCCCACAAATAGGATTGTAGCTGAAAGGCCCAGATGAAATTCTATATTCCAGCTCATCATATTTGAAGTGGAGAATTAAATTTTTGAATGTTTTTTTTTTTTTTCCAAATTGAAATTTTATTTGCAGCCATTGTCTTCTGCTAATTAGCTATTTGTCTTTGAGCAAACTGATTCACCTCTCTGGGTTTGGATTTCTCTTTTATAAAATGTAAAGCTCGGAGAAGAGCTCTGAAGCCTTTTTCCAGTTTGATGCCTATGATTCTTTCATTAAAGCAAACATGATTTCAATGGTGTCTCTCAAGCCCTTTCAAAAAAACTATTTGAATTTCAAAACTTTCCCATAAATATCACTCCGTATAAATGTTGGAAAATTGCAGCTGGAATCGAGCCAGCGCAAGGTAAACTTGGAAAGTAGACACAGATTGTCTTGGGGATTATTCCACTCTCCTTCCTGCAGTGCTTCCCTTCCTCCCGGGTGACTGTGCCCCCATATTGCCCCTGACACATCCGATGCCCCTGACCCAGTAGAACCAGGTGGCTCAGCCAGTGCCTGCCACTGCCCATCATCTCTTCCTCCCAAGACGAGGCTTCAGCCATCCATTCTCTTCATTCATTTCCCTCTCTTTTAGATTCAACCTAACCAGCACTGTATTTCCTTTCCGTGTATTTCTATTTCCTTAGAATCAGGGAATTCTAGAGCTGAAGGAGATGCAAGATATTTCATCCAAGCTCTTCATTTTACAACTGGGAAAGCTGAAATCAAGAAAGGACAGGAGGCTTGACCATACAGCTTGGTGTTGATAGAGCCAACCGTAGAATCTGAGTGTCTTGACTCTTTCCACTCTAATGAAGTAACACAATTAACACTGCTATCAAATGTGTCACGACTGCCAAAATGACTGCACATTTTGATGCACCCTGAACAAGCAATAAATAAGGATGTTTAATAATTGCAGTACACTAAAAATATTAATGAGTGCTAATAATCATTCATTGCATTTTAACAAGGAATGACTAAATGAAGGAAAATATTTCCCTAGAAGTCGAGCTAACCCAAAGAAAATGCATCTGTTTTGTGGGGATGAGAGAATTCAGTTACCAAGCAGGACGGCAAGGATAATAGATGGCACAGAGGTGGAGGTGAGAGGTTTCCAAGAACCCTGCAAGTGGAGTCACATCTACTAAACAGTGGCAAGGCCAGCCTTGATACCAAGAGGTTGATTTCTAAGTATTTCCTTTGTTTTCTGAGCAAGGAGGTTAAATTCTATTGTACTATTTCATCTGTGCAACTGCATTATTATTATTTTTGTTATTGTTGTTTTTTGTGCAGGGTCAGAGAAAAAAGATCTTAATTTTCTTTCTGCCTGGTAGCAGATTTCTAAATGAGAGTGAAAATGCTAATCACAAATGCTATATTGTGAGAAAAATAGATATTTGATTGTAAGGTTTTCCTATCAAGAATATTGCCTTTGAATTGGTGGGCTTGAAATTTTTATAGTCTGAGAGACTTTTCTCTCTGGTCTCACCTAAACATCTATTAGATCAGGGAAAGATGATTAGCCCCATGGGTGCTGCTTTGGCATGATCTCAGCTGGAACATCCAGGGAAAAATTCTGGGAATTACCTGTGGAGCAGAAATGAAAGGCTAGTGAACCCTCTTTGATTGTGACCCCAGGTTTTTCCAAACACAATGGAATGATCTGAAGAGCATAAAAGCAGGAATGCAAACGTCTCTGGGCCAAATATGGCTTCTGAGAGGATGTCACACTTTTTGCGGTATTATAATAAAGAACAGATTCTGTGTTCTAGATCCTCCTCATAGCTACTATTTATTGGAGATTTCCTAAATGTCAGACTGAGTTAGGAGCATTGCTGCACACATTACATAAATGCTCTATAATACTTAATATAACTCTGCAAGCCTGTCATTAGCCCAATTTAGAGATGTGCAAATTGACAACTTACTCAATATCAAAAATTAAGTAGATAGAGAACATAGAATTGAACTCAATTTCTAGAGTTGTCTTTGACCTTTTTTCCCCCTACATTCTTGGGGCATAGGAGTTAGAATACATTCTATTCCAAACTCCATACCTCCATTGGTTCTAGCACTATCCAGACTAAAACAGCCACAGTTGGGATCAAATATTGTAATTCTGAAGAGTGACAGAAGGGGTAAAGGAGTGACTTCTCAGGAAAAATAACAGAGTTTGGAGGTTCTTGAGTTTAAGACTAAATATTCTAGGCCACAGTTTTCATGGTTTGAAATTATTGGAGTGTCACAATGAGGGAAGGAGGCTTGACCACACAGTTAATAGTCAATAGAGTGGTGCACAGTACTTTGGTGAGTGGTTGGATCACAAAACCATATTCAGAAATTGGAGAGGGGGATTTGGCAGCAGATGCTTTTTTACAGTATGCATTGTATCCACCTAAGATATTTATAAAGAGTTAAGGGGAGGGAAGAAGAAATGTTTGAAACATTTCAATCATTTACTAGGGATTGGTGATGGACCTATTCAGTGCCAAGACCTGTGACAGATGCAGGGGCAACAGATATGGATAAGAGAGTTTCTTTCATGAAGGAGCTCAGTCTATTAAGTAAGGTGGACTGACCTTACATGACCTTACATAGAAAATATTCTATGACACTTTGATCAGTGCCAATCTTTAAGTGGGTACAGCATGCTGTGGTACTGTAGAGAACACAACAACCACTCCAAAAAAGGCCTAAGGAGCAAGGAAATTTGAGCTGAGCCTTCATATATGAAAGACATTGGGTGATAGGGCAGGAACAAAGTAATTTTTGGTAGAGGTGATGGTGTTAGTACAGGCATGGGAAGGCTTTAGGAGATGAGGAAGCAATGAGGGTACATATGTTGGAAAGTAATGGAAACGAGGGCAATCAGAGAGCAAACCCCAATGCACAAGTACTTCCCAGGACTCTGCTTGCATTGCATTTGCTAAAATCCCATTGATCAGAGCAAGTCACATGGCTAGGCTCTGACTTAAGGGGTGAAGAAATAGGCATCACCTCTTAAAGAAATTCCGGCAAAATCGCAGTATAAATTTTCATGGATGGCAAGTCTTTATCACCATTATTATGATCAACAATAAATAACGCATACCAGTACCGTCCAACAGAATTCTGGGCAATGTTGGAAGTGTTCTGTATTGGTGCTGTCCCATATAGCAAAACACCAGCCACCAGTGTCTTCGGAGCACTTGAGAAATAACCACTGTAACTAAGGATCTGAATTTTAAATTTTATTTAATTTTAGTTCATTTAAATGCAAATAGCCACATGCGGCCAGTGGTTAAGACAGTGCAGAAAGCTTCAAATATTTTTGACCCACTAAAGGATAGTAAAATTTTATGATAGTCTCCTTGGGGTTATTTTGAGCAAGTTTTTTTTTTTTTCCCAGCATCATCTTAAAAAGTATCTTCTTTCCACAAAGTCTCAGTTACTTCTTAAGCGTTCTAATCCAGAAAATGGCTTCTTATCTCTATGATGCTTCTGATGATGACTATTTCATTCTAGAACCTCTCATGATGTGGAGAAATGAATACTGAGCTAGGAAACTAGGAGACTGAGGGCTTCTCATGTCAAGGGTTAAAGGCCTCTCTTATAGCTGCCTCAGGGCTTAGTAAAAAGCCTTGGGAGCTCTAGCACAGGTGCAGCCCAGAAATGAGGAAGTATAGGGTTTTAACACCTTCGGGGCAATCCTCGAACAGCAGAATTGGGAGGCAGATAATTGCCTCAGCCTTCCTACCTTTGTTGGGAACAAATTAGAGTCTCATTCTACTTAGCTTCCCACAGTGTGACCAGTGGATTGATCTGCAATTGGTCACAGCAGCAATCAGTTCAATAGTGTACCATTAATTGTCCTTCTCTTTCCCCATTTCTGTCTTCCTGCTCCCTCACTTTGGTTTTCTGGGAACAAGTCCCAAAAAAGATACCTGCAACAAAGACTTTGTCTCAAACTCTACTTTAGGGAAACCCACACTGAGACATGAGGATTTCAGTAGGGTGCTATTTCAGGGGTCCAGGTGATGGAGAGAAGAGTGACTCAATTTAGTAAAGCAGCAGCAGAGATGAGAAAAAGTATACTTTTGATATGTATTTTTGAAATACCGTCAACAAGACTTGGTATTGGTTTTATGTATGTACTAAAATAAGCAAAGTATTGATAGTAATCTATTGGACCAGTTTCACTCACTGAAAGTGTCTTTTATAGGGAGAGATGATTACCTCTGGAAAGGTCCTGGTTTGGGTGGAAGACCTTGAGTTCATTTTGCATTATGGTAGCATCGAAATTACATTAAAACACTTGAAAAAACATCTGTTGAATAATAGATAAGTGAAGTCATTCTATTTTTATGAGTCTTAGTTTCTCATCTGTAAAAAGAAAGTGGTGATACCTACTACACAGAGTTAAGTGAAATCCATGACATTAAAGTTCAAAATACTCAATGTTTTAGTCAAACTAACACAATTTACTTTACAGAAAATAAATTAAATAACTTGTCCAATAACACTTTTTGGATTCATCAGATTTTCCCTTGCTCATGCAACTGCTATACACTTCATTCTCTTGGAAGTGTTACTTTCCAATTCTCTTCTTCCAAATTGCATCTGCGGAAACTTTCTATATTGAAGCAGGAAAGAAACAGGTTGTTCAGGTATACAGGTTACCAGTTTAATAAATGAAGAGTAGTGTTCTATTTCTGAAAAATATTTTCATAGACATTATCTTATTAAGTTTCTCATTAATGTGTGATACAGCTATTATTAGTCTTCCCATATTAGAGATAAGAAACTGAAAATTTCTTAGTCCGAAATCGTGCATCAGTCAGAGGCAAAAGCAGGACTCTGTCCCCAGTCTTCTCACTTTAAAATCCCATCTTGCATGAATTACATCTTAATTGGTAGAACCTCCCATCTAAAGTTTGTCTCCAAGGCAAAAAGTTTGTGTCCTAGGAAAAATGAAATTCCTAGGGATTTCCATTACAAGCACATAGTTTGCATTGGCATTTTGACTTCCTGAGTGCTGAAATAAAACTCGTGCCTCACTCCAAATAAATATCTTGACTACCAATGTCAGAAATTTTACATTTGCAGTTTTAAAGTTTGACTTAAGTCATTGGGGAAAATTCCCCCCCCCCCATGATATAACAAAAATTCTAAGGAGCTTCCAAATTATGCCAAATAATTTACTCTTCTCTTAATATGGATTGGTTAACACGTAGCAGATCACTAATTATCAACGACATTTTCTTCCTATTGTTAGCCACGTGTATGGTGTTTCACTGCCCCCACCCCCTCCATCCCCACCCCCAAGTCAGGCCTGCTGTTTCTTTCAGATGCAGGCTGAGATGGGAAGGAACTTCTACAGTGGACGTATAATAGTTACTGAGCACCAACTCTGTGTTGATGAACTGTAACCTGAACCTTACTTTCATGATATCATTTATTTCTTCTAACAGTCCACCTGGGGCATTCTTTTACCCATTTTTACCAGTGAGGATACCAAGAGGCTCCAAGAGATTAAGCGATTTGTTCAACACCGTATAGCCAGTCATTACTTAAACCCAGGTGCTTTCAAAGCATTTTCAGTTCAAGTTCAGAAAGTCTTAGAAATATTGGAATCAAGATATTTGGTGCCTCCTCTTATAAGACTGAACTATGGGAAATGGCAGCCGCCTAATCTTGTTTGACCCACAAAATTTAAAATTTCATATGGTTCCACCTATTTCCCAGCACACAATACCTGAAGGAACTACATTTCCAAACTTCAATTCCAATGTCCATTTTCCTAGCATTCTATTTATATAGGCATACCTTGTATATATTGTGGCTTTGGTTCCAGACCACTGCAATAAAGTGAATAGCACAATAAAGCAATCCACATTTTTTTTTGGTTTCCCCATGCATATAAAAGTTATATTTACACTACACTATAGTCTATTAAGTTTGCAATAGCATGTGACTAAGAAAACAATGTATGAACTTAATTAAAATATTTTATTGCTAAAAGATGTTAAACATCATCTGACTTTTAGCGTGTCAAAATTTGATTGTTGGTGGAGGGTCTTGCCTTGATATTGATGGCTGCTGACTCATCAAGGCAGTGGTTGCTGAAGGTTAGGTGACTGTGGCCATTTTTTTTTCTTTTAATTTTTTAAAATATAACATGCAAACATGAACATTCTTACCATATGATTGTTTCATTCTTGGTATATAATCAGTAACTCAGTATCATCACATAGTTGTATATTCATCACCATGATCATGTCTTAGAACATGTGCATCAATTCAGGAAAAAGAAATAAAAAAACAGAAAAAAGCTCATACATACCATACCCTTACCCATACCTCTCATTGCCTGCTAGTATTTCCATCTACCCAGTATGTTTTAACCTTTGTTTCCCCTATTTTTTTCCTATACCCCTTACCACATCCTTTCATCAATCACTAGCATTTTAATCTACTAAATTTATTTTAACATTTGTTCTCCCTATTATTTAATTATTTTTAATCCATATGTTTTACTCATCTGTCCATACCATAGATAAAGGAGCATCAGACATAAGGTTTTCACAATCACACGGTCATATTGCGAAAGCTATGCCATTATACAATCATCTTCAAGAAACATGGCTACTGGAACACAGGTCTACAGTTTCAGGCACTTCCCTCCAGCCTCTCCAATATTCTTTAACTAAAAAGGTGATATCTATATAATGCATAAGAATAACCTCCAGGATAATCTCTCGACTCTTTTTGAAATCTCTCAGCCACTGACACTCTATTTTGTCTCATTTCTCTCTTCCCCCTTTTGGTTGAGAATGTTTTCTCAATCCCTTGATGCTGAGTCCCAGTTCATTCTAGGATTTCTGTTCCACATTGCCAGGAAGGTTTACACCCCTGGGAGTCATGTCCCACATAGAGAGGGGGAGGGCAGTGAGTTTGCTTTCCGTGTTGGCTGAGAGAGAGAGGCCACATCTGAACAACAAAAGAGGTTCTCTGGGGGTGGTTCTTAGGCCTAATTTTAGGTAGGCTTAGCCTATCCTTTGCGGGGATAAGTTTCATATGAATAAACCCCAAGATGGAGGGCTTGGCCTATTGGTTTGGTTGTCCTCATTGCTTCTGAGAAGATCAGGAATTCTTGTGACCATTTCTTAAAGTAAGACAACAACAGAGTTTGCAGCATAGATTGCAGCATTTCGTGAAAGATTCCTCTGTTGCATGCAATGCTGTTTGCTAGGATTTTACCCACAAAGCTTATTTTAAAATTGGAGTTAATCTTCTCAAACCATGCTACTGCTTCAATTAAGTTAATGTAATATTCTAAATCCTTTGTTGTCATTGCAATAATGTTCCTAGCATCTTCACCACATGTAGATTCCATCTCAAGAAACCACATTCTTTGCTCATCCATAAGAAACCACTCCTCATCCATTCAAGTTTTATCCTGAGATGGCAGCAATTTAGACTCATCTTCCAGCTCCACATCTAATTCTAATTCTATTGTTATTTCCACCACATCTGTAGTTATATCCTCTATGAGGATTAGGCTCAACTTCTTCCAAACTCTTGTTAATGTTGAAATTTTGAACTCTTCCCATGAATAATAAATGTTCTTAATGGCATCTGGAATGATGAATCCTTTCCAGAAGGTTTTCAATTTACTTTGCCCAGATCCATCCAATCATTATCTGTGGCTATAGTCTTATGAAATGCATTTTTTTAAAATAGTGTGCTAGTTTTTATCTATTTTGCACCCCAGAAAAGTCATGTTTTAATCCTAACCTAATCTTTTAGAAGCAGCCATTTCTTCTAATCCTGATTCAATACTGTAGTGTGAAACCTTTTATTAGATTATCTCCACAGAAATGTAGCATGCTCAAATAATTGTGGATGTGACCTTTAGATTAAGTGGAGATGTGACTCCACCCATTCCAGGTGGATCTTGAGTAGTTTTCTGGAATCCTTTAAAAGAGGAAACATTTTGGAGAGTCAGAAATGATAGAAACAATGGAAGCCCCAGAGCTGACAGCGAGCTGATGTAGACGCTTGGAGATCAGTTGCTTCATAGAGCAGAGACATGGATGTTTGGAGATGTTGGAGTCCATCAGACATCATCATGAGATGTTAAGCAAGCCAGAATCTGGAAAGAGCCAAGGGAAGTGTAGAGATGAAAGCTAGCCCTAGAGAAGCGAAGTGAGTAACCCCCACAGGAACAGGCTGAAAGCAAAGAACCCAGGAGCAAGGGACCAGCAGATGCCAGCTAAGTGACTCCCCAGCTGCCACAGGTGTTCCTGACACATTGGCCTTACTTGAAGTTAGGTATTTTTCCCTGGATGCCTTGATGTGGATATTTTTATAGGCTTAGAACTGTAAACTTGTAACTTATTAAATTCCCCTTTTAAAAAGCCATTCCATGAGCTGAGATCAAGGGATTGAGAAAAACCCTAGAATGAGCTGAGACTCAGCATCAAGGGATTGAGAAAACCTTCTCAACCAAAAGGGGGAAGAGTGAAATGAGACAAAGTGTCAATGGCTGAGAGATTCCAAACAGGGTCGAGAGGTTATCCTGGAGGTTATTCTTACGCATTAAGTAGATATCACCTTGGAAGTCAAGATGTAGTGAAGAGGCTGGAGGGAACTGCCTGAAAATGTACAGCTGTGATCCAGTAGCCATGTTTCTTGATGATGATTGGATAATGATATAGCTTTCACAATGTGACTGTGTGATTGTGAAAACCTTGTGTCTGATGCTCCTTTTATCTACCATGTCAACAGATGAGTAGAACATATGGAATAAAAATAAATAATAGGGGGGAACAAATATTAAAATAAATTTAGTTTGAAATGCTAGTGATCAATGAAAGCAAGGGGTAAGGGGTATGGTATGTATAATCTTTTTTTTTCTCTCTTATCTTTTTATTTCTTTTTCTGAATTGATGCAAACGTTCTAAGAAATGATGGATATGCAACTATGTGATGATATTGAGAATTACTGATTATATGTGTAGAGCGGAATGATATGTTGATGTTTTTGTCTGTTTTTAATTTTTTTAAATAAATAATTTTTTTTAAAAAAGTAAAAAAGTAAATAAAAAAAATAAAAAACCATTCCAGTTCTAGTATATTGGATTCCTGCAGCTTGTACACTAACACAAATAGTAAGGCTTACAAACTGAAATTACTCCTTGATCCATGGTCTGCTCCATCAGAGCTCTGGTGTGACCAGGCAAGTTGTCATCGAGCAAGTTGTCAGATTTCCAAAGGAATCTTTTTTTCATTGAGCATCAGCGGTGGATTTAAAATATTTCGTAAACAATGATCTAAACTGATGTGCTGTCATCAAGGCATTATTCTTGCATTTATAGAATGCAAGCAGAATAGATTAGCAAAATTCTAACTTTAGCACAATGAGGGCCCTAGGATTTTCAGAATGACAAATAAGCATTGGCTTATTTCACGTCACAAGCTCCATTAGCCTTAACAGAAGAGTCATCCTGTCCTCTGCAGCGTTGAGGTCAGTCTTTGACTTCTCCTCTCTAAAGAAGAGAGTTCTATGTGGCATCTTTTCCTAATATAAGGCTTTTCTGTCTACACAGAAAGTGTGTTGTTTGGTGTAGCCACCTTCACCATGATCTTAGGTAGATCTTCTTGATGACGTGCTGCATCTTTGACATCAGCCCTTGCTGCTTCACCCTACACTATGGAAAAGGCTTCTTTCCTTAAACCTCATGAGCCAACCTCTCTTAGCTTCCAAATTTTCTTCTGCGGTTTTCTCATCTCTCTCAGCCTTCATGCCATTGAAGAGAGTTAGGGCCTTGTTCTGGATTAGGCTTTAGTTTAAGGGAAAACTGTGTCTGGTTTGATTGTCTATCCAGACTATTACAGCTTTTTCCATTTCAGGAAGAAGTCTGTTTCACTTTCTGATCATTCATGCGTTTACTGAAGTAGCACTTTTAGATTTCCTCAGGAATTTTTCTTTTGCATTCACAACTTGGCTAACAGTTTGGTGCAAGAAACCTAGCTTTTGGCCTATCTTAGCTTTCTGGATGCCTTCTTTACCAAGCTAAATCATCTCTAGTTTTTGATTTATTGTGTTTTATTTTTTTTTTATTGAGAAAAATCTTCACACATACTTTCTATACATGGTGCACAATCAATGGCTCACAATATCATCACATTGTTGTGTATTCATCACCATGATCATTTTTGTTTAGAATATTTGCATCACCCCAGAGAAAGAAATAAAAAGAAAAAAAATAATATGACACACTATACACCTTACTGCTTCCTCTCAATGGCCGCTAATGTTTCCACCTACCCAATTTATTTTCCCCTCCCCCCATTATTTATTTATTTATTATCCATATTTTTTACTCATCTTTCCATATCCTGGATATAAAGGGCATCAGACACAAGGCTCTCACAATCACACAGTCACATTGTAAACGTTACATCTTTATACAGTTGTCTTTAAGAATCCAGGCTCCTGGGACACAGCGCTACAATTTCAGGTACTTTTCTCCAGTCACTCCAATACACCATAAATTAAAAAGGGATATCTGTATAACGCATACGAATAACCTCCAGGATAATCATTTGGCTCTGTTTGAAAGAGACTTATTTTTATATTTGTAGTAATAATTGGCAAAAATTACTGTTCAAACTGCCCTATATCACCTGTTGATGAAAACACTGGCCATTTTTAGCAAAGGACTCAGGCATTTTTCTTCTCTGGAAGGCATAATCCTGACTTTGAGATTATAGTCTATTCCCAGAATTAGATCCATCTTTATGCCTTGCCACCTCTCTGCTAACAAACTTCCCAACACCTATTTTCTGGTGACAGACTAGTTTTCCCTTATTCTCTTCTTTGTGCTGTTCTGTTCATACTCTCTTTGGGCCCTTCTGACTTTTCCTTGTTCTTGAGTCTGCAAGGAAAAATTTCCCCAAGGTGTTCATTCCTATGGGAGGCAACAGCCCATTGAAAAGGATTTGTTGGACCTTCCTGTAGGTATTCATTAGACTCTGATTGCATTTTCTTGACTGCTTGAGCTGGAAAGAGGAGGTTCCAAAAAGAAGGAGGAGTCTGAGAAGAGGTTTAGTTGAGCTGGATCCTCATGATAACAATTGTGATTGCATACCCAAGGATTTTTTCCGTTTACTATCTCTACAAGAGGATCAGAAACCACAGCTCAAAGCTATGAGTAAAACAACCTAGCATGATTTTCTTTTAACTTTGTAACATCTCTAAATTCATCAATTCAATAAACATTCATTCATTCATTCAACAAATACTCATTGGACACCACCGTGTACAAGGTGCTGAATATGTGAATAAAAGAGAAAAAAAAAAAACACCTGCCTTTGTGGAGCATACATTCTAGTGGGAGGCAATACGATAAACAATAAACATAATGAAGAACTAAATAGTGTAGGGAGGGCTTGCAATGGAATGAGTGGGTCAGGATAAGACTCACTGAGAAGGTAACATTTGAGCAAAGGCTTGAAGAGGATGAGGGTGTGAGTTATGCTGATGTCCTAATAAAGGGCCAGCTACAGAAGTGTTCCAGAGATAGTGTGTCTTAGGGGAGGGGGCAAAGGTGAGAGTTATAGGAGATAAGCATCAGATAAGATTCAGACTCTGTTTAGGTGTTAGGAAAATAAAGAACTGTATGTCCAGTCCCTCCTGTCCCTCAGGAAGGAACATCTTATAGTGGGAAACACAGAAGTAAGCAGATAATTGCAAGAAAGTGTTGCAATTAAATAGGTAACACTTACCATGTGCCGGGTGCTTACTGTGGAACCATCTATTACTATCTCATTTGCGTTCAAAGGATCGGAAAAATGGGTCCTGTTATTAAACCTGAGGACACCTTGACAGAAATCTGTATGGGTGCAGAGCTTTGTAAGGACAAGGGTGGTCAATTCTACCCAGGGCAATGTAGGGAGATATCAGGGACTATAGGAAAACTTTCTGCAGCTCTATGCCCTAGTTTTTTATTTAAAGTGAGAGAAGTGTGACTTTTCCTTTGACTTGAGTACTTAGAAGTCATTGTAGGGTTAGTAATTGACCTAATTTCAATATTGTTATGTCTCAGGGAATGCAGGGGCCCAGGGGAATTGAGACAAGCAAGGAATGGCCAGTTAGTGGAGCAGTCAGAACACACAGATCGTACATTAATTAAATTCGCTGTTTTATATGGGCACCATTCATGATGCCCCAGAACAGGTATAATAGTGACATCAAAGACCACAGATCACAGATCACAATAATGGCTATAATAATAATATAAAACTCTGAAATGTTGTGTGAACTACCAAAATCTGACAAAGAGACATAAAGTGAGCACACGGTGTTGGGAAAATGGTGCTATTAGACTTGATCAATGCAGGGTCATGACAAACCTTCAATTTGTAAAAAAAAAAAAAAAGGTAGTATCTGCTAAGTGTAACAAAGTGATGTACAACAAAGCGAGGTATGTCTGTGCCCATCTCACCCTCCTGCGTGGGCCTCTATCTCCAATTCAGCCGCTGACTGGACAACAGGAAGATCTAGAACCAATTTACTGCTTTTATGAAAGCGTTGATTATGTCCCTGAAATTCCCACAAAGTACACATTTTCCTAAATGTCTTTGGAGAATGATGTTTGTAACTTAAATAACTCATCGTTGACCTTGCTATCGTATTCTGTAAACTCAACCTTCAGGAGTCTTCTTGAACTTCCCGTCCTAGATTTCACCCTTCTAGCTCTTTGCATTGATGACAGTGAGTTTGTGTACAGCCTTTACCTGCCTCCACAGCATGGAGTAGAGTTCGTTTGGCCTTTGAAATCAGACATACTTGGTTGTATCTAGGTAGATTCCCTAGGAGCAGACCTTGAGACAAGGATTTGAGTGCAAACTTTATTTAGGAATGGATTCTAGAAATGAGACAGGGATGGAAAAATAGCCAAAAAAGATTTGTTATCAAACATGTTGTAACTGTAGTTAACTGCAGCTTGATTCTGTTGGGGAATATCAGAGTGTGTGTCATACATCAGAGTGGCAAAGGACATTGGGGTACAGAACTGCAGTGTCAAGCATTAGATGCACCACTACTCCAGGAGATTTTGATCTCTTTACACTTCCAAATCTATCTATGAGTAAGAATTCTGGGTTTTATCTAGCGATCTTGTTTTAAATTTGAATTTGTTAGCAGTTCCTGTTTTGAACATACCTACTCCAGATCAGCAGTGAAACGAATAAATAATCAGTTTGCTTTTGTTTTTAAATTTCTTCCTTATAGAAACCAAATCTTGCCCTGAGCAACCGGGTTTTTATAAAGCTCTTGTGCCTGGTTCTTGTTTAGGGCTAATAATTTTTTAAAGAATATTTGTTGCTATCTCAAAACTGATGTGAAATATACATAGCAAATCAACAAAGACAGAATGTTCTGGTGAATGTAACTTGGGCAGGAACTGGACCAGAATTCAGCTCACATTGACTCCTTAGTCCCCCTACTGGAAATGGGTGGTGATTTGGGACCAGGAATGGATGACCTTAAGGAAGAAGTGTGTGAAATGGCCCTCAATCCCCCAAGCAATTCTCAGTGGCAGGTGTTCTCTCTGACTTTCTGTACCTCTTCAGCAGGACATGACTGTCATTCAAATTCCTCTTGCTAGTAAATGAATTAAATGCATACCGCAGGCCAGACCTGTGACCACTAGGAACAGTGAGTCGTGGTGTGAAGTGATGTGGACTCAGAGCTCATGTGGCTTGGTCTGAGCTCTCTCAGCCTCTTGCAACTTCTATGCAATTTGATCTGGATAGTCCAGGCTTTGAAATGGGAGAACTTTGGTTCAAATTCTAGCTCTACCCATCATTAGTTGACCCAGTTAACTTATTTTTCTGTCTCTATTTTATATAAAATGAGAGTAAAAGATCTACTTCACAGGGTTATAGTGAGGATTAGAAATAAGCCTTGTGAAATTCTTGGAACAGAGTCTATTTTCAATAAATTATAGATGCCTCAACGTCTTTTGGATATTTCTGATTTGATGGCCCATTATCATTTTAAACTCCATATGTCAGATCAAATTTATTAACTTCCCAAGTAGATTTCTCTTCTGATTTTTCTTTTTTAAATACTGTATCGTGCAATTTCCATTCTGAGCAAATTTGGCTCTTATTTCTCATTTTCTCATCCCTTTACATTTAGTGCGTCACAAGGCTAATGATCATCAAACCACGCTGAACTAAGCGTGCTATGTCTCTCCTTATTCTGGCTTGCCTTCACACTTCTGCCAGGTTAATTATTCCAAATCATCTCCCTCATCCTGTCTAGGATGGTCCTCTATAACCTCCAGGAGCAATAACCTCCACTGTTGGTAGCAATGGTGAAAGTCATGTTGGGCAGGAAATATGTAAAGAACATTAGCCTTATCAGTAGACTTTACAGAGGCAAATGCTGTGATTGCATCATGGAGCTGAGCTGGGAATGTCAACAAAGGGTAAATCTAGAGTGCCAGTGGTATAAAAGTTAAGAAATGGGAGTAAGAGTGGGATTGTGGAAGACAGGATCTGAAAAGAGGCAAAGACATGTTCAGTGAAAATTTGTTTTTCTCCTCCTGAATATGCATTAATTTTTTCCTGGCTACTGTCTTCTGGATTTCCTTTGGTGAACCACCACTCCCTCACCCTCAGCCACTAGCTCAGATATCTCAGAAGGTTTCTGAGATTTGACCCATCAGAGCATGTTCCCTCCTGGGGCAGCCATATTTATTCAGGAATTGGCAAGTGATCCAAGAAAATCCAAACACAGTGAATTTCAAGATGCAGCTATTGGAAAGGCATATTTTCTGTTTCTCTCTGACCTTAGAGCATTTAGACCGTTTTGCTATCCCATGGAAACAGAAAGAAGTCAACACAGAGGAAAGCAGGGCTGAAAGAAGAGATATTGAGTCTTGTTAACATTTAGCCTCTGGATCAAGCTGTAATTAGGATGTATCTCCTGTTTTGACTAAGCCAGTGATTTGGGTTTTCTGACCCCACCCCCCAAAAAATCCTAATTGACACACAGGAAAAAGCAGTGAATGTTTTTGATTATCACATTAATGTATGACGTTATTCAATACTGCATCCACATGGCATTGAATTAAAAATTGTACTTGTTTTTGAATACTTCACCAAGGTCCATTTGCACACTGAGTCATCTGCATTATAGCAGCTATCCTCTTACAGGTTTGACCGTAATCACTGGGCAGAAAGCATTACTCATTGAATCAGGAACAGACAGACGATGTCCACTTCGATTTCAGCCTTTGCTGACTGCTGTTGTCCTCATTTGGAATGACTCTCCCTTTTCACCTCCAAAATCAACCAACTCTTGAAGGTTCAAATCAATGCCTCCTTTTTATTAGTTTTGAGGTGGGATATCTTTGGAGAGTGTATTAAACTTACAAAGTTTCCCTGATCACTCCTGAAACTATTAAAACATTTATCTCATCTCACCTACAAGGCTACATGTAAACTTGTAATGTAGTTATTGCTATTTAATCACTTCTTGTTAAGTATCTGGTTTCCCCAATTAGATTGCAAGTGCCTTTAGGGCACACTCTGAAATGTAATCTTTTGTGTGGAAGGGTGAGTGTGAATATTCCATAGAAGACAGTCATTCCAAGAGCATGGTTAGGAAAAGGTGTTCATGGTTTCAAAGAAAGGAACTATCCTAAAATTTATAATTTTATGAAGGACAATTATATCAGTTTTTCTCTTTTAATGAGTGGTTTCTATATTATTGCATTTAGAGGTGTAGCAATGCTAGTTATCATTTCCCAATTCCTTTCCTGAAATCTCAACACACACATGCATACACACACTCAAGACACACTCACATGCACACACACACAGTTAATGCTGGAAAAAGTCCCTTTATTTTAAGGTTTATTCCAATTGTTTAAGATTTTGTTGCCAGTAAGTCAAGTAGCCAGCAAAATTTTCAAGTCGCCTGCAGAAAATAGTTGAAACACACAAATCCGGTTGATTATACTCGATGAACTGTTATTTTTTCTATGCATATTCTCGTGATTGAAATATTATGTGGCATGCATGTAAGATAGTCCTATTTTCTGTAGTAACATTCTTTACATTTGTGTAATAGGCTTAAATTTGAATGAACACTTCGTGGTGTACAACAAAGAACAGTATGATTTTCAAGTGTTCTTTTAACCAAATAGTTTTGAGAGGACTTGTTCTAAGACTGAATAATCCTGATCTTAGTGGAGGTAAAATGGGGATGTGATGAGTATGTGTAATGATCCATGGACATAAGAATGTCAATGTGAACTGTGAAAAGTTAAAAAGCAATTACTTGGGATTGCGTAACCCAAATCCATTACTTTGTAGACTCTTTTTCATCTCTGAACAAACTTATTTTGAGTATAGTGCTTAAAAGCCCAAACATGATGATTTGAGGCTGAGGTTATTCAGAGAATATATTATCCATTTTTTTGTGAGAAATGTTTCACTCAAGTTCTAAGAGGCATCCTAGCAAATATATATATATATATTTTTTTTTTTCCATGAGCATTTGGTTTTTTCATATATCTATTATTAGTGAATTTAGATTTCCTGACTTTCATTCAGGCTTTTTAAGAGTAAGGGTAATACAATTTTCTCATTTTTTCAATCTTTTTTTTTTTTTTGCATTTTTGGATGAGAACACTGGTGTGTGTGTGTGTGTGTGTGTGCATATGTGCATATGTGCGTAGTGACTTCAAAAATGATGCAAAAGATGGGGCATTATGGCTGGACTTGATGTTGGCCATGTGTGATCTGAAGTTAAACTTATTGGGGTTTCCCTAATGAGAATGCAAAGTGCTACCCCTAGAGAGGACCCAGTTACTCCACAGAGCATATATGCCGAGCAAATCCCTGCAAAACAAATCCAGGCGGGTGTCCTGGATCATGATGGAAGCAGGACAGCTACCTTCAAGGATTTTTCCATTCATTCCCTCACCCATCTTCCTGAGCTCAAGTACAAAATCTGGATGTGCAAACAAACAAAATTTGGAAAACTTGGAGCTGTCTCTTGAACAGACAAGTCTTGTTTTTCTTTTAACAGTAAGAAAATACTGTGACCAATAAAATTTATAGTCATGCTGTTCTAATAACAATGATTCAATCTCAGGCTTTTAGGAAAGAAGTGAATCACCCAGGAGTTAGGAAGACATTTCTCCCCTCTCATAGCAACACTAAGGATTACTTAGGAGGAAAGTAATTCTTGATCGCTATTTGTTCATTTATTCATCCAACAAACATTTCTTGAGCACCTACCCGTTACATTAATCTCGGCTGCAATTCTGATCAGGAGAACAGAGTCAGGCAATAAGAAAACAACTTTATCCAGTACAGAAATGTTTTGTCCAGTGATGTCTTTCTAGTTCTGCCCTCCACGAAACACAGTAATACAGAGGCCTGAAAAAAGCAATGCCTTCTTTATATTTTTGGGGAGGAAGGGAACTCTTGATAGTATAATAAAGTGATTTTACTCTTAATGAAACAGATGCTTTAAATGCTTGTTCCACCCAAAGGGTTTTCTTTTCTCTTCTTTTTTTTCCCCCTTAATGGTATGCATTTGCTTTTAGTTGCCTTTAATATGTAGGAGAGTCTTTGTTTGTTTTAGTGGGTGGTTTGCCTGTGGACACTCCACATTGCATGTTTAAATGAATTCCAGCAGAATGTAAGGTTTGAGCTTTTTTCTTCTCCTTCTGCAGTTGATCTTTATTAGTCCCTCAGCTTGTGTCACTCATTTTAAAGTCATTAGTTAAAATAAAAACAGAAACTTTTTGGTTTGAAAGCACACAGAATTATTTCATGTAAAAGGTCCAGCAAACCTCTTTGTTGCCTGCTGCCTGAAACAGAGCAGGCTTCAAGACCCCAAGCAAAACTCCTTTTTGAATGTGACAAATATTTTAGTGACTCCTGGGCCAGATATAAAGGAAAAGAATACAGCAGGGTCACTCCTGAAATGACCTTTTCCAACAGTTGAGGTTTTCCATTAGGCCATGTACCATTTCCTCGCTTCCCAAACAAGTCACTTTATCAATACCCCAGCCCACAGAGGAAAATCAAACTATGGCAGAATTTAAATTTTAGCCAACATATTTAAGTATACAAAGAGTGTAGTTTTCTTCTCTTTACAAAGCTCATTCATATCCATTACCTCTTTGACCCTCATAACTAAAAATAATGAAAATAATTCTTGTTTGGTTGCTTAGTATCCCTATTTTATATAAAGAGATATTTTATATATCTCCTGTGTCCACTGACACAACCTTAGCAAGCAACAAACCAGGACTCAAAAATCCCATCCGGGTGTGACAGCGTCAGTACTGGGAATAATTTCACTCTCTCTATATGGCCCTTAGACAACTTCAGGGATGTATTCTACAGGTTATAGGAAGAATCCAGGACGCTTTTTGAAACAACCAAATGCTGGCCCACAAATTACTATACAGCAGTATTACTAATCTCTGCACCTCTTAATCTTGCCTTGTTGTAAGACTTGCCAGCACGTGACTGAAACATCTCTCCTTACCTGAGCCAGCCAAGCAGATGTGAGCTTTCACTTAAGTTAACTGTGTTGATACTTTCTAATCTGCCCTTGGAAGTGGTGTCTTAAATGTTATTGTTCTCTTGCGAATAATGCCACCGCCTCATTTATTTTGAAATGTACCTCGTTTCAAGTGTACTCATCTTCCAGGGCCACCCAAGGCCCTGCTGCTCCCCCAAACTTTGTTCCGTTCCTGAACCTCTATTTTAACCTGAACTTTGGTGCTGGGACTTAGTGCTCAGTGTGCAAAGTTAACAATTTGGGTTGTAAGTGCCTCAGAACCTTAGTCTAATTTCCATCATGCTTCCTCCACTTATTACAGTGAAACCTAATTGAAGCCCCTCAATTTCGTAACAACAAAAGGCCTTTTTGCGGCCATTTCACAACTTAAGTTCTAATTTAAACATGTAAAGACTATAGTAGATGCACAGAAAAGCAAGATTAATAGCCTGTAAAATTGCAAGATCATAAAATGTTGCAATCAGAAGGGATATTAGGCATCTCTTAGATGAATGTTCCTACATTGAAACTGTTTTTTTTTTAATATGAGATGTTATAGAGAACTCCAACTTATGCTTGCTAAATATTGCTCCTCTGACTCAAGGGCCATGGCTTGGAAAGCTGGTGGGGGATCCGCGCTTTCACTGGGCTGGTCTCCCCCTGTTGTCTTCTTAGGGGAACCTTTAGGTTCCGTAGAATACAGTTTGAAAATCTACTAGCATAAGCCAGACTCCATATTTTGTTAGAGGCACCTGAAGTTCAGAAAGGTTAAGTGATGTATTCAAATTTACAGAACCGGAACCAAAATGCATACCTTTCGAATCCCCAATCAGAAACCTTTCCACTGCACCACGTGCTGCAATAAAATATTCCAATGATGAACTCTAATGACAGTCTCCTATTATTGATGATAACGGAAATCTTTTCCTTTTCTCACTAATTCTATTGCACAGTATTGGTGATTCTAGAAATAAAAAAAAAATCCATCACACATCTGCTCAGATAAGCTTTTGGCCCTTATTCTCCTGGCTTCCTGTCTTGCACTCGTTCTCTATTCAGCAAATGTGTTTCTGGGTTCTTTACCAGATGTTGCATTGCTTTCTATGGAAACTTCTGGGTGGTCTTCAGGAATAGCCCCAAGTAGAATATTCTGTTTTCATCCAGTCAGTCAGAATTTCCCCAAGATAAGAAGCAAGGCCTCCTGGCCAAAGTGTCACCTGAAGTCTGAGAACAGCTGTATCTGGTGGGACCGTTGACTCCATCCCAGATTTTGTCCTGAAGCGAATGCACAGGACAGCTTATTCTGTGGCATTACAAGATGCAGATTTTCTCCCTCTACCCGTGTCACACCCACAGACTGTCAGTGCTTTATGTGTTCGTTTTATTACATACGGGCCCCAGGCTTTGTGCGCGTCTGTGCGCACTTGAGAATATTTTTCTGCGTCAGCATCAGAGCTGCAAAGCTGTTTCCGATTGCAAGCTCCTGGAGGGGTGAGCTGTTTGAGGTTCAAGGGACTTTGTGTAGCATCCGATACAGAGTCACATGTTTCTGGGTGTTCTCAAAATGCTTCTTGGTGACAATGATGACTGCCACCCGGCCTGGATAAAGCCTGTTGCTTCTTTTCATTGACAACATGATTTCAATAAGGACCCAGGATGAGCAGATCAGTTTGCCTTTGGGGTGAAATAAAAGAATATAGTAAAAACACCAGGCTGGCACTTAAAGGGACTGAACTTTAATATCAGCTCTCTCTTTCTCTTATCTCTGACTGTATGCCTCTAATCAGCATTGCCAAATATGGTATGGGACACATTTATACTAAAAAAAAAAAATCGTTGTTTCACTGAAAAAGTTTCAGATGTTCTATATTTTTTTTTCTTTGCTAAATCTAACAGCCCTACTCTTAACATCTCTCACAACTGCCCCTTCTTTTTTACCCCCAATATCATTACCCTGTTTGAGATTTTAATGCATACCATCATCCTTCTAATGATTTTCCAGCATTCAGGACTGGTCTAATCCATTCTTCACTCTGTCACATGTTAAAATGAAAATGTACTGTCACTTTCAGGTTTAATACTTCTTCAGTGTTTCCCCAAATAACAATCTATTAACATGGCATAGAAGACTTCCGGCCCTGCTTTCCAGTTCTCTCATCTTTCACCACTTTTATTCCCCCTAGCACTTTCCATTTCCACAGTCCAACTTCATTTGTAATTCCCTGGACTACATGTCCCTGTTCTCCCATGCCCATGTCCATCCCTCTCTCCTTGTTTAACTGTTTGGCAATATCACCTGAGGTAAAGTGCACCTCTTCCAGGAATTCTTCCCCGATTCCCTTGGGCAGTTTTTGGCACTCCTGTACAGGTCTCTACTGCAGTGATTGCAATATTATATTGCTTTGATTATTTGCTTTATTGCTCCTGTTTCCATACAAAAACAATAAACATAATGTACACCCTTGCCTCTGTTTAAGTGACAACAAAAGCAAAATTACTGAGTTTAATAAAAAATATTTTGCTTCAAATTTAGAAATAATGAAATATTGTACCTTAAACTTCTACAGCTTGCAAATGGCCAAAAGGCACATGAAGAGATGCTCAATGTCCCTGGCCATTAGAGAAATGCAAATCAAAACCACAATGAGATATCATCTCACACCCACCAGAATGGCCATTATCAACAAAACAGAAAATGACAAATGCTGGAGAGGATGTGGAGAAAGAGGCACACTTATCCACTGTTGGTGGGAATGTCAAATGGTGCAACCACTGTGGAAGGCAGTTTGGCGGTTCCTCAAAAAGCTGAATATAGAATTGTCATACAACCCAGCAATACCATTGCTAGGTATCTACTCAGAGGACTTAAGGGCAAAGACACAAACAGACATTTGCACACCAATGTTTATAGCAGCATTATTTACAATTGCAAGGAGATGGAAACAGCCAAAATGTCCATGAACAGACGAGTGGCTAAACAAACTGTGGTATATACATACGATGGAATATTATGCAGCTCTAAGACAGGATAAACTTATGAAGTATGTAACAACATGGATGGACCTAGAGAACATTATGCTGAGTGAGACCAGCCAAAAACCAAAGGACAAATATTGTATGGTCTCACTGATATGAACTGACATTAGTGAATAAACTTGGAATATGTCATTGGTAACAGAGACCATCAGAAGATAGAAATAGGGTAAGATAGTGGGTAATTGGAGCTGAAGGGATACAGACTGTGCAACAGGACTGGATACAAAAACTCAGAAATGGACAGCACAATACTACCTAACTGTAATATAATTATGTTAAAACACTGGATGAAGCTGCATGTGAGAATGATAGAGGGAGGAGGGCTGGGGACATAAATGAAATCAGAAAGAAAGATAGATGTTAAAGATTGAGATGGTATAACTAGGAATGCCTATAGTGTATAATAATAGTGAAATGTACATTGTACAAATTTTAAAAAGTTTTTGCATGAGGAAGAACAAAGGATTGTCATTATTGCAGGGTGCTGAAAATAGATGATAACTAATACTTTAAAATGTCACATCATGTGTGAGACTAAAGCAAAAAATGTTTGTTACAAAATTTAGATTTTGACTAGAGCATTTCCTAATATAACTCATGTAGATAGTTTGATTGAATGTCATAAGTACCTGGAATCTCAGGTAGCACATGAGATTTTGTTGGTTTGTCCAGAGTGATCCCCCAATGAATCCCAGAATGATTTGATCAGTGACTGGAAAAGTATTTGCAAGCCCCCTTTGGGGAATAGTGAGAATGGGGAGAAATTCAACTTCCCCAAGTTGAATTCCTGATATTCTCACAAGCAGTGTGAATAACCAAAGCTATAGGCTGAGCCCCCAGGCTTGTGGTTTGTTCACATGAAGCTTAACCCCACAAAGGATAGGTCAAGTCTACTTAAAATTTAGGCCTAAGAGTCACCCCCAAGAGAGCCTCTTTTGTTGCTCAGATGTGGCCTCTCTCTCCAGCCAATATGATGAGCAGTCTCACCACCCTCCCCCTCTCTGCGTGGGACATGACTCCCAGGGGTGTAGACCTTCCTGGCAACATGGGACAAAGATCCTGGAATGAGCTGAAACTCAGCATCAAAGGACTGAGAAAAACCCTAGAATGGGCTGAGAATTAACATCAAGAGACTGAGAGAATCTTCTCCACCAAAAGGGGGAAGAGTAAAATGAGACAAAGTGTCAATGGCTGAGAGATTCCAAACAGAGTTGAGAGGTTATCCTGGAGGTTATTCTTATGCATTAAGTAGATATCACCTTGTTGTTCAAGATGTAGTGGAGAGGCTGGAGGGAATTGCCTGAAAATGTAGTGCTGTGTTCCAGTAGCCATGTTTCTTGATGATGATTGAACAATGATATAGCTTTCACAATGAGACTCTGTGAATGTGAAAACCTTATGTCTGATGCTCCTTTTAGCAACTATATCAACAGAAGAGTAGAACATATGGAATAAAAATAAATAATAGGGGGAACAAATATTAAAATAAATTCAGCTTGAAATAGTGGTAAATGAAAGCGAGGGGTAAGGGGTATGGTACATATAGTTTTTTTTTTCTCTATTATCATTTTATTTCTTTTTCTGTTGTCTTTTTATTTCTTTTTCGAAATCGATGCAAATGTACTAAGAAGTGATGAATATGCAACTATGTGATGATATTAAGAATTACTGATTATATATGTAGAATGGAATGATTTCTAAATGTTTTGTTTGTTAATTTTTTTTAATTAATAAAAAAAGTTAAAAAAAAAACTTCTACAGCTTGGCAGCTAAACTATCAGGACAACAAACTATTTTGCTATTTCCATTTCCCACAGGTTTTAAATCTCAAAGTTCACAGAGAATAAAATTCCATTTTCTAGCCTCTGAAAATGTCCCTAAATAATGATAATCTACTACATAGTGAGGGGTTTCCAGTGAAACAGTCCCTCAGACAGTGTAGAGTAGTGGTTAAGGTCACACACTTTGGCATCAGACAGTCTTGTGTTTGAGTCCTGCTCCTGGCACTTCTCAAATATTTTATCTTGAGCCAGCTCACTAATTTCTCTAAGCTTTAGTTTCCTTACCCATAAAACAGGAATCGTGATAATGACTCCTCTATCTGATATTTTCATTTTCTGCATTTCCCTGCTCTTTGATGTGGCTCTTTGTCTACACATGCCTCTGGTTCTCTACCTTTCCCTTCAAAACTTCCCAGGCTTCTGCCCCATGCATGCCTCAGAGACTTTAGGTAACAGAAACTTTCAAGCCCTCCACCTCTCCTGGGTCAAGCCTTTGCCTCTGCCTTCATTCTCAACTACCATGTCTGAGGGTCCTCACATACCAGAGAAAAGGAACAAAGCAAAACAGTCCTGGAAAGAGAATCCCGTCTCCCCTCCCCACCACTGCTCAGTGCCTCCTGCCTACAAGCCAACCCTTCTGAAGTTCTGAGTCTCCATTTGTCTTCTTCACCCTGCCTGCCTTGGCCAACTCTCTTTTAAAGCTTTCTAACAACCTTGTGCATGGGGCCCAAATCAGATTATCCAGCTTGGATTTTCACTGAGTAGGCAGCATTTGTATGGATTTGCATTTTGTCTTTCCAGCCCCGTGTAGCCCCCTGTAACTCTTCCTGTGCCCGCCACACCCTTGGAATCTGCCAGACCAGCCCACGGAACTGGAATCTTGGGGCTCGTTCTCTGTAGCTAAAGACTCCATCCTGTTTTTTCAAAGAATCAGAGAACCTAATTGTGACATGTATTTAACCCAAGACAACTTGTAATCTTCATAAATGCTAATTGTTTTCTTCTCAGGTGCTCGAAGAATCAGATAATTTTTAAGCAATGCATTACCCTCTAAATCTTAGGCCTTCAAGTATTCTGTTGCCTCTTCCTGGAATCCCTAGGACAATAATCTTTGTTAGCATTCAATCTTCTCCTACCTTTTTTCTAAATGCACTGCCTCCTGGGCACATTTCCATGTTTTCTCTCCCCAGACAGTGTAAAAGCATACACAGAAGGGCTGAGCTCCAGCCAGATGTGGTTCTAAGCCTTGCTCTGGCACTTATTACATGACCAGCCGGGAGCTTAAGCCTTGAGGATTCTTTTCAGTTGCTACTTCTGTAGAATGGAGTCTATAATACAGACATCTTGTAGAACTGTTCTGAGAAATAAAAAGTTTGAGATATCTCAGGCATCTTAGCACAGTATCTGATCCAGTCATTAATAATCAAAGCTAATTTCTTTGTCTTCTCCCATGTTACAATCACTGCCTCCCTCCCTCTCTCTTTAAAGAGATGCACACATACATGCACACAGACATACACACATGTGTATCTTTATATATATATATGTGTGTGTGTGTGTGTGTGTATGTGCTATACATCCTCTTTGGCTTGTGCTTTTACTTTATTTTATGATGTACACTTTATGCTCTTCAGCCCTACCCCTACAACTTGTTAAATAATTTGAGGGCAAGTCTAGTTCCAGGCTGACCAGAGCAGAGCAGCTGTTAAGTACATTTCAGTTGATTTTAATTAGTTTACATTCACATCTCTCAAGGTCTTGATCTAGAGAAATGAGTGATTCTTGGAATTTTAGCTCTGGTAGAGGAGGCCATTGAGGAGATCTCTGGGAAAGAAAATCAATATTCAGGAGTTCTCAACTACTATCCATTAAGAAGCTGCTTCCTCTACCACAACCTAAATTATTCTGTAATCAATGACAAAATGGGAATGGATTTCTCCTTCAAAAATTAGGGCTCCATCTCTGCTTATTTTCTTCACCAGGATTCTAAGCCTACCCTTTCAGCTCTGTTTTGATTAGAAAATGTCAATAAAGAACAGAGGAAAGGGGTAAATTTAAAATTATTTAGGTGCCTTTTTGCCTTAATTTCCTCTGGCTCCTTCTCTGCCAGGGGATTTTTTTAAATTTGGGAAAACTTGGTGGAAATGTTTATCGATAAGTGATTTCATGAACAGGAATATAGCTATTCTTTCTTTTGAGAAGCAGATCCCTTTAGCATCACCCAGCCTGGGGCTTCCAGCTATCCTCCAAATTAAGGGTGAGGAAAGGACACTGCTGTGTTCAGAAATTAGCAGAAAAGTCAAATGCCTTCAGCTTCCCTGTTGGTGGCTGCTGCCTTGTGTATCAGCTTTGGTATGCAGGTGGCATTTTCCAAGAATAAAGCTTTTTTCTATGGCAGTCATTGTAAATCAAACATAAAACCCTTGTTTTTATCCCTAAAATGCTGGCACTGTTGTCACAGAGTCTGGCCCTGCTTTTGTAGTTGGGGAAGCAGAGCTGTACAGCTGGCAGGAGGCTGCCAGATGGTGGTGGCTGCAGAAGAATTTGGTGAACACAGTCAATTATGTTGGCTAAATATTGAAATTTTGCATGGAACTGTGCTTTCATCAAGTTCTCAACCTATTGTCATACTGGGCACTCAGTTTCTTTGATCTCTGTGGTGGGTGAGCTCTATATGCATTACTGCTGATTTGTTAGCCAGCCTCTGACAGGTTGGCAGCCGAGTCCAAAGCATTTTTAACACTCATTTGTAGTGCCTGAGAGCCCCATAATCTTGTTCTGCAGGAGAGAAATTTACTCTTCATTTATTTAATCAAAAAGCTTTATTGAGCATTCACTGTGTACAAGGCATGGTGCTAGGCTCAGAATAAGACATGGTCTCTGCCCATGATGATATCTCAATTTAGTGGACGAGATGGACGTACAGTTATGGTGCAATGTGATAGTGCAAGTATACAGGTAGGCGCAAGGGCCTCTACCTGCAAGACTGAGCACACCTAACCTTACCTGTGCTGGAGGAGAGAAACTCAGATAGGCCCCTTTAAGAGAAGACTATGAGAAAGACCACATGTTAATTGGACTTAACTATGTGAAACTCCAGACTTGTCTTGAAAGGAAGAATAAGAAAGCTAGACAGGTTCAGAGTATAAATGTGAGCCCTAAGAAGGCAGAGCTTGGTTATGCCCATTTTCTTATGTACCATATCCCTATCAAGTAGCCTCACTATAGTATAGCCTCAAAATTATTGAAGACTCAATATTGTGAAATTAAGTGTGAAGACTCGGTAGCATCCTGGAGACTCGGGTATCTAGATGGTACTTTTTGTTCTTTGCCACTTGAAGCCTGTTGATGTCCACACTCATAGTTTCCCACAAGATCGTCATCTGATGCAGAAGCATCCAGTATGTAATCAAGCTTATGTTTTTCATCTAGACCAGCAGTTCTCAAACTTTTCTGTCTCAGGACTCAATTATACTTTTCAAAATTAATGAGAAACCCAAAGATCTTTTTTCGATATATGTTATATGGCAATTGAAATTTATCAGATTTTAGAAATTGAAACTGAGAAAAAATGTAAATACATAAATACCTAAGCACTTATTCCATTTATTATCAGAGCAATGGCATCATCACCTGCAGGTGGCATCTGGAAAATACAATACACATTCATTAGAGAATAGAACAAAAGCTGATAAAAGTCCTATTAGTTTTATTAAGAAAACAGTTTTGAATACATGGATCCTGGAAAGTGTCTTGGAGATCCTCAGGATTCCTGGACCACTATAAAACCACTAATCTAGACTAACTCGCGTACACCAGGGCCAATTCCAACTTGACAGAACCTCAATTCCAATGGTTTCTAAGGTCCATTAGTTGGCTCCTTTTGTTTTACTTTTTATCTTTGCTGTTTATCACTCCATCTCTGTCAGTATTTGCTCAGCTCATCACCTTTTGGTTTTACTAACTCCATTCCTAACTCTATTCTTGTACCTGCTTAAGGTTTGGTTTCTCCAGTGTGGATCCTTAGTCTCTTAGGTGAGGGTTTTTTTTAAATATAAGCAGCTTTATTGATACGTAATTGACACATATCTCAAAATTCACCTTGTTAAATTGTACGATTAAATGGCTTTACTGTAAGCAGTGCTGTGTAACCATTACTACAATTTTTAGAACATGTCCATTGCCCCCCAAAACATCTGTACCCAGTAGTAGTCACTCTTTTTTCTGCTTCCCTCCCAGTTGCTGACCACTACTAATCAACTTTCTGTCCATAAATTTGCATCTGAATATTTTATATGAATGGAATCATGCAATATGTGGTCTTTTGTGCCTGGTTTCTTTGACTTAGCATCATGTTTTCAAGGTTCATCCATGTAGTCACATGAATCCATATCTCAATCCTGTTTGCTGTTGAATAACATTCCATTTTATGGATATACTACATTTTGTTTATGCATTCATGGATATCTGAGCTGTTTCCACTTTTTGGCTATTATGAAGAATGCAGCTATGAATATTTGTTTCAATGTGGCCCTATGTTTTCATTTCTCTTGGGCGTATAACTAGTGGTAGAATTTCTGGGTCTTATGGTAAGAGTATGCTTAACGTTTTGACAAACTGCCAAACTTTGTTTTCCAAAGAGACTAACTACCATTTATCCCATATCCTTTTATTTTTTGTCTTTTTAATTATAACCATCCTAATGGGTATGAAGTGGTAGCTCTTGTGGTTTTAATTTGCATTTCCCTAATAACTAATGGCATTAGGCATCTTTTCACATGCTTATCAGTTATTTGTATATCTGCCTTGGAGAAATGTCTACAGTTCCTTTTCTCATATTTCACGTATTCTTGATACGTCACTTATGAGCTATGTGATTTGCAAATTTTTATCTCGTGCTGTTGCTTGTCCTTTCATACTCTTGTTAAAAACCTTTGAGACATAAATGTTTTTAATTTTGATGAATTTTAGTTCATCTATTTTTTTCTTTTATTGCTTGTGTTTATGGCATCACATCTAAGAAATTATTACCTAATCCTAGGTCATGGAGAGTTAAACCATGATTTCTTCCAAGTTTTAAAGGTTAGCCTTTACATTTGGGTCTATTTTCCAATTCACAAATTTTTCTTTAATATGGTGTGGGGTGACATGTGGACATCCAGTTTTCTCTGTATCAGTTGTTGAAAATACTGTTTTTCCTCATTTATGAGATGAGTTTTTAATACTTTAATATTTGCCAGTTTTGAATACCTGGACTTCTCTCCTTCTTCCAGAGCTTACATTCATCTTTGGTGTTTCCCAGGTCTTGTAGAGGAAATTGTTCAGCTTTGTTGTTGAGGTTGACCAAGGCAATATTTTCAATCTTTCAGCTACTCTCTCTGGACAACCTGTATGGGCAGTGGTCCTGTAAATGTTCAGGCATGGCATGCACCTTGGAAATTAAAGTTTGAAGAAATAAGTTCTTGTCTAAGTTCTACTCGAATTAACTGTGTACTTCAGGCATATACCCTCCATTTTCTTATCTCAAAAAATGAATGTGGAGGGTGCACGGGTGGTTCAGTGATAGAATGCTCACCTTCCATGTGGGAGACCTGGGTTCAATTCCCAGACCATGCCCCCCCCAAAAAAGAACTGGAAATAATGAGGAAATTTTATTTTCAATATATCTAATAAGTGACTGTTTTTCAATATTCACAATCATATTACAAAGATTTTTAAAATGAGATAGTGACTTCCACAGTTCTTAGCATATAGTAGTAATTAATGTTATTTTCTTTAAATTGTTTCCGTTTTGGTATCTACATAATGAGGTGTGGAAACACAGTTGGGATGCAGTCTAAACATACCTTGGTTGAATTAATCGATTTTGGTAGGTTGGGAATTTAGATATGTTTGGGGGAGAAATAATAATAATTGCTAGGCTATATTGGGTGACCATTATAAACCAGCTATTATACCAGGGATTTTACATACTTTAAAAAAATTAATTCCTACATTTCGCTATGAAATAGTATTTTAATTGCCTCCACTTTACAAATGAGGACTATAGGGCTCTAAAGGAGGTGTGTAACTTGCCAAAATCATAGTTTATATATAGTGAAGCTGAGATCTGACTAGGAAGTTTGTTTGAAGAGTCCTGTTCTAGCTTGCTAGCTGCCAGAATGCAATATACCAGAAACAGAACAGCTTTTAAAAAGGAGAATTTAATAAGTTGCAAGTTTATAGTTCTAAGGCCAAGAAAACATCCCAATCAAAACAAGTCTATAGAAATATCCAATCTAAGGAATCCAGGGAAAGATACCTTGGCTCAAGAAGGCCAATGAAGTTCAGGGTTTCTCTCTCAAGTGAGAAGGCACATGGTGAACAGAGTCAGAGCTTCTCTCTCATCTGGAAGCACACATGGTGAACACAGCGTCATCTGCTAGCCTTCTCTCCTGGCTTCCAGTTTCCTGAAGCTCCTGGGAGGCGTTTTCCTTCTTCATCTCCAAAGGTTGCTGGCTCGTGGACTCTCTGCTTCGTGGTGCTGCAGCATTCTCCACTCTCTCCAAATCTCTTTCATTCTCCAAAATGTTTTCTCTTTTATAGGACTCCAAAAACTTATCAAGACCCACCTAAATGGGTGGAGACATGTCATCACTTCATCCGGTTTAACAATCTCTCTTGATTAAATCACATGACCAGGGAGATGATCTAATTACAGTTTCAAACATACAGCATTGAATAGGGATTAGAAGAAATAGCTGCCTTTATAAAATGGGATTAGGATTAAAAAGTGGCTTTTCTAGGGGACATACATCCTTTCAAACCAGAACAAGTCCATATTGCTAATCATTAATCATCAGAAAGTTAATAAAAACATTCATTTCTGCTTTGATTCAGAATCAATTGAATTGAGGAAAGAAAAAAGTATTCCTTGGGTACTTATCCTGAAGAGTAAGTGTCAAGTGGAATGCTGGAATGCCTGAGTCCTTGTTCCTAGTTAGAAGAGAGGCAAAGATAACTTGTCATCCATCTGACTGGAATTCATGGTGATGTATCCCAACACAAAATCAAAAAATGGGTGAATCATCATTTAGTCCATGCAGGTACAGGGTCAGGACTGCAATTGTATAAGCTCTTTTTGGCTGTACTGGGGAGAATAAAAACTGATGTCTCTCAGTAGTATGGAAGGTGTTTTGATTCATAGACTAACGCTAATTTATTGTCTGGTTTTCTTGAAATGAATTCAGAGCAATCCAACTAGCAGAGGCTTTGAGGGTGAAAAGAATGTCATAGCTGCTCCTGGAAGTTGGCTAAACTGAAACATTTTGTGGAAAAATGGCTTTAATAGCAGCAGGGATTTCCACATCCATCACTCCTGGGAGTATTGGGGAATAGTTCTTGAGGTCAGTGTAAGGGTAGGCTTAGTAGTTGAGCTGAGTCCTATATATAGTTGAGCTCACTGAACTAGAAGCTTTGTGAGACAACTGTTGCAAAAATCCCAACCATTGTGAAAACATCAGGAAAGCCAACTTTTAGGAGAAGTCTTTACCATGAATCTGAGGAGAGGAACACTCCACACTCCTAGGACCCAGGGAGCATGTCAGTGAGGAAGGGGAACAATGGTTCATGAGCCTGAGAAAGAGGTTGATTGTGATCTCTTAATTAATTAATTAATTAACATATTAATATTAATTATTAACATGTTAATATAATATGAATACCCAGGTTCAGGAGGCAGTGCTTCTAGGCACTCCCTCAGGGAGAACTAGTCAGTGATGTGACCTGAAAGGCAGACAGAGTTTCTCACATAGTGTTCATTTCAGTGTAATCATTGTGAAAAAGGGCAAACTGTCCCAATATCTAATACTAATGGAATGTTTGAATAAATAATGATTCAATCATATGATGGAATATTATACAATCATTAAAGTGAGGGTTATAAATAATTTATTGCTGGAATTGAAAATCTTCTTGATGGAATATTGAATAATAAAAGAAAGGTGCAAAGTTGTATGTATAATATGATCAAAATTAAAAAATTATGCATAGACTTCATTTAAAAATAGACTAGCTCTAGTTAGAGGATTTAAATTTGTGAAATTGAAAAACAGGCCAAGAAATAATCAACATTTGAATACATATGTGGCAATATTTAAAAAATAGAAATATAATCATAGAGTGACATGTCAGAGTTGGATGGAAACTTCAAGGCGACTATTAAAACTTCCTAATTGTTGGATGTAGGCACCGAATCCCAAAGAAAAGTCATTCATCCCAAAGTTAAGTTAATGGCAGAGCTGGTGCTGGAATGCTGTATTTTCAGGCGTTTTCTCTTCTCAAACTCCTGAATAAACTGTTTACATTCACTGATGTCACTCCTCTCCCACTTACTTTGCTTCTCCTCAACACATTACAGTTCCACCAAGAACTCTGGCATCTGTGAGATAAGCTGAGTGACTCCACTGGTAATCTGTGACTCTGTTCCATTCACCTCAAGAATACATATAAAGAACACAGTGACTGAAGATAATATTACACTCTGGATATTTCAATTCTGTAATTTATTCTAAAAATCATTTTAAGATGTGCATATTTTGTTATTAATTGTAAATTATTTTATATTGTCTATTCTAGGACTCAAGAGCCCTTTCACCTAAAGCCACACTACTCTCCAGCAGAAAAGCAAAATTAAAAGATCCCTCATCATGAATAGGACATCTCAGAATGTAGCACTCCAGCCTTGACGTCCAAAAATATGATGGAAATACCAATACCATATATGAAAGCAGTGGCAGTCTTGCCCCTATGTTTCTCTCTATCTCGCTCAAGTAGAGTGACAGAGTCAATATGCAGGGATGAGCAGACCAAGATACTGAAGCCATGGGAATCAGGGACCTTCAGTAATGCAAGATTAGCCCATCCCTGTCCACATATCTCACACTCCCAACTAAAGATCACCTTTCATATGGGCAAAAAGTCAGTTAGCAGGAAGACATAGCAATCCTAAGTGTATCTAATAATGGAATACTATTATAGTAATATAATAGAATCTTATTCTAATAGTAGAGCTTCAGAATACATGAAGGAATAAACTGACAGAATTTAAGGAAGAAATAAACAAATTAAACAGTCATAGAGAGAGGTTTTCTAATATTTTTCTCAGTATTTTATAAAATAAGTAGACTAAACATGAATCAAGATAAGGAAGATTTGAATGGCTCTATTAAGCAACTTGATCTAATTGACATTATAGAACATTCATCTAAAAATAATAGAATACATATTATTTTCAAATACAGATTGAAACTTGCTCAAGATAGATCATATGCTGATCCATAAAATAAGTCTCAATAAATTTCAAATGTTTGAAATCCTCCAAAGAATGGTCTCTTAAACAACATTTAAATTAGAAAGCAATATCTATTAGATATGTAAAAAAATCCCCCCATATTTAGAAAATAGGCAACATACTTCAAAATAACCTGCAGGTTAACGAAAAAAAAAAACCACAAGGGGAATTTAAAAAATATTTCAAACCAACTTACAATAATAATTTAAAAAAAACATATAAAATGGTGGGATACTCCTAAAACAGGGTTTAAAGGGAATTTTTTACTCTAAATGGTTATGTTGAAAAAAGAAGATTCCACGTTGAGAAGCTGGGGAAAAAAAAGAGAAAATCAAACCCCAATGAATTAGAGGGGAAAATAATAAAGAAAGGGCAGAAATCAATGACATAGTAAGCAAACAATACAAAAAATTATCAAAGCCAAAGTTTGGTTCATTAAAAAGATTTAATGAAGGAATACAACTCTAGAAAACCTAATTGAAAATGGAAGAGACTCTTTAAACAAATAAATTTGACAATATGGACAAAATGGCTACATTCCTTGAAAAACAAACTTGCTAAAACTAACACAAGAAGAAACAGAACATTGGACTAAATTATATATTAGAAGACATTAATTTTGCAATTAAATACATCCCTACAAACCCAAATAGCTTTATTAGTGAATTCTGTCAAACATACAGAGGCTAAATATTAAAAACCTTGCTAAAATCCCTTGTAAGAATAGATAGATATTCCAGTATTCACCAAATCACTTATGGGGCCAGCATAATCCTAAAACAAAATCATGACAAAGGCATTATGAGGGGAAAAAATTACATTATGAACATAGATGCAAAATTCCTTGAGATTTGCAAAAAAATTCAGCAATATATACCAAAGATATTATATTATGACCAAATGATGCTTTTCCCAGGAAACAATATTGGTTTAACATCTGAAAATCAATCAATGTTACTTACCACATTAATAGGATAAAAACTAAATTCATTTCAATATATCCTGATAAATTGCTTAACAAAATTCAACACCTAATTATGATAAAATATCAAACAAGTTAGAAATGTAGAGAACTTTTAGGAACGATAAAAGGTATCTAGAAAAAAAACTATAGTATAAAAAAATGAATGGTAAAATATTGAATATTTTCCCCCAAATAAAGAAAAATGAAAAGATCTGTTCTCACTGAGTCCATTCAACATTGTACTGGAGATTCTAGCCAGGATAATGAGAGAAGTGAAAAAAAAAAAAAAATAGCATGAACTTTTGAAAGGAAGGAGGCACAGTTTTTATTCACAGATGATCTGATTATTTATCTTTAAATCCCTAAAGAACCTACAAAAAAAGCACTAGAACTAACAAGTGAAGTTAGCAAGGTTGCAGGAGTCAATGCCAACAAATGAAATTCAATTGTATTTTTATCTACAAAAAGCAAAGCAATTGGAAAATAAAGTTTAAAAATATTCCTAAATAATTTCAAAAAATATATAAAAGTGTATAGTAATAAACCTAAAAGACATTCAAGAACTTTTTCCTGAAAACTACAAAGCATTGTTGGGAGCAGTTTAAAAAGAGTCTACATTTACGGAGAGCTATTCTTTATGCATCCATTATTAAGATGCTAATTCTCTTAAATTTGATTTATATACTCAACATATTCTAAATAAAAAATCCCAGTAAGTTTATTCTTTCTTTCTTTAGGAGAAATGAACAAACTGATTTAATTTGTATATAAATGCAAAGTACTTTAAAAAGTCAAAAATCTTGATAATGAAGACCAAAGTTGGAGAAGATACACTGTTATCAAGATTTCCTAGAAAATTTCAGTACTAAAGTCAATGCTTTAAGGACAGATAAAATATATTTTGGAAGGGTGAGCTGTGGTGTGTACATACAATGGAATATTGTGCGGCTGTAGAAAGGAATGAAATCATGAGGCATGCAACAATGTGAATGAAGCTTGAGAACATTATGCTGAGCGAAATAAACCAGAAACAGAAGGACAAACATTGTATAATCTCAGTAATACGAACTAACTATAATGAGTGAATTCTGAGAGTTAAAGTCAAAAGCACAGGCTATCAGGAGATAAAAAGATGGAAGAGACTGGACAATTGATGCTTAAGGAGGACAGAATGTTCAATGAGGTTGATTTGTAAAGACTCAGCAATGGATAGCACAATACTGTGTGATAATAGCACAATATTTTAAGTGTAATTAACAAAGCTGAGTGCATGTTTGCAAAAGGAAAGCTAGGGTCATGTATGTCACAGAAGGAAAGATAGAGGAGAAAACCTGGAACTGTATAACTTAGTGAAACCTAGAGTGGAAAATGATGATGGTGAATTGTATAAATATAAGATAGTTCTTGTATGAACTAGAACAAACATATGCCACTATTGCAAGGTGTCAATAATAGGGTGGTATGGGGAAAAACACAATTAATGTAAACTAAGATCTATGGTTAATAGCAACATTGTAATATTCTTGCATTAATTGGAGCAAAGACACTATACCAAAGCTTAATGTAAATAATAAGGGGATCTAAGGGGTATAGGATTTTTCTCTTTGAAAGAAATGAGAAAGTTCTCATATTAACTGCATTAGTGAATGTATAATTATGTGATTATACCAAGATCCACTGATTGTACACTTAGATGTATTGTATGGTGTATGAATAAAACTGTTGAAAAAGTACGGGAGAGGATAAGGAATATAGAATGGAATGGCTTGAATTTTATTTTTAATTTTTATTTCTTTTTTTTTGGAATAATGAAAATGTTTTAAATTGCTTGTGGTGATGAATGCACAACGATGTGATGATACTGTGAGCTACTGATTGTGTACTTTGGATGGGTTATATGGTGTGTGAATGCATCTCAATAAAATTGCATTTAAACAAAAGAAAATAGAGACCTGCAGTAAAGGTAACCATATGAGTAATTATATGTACAAAAAAACGATACTTCAAACACAATAGAGGGAGAAAATATATTTCACGATTGTACTCTACTGATTTTCAACAAAGGTGGCAATGTAATTCAATGGGAGATAATAATGTCATTTTATCAATATGTAATGGGACAAATAAATAACTGTGTTAAAAAATAAACCTTGGGGGTGCAAGGGTAGTTCAGTGGTAGAATTCTCACATTCTAAGCGGGAGACCCGGGTTTGATTCCCAGTCCGTGCACTTCCCCAAAAGACAAACAAGCAAACAAACAAACAACAAAAATTCAACAAATGATGCTGCAATACTGGGATATTCAGATGGAAAAATAATGAAATGTGTTCCCACCATACAGCATATGAAAAATAAATAAAAAATTGAACCTTGGTTACTACCTCACACCAACACACAATTATACTTATAAATGAAAGTGTCAGACTTCTAGACGAAAACATGAGAACATATTCCTGTGACCGTGAAGTTGACTAAGATTTTCTGGTAGGACATAGAAGCATTAAAAAAAAAGACTAAATGTCAAAAAAAAATTAAAACTTTGGCTCATCAAAAGACTCTTAGGAATATAAAAATGAACCACACACTGGAAAAAATATAACTGAAAATACATATAAACGACTGAGGACTTATATCTAGAATAGGAACTAAAGCTCTTGCAAATCAACAATGAGAAGAAATACAGCTCAGTTAAAAAAGGATCAAACTACTTGAACTGAGACTTCACAAAAGAAATATGTAAATAGATAATAAACACATAGAGGTTCGATAGCATTAGTCTTCAGAAATAAAATAAAAAAGATTAAAAATTAATTCAAATTAATTAAAAGCTAAAATGTTGGCAAGGATGTAGAACAACTGGAACTCTTATACATTACTAGTGGGAATATAAAATGTTGAAAAATTCTTTGGAAAAGAGAGTGGTACTTTTTTTCGGGGGGAAGGGGTGCATGGTCTGGGTCTTCTCATGGAAGGCAAACATTCTACCACTGAACCACTCATGCATCCCTGAGAGTGAATGCATTAAAAAGAGAGTGATACTTTTTAATACAGTAATCCAGCAACTCTACTCATAGACATTTTTCTAAAATAAATAAAAATGCATTTTTTATAATAAAAAATGTTCATAGCATCTTTATTCTCGATATCCTCAAATTGGAAACAACCCAAATATCCTTCAATAGAAGAATTTATAAGCAAGTATTGATATGTTTTTATAATGAAATATTACTTAGCAATAAAAAAGAAAAAACTACTGATATTTGCACCAATATGATAGATATCAAAAACTTTATGTTGCATAAAAATATCTGTATTTAATTCAAGTATCAGCAAAAACAATTGGTGGTAAGACAAATCAGAATCGTGGTTGTGTATGTAGAGTTGAAATTGGCTGGAGCTAAAGGAAATTTTTATATCTTAAATGAGGTGATGGTCACACAGGTGTATATACACAGCTGTTTATTTTTGTTAAAACTCATCAAATTGAAATTTAAGGTCAGTGCATTTTATTATATTTATATCTTAGTTCCCCTCCTTAGTAAAATCCCACATACTTATGTTTATACAGCTTGCACACAGACTGGCTCTGGTTTTTATCCAAATGTCCAAAGGGTGTTCTCATTCTCCAGGAAAGAAGAAGCGAGGTGCAAAAGCTTAGCAGTCGAAGTCCAATCTGGCTTCAATTTTGTCTCTGTCAATTACTTCGCTTGGCAATTGGGCTGTTACTTAACCTTTCTAAGAAAATTTTTTCTCATTTTGCAGACAGTGAAAAATAACATCTAACTCAGAATTGTTGAAAGAATTAAAGATTTTGAATGTAAGTATAGTGCTAATATCATTTAGGCACTCAGCAAATGTTGGTGCCATTTCCTCTTCTAGGTTCAGGAAAGCTAGAGGAAAATGTCCTCAAAACAAAAACAAAAACTGACGTAGTAACTTATGAGTTTTTAAATAATTCTTTATTATTTACTATTTTTAAAAGTTCTCTTTCACTTTGCAACCTATATTTGTATTCCTTAGAGCATTTTCAGAATTCCATGTTTATAATCCCTTGGTCTCTCATACGAAAGAGGATCCTGTAAGTCTCACAATCTTATGAGTTCCTGGTTATCATTCCTCACCTCCTCTATGGAACAAATAGAGCAAATTTGAACAAGCAGAATGCTCTGTTGGGGATATCATTTGGAGCATAATGTGGTCTCCACACAGACATGAGTTCATAATTTTCTTTGTATAGATTATCTAACCAAGCAATGAGGAAACAGAAAAACATGTAGAGTTTAATTGATAAAATAGAAAAGATCAAACACATTTCAGAGAGTAAAGCGAACCTTCCCTTCAACTGGAAATGTTCCTAATTTGGAAACATCTGAAAATGATTTGCTTGTGAGATGTTCAAGTTCAGGAATGGAATATGGACCTTTTCTAAAAACACTTTATCTGCATTGTGGTTTATAATGTAGACATGTCAGAAATACTCTATAAGAAGTTTTAGGAAGAGGAAAAAGCCATCTGGCCCATCATTCCCAACTCTCTGTTTTAGTTTAATCCTTCTGCCTGCATTTTCACTCTGCCCTTTAATCCCTTCCTCTTCCAGAAAAAGACGGAGGTGCTTATTGAACTCATTTATACTATTGCCTTCAACAGCCTACTCTGGTAACCTTTTCCATATGTTTCTTTAGCCTTCACTTTAAAGTAGCAGCAAAGATGCCTACCTTCCTTCAGGTATTTCTATATTCTCAACATGCCAGGTTTGGTCGCTAGGCTTTTAACTATTTCAAATAAGAAATATTCCATTTCTATCTATTTGTTTTAGTTTTTAAATAGTCCTTATTTATTTTAATGTATTCATTCAATGGCAGATTGAAAAGATCCTTCAAAATGCTGTTACGGTTTCACAAATTCTTCCCCACCCACTTTTCCTGATTTGGAAGGTTTTGCCATATATTACATGTATAATATACATGGTCATGAATATTAGTCAAGATATTAGTAGTAACAAACAACCTCAAAATTTCAATCCCACTGTTTTCATTCAGGGGTCTAGGAGGGTGGAGGTCCATGTTGACACATGCTTGCACGAACACCCCATCAGGGCAAGGGGAATAAGCTGATAGTCACTGGCGCTTAATTCTTCCCCCTGGAAGTAACACATTTCACTTTTGCTTATATTTTATTGGCCAAAGCAAGTCAGATTACCACAAGTGTTAAGATAGAGAAGCAGGAAAGAGGCATTCTAGGAATATTCGGTGAACAGCTCTAAGGACTAACATTCTAAGTACTGATTAATATATAATAGACGAGATATCACAAGTTGATGCTGCTTATTTGAAGAATATATTAGTGCCTGGCTAGGATTAAAATCTCTGCATGTTTGAATGTGGACAATGTGCCCAGAAGTGGCTTTGTATTGCTGATAAGTCAGAGCCAACTTGCAAATGCTGCAGCTATAGAAGTGATATCTTTGCTGCTAAAGGTACTTATTTTCCTAATTTTCCTGAGTCTAGATCTGTAGGTATTGCAGTCAATATAGAAGAATATCATAGGTCATCTTTCTACTGAAGAGAGGATAAGAGGAAGATAATTAGAAACATCCCCTATAAGCAAGCAGCTCAAACACAGGAAAGAAAGCAAAAAGGCAATGAGTATTAGTATTAGACAAATCCACATGGTAGCACAGCTCTTTTTAATACTCAGATCCCAGACCACTGGAAATTGTATTTCTAGGGAACTTTCCTGTTTTTAAAACACATTTACATAAACTATCCATTCAATAGCTTTTATTGAATATTGCAGAAAGTAGTAATGTCTTGTAATATAAAAAATACCAATGGTTTCCTTGCCAATGAGATAAAACAAGTGGTCCAGTGGCTCAGTGCTCACACCAGACAAATAAGCTATCAACTAAAATATAATAAATGCTACACTGGAAAAATGTAGAGAATGTTTAGTAAGAACATAAATGATGTATCTCACATATTGGGGGTCAGGTTTTCTAGAGGCTTTAAGTCCTAACTTTTGTGTTAAATGACATGGAAACCATGCCTACAAGAAAAATGAAAGGAAGGCATCCCAGACCAAGGGAAGAACATTTATGAAGATGCAGTCTTGATGACATGTGATCAAGAGACAACTGATAGTAGGTGCAGAATTTAAGACTTGTAGCAAAACTGTGGGTGGGTGGGTGTGGGGGGAACATGCAAGCCAAGTTTAGTATGGTAGAATGTTTTTCTAGAAATGGAACATTATTGCGAAGTGTGGAGATACATTTCTAGCATTGTAGGTTGGTGGTCACTCTTGCATTCTTTTAAAATCTACTGATGCTACACATACCCTTGGTCTATGGTATCATTAGTTGGTCCATCACTTTAGGGTGTAGGGCAGTTTATGAAGTCTTACATGGTGCTAGAATATTTGCACCATGTCCCAAATATTCACTGCTCCCTACCTTCTTTCCACTTGACAAGAGACCTCAAGATATTTTTAAGTTTGCATTTTTTACAATCAACATGATATTCTGTTTCTTTGCAGCTGGTCCAGCACTATTATTTGCCCAATATCAATTAGCCATTATGGGTCAACATTTTCCAGAATACAACATAAATGCCAAGAGAAAATACATAGTGTCATAACAGCACACATTGCAAGGCCCTCTCATTTCAGCATAGCACAGCACCTCATTCGCTGAGAACATTTGCAGGATGAAACATTCTTGCTCATTAGCCTGAGGATGTTGTCAAGCCTGCAGCACAATCTCTTACTGACTGATAACGTAGATAGCCCTCAATGTGTGAAGAAATATATGAGAGTCAACTAGTATTCAAAATGCCTCAAAATAATTTGGTGCAGGTTGTGTCATGTCACCAATTCCCTGCCTGGAAAAAAAAATCTTCACATTATTTACCATGGCATCACAGGGCTTCTAAAATTTGCTTCTGCTAACATTTCCAGCTTCTTCTCCAGCTATGCATATTATGCTTTAGCTATAGTGGACTACTTGCCAATTTACTAAGTACAGCAGTTGCCTTCAGGTCACTGTATTTTTTCTTGTGAAAAAGCTGTTTTCTCAGCACAGAATACAGAATACGTTCTTTCCATACATTCCTCTGTTTCAAGCTTCAGGCTGAATGACATCTCTACCATGAAGAACTATTTCTACCCTGGAATCAGAACAAATCACATCTTTCCTTTTGCTTTTACCCCTAGTATAGAACTTACAGCATTTTGGCTTGTTTGTTGGGGTAGAGGATACAGTCAAGCCCCATAGCTTACCAGAACTAATTTTGCAGATCTGTTCACTTAAGAACAGCCTGTTACTGTTCCACATGTGTAGCTGCTAAAGAAAGAATGAACCAAGAGGTGGATCACTTTTTATGTGAAAGTGTGGCAACATGCTAGCTGAGCTGCAGTGGAGCTCAGCAATGACGGGGAGCCGAGTTAAACGTTGTTGACTAGTCACATCTAATTATTTCCTAGAGGGCACAGAGGACCCATGGAAAAGAAACTGAACTCTGTTCTCAGGTACAAGTGTATCGGAAGGGCTAAAATTGTGGGAGTAGTGGAAATTAGATTAAGAAAAGAACAAGAAGATCCCTATGAAGAAAAAATGAATTACATTTATACTGACCTAAGTGTGGATGGAATGTGGTCAGGGTTGATACTAAGCCACAATGCCTGGAAAAATGTGGTGTTTAAATACTTGCTCTCTCTATCAATCTTCCTGGAGTTACCTGTAACACCGAGAAGGAGAGGTTATGTGCAGCAAACTGAAGAAAACACCACATAATGTACCCAAGCAACTCGTTTTGCAACTTTCCCCTCCTTCTTTTCTTCCAAAGACCAGGATTTCAGATGGGAAAATTGTCTCTCTACAAGACAGAGAAGCAGTGAGCATGGAAGTCGAGAGTAGATCAATACCACCATATGGATGGATTGAATAAAGCACTGTCAGGTCATTAGATATATGCTAGAGACATGTGTCACTACATCAGACCGTGTTACAGGAAAAAGAAGCACAGCTGCTACAGCAGAGGTGCTGGCAGAATTGGGGATTGAGTAGGAGACAACATCATCCTTTGGACACTTTCATGGCATAATAAGAAAGGAAAAGGAAGAGTTGAATTCCTACAGTTTGGTAAGTGGATGATGAGTGGCTCTTGAGCCAAAGCAGTTGGGTGTAAACTCTTTAAGTGAACTTACCAAAGAGACATTTACACACTAAGAGACATTTACATTGCCTGAGTATTATTAGAAGTGTGTTTCATAGGTTTCCATCATCGTATGCTATGTTCAAAAAGACATGGCCAATCTCTAATTCTTCTATCCTCCAATAGTAAGCACTAGATACAATTTTTTTTTAATTTAAAATAGTCAAAGATATGCAATCCTAACCTACAGGGATAATATTGCCATTTTGGCTAAAATCTTCTAAAATTTAATTTTAAATTGATTTTCTGTTTCTTATTGATTGACTTAAATCACATTGACTTTATCTGAGGTAATGACAAAAAGCTCCATTATAATGACCTTTTATTATTTCTGGAATAATATCTCCAGAAATCTGGAATAATATCTTTGAGAGATATAAGAAACCTGGCTCTTTACATATTCTGACCCATATTTAGCTAAAACCTGAAACCTGTGCTATTCAAAATGTAGTTTATTACCCAGAAGTTTGGCAGAAATTTCTTTCACTTTCATCCTTTCATTTTTCTTTATAAAAAAATTATGAAAGTTATAATATAGAGCAATTAATGAATCCCAGATTTTTTCAACACAATTTTCCCATTTACCAATTTTCTGTTGGTGTATCTGGGCCATACGCTGATCTCAACTCATTTGAAAGATTAAAACTTTTGATAAATTGAGTCCAGTGGTTTCATATTTCAGAAATGAAATGAGCATGTATCTCTCTTTCTTACAATTTTATTCTGAAAGTATTGATTCCAAGTATAGAATCAATAACTGAAAGCTATCAATTTCAACTGCGTTGAAGACCAAACATTCATGAAATAAGTCAATACAAGAATCACAAGTATTATTTCATAAATGTTTTGTTCTCAATATAAATGGGCTATTCTAGGTAGACAAAATAAAGTTTAATGAATATAATTTCTAGAAAACCACATTACTTATTTCTCTACTGAAAAAAGAGAGAGAAAATTGTAAGAAGGTGGAGCAGAAGGAAAGGGAGAAAAGCACACTACAAAGCAGGAATTACTTTCTGTATACTATAGAGTATGTCAATATTTTAAAAATATATAAATATACGTATATATATACCACCATCAATGCTTATGACTAGTTGAAAATCACTGTAACATTGTAAAATATTAAATTTTATTATAAACTCTAATTACATTGTGGAGGTTATTTTTCCCTGCCAAAGTTTAGTGTGGCTGAAAAAAAAATTAAATAACCTGTGAGTATCGATAGCAGAGTAATCCTGTTTGCAAAACCATGAATAACAAATTTTCACAAAATTTGTTTGTTCTATAATGAAGATCTTTCACTCTCTGTGATTAAATTTTGGGCATTTTTTCCCTGTTATCCCCTAGAGTTTAAAATCACAGATTTATTTTAATGGTGCAACTAATGAATTATCGATCAAAGAACAAGGTACAGTATTTTAGGCATTGGAATTTGTGTTTTAGAAATATGAGACCAATTACTATTTCTACAATATTCTGTATTTATTAAATCTCAGTTAATTGAAGAGTTTGAGTAATAAAGGTTTTTTTTATTCTTTGAAAAATCTGATGAATTCAGAGTTAAGCAAGACACTGTTCTGATACTTATTGAAGATATTTCTAAAATTTGTTAGAACACTTCCTTGTCTTAGTTAATACACTTGTGATCACAATTCACTGTCTAATATCCAAGTCCTTATATAATCCAAGAATAAGTAGGAATACAAAATATAAATAAAGTTTCAGATATTGGAAGTTTATCTGAATGTATGCTTAGCTTGAGAGATACAATAGGAAATAGAAATTGTATCGCTTAGAAATAAAATTAGATTTGTTTGTTTTGCTCATCTTTCATTCATTCAATAATGCAAATTATTATTGTGCCAGGACCTGCTGAAGACCTGGCAATACAGCAATGAACAAAACTGACCATATATGCTGCTGTTAGGCAGTTTGTAATCTAGTGAATCACTTTTGCCAATCTTTTGAAACCAGAAGAGTTTAAAACATACCCTCATCACCCAAATTGTCTGTGCATTTGAGGGTGCTAAATAAAATAAAATAAAGGGGGACCGATTAAAAATTAAATTAAATACTAACAGCTGCATATTTATTAAAAATACTGGATATCTGCTATGTGCTAGTCACTGCCATATGCACAAACTTGCATGTGTATTTTCAGAGAGGAAACGTATGAGGGGGTTGCAGACAATAACAGCAAGTTGAAGTGAGACGACATCTTGTCCTATGGTGTTCACGCTAGTAAGTGAGACATATCTGTAAACAGAAAGGGTCAATGGCTTATGCAACTCATAAGAAGAGCGCTCCAGGATAGTCTACAGAAAGAGGTTAGGAAATGCTTCAGAGTGTTACAGGATGTCTAGGTAAGGCAGAGCCTATAGTTAAAAGCACAGGCACCAAATCAAGTACAATAGTGAATTCTGCTGCTTAGCTGGTGACCTTGAACAAACTACTTTACCTTCTTACCTTGTAAAATAAGGCCAATACTATCTGACTCATTAGGATTGTTGGAAGGATTAAATTTAGTATGCTGTATTTATATATATCTTAAGCTTAACCCAATACCTGCCAGTTAATAACTTTTAGCCAATACCATCATCTTCATTACCGTCATTGTTATACTAATTATGAATTTATGATGCAAGTCTGGTTTTGTTTTTGTTTCTGTGTTTGCCAGTTTTCACTCGATGCTTCCTTACTCTCTCTTCAATTTGCTTTCTCTTCCAAGATTTGGCTCTTTTAGTTTTTCCCAGAGCTAAGCTTGGTCCCTATTGTTTTGTACAGACTTTCAAGCATTCACAATGCAATCCTTTCTCAAAAGCTTAGCAGCTGCCCTAAGGCTGTATTGTTAGGAAATCTCTAACACTAAGGACCCATTGCCTGACACCTAGTTTAAAACAGATAATGGGTTAAAAAATAAAACAATGCTGTGGAAATGCAGCGCATCTAAGGATAGCTCTATTTACACACTTTACCTCATTTAGTCTTTACAACAATCCTCCAAGCAAGGTCCTACTATCCTCATTTTGTAAATAAAAAACCAAGACTCAAATCTGTGGAGTACACTGAGTAGCGATTGGCAGAGCTGTGATCTGAACTTGGGTATAATGGATCCCCCAAGTTCAGGCTTTTTCCTCTATGCTTTCACATTATAAACACCCAATACGTAAGAATCCTTTCCTGACTTTCATTCTGCAACTCCACTCTAGCCGCCTAACCACAGCCTTTACTCTAACTCAGGTTCACTCTTCAAGACCGAAAGTGTTACAGAACTTTCTGCAAAGAAGCCCATTATACTGAACCAGCTGAACTCAGATTTGTACAGGTGACAGGATACCTGGGTGCCAGGATGGTTTTCGTGAACCATCAAAATTTTGTTTTGATTTTTAACTTTTAATTGAAGCAGAACATACATTTTAGAAAAGTACACGAAATCTAAGCCAATGAATGATCACAAAAGGCACAGATCTATGTGGGTCCTGCTAAAGAAATGGAAAATTACAAGCCCCCTAGAAGCCCCCTAGTGCCCATTCCATATCGCCATCTCCTCTCAATACCGTATGGTTTGACATATTGCCAGATAGACATTTTGACACTAAATCAGGTACAACTTATGCTGTATAAACATTTTTATGCATGTGGCAGCAAGTGACAAAATATAAGAAAAATAATGAAAGGAAAAACTTAAAGTTGAAAACCTCTTATAAAAAAAAAACTAGTTTTTTCCCTGAGAATTTAGAAAAAACTACCATTATATAATGCTGCTAGGGATTCACCTGAACCCAGTTAATGGAAGGCTGGGATCTATAGAAATCTTGAGAACCACTGAGCAGACCAGTTTCCCAGAAAGCCAGAGGCACCAGGAAACAAACTGCACATGTCTTAGTGCTGGAAGCTGGCTCCTTTGTACATTCTGCAATTGGGCTCCTTCAAAGGCTTCTACCACCCACCCCAGGGCTCTACTGCTATTTTCCCCCCTCAGCCTTTCTTGTTCACTTTGATAGGTATGCTTCTGGAAATCCAAAGGTACTTTTAATATGCTCAGCATCCATCCATCTGACTTAAGAAAACATTTAGACTCCATTCTTAAATATTTTCCACCAAGGTTTGGCCAAAATGTTATTTTGAATAGGCTCTTTCTCCAAGGCGAAAGTTTCCTGTGTCATTCTCTCTCTAGGTAATTCCTTTCTCTAGTAGGATCCTTTAGGTCACTTTCATACTCTCTCTCTCTCTCTCTCTCTCTCTCTCTCTCTCTCACACACACACACACACACACACACAGACAAACATATACACACATGCAGGAATCAATAGTGGCAGGCACTTGGTTTCTAGGTACTACTAGTCGAGAAGATTCAGTACTCGAGCCAAAATAGTGTGTTTCATTGAACAGGGTGGTTTTAGAAATAAAATGTATTATCTCACTTGGTTGATAAAGATAGTAGAGCCAGTCATGGATTCCCCATTTCAGTTTTAATTCAAAAGAACTTCTGTCTGACAATTGCCTCCCTACTATTCTTTGTATGTAACCCGTTTTTGATTCATCTTATTTTTTTTTCTTTCAGCTTGGTTTCTAAACTCTTCCTTGTAAGCAGACTTTCCTTGTAGATAAAGGGAGAACACCTACTTTTAGCACTCATCAATACTTGTCTTGCTTTCAAGTGATTTCTAACTGACTCTAGAATAAAGAAAATCTTGGAGTGAGCACATACCCTGGAATCCCAAATAAATTGCCAGAAAAGAGAAATGCTTTGCAGAACCATCTTGTTCTGATGAACTCTGAGATACCAGTAAATCCTCCCCCAGTGGCTAACTCTGACCCCAAGCAATCTGTTTTTAGTTGTTGCAATGGTTTTTCATGATGAGAATAACTACTTTGACTTGAAATCTCATAAAGCAAACAATCCTCTGAGATCACTAAAAGAAATAATAATAGGAAGATTATTCCAAGTAATACAGTGGAATTTGTCTCAAAACCTATTTTTAAATTTGCAGAGTTAAATTAGGAGAACCGTCAAGATTACCTAGTTTTCCAAGAAAATATTTTCATGACAAATAACACAGAGAGATCTCCCAATTATTATTATTATTGCAAAGAGATATGGAACATGTTCACAAGTATGCTGTGAACTGTCATAAATAATTAAAATGAAATTTCTCTTGTCCAAGGGCAATACAGAAATTGCACTTGATAATGAAATCTCCATGTGGTTTTATCTTAATCTTTTCAATTTATTGAGCAGCAAAAGTCACTGGACTCTATTGGTCTTTCTTGTTGGTAACATATTTAGTGGAATTTTACTAAGTGTATTTAAATTATCAACATTTCACAAATAATGAATGTTCAGCAGCAGACAAGATGCTTCCCTGAAATGAATACATACTATGTGTGGGTGTTACAGATCTAGAAAAAAAAGTTAGTTACTTACTGATAGGCCCTCCTAGACCAGTGGTGACAGCTAAGTAAACTTGAGGGGCCCTTTGCCTCCAGCTTTTGAGTATTTCCAGCTGTTGATACCAAATACCCTCTATTTCTCCATGTGGAACGGTCACTTGTTCTCCCATTCCCCATTTATATATGTATGCATGTATGTATTTATTTATTTATTCATTCATTCATTCATTTATGCTGCAGGAAGGACCTGGGTGATGAATTATAGAGGGGGTCCAATTGGCTCTGTTTGTCCTCCTTGGCCTGCTCCGTGCATACTAAGCTCTGTGGAATATATGTAGGTAGCCATCCAAGGACAACACCTCGCAGCCAGGAAAAATTCCAGCTCAGCAAAACAAACTTGGAAATGCAGTCATCTGCTTAGCAAAGAGGCTGAAGGTTCTGTCGTCCAAAGAAAGCTGTAATGTGAATCTCTGCATTCAGGAATAAGAGTTGTCCTAGAAGCCTTGCAGGGTTCCCAGTTATGTAGAAGTGTCTGTTAGTACGCCCACAGAAACTGCTTCTTTTTGATAACCGCATGGGAAAGTCATGCAAGCTGTACTTAAAATGACTCAGATCAGCTAGAGAGATTCAGGTTTTGGCGTTGATTTTAAGATGACTCGACGTGCCGTCATTTTTCTAATGCCAAGTTTGTGCAAATGTGTGTGCAATAAAAATTACAGTAGAGATTTAATATTGTGGTTCATTCTTTTTCTCAAGATGCAACCAGTGCTCTTGAGAACAAACCAGTGCTCAATGAATGGTGTATGCATGAGCTCCACGTGTTACAACAATCAATCAAGTTATAGTTTACATAGCATAGCAGTTGTAATGGCTGCATATTATTTTGGTACATTCACCAGGGTATTTCAATTTGTGAAAATGAAGGTTGTCATGAATACTGAAAGCTAAATGTCAAAAATAAATCTGCATGTACATACTTCTACAACTTTGGTTACCAGTAAATAGAATATAGATAGCCAAGAGTTAACACTAACCAGTAGAGAAATCCAAATAGATAGCCAAGAGTTAACACTGTGGGAAACTGCGGGACATAACACTAACCAGCAGAGAAATCCAAGGAGAGATTATGCCATTATTCATACATTAGGTACTTTGATTTCACCTTCTGAATTTCAATTCAAGGAGTTTAAGATAATTTGTTTTGAGACTGAGACATTTCAGGGTTAAGTTAAAATCTGTTACTTTCATAATTTTCTTGGATTTTTTATCACAGACTGAAAGGGAAAACTTCCTAATGAGGAAAGTAAAAGTCGAAACATTCTACCACATTTTCCAGACATATTTACAATCTTCAATGAAATTAAGGTGTGCAAGTGTGCTTGCTGAAAATCAGCAGCTATTTACAAGACGATTTAACAGTGCCTTATCATCCATATACATTTCCCAATTAAAAAAGTATATTTTTCTTTCCTTTTAAATTAATTCCTTGTCACTTCATTCTTCTCTTTGGTTGAAACCTTAAAGCCAATTTGTCAGATTTCTTGAATTCTGATTTTTTGTGTAATTTAATAAAGGTGAGCAGCAATTGTTGTTTCTGATGTCAAATTCATCTCAAGAGGCATAATTACTTATTTGTAACTGAAATGAGAGGTTTTAGAGCAAAATCTGCAAAAGTATTGTACCCACTCACAGTTTGTTTGTTGTTGTTGGTTGGCGGAGTTTTCTTTTTTTAATTCTTACTTCTGTACCTTAGAGAAATTAGCATTATTGTTTTTGCTAAATGCCTCTATTGTGTAAATTCTTTATTGATGAAATTGCAAAGCTATTAAATTTAATATATTCTCCTTTTCCTAAATCAAATGCTCGACTATGGGAAAAAGTTAAATTTGATTCAGACCCATTACACACACACACAAACACACACAAACACACAAATATCCCATTTTTTGTTTGCCAAGCTTTATTACCTTATTTTTCATTGTGAACCTAATTTATTTCCCAGATTCCAAACTTAAAACCTTGCAGCAAAGATTTTTTGTTGTTTTAGAACTCATTTAATTACCTTATGCCCTAAATTTGGAGGTCTAGTACCACCGTGCTTTAATGATCTTAAACCACAGAGTTAAATAGAAGTGCTGACCTCTAACAGGACTGAATTGTCTTGTTCCAATCTGGGTACATGTAAGACACATGGCAATTTGTGAACATGACTACAAATATGGATGTACAAATAATGTTGCCAACATTTAAAAATATTTTGGTCTCTCCCCTTTAAAAACATATACATATATGTATGTATGTACGCAGCTTCATCCAAAAGTGCATACAAAAACTATAGTAGGCTGGTGTGTCCATCAAGGTATGGAGAAAAGTGAATTGAATTTGCACACCTACAAATACAAATGGAAGCTCCAAATTTATTTATTTTTTTGTTCTTTAAATACTTTATCTGAAATATATGCCAGGGAGGGCAAGAGAAATGCTTTCAACAATTTCAAATAAGGCAACAGTGTGATGTTTGAGTATGCAATGACACATAGCATGACAAGCCGAAACAACAAAAAGAAAGGAAGGAAAAATTTAGGATTACAAAAAATGGCCCTCTTATTTGCTGTTTTCCCCTTTCTGAAGCTTTTCTTTGCTGCACTTCTCTTTTCCTCATTACTGAATCTCCCCCTTTTCTAGTAAAATCAGCAATGAAATAGTAAGCACCTTCTCCTACCTCTGCTTTTTGGCCCTCTGTCTCCTTCTCATGTGAATTTCCTCAGTGGAAACCCATTCTTAGCTCCTCTCAGATCACAACTTTACCTGCAGTGAAGGCAAGTGGGTGGGTTGAGATGAAAAGAAGAGCAGGGGGCCAGGTCAGTAGCCTAAATGGCACCCAACACCTCACCTGCGGGATATAACCACGACACTCTGAAGCCCTGTGTTAACTGACACAGACTGGGTTATCAACACTCCAATTGGAAACTGTATCCTTTGGCACTGATGGGAAAATCCAGGAAATCAAATCTTTATTTAAAAAATGAGGATTTCTCAGAGTGTAGTCCCCAAACTCAAGAGTTATGCAGGAGGAGTTTTAGAAGAAAATGCCATTCCCTGAAAGTTAGTGTCTTTCCTTAGTGGTGCCTGGGATGTGGCAGGTCTGACTGCCCCTGGCATGTCAGTCACCTTCTCAGGGCTACGCTTTCCTTGTCTGTTCAAATGGTTGGAAAACATCATCTTGGAGGTCTCTTTCAGTGTCAGAATTCTCTGTTTCTATCCTGAATCTGCCTTTGAACAAAGACATCTCAGGAAAATAACAGCGTCTCCGTGTTTCATATTTTTTTCTGGAGCCCAAAGGCAATTTCTGAGTTGTATGAGACTGAAACGGGCAGACAGAGGTTTTGTCATACTCACCCGACTGGCAGCCCTGAGGGTCCACACTGCCTGGGTTTCTTTTTCTGTCATGTTGCCCCTGAGCTGGCCAAGATCCATTTCTGCCTCATGTCCCATCACAACTCACTGCCAAGCCTTTCATTATCAGACTCAGTGCTTTTCAGGAGCCACTCTGAGAAACTACTTAATATCAGAGTACTAATGTAAGAACGCATTACTCTTCTCTGAGAGCATATGTGTATTTTCATGGGGGCCTTACCTCCCTCAAAGTGACTTCAATTTTATGAATTTATTAAGACCAAACAAAGTTATGGGACATGGAGGGAAATTATGGCTGGGAGAGCAGGCCTAACTGTGCCCTCTGAATTTCACTTCAGAGCCTCATAACACTCCTACTTAGCATACTCAAGCTCAACGAGCATAAAGGGGCATGGAGTGCCAGACGAGCCCTGAAACCCAGACGTACCAGTCTGTCCAAGAACATCAACCAGTTTCATTCCTCTACCCCATAAGGTCTGTATCCCTTTCCTACGGGAAGAAGCTAAAACAGTCATCACCCATATATCCCTGAAGGTTGGGAGAATGATCAAATGAGATGGAAGAAGTGTAAGAGAGAAATTAGCATTTAACAAAGAATTATGATACTGATTCATTATATAGAAATTTCTATTTAGTTTCTACTGTATCAGAATAGCCAGAAGGAAATATCGGAAATTGTTGAGCTATAATCCAGCAGTCCTGCCCTTTGATAATGATTGTATAGCTATATAACAACAACAAAAATAAATCAGCCATCCACATTTGTATGGATCTACTTCTGGACATTTTATTCCATTCCACTGATACATATGTTTACCTCTGACAATACTACATTGTCTTAATTAACTTATTTTTATTGTATGTCTTTAAATTGGGTTGAATGCAATACTAGGCATCAATAAAGGGGAATTAAGGGGCATGGGATGTTTTAAGTTTTCTTTTTTCCTTTTTATTTCTTTTTCTGGAGTAATGCAAACGTTCTAAGATTGATCATGGTCATGAATGCAAAATCACATGATGGTATTGCGAACTATTGAGTCTATACTTTGGATGCATTGCATGGTGTATGAATATCTCAATAAAATTATGTCTGAAAAAAAAAGATGCAACTCAATTAGAATTTTTTAAATTTGAAAAAAAGGGCATGGTGGAGACGATTTAATAATTTTGATTGGACATCATTGTTTTCTGGGTCCCAGTCTTTTTTTTTTTCCTTTCTCATAAGAAACTGTCTCAAATATCAAAATTAAAAAAAAATTCAATTAAAAAATTTAATATATAAACACATAATTTGAAAGATAAGGACTTAAAATATGTGATTATGTAAGAAAATTTGTAGACACATTGATCAAAATCCTCCATAATTAATAGATTTTAGAGAGCTTTTAGGACTTTATCTTTCCATAAGATTACTGGTTGAGTATTTTAGTAGCCAGTGCGTGTTTATGTATTCTCTGATGTTTGCCTAGACATTTATGAACCTATGATAAGGCTTGTATACCTCTTTGTCAGCTTAAGAGAGCTCTTTCTATTTCATGAAATGATGTGCATTAATCTGCTGAGTAAATGTGCCCTGACCTCATATAGCTCATGTTTTAATGCTTTTATGTTGACAGTGAATTAATTTTACTCTTAACTGTTCTTTCTGGTCACCATACTTTACTGGAAGAAATTCAAATTTTGGCCTTAATAACTACCTGAAAAGTGGTAATCCTTCATTGTAGAGCAATTCATACATAGACAAACCAAAGGAGCCATCCTATAGAGTGTTTAAAGCATAAATTTGTAACTCCCACTAAGCTGGGTTCAAAATCCATCTTTGCTATTAACAATGTATCATAGGAAAGTTATGTAACCTTTCTGAGATAAACCATTGTACTTATTACTATGTGCTCCTGTGAAAAATCAGCCCCACCTTCTTTCCACTGAAATTTCCCTTTCACATTAGAGTATACTAACATTCTTATTTAGTTGTAGGAGTGGTTTCCACACTTGTAATTCAGTTCAACTCTACAAACATTTAATGGGCCCTACCCTGAGCTGGGAGTGGAGAAAGTGTGAAAAGATCCCTCCTTTCATCAACCTTATTATCTAATTGTGGAGTTCCCCACAAATTCCCCTGTTCATCTTCCTGATTTGTGTCTGTGTTTTTGTGTGGTGTGTGTGGTGTGCATGTGAATGATCCCCCAAATGCTTTAATCATAATCAAATTCTGGGCTGCAGTGTCCTTAATAACTCCCGCTCTATTTCTTCTGGAAAAGCTGCTCTAGACACATTTTCTGGCATAAAGAATCTCTTTAACCCTGGTCTCAACCTCTGTTGAGAACTTCCTCACATTTATAAATGGTTGGTTGTGTGTTTTCCTTGATACCATTTAACTGCTGACCCCGTTTCTGCCTCACCTCTTTGGACCTGTGTCTTGGTTAGAAAATCTGGTTGGCTGGCTCCATTAGGGTTTCTCCCAAGAGCCCTCTGATGCTGGGATCCATACACTGCAGCCCTTACATGAGTGACTATGCCTATTTGAATCTATTATGCACCCTGAAAAGCCATGTTTTAATCCTGATTTAATTTTTTAAATCCTAATTCAATACTATAGGGCAGAAATTTTGATTATATTATCTCCATGAAGATGTGGTGGACCCAAGTATGGGTGTGACCTTTTGATTCGATGGAGATGTGACTCTCCCCATTCCAGGTGTGTCTTGATTAGTTTACTGGAATCCTTTAAAAGAAGAAACATTTTGGAGAGAGCCAGAAATGACAGAGCCCACAGAAACTTCAGAACAGAGCCAACACAGATGCTGACACTTGAAGAACTGAGACATGGATATTTGGAGATGCTTAGAGCCCAGTAGATGTTACTACGAGATGTTAAGTAAGCCAGAACCTGGAGGGAGCCAAGGGAAGCCAAGAGATGAAAACCAGCCCTGGAGAAGCAAAGTGACAACCCCCACAGGAACAGAGGCTGAAAGCAGCAGGGCCCAGGGGCAAGAGATCAACAGATTCCAGCCCAGTGACTTCCCAACTGACAGCTTTCCAGACTTGCCAGCCTTGTTTGAGTTAAGGTATCTTTCCATGAATGCCGTAGTTTGGACATTTTTATAGGCTTAGAACTGTAAACTTGTAACTTATAAATTCCCCTTTTTAAAAGCCATTCAATTTCTGGATATCCATATTGCATTCCAGCAGCTTCCAAACTCAAGTTCCCATATTCTGAGTCTTTGCTTCTCTTGGAAGAGTAATGGGACAAATAAAAATTCAGTATATCCTTCATTTAAAGAACACTGTGTGTACAACAAGACTTCATCATCATTCTAGTGAGCTGGACCCGGGCAATCCCTTACCAGTAGGAGTCAGGCAGACAAGATGCCAGTGAGGTTCGCCCAGAGGAGATGGTAGTGATTGTGGAGAACTGGGGTCAGCAGCCCCTCATGCCAGCAAAACTCATGGTATCACAGACCCAACATTGCCATTATCACCTAAGTTTTCAACAGAAGTGTGAGATCTAGATTGCAAATTATAAAATCTCCATAATTAAATTTTGGTAATATATATGTTTTAAAAGCTTAATTATGTTCACTAAAACAGTATCTCTGTGTGTCATTGCTTTCAAAAATCCCTTTACACATTCAGAGACATTTTTTAGTCTCTATACTTATTCTAGTAAAGATGTAAGACAAGACTGAAGCAGGGTTCTACTCATCCAACCTGGGAAAATGCCAAGAAAATGCATATATACAAACTCATTGTTTTTCCTGGGCCAGTCTTGACACCTGAATTGGACTGTCTGGAGATAATTTGAAGGTCATGCGTTTTGTTTATGTGCACAAACCAAATATTACTGTGAATCAAGCCAGACCAATAAAAACTGTCATCAAACCACATTATTTCAGATTCCACAGCAGGGCTTTCAGAGATTTGAACTTCAGTGACATGCATTTGACTTAAATGGGGGGATTTAAGAAATAACCCTGAAAAACCAAAAACTATATGACTGGAGATACTGCTGAGGACTTTGTCTTTTGCCTCAGTTAGGAGCCCCAAACTCAACATATCTGGCTTTGGAGCCAGATTAGGGATGTTCATTTCAACCTTAAATGCCAAGAAAAGCTCCTTCTTCAAGTAAACCCAAAGGTGGATTTTAACCTTATGAACAATGAGACTTTGGTAGCTCACTGTACACTATACTCTGCAGAGCCCCCTAGGTTTCACAGAGGTCTTTCAAGTTGGGGTGAAGAGCCAATGGGCAGGGGACCAGGCATTTAACTTGTACTTCAACCAAAACTACTCTGTATTAACATTTCATGCAATGTGTAACTTGTCAGTGTTATGAAAGAATTAAACAGCCCTTCAGAAAACCACTAATTTATTCTATTTCCATTTTCACCCTGGCTGCCAGAAAACTCAGAATTGAACTGAGTAGACTCTTATGTCCGAATATGTAAATTTTTAATCTTTTTCTCAGTCTAATTTATACTATTGTAGCATAGTATTTCTACTTATGTTTTTCGATTTATTTTATATATTCTTAAAATCTAGTTTGAATCCTGTAGAATGAGTTTAGATATTAATAAATAAAATATAAGGACAATGATCACATGTCCATTCATTAAAAAATATATTTTGCACCATCACCATATGCCATGGTTTGGCCACTACTGGATCCCTAAAAGGAAAGGTTTAGGAAATTCATATTTTTCCTAGGTTAATTCTTTAAGAATAAGATAATATTTAGCATGAAAAATAGCTATGATTGGTTGGAAAGCAATGCATGCATTAAGTTTTGATGTGTTTCAAAGACCATCTGAAACAGGACTATCTGAAGAGCATGTTAAAATGCTGATTCCTGCATCTATTTCAGCCTATAGAGCTAGAATGTCTTAGATGGGATACAGAGCCTTACATTTTTATCAAACTTTCCTCAGATAATACACTAAAGATTCTACTGCCCTGGTGGAAAGATCACTGGTCTAGGAATCAGAGAACAGTAACTCTAGGCGGAAATCTGTAAACTGATGGATGCCTTTGGAGTAGGTGACATTTATTGACCCTTGCAGGTCTTACTGACTATAGTGTAAATAAATTGTGAAAAGAGTGACATCTTTTTAATTTACATATAATGTTAGGTGGCTGATATGGATGCAAACAACAGGACAAGTTTAAAACACATTAAGACCAATTCTAGATTTCCTTATCAGAGCATATGATCAGTTCATCAGAGAACATCATAGAAATACAAGAGATCTTTGGTTTAGGTAAAAGGATGTGCCATCATGAATTTTACCATAGAATAAGAGATGCTGGATTTTGCTTCTAATCGGTGAGTTTTGAACAGGTTGAGACTTCCAGCGCCTAGCACAATGCCTGGCACACACATGCCCCAGGGTTCCCTGGGCTGTGTTAAATCTATGGAGGAAAAAAAAATCAAGGTCAATGTGTGCCTTTTTTCTCCTGGCTGTATAGAAATTCTGCTTGTCATCCCAGCTTCATGTGAGCAGTTTGTTTCACATGAGTTGAATGTTGTTTAAACAAGCTGAGTCCCGCATTCCTTTTGTGTGAATAACTGTAGATGACATATTTCAAAGTAAACTAATTAAGACTGGGTTCCCCAAAAGTCTACATTTAAGAAGGCGAGAAATCGAGAGATAGGAAGTGTTGTCTGGGTAAAGGAAACCAACTTGAAAGCCAGTTAGAGTGTTTATTCTCTCCGCTCAGTGTGGTCTGATGACCAAACTGGGATTCTTCTTATGCTAGAAGCAAAGTGGCTGTTTTGGGGGGTAGGGGAGGGTTGTAATTGGATCCTTTCAATTATACAGCAAATGCAGTGACTGTAAATTTTAAAAGGGCTCTCCAGCTTCCACAGTGTCTGCCTATAGTAATACTCTGCTGCAGAAAATGAAATCTTCCAGACTGCCATTGGTTCTGGTCATTTGGATGTTAAATATGGATAATAACTGCAGTGATTTACACTCAAATATTTAGAAAATGCTCTTTAGCAATCCTAACTAAAATCATATGTATATTGTCCAAGCCCCAAATAAGCACTTTCATAAATGTCATTTGTGAGCCTAGAGCTTTCTCTTCTGGCAAGAAATGTATATCGTTTTTGTTGAATATTTTCAATTTGCAATGTATTTTCTCTGGGGACCCTCTTGATTGATTGATTGCTGGAGGGATGGGGAGGTGGATGGGATTTTTCAGATGGTTTAAGTCACTTCTGACTATTACATGGTATGAACCAGGATTTTGTGAATTACCAAGAAGCTGAGATCTGCATTGTGTTTGAGGACTGCCTGGCTTCAAATTTATCACATGATGAAGGATTGTGCTCTCTGATTTATTTGCATTTTTTCACCTTTTATTTCTTTCTTTTCTGTGCAAGCTCTATTAGAATTGCAGAGCATGCCAACACAGGAAGGACATGCCTTTTATTTTTATCATGTATCATTCTTTATCTAAAAGACAAAACTGAGTTGGGGCAACTCTTTGGAAATCTTTTTAGTTTGTACTCAGTCTCAGCGTGGGTCTAAGTCCGACACCAGCCTGGGTAACGGAGGGGTCAGATCTGATTGCTCTTAAAGGTTCACCCACCAACAAGACAGGTAATTTCAGACAAGGCTCTTAACCTCTCAGCTTCAGTTTTCTCAAATTTAAAAAGCAGATGCTGTATAAGACAGACAATCAGTTGACTCTGTCTCGGAAGTCTCATTCAGACAAAGGCATGACTAGCATGACCCAATATTGCTGGGTTGAATCAATAATTGGCATAGCACTTGATGGATCCAGGGTTTTCTGACGACCTTGAATGACCCCTCAGGTAGATGGCCTATAGGGCAACAGAACACTGAATTAGATCTTCTCTATCTGCCATAGTTCACACACGCACTTCTTTTACTTGAACTTCTCAGGGAAGAGCAGGAGATAAACTGCTGTTCCACTGAAGAAATATTCCTTGTTTTTAGCCATGGCTAATTTTTCCCAAATGCCAAGCTCTGCTTCCCAGATAGTGCCTGATTGAAGGTGAGGGAGAGATAAGCAATGGGCCCCTTCTTAAAAAGGAGCTGTTGTTATTCATAAGCTACTTTGGCCTCCCTTGTCCCTTTTAGAAATGTAGAAACCATTTCACATTGGAGGAAGATGTTCCAGCTAAAACACACACACACACACACACATATACACACAAAGGGGCAGGGTTAGAAACCAGACATCATTACCTACAAATTACCTTTTATACTTGTCCTGTTTGTCAATTCTAATGATGTAGGAAATATTAAGCATACTTTACTCATGGAGTAAAATAACAAGATCAATCAATGGAATTAGCCACGTGGGTAAGTTTCAAATGGGGTTCTGCCACTAACCTACTACTCACAACTCTTTGGTAAACTACTTGAAATGCCTCTTTCTCCCAGTCTGTTAAGCACAAAAAAATAGATAACTAATAAAGATTAACCAAAGTCCATTATGAAGCTTGTAACTTAACATCTGGTATGGATGTGGAAATGCTTTGTGAAATGGCAAATATTGGTGCATATGACAATCCCTGGGGAAATTTTTACACATGCAGCTCCTGAGTCCCATTCAAAGAAATTCAGACTCAGTAAATCTGTGGTGAAACCTACAAATAAGCATTTTAAAAAATCACCTCAAAACATTAAGAAACATCATTGCTTAGATGAGTACAACTGTAAGGGTTTATTTTATGATTTGACAACCTCTTTTAAATGGAGAGGTTGATATAAATATCCAAATTACAGTTTTCTCTTAAGAACTAGAAGATCAGACAACACAGAACCCACATCCCAGGCCTCCTCACTAGACTAGAAGAGCAGCTAATACTTTTAAACAGCATGAGCTCTCCAGCTCATCATATCCAGCCTGCTTTTCTCAGGGAACTTTCCTAGGTCCTGTGTCCGTTTAAGTTTGTTGTTCCTTCTTTAGGCCATGATTTTGAGAAACTACCATCCACTCAGGGGGAATGTCACACTCGATCGGATTTATTGACTAAATTTGCCTGGATACTGTAATGATTATAAATTGGGATCCAGAGACAGAGACTCAAGTTCAAATGGACCGTCCAGATAAACCAGTCCAGTATTTTCCAATGTGGCTTCTTCGTGATCTTCGTGGGTATTAATCCAAATAAAAGCTCTGTGGTCCAGTGCGCTGTGAGGCCTGGGAACAGGTTTCTTCACTGCAGGATTTTACCTGAGCCTTCGGCATGCTGTCGTGTGTCAGAAATCACCAAGATGATTGTGGAGTATGCAGCACCCCACACTTCTTTGACCATAGAACTCCTTCCTTATCGCCTCTCCCATCATTTTTAAAGGGAAGTATACTTTGCAAATTCAAATCTATGTTACCACCTTTATTTAATTTCCAAGGAAACTGAATCCCAGGAGATTTAGTGATTTTGAGAATTGGAACTTGTGTTTCCCTATTTCTACTCCACTATTGTGTTAAGTATGAAAAAAGAATCACAGGCCACTTCCAAATAAATCATCTGGATGAAATCAGAAAACAAATTCCAGGGTAGATTTAGCCTCTCACATATTCATATTTGTGATAAGTAGGGAGTGAGGGTGGTGACTGTTCTATAGGATTTAGTCACTGGTTTTTTGAGTCCTGCCTGTGAATAGTGTAAACCTTATTTTTGTGGTTTGCTTTCTTATTAATATTTCTAAAGCACCGATGAAGGTAGTTTCCTTTGGTACATAAATACTTTTTTACATTTTTTCTTTAAGCTACAAATATTTCTTTTGGTGCAGAAAGCAAGGTGATTTTTAAAAAACAAATGCTCCTCATTATGAATTAAGGAAGTACAATGCCGTACAGCAAAAATTAAAGGTGATATTTGAGGTTTTTACAATTTCCAAGTTTTTCTAAAACAGCTCAACTTGAGCAGTTATCTCTAAAATATCATTTTTACACATAACCTTATTTTTCCTTCTCACTCTCCACCTCTCTGTTCCTTCACTCCCTCCCTCTCTGTCTGGTATAAGCCTATCTATCCCTCTAGGTTTGCTAAAATATCACCCCTTCTTTAAAGCCTTTTGAAATCCTCTCAGCTAGCAAAATATCCAGGTACTTCTGAGCTTTGTTGTTTGGATTTTAGCACTTTTGTAGAACTTACCATAATATGACTTTTAGTTTGGTTTTTAGATAAATATCCTTCTTTCCAGATTCCACCTCTTTAAAATGAACATTGAAACTTACGTGATTTTCTCCAGTGTTCTGCTTAGTGTAGGTAGGTGCTACCTATTCAAATATTTATTTAATCAATGATTAATAAGTCTGTTTTTAATTTTACATGGTGTTAATGGAAAAGTACTTAATAGTAGACCTAGGCACTCATAAAATTGTAGACTTCAGAGCCTTTCTGAAAGCACTTCTTTCATCACCCGTGTAGCACAGAGTGATAAGGACACTGTACAGTTCCCTACATGTACAGAGAAGGTGGCTATGTGACTTGCTTAGAATGATGAAGATGAGACTGGAAACCAGGTCTTCCAGTGACCGTTCCTCTGTGCCATTCATCCTTTTACCCAGTGCAAATGTTTCACACTCCCTGCCTGCATCTGTATCTCCCCTAACAAACCACATTTTTTTTTTTAGACTTTGACCAGGCTCAGAACATTTGGACAAAAAAAGAAAAAAGTATAGAGTGTGAGTCCTCCAACCTGATCAAAATCATGGAGTGAGGCACTATCAGGTTCCATCCCCCCGACAAAAGCTTTGGAAAAACAGCAAGAACTGGCAGAAATATATATATTTTTAAATATTTTTATTGAGAAATCCTCACACACATAAGGTCCAAACGCAGCGTGCAATCAATGGCTCACAACCTCATCACGTATCTATGCATCCATCGCCACGGTCGTCCCTAGAACAGTTGCATCACTGCAGAAAAACAAACAAAAAGAAAAAAGAAAAAAGTCATAATCCTACACCCCTCACCATTCCCCTTATCTAACAAAGCATTTCAATCTACCCAATTTTCTACCCCTTATCTGCACCCCCCATTATTTATTTATTTTTATCCTTATTTCTCCTACTCCTCTGTCTATACCCTGGACAAAAGGAGCATCAGACACAAGGTTTGCACAGCCACAGGGTCACATTGTAAAAGCTGCATAATTATATGGTCGAATCAAGCCTACTGGAACACAATTCACAATTTCAGGTACTTCTCTCTAGCCACTCTGACACACCATAAACTAAAAAGGCACTGCTATAAAATGCTTTAGAATAACTTTCAGGATAACCTCTCGACTCTGCTTGAAACCTCCCAGCCGCAGAAACTCCATTTTGTCTCATTTCTCTCTTCCCCCTCCTGGACAAGAAGGCTCTATCAATCCCATTATCATAAGGAGATTTACACCCCTGGGAGTCATGTCCCATGTAGAGGAGAAGACAGTGACTTTACCCACTGAGCTGGTCTAGAGAGAGAGGCTACATCTGAGCATCAAATGAGGTTCTCTAGGGGTGACTTACATGCACAATCACAAGTAAGCTTGGCCTCTCCCCTGCAGGAACAAGCCCCTTAGGGGTGAACCCCAAGATCAAGGGCCCAGCCCACTGAATCAGCTTCCCCTATCACCTGAGAAAACACTAGGAATTCCCCAGACAGGGAAGACTAAAACCTCCCCTTTCTTCCCAGTCCTCCAAGGAAATCCCACAAACACCTTTCTACTCTCTGCCTAAATTTTCTGGGATACATTGGGGCACCTCACCAATTGGCACAAACCAACAAGATCTCACAACCCACTCTAGACTCCATGCAACCATGGTGTTCAAGCAAACCAACCATGCAAGTCAAACCAGACAATGCGCTACCCAAAATACAAACCCTGCACCAAATAAACATCTCTCCCCCCAAGTTGAAGCATGAAAACATGGGCCATATCATCCTTTACCCTGTATTCTGACTTACCTTAGTCCTCTCCAGATCAGCTTCATTCATATCTCTAGTGGAAGTCTGAACATTTTTTCAGCTTTTTTTTAACAATTGCTAAATGGGGTACAGCTGACTTTCATAGCTTCAGTGCTCTAACTCTGAGTCTCAATGTCACATAAATACCTGAAGTTTCAGGGAACGACCAGCTTATATACAGAAAGCTCAGTATCTCAGAATTTAGACATAACAGTTACAACTCCTGAAAATAGCTGACTCCTGCCAGAGCTTACAATAGAAGACCCTTTACAATGGGTCCCAACCTATGCTTTTGACTTCAATTCTCTGAGTTTGTATATTATAGTTAGTCCATATGAGTGAGGCATGATAATATTTGTCTTTTTGTTTCTGACATTTCATTCAGCATATTGTCCTTAGAGTTCATTCACCTAGTTGCGTGCCTCATGACTTCATTTCTTCTAGAAGGCACTCAGTAGTCCATCGTAAGAATACATCATAGTTCCTCCTTTCATTCCTTAATCGTTGTACCCTTAGGCCATCTCTATCCATTGTGAATCATAAACACTGCCACCATAAACACTAGTGTTGCAGAAACATCTTTCTCAACACAACAGTTACAGACTGCAGTAATAGGGCAAGTGCTGAATCAAGGAAAAGTTATCTTAAAAGTGGTGAGATCTCATAGTACCTTGACTGGCTCCTTCCTCATCCCGTATAGTTCAGCACAGAGCCGGCCTGCCCTGCCAATGCAGATCCCTGGTTTTGGTTCCAGAAGGAGCAGAGTAGCCCTCATGCCTATATTGGGAACACATATGTCTGTCCCAATCTATCTGGTGGTGGCCTGAGAGACTTGCTCTCCTAGAATGCACCCTGCATGTAGAAGGCAGTGTGCAGAGCTCTCCTACAGAACACTGTGGTAGAGCATTCAAGTTAAGTTGCCTGGAGCATGGAATTGCTGACTGTAGGACTAAGAGTACAGTCCCCAGGACCATGAGTGAAGTATTTCCTAAGGAAGAGGGGGCATTTGTAGCTGTGCAAATGCAGGAAATCTTAGGGCTAAATGTGTACACCCAAGATGAGATGATCAGAAAGCATCAGAGAAATCCATATGCTTCTGTCAGGAGCTATTCTTAAAATCATTAAATAGATAAACACCAGCTCTGAAGGAGATTGCTCACACAAATCAATATGCAAAGAGTTGGGAAAAATGCTTTGTTTTCTTTTTTCCTTTTTTTTTGGTTAGCGCCTGACATTCAAGGAAAGCTCTATCATAAGACTAGCTGGTTACAAGCTTAAGGAATAGATGCCTCAAGAGTCTAAATTCCAGTGATAATACCCTAAACAAACAAAATGTCCATGTTTTCCACAAATATTTCAAAACATACAAAAAACAGGAAGCAATGACCCAGGCAAAAGGAGAAACTAAAGCATTAGAAACCATCATCAAGAAGAACCAGACCTGGGACATAGCAAACAAATAGCAGTAGAGAGGTACAAACTATGAAAAGGAAACAAACAGAGCTGATGACCACAGTCACGGAAAGTAAAAATTCTGAGAGACTCACCAGCAGACTTTGGCTGGCAGAAAGAAGGAATGAGTGAATTTAAACATAAGACAATTGAAACCATCCAGTCTGAAGAGGAGAAAGAAGAAAGAATGAATGAAAGTGACCAGAGCTGGAGAAACTTATGGGGCACCATCAAACATCCTACTATGTGCTCTGTAGGAATCCCAGGGGAAGAAGAAAGAGAAAAGAACAAAGAGAATAGTCAAAGAAATAACAGCTGAAACTTTCCAAATTTATGAAAGACATGAATATACACATCCAAGATGCTCAGTGAACTCCAAACAGCATAGACCCACACTGCAACATATTAGAATCAAACTGCCAAAATGTCAAAGATAAAGAGAGAATTCTGAAAGCTACAAGAGAGAATCAGCATGTCGTATACAAGGGAGCCTCAATAAAAGTGCCAGTTTCTCATCGGAAACTATGGATGCCAGATGGCAGTGGGAGGACATATTTAAGGAGTTGAAAGCAAAAATTTACCAATCAAGAATTCTTTATCTGGCAAAATTGTTTTTCAAAAATGTGGGAAAGATTAAGATATTCCTAGAAAAAGCAAAAGGTGTGGGAGTTTGTCACCAATAACCTGGCCTTATGAGAGATGCTAAAGAGAGTTTCACAGGTTGAAAAGAAAGGACAATAGATAATAAATTGAAGCCACATGAGAAATAAGAATATCTGGTGAGGGTAAGGACATGGGTAAAGGTCAATGCCAATATGCTTGTATTTTGTGTTTGTAACTCCACTACAGATCTGTGCTGGTTTGAAAGGAAGTATGCCCCCTAAGAAAAGCCATGTTTTAATATAAATCCCATTTCATAAAGGTAGAATAATCTCTATTCAATACTGTGTGTTTGAAACTGTGATGAGATCATCTCCCTGGATGATGTGATTTAGTTAAGAATGGTTGTTAAACTGGATTAGGGGATGACATGTTTCCACCCATTTGAGTGGGCCTTGATTAGTTTCTGAAGTGCTATAAAAGAGGAAACATTTTGGAGACAGATGCAGAGATAGCAGAGAATGCTGCAGCACCACGAAGTGGAGAGTCCATTGAAGATGAAGAAGGAAAACGCCTCCCCGGGAGCTTCATGAAACCAGAAGCCAGGAGAGTAAGCTAGCAGATGACGCCATATTCGCCATGTGCCCTTCCAGCCGAGAGAGAGAAGCCCTGACTGTGTTCGCCATGTGCCTTCTCACTGGAGAGAGAAACACTGAACTCCATTGGCCTTCTTGAACCAAGGTATCTTTCCCTGGATGCCTTTGATTGGACATTTCTAGTTGGGACATTTTCTCAGCCTTAGAACTGTAAACTAGCAACTCATCAAATTCCCCCTTTTTAAAAGCCATTCCATTTCTGGTGTATTGCATTCCGACAGCTAGCAAACTAGAACAAGATCTAATAGGTAAGTGCATGAAATGTAATGCTAAACGAGTGGGTTTGGACTCCCAATACAGAAAGGTGGAGAGATGAAGGGGTATAGAAACACTCTTTGTATATACTGTTGAAGTTGTTATCTAAGCAGATAAGAGTGTTATAGATTTAGGATGTTAAATTCTTTCTAAGGAAAATATTGGAGAATATCCAAGCTCATAAAGACAGAAATTGGAGAACAGGCAATGAGACAGGGGGCAGTGGGGCTGGGGAGTTAAGTGCTAACTGAGCGTATCTGTTTGGGGAGATGGGAAATCTTTAGTAACGGAAGGTGCTTAGAGGCTCACAAGTGCAAATGGGAGTAACCCCACCGAATCGTATGCTTGGGAGTAGTTGAGAGGGAGAGTTTGGTTGTATATATGGTCTCACAGTTCTGTAAGACAGGAACAAGCAACTAAAGAGATAATGACAATTAAATGCAATATACGATCCAGGACAGGATCTAATAAAGGAGGAGAAAAGGCCCAGAAGGCATTTTGGGGATATATGGAAAAATTGGAAAATAGACTGTAAAGTATTATATCAATGTTACATTTCTTTAATTGACTAACTGTACTTAATGTGGTTATATAAGTGAAAGTACTTGTTCTTAGGAAATGTACTTGGCAATGTAAGTGTTCAAGAGGCATGGTGTATTCAACCTCTAATCATGTTTTCAGAAAACAGATTGATAGACAGAAAAACAGACAGATAGGTGGCTAGATAGCGAGGTAGATAGGTTGATTGATAGCTAGATAGAATTATATGGCAAATGTGGCAAAATATTAAAATTGGTGGATCTTGCCATCTGGGGGGTAGGGATACGCTGGAATTCTCTGTACACAGGTTCTCTGTCCTTTCGTAACATATCTGTAAGGTTAAAAGTATTTCAAAATAAAAAGTTTTTGAAAAGTAGATATTATGTTGAACCTGCTTGTTGAGTTTATGATCTTGATAAATTGCAATTTTTAACTAATGAGAGTCTCACTCTTTGACATTTATTTATCAGATTGACAAACACCAAAGAGGAACTATAATGATAGTAATTATCTATTTGGACCTTTTATGTGCAAAATATCATCTAGGATTTTACATTTTGAAACTTCTATGAACACTCACAACAATCCTATAGTCGTGGATATTTTCCCAGTTTTAGAGAGGGGCTCAGGGAAATGATGTAACTTACTTAAGATTATAGAGTTCATAGACAGTAGCACCTGGATTTGAACTTGGGACTTTCTAATTTATGGTACTAAATGGCTGCCCTAAGCTGTCTGTGAAAGACAGGGGTCTGGAGGGCCTCTGACATGGTGGTGTCACTAGCTGCCTTACCTAACTATAGATTTAGGAGGAAAAGAATAGAGCGTTATTGACAAATTTCACTTTTTCTTTGGTAACTTTTTCTTTCTTCCCCTACCCCTCTACTCTGTGACATTTACACCCTTTTTAAAAAATATATAACCAAGGAAAAATACAAATCAAACAAGAGGTGGAACTAGATTATGATTAGGTTGAAAACGGCATGCATTCGTGATGTGAGAAAGCAGATGCCAAAGCAGGCTTTCCCCATTCCTTGTCTTCTGATTACCGCAAATAATAAGTATGATACTAATTGTTTGCTAGGTTCCCATTCTTAAACTGCTAGCTAAAAGATAAAGTTACCTATAAAATTCAACTGTCCTTTTTAATTTTTGCAATGTCTTCATTTATTCTGGAATATGACTGGAAGGAGTTTTCTGGTGACCTTTAGGGGGGAAAAATACATTAAAATAATTGAGGCTGTTTTTTTTCTGTTTCTGGTGTTTGGTCTCGTGAGCCTGTTTTTTATTAGCTAATTCCATAGCCTCGGGTTAACTTTGCAGCTCTCTGTTGAGTTGGCTGGCCTCTTTATTACCACATGCTTCACCAGCCAACCCAATTTCCCCATATCACACCATGGGAATTTAAAATAAAACATGGAAATGGAGGGTACTGTCCCATGGCCCAAATACATGATGGATGCCTTGATTTTGCAGTAATTTTAGTTGACTGGCTCACTTTTCATACGGGCATTTTTGCTTTCTAGATTCTTCAAATATTGAACACAAACATTTGAAGGGCTATGTTTATGAATCTTTTCTAAGGAGTCAATTTACCAGCTCACCTTTTCTTTTATAGATATAAACAAAAATAATTGTTGTTTATTTCAAAACAACATAAACCCTGTTATTTACATTAATGTATGATTTTTTCCTGATTTTTATAATGCATTTCCTGATTTCCATACTAATGAAGTAATGATTGAGTTCTAATTCTGTATATTCATATTGAATTTTTAGATTAAAAAAAATCCTATTTTGCTGTAGCAAAAATCTTGGATTTATTATCAGAAAGATAAATCTCAATCTCATCTCTACCACATACCCCCTGCACCTTGGTTTTCTCACCTGCAAAATGGAAATCGTAAGAATTCTCATAAGGTTAATTTGAGAAATAAACGAGAAGGTGCTCAGTATCTGATAGCACTTCTTTTTTTGACATATCTGAACAAACTAATGTTGATTCATAAATTGATTTTCTCTATATACTAAGGCTGGTTGATCATCTGCCCGTGTTAAAATTTAGAAGTACATTTCCATTACCTGGAGTGTATTTTTTTTTAAAATCAGACTGGTCTAGGAAAGAAACCAACCAGGAAGTAGATTAGAGGTTCTTTGTTCTAGCAACAACTATTCAGTCCCTGTCTGAAAACATAAACACAAGCAGAAAACCCCTTCAGTAGCCAGAGAGCTTGGATAAACAAATCGGTTTGCCTTCTCCCTCACTGCCTGTTTTTCCGGAAGTCTGTGAAGTTCAACCCTCTCTTTCCTTCAGACTGCAGTGTGAGCAAGTTCCCCAGATCCCCTCCCCTAACCCTTGCTCCAGGGAGTTTAATCTCCTTCCTGTCAGCAGAACTTGAGCCTTTCTTGAGTATCCTGAAGGAGTTAAAGGCATGCCCCAAGCAGAAAGGACCCAAACAGAACCAGCTGCTGTAGATCCTATCTCTGGGAACTGACCACCTTGGAATTTCTGAAGGGGCTTTGCAAAACATCACTTTCATACATTTTTTTCACATGTGGGTGTGTTCTGATTTAGTTTCCTAATAAAAGAAGGATGGTGATTGTACCGTCCTCGGCATCTGGACCTGGAACCTCACCCCGTTACCATCTGAGGTGTGAGCACTCTGAGCTGTTTATCTGATGGTTTTGCCCTGGGTCGTCGACTCATTTTCACCCAATCCCTCTTGGGGTCAGTGACTGGGGGTCAGGAGGTGTCTCTGGTTTTTTGAGTAGTTTTTCTCTTGTTGTAAGTGAGCTGGCTCCTAGGGGATTGAACCTGTGACCTCACCTCCATTAGCACCAAACTTTAATCGCTTGGACTAACCAGCCCAGATGAACTAAGCACAACTTCATAGTCTGTATGCTGCCAAGTTTTGAAGGTGGCTCTGTTTCAGTGTGCAGAGTTCCAGGGTCCCAAGCACACACCCAAGATTTGTTCTATACCCTCTTCTCTTGCCATTTGGGTAACCTTGGAATTTTTATTGAATTTTCATAGTTATGCTGAGCATGGGAGAAGAAGTAGATGGTGTTATAGGTAGACATAGAAGAGGAAATGTACAAAAGCAGAGAGTCCTTACCCCAGCAGAGTCCTAGAGTAAAAGGTAATGGATGTGCATATTTTTCCTTTTGATTTCAAAGAGAAACTATGAGTCTGCAGCTTGTAATGCAGCATACCCACAAAACCAGAGCATGCCCTATATTAAAAGTATTAGGGCTTTCCTGTACCTGGGGGAATCACTTTTCCCCCTTTCTGCACAAAATGGGCTATATTACACACAGCTTGTTAAACATGTGACAGATCAGCTTGAAACTAAACTTCTTGTAGACTCCAGATCTGCACATTGGGTAATAAACTGACTACATATACAAACCGCCTGTTCCTGGCTTGAAGTTCCCATTACACTGGTTCATGTTTCAACGTGCAGCCATTCTGCAGCTTGCATTTTCAGCAGGACAAGCAAGAGAAGGTATGTGCATTACAATTCCAGACAGCAGCCCAAACCAGATGTGGGACCTTTTATTTTTAGTACGGCAGGAGTGTCTACTGACCCTTCTCACCCTTTGTCTAATGACAGATTGACTGCTCTGGGTTTTCTTATGGTAACTTATCTATCAGAAGACAGTAGGTTTAAAAATTAATTCCAGATTAATTCAAGGATGACTGCACTTGGAATTATTTGGCCAATCGATGAAAAATGAAATTCTCATTACAAAGAGGGAAAAATTGTAGGAGTGTCAACTTTTAATCCCATTTCCCATAAAGAATTATCATGTCCCAAGACTCTTCTTAGAAGCACAATTAATCATCTGAGCCCCCATCTTTCCCACAAGTTCTGTGAGCTCGCATAAGTCAGGGTGCCTCTTATGTTAAGTAAGCGATTCATGTTCTGGGGCAGAAAAAATTGATTAGCCCTATACCCAGCCTTAAGGATTAAAACAAGATGCAGAATACATATTTTACCTGTACCTAAGAAAATGTGTTACTGTATTAGGCAGATAAGAAGTAAATCAAAAAGCAGAAACAGATCTTTTATATTCGAAGTTCTGTTAAATTTTAATGACTGCTAGAAACAATGCGGCCCTCACTGTCTCGCTAAATCCAAAGGAAAGGAATTTCATCTTGTAAATATAAAGGAATTCTTGGTGGGAGTGGAGTTGAGGTTACCTGCAATTAAAACACACACACACACACACACACACTAATGGAATCTAAAAGAATCAGGTCCTAGCTTCAAATTGTCTTGTATCTTAAAGAAAAATATACATTTGTCAATATGGTACTTTTACCAATATAAGGCATATGCTGCAAAAATTAAAACTTATGCAGTAAAATCACAATGGAGTGGTGGTACTCTATTCTGAACTATTAAAAGTTGAACTTTCTCTACACATCTCCCAGTTTCAAAAAACAGACTGTGTCTGAACAGCTTTTTCTGGCTTGCATTTCCTTCTCCCTCCAGCTTTGTGTGTGAATGCACATTTGAGAGAGAATATACATTAAGCAGTAGTCTAACCTTCAATAATGCATTTTGTGTAATGCCCTATTTGGTCGGATCATTTCCTGAAAACTACTCATGTGATATCTTACTTTCAAAGCATTGAAAAAAAAAAAAATCAGGCGAATTACAGTGGAACTTTGAAAGCAATGGAATGGACTGTAATTGAATATGCTTTCTGAGCAGTACCCAGTACATTAAAGGGCCTGGCGATTATGGAAGCTAACAGTGAGCCCTCACACACAGCCTGTGTGCAAAGCAAATTAAATGGGCCACCATCAACGGTGGGTGGAAATTCTGCCAGATCAGGTGTTTTCATTCTGAGCGGAAAGAGTTTCATTTACATAGTGGCGCCCACCCCCAGACCATTTTGTACTTCTCTGTGGCTTGTTAACTCATTAAGGGAAGACATTTAAAAGGAACTCCTGTGGATGATTGCTTTTTAAATTTTTTGCTGAGTCAGGAACTTTGATGCTGCATCCATTTCCACAGCTTCTCCCTTTTGAAAGCAAGAAAATCTGGCTAACTGCACTGTGCCCTTAGCCTGCAGAACATGTGAGGGCAGAGGAAGAAGCGAGAGGATAGATAAAATGCTTTCAGTTATTCCAGTAATCAGTTCAGCTTCTATTTATTTTGTTTTATTATTATTAAAATATTCCATGTTTACTATTTTAGATACAGCATAGGAGATTGCAGAGCAGTTCACCTAGTTGTTTATTTCATAATTTTCAACAAACCAGTTATGACTCCCAACATAAAATAGATAAAAGAAGCAATGTTCTGACTATGGTACTTTGAGAAAATCTGGGGTTTTAGCAGAAGAGAAGGTCAAGTCCAGTTTACTGTTTTTGTAAAGGAAGATACATGTACAGAAGAGTGAAATTATTTCTCCAAGTCACCTCTAATTAGCAACTAGGTAAGAGCTGAACTAGAATGCTGCGTCTTTTCCCTGAGATAAAGAGCACGGAAGAAGAATATGTCCTTGAGAGAGCTGGATCTGAGCCGAGGGCTTAGAACAGCTTATGGGTGGTTACTGAAGGCAGTAGAGTAGACAACCACCACCAAAGAAGAATGAATGCGTTGTGAAAAAAAGAAGAGGATGGAGTTTGGGCCCCAGGATATACCATAATTTAACGTGTTGGGTCCCAGGATATACCAGAAAAATCAACTGAAAAGCAGCAGCCAACTAGGAGTGTGAAATATCAATGAAGCCAAGGCAGAAACTATTTCAGAAAAAAGCCAGTAAGAGGAGATAGCTAGGGAAAAAGGTGGAGTAAGGAGCTCTGTGACTCAGTCCATTCTACGGCAGGTAGTAAACAGCCAGGAACTGTCTGCAACACCAGATCTGGGGCTCTGGAGGACAGAAAACACTGTACAGCATCTAGGGAAGGGGAGAGGAGCAAGTTGATAAACTGTGATGAAGAACTGTGTGCAGTCTCTCCATGCTGGGTGGCTGATGCCCGGCCCCCACTCACATGTCCAGCCACCCTAAGATCCACTTCTCGGTTAGCTGTTCCCATCAGGAAGGGGTATAAAAGTCCTCTTCCCCAAGAATGGGGGCCAGCGTGGGGTATTGGTAGTTGGATTGGTCAAGCACTGCTCACAGCTTTTTTTTCTCTTTTTCATAGGATGGTATAGTGGGGGTTACATTTCAGTCTTTTTCTATGTGAGTATCCCATTATTGCAGCATCATTTGTTGAATTTTTGTTTGTTTGGTTTATTTGTTTGTTTGTTTTGTTTCTTTTGGGTAGTGCATGGGCTAGGAATTGAACTCGGGTCTCCCACATGGCAGACGAGAATTCTATATCTGGATTATCCTTGCACACCCTGCTCTTGGTTTTTTTAATTTATTTTTTATTTTCCTATTATTTTTAAAATTTTTAACTTTTTAATTCTATAGTATAACATATATACAAAGCAAAGAAATAAAAAAAGCAGTAGTTTTCAAAGCACTCCTCAATAAGTAGTTACAGGACAGATCCCCGAGTTTGTCATGGGCTACCATAGGATCCTCTCATATTTTTCCTTCTAGCTGCTACAGAATATAGGAGGCTAGAGGCTTTAAATATTTTTTGATCATCACAATCGACTTTTTTTTCCTTTTTTTGTGAAAAATAGCATATATACAAAACAATTATAAATTTCAAAGCAGAGCACCACAATTAGTTGTAGAACACATTTCACTGCTCTTGGTTTTTGATTAGCAAGTTTAGATTGTTGGTTCCCAGCTCTGAAGGCAGCTATTTTTTCAACTCACCCAGACAAAAGCAGCTGGCAGCGTGTTTCATCCCTTCCCTTGATGCAGGTCAGGCGGGGGTGGGGGTGGGGAGAGAAGCCAGGATTATTTAAAGACTGTATTTTCTCAGGACTACAGGGAACAGTTTGCTGAAGAGTGCCATCTGCTGGTCAGGCCAGGAAAGCACAGATTCAGAGAGCCATCAAAGAGACATTTGGCACCCTTCCTGGACATTTTGGAACTGGCTTATGCCACCTTTGTGGGTCCTTAGTCCTATTTTGATGGGGAAATACTGACTTAGGAAAGTCCCCTCTGGGATGACCCTACTGCCAGGATTTGTCCTCCAGGCAAAAACAGCTACAGACAATGAAATAAAGGTTAAAAAACTATATAGTCAAATAAAAAAACAAACAAACAGAATAGATCAACATTCCTAGAGAAGGAATAAAAGAAAGGAAGCTTCTTCCTGTGGGTGACATAGTGTCTAATTTAACTTCTCTGGTTAGTGTATTTAAACAACATAATTACATGTAACCAAGAATAGGGAATGATATCTTGTTATTCAGAACAGGTTAACATAATACCCTGACACATTCCTGAGTATTTGAGGAAGAAAATAAAAAAAGTATTTGAAAAGTATTTGCAAAGTCCCCTTGGGAGACTGGGGAAAAAGTGTGGAGCTATTAAACTTCCCCATCTGGGGAATTCCTGATATTCTTTCAAGCATCAGGGACTCCCAGTTTAATAAGCCAAGCCTTCAATCTTGGAGCTTGGCCTTATGGAAATTATTCCTGCAAAAGTAAAGTTAGGCCTACTTATAATTATGCCTAAGTGTCACCTCCAGAGAACCCCTTTTGTTGCTCAGATATGGCCTCTCTCTCTAAGCCAACACTGCAAATAAACTCACTACCTTTCCCCTTGTGGGGGACATGGCTTCCAGAGGGTGTAAGTCTCCCTGGTAATGTGGGACATAATTCCTAGGGATGAACCTGGTCCTGGCACTGTGGGATTGAGAATGCTTTCTTGACCAAAAGGGGAAAAATAAATTAAATAAAATTAAGTTTTAGTGGTTAAAAACTTCAAATAGAGCCTAGAGGTTACTCTCACTCAAGCTTCAGCCAGATATTGTAAATTGCCGCAGTATGCCAAGCCCCAACCAGCAGTACTCCTGGAAATCCAAAAGAATACCCTGGGCTCTATCTAAGACTCCATAAATGTTTTACTTAGCAAATTTGTTTTTTTTCAGAAACTTAAGTCCTCAAGATTGTTCCTATGCCAAGTGAGCCCTGAAACCCAAGGCACCAGTCTCTCCAAGAACATCAACCAGTTTCATTTCTCTCCTGCATAAGGTTGACACACCTCTTCAGCACAAAGAAGCAAAAATGATCATTGCCCAGATATTCCTGAAGACTGAGAGAATGATCAAATGAGAGGAAGGAGATGTAAGGGAGAAATTCAGATTTAAGAAATTATTATGACTACTGACTCATTATACAGATATTTCCTTTTAGTTTCTTGTGAACTAGAATAGCAGAAGGAAATATCATATATTGTTGAACTGTAATCCAGCAACCTTGGCCTTTGATAATGATTGATAATGATAAAGATTACTTTTATCCTGTGGCCATGTGATTGTAAAAAAAATGTGATTGACAATTCTTTCACCGAGTGTATAGATAGATGAGAAATAAAATAAAAACACACATAAAAAAATAGGTCGGGAATATGGGTTAATAATAACCCTGTATGAACAATGGACAACAATTATAGTACTACTTTAATAATCTTTCATCAACTGTAACAGATGTATCTAGGGTTAAAAATGGTAGAATTACACGGGTGGGCCATGGTGGCTCAGCCACCAGAGTTTACCTGCCATGTTGGAGACCCAAGTTTGATCCCTGGTGCCTGCCTATGTAAAAAAGGTATAATTACGAAAAAGTTCTGTCACCAATTGTAATGAATTTTCCACACCATGCAAGTGTTGGTGGTGGGTGGTGCATGAGAATCCTATAGTTTATTTATGATTATTCTGTAAACCCACAACTTTTCTAACAGTGAATTTTAAAATAGAAAATAATAAGGGGGATAAGGGCCTGGGAGGATTTGTACTTTCTTTCTGATTTTTATTTCTGCTCTAGAAGAATGAAAATGTCCTCAAATTGATCATGGGGATGTATACACAACTATATGATGATACAGTGAGCCAGTGATTATATACATTGGATGAATTGTAAAATGTGTGAATATAGCTCAATAAAATTGCATTAAAAAGTCCTCAGAGATTAAAAAAAATGTACCACATACCCAGGGCAAGAATCATTTTTTCAGCAAGAGCAGAAAAAATCTGATCAGTTGAACATGGGCAATTCTAAATGTCTAGAATAAGTTGAACCAAATGTCAAAGGGAAGACTTAACATAAAACCAATCAACCAAAAAACCCTAGGCAAGAAAGAGAAACTGACCTCCAGAGTAAACACAGGAAGATAATCAGATGATCACATATCTGCAAAAAATTACAAGACATAATGAGAAACAGGAAGATATGGCTCAAAGGAACAAATAAAAATTTCAGAGGGGACACATAATTTGGAACAGTGAATCAAAGATGTTCTAACAAACCTACTTAATCAATTCAAGGAAATGAAGGACAATATGCCTAAAGAGATAAAGGATATTAAGAAGACACTGTGTGAGCATAAAGAAGAATTTGAAAGTTTAAAAAAAAAGGATGGAAATGGAAGGCACAATAGAAGTGATTAAAATACACTAGAGGCATATAACAGAAGGTTGGAACAGACAGAAGAATCAACAAGCTAGAAGACAGGATAATTGAAATTTTATAGCTAGAAGGACATTTAGAGAAAAGAAAGTGAAGAATTGAGCAGGTCTTGGGGATTTGAATGACAGCATAATGCGCACAAACATATGCATCCTGGGTGGACCAGAAGGAGAAGAGAAGGGAAAAGGGACAAAAAGAATATTTGAGGAAATAATGGCCCCAAATTTCCAAAATCTTATGAAAGACATAAATATACATATCCAAGAAGGAGAAACTACTCCAAACAAAATAAACTACTCTAAGACATATGCTACTCAGAATGTCAATGCCAAAGGTAAGGAGAAAATCTTAAAAGCAATAAGAGAAAAGTATTTCATCACATGTGCAGGATCCTCAAAAGACTAAGTCTTAATTGTGCATCAGAAACAGGTGAGAAGACAGTGGCATATCATAAAGATACTGAAAGAGAAAAACTGCCAGGCAAGAATTCTTTATCTAGAAAAAGTGCCCTTCAAAAATGGGGAAGAGTTGAAAATATTCACATATAAATAAAAACTGAGAGAGCTGAAAAAAAAGAGAGAGAGAAAGAGAGACAAGCCCTACAATAACTACCAAAGGGATTTCTGTAGGCTGAAAAGAAAAAAAAAAAAAGGAGGCTTGTAGTAGAGTGTGGAAATGAACATTCACATGTGAATTCTATCAATTATTTTGAGAAAAATTAATACCAACCCTCCTCAAATTCTTTCAGAAATTGAAGAGAAGGAAACACCACCTAGCTCATTCTATGAAGCCAACAGCAACCTTAAAACAAAGGCTAGATAAAGATACTATAAGAAAAGAAAATTACAGATCAATTCCCCTAATAAACAGACGCAAAAATCCTCAACAAAATACTTGCAAATTGAACCCAACAGCACATTAAAAGAATTGTACACCATGATCAAATGGGTTGTATACCAGGTATGCAAGTGGTTCAACCTAAGAAAATCAAATAATGTAATAAATTGAAGGGGAAAACCCACTTCTTCATCTCCATTGATGCACAAAAGACATTTGACTAAACCCAGCATCCTCTCTCAATAAACACAGTTAAAAAATAGGGATGGAAGAAACTTTCCTCAACATGATAAAGGCATATAGGAAAAAAAAAAACCCAGCTAACACTGTACTTAATAGTGAAAGACTGAAAGTTTTCCCTCTAAGATCTGAAATAAGACAAGGATGCCCACTGTCACCATTGCTATTCAAGATTGTGCTAGAAATTCTAGCTCAAACAGTTAGGCAAGAAAAAGAAATAGGAGGCATCAAAATTTGAAAAGAAGAAGTAAAATTTTCACTATTTGCAGATGCTATGATTCTGAATATAGAAAGTCCTGAAAAATCTCCAACAAAGCTATTAGAGCTTATAAAGGAGTTCAGCAAAGTGGCAGGATACAAGATCAACATGCAAAATTTTGTAGTATTTCTAAACATTAGTAATGAACATTTTGAGAAGAAAAATCAAGAAAAAAATTCCATTTACAATAGAAACTAAAAAATCAAATATCTAGGAGTAAATTTAACTAATAATGTAAGGACTTGTACAGAGAAAACTTTAAAACATTGCTAAATGGCATCAAAAAGAACTAAATAAATGGAAGGACATTCTGTGTTTAAGGATAGGAAGACTAAATATTGTTAAGATGCAAATTTTACCCAACTTAATTTACAGATTCAATGCAATCCCAATAAAAATTTGCTTCAGAAATGGGGAAGCCAATTATCAAATTTATTTTGAAGGGTAAGTGGCCCTGAATAGCCAAAAAAATCTTGAAAAAGGACAAAGTTGGAGAAATTACACTTCCTGAGTTTAAAGCATTCTACAAAACTACAGTGTTCCAAGCAACATGGCACTGGCATAAAAATTGATATATTGACCAACGGAATCAAACTGAAAGTTCAGAAATAGACCCTCACATCTATGGCCAATTGATATTTGACAAGCCTGCCAAGTCCACTCAATCGAGAAAGAACAATCTCTTCAACAAATGGTGCTTTACCAACTGGATGTCCTTATGTAAATGAATGAAAAAGGACTCCTATACAAAAATTAATTCAAATTGGATGAAAGACCTAAATATAAGAAATAGGATCATAAAACTCCTGGGGAAAAAATGTAGGGAAGCATCTTCAAGGTGGATGGCGGTGATGGTAGCACACTGTTGTGAGTGCAAAATTAAGAGTGCTGAACTATATAGATGAATGTATTTAAAAGGGAAAATTTTAGGATGTATATGTTACTAGAATAAAAATTGGAAAATAAAACATAAGGCTATACAACACAGTGAACCTTATCATAGATGAAAGTCTATAGTTAAGGTACAAGTATATGAATGTTCTTTTATGAATTATAGCAAATGCACAACACTAATGCAATGTATACATAATAGAGAGGTATGTGGGAAAAATTTGAACCTAGTGTAAACTATAGACAATTTGTTACTAATACTATTTTAATAACCCTTCATCAATTGTTAAAATATATAAACTGTTAAAAAAAAAATAGTACAATTATGCTATTACGTGGTACAAGTGAACCCAGGCCTGGATTTTGGCTTAAAACACAGGGCAAGAAGCTGAGTTTCACATATGGTAGACCAACCTTAATTAATAAACTGACTTGGAAGTTTTGCAGGTAAATTGACCAGGGAAGCAATAACTGTTCTGGGGAGGAGACTAGCACCTAAAGAGGTCTGAGATACATATTTTTCTGAGGGGAAAGATTGGGTGATGGTGGTGGAGAAAGGTGTAAACCGCAAAACAAATTGTGAAAGAATTCAGACATAATAATGCCATTTACGCAAAAAGACATATCTCAGTTACAAAAACAATTGTAACAAATGTTCCACACTAGCACAACTTGTTGGGTGGGTGATATGGGAACCCTGAAATTCATGCAGAATTTTTTTATAAACCCAAAACTTCTCTAAATAAAAATAATTAAATAAATGACAGCTAATAAGTAGGAGAAAGTTCATGATACCAGAGAGGAGGGAATCATTGAAAGAAGCAAGTGCCAAAGACTCTGGGGGCCATGCATATCCTAACATGAAGCGATTTGCAGCAGGCAGCAAGAGAAGAATCAAAAGATGAGATGTTTTGGTGCACCAAAACATTTGTTTCTTGGTCGGGTGTTTACCTGGCTTTGAACAAGTAGGCTGCACATAGGTAGGATAAATCCTCATATTCTTAAATGTTTGTTTCTTCCAAATTGAAACAATCCAGGAATTTGTAACACTTTAATAATTAGACTATGATAATATTAGACATTGAGCACCCCAAAGAAAAACCACTTCAATTTTTTCCTCTATATTTCTAGCACTCATCATGGTGCTAGGAACGTAGTAGCTATTGAATTAATCTTTGTTAAATGAATAAATGACTTCTTTCTTTCTCTTCTAGTCAATGTGCATTGGTATGCCATCCCAAACAAGTTGCAAGTTGTGGTGGTTTGAAATTTTATGTACCCATAAAATGTGTTCCTAATCTAATTCATTCGTGTCTGTGTAAAGCCATTGTGAGTATGACCTTTTGATGAGACTACTTCAGTTAAGATGTAACTCACCTCAGTCAGGTGGGTTTTAAATCTCCTACTTGAGTCCTTTATAAATGCAATGAATACAAAGAGAGGTGAGAGTGCCACAGGAGCAAGAAGCTGAAATCAGTGAAACTTGGAAGAGAAAGGAGAGACCAGCAGATGCTACCATGTGCCTTGCCACGTGGTAGAGGAGCCAAGGATCACATGTAGCTGATTTTTGGGAAGAGAGAATTGCCTTGATGAAGCCTTGATTTAGACATTTTCATGGCCTCAAAACTGCAAGCCAATAAATTCCCATTGTTTAAGCAGAAACCATTTCATGCTATCTACTTTGAGTAGTCTAGGAAACTTAAACAGAAATTCTTGGGAGGTGGAGATTATATGAAAAGAGTTCTCTTATGAAATCCTTGGTACCTGTCATTGGGCACAAAACAAAGTGCAATAAAAACCTTTTCTTAAAAAAAATTAATGTATGGTTCATTCAGACTCATTGATGATAATGTGTCTATCATGCTAAAACAACAAACAAAAAATATCATATAAGATCTGATGATTATTATCATGTAATGAAATGTCTGCAAGTACTACCTTCTGGGATATTTCTAACTGCCTGGAGGTATGATCATTACAATCCAGAGTATCCCCACAGCCAACAGTCCACCAGACAAGGAGAGGTGGTGGAAATCAGGTTTCTGAAAGTTCTACCATGAGTAACACATTTGCTTCCAAATTTCTATTGCCCTTAGCCTTGCCACTTGGGCCTGTGATGGTTTCTGAAAAACGTGAATGACTTCTATTTAAGATTGATGGCTGACATGATTAAGTTCATGTGTCAGCTTGGCTACATTGTGGTGTCCAGTTGTTTGGTCAAGAAACCATTGGCCTGATAGTGTGAAGATATATCATGGATTTAAATCATTACTCAGTTGATTACATCTATGATTGATTACAACTACAATCAACAAAAGAGATTGCCTTTAGCAAAGGAGGAAAGTCTCATGTGATCAATAAGAAGGCCTTAAAGGGAGAAGCGATGGTTTCAGCAGTCAGAAGGAAGAATTTCTATTTCTATTTCAGCTAGCCAGCTTCTCCTGGTAAATTCACTATTCACTGAAACCAAAGGAGGGTTTCCAGCTTATGGCCTGCCTTATGGAACTTAGGCTTGCCGATCCCACAATCACATGAGCAAATTCATATATATATATATATATATATATATATATATATATATATATATGTGAATTATATATAGAATTATATAGAGAAAGAGAGAGAGAGGAAAAAACTCTAACACAGTGGCCCAAGTAAGATGTTTATTAAAAATAACATCATGAGTTAGTGGAAAGAGAACATGATTTAGGATAAGAACATCCAAGTTTAAATCCCCACTTCACCCAGGAATATGAAATGCAACAAGTCCATTAAAATTGTTGAGTTGACAGTTATTTTTCTAATAAATGGTGGGACAATTATACCAATTTCTTGATGCTTTTATGAGGATCAAATATGATAACATGCAGGAAAATTCTTAGTGAATTGTAAAGATTAGTGGTACTCTTCAATCTGGTTGAGAAGCTTAAGGTTTTACTTTCTATGTCCATTGATTTTTTAAAAAGCTTCATCTTTAAACTTATTTTAGTCCACAGAGAACATGTGCATTCATAGTGTTGAGGACGAAACTTGTGGTGTAAAAAACAAAGAATACAATTCTAGCTTGCACAAAAACGTTCATTTTGGATATATTCTCTCGCTTTATTCTGGGATTCCTCCTGTTTGGAAGAGGCTCACTGTTCTAGAAAAGCAAAGTAGGACCAGGATTAGACTCAGTGGAAAGAAGTGTGGAAGCAGTGCCATGGCACAGATGGCTGCCCACAAGCATCCAGGATCCCTTTCCCTGACGGTCACTCAGCTAGGAATGAAGGGTGTTTATTGCCTCCAGGCTCGTTTTCTCTTTTCACCAGCTGGATGGAGATGACAAAAACACTACTAGGGAATATTGGGGACACAAGGAAGCAGCTCCTTATAGAAAAGACCCATTCTAAACCAAAAACATCCACATTGGACGATTATATGTGAGATAGATAAACTTTTATTATAACCCTCATATATAGGCTTGGTTTAAGTTCACCTACTCTAATTAATTTAAATGTTTACACCAACTTCTGGTCTATATCCTGGGAGAGAGAGATAAAAATCATCCGCTGGACTCATTTACAGCCCAGACAAGCTCAAAAGTATTGGATTTTCAACTGAGATTTAGGACCAAAGTCTTTACTAACTGTAAAGTGCTCATTTGCCCAGGGCTTTCTCTTTAATATATTTAACTCAGGGACTAAAGGGATAACTGGAGCCAACTGTTGTTTTGGGTCTAAAATTTGTGCCACATGCTATGCCCATAACTGATTTGGTTAGAATTCTTTTGGTTAAGAGTTACAAAGACACACTCAAAAGAGATCAAAGAGTCCAAAAATGATATCACAGGAATGGAAGGATTTAGAATTAAAACCTGATTTAGGAAAGCAACATGGACTCTTCATTTACGGCCTTCTCAGCACATCTCTCTTTTATCCTCTTTTCTACCAAAGGCCCCCCTTTATTTACTCATAGCTTTTTCTTCCCCATAATTTAGGCTAGTATATGGAACCCATTATCTTCCCAGCCCTCTTCTGATATGACCTTTCAACTGTTAGCCCAACCAATAATAGAAAAATTTGTAATTTCTTTATATCACATTCCTGGGAGCTGGTCTGCTTCTTTTACTTTTTATAGTAGGTTGTGAGACTTGGTCACAGTTTGGATTCTGTCTTTCCACCCAGTCCAGCCGTTTGCAATTCATGTTGGACTGAGACATTTGGTATTGAAAAAATGGATTTTCAGGGTAGCGGGGATTATGCTTAAAGCAGATGTCATCCAAAGGTTGTGTGAGATGACAGGTCACGACTGGCACCTTGGGCCCAACAATAAGCAGTAAAGTGCTGAATAAATGTTAGCTGTTATTATATAACACACACACACACACACACATATATGCATATATGAAGCATGATAAATTTCATATCAACTGTATTTTAGGTACTGTGTTAAGGTGTTGGGGAAAACAAATACACAAAATAGTTCATAAAGAGCTAACGTTTATTTGGGAAGATAAAGGGATGTGTACAAATAATTAATATTAAATAATAGTAAACCAATAAGAAGACCCTATTTTGAATGTCACATTGTTCTCTAATATCTCAAATAGTGTATTTAATTAATATTTCTGGAGAGCTTTCTCATGGTTTATCCCAACTTTTGTATCAATACTTAGAGGAAGTCAGCTTTGTTGCTCTACAGAGAACAATATTAAATTCTAGAGTCTCAGTGATTGGCTTATGACCACGGAGCACATTGGAGGCTGTCCTCACTCTAGCCCACCTCTCATGGCTCTAAATCCAGTATTCTTTTCATATTCTCACGTGGCAGAACAAGAATCCCAAGCTTTAGAAGCCCTCCACAGCTAGGGCCACGGGAGACCCTTCACTGTTAAACTCTTACCTAAAAGTATAACCATTTTGAATGGGGACATTTTCTCAGAATTTGAGATCTGATCATTTTGAGGAGCAAAGCAGAATGTGGGGTGGGGAAGGGCACCTTAATAGAACTTCCCTCCTTGTTTTGGGTTAAGCGATTGTACTGGGTAAGAAGGTTGGGAGAGCACCAACTTATTCGTCTCATCTTCACCCTATGTGGAACTCTCCATGGTGAGGCCAGCAGATCTTAGATGGAGTTAGACTGGTAAGGGAGAACTGGTTTAAAGTAAATGACCAAGCCTTATTAGACTATGTGTTAGTATGGCGGAGAGGAGAAAAGAGGATGTTATTGCTCTCTTATTTGCTTATTTATAAATGGCTATGGCATTCCCTGCCTGTGCCAGCCACTTTTGTTTCTTGTGCCAGCCATTTTAATGCTTATATCTGACTTTACTTTTGGCTTAAACATTTTGGGAATTTATTTCATTTATATATTCATTAAACATTTTTCAACACTAATTATGTCCTAGGTGCTGGGAACCCATAGAGGAACAGATCAGGGTCTTCTCATATGGAGCTTACAGAGAATATGTTTTAGGATAGAAAGAACACTGTCCTTCAAGTTCAGCTTCCAGTCATAGGACCTTGGGACAACTGATCCTTATTTTCCTTATCTACAAAAATTGGGGTATTAGCATGTATTTCGTCCATCAGGCTTTTCTGAGCATGAAAGAAGATGCATGGAAATCTTATGTAATTAGCACAATGCCTGGCTTGTAGTCAGAGATCATATTGAATAGTCCACTAATTCAACAGTGCCTACTGCAGTGATTGACACATAGAAGGCATGCAGCAAGTATTCGATTTTTTGTTTTATGTCCCCTTCTTCACATCTTATTTTTCTACTGCTTCCTAACAGAACATTGTCTCTTTTTCAGATACTACTGAACTTGCTGACACATATGAAATTTATGATCAATGAGCTCTTTTCCAACCCTAGCAGTATATTTCAAGTGCATTTGCATTCAGTATTTTGAAATAAAACACACTCAAAAATGGGTTATTTTCTACATGTTATAGCTGAAAGCCACCCTGCATTTTTATTGGCCATTTTTCATAATTATTCACATTGGACAATTTGAAGTTACTTCTGTTCTCCAGAGAAGCACTGCCCAACCAAACTTCCTGTGATGATAGATATGCTCTGTATTCGTGCAGTCCAGCGTAGTCATTGGACAGGCTGCTGTTGAATGTGGAAATGTGACTGATGCTACCGAGGAATGGAACTGTTAATTTGACTTGATTTGATTGAATTTAAATTTAAATATCCACATGTAGCTAGTGGAGGCTGTCTTGGATAGTACAGCTTTATAGTATTAAAAAACCCACTTAATTGGATATCGTCTTTAAAGTAGATAAGCCTACTGTTCTCTTTCCTGCTCAAACTATCTAAAAAAACATTTAATTGAATAGCTATCAATATAGTGACAGAATATGTCCAGGGAAAACCACTCATTATATCCTACTTTCTGTTACTTACTTTCTCCCAAATTAACTCTTAACCAATATCTAACCTTAAGCTATGAACCAACCACTTAAATACAGTGTCAAAATAGAGTTGTAGTTTCTCTGTTGAAATGGCCTCACCGTCTTGGGTAATCTGGACAGAGAAAACTACTGCTTTTCAACATACTGTTCCTTGACATTGGATCTTAAAATACCTTTCCATCAGATGACGTGTATCCATGTCTTGCTACAGGTAAAGGGAACAAGCAATGAAATATAGTCAATTTGAGACTTACTCAGGCAAAGACCAAGAAGCAGAGTGGAGAAAGCAGGGCCTGGCTGTGCTTGTTTGGAAGTCACAACATTATTTGGTTTCTCAGACTCCAAGGTTGAAATGCTGTGATCCCATATGGCTACAGAACTGCCTGCCATCTGGTAGCAGTTGGATGGAGAGTTCAAGCTGATGAGACTGAGCCAGACAGCTGGTATCAGATATTAGAAATTTTAAGTCCAAACTCCAGAGTAGCTATAAACATAGCTACTTCTGAGCCTGGGATCCTGAGAAAGGGGACTAAAGTATTATTTGTAAAGCTGGCCAGAGGGTTAAGGATTTTCCAAATGTATTAATATATTTTTAATAACATCATTATCTGCTTATAAGAGCACGTGACACAATTATTTTTGGCACTCTGGTTAACTTTATTATTTATAATTCTAGAAAGTCCACATATATTGTAATATGGGTATCAGAATAATGCAAGGACAAAAAACAATAATTTGAAATGTCCTCAGATAAGTCCATCAATCCAGCTTTTAGATAAATCCACAGCAAAGCTTGGTATATTACCTGGCAGACAGATTTATGATAATGTAAAACCTGTTTTTAAGTTAGGACCATAGTTGATTTCACCAATTTTCAATTGAGGGATATTTAATAATGACATTACATGTAATGTATTTTTTTCTAGTACAGAAAATACTGAAATAAGCATTCTTATAGATGCTGGGCATGTGCATGAGCCTTCCTTTCTTCCTCCCTCTCTCCTTCCCTCCCTCTCTTTTTCTCTTTAAAAAGAGAGGTCATAGGTTTCCAGAAAAGTCATGCAAAAATGCGACATTCCCATATAGTCCCTTATTGTTGATATTTTGCATTAGTGTGGCACCATTGTTACAATTGATGAAAGGATATTAAAATATCACTTATTAAGTAGAGTCCATTCTTTATATTAGGTGTATTTTTCTCAAATATCACCCCATTATTAACACCTTATAACAGTGTCAGACATTTCCTAAAATTCAGGAAAGAATGTTTTTATATTTGTACTATTAACCACAGCTCATCATTCACAACAGGGCCCACTGAATTATACAGTCCTGTGTTTTATCTTCTCACTTTCCTTCTGGTAAAATGCACACCCCCATAATTCCCCTTTCAATCACATTGGATCTAAATACTATATAGCACTGTTAATTACACTCACAATAATGCACTACTATCATCACTATCCATTTCCAAACATTTGCAATCAACCTAAATAGAAATTGTGCTCAAATTAAGCATCAGCTCCCTTTATACTACCTACAATCGATTCCCTGGTAACCTATATTTAGATTCTAACTATAATTAGTTTATATCAGTAAAATCATAGAAAATTAGTTCTTTTCTGTCTGGCTTATTTTACTCAGCATAATGTCCTCAAGGTTCATCAAGATGTCACATGCATCAGGACTTCATTTTTCCTTATAGCTGAATAATATGCCATTTTACGTATATACCACATTTTGTTTATCCATTCATTGGTTGATGGAGTCTTGGGTTGTTTCCATCTTTGGGAAATTGTGAATAATGTTGCTATCAACATTAGTGTGCAAATGTCTATTCCAGTTCCTGCTTTCAGTTCTTCTGATACTCAGAAGTATATACCTGGCAGTAGGACTGACAGATCATATGGCAATTCTATACTCAGCTTTCTGGAGAACTGCCAAACTGTCTTCCACAGTGGCTGCACCATTTTACATTCCCAACAGCAGCAAACGAGGATTCCCATTTCTCTGAATACTGTCCAACACTTGCAGTTTTGACTTTTTAATAGTGGCCATTCTACTAGGTGTGAAATTATAATCTCATTGTGATTTTGATTTGCATTTCCCTAATAGCTAATGACGTTGACCATCTTTTCATGTTCTTTTTAACCATTTGTATGTCCTCTTTGGAAAATGTCTATTCAGGTCTTTTGCCCATTTTTCTAATTGAGTTTGTCTTTTTTTGTTGTTCAGTTATAGGATTTCTTTATATGTTTTGTATATTCAATCCATATCAGATATGTAATATCCAAATATTTTCTCCTACTGTACACGCTGTCTTTTCATTTTCTTGACAAAGTCCTTTGAAACACACAAGTTTTTAATTTTGAAGAGGCCCCATTTACATATTTCTTTTTTCATTGCTTGTCCTTTGGGTGTAAATTCTAAAGAACTGTTGCTTATTGCAAGATCTTGAGCATGTTTCCCTCTCTCCATTTCCTTCAAAGAGTTTTATTGTCTTGGTTCTTATATTTAGGTCTCTGATCTATTTTGGGTTAATTTTTGTATAAGGTATGAGATAGAGTCTTATTTAATTCTTTGCATATGGATATCCAGTTTTTTCTAGCACCATTTGTTGAAAAGACTATTCTGTCTCAGTTGAGACAGAAATATCAATTAGCCATAGCTCTAAGGGTCTATTTATGAACTCTCAATTTGATTTGATTTCATTGATTAATATATCTACATTTATGCCACTACCATGCTGCTTTGGCCACTGATGCTTTATATTATGCTTTAAAGTCAGGAGGTGTAAGTCTTCCAACTTTGTTCTTTTTCAGAATGTTTTTGGCTACTCAGGGCCATTTACCTTTCCAAATAAATTTAATAATTGGCTTTTCCATTTGTGCAAAGTAGGCTGTAGGAATTTTGATTGGGGCTGCATTGAATATATAAATCAATTTACGAAGACCTGACTTAATGCTTTTGATTAACCAATCCCTGAATATGAAATATCCTTCCATTTATTAAGGTCTTTCTTGATTTTAGTAATGTTTTATAATTTCCTGTGCTGAAGCCCTTTATATCCTTGGTTAAATTTATTCCTAAATATTTGATTCTTTTAGTTGCTATTGTAAAGGAATTTTTTTCTGGATTTCCTCCTCAGGTTGCTCATTACTACTGTATAGAAACATTGCTGAATTTTGCAAGTTGATCTTGTATCCTGCCACTTTGCTGAACTCATTTATTGGCTCTAGTAGCTTTGTTTTAGATTTTTCAGGGCTTTCCATATCTAGGACTATGTCATCTGCAAATAATAAAAGCTTTACTTCTTCCTCTCCAATTTGGATGCCTGTTTTTTTTTTGTTTGTTTGTTTTTTTAACTTACTTAACTGCTCTTGCTAGAACTTTTAGCACAACGTTGAATAACAATGTTGACAGTGGGCATCCTTGTGCTGTTCCAGATGTTAAATGCAAAGCTTTCAATCTTTCACCACTAAGTTTTCTGTGGATTTTTCGTGTATGCCCTGATTGTGTTGAGGAACTTTCCCTCTATTCTTATTTTTCAAAGTGTTTTATCAAGAAAGAATGCTGAATTTTGTAAACTGTTTTTTCTGCCTCAATCAAGATGGCCATGTGGCTTTCCCTTCAGTTTGTTAATATGTCATATTTATTCATTGATTTTCTTAGGTCAAACCACTCTTGCATACCTTGGCTATAACCCACATGATCATGGTGTATAGTTCTTTGAATGTGCTATAGGGTTCTATTTGCAAGTATTTTGTTGAGTATTTTGGCATACAATTTTTTTAGGAAAATTTATCTGTAATTTTTCTTTCTCGTAGTATCATTACCAAGCTTTGGTTTTAGGGTTCTATTGGCTTCATGGAATGATTTAGGTAATCATCTTTGATTTTTTGGAAATTTTGAGCAGGACTGGTATTAATTCTTATTGAAGTGATTGATATAATTTATCTGTGAAGCCATTTGGTCCTGGCCCTTTCTTTGTTGGGAGGTTTTCAGTGACTGAGTCAATCTCTTGCTGTTGGTCTGTTGAGGTCTTTAATTTCTTCTAAAGTCATATAATTTGTTTGTTTGTTTCTTGAATTTGTCCACTTCATCTGAGTTGTCTAATTTGTGGGCATACCATCATTCATAGTACGCTCTAGTTATTCTTTTTATTACTGTGAGGTTAGCAGTAATGACACCTCTCATTTCTGATTTTATTTATTTGAGTCCTCTCTTTTTTCTTAGTCAAGCTAAGGTTTGTCAATTTTATTGATCTTTCAAAAAAAGGAAAAAAATTTTGATTTGTTGGTTCTCCCTATTGTGTTTTATTATCAATTTTATTTATATTTGGTCTAAACCTTGTTATTTCCTTCCTTTTGCTTGCTTTGGAATTAGTTTGTTGCTCTTATACTCATTCTTCTAAGTGTGCAGTAAGACCTTTGATTTTAGCCCTTTCTTCTTTTTAAATACATGCTATACAATTCAGCACTGCTTTCATTGCATCTTCTAAGTTTTGATATGTTGTGTGCTTGTTTTGATTCATCACAAGATATTTACTAAATTCACTGTTAATTTCTTCCTTGACCCACCACTGATTATTGAAGAGTATGTGGTTTAACTCCCATATATTTGTGGATTGTCCAGTTCTCCACCTAATATTTATTTCCAGCTTCATTTCGTTAGGATTGGAGGATGTGCTTTATATACTTTCAATCTTTTTAAATTTGAGACCTTGCTTTGTCACCCAACATGTGCTATTTCTTAGAGAATGATCCATGAGCACTTGTGAAGAATGTATCTGCTATTTTAGGGTGCAATGTTTGGTATATATCTATTAGGTCTAGTTCATTTATCATATCATTCAAGTTCTCTGTTTCCTTATTGACCCTCTCTCTAGATGTTCAATATGTTAAGAAAGTGGTATATTGAAGTTTCCCACTATTATTATAGAAAGGTGTATTTCTCCCTTCAGTTTTGACTGTGTTGTCCTCATGTATCTGGGGAAACCTTAATTAGGTGCATAAATATTTATGATTGTTATTGCTTCTTGGTGGCTAGACCCTTTTATTAATATATAGTGTCATTCTTTGATTCTTTGTCTCTTATATTAGTTTTACATTTAAGTCTATTTTGTCTGATATTAGCATAATTACCCCAGTTCATTTTGGTTACTGTTTGCTTAGAATATCTTTTTCAAACCGTTTACTTTCAACCTATTTGTGCTCTTGGGTCTAAGGTGAGTCTCTTGTAGACAGCATATATGCAGATCATTTTTCAAATCTGTTTTGCCAATCTGTGTCTTTTGATTGAGCAGTTTAACCAATTAACATTCAATGTTATTATTGTAAAGGCAGTACTTACTTGAGCCATTTTATATTTTAAAAATATGTCATATCTTTTATTTATTTGTGTCTCTCTTTCTACTCTTTTAATTACCCTTACTGAAAATGTTCGTTTCTATACTCTATTCCAAACCTCTCTTTCTTGTATTTCCTTTTAACCTGCAGAATTCCAGTTAGAATTTATGGTAAGACTGGTGTCTTTTTGATGGATTCTCTCAATTTCTATTTATCAGTGACTGTTTTAAACTCTCCCTCAGTTTTGAAGGACAGTTTTGCCAGAAAAAAAATTGATGCTTAATCTTACCAAGAATCCCTTGTTCGTGATGAAATGCTTTTCTCTTGTTATTTGTGGAATTCTCTGTTTAACTTTAACATTTGATATTCTGATTAGTATATGTCTTGGAGTAGGTCTATTAGGATTTATTCTGTTTGTAGTATGTTGTACTTCTTGGACATGCATATTTATACCTTTCATAAGAGTTGGGAAATTTTTGGCTAATATTTCCTCAAATATTCTTTCTGCCTCTTTTCCCTTCTCTTTTTGTTTGGGGACACTTATGATGCATATGTTTGTGCGCTTATTCCAGTCATTTAGTTCTGTGAGACCATGCTCAATTTTTCCCATTATTTTCTCCATCTGTTTTTCTACATGTGAGATTTTTCTTGCTCTTTTTCTAATTCACTAATTCTTTCTTCTGCCCATTTAAATCTCCTGCTGAGTGCCTCTAGCGTATCTCTTCTCCTGGCCTTTCATCACCATAATTTCTGATATTTTTCTATTTATACTTTCTTCTTTATGTTCACATGTCTTCCTACTACCCTTTATCTGTTTAGCCATTGTTTCTTTCATCTCCTTGAATTGATTTTATATATTTGTTTGAACTTCTTTAAGTTGTTTCAATTCTGTCTTCTCTTAAATTTTAATGTGTTCCCTTGGCTCAGCCATATCTTCTTGTTTCTTTAAATGGCTTGTATATGTTATTCATCTCTAGACATCTGATTGTCTTAATGAGTTTTCTCTGAAGGTCAATTTTTTCTGTCTTGTCTAAGGGTAATTTTGGATTGTTGATTGGCTTTGTATTGAGGCTCTTTGACACTTGGCTCAACTTACTGTAGAACTTTAGAATTGATCACTTTTAACTGTTCAGATTTTTTCAGTTCTTCTGTTTTTTTTTTGGTTGTTGTGGTTGTTTTGTTTTTTTTGCCCTGAGTTTGCAGTACAATGTTTAAGATCACACTATTTCTGTAATTTGTGTATCCCCAAAGGGAAGCTTCTTTTCTCCAGGAATCTTGGTCTGTTTGTTTTTGTTTTGCTTCTATGCTTTTTTTTTTTTAATTCTCCTTTCATTGCCCCAACTATGACTATCCCAAGTCAGGTTTTCCCAAAAATAGGACTGGGGACCCAAGAGTGGGACACAGACCAGTCCAAAGAAGAAACTTTGGGGAGAGGGTCAGGAAAAGAAGTCAGAAAACCTTAATGATGTCTCCCCACACTTGCTTTCTGGCCTGCCCAGCAGATGAGGCCCTTCAACATTATTTTCCCTGAAGTCTGAAGGTGACTCTGCATCTTTGACCTTCCTCCATTTTCACCCCTGTCTTTTGGCAGGCTTGAAACAATGAATAATGCTCCATGTCCAGTGTGGGCTAAAACTGTGGTTCCAAGTTAGGATCCAGTGATCCCAATTTGCTGATCAGTAGCATGATGTTTACTGCTGATAACCCCACTGTTCTTGAGAAGAAGGTTTCCATGCCTATCTCCATACCAGGAAGCAGACCAAGGCAGCTAACTTCAAGAGCAAGGGATGGGCATTGGCAGTCGCCAGTGAGTGCTTTACTCACAGTTTTTTTTTTTTCCCAACTACGATGTCTCAGTCTTTTTGTTCTGCTCTTTCCTAGATGCTATACAATGATTCCCTGGCCTTTGGGGCCTCAGACTATTTGTTCTAACAGTTTCTGCTTGTCCAACAGCTCTTTTTTAGAGGAAAAGTGAGTGTTGCAGTTCCCTACTCTGCCATCTTCCCTGAAAGTTTTGGCATATTAATTCTAAAACCAATGCTGGATTCTGGTCAGACTGATTTGTCACACAAAGCATTATTGCATTCATTTCTAGTCTGACTTGCAAAATCCTGTTTCCAATATCACTCCTCAATTTTAATTATGAAACATCCTGGTATTATCCCTAGTGATAATAATGGCTAAATAAGGAGAAATTACCCAATACACATCTTCTCACAATCAATTCTAGTTATTAAAGTCTATAAGAATCATATACCTTGGGTAGCTGGGACCCCTGAAACAGCTTAGTTTCTCTAACATTTATAATACAAACACCATTATCCTAACATAGAAAACCCATTTTCCAAAACTGATGTGGAAATCATACAGCCACTTATGACATTCTTGAATCAGCTTTCAGCACCCAACATAAATGATTTTACAAAATGGGCACAGGTCACTAACCCTTGCAAATGAAATTCTTTCTGTTAAAGATTACGGTTTTCACATTCAGATGTAAAGAAAAGAGCTGTCATTTTTTTTTTCCCTAACACTGTTTGGCATGAGTTATTAAGTTATGTTCTGGAAAGAAGCCAATGATGCATATCATTAGAGTGAACTTCCAAGGAGGTGTAAATATTTCAGTGTGATATCACAGACATGCAAATGAAAATCAGTGCCACCAGGCTCCACTGTAATAGGAACATTTTTAGGAAGGTAAGTATGTGTAAGACACTTCTTGATAACCCAGATACATAGCTGAAAAGGAACCTGGATTTGTTTCTCCCCCAGAAGGTGGTTTCCATCTGGCCCATGTTGAAAAGACATTAGCGGGAAGAGCTAGCTGTGAGAAGACAGAGTGGCAGGAAGTGCAGCCCCAGTTAATTTATGAGGTCCAGTGTCGGTACCTGAGAACTGTAGGCCAGGCTGGACTTCTGGCCCCTTCTCACCCAGCATGGCCTCCCAGGCCAGAGGCTGGAATGTTACCAAACATTTTAATTGATTGGTTTCTCTGATCAAAAAAGCCTTAAAATACTGGTGTCTCCAGAATCTTTGGGTAGTTCTGTTACTTTTCCTAGTTGGCTTTTGGAGTATTGAATGATAATTTTGTTCAATTTAGATCGGTAAGGGATTCTGATCTTGGAATATTTGGATTTTATTAGGTAGTTTCTATTTCAGAGGCAGCCAACTGGAATAGAATGAGCTTAATGATACTGTGTTGTTGCAGGTTTGGGAAGTATTATCGAGAATCAATTGAGACCCTGCTGATTCTTTGAATATGAGAAACTAATACATATACTAGACTCCTGGAAAAGAAATGTTAAGTGGGAAAAAGCACCATTCAAATAAAATTAAAATTCTTATAGGTCCTTCAGCAAATGATTACTAGATAGTTTCTTATAAACAGTAAATTGTGTTAATATTGGGCAAACTCACCAACCTGTTCATCTGGGTTACTACAGTTCTAGATCTCCCACATTCTAGATGAGTGTGGTGCCCAGTGTCCTTATTGCTTATTTCCATGCTCCTTCTGATACCCTTCCAGACCAGTGAAAATGAGGAGGTGGGGGTAGCTAACTGTTCATCATTCTGTAAGTGATAGAAGTAGCAAATTTAGGCTACTGGACATGGAGAGCTTTTCTATGACAGCCAGCTGTGACAACACTAAACTTTCTGCTGGGCAGCAGAATCCTTTCCTGGAAACTGCCCAGTTTCTTGGGTTTACACTCCGTATTCTTTTAACTGAATCATGATAAGGTGGCCAGTGCATACCATGGCCTAGCTCCATTGCAATGAAACTGGAAATTCTCTGTTTGGAATCCCTTTCCCTAAACGTGTCAGTATCCTCATTTCAAATCAACAGTAGCAGAGTTGAAAAGGAAACAAAACCACAGTTAATGATTTTGTTTGCTAATAATAGAGTGAATTTATTCTGACGTTTGAAGAACATGCCCAGCCTGCAGAGAGGAGATGATAAGGGCAGGAAGCAAGGGTCGACTGTGGGGAAAACAGGGACCATATTACACAAAGCTTTTTTAAAAGCTAAAATCCAATAGTAACAGAAGCAACAAAAAACCCATTCTATCATGAACAAAATCCAAGTGGCACACCCATAAAAGTTTGAATTATGCTCTTGTGATTCAGGGATTGAGAACAGAAATTAGCACCATGTAAAATATGATCCTCAAATTTGTCTGTGGAGAGCTCCAACAACTATTTCACTTTCCTCAATCACTGCATTTTTTTTTTTTTTTTTTTTTTTAAGGAAAGACAGAGAGAAGGAAGGAAGGATAGAAGGAAGGAAGGAAGGAAGAAAGGGAAACATTTTTAAACATTTTCTTGTTTTTATTGTATTCTGTTTCTCCGTTTTTGTTACATGGGCTGGGGCCGGGAATCGAACCGAGGTCCTCCGGCATAGCAGGCAAGCACTTTGCCCGCTGAGCCACCGCGGCCCGCCCAATCACTGCATTTTTACTAAACAGATAATGCAATCTACCAACACCCACTCTCCAGATCTACTTGTAAAGGAAATATTCAAAGGGTAGTTCAGGTAAGTGGGGGCAAGGGAGGAGGGGAAGGTGAGTAGAGGAACCCAAATTGACTCACTTTATTTTGGGGCCAGTCGACCATCCAAAAATAATTGCCTCCATTCAAAGATGTGTCAAGTATTCAGGAGCAGAAGAAGGAAAGGCAGAATGTGATAAGGGCACATTTTGAAAGATTTACTTCAAGAAACAAATACATTGCCAAATGCTTCAGGCTTTTATGAAAATAAAAGAAAAAAAAATGATTCTCTGAAATATAATAAATATTGTTTTGTATAACACCAACCTGAGCTATAAAGGGAGGTTTTATAACTATGAAATAAACTAAGGAGACAAGTAATGATATTACATGATTAAGTGTGAATTAAGAATCAGCCAAGTCATTATTTTCATGAAAGGGCAAATGCAAATAAAGTCTCAGATATGCAGAAATTCAAGTGGTATAGGTTCTCGATATCTTCCTTTCTATCTAAAGGATAACTGAAATAAAATAACTCATACATGAGGAAGCTGTGGTATAAAGATCTGGTGATGAGGCATTTTATGTATGAAAGTAAGTCTAAATAGTGTACGGATTATGACTTCTAAATATGCCAATGTTCTGCTTCATGAAAGAAAACCCCAGTGATGTGAATGTCACATTATGTATGCATGAATTTTTGTTTCTTTCTTTTTTGGCATGGGCAGGCTTTGGGAATCAAACCCTGGTCTCTGGCATGGCAGGTGAGAACTCTGCCATTGAGCCGCCATTACACCACCCCAGGTTGCAAATTGAATGCAACTGAATGTGTTCAGGTCTACAAAATGGGGTGGAGAAAGAATTTAAAGAGTGGCCTTAACTGGACCTGCCATTGGATTCAGGGCATGGGACAGGTAGGTCTTGCATGATTCTAAGTGTGAGAAAATCCTATACTATGGTTCAAGCATCTAAAGGTGTCTATTTTGGTACAGCGGGGCCCCTAAAAACAAGTCAATTACTTCATCAGAGAAACAAACAAACAAACAAAAAACAGCAGTCGTTTTCAATATTGCCAAGGAAAATGGAATTTATTGTCCAATTGAAAGGCAATTAATCAGTCTTCAATATTTCGTTTTTCTAGAAAACTTTCAGGGATAAATTTGAAAACATATTGCTTTTCTCTTATCCATGAGCTTTAGAATCAAATCCCACATGATATGCAGTTATGAATAATTATTTACTATAATAGGTTAGAGAAAAGATTCAAGGAGTTATTTGTCAAATCAGTGATACAAAAGGAGGGAAAGTGTAGATACCTTAATATGCTCTTTGTATCAGATTATACAAAGACTAAATAATCTTTTATTTAACTTTGGTTTAATGCTAGTATAAATAAAAGCAGATGATTCTCTCTAATCAAATGGGATGAGAAAATCCAAAATGCAAAAACATACGGCAAATAAAAAAACAATAACCAAAATGAAACCCAACAGTAAAAATCGATAAAACATAAAAACATTATTTAGAATTTGGATGTGGGAAATTGAGATCATGAACCAATGATAAACTGGGGAGATCAAAGAAAGTTTTCAGGTATAAACAAAATTATTAACAATGTTTAAATTGGCTGAGAAAATTGTTGGGTCATTTTTATTATCTTATTTTATGTTTGACAACTTTCTTAAAAAAAGTTTCTTATCTTTTTGTAACCAGACCCAGCAATACAACTGTTTCATTTTGTAACAAAACAAGGCAGGACAAGATTTTTATACCATCCACATAATCTCCTACATCTTCTACAGCCAGCTATCTTGTCCTGGATAATGACTCTTGAGTTTCAGAAGAAGAAACCTAAGAATCTTTGTGATTTTCGTTCTTCAGAAAAATGTTCAGAGATATTCAGAACATTTCTCTTAGTTAAGATGGAGAGTGTGCTAATGATTTTTGCCAAGGAATTATATATCAATAGAGTCCTGATTAAGTTCCTGATCAAACAAAACATTGAGTTAATCAATATTCCATTCCAAACACGTAACAATAAATTGAAATTTTCAGGTTTCTTCTTGAAGGTATACTGTACATTTAACATTAATAAGAAAAAGACTTTTCCTACTCTTTCTTCTTCTTACCCCTCATCTTCCTCTCTGTCCCAGCAAATATATAAGCTTGTGTCTGCATCTCTGTTCAAAGTAGAGAAACCTTTGGGTTTTCATAAATGGAAATCTTGCTGCTTTGCAAACATTCTAAAAGCAATATAGTTTTCAGTGTACTTATTTTGTTGTACTCGATATTTGCTATCGGAACCTCATACTGTCAGTTGCTAATTCTAGATTGCCTAAGCCTAAGTTCTGTTTTCACTTCTCCAAATGTACTGAGTAAAAAGTCACATAATCAGTAGTTCTTCATCAGGAACTGAGAAAACAAATTCTCCCAAATGACCTAGAATAAATGTCATAGAGAATGACCTTGGTTAAATTGGGGGGAAAATTCAATAAGTATTATTTAGTCAGTTCTCTGAACTATATTCATGGTTCCTTTCATTTGGTACTGGATTTAAGAACTCATAGCACCTGAATTTGTCTCCTTAATATTGCATATCATACCACAGAAATCCACATTCTATGAACCAAAACTGTATGTCCATTTTATTTATTTATATATTTTTTGCATGGGTAAGGCACTGGGAATCGAACCCGGGTCTCCAGCATGGCAGGCGAGAACTCTGCCTGCTGAGCCACTGTGACCCACCCTTTGTGTCTACTTTAAATTAGCATTTTCTATTTGGCCTATAAAAGAAGCACAGAGAAACATATCAGTGGAATTAGGTTAAGACTGTAGTCATTATTTTGCTAGAACTCAAAAGAGAAGAGCCTGGATACATTAAGTACTAATTTTGATGATATATATTCATATTGTATTAATTATCATGCATGTGACTTCTTGGTTTTAATCAGAGCCTTATTCATGGCATTCTTGGTCCTGAATAAGTTAAGTAAATATTTAAGATCTGCATCAGCTACACCCCCTATCCTTTCTGTTTTAGAGGCATCAGTGAAGACAAACTACCCATTATTATGAATGTCCTTTAATGATAAGTTGATGACATAAAGATAAATATAATAAATAGTAATCCACTTTGTAGCCTTTTCCCCTTTGTGTTGCTGACATTGCAGTCTGATTCTTTATACTATTTTAAATGTAAATTGGAGCTTCGCTCCAAAGTCATTTATTTTTGGAAAATAGGCATATTAACAAAACTGCGTGAAGCTGGAGACCCAAGGAGCCACTCTGGCCATGAAATGACAAGTTTTGGGCTTCACCTTATCTCTTTAGTTAAAAAGCAGCAATGAAATGGAACTTTCCAGGAGGCAATGGGTTTTCAATTATACTGTCAGTGCTTCAGAGCCTGCTGGCCGCCTCCAACACTCAAGAACATCTGCAGTACCTCCTTCCCCCCAAAGCCTGAGATCAGCCACTGCTCTGAGGGAGGAATGATGAGTTCGCTGCCCACATGATTGAGATCGTCACTGTCACAATGTGACAATGGCATAAGTAGTCTCAATGACAGAATTCCAGACACTTCCTTATAAAATCCCCCTATCTCTCTTTGCTTTCCAGAAATATGTCAAAAGTCACTTTCATTAATACTCAACATTAAAAACAGCAACATGAAATCATAATTCATTTTTAGTATAAAGAAGCCCACTAAACTTAAAGGGGGAAAACTTGACATTTAGATGGTAGAATCTATATGAACACCATTAAATGTCAGATGCATCTAAAAAGACAGGAAAAATAAGTCAGTCTGAAAATATAATACAGTAGAGAAAGTTCTGCTAAGGTTGGCCTTGATATAAACATCTTTTTAAAAACTGGTGCAAGAACATTCAGCATCCCAAATTTTTACATCTTTGCTATTACTCGTCCACTTACAGATAGATAAAAATGGCTGGATCATTGTAAAATTCTAAATTTTACAATTCGGGCTCAGACAAACATGAGAAAATAATTAAGGAAACTACTTTGCAAACTTGGCTGACTTTTAACATGAGAATGTTATGGAATAGTTAATGACCTATCATAGATCATCTTCTTAAAAGCTGCCTTTACAGTACATAAAGTATCTTTCAGTCTAAAACACAAGTACAGTGACTCTTAGGTCAGTGGTTTTTCATTTCTAACATAAGGAGATCTCTAGGAGGTTGTGCTGCTGTGCTGGAAACAATCATAGGGAAAGCCAGATTTTAAGGCTATTCACTATTTTCCTTTTCCCCAGAGACAGCCAGAAATAGTGTCAATGAGTGCTTAAAGTGACAGCAGTTTGAAGAGACTCACATGCTCATCTCTTAGACCCTGGATGGAGGCGATTCATATTTAGCATACAAACCATAGAGCAAGCAGAAAGAAATAGCTTTTATCAGCCCCTAGTTTTGTACTCATTCATTCAACAAATATTTATTGAGCAGTGTTCTATCAAGCAATGTCTTGAGCACTCAGAATGCAGCAGTGAACAAAACAAAGATCTTGCCTTAGTGGAGCTTATGTTTCCGTATGTAAAAACAGTAAGGGTATCATGCATCAGGGGGTGATATGTGTCATGAAGCAAACTAAAAAACAATACAGGGTGAGAGATGAAGGGATCAAGGAGTGTGTCATTGTATGAAGGACAACTGAGCAAATACCTGAAGGAAGGAAGGCAGCCAGCCATGCAGAGATTGGAATTGAGGTGGAGGAGGCAGGGCTAGTGATGCAGATAACTAAAGAAAGGGTTCTGGGCAAAGAGATGAGGAACTTCTAAGGCTCTGCTGTGAAATTATTTTTGAAATATTCAAGGAAGAGCAGGGAAGAAATGGGTGTGGCTAGAGTATCTCAGAGAGAGCATGACAGGAGATGAAATCTGAGTGATGGGCTGGAGGGAAGCACTGTGCAAAAGTAGCAATGAGCTGTGACTTAAATTTCAAAAAGATCATTTTGCTGCAATGTAAAGAACAAACCTAATGGAATGAGGATTGGGGCGGACCTGCTGCCACTGAACCATTAAAGGAGAGTGATATCTCAGACTAGGGTAGGAGGAACGGAGGAGGTGAGAACTGAACAAATTTTGCATCTTTATCTTCAAGCTAGATTTAACAGTGTTTGCTGCAGGCCGGAATGTAGGTGTGTGAGAGGAGGAAGAACTAAGGATGATTCTGAGTTTTGTGGCAGGAACAACTAGGAGACTGAAGTTACTATTTCTAGAGGTGGGGGACATAGTGGAGGAGTGGATTGGGCCATCTCATCTTAGGATGCTTATTGGAGTTCCAAGTGGGGGTGTCAAGTAGGCAGTTGAGCTATGAAGCTGGGATTCAGAGGAGAGGTCTAGACTAGAGACACAAAGTCAAGGGTTGAATGTAAGTGGTATTTAAAGCCACCACGATACTGCCTCTAGAGAGGTTACGGATGGAAGGGAAGAGGTCTAAGAACTCAACTCTGGAGTTCTCTGACTTTTAGAGATAGAAGAGAGGAGGTGGGACCAGCAAAAGAGTGGCCACTAAGAATGGGTAAAACAAGAAAGATGTGACACCCTGGAAGTTAAGTGCAGGACAGACTTTAAGGAGCAGGTAACAAGCAGCTATGCCAAATGCTGCGGAATGAGTCCTGAGAAATGGATTTAGCAATGTGGATGCTGTTGGTGACATGGCATAAGTAATTTTATTGGAGTAATGGGAGTCAAACCTCCATTGAAGTGAGTACAAGAGAAACAGGGAGGAGAGGAACTGGAGACAGAGAGTATAAAAAATTATCTCGTGGAGTTTTGCCATGAAAGGGAATAGAGAAATGGAGCAGTGGTAGTTAGAGAGAAATGTGATTTGGAGAGAGTAATTTCTTTCTTTTTACAATAGGATAAAATGGAGAATATTTCTATTTTGATGGAAAAGTACAAGTGAGGAAGGAAAACTTGGTGGTACAGGAGAAATAGAGGAGAAAATTGCTGTAGCAGTGTCCTTTTGTTTTTTTTTCTCCAGGAGGGAAAAATGCATTCCTGCCTCTCTTGAGAGCAAAAATTTCATGAAAGATAAAAATGGCAACAGGCTTCTATAGATCTTGGCAGTTACAAATACTGCATTCCCTTAATGCTCAATTTAAAATCAGACGTAAAACAAGAGTGTAAAAAGCATAATGCATCTAAGAGAATTCATTGTCAGTTCTATATTAAAATAATAGCAAGGTACGTTTCCATTGAGTCATTTAACAACATTTTCCTATGGTACAGCCAAGAGATGTGCACACACAATAGTTATATTAAAATGCAAATATGAGAAGCTCACGGATAGTTTAGTGGTAGAACTCTTGCCCACCATGTGAGAGACCTGGGTTCGATTCCTCAGGATAGCGTTCTTTTTAAAAAAATATTTTTATTGAGATATCTTCACACAAATACAACCCATCCAAAGTATATGATATCCCATATACTGTTTTGTTCCTATTGTGGTTGCTGTTTTTGATTAGCTGTTTTTAGTGTAATATGTTTTTGTGCCTTTGCTTGGTAGTCTCCTGTAGCTCTCATTCACCTCCACACAACAGATTTAGCCCCTACCAAATTACCCTATATCAAAAACCCACAGTTTATGCTCTCCTGATTTCCTGTGACCATGTATAATTAGTTAGTGTGTTTTGGTAATTTTTTTTTACAAAATGAACCTATGACACCACATTCTTCTGGATCTTATTTATTTTCTTCACTCAATTCTTATTTTCTGAAAATCCCTCCAAGTCAACTGGTATAGCTCTAAATCATTCTTTGTAATGGCTGAATAGTATTCTGTTGTTTGGATGTATCATGATTCATTTCAATTGTTTCCCTTAATGGATATTTGTTATGGTCCAGGAATTTTTATCACTAACAACAGTGCTTCCATAAATATCCTTGTAAACATGGTGCTTACATGGAAGCAATTTGATGTCTATGGTGAAGTTTTCAATGCATATGTTTGGTTTTCTTCTTAATCTCTTCTTTGGTAAATGGCCAGTTGAAAATTCCCAATTCTTAATTTGTTTTTTTTTTAAATTCATATTTCCCTAATAAATTATCCATTTCTTCCAGAGTTGCAAATTTGTTGTCATAGAGGTGTGTGCTGGTTTGAACTGTTTATGCATTCCAGAAAAAAGACATATTGTTGGGTGGGACCTCTTGATTGGAGTTGTTTCCATAAGATGTGACCCACTTAACTGCAGGTGGGACCTTTTGATTAGGTTGTTTAAATGGAGATGTGACCCCGCCCACTCAAGGTGCATCTTAATCTGCTCCCCTGAGTCATATAAGAGGGAGATGTTTTGGAGAAAGCACAGAAAACTCAGACAGAATTGCCCCAGGGGATGCTAAGCATGGACTCAAAGAACCTAAAGGATAGAGGACTGGAGAGAGCCAAGAGAAACTAAGAGATGAAATCCAGAGTTTGTCCCAGAGAAGTTAAGAGAGCACCGATAGATGCCTAGAGAGAGAAAGCAATGAACCAGAGGCAAGACCAGCAGATACCAGCTACGTGCCTTCCCAGCTGACAGAGGTGTTCCAGATGCCAGCAGCCTTTTATCAGAGTTCAGGTATTATTTTGCTGATGTCTTAATTTGAACATTTTCACGGCCTTAGAACTGTAAATTTGTAACCTAATAAATCCTCTTTGTAAAAGTCAATCAATTTCTGGCAGCTTTACCAAACCAAAACAAGTTTCATGCTGTGTTTTGTAATTGTTTTAATCTCTTCCGGAACTTGTTTATACCTCCTTTCTCACTCCTAATCTCATTTTCGTTTTTTTTTTTTTTTCCTACTTAGACTGAAGAAGATTATCCATTTCATTGTTCCTTATAAAGAGTCAGTATTTGTATGTTATCTGTTTTGTTTTTCTGTTTTACTAATTTCAATTTTGGTTTATCTTATTGCTCTTTCTTTAATATCTTAAGATGAGACCACAGTCTTTTTTTTTTCTTTCTTTCTTAATAATGAAAGCATTTTCAGCTACATACTTTCCCTCTGACTAAAAGTTCATGGTGTCCTATGAGTTTTCAGTCGAACCTGGATCTCTGGCATGGCAGGTGAGAACTTTGCCTGCTGAGCCACTGTGGCCTGCTCTGTCTTATGAGTTTTAATATGAAAGTTTCTTCTTTTCATTGCATTCTAGATAGCTTGTTTTCTCATTTGATTTCAAGGAAAGGAGCTTTTATTTATTTCAAAATAATTAGGAAGTCAAAATTGCTTTTTATAATTTTATCTGATTAAAGTCAGAGAATATAGATCATCTATCTACTCTTTTTAAAATAGTTTTTCCTTGTGGTTTCGCATTATCTGTTAATTGTTTTCCAATATCTGTTCTCCCAATTTTTTATAAAAAGGACATTTTGAATTGATACCCAGCTGTCTAGCTAAAGAGTAACCTTTCAATATTCCCACTAAACTTTAGCCAATGGAATATCAAGAATTGTAATGTGTATAAAGTTCTCCTCTTTGTCTGTTTTCCACTTCTCGTGTGATGGAATGAGGACATGATGGAGGGAATTGGAATGGTTATCACAGAGCTTCAAATGGATGCTACATACTCAAGATGGCAAAACAGGAGGAAATTTGTCTGATTGTGAAAATGTCATACCACCCCTGGACTACTTACATGGATCTTTATGTAATGCATAAAAATCTCCATATTTGCCGATTAAATTGCTATACTATTTTGATTCTCCTTGTATAGCCGCTGAACTAATGTCCTAACTTATCTGGAACACGCTTTTAAAAATTTCCCTTTGTTGTATGATGGAGGTCTTTAGTGCTCACTTATGTCTAGTTATCTTTTTTTGGGAGAATTTTTTGCTTTTTTTTTTTTTTTTTCACCTGTCCTCACTACACCTCATAGAAAGTCACTATCTTAGCTGAGTAGGCTATATATTTGGGTTTCTTTTTTTCTCTGTAATCTGTGCATGTTATTTCATTGCCATGTGCTTTCCCTGAAACTTCAAACCTTTATGCCAATGAAAAGTAGTGAACCTTAGAGTGTACTGTGTTCCAGGAAATGCTTTCTCTTGAGTTCCATACTGCTGAAGAAGGAGTGAAACAGTTTCTGGAGACCATCAGGCCTAATCTCATTGTACCGTTTATCTGCTTATGTTAGTTACAAGCAAATGCCCAAGTTACAGCACCATACATCTCTCTAACATGACTCCATCTCTTGAATTCTCCAGCTCTCCAAGCCCTTGCCCTATGCCTTAAACTTAAGATCCACCATGAGCAAAATACTTACACCTTCAGACTTTTATTAATATTGTCTTCACCTTCATGCTTTGGCTAAAAGTCAGCTTTCTCTTGCAGCCCTCTGAATTCATGTCTGACTTGTCTTGTATTTCCAGGGTGTTAGATACATGTTCTTGCTTTTCACTGCCACTTCCAAGCCATTCTTCTATTCTCTATTCTAACTACTCCCCAAGTTTAAAGCTCATGCTATCAGATTACCAAGTCCACACTATTTCTACTTGTTGCAGTATTTACTGATGTTCAGAATATTCTCTTTACTTCACTGTAGCTCCTGGCTGTCTGCTACTTTGTCCAGTTCTATTTCTGTCATAATCCTTGGTATCTGCAATGACAACATCGATGATCCTTTCAATACCCAGGCTGGTCCATTTACAACTTCCTCTCCCTCAACAATCTTGTCCTCCATCCTATACCCTGTTCTCAAGGTCAAACTTTAGAACTCGTCCTTACCATTGACTATCTCATTCTCTGCACATAATATCCTATGTTTCCTGAACGTTCTATCAAATACCTTGAATCTAAACATACATCAATATGAGCAGAACCAATAAGGAATTGATCCTTCTTTATTGTCCCTCTTCCTCATCCTTTTCAAGTCCTCACTTCCTTCTTATTCCAGTTTAGATTCCATGGTTCATCTATATAGTTATTCCTTTGCCATTCCACTTGCTTATGGAAACCCTAACCCTGGGAAAATTTAAGTCTCTCCCTATTCTGTACTTGTATCCAGGAAGCTGAATATGACTGGAAAAAAAGTCCTCACTGATAGTCACTGATTTGTCTAGTCTAAAGCCAACTCTGCATACCAGATCAGGTGGTACAGCAGAATGGAAATAGCATTTTCACTTAAAGAACAAAATCTGTGTTTGAATGTTAACTCTGTCACTAAGTTATATATGCTTTCTGTTCTTCAGGTTATATGCCTGTTCCAACTCAGATCTTGGAGGGCTCAGGTCAGCACAACCCCAAGATCAAAGAACATGCTAGGCCTGGAGTCAAATTTGAGTTTTATTAGGACTTACAAACAGGAGAAGATTTTTCCTGGTGGTGGCCACTTGGGAAGTGAGTGCTCTACAAAGGCTGGGGATGCATTGGGCAGCTTATAAGGGTTTAGGACAAAGACATTGATGGTGTATGAGAACAGAATTTCAGCAGAATCTCATGACACAGAGGTTTGGAAATTTGTTATCAACATATCAGGGGAGAGGAATTTTAATGGTTTACAAGATAAGTGGTTTATGATACCATCTGTACATTCTTTTCTTCCCTGAGGATGTCTGTTGACCTTTAACTTCTGTCCCCAGTCACACAGGTGACTTAATCTCAATGTGGAAGGGAAGCTTGGGCCCTGGGTCTTTGTAACACCTTGCTTTGTAAAGGTAAAATTCTTTTTTAATTGCAGGTATCTTTGGTCAATCATGTTTAAAGCTATACTGAAGATTTCTAAGTTTATACTGCTAAACCTTAAAGCTTTGTTATGTGGATTACATAAGTAGACTAAGTCCCAGTTAGAATAGGGATAGATTGATTTTAGATTCTTAATAATACCTGGGTGGTTTTGCTCTGCTGAATTTAGGAAGGTTTAGGATAGTGTTTCCTGACTGTTGATTATTTGGGCTACAGGTTTGATAAGACAGTAATAACTTCAGGCCTTGGGTGGGCCAGAGCCACCATGCCAGGTGCCTTTGGCTGAGAAGGACCTTATCCATTTACCTCCAAAATCCCAGAAAAATGTTATCATTTGCTTTCTATGTTGTTTCATGAAAAATGTTAGATGATATGAATGGATGAGCCGTTGATCTTACCTCATCTTGTCACACATTGGGAATTATTGTTCTTTGTATATTTTCAGAACAACTTGAGCCTCTTGTTAAGCATTTTTATCTTTCTGCCTTATGTCAAAGTAATTTTGTGTATTTATGTTATCTACTATTATACGCTCTTTGATGAACAGAAGTGAAAATATTTTATGATATGGGGTAGATAGAAATTACTATTGGTTGAATGGAAACTTCTAGTTGGTTCCTAATATCCTTTTCCCCTTCTTCCTTTGAAACAGCTGAGCACAACACTACTCAGAATAAAAGACTACAAGCACCAAGGTTCTGCCCAATGAGATATAAGTAAAAGCAGGAACGACACTCAATAAGGGTATTCAGAAGCTTTGTAATAAGAAGAATGTGAAAAATGAAATGGCACTTTGTGGGAGTAGTAATATCAATTGAATTTTTAAAATTTTTACTCATGAAGATGAATGGGCATTGGCCAATGGAATCGAATCAAGAGTGCAGAAATAGACCACCAAATATATAGTCAACTGATTTTTGACAAGGCCCCCAAATCCTCTGAACTGGGACAAAATAGTCTTTTTCAATAACTGGGCATGGAAGAACTGGATATCAATAGCTAAAAGAATGAAAGAGGACCCCTAACTTACACCTGATACAAAAATTAACTCAAAGTGGCTCAAACACCTACATATAAGAACTAGCACAGTAAAGCTTCTAGAAGAAAATGTAAAGAAACATCTTCAAGACCTAGTAACAGGAGGTAGCTTCCTAAACTTTACATCCAAAGCACAAGCAGCTGAAGAAAAAACAGACAAATGGGAACTCCTCAAAATCAAATGCTTCTGCACCTCAAAAGACTTTGTCAAAAAGGTGAAGAGGAAGCCAACTCAATGGGAGAAAATTTTTGGAAATCACATATTGGACAAAGGTTTATATACTGCATACACAAATCATACAACTCATCAAAAAAAAAAAAAAAAAGAACAAATAACCCAATTATAAAATGGACTGGAGATATGAATAGGTATTTTTCTGAAGAGCAGATGGCTCAAAAGCACATGAAGAGATATTCATTTTCACTGGCTATAAAGGAAGTGTAGATTAAGACTACAATGAGATACCACCTCACACCTATAAGAATGGCTGCTATTAAACTAACAGGAATGCTTGCCTGCCATGCCAGAGGACCCGGGTTCAATTCCCAGTGCCTGCCCATGTAAAAAACAAACAACAGGAAACTATAAATGTTGGAGAGGATGTGGAGAAATTGGTACACTTATGCACTGCTGGTGGGAATGTATAATGGTGCAGCTGCTATGGAAGACAGTTTGGCGGTGCTTTAGGAAACTAAATATCGAGTTGCCCTATGACCCAGCAATAGCGCTATTTGGTACATTCCCAGAAGAGTTGAAAGGAATGATACAAACAGAGATCTGCACACCGATATTCATAGCAGCATTATTCACAATCGCCAAAAGATGGAAACAAACCAAATGCCCATCAACAGACGAGTGGATTAACAAAATGTGGTATATACATATGATGGAATACTATGCAGCAATAAGACAAAATGACATCCTGAAGTACATGACAAGATGAATGAGCCTTGAGGACACAAGCTGAGTGAAATAAGCCAAACATGAAAGGATAGAAACTGTATGATTCTACTCTTATGACTGTGGTAAAGGTAAAATCAGATGATTATAATACAGAATATGGGGGATTTAGAGATACATAGATGCTAGATATGGGTGAATGGTTAGCTAATGAGGTTGAACGCCAATGTAAGGGAATAGATAGAAGTGAAGGCAGCTCTCTAGTGGGTCTATAAGAATTATTACCATATTGAGGATCAGTAAGGTTGAGAGAGGTTGTATAGAACTGCGTGTCTCACTGATTAACACTAGGAATATAAATTGGTTCTTTCAAGAACTACTTGCAAGGTATGGTTTGTGTACAAAGAGTGTTTAAGTCCAGCATACAGGGGGAAAACTGCTTGCTATTGCGTATTATGGACTATGTTTAAAAGGAAACCATCAGCACTACCACAGCAACAGCAGAGATAAATAATGAGGTGAGGGACAAGTGTTAAGAAGAGGTTTAGATTTCCTATTTTGCGGGGGTATGTTTATCGGTTTTCTTTCACTTAGGAACAGTGAAATTATCTAAAATTGAGAATGTTGATAGACTGTGGACTTTGGGCACTAAATATGATGCCTGATAAATGCAGGTGGCTGAAGGATACACTGACTGAGAAGTTGATTGGCAAATGGTGGTGTATACTTATGAACCAATGTTGTGCTGCTAAAAAAGAAATGAAGTTGTGAGGCATGCAGTGATATGAATGAACATGTGACATTTGGTGAGGCAAAATAAGCCAAAAACGAAAGAACAGTTATAGTATGGTCTACTTTAGAAAATGCTTATAAGAAAACAAGGGCCTAGATTGTAAGCTTTTATAGCAGAAACGTTTAGTCCAGGGTGGTAATTATTGTTTCTGGACTTTGAGAATATGTAATCTGATATTTAAGGATAAGAACGAAGCTGATCAGGTTGAGGTCAAAGTAATTCAGAACACAAGTAAGGAAGACAGTGTTTATATTTTAGAACCACACATACTCTTTGAGACCAAAGGAAGAAAGGTTCATTTGGTCTAGGACCAAAATTTTCTGTAACACATAATATAACTCAACCTATTTGTATAGTTCATTTGAGCAACTGAAGTACAGGGACCCCAGAATAATTAAGAGGTCCTTTAATCCTGTATAACTTAATGTAATGCCTGCATACATCCTAGGGTATATTAAGCAGATAATCAAAAAGTATTGGCAAAGTCCCTTGAGGGATGGTAGAAAAAATATGGAACTATTACACTTTACCATCAGGAAATCCCCTGATACTGTGTCAACCTTAGAGGCACCCAAATCAATAGGCCATGCCCTTACTCTTTGTGAAGCTTATGTATGTAGTGGAGAAGCTTTGCCTACCTTTACATATACCTAAGAGTTACTTCTGGAGGACCTCTTTTGTTGCTGAAATGTGGCCTCACTCTCTCTAAGCCCAACTCTGCAAGTGAAATAATTGCCCTCCCCTCCACATGGGACATGACGTCCAGGGATGAAAGCCTCCTTGGCAGCATGGGAAGTGACTCCCAGGGACTAATCTGGCTCTGGCACTGTGGGATCAACAATTTCATTCTGACCAAAGAGGGAAAAGAAGTGTAACTAATAAATTATCAGTGGCAGAGAAAGTTCAAATAGAGTCAAGAAACTACTCTGGAGGTTGCTCTTATGCAAGCTTCAATTAGACATTTTTACCTATTATAACCTGCCAAACCCCAACCAGGACCATTTCAGCCAATCCTAAAGAACACCTAGGGCAATATATAAGATTCCACAAGGGTTCCATGCACTTGGAGTAACTTTCCAGAAACCTACAACCTCCAGATGAATCTCTGGACCAGATAAGTCCTGAAATCTAGAGGGCCCAGACTCTCCAGAACATCAGATAGCTCCATCTTCTGACCTTATTTTATTGACAGATGCTTCCAACATGAAAAATTTAGAATGGCTGTAGTACAAACACTACTGAAAGATCAAAGGTTATGGTGGAGTTAAAAAGAGAAGATAGGATTTGACAAATGAATTTGATTGCTGAAACATTAAATTGATATCTTTTTTAGTATTCAGTGTCTCAGACAGCTAGAAGTAAAAACCTAAAATTGAGGAATTGCAACCCATGTCAAACTCTGAAGAATAGTCTACAATTAATTGTGGTTCTGTGCTTTGAAATTTATTTCTTTTTTTGTAACTATGTTATTTTTCACAGAAAAGAAAAAAGAAGTCGATCGTGATGATAAAAAAAAATATTTATTCCTTCTAGCCGCATCGTATGGTAGCCCACAATAAACTGCGGGATCTGTCCTGTAACTACTTGTTGAAGAGTGCTTTGAAAACTATTTCTTTTTTCTTTCTTTGCTTTGTATATATGTTATATTATACCATAAAAAGTTAATAAAAAGCTAAATGGAGGTAAGGATAAGAGCAAAGAAAGAAGGGAGATACAGTGGATAGGAATAGATAGAAAAGTACAGGAAAGAAATATGTAGGTTATCAAATATACAGATTATCAAAGAAGGGGCACAAGGCTTTGATATTGCTGGCAAAGGAACATTTCTTTCTGTGAGAGAGAAGGAAATTTTATGCTTGATTATAGAGCATTATTGAGGAGGAAAAAGGGGGAAATTGAAGGAATTCCTCTAGGATTGCATTAAACTTTCCCAGAAATTCAAAGTTGAGATTTCTTATTTGGTTTATGGAGAGAATGGGGTTTAGAGCTTTAAGAGCAAAGAAAAATGTGAAGGGACATTATGGAGAGAGCCCACCATGGATGAGCACATTGACTGATGAGTAAAAGTGAGAGGGTGGTCAAGGATGTGATTGTGTCTTCATTTAGTCCACAAGTGCTTATTTAGTGCCTACTCTAACAGCAATGATGGTTTATGGTCATTGTGAGGTGAGAGGCATGATTCTGAAATGTCTCCTCTCTGTCCTCAGCCCACTGTGCATGGCAGCTTGAGAGAAGGAATAAGAAAATCGATGGTTTGGTAAAAACAAACCTGGGAAAAGCACATTTAAGACACTGTGTGTGCAGAAGCTGAATTGACTAGTAAAAGGTGAATTAAAAGGATGACCTTGAGATACAGGCTGGGTAAAAGGACAAGTGAAGCCAGTGAAGGAATGAAGAGATAAGAGAAAGTGTATGAAAAAATGGTAAATTGTATAAGATCAACTGAGTGGGAAGAAATGGATGATTAGAGCTATGATATGTCATTTCTCATATGGAGCTCATTTGCACCACTCATTTCTTGATTTGATAAAATATAAGGCTGTATATGCATTAACTATTTCATGTTATAGAAAATTTAATGTAAGTTTTTACACAATATGTTTAAAGTGGGGTGTGTTTATAATTTTCACACTTCATTTATTTTTGCTGTTTGATTACCAGATAACCTTGAGATTGTCCCAGCAGGCAATATTAATTGCATTTTATAAATTAGTGGGCAGTGAGTAGAGCAAAGAAAAAAAATAACATACTACATTGTTCCATCTCCATTATCAAAGTAAAAGCAATTGCATTTTCTGCCTTTGGGAACAATCCAAGCCCTCATACTAAACTATGAAAACCACCTCCCTGACTTGGTTCCTTGCCAGGTAAAAGTGTTATGCTCTCAATTAGATTGTAAACCACTTGAGTCCAAGTATTACATTTCTTTTACAGGCCCCTCAGCACCAAACCCAATCTTTGCTCAGAGGAAAGAACATAGACTGAAAATGTAAAAATACTTGAATATGAACCTTAACCCTAATATGTAATAGTTTTGCAGCTTTGAGCAAATTATTTAAACTTGCTCAGCTTCATTTTCATCATCTCTTAAATATAGGTATATGATCACCTCACAAGACTTTTATGAGGGTTAAATGAGATTTATTACTTACAGAAAGTGACTGTGCTGAACCTGGCACATACTTATTTTCATTATTATTATGATTGGTGTCATAAACCTGTTGTTGTTACAGTAGACTCTTATTAAGGACTTGTTGATTAAATAAAGACACAATCCGTTGCTCTCAAGGAGCTCATTGTTTGATAGGTGTTTTAGTTTCCTTGGCTGTTCAAGCAAATCCCATGCAGTGGGTGGGCTTAAACAATGGAAATGTCTTAGCTCCCAGTTCTGAGGCTCCGCCTCACAAAGGCTGTGCCTCCTCACAGAAGGCCTAGGCGTTCTGCAGTTGGCTGCCCGTGATCCTTGGTCCTTGGCTCCTCTGTCACATTGCAAATGCACACAGTGGCCTCTCTTGGCCTCTCCCTTCTCTTCTGGGTTCCAGTACTTCCTCTGTGGCTTTCTTTTAATTTTCTGAATTTCATATTGCTTGTAAAGGACTCCAGTAATAAGATTAAGACCCATCTTGATTGAGGTGGGCCACACCTTAACTAAAGTAACCTCATCAGAAGTTCCTACCTTCAGGGAATGGATTAATCTGAAGTACGTGTTCTTCTTGGGTACATAGCTCCAAACCAGCACCGTTGGGGAGATTAAGAATCCATGCTAAGGTTATAAAAGTCTTTGTTAGTGTTCAAGGTTGATCCAGGTATGGAAAAGGGCATGTGGGTTGGATGTGAGGGAGGGCGTTATGTAGGTGAAATAGAAGGGAATTTAGATAAGCCTGCTTGAGGTTGGATTGTGCAGTGGGGTTGGGATTGGGTGCCACGTGGTTGAGGTAAGGAATTGAGGGAAATCCAAGCAGAGAAGGGCATATACTTAACAGCATTAAGAGAATCTTTTTAAGGGGCTTTACCTAATCCTGCCAGACTGGAGCAGAAAATTACCTTTGGGAAGCAGTAAGAGATAACGCTCCAAACATCCTTTATTTAGAACATTTTGAAGAGACTCAACTGGCAGGATAAAAAGTTTCAATTTCATCCGGTGTAGGCAACAGAGCTTGGATGTTATCAAGTGGTCAAAACAGACTTGAAGAAGATGCAGCTTTCAGAAGCAGTTTAAACATGGTTTCCTTAAAAATGATTTGAATGATGCAGATGATAACAAATTAAGAAAATACGTTTGGTGCTATAATGATATCAAATGGATAACCTCATTTCTACGCATTTGTGTTCTCAGTAAGGGAAAATATTTCGAAATCAAAAAGTACCGTATGGGAATCCTTTTGGCCTAGATAAAGATGGGCATATGCCATATCTTATAAATTCAGCACTTATTGGGTGACAGACAAAGAATGCTTTCTTCTGCATCAGGACATTTATTAATAATACAGCATTAAACAGCTTTGGCATGACATGTCTCATAGTGCATGGTATGGCATGTCTGATTTCTGAGACTGAGTGAGTGGAGGAAAATGTGCTGGTTAGTATATGAGCAAGGTTCTAGCTTTCTGAGTCTGCGGGCTATGGAGAACTCCAAGGGCACCCTAATGCCATGGTATATACAGATAGCTAGATGAGTGGAATATAAGGCTCTATTTCTCCCTGTCTTTCTTCTCTCTCAACGCACACACACACACACACATATATGCACACACGTACATTTCTGTGTTGGTGTCATGTGCCCAATTCCACAAATGCATGGTATATTTTAAATAATAGTACCAGACACAATTGAATGTCTTGATCACTTTGCTTTAGAAATTACATTTCTCCTTAAAACTAAAACTCCTCTTAGGAGATTAAAAAAAAAAAGTTAAATGGAAGATAGAATTATAAAGCTGGACAAAGAAACTAACATTCGGCATTTTAAAAGATTCTCTTTCCCCACAGAAGTGATATAATTCTCTCTAGGTTAGGGAAATAGTACTACTGTTACCAGTACTAAAAACCTTGGTTCCTGTTGTGTTTCCTTCTTTAAAGCATATTTTTAAAATACCAATTTGTAGCATTATGGATATCACAATTCTTACCATGTTCTGGGTATGAAAAAAATAAATTTTACTGGGCGATTCTTTTTAAGAAAAAGATATTTTTGGCTTTGGAATGTTGTAGGGTTCACATCAATGTGAACATTACAAAGCAAAATTGTCTTTCACCTTTAAGGCTGCACTATACCTCTTAGTTTATATGTTTCATTCTGCCATACAGAACTGCTATTGTTTTATTTTTGTATATCTTGCTTTTCCGAGACATTTTAATGAAGGTACTCCTACATGTTATGAAGGAAAAACATGGTCCAGAATGTAAAATTAATAACAGTTAACACATGAGGTTTATTCCTGTGCGCTAAATATACATCCAAGTGCACATTTATGCACATATAATAATGGAAACTGTTAGAACTGAATGGGTGGCAGTGATGTAATGCAGCTGTCGCCAAGCAGATTTTCAGATGGTAACCCCCCCCCCCCCCCCCGCCCTGTGCTGGCCAAGATGGTCAAGGCGAGGAGCCACGTCAGATGGCCGCCTCCAGCTCGCTTCCAGAAAAGAAGGAAAGGAGATGCCGAGCGAAGTCAGAAAGCTTATCCTCCTTCTGATTCTTCAACTTCGTCTGTGCTGTAGGTGCTATCCGGCTCTGCTGCTGGAGAGGAAAGCTTCCCCACGTCCCCCACGAAACAGCTGTAACACATTTATTTCTCTGGAGCGCCTTTTTCCGTCTGAGCTGAATAGACTACTGTTTAGAAGTGTTTCTACTTGTCTCTACTTGGGATGGCTGGCCCCTGAGAGAAGCAAGCCCGAATGTTGATCCTTTTGAGCTCCTGGGGCTGTGGCCTCCGAAGGGTCAGATTTCAGGATTTCAGCACAGGGCTGGAAAAGCAAACAAACACACACACACAGTATACTTAAGCATTAGGGGGAGGCAAGAGGGGATGAGAGATCTTGGTTTCCTTATCTTGGCCCCTGGAACCATTTTGGACCTAAAGCCTTTGTGATAGAGGAAACACTTTTCTTTCTTTTTTGTGGGGGGGGTGGGGGTGGGGGTGGAGTTTTGGTACCTGAAGAAAGCGTACAAATGGTCTTGTTTTTCCTTCTGAGACATTTAAAATCATCACCATTCTCAACCTCAGTGTGTTTCTTGGCTGTCTAACCCTGTATGAGAAGCAGGTTGAGCTTGCCTGCTAGGGGACAGGCTGCACAAGCATGGGCATGGGTTTTAACACCGATTCAGAAATCCTTTCCAGAAAGTGCCCCCTGTTCTCTCAGAAGGAGCTTTACTCTCCTCTCTATCCAGCCTCACTATCCTTGTTTCTGGAAGGCAGTTCCAAACCTTGATTGCAACTTATCTCTCCTGTTTTGGTCCATCCACATTTTCAAACAGTTTTGCTACCATTAAGTGAAAAAAGCAGGTGACAAAATTGAACACACAGCATGATCTAATATTGTTAAACATCGCACAAGGTAAGTATGTGCAAAAGTAATCCGTAGAGATATGTATACAGGAAAAGATGCATGAAGGACATAACACTCAAATTGTTAGCCAGGCACGGGCTGGGTGGATGTCAATTTTTCTTTCCTTCGCTAAATAGTATTTCTAAATGTTCTGCTTACGTTGATATATATATTTTTCTCTTGTTGGTTGATATTTCAATAAGTAGTTTATGAAATTGTATTTTTGAAAAGAAGGAAAACCAAAAGTATAAAGACGAAAAAGGAACATACTAAGATGCCAGCAGTCATTTTCTGGGCATATATATATATTTTTTCTTTTCTAAGTTTTCGGTAATGTACATATGTCAGTTTTATCATGGAAATGATTAATAAGAATTATTAATGTTACCTTTTTGTTCTGACACTCTGGGGAGAAAAAGGTAGAAAAATTGCCTCCAAACCTGAAGTAGAAGATTTAATTTAGAGCTCAAAATACCATTCCGAATTAAGAAATGGGGCTGACACCTTAGAAAGAACTCCAGGTGGAGGGGCCTGTACCTTGATTTCCAGGTCAGCCTTTTTCATTAGAATTACAATGAAGCCTTCCAGGGAAGGGAAGGAAGAGGAATGTCTGCCTGATCCCAGGGCCCTAAACTGAGTAACAAATGCAGAGCACACCTCTTCACCACAACTTAAAAATAATAAAAAAGAAGGACGGTCTTGAGAATGAATGTCCATTAACATTCATTGACATAATAAACGGACATTAAAATATTCTAAACCCCTTAAACTAGATTAACAATTTCTGATTGAATTGATAAAGTCTATTTTCATCTCTTCATTTGTATATATCTTTTTCTCCTTTTCTGACTCGCATCTGGAAAATCTCAGTGGATCCATAAAGAAAATGAAGGAATGATTTACAATTGCAATTTAATATATGGGAAAGCCTACAAGCCCAGCAAAAAGGCCTTCAGTGATAAGATACATATTAGTTCAATGTGTTACTTCAAGCTGTTTGCTTCATTTGAAGTATTCATAAAGATCAATATAGGAGATTTTCTCTTAAGCAAAGTATCTTTCTATTCCATTGAGTCTAATCTATCCAATTATATAAAGACACTCATATATATAGCATACACATATATATAACATATGTATACATTAAATTATGTATGTTAGTTTTTAAAGAAAGGCTATCTCGTGCATTAAAAGACTTTCTTAGCTTTAGTTTGAGATTTTATTCAAAGTTACAGAACAAACCCTCAAAAATGCATTTGTTTGTAAAAGGAAATGGTTCTGAGAGAAGTGGGCAGTCCTGTTTTCATAAATTGAGAGCTGTGAATGCACACTATAATCATTATCTAGTTCTAAACTGAAAAAAATGGCTCAATTATAAAATTGATAGGTGGGCGGCAACCAAGGTCTCTGAATATCCCTTAGTATTATTATATCCACTAAAGTTATTTTCACTTCCATTTGACTTACTATTAAGTCATAGAAAATGACGAAATGACGTCTCCTAATTCATGGTGAAATTAACATTTGAAAGCCCAGAAAAAAAAAAAACAACTTTTGCAAAAATGTACTTCCTATAATATTTGCCAACACTTTGAGCAATATATGCTGAGAGTGTCTACAGTTAAAGATTTCCTTTCTTATCATTTGCTTTGATAAAAGTAAATTTTTCCTGTTACTACTATTGTGTACCACATTGCCAATTGAATTCTGCTGAGAGGGAAATGATTTAGAAACTCTTCTTGCAAGCTCTAGTTTTCTTTTACTTTTATTTCTTTTTACTTTACATTCACTGGAACAGACTTTTGGTCTTGAAATTCATCTAATTTATACCTGTTTTAAGTTAGTTTCAGATTCTCTGGACCTTTCACCACTATATTTCAGCTTTTGCCTGTGAAATTTATCTAGCTCTGAAAATATTTTTGGGTGAGTAAAAACTGTCAGATTGAGCTCAAAATTAAAAGCTTGGATTTAATAACAAGGGGAGAGAACAACCATCAGAGTAAAGACAGGAATAAACTGGGTGTTTTGGTTTAATCTCCAAGTCTGTTTACATTTAGGGAATTTCATAGTTCTTAGATTTGAAAGGAACCCTAGAAATCATGTCTGTTCATTTTCTTTTTTTGCTAGACTCAGATTGGTGAAATAAGTAACCAATGACAAATAATAGGAGGCAGAACCAGGACAGATCCAAATTTTCTAAAGTTTAACCCAGCTGCAACATAGCTGCCTTTTGCAAACAAATTCTTTTTAATAGGATATGGCTTGGAACTAGGTCTGTTTTTAATTAGCCTGCAGTGTTAGGATTGTAACTCTCTTGACCATGCTTTTCTAATTATTCTAGCACTGTGTACTTCAGTCCCAAAGCCCGAGGCCTTTGCTCCTTCCACATTTGGTCTATCCAGTATAAGCTTCTCTTTATTACATAGTCTAGGGAAAAATGACCCAGATAAAAAGAAGTTAGTTTTAGTAAAAGTCAAAAAGACCTGGAATAAGAGACCAGTTATTAAAAAATTTAAGAAAGCTCTTAAAGATTTGGGGCAATTCTTAAAATAGCAGGATCTCCTCTACTTCCTCCATAGCATGGAAATGAAAAGACATCATTTGTAGATGGGGTGGGAAATTAACTTAGGTTGAATATCTAAGAATGGATACGAGGTATCTGAGTTTGCTAGGGCTATTGTAACAAAGTACCACAAACTTGATGGCTTAAAACAACAGAAACTGATTGCCTTGTAGCATCAGATAGGAGAAGATCCTAGACCATGCTTTCTTTGAAGTCCGTAGGCTTCTGACAGTGGCTTCCTGATAATCCAGGGCGTTCTTTGGTTTGTGGCATAACTCAGTCTCTACCTCAGTCTCATGACTGACTTCTCTTTCTCTGCATATCTGTGTCCAAATCTCCTCACTTTATAAAGACTCCAATCGTATTGTATTAGGGTCTGCTTTAATCCAGTTTGGCCTCTCCTGATGAACATATCTTTAAATATCTTATTTCCAAATAGAATCACATTTGCGGAGCCAATGGTTAGGACTTGAGCATGTTTTTTTTGAGGACACAGTTCAATTCAGAACACATGGTATGAGCCGTTTTCATTAGTTATAATTATATGGTATAACAAAGTGATCATTACTTCTGATATAGAGAAAACTTTACAGATGATATAATAAGGCCACTATAGCCATAATAAGCTCATTGTAATAACCAAAGGAAATAAGTATTTCTGATTTAGAAAAAGCTTAAAAATACATTTTTCATATATTTAAATGATGAAGGCTACCTTTTCTGTCTTCCTTATGGGATCAGTGGAGATTATGTACATGAAAACCCTGTGTCAACATGCTCTATGAGTGATAGATATTATGATCATGATAATGGCTACTTTTATTATTATTTAAAATTATAATACAATTTCAAGGACTTATGAAAAAAACCTCTCCTAGAGGTTTTGGAAGGGGATCTATTTCAGTGCACCCTAAAAATTATTTGGAGGTGAGAAAATGGTATGCTTTAATTAGAATAGGTCATGTGACAATACTAAATGATGCTTTTTTGTTTGCTTGTTTTTGGTAGGGATTTGGCATCCAACTCAAGCTAAACTACCAAAAGTCACAAAATCTACATGTTAAAATGCAGGAACAGGTGTAATTCTAATGAGGATCAATAGCTGAACTGATATATGCATATGATTGTGATCTATTTGGAAAACTTTGGGGCAATGAGTTAAGTTTCAACTACATAATTTTTTTTTGATTATGAAAAAACATTCATATGTTTCGTTAAAGATAATCTATTTTGGTAAATATGGATCAAACATTTGAGTATAAGGAAAAATAGGACATGTCCTCTTTTCATAAAGGGGGGTTACTGTTGAAGATTGAGAGTAAGATCTGTCTGCTGGATGAGAGGGCATCCTTCTAGTTTGTGAGCAGCTTCTTTTCTTTAAAAGTTTAGCTTAAAGGCAGAGCTAGAAGTTCTGAGAAAGAAGAAAGAAATCCAGAACAATCTATTGTACTATATGTTGATAATGAGAAAGGAGGATTCTGGGGAAGCAGGACGTAAGTAGTTGCACACACACTAGTTTAGTTTGCTAAGCTGCTTAAAGAGATAGATACCATGAAATGATTTGACTTAAACAATGGAGATTTATTAGCTTACAAGCATGTAGTTTTGAGGCCATGAAAATGTCCAGGTCAAAGCATCATCAAAGCGATGCTTTCTTCCCAAAGACAGGCAGCCAGACAACGTTGGCTCCTCTGCCACATGGCAAAGCACATGGCAGTGTCTCCTCGTCTCTCCCTTCTCTTCCAGGCTCCATTGATTTAACCTTCTCTCTTCCATGACTTTCTCTTTCTTATGAATTTTTCTTTCTCTCTCTGCTTTTATTCCATTTATGAAGGACTTCAGTGTTAAGACCCACCCTAATTGAGAGGGGTCACATCTTAACTGAATATCCTTATCAGAGGGTCCTACTTGTAATGGGTCCACTCCCAAAGGAATGGATTAAATTTAAGAACGTGCTTTTCTGAGATACATTCAACTTCAAGTCACCACACTTTACCCTTTGAACCCCCCAAAGACATGTTCATTCTATTCGCAAAATATATTAATTCCATCACAATATCTCAAATCTTAAATCATTTCAGAAACAATGTTTAGCACAAAGTCTCATCAAAATTGGTATAGGTATGCTATGTCCTGGGGCACAATTCCCCTCTGTGTCCTGTAAAACCTAGAGAGCCGGTTATCTGCTTCCACTATACAATGGAGGGATGGACGATAAACATTCCCATTACTATAGATAGAAATTAGAAGGAAAACAGGGGTCATGGGTCCCAAACAATCCAGAAACCTTGCAAGTCATACTCCATTAGCTTTCAAGGCATGAGTGTCATCTATAGAACCATGTTTGTCTCCCAGGCCTGATGAAGCAGCAGCCCCACCCCTTCTAAGTGTTTGTTCAGTGGTCATGCTCTCTTCAAATGTTGGAGTGAACATTTCACCCTTGTCAAGCGTTGGGGTGGTGGCCAGAATCCCCCCAACCCCCCAGGCATCCGAGAACACATGGATGGTAGCACTGTTTTTGAATAACAGGGCAGAAGACCCACCTGTTCCAATCACTGGAGTATCCCCACCCTTTCCACACACCTGGGTGGATCCGCTGTTCGGTCCAGACCTCAGCTTCCATAGTCCTGCTGTGAAGTGATTTCTTCCCTTAATCTGTCCCTTTATTGTCCCCTTTAGGCCCAGCTGCAGAGATTCCATTCTTACGGGTCTCGCAAAAAGCTTGCCAGTTTTGCATGTGGTACACAGGACTCCAATCTCTCAGAAGTAGGGCTTTCCACAGATATTTCCTGGATAATTGCACCTCCAATCCTGACTTGCACTGAGTTGGCTGTTAAACCAATTGCTCATTTAAACTCTCACATGGAGCATCATTGTCTTGGGACTTACTTTCTGGAAGCACAGAATTTTCCAAACCATCAATTTCTGGTTCCTTTGTGCCCAAGACTTCAGATCGCAGCTTATCCCTTTCCTCTCACATTTTACTCTAAGCTGCAAGGAGAAATCAGGCTGCACTTTCGATATTTAGCTTGGAAATCTCCTCAGCTAAATATCCAAGCTTATCACTTTCAAATTCTGCCTTCCGTCTGACAGCAGGACTCAACTCTGCCAAGTTCTCTGCCACTTTAAAACAAGGACTGCCTTTCTCCCAGTTTGCAATGACATGTTCATCATTTGTGTTTTAAGCGTCATTAGAAGTACCTTTAGCATCCATATTTCTACCAACAGTCTCTTCAAAGCAATCTGGGCCTTTTTTTTATCAAGTATCTCCCAATTCTTCCATTCTCTAACCATTACCCAATCCCAAAGCTATTTCCATGTTGTTGATATTTGCAATAGCAGCACCCTTCTCTCGATATCAAAGCTGTGTTAGTGAGGGTCCTGTAGGGAAACAGCACTGACAGGAGATATCTGTAAATATTATGAGATTTTTACAAGAATTGTCTCACATGGCTGTGGGGATGTACAAGTCCAAATTCCATAAATCAGACTGCAAGCTGGGAATTCTGATGAAGGTTTTTGACAAATCCCCCAGGAGTAGCTGGTGAGCTGAAGTTCTGACTTTTGAAAGCAGCACTTCTTTTAAGGCTTCCAACTGATTGGATGAGACTTCTCTCATGGTTGTAATCTCAGTTGATTGTAGATGTAATCAGCCATAGATGTAATCACCTGACTGCTGATTTAAGTCCACAAAATGTCCTCATAGGAGCAATCAGACTAGTGCTTGCTTGACCAAACAACCGGCCACCAAAATCTGGCCAAGTTGACACATGAACTTAACCATCACACATACCTTTCTACCTGGAGGAAGATGATGGTACCTAGAGAAGACAGGTAAGAATGTGACTGTATGTCCAGACAGCTCAAGAATGTTATAACACAGCAAAGGATTATATGGTCGGGACTAGCAGCTCTTTCCTTTAGATGCACAGCTCTGAAATCACCAAACACAAATACAAAAATGTGTTTTTCAGACCTTGGTTTAAATTTCGCTTGTTTGGTTTGCAATGAAATGTTCTATTGTCTAATATACATAACTTATTCATTTTAAGGTGCACCCTTAGAAGACACCCACATGACACACTAGGCTTCATGCTCTTCATTCAACAAATATTTGAGGGCCTTTAAGTCATAGACTCCTGAAGTAAGTAAGACCACTTAATGGTCTTCACTGTCCCAAGATGCACTGTCTTTCACCTGGTGGCAGCTTCCAAAGCTGTATTGGGATTTTATTAGCCATGTAAGGTACAGTGTGACCAGAAGAACTTGAGTGTAGTGTATAGGCAAGAGGTGGCCCAGGCTTTGAGCACATGGAGTGAGGAGCAGTGCCTCTGAGACACCCTGAAGCCCTGACCATTATCAGTGAACCCTTTGTCTGCCTTTCCTAGCAATTGCTCCCCTGGCAGGACTTTGGGGCCATGGAGAAATCTAACAGTGGTGGTGGGAGATAGAACAAAGTGGAGGCACTGTCCTTACAGGTTGACCTGAACAACCTTTAAATAGCAATAACCATATGTATGTGTGTGCACACGTGTGCACATGTATCAACAAGGGCTAAGTTGGTGGTAAAGAACAAACAGTGCTCTGTTAAAGATGGGGGGTATCAAGGCTCAGAAAAGTCACAGCAAAAAGACTTATCACAGCCTGTAGTGGAACCTCCATTATGTGCTTTATGTACCTCATGGAAACTTTACGATAAAATCTCTAGATATGTTTTACTACCTTTATTTTAAAGAGGAATGAAGCTTAGAATGGTCTCCTCTCTTTTTTCTTCCCTCCATCCCACCCCCTTCTCTCCCTTCCTTTTTTCCTTTTTTAATACACAGAGCCAGTGAAAAAACCGGGATCCAAGCCTACATTTGTCTGAATTCAGAACTTGTGATCTTTGCATCACACTATTCTGCACCTATGGAGTAATTTCCTGAGGATATGAGATGGGGTGTTTAGGTTGGGTGGAAGCTTAAAGATGACTATTTTCAGCATTGAGAATGTCTAAGAAGCACTGCCCAAGCCATGTGGCTGCCAATAACACCATTGGTTCCTGGGAAACAGAACTTCTGTGTACCAATTTATGGTATTTCCTTAGTGAATAATTAGGGAGCAAAATATTTCTGCATTCAGTTTTGAAAGTTGCCTTGAAAGTGATATCATTGATCTGTGTTGCTCAAAGTTCAGATGCCCATGATCAAATTCACTTGTGGGTCGTTGTTACAAATGCAGTTTCCAGGACCCAGCCTAGACTTACTGAATTAAAATCATCTGGAAGTGGGGGGCAGGAATCTGTATTTGTAATAAGCTTCCCAAGAGATTTTTATGCATTCAAAATTTGAGAGCAGCTGAATGAAGGTGTTGCTTGGTTTAAATAACAATTAGTATTTATTGAGTATTTACTGCATACTGGTGCTTTCTAAGCATGTTACATGTACTAGAGCTTTTGATCCTTACAACAGTCATACAGGTATATTTTCATCTTGACTTTATAGATAAAGTTAATGAGGCCCAAACAGGCTAAGCAACAGAAAGTACTAGAGTTATTTAAAATCTGGAAATCTATCTTGCAATCACTGTGCTGTACTCCCTCCCAGGTGATGGTAAAACATAATGAATATCAGGAGCATAATGAATTAATAATTCCTTGAATAATATAAAAACTCCCCAATGTACTTTTCTTTGCATTTGTGACTGGGTCTCATTACAAAATATTAAAGATTGATCACCTTATTTTATCAACATGGGAATCACATATGGAAACATTTGTGAAGCTCTGGGGCATTGGCAATAACACTGACTGAATCACTTTCCTCCCTAGATCAGGCTTAGCCATTTAGCTTAGAAAAAAAGGAGGAAGAAATAAAGCAAAAGTTGACTTTTGAAGACACTTGGCTTGAACTTAAAATGAACTCCTACTAAAATCAGGCTCTAGAAATCTATTTCTCCCTGGGGAGAGAAAAATACACATTTGCATTTGCATTGGCTCATAGGAAAAAGGTTGTATTAAATAAGCTTGATTTGAAAATGAGCACATTATCTTCTTTTTGTAAAAAAAAGAAAAGAAAAAAAGTTGTACTATTCCCTGTACTATTCCCCTGAAAGATGGGGGAGTTCATAGGTTCATTTATTTAGTAAATACTCTGAAACCCTACAATGTGGCAAACCCCTCTCTCTGATGACCTTTGGCATCACGGATCCTATTTTCAAACAATAGCAGAAGTGATGAAATTTCAATCTTCAGCTTCTCAAGTGAAGCATGCAGCTATAAATATATACTCCATTATTTTTATAGTGGACCAAGGAAAGCTGAACTAGTGATAGGCAACCAAAATACTTTTTGAATGTTGGCTTTCCCACTATAGGAGTAGATAATCCAGTTGGGGAGCTGGACATAATCAAGTTAGTGCAATAAATATTCTAGAAACTGGGACTATTAGGGTAGGAGTCATCCATGCTACTCTGGAAGGGAGTTTGCTTCATGGCAAGACTGCCAGAAAAGTCAAGAAAATTGTCAATGAGGAGCTACTGCTAGAGATGATGCTTGGAAAGAAGAGTACTTGCAGTAGGTAAACCAAATCCAGGTGGCACGAAACATGTGACATATGAAGCTTTCATTCAATGCCCAGGAATTTGGTTCTTCAAGAGCACAGGGTGGGGAGTAGAAAGGGGGTCACTCTGCTATAGGATCACAATGGAACAGTTCAAGTCAAAGCAAGGAGAAGGCAGGGAAGGAATCATGAAGGGCTATGTATGTCCTCCAAGAAATCTGGACCCTGTCCTATAGGCAGTGGAGAGTCATTAAAGACATAAGAGAGATACAGATCTAAAAAAGTAAGTCCTACTTTTGTCAAAGATTCTTGCTGGGACTCATGCAGCAGCTCTAATATGGCAAAACTCTAGAAATCCACTTTAGCCAGTCAATCAATCAATGAAATAAAGTTTGGAGAAGTGGAAAGTAGAAAGGATCAGTTAGTATTAGCTTGTAAACAGGAACGACCTCCTTTATTATTGGACTCAAGTCCTAGCTCCATTATGAAGCTATCCTTAACCATTTCCACCTTGCTGTTTCCTTTCTTAGAGCATTGAAAGTCTTTAGGCTACCATAGTTTATTTCAAACTTAAGTATTTGAAGAGAAAAAAAAATCTTACGGACTTTCTCATACCAAGTAATTTTTCCTATAATGTACTTTCTGTAGGACCAAATCTAAACCCCAAATCTCAATCCCCCTATGGCTATGGTTCTTATCTAACTATAAAATACGTACATATGAAATACAAGAAAGCTATAACACCAGTATAGTTCACATTTGCAAGCCTAATTAAAAGTGGTGCTTTCTTGAAATAAAAGCGCCTCAAAAGTGGACTTCAGAAGAAATAATATGTTTTGATAGTTTACTTTTTGCTGAATTTATTCTTTTGGTTTTCAGTGTGTGTGTCTCTTGTAGTCATTGTTAAACTTATGCACCAACCATAAGTTTGTTGTGTAGTATGCAAATCGGGGGTAGAGCAGGCCTTGGTGGGCACTGAAGTTAATACAATTTGGGGGACCCTTTTTAAGCAAATGGATAGTAATTTTAGAATATACAATTGGTAGTGTCCTGCCCAAGGTCCTGGAAAAAGCCATTGCAAGCAACATCCCTAAAGCTTAGCTTTCGACCTTTACGCAAAGCATTTAACCTAAAATTAATACTTGCCTGGCACATAGCAAGTACTCAATAAATAGGAGTTTCTCTTCACATTCCCTTTGAAGCCAAACAAAATCTTTGCTTCACTGACATCTGGGGACTTGAAGTCATCCAATCCCCTCCCCCTTCCAGGGAATAGATAATTGTCCAGCCAGAGATCTTAAGGGCTCATGAACAAATAGTTTAACCATTTAGAGTGAAATGATCTAATAAATCAGTATTCTCAGTGCAATCTAAAAATCTGTCAGTGTTCACCAGAAATAACCAGTCCATTGTGTCTCAGTGATTGAGCTGATTTTGCATGTAGACAAATCTGTCTTGGAAAATGCATCCTTGATGTCTTCATTTGTTTTCTCCTGCTGGCTGTGATCTTGATTGCCATCAGATATCTGTAGATGGATTTGTTTTAAGTGCCCCGAAGGAGAAAATGTCAGTACTTGGCATTCATGATGACATCCACTTGTGATGGGCATGTGACACAGAAATGTAACCTTTGGGTCTTATTTTAATTTTTTTTTTACATTTTAATTTTAATGGTGCTATTTTGTTTACAAATCCCCAATTCGCACACTTTCTCTAATTCTTAATGCCATCAGTAAGCCCCCAATACAAGATGATCATAATACTGTGACTGCATCACTGCCGATTAAAAACAGAATCAAATATTTAACTAAAAAATAAATTGACATATCTCTTAAGCAACGTCTGAGTGACTTAAGTGATTCCCTACTAATAAGTTATGCAAATATGTAAGTCATAGTCAATATTCTAGATAAATGAAGCAATTCTTATCTCTTCTTGCCCTGCTCCTGTCTTCAACAAACAGGGATCTGTCACACTAGGCTTGATGGAGAAAGCTGCTCCCTTGACGAGCCATTAGGGGCACAGGAGAAAAGTGTGCTTTCCTTTGTTTAGATTCTACTCAAAGAAGTACCCTTCAATGCCAACCTTACAAATTCACAGAGAAAGAGCATTTTTTCCCCCATGCATTTTTTCTCTCTCTCTCTTTCTTTTTTGCATGGGCAGGCACTGGGAAACGAACCTGGGTCTCCGGCATGGCAGGCAAGAGTTCTGTCACTCAGCCACCATCTGTGCCTCCCTCTCTCTTTTAAGTATTATGTTTACACAGACGAATATGTAGAAGAAGCAAGTTTATGAGTTGAAGGTTTGGTATGTAGAGTATGGAATGCTGGTGGCCCTGACAGCACCAGCAGGAGCCACTGGAATCTAGAAGCATAATAAATAGAGCAGGGAGACAGAGATTTCTGCACCGGGACAGGAAAGTCCCAATACCCAAGGGTGTCGTCAGTGCAGAAAGCTGAAGAGCAGAAGACAGGGGCTGAAGCATTCACAGAATGGGAAAAATAAAGAAGCAAGGACCCGGTAGGAAGGGATGAAGAGAAAGGAGGTTCTAAAGAAATGCAAACTTGAGTGAGACATGAATAGAGAAAATAGAAAAAAATCAATTACAAAAATGTCTTTTATTTTCTCCAAAGTTCTTATCCTAGGATGATTGTAAAGGAATTCAGAAGTAGATGATTTTCAATAATTGTTTAAACTACAAACTGTGCTGTGGTTACAACTATTGGAATGCTCTATAAAATAAATTATTCTATCACAGCAGAACCCTAAAGTACTTTTTTCCTTTTGAGGTAATATTGGTGTTTCAGGGGGTACAATTGCCTGCTTGCTTGCTTATTTTTGGAAAGACATTAGAGAAGAAAAGAGAATGATGATAGGATTTAATTTAATGGATCTGGGCAGATTATTGCATTTTAATTTTTTTTTTTTGCTTTTATTTAAAGATTAAAAAAAAATCTAAGAGATTCCACACTCTTTCCCACTGCCACGCCAAAACATTAGATTGTGTTTTCAATAGATGAATACATTCAATTTCACCTTGGAAAGAAAAAAAAGTCTGCTTTTTTGCATGTACAATAATGAAACAATTTTATACAGTACCCAGATGTTTAAATATTTAAAATAATCATCTTTCCCTATTGCATATGTAAGCACATACAAAACATTTATACCCTGGTATGTTTATGTCCAACATAATCTATCCAATAAATTTTATTTTTAGGGGGCAGGGAGTTCTCTACCTGTGTGTGACTTCCATTATGTTTGAAAAGGTGGTTGGCCTGATCAGGGGCTTCTGATAATGAACTGCATAAAACAAGGATTAACTCATTCTTCACTGCTTTATCTCAAACTAGACAGACTGCAGAAGCATTTACATTTCAAAACAAGGATTTACTCAAAATATTCAGATAAGCTTGAGAACACCTGCTTTTTAGCCTTTGCAAATAATATGTTTTTTTTTTTTCCTAAAAGGCAATACAGGCTGGTTTTATCATCAAGTAAATAGTGTGCATGTACAAAGAGGTAGGACGAGTAACAGCGGGGAAGGGATAGTTAGGAAAAAAAAAGAAAGTAGAATGGCAGAGAATTAAAGGTACTGTGTTGCTACTTTTTAGAGCATTAGACCTTGATTTCTGTGAAGCCATAGAAGTATTATATGGTTTAAGTCAGTTAACATCCATGTAAAGGCAGTATGGGGTCACAAAAAAAGCAAAAGGGAAGAGGAAATGAATCTCAGCATGCACGAATCCGAGAGTTCATTTGTTCTTTGCATCTCTTTCATATCCATGTTTGTAGAGGAAGTGAAGCTCCTATAGTACTCCAACCCAGGTACCAGCCTAGGCTGGCCTGATTCCAAAGCCTATATATTTTCTCCTTTCCTCCCTTCTCTGTCCCATGATGAGGCTATCTTTCTGAAAGAGTTTGAACTTTTAATGCAGACATGAGTTTGAATCTCAGTTTGAAACTGATTGGATGTATGTCCTACCTTGTCAGGATATAGGTTTTTCATCTGCACAATTGGGCTGTTGACACGTCCGTTCCAAGCTGTGGTGAGGATACAATGAGGGGAAGCATCCGAAAGCTCAGGTTATTGCGATGGACACTTAATGGTTCCCTCTTTGGCTAAATGCTGATTCTAACCGGAGAATTAGGCTCTTGCTCTGGCAGCTGCCAAGTGAATAAATGCCTATTTATTACATAGCGCAAACCTCGTAAGACTGAGGGCACAGAACTGAGCATATTTGCAACCAAGCTGGTTAGAATCAAAGAGTAGGGAAGAAAACTTGAAATCACGGCACTGACTAGAAACCTGCAGAAGCCCTGGTCCAGGCAGGAGGAAAGGGCTAATGAGAAAAGTCACTGGGGATCTCACACTGTTTCTTATCAAGAAATAATCAAGCGGATGTAGTCTTGATCCCAAGGAAAATTCACTGCTGTGAGCCTACTGAGAGCTTCTTAAATTAATCTGCTAAGACTTTGCATTAAGGCAAGTGTCAGTCCTGATGAGCTTTATTGAACAATCTACTCAGGACAGATTTTCAGAGAACACTAATCAGAACTCCCCAAGTTGGGTACTGGAGTGCATTAAGACTCTTGGAAAACTCTTGATGACTCCTTTGGGATTTGCTTTGCATTGCATTTGTTTCAGGCTGGAGCCTGCAAATCACCCTTTGGCTACTCTCTCTGAGTTTCGAATGCTGGTCTAATCTGACTAAAATAATCATCAAGACCAGCCTGAAAGGAGAACAGGGGAGAAAATGCCATCTAAGAAGAGCTTTTAAGCTGAGGAGAGAGAGGGAGACCTGAGCTAAGAGTACACCCAGTTGTTAGCCCCAGGGAGTTCCTAATTGGGATTCAGATTCTGCTCAGGTTTAGCTGGTAGGCATTGGGTCGGGGGCATCCAAGTCCTTTGCCTTGTCTAAGCATCAATATACTATCTGAGCTAGGTATTTTACTAAAGAAAAATTGGAGGTTGGAGAGACTTTTAAAATGATTCAGTTTTTAAAATCAACAATTCTATCCTGACCAAAACAGGGAAAAGAAGTGTAATTAATAAAGTATCTGTGGCAGAGAGAGTTCAAATAGAGTTGAGAGTGGAGGTTGCTCTTACGCAAGCTTCAGGTAGACTGCTACCTATCATAACCTGCCAACCCCCAACCAGGACCATTCTAGCCAACCCTAAAGAACACCTAGGGCATTATATAAGATTCTACAAGGGTTTCATGCGCTAGTGTAACTTTCCAGAAACCCACAACCTCCAGATGGGTCCCTGAACCAGATAAGTCCTGAAACCTAGCCCAGCCTCTCCAGAACATCAAATAGTTCTATCTCCTTACCCCATATTAGTAACAGACCTGTCCAATATGAAAAATCTAGAATTGCCATAGCCCAAGCAACCCCAAAGAGAGGTATGGAAAGATCAAAGGTGATGGTGAAGTTATACAGAGGAGATAGGATTTAACAAATGAATATGATTGCTGAATCATTAAATTCATATCTCCTTTAGTCTCCAGTATTTAGAACAGCTGGAAGTAAACCATGCCAAACTCTGAAATATGTTGTACAACTAATTGTGGTGCTGTGCTTTGAAATTTATTGCTTTTTTGTATATATGTTATTTTTTACAAAAAAGAAAGAAAAAAAGTTGATAAAAAATATTTGAGCTTTCTAGCCTCCTATATTCTGGAGCAACTAGAAGGAAAAATCTGAGAGGATGGTATGACAGCCCATAATAAACTCCAGGATCTGTCCTGTAACTACCTGTTGAAGAGTGCTTTGTAAACTATTGCTTTTTATTTCTTTGTTTTGTTTATATGTTATACTATACAATAAAAAAGTTTTTAAAAAAAGCACAATCCTTAGCATTTTTAAGATTTTATCAAAGATAAAATAATTCTAAATGAAAAAAATGGTTCTCACAACTCCATCTAGGGAAAGCATCATTGGGGTGGGGGAGGGGTGGTTACCTGGTTTCCTACTGCCCTGTTCTGGGGTCTTTCAGTTATTTTGGGGGTCTAGTCATTTGAAAGCTCCTTATGACCCAGAATAGGGTGAGCAAGATTCTTTTCTTATTTGTACTGCTGTGGGAAGTTATGTGGGGTGCATACTGGCATAGTACTTCTGGGGTACATGGGCTCATAGTAGAAATTTAATACCTTATACATTTATTAGACTGCTATGTGTGAAGGAATTTAAACTTCGGTAAACCAGAGCCCCATTTTGTAAGTAATTCACAATCTCTAGGAAGGGACAACACAAATTTAAAATGTACTACTGATCTGATAGAGAATACCTCACCCAACTTGTTTCTCAACAAATAGGACAAATCTATGTGTTATAGGAGGAAAATGGTCAATGCCACTAGAAAGTATGAAGGGGGTTCAAAGCAGAGACATGTCACACCCAGTCAGGGGACTTGGTGGTAATAAATCCAGGGAAGGCCACAAAAAGGACGGGTTTGAGAAGTGTCTTGATGGCTGTATAATGTTTTGACAAGCAAACATGAATGGTACTAAAGAATGTGCTAAAAATGTTAAGACTTAACTAAAAGACAGCAGAAAATATTTGGAATAAGTTGGATGTACCTTTAGGTTTTTGGCATTGAGGAAAAAAAACAGTCTTTAAAAGAAGTTTTGGAATTTTTTAAATTAAGATTTTTGTCTTTATTGACTCATAGAATTTGAATTTGTAAAGGTTTGGACCAATACAAGCCAGTCTCATCCACCATAATCCAAAAATAATGGTTTAACATTCACAATCATCATCTTGCCATTTAAAACATGCATGCGTACACTGACACACACACTAACACACAATCACACATGTTGACTCATACACACGCACACACACTCCAATACACACTCATACAACAAATAAACACACCTCAGAAGTCAACTTATTTTTAAGATGGGCAACTTGTTTTCCATCTGGCTTTTATACAGTTGTCCCCCAAATTAATTTAGGTTTTGGTGACACTTTTGGAAAATGAAGAGAAAGAACATCAAGCGTTCCCATGATGGTGCAACACGAGGGCATTGAACTTGGCCTCAGAAAGTTGTTGTTTGTATTGAGTCTATCACTTACTACTATGGGAACCCAGCCAAGGTTGTCGCTGACCCCTCCCACCACGGCCCCTTTCTCATTTATCAGACTGCAGTGCCACCAGCCCCTGCTCTCCTCATGGGATCCAACGAGACCAATTGTGAAATCTCGTAATAAGCTTTTTCTATTTTTGCAAGGACGAGAGTCGAACCCAGGTCTCTGGCATGACAGGCGAGAACTCTGCCACTGAGCCACCGTGGCCCGCTCGTGTAATCAACTTCTAAGTGGTAAAAGGGTACAGAGTCAGTACATTCACTGTACAAAATATAAAACATTTAGAAGTGCCTTCTATATTTTGAGCTGTGCACAAGTACCTTCTCTTTCCTTATATCGCTTATTTTTGTAGTCACCTTGCAAAGTAAACGAAACTCATTTTTGCAAGGAAAAAATCTTCTAAATATATACAGCTAGTACTTATTCTGAGCTACGACTAAAATCCAAATGTGTCTTATTCCAGAGCTTGTGCTTTACATTACAACACGATGTCTTATCCCACAGCATTGAAACTGAGTGACAGAACTGATTTCAAATGGTGACCACAAAGGATTCGTGTGAACTTTTGTACTGAACGAAGAATGCCGATTTTATTTTGCTCTTTTGTTAAACCACGGTGTGCTCCTGCCTGAATGCAGGGCTGTGCTCTGGTTACTGTTCCTAGAAATGTTTATGATGTACTAGAGAAGTGTCAGAGGGGGATGAGAAAAATGTTGCAGGGTAGAGAAGATTTTGTCACGAGAGGATGAACACATGTCCTCATTAGATCAGTTATGCAACATCTCCCCATTATCATGAAGGACCATGACATCGAGATCTGAAGAATCAGATGTTCCCATAGCTTGGAAAAGTGAAGAAATTCCTTCATGCTATTACTGCAGCTAGTTAACTGCTACTCTTATTACAAGTACTAGCTAACCATGTGCCAAACACTGCGCTAAGTGACATTCATCGAAAACATTTCATAATAGTCAACCACAGCTAGCTGCCGTTGTGACTCCCACACCAACCACACATAAAGAAATTCAAGTATAAACAAGAGCAAATAATTTGTTTACCTCATAGAACGAATACATGATGGTCTAGTGACACTTGAACTTGGGCATTCTGTTTCCAGATACTGCAATCTTCACCACTATATTATGTTCCTTCACATGTTATACATGTCATTTATTCAAAGTCCTTAGTCCCATGGAGCTGATACAGGCAGAGAATATATATACATATATATAATCAATTTTGATAGACTCCCTGGAAGGATGATTTTCGGTAGAGGAAATTTGGGATATTTGGGGTTTAACCCCCATTCAGTATTGTGCACATAAAAACACATGCAACATAAATTAGTTGCTATTTGCATATCTTATTGCCCTTATCTATTTATTTGTTGTTCTCCTTACTGGGCTGTAATCTCCTTGAGGGGGAGAATAATTCCTTCATTGGTTTTGCATATCGACATATCCCACAGTGCTTGGAATATGCCAGGTACTCAATAAATATTGAATGAGCAACAGAGTTTAGAAACGACCAATTTCAGCATGTTGAATATAAACTTGGAGCCTCATTTTTTTTTTGCATGGGCAGGCACCAGGAATCAAACCCAGGTCTCCGGCATGGCAGGTGAGAGCTCTGCCTGCTGAGACGCCATGGGCTGCCCTTTTTTTTTTTTAAACTTATTTATTTGATTTTTCACATTTGGATGTTCTTTCAAAGAAAAGTTGCCTTTTTTTTTTAATTGAAAGACATTGCCACAATTTCTTCCAGTAATAATAATACCCAGTCACAAACATATTTTGCTGAAGAGCAAAATTTTTAGTAAGCCCCAGGGTCTCCCAAATATTTCTCCTCTAACTTGGGGTGGAGATGGGGTAAAGACTAGTTCGCACATATGCAATAAGGCTTCTGTTTCCGGTCACTGGAGTGAGAAGAGAAAACCAGAAAATAATAGGATATTTTTGAAGTTAGTATAAATAATGACAATCTTCATTTTAGATATTACCTGGATGGCATCTGTTTTGGTCTTCGCCACCCACCTCTGAAATCGGAAAGCATAATTAGGGCAACAAGTCATATACTAGTGGATTTGGAACCTATTTAAAAATTAAAATGTTAGAGACCTTGGCTTTTGCTTTTCTGGGACCATGGAGCAGGAACCTAGAAGATAACTTTCATAGATGTAAGAAGCCGGGGATAAGTGGGCAATAACGTTCACAGAGGACATTTCCTTAGCTTTGGGTGATTTTTCATTTCCCATCTCCATGCTACTATGTATGAAAGACACATTTATTTTAATTTTCTTTAACAAGCACTTATATAGCACTACGTCTTTGCTACGTAGCACTATTCTAAGCACTTCTACTGAATAAGGAAATATTGCTGGTTCTACTCCGGGCACGAATTAAGTTAATTTTGTTTTGTGTTCAATTTTATTTTGACATGATAATCAAACATTTACAGATAGAGCTGTTTCACCTCAATGTGACTGTGTAGTGGATTGACTACTGCATTCTGCCAGTCCCACCTGCAAATCCATGTCCACCTGTGATCTCAGAATGTGACCTTGTTCAGAAATGGGTCTTTGCAGAAATAATGAATTACGCAAAGATGAGGTTATACTGGGTTAGAATGGGCCCTGAATTTAATGACCGATGTATTTATTAGAGATAGAAGGGGGAGACTGGGACACAAAGACACACAGGGAGAAGGGCACGTGACAACAGAGAGGCAGAGATTGGAGTGGCACAGCTGCAGCCCAGGAATGCCAGGGATTGATTGCTGGTGACCTGAGGAATCTAGGAGAGAGCCAGGGAACAGATTCTTCCCTAGATTGCACAGAAGGAACCAATCTGCTGACACCTCAATGTTGGGCTTTTGACCTCTAGAACTGTGAGAATAATTTCTGTGGTTTACCATCCAGTTTGTGGTAAATTGCTAAAGTAACCCTAGGAAACTAATACAGGATCCTAGGAAACCTCTTCTTCTCTTTCTAGGTTTCAGGTATCAACCCCTTGATTCACATATACGGCTGTGTAACAAATATTCCCAATACTTAGTAGCTGTATTTTGCTCAGTCATTTGCAATCTGGACAAGGTTCTGCAGGAAAAAACTCATCTCTGTTCCATTTAGCCTCAACTGGGAAGGCTCAATGCTGGGCCTCAAATTATCTACTGACTCATTCACTCACACATCAGGCGGATTGGCTGACACCTTAGCTAGAGCTGCAGTCTAGAAAACCTGCCTGTGGTCTGAGCTCCCTCCCAGCATGGTGGGTTGGCCCCAAGGGTGAGTGTCTCGAGGGAAGGAGAGAGAGAGTCAAGCAAAAGCTGTACTGCCTTTTATAATCAAGCCTATGAAACCGTGAAGCATCCCTGCTAATGCATTTTATTTGTTGAGGCCGTCACAACTGCTTGTCCAATTTCAATGGGAGCGGAATAGACTCCACCTCTAGATGGGGGTACTGGAAAGTTCTGGAGGAATATGTGGGACTAGAAACACTGCTGCTGTCATTTTTGGAAAATGCAATCTGCTACACTCTTGAAATTCAAATCAATTGGACCTGCTATGGGACCAATACGTTTGGCTGTATTTACATTTAATGTAAATGTCAAACAGTTTTATAGTGGTTTCCTTTTATTTACATTTGCTTTCAGCATGGAAAGTTTTTTCTAAGTGGCTTAATATTTATATTTAATCCACTTTTGATGACCTGTTGTGACTCCCTTACAATCTTCCTTTGCATGTCTGATGTGCATGAATGAACATTTTGTGAGAATATGTTTCTCCATATTCTTCCTTATTTTTCATCCTCATTCTCACTGGTTTCAAAAATTAGCATAGAAATGCAGAGTGGGAAATTTTAGTGAATATATAATCCACGTTTTTATTTGTAGAGTGAAACCTGATGGCCCGAGAGGTGAAGAGACACATGTTGTGAGAGGAAGAGCTAGTGCTAGAATTCACTTTTCCTGACATTGGTACTTATTTGATTATACTTCTAATCTCCAACTTTCTTCTTGTAAATCAAGACTGTAAATCAGTTGTGGCACTGGAGTTACTAAAGCTCCTTAAATTTATCCTCAGGTGTCTGTCGGTCTGCATCTATCTATCCAGCTGTCCTTTAACTATGTAGCTATCACTTAATGATGTATCTGAACCAGAAGTCACGTTTTAATACACAGCATATATAGGGAAGCAGTTCCTTTGCAGATCTTGGAAGCACTTTTTAAATACCTGAGAAATGAGCAAGTGTGTATAAATATGCACACACAAATGCACACGTGCTTCTATATTGTCAGGCAGGACGTGAGAATTATTTCTCAAGATACATCATTCTGTAGCAGTCTGAACATTATCAAACGTCATGTTCAGGTTTGCCATGCTAGAATTTTCAGTGTTGTGGTCGCATTACTCAATTTCCTGCAGGGCCTGAGCCCTTATGCACCGACCTATGCAAGGATTTGCAGAGTGGGGGTGATAAATGAGGAGTGTGGATCCAGAGACAAGTTCCCTAAGTGGATGTCTTTCATCTTTGAGGAAGCAGAAACAAATGGTCTTCTCATCTCCTTGCTCCTTCCCTTGCTCCCAGCCTCACAGGAAATGCAGAGCAGACTTTGACTGCAAGTTGCAAGGTTTTTATTTCCCAGGAGTTACCACAGACGCTTGTCTGGCCAGTTGAACGGAGCCTACAACGTGCTGAAATAAAATGATTTAAAAATCATTTTCTGGCATTGGGAAAATGTGAAGAGGACTCAGAATAAGGCAACATTGCATACCCTCACCCCATGCATTCCCCTCAGGGTCAGATTTCACACTTGCAAATTAAAATGTCAGTTTGATTGTCTGTGCTGTTCCGTTGCAAAATCACTTCCTTGGCCAGTTAAGCCTTAGTCTGGGGCTTATTTTAAGGACCAGTTCTGAGGCTATGCCGACATGATTCTTTTCAACACTACTAGAATTTTCTTCCACTTTGGCAAGCTATTTGGATTTAGTCACAGTGGTGTTTCCTTGTGTGTTTTAATTCAGGTCAGGTGTCTAATATTAAGCACCTACTGCATATATAGTGTCTTAAGCTGTTTACATTTCTGCAACTACTAGCCACATATAGTCTGTCAATACTTGTATAGTCTGCATTTACTGGAGATTTAAAATCGTTTTTATTTTAGGGTACATATATGCTTACACATATACATGAATCATATATTTATGCATTAAATGTATCCTTCTGATGGGATACAGACACACACATAACAGAACCCCAAGGCAGTTAGGTCTCAGAGAGAAAAGAAATGAATGAAAAAAACAAATGAAATTGTGCGTCTACAAAATCCTGTAATAACTTGTTCTCAGAAATAGAGTCAGCTTGCTGTCCTGCAAGCAGAAAATGCTTTGCTTAATAAGAAAGTATCATTAGTATCGGTTTAAAAGCATTGTCAGCACATAGACATATTTCAAACTACCCAAACCATAACCTTCAGAAAGGCATCTTTGTATTCTGCCATTGGTGGAGATATTTTGTTGTATAACCTGCAGGATGAGGTACCACGTTCAAATAGCTCTTTGATACCCCCACAGTTTCCAGGATAATGTTTTAAGTTTCCCATTGTTTTCATTCTTCCTCTCTGTCTCCAAAATGTAATTTTAACCCTGCCGGTTTAGCTCTGGAGTACTGCCAGGATTACATCATGGTTGAAAAGTGGGTTCCATTTGTTTTATAATATTCCTTTAGCTGCTTTCCCCTTTAGACTTATTTATTAAAGACAGAGCATTTAGAAAAATTTAGAAAAATCCAACCCTCAGAAGAGCCCTCAATTGTGGCGCTGCAGCTTTACAATAGAGACGGCAGGATGGCAGCCCCAGGTACAGTGAGCAGAGCAGGTACTCATGAGAAGGAACATCTGGAAGGTCACCCAGGCTCTTGTTGGTTCCTTAACGACTGTGCAGAGGTCCCTGGACAAAACGTTAAAGTTCAGCCGTAATGCTTAATCCAGTTGCAATTTCTCCTGCTCCACGTGAAAGCAAAAACATTCTAGTAGTTATGTCATTGCTTCTCACAAACTGATACCATGAGCAAAAATAAACACTTGGCAAATGTCAGACAGCTTGCTTGTCCTGGGGTGCTTGCCTGAGATATGTGAGGTGTTGCTAGATGATAGGGAAGAAACAACAGCTTGGTTTTAGAAGCAATTGAAAACCCTAAAGCTCTTTGGGACACTGGGACTGTTTGTGCATGTGTGTGTGTGTGTGTGTGTGTGTGTGTGTGTGTGTTTATTTTCCCCTCTATTTGTTTTTCTTTTCACTGAAGAGCACCCGAGTTAATTAAACCCCAATTAAGACACAATGAAGATCTAAATCTTGTTCGTTCCTGATTCATGAACAAATTAACTGGTGGTGGTGGTTCCTGATCTTAATTTGCACAAAGGAAGAAAGCAGTGCTCACAATTTACCCTCAGTGGTAAACTAAATAGACTTAAAAGGCATCTGGCATACAATAACATATTACTTATTTTTCTGTGCCTAATAATTCTAATCTTATCATATTTCAAATTGATAATCCTATATATGAACAACTGCACCTAATGTAATCCCACAGACCTTCAATTTTAAAAGACTTGTCATATCAGGATGACAGTGCAAAAAAAACCTTCTAAAAGACTTAGTCTAATACCATTTTTATAGTTGAGGTGGCAGATTTGCTTAATGTAATTCCTTAGTGATAGTGCCGGGGCTAGAACACAGCTCTCTACACTTTCTGGGTTGTTAAGAGTAGCAGTTGTAATGTTTTGTCATTTTGTGCACAAAATGTCTAAATAAATACATAGAAATCCCTGTTCTACCAAATATGATAAAATAAAATAGAATTGCTAGGTACAGAAAAAAGGAATGAGATTATGTGCAAAATATGTATGTTCTACTATATATGTGATTTTTTTTTCATTTTCTGATGATGTAATATTTCTTTCTCTGAGGAGTTTTGATGAAGAGATATACTATGAGAAAACAAGTTGGAAGCAGTCATTTTGTCTAATGTTAGAAAAAAATCAGGTATTTTAGGATCTAATATACATTTTTCATTAAGGGATTATCTAATGTTAGTATTTATATGCATGTTGATTTACACAGCCTCTGGAATATACAGTACTGGCAACAGAGAGTAGCTACCAGTGCTTCAATTTTCACAAAGAAAATGATATTGTAGAAGCAGAAAATTTACTGATTTTCCAAATTCTAATCCATGATTAGATGAGAGCCTGTCTCCTGGGAAATATAGAAATGGAAAGAAAAAAATCTTACAGCAACATCAAGCCTTAAAAAAAAATCATAAATAATCTAGTTTCTCACCTAAAAAATGATAGAGGGATCTTACTGACCAATAACTTTAAAGGTGTTTCCCCCTTCTTTCTTTCTGTCTTTATTTCTTTACCTGTTTCAGTACCTGAAAGCCACCTCCCATTGAGCCCAAGGCTCACGTAATCTGGATTTGATCAACATCTCCAGACAATTGTGGTGTGCAAGTTTGCCCCTCCTCCAATGCCAAGATATAAAATTTGGCCCACCCCAATGACACACTAATTAAGCCAAGAGTGCATGTGTTGAGAGAACAATGATGTCGACATCCAGCCCACAGGGAAGGGAGTTTCAAATCACAGTCAACAACAGTCCTGCAACTCAGAGACTTAAAGAGAAATGTGCTGTACCAGCCTCTCCAAGTGGCAACTGTAATGGGCAGTTTATCTGATTTTTAAGAAATGGATTTAGCTGGGTTTTCCTTTTTAGTGCATTGGCTCCTGGATTCTCCCCCCTCCCCATCTGCATAACTTGGAGGTGGTGATATATGCAATATGCATGGGTAAATGCTCTTCATTTTTTCTATGACTCAGGTGAAGGAGCCCTGGGTTGGTGCCTAACCAGAATGAACAACGTGATTTTGAGTTGTTGGAATCACTGTGGCAAAAGACTAAACATTGCCTCAAGCAATGCCCGACTGATTTCTTTGGGGATGACCCAGACTCCGATGTTGTCATTTGGCAGGAAGTTGGTTTTGTATAGAAAATAGTGAGGAATGCTTGCTCTTTGTAACTGCTTGTCAAAAAAAAAATTATTTTGGCAAGGCCTAACACTAGAACTTAATACACATGCTGAAAAGCCTCCGGAAAATGCATCCAGCACACAAGGAAGTATGCAAGGAGGCACACGCAAAAATTTTCAGAGGACCTCTCTGTACTCAGTCCCCAAGGAAGCTGAACCTGATATTCATGTTTCTAATGGAGGAAAAAGATGCAGTTAGTTCTTCCTCCAGATTTCATTTGGTGGGAATCAAAACAAACGTCATGGTCTAATTATAAAAAAGTGTCCAGCCTTTGGCTTTGCAAAGAGTGGGGATTTGTCCATTTTCATTAGAAGTTTATAATGCATAAATTTGCTTACTTCTTTAAAAAAAAAAAAGAACTTGGAATGAATGTTGATTACTATCCTGGATTTGTGTAACTCCCATTGGGAGAGTTGCTTATGCAGATCAAAAGCAGCATATAGTTACAAGATACTTAAAAAAAGGATTAAACAGCAATGTAAAAGCACATGAATAATAGTGCATGCATTGCAAGTTCCTAAGGCTGGGAAATTTAGCTTTTATTTTTAAAATGTTGATATAGAGACAATATTCAAAACAAGCACTATGATGGGATAAACTAAAAACTTAGTTGGTAGATACATGCCTATGTATATGCTAAACACAAATATACATTCATATATATGTAATATTCAAAGATATCCACATACATACATTTGCATTTACTTAGCAATGTACCTATGTTTGTAAAATAAATAGATTGTGTGAGCTAAGTTATTGTCCCAATTCAATTTGATTTAGTGTTGAAATTTATTCCTCCTGTTTTCCCTTTCTTCTTTTTTAAAATTTTCTTTTTTTTCCTACTCCCTCCCTTTCTTCCTTCCTCTCTCAACCACTAATTACCTAATACATGCCAGACATGGTGCCAGGTATTTTAAGAGATCCAAAAATAACTGTTCTCATGGAGCCTGTATTATAAACAACTAACAATAATACCAAGAACATGAAATAAGTGCTTGAGTAGATACGCTCGTATATTATGTGACAGCACAGACAAAAAGGAATCATCATATAGAAGTTTGAATTAGAAGTTCTGGGTTTGAATCTCATCTTTGCTGCCAGCTGCTTGTATGGTCTTAGGGAATTGACCATTATCCCCAAGAAATAAACCTAATGATTTTTGCATTATTCTTCACAAGAATATCATAAAAATCAAGTGATTAAACCTTTCAAAATATTGATGAAAGTATAAAACCATGCAATATCCGTACACACATATATGCCTAGAGATCTTGAGTCCAATGTCATAATAGAAGTAAAATTTCAAGAGGTGGACAGAAGGGAATGGGGACAGGCTACACTGAACAAGTGTACCAGGGAGGAGAGCAGGTATTCAATGTGAGGTGTAGGCCTGAGGGCACACACACACCATATCCACACTTAGAAAGTGGGGCAAAGACACTGAGATCCTTGAATGCCCTGTTAAGAGTGCCAGCTTATTTCTGAGCAAGGGAATGAAACTATGCTCTGCCTTTCAAAATGCTAGCTCCAACAGCAGAATGAAGGTTGATTAGAAAAGAGTGGGGTGGAGAAAAGGGAGTTCACTTTCGAGCCTTGCTATACTGAGACCAGCAGTCCTTGAATTGGCATTGTGGTCACTTGGGAACTTGTTAAAATGCACATTCTCCTGCTCAGCCACAGATCTATTGGTTCAGAAGCTGTGAAGATGGGGTGAAGCAATCTGCATTTATAAAAGGACTTTCAGTTGATCTCAATCCATGCCCGATTTTGAGCACCGCTAGTCTAGGTGAAAGTGAGGAAATGAAAGCTGGAGACTGATTTAATTTATTAAGGTTGGAAAGAATTGTTGAATTTATTAGATGCATGAGGGAGAGAGGTGAAAAGGGGAATGGTGTATGTCTTAGCATTATTGTTGTTTACCTCACACAGGATTAAGCAATTAAAAAACAAGATTTTAAAAATAAAGTTTGCAGGGAATCCAGGAGAAGCAAGTGCAAGAAATGGAAAGCCATGATGGACTGAGGTTGCAACTCTCCCTCTTCCCTTCTCTCTGGGGCCAAATGGTGACAGAGTTGTTTTTCCTTCTCTGCCTGCTTCATGTTCCCCTCTCATTCACACCTTCTCTGACTTCTCTCCCACCAGACTTCCCTGTTCTGGTGTGCTCAGTATATTCCACACCTCCTAGGTTTACACACTCTAAGTTCAGGCAGTCAACAGAGGCTGACGATCATTGTTGAATACCCACTGCAAGTTCCCATCTCTGATGTCCTCATCTGTGCCCCAGAGACAAGACTGTGTGATGTCGGTGTGGCTGTCAAGATCCACGTGGAAGGGAGGATAGGGGAAATTATTCTCAAAAAGGAGACATGGGAGTAGACATTCCAGGTTTCCCTGTCTCCTAAGCCTCTGCTCCCCCCGCAGGCCTCCCAGGGTCTCTCTGGAGAATGAACTCTCAGTGAAGTCTAGGGAGCGCAAGTCAGAGATTTTAAGAATTGGAAGACTAAGTGAAACTCTTAAATTAAATCTTGAGTAAGAGAGAAGAGTATAGATCAGAAGTAAGCAGAGCAAGGCTTAAAAATAAAAGTCAGAGTTCTAAGATATGATCACGGTGATGAATATGCAACTACGGGATGATATTGTGAGACATTGGTTGTACACCAGGCATGGAATGTTCTTATGTCACGAATATTTGTGTTTGTATGTTGTCTGTTTTTATCAATAAAGATTAAATAAATAAATAAAAGCCAGAGATGGAACCAACAGATATCAGAGAAAGTTCAGGAGCCAAGACAAAAATAAGCAAGAACCAAGACATAAATGCATTTAGGGAAATGGTTAGGTCTCTGCATGTCAGGGTTGATACCGCAGGTTTGGGCTGTGAATACAGGAAGGCATACTGCAGAAGTGAGTTGGAAACTGTTGAAAAAGAAATCCAAATCTGGACTTAAGGAGAATAAATTAGTAGCTGACCTTTCTAGAGTAATCTTCCTCTAAGGAAAAAAAAAAAAGTACAGAGATAAACATCAAACTTTTTAAATCTGTCTGTAAAGCCAGAGTAGTAGTTTAAGTATCTGAAGCCTGGGCTGCGCGGGTTTGGAGAGAGTTGGCCACAGAATTGGGAACTTAGAAAACACTCTCTGTCTTAGTTTCCTAGGTTAGTCAGAGCAAAGTGCCACACATTTGGTGGCTTAAGACAACAGAACAGTTCTGGAGGCTGGAAGTCTAAGATTGAGGTGTCAGCAGACCGCAACCCCACTGAAGACTGTAGAGGACAGTCCTCCCTTGCCTCTTCTTACATCTGGCGATTTCTGGTAATCATCAGCATTCCTATGCTGATAGATGAATCTGTGTCCACTTTCACATGATCTTCTCCCCCATGTCTGTGTCCAAATTTTCTCTTCTTCTAAGGACACCAGCCATACTGCATCAGCGTCCAACCTTGTCCAGTTTGGAGTCCTCTTAACTGATCACACCTTTAAAGACCCTATTTCCAAATAAGGTCAGAGTCACAGGACCAGGGGTTAGACTTGAACATCTCTTTTGGTGGGGATACAATTCAACTTATAGCACCTCATTTCTTCAAATGCAAGATTTTCTCGACGAAATATGAAGTTTGTACCAAGGAATCTGTAAGATTCTTATGCTATTCAGATTCTATTATTTAATGATTGCTTATAAGATTCCCTAATACTGGCATTGTTTTGAGTTAATCTGTCCTGGGAAAGAAGATTTTAAAAAAGAAATTCAGGTAAGCACAGCAGAGAAAGCCATTGTGAGAGTTAAATTTAAAGCTGGGCATCTCTCAGTCCTTATCTACATTGGATCATGGGAGAGGAATTCTTTGCTTTTTCACAAATCCAAATAATCCCTCTGGATTTGCAATAAATCAGGCATACAGTCACTCAGTCCTTGATACGTTGTGAGGAAATTGTTTGATTTATTTACCAGATATACTTAAAGCATTCCATTGGTCTGAGAGCAATTGGATGCATGAAGAAAATGCAAACTCAACACTTAAATAAAATTCTGGGGGTTCAAAGAAAACATATATAGCAATAGTGATTAGACTCTGAAGATGAGAAAACATTGCTATGAACCACATGGGGCTTTTTGGATGAATAAGCCAAAAGTTGATTATGATTGACCATCCCTGACTGTAATTTCATTAATCCAAAAGCTGACAGTTCTACCCTAAACAACTTCAGCTGCAATATGCTTTAACCCTTCTTCCAAGCACTGACTGTGACAGGCTAAAGATGAGATGATAAATGAAATTAATGCTTTTGAGTTTTAACTATGTACTTCATGTAATTGAACATTTTTAATACTCACTATTCTTCCAGGTAGATGTAATTAAGCTTATTGGGTCATGGGGAGCCTAACTTTAGAGCGATTAAATATGCTTTGTCCATATCATAGTTCATAAAGTGGTAAGTCTGGGATCAGTGGTCTTATTTCCACACTAGAAATCCATTTTAACAGTGGTGGCCAGGATAAGGATAATCATTTCTTTCGAAGAAGTGAGAGTAAGACTCACTTTATGATGCAGTGTGCCCAGGGTCCCACAGCTACGGCTCTTGCTTCACAAGTGTTTGGAGAGAACAAACCCAGGATCTATCCACTGATCCTCTTTAACTTTGGACCACCCTCCAATTTCCTCTTGAGTTGCAGCCTCTGGGAACATCTACTCAGCTACTTCCTGCTTCTGGGACCAACTAGCACCTTTTTTTTTGTGATGAGTTTCTCATTGTTGACCCACCCTGACTTCCCAGATCTGTCATAAATATTCTGCTGAAGTGGAGGCCTTGGTCAAACACCAGTAGTCAACCTGCATCCAGGAGCTTCCTGTGTCTACCTCTCCCTTGGCTTCTATTTTGACCACGATGATGTGACCTCAAAAGGCATGGACCACTTCTTCTGTGAATTGGCAAAAGAAGAGTGCAAGGGCACTAAGCATCTCCTGAAGATGTAAAACTGCATCCTCTTTCATTTCATGCAGAAGCCATCTCAAGATGAATGGGGTAAAACCCTAGATGCCATGAAAGCCACCACGGTCCAAAAGAAGAGTCTGAACCAGGCCCTTTTGGATCAGCATGCCCTGTATTCTGCCAAAATGACCCTCATCTTTGTCATTTCCTGGAGAGCCATTTCCTAGATAGTGAGGTGAAATTCATCAGGCAATTGGGTGACCATTTGACCCATCTCTGTTGGCTGCTCCATCTACAGGCCTGGCTGGGCAAGTCTAATTTTGAAAGGCTCAACTTCTGGAATCGAGAGGTCTTTGGGAGCTTTTCTCCACACCACTGGTCTTCTGCATGAACTGCTCCCTTCACCCGGTAGGCATCTTTCTAATCAGCCAACTTGCAGCCCTTTAATGAGTGGCTAACCAAGCATAAACAAAAAGCTTTTGCAGCAAAACAAACACACACACACAAACACACAAACAAGAAACAAAACATAAGATTCGCTTTACACAACAAACCTTTGTCTGTGTAGTGCTTATGTTTTACTTCATTTAATTATAACAAACTTTTTGGTAGCAAGTGTTAACATAAAAGGAAAGATAACTTAGAAAGCTATAACTACTTGCACATGATCAAATAATTAATGAGTAGGCAGAACTCTAAAATCATATTTTCCTGACATTCCAATAATTATTCCTCTAGAACATATGCCAACTACCATCTAAATAGATGTTAAGTAATATACTCGTACCCATAATTCTAGTGATACTTTAATATATTTTCTTCAAGCAATGTAGAGTACAATGACGGCTACTAAAATTAAGAAGATATACAGGATTATTCAGAATGGGAGAAACAATATTTATTTTTGGAGATGCACATTTAGGTATAATATACACACATTTGGTCTTCTCATGCCAGTGGACCAGCCAACAAGAAAAGCATTATTTATGTAGTCAACCTGAATGAGTAGCGAAGATTCTTGCTATCCTGTGAGGCAGAGAAGAACGTCTATGGAGCCCAAGGGAGGCCCAGTAATAAATGGACAAGTTAGCACTGCAACCTGTCAAGGGCAGGGCAACTAAAGGCTCATATTCTATAGGGAAGAAGGTCTGCATCACCCAACTAAAGAGGCAATGGAACTTCTCAAAATGCTGGCCAATGGTAGGGGAAACCAAAAATGGGTGGAAAAGGGGAAATACAAGTAATACCATTGTGATCTCAAGAATAGTTACAACAGTGGAGAGTTTTTCTTTTCTCTTGACTTCAGTCTTTTTAGAGATATGGCTAGTCACCACCTTGAAGGAGGTTCTGTCACAGATTGTACTATTACCTCCTCTATCAGGAAAAAATGAGGATATTTGTTATGATAAAAAAATGAAAATCCATATTAGAGCATCCCATGTGATCTGGATATAGTAAGAGGCCATGCATTCAAATAATGCAAGGGTTGGGTTGTATGGTTCCCCTCTTATACATCTCCTAGCCTTTGACCATGTGTTCCACCCATTTCTAGAAGCTCCCAATGTGATATGGACACACCCCCATAGCCCCTTACCTTATGCCTATCTATGTACCTCTCACCTTCTAAATTCTTTTTTTTTACATGGGCAGGCACCAGGAATCGAACCCAGGTCTTCTGGCATCGCAGGCAAGCATTCCTCCCTGCTGAGCCACTGTGGCCCCCTCTCACCTTCTATAAGGGGTTCCTTTCTGCAGCTAAGCATGAGACCAGTGGGACCCACACAGGACTGATATGTGGGGAGTTAAGGACTGGAAGTGCAGGGAGTTAATGCCCCATAAAGTGAAATTTTGCCATTGAGAGGTAGGATCTGATGGATAAATTGTCCCCTTTCCTTCCATGCATGGAGCTTCTGGAGGAGTCAGCAATTCACGTGGCTTATATGAAGATGGTCCTTGAGACAGAGCAGGCAGTTTTCTCAATAACAAGTAGTGGCCAGGCTAGCAATATATACCCTTATGTTTTTTTTCCTCCTTCCCTGCCTCACTCCACTTTTCTCCAGGTCAAATTCTCTGGATTTGCTCTGAAAAAAATAGAAACAGTGAACGTCTGAGTTATAAAAGTTGAAGAAAGCTCTGTATCTGAATTTTGGACTTTAAAATATTGCACAGAGTGATAATTACCTAAAATTGATATAAAAAATCCAGTATATAAAAGCAATCATTCTGGACGGTGCAATGGTGGCTCAGTGGCAGAATTCTTACCTCCCATGCCAGAACCTGGGTTCAATTCCTGGAGGCTGCCCCATGTCAAAAAAAAATAAAATAAAACCCAACTAAAAAAAAGTAATCATTTCATCTCAGACCAGTGTGGTCTACTGAAGGTGGGGGAAGAGGGGAAGTTGCAACTGAGCAGGGGCCAACAGAGTATGACCCATGGCCAACTTTGCCCTGCCAGCTGGTTTTGTAAGTATTTTTTTTTTTGGAAATGAGCCATTCTCATTTGCTTTTTCATTGTTTTTGGATGCTTTCATGACAAGTGGCTGCAACAAAGATTGTATAGCTCACAAAGCCAAAACAATTTTGTATCTAACTGCTTACATCAAAATAGTTTGCCAACTCTTGCAGTAAAGAATCACATAGGACCAAGATGGCAAAAGAAATTATTTGAACAGGATCAAGACACAAATGCTTCCCTTATACATACCTGATGAGGGATGCAGAAAGGCCTTCGTTTAGAGAATGTGTAAGTAATGATATAACCACTCTGTCAATCATTTGTTGATGTTTATATAAACAAATATTTATAAATGCAAATACATATATTCACTTTTGTTAGTTTTAAAATTTTAACACGCAATTCATGGTTCTACTTTCTAAATTATTTGAAATCATCTTACTCATTTTTGTATTTTCAGAACCTGGCATTAATTAATTGAGTTTTAACTGGTAAATATACATGTGTAACCTTTTAAAAATATTCTTTGATAAGACAGAGAGGTGACTTGCAGCCTTTACAAAATGTCATTGAAAAACATTTTATCTGTGTTCTGAAAAGATTCCTGGAGTACTATTTTAGAGAGAATGAGTGAGTGCTCATTTACAATTTTGTCTTAAGGAGTTAAACAATGATTCATTAATTTTTTTTCTCCCCAAAATTGCTGAATCTCAAGAATAATGGCAAAGCTTGTGCAGGGAGGAAACAACAGACTGGCTAGGAGAGGGACAAACAAATACCTAATGACCACATAAGAGGTGAACTCTGGCCTAGTATACCAGCAGGGAGGGCTGAAGCAATATATGCATCTAGGATAAGAGAGTGAGTGATTTTGACAGTTTTGGATTTGTTTTTTGGAATGAAAATGTGCATATGCATATATGTGAATGTGTATGTATGAATATATGTGTGTGTGTAACGAAAATGCAAATTGCAAATCTAAAAGGAGGGGTTGGCTTGGGAAACAATGTTCCATTTGGATATAGGTGAAAGATTTAGACTGTATGTTGGATCAATAGTCTTCTGTGGCCAAATGTTTTGCAAAAACCCATGTGGAAAACAGAAGATCTAGCGAAAAGAATTTTACCCTTACGAAAACTAAAAATAAGCAGAGTTTCATAAAAAGTGAAATCCTTACTGGCCCCCATTAAAAGAGTTCACCATTTCGAAATTAGTACAATTAACCAAGCAGAACCTCAGATTACAGGAAAGGGAAGCACACATTCCGCAAGTGGTTCAGTGAGAGCGATGGTGAGATAGGTCAATAATGCTTCCACCTTTGGCCCATCATACAGTAATTTTCTAGCTGTTGGGAACCCACTGCCTCTCTATCAGTCACTTGCTCAGTACGTATACTGCTTACTGGAGGCTGGTTACTCAACACCACCTAAAGTTAACATTATGTTTACCCAGCTACTGCATCATTTTCTCAGCTTCACCTCATTTTCCCATAAAATGACTTTCCTTGTTCTGGAACTAAGTTGCATGTAATTTGACCTGCCACCAAGTTGTTTTCTGGCCTCACAAAATGGTGCCATATTGAGATTCAGCATTCCTCTACTGCTGGTAGGTTTGGCTTTCAGTTGTGGCTGTAGCCTTGGTGAAAAGGAGCTCTTGAAGAGAAACTGGGTTATTGATGACACCATTATCTCATTGAAGCCTACTTGTAGACAATCCTATGTGAGTTTATACATTTGCTTATGTTTAAAGTCAACTTTGAATAGGGGTGGGGAAAGATAGTTACTGGTGACCAAAAACAATCTGCTTCAGTTTCCTATTGCTAAAGCAAGTGCCATGCATAGGGTTGGCTTAAACCATGGGAGTAAATTGGCTCATGATTTTAAGGCCAGGAAAAGTCCAAATGAAAGCACTCTCAGGTCTGTTTTTCTTGGTCCTTGGCTCCTCTTTCACATGGCAATGCACGTGGTGTCTTCTCCTGGCCATTCCCTTCTCTTCTGAGTTCAATTGACTTTGAACTTCTTGCATCCTGTGGCTTTGCCTGTATCTGTCTGAATTTCATTATGCATATAACTTGTAACCTCATCAAAAGTTTCTACTTACAATAGATTCACACCACAGGAATGGATTGAGTTTGAGAATATGTTTTCTGGGGTTCATAGCTTCAAACCACCACTCAATCTAATTGATTAGTCATATAATTATTATAAGTGGTTTGAACCTGTTGTCCTAAGCAGCCAGTGTAAAAGAGAGATGTGCCTAAAAATGAGAGTTATGGGCAAAAAAGATGGCCATTATATCAGACCACAGAATTTCTACTGTAGTGAGTTGTTATTAGCATTTTTTCTTTTTTGGTATTGGGCATTTTCTCACATCTCTTGATATTCTATCAGTGGCAGTAGTTGAATGGAGGAATGAACCTCAACCCACTATTCCAGGAAAGTTCAAAGATGCTCCCAAATTTCCAAGGATTAGAAAACAATACCTTAAACAGCAATTCCCAGAGCTTCATCGTTGTTCTGGTTACATCAGAATAACCAGAAGTGCTTATTAAAATGACAAGATTCCCCAACCCTACTTGAGATCAACCAATTAATAATCCCTGAGGGTAAACGTAGGTATCTGTATTTTCAACAAACACTCTACATAATTTTTATTATTGCCAAAATTGAGAACAAATGCCTAGAAAAAATTGGCTCAGGTCAATGCCAGAGCAAAAAACCTGGTAAATTAGCTACTTGGGACTAAAAATCCTTTTACTCCAGGCTCCAACTTCACAGCATATCACTTTGTATTTCCTAGTGTTGAAATAGAAAGGGCAATAGTTTCATGGTCAAGAGAATTGGTTGTACTACTTACTCCCCTAATCTCTAACACTACACAACCTTGAAGAAATCATATCGATTTTCTCATCTGGCAGGTAAGAGGCATAACTTTACATGAGAGTGTATAGAAGATCCTTTCTTGTTAGGAAATTATAAAATTTAATGACATCAACATTGTGGAATGGATTCAAAACTTATTTTCTATCCTTAGGCAGATTTATTTAATTTTATTTTAATTCACCGATTTTGACTTTTCTGTTCTCACCATGACATTTTTATGGGTAAGCAAGAAGGCAATGGGAAGGATGTGTTTAGCAGTAAATGTTCCCCTAGAGATACTAATCAGTAGGAAACCATCTATGAGTTAAGACCTTATTTCTTAAATAGAAGTTTCCCATCTTGAAAAGAAATTAACATGATTTTATGGTATACAACTACGTGTCACAGTGGAAAAGTTGTTCACCAGATGCAATTTTGTCTGACTTACATTTTCCACATGTAGAACTCATGTTATTCGAAGGTAGATTATTAAAAAAATCCATTAAAGTATACATTTGTTTACTCAAATAATCATTTAAGATGCTCGATGTTATTCTAGGTAATATGAAGTTATTATCACATGCACTAATAATCGCCTTCTCAACGGTCCTATAGGACTCTTCCATCTAATCTACAATATGTGATTTGGAATGGTTCTGCTTAGACCATAAACGTTTGCTTCCAGCTCTGTAAATCTCATGTGAAAATGCATCACGTTTTCCTGCTTCAGTCAAATCCCCGGTGTCAAAAAAATCTGTAACCTCAGTGCCTATAAAAACAAACCAACCAAAGTGTTGGGATTGCTTTCCTGGAAATCATCATTCTCTCCATCAGGCCCAGCTGTAGGTAATGAAGTCTTAAAAGTCTTGAAATGAAACATCATGATGAGGTAAATTCCAGCAATTTGTACAGTACTACAGCTCTCACGATGCTGATGGACCAAGCATTCTGTCTCACATTGCCTGACAGCCCAATCAAGCTTTGCATATTTTATATCTTCCATTCTCCTTTTTTGCATACTTCCATTAACAAATTAAGTTACACCATCAGTTTTCCTTCCATCCCAAGGAGCTTTTGCAGTCTAACTTAATTTAACAGCATCCGCAAAAGTCTTGGGTTCTGCGTGTCTGTGTCTCTAAGCTACACGAAGCAAAGCTGACTTCCAGCAGGAAACCCATGCAAATTGACTTTGAAGTGAGCAGCCCAGGGAGGTAGTTGTGCATAATCTACATGGGCAAAATCTTTGATCTTCCACTACTTAATTCTCATTAACAATTACAGGCATGGCACATTATCTAATTCCCTATTCTCCTTTATGAAAATGTGCTCCTTAACCTTCAACATTCCTAAATTCGCTCCATTCAAACATTGTCTCTTCATCACACATTTTAAGGACTTTCAATGGCCTTCCATTTTCTGTCAGCTGGCATAAGGAAATGTCTGTGCACTACAGCAGTAACACATATCCTTCACACTCAGTGGTGTAGGTTAATGTAAGGGCTTTCTGACCAGGGGAAGGTGTGAAACCATAACAAGATCTGGTGTAGGCAGGCTTTAACAGCTTGTCAAATGTGTTAGTGGAAAATAATGAATTCAGGTCCAGTTGTGGGGTTTTTCTCGGGTGTGCAGGCTTAGTAATAAGGATGATATAGATATAGGAGCCACCTGGAAAAAGAAAATCTTACAAGAGGGTTTGGATTAGAATGGAATGATCTTTTACTAAGGGCCGAAATGACTGCTGAGGAAAACAGTCTAAAATCCTCCTCTTTCCTACAAAAGGAATCAGTCTTCTCATTTTCAGGTACTTTGGACTCCATAAAGAATGATCCCAAACTAGCCATTCATTTTAAAATAAAGTGGGCATTATTTTATTGGATTCCTTACCTGTGCTATTCAATATGGTAGCCATTGGCCACATGTGAGGTTGGACATTTGAAAGATGGCTGGTGTGAACTGAAATTTGCTGTAAGCATAAAATACATATGGAGTTTTGAAAAATTACTATAAAAATGTGGAATGTCTCATTGAAATTTTTACATATTATATAATTGTATACATGCACATAATTAACTATACATTGAAATGATATTTTGAAAATCTTGGGTTAAATAAAATATATTATTAAAATTAATTTGACCTGTTTCTTTCTAATTGGAAAAATATGGCTGTTAGAAAGTTTAACATTATGTACATGGCTAATATATTTCTGTAACACAACACTGATCATTCTTATCTAGGCTAAACACTGAACAAGTAAATTATTAATTTTTTTAGGTAATCTTGTGATTTTTTAATATATTTTATTTCTTTAAAATTATATTTTGGGGAGGTGTTAAGATGGTGGCTAATTAAATTAATTTTTTCATAGACCTTTAGTACTAATAACTATTTCATATTCACATTCATATTAAAATGTATACTACTTTTTAAGAAATACCTGAAGTAGAATGTAAATTTGGAAGAATATATTATTTTAAAATTTATTCTAAATGGATTTCAACTTATGGTTTCACTGTAGCAATTGTCAAAAGAAGAGAAAAAAATATTTATATCTCTACTTCATTACTGACCTACCGTATCGATTATTTGAGAGACAATTGTTTGAATAATCAAAAATGTACACTGACTGGAAAAATCCTGCTCAATCGCTCTACCTCTCCCCATCTCATTTCCCTTCCCCTTTTCTCCAAAAGCTGGCCAAATGATTCCTTTTCTCTCTGCTTTGCATCATATTTATTTCAAATTATTTTTTATAGCTTATTACTTTGCAAGTGTTCTTAGTTTATTTTAAAACATATTCATATGCTGTCTGGTCTTGGGAACAAATTTGTAAATTCCTCCAAGATAAAATCTAGGAAGGACACCAGGTTGCTCACAGTGATTGAGCAACTGTACTTCACTTCTTCTCTTACTTGCTGTGAGCATACATTTCGGGCTCTGTTACCTACATGCCACGCAATCTTGAGTGAATCAGCTTGTTTCTCTCAGTGTTTGCATTATCACTTATAAAACAAAGGTAAGGATTCACTTTCAGAGCTGGTGTGAGGCTTAAATAATGTGTTGGAAGCAAAATGCTTACTCCGTAAAGCACCTGAGAAGATGAATGGCTGTGTGGTAGCCTTTTCTGGAAGTCTCTCTGCTTCCAGGGTCAAACCTGCGGCTGTGGGTCTTTGTGGAAACTCTTTCTCCGGACAGCTCATTGCCTTTCACATCAGCTCTCTACTAAGTGTCAGCATCGTGACCGGTTGGATGGGAGGCAGGGTGTGTGCTAGGCAGGGGCTCTGTCTGCCTCTGAATGGAGTGAGCCACCCTGGACAAAGATGCAAAAGTCGAAAAAATGTCAAGCTGTGTGCCTCAATGCTGAATAATCTTTGGCGAAAAATATATATATGATAAAAGGTCTGAAGGATTTGAGTTGTTCACAGCTATCAAATTAGAGTAAGGGGGAAGATTTTGTCTTAAACTGGAGACTTCTTTTCTTATCACAAAATTGGTATAACCATGAGACCCATGACAGACTTGTTTCAAGTTGGGCTCTTGGAGCAGTCTGTGTTTTCCGTAAGACAGATTTTTATAGTAATGATTTTGGGTTCGGACGGGTTTCTAAGTATTTGGCCTTTACCAAAGCCCAGGAGAATGAGTATAACCTGAAGGAAATCATCCCAAAGCCAGAAGGTTGAAATTCAGGTTGCTCAAAGATTCAAAGAAAGTTTGTGATGTGTTGTGGACTGTGATAAATACTGGGGTTACAAAGGTGAATACAGTAATGACAGACCACATACTGACAGAGAAGACAGGTATAAGAGCATTAAAATTTGGTATATGGTGAGTGCTATAAGAGAGGTGACACTCAAATTGCAGTATAAGAAAGCCATGCAAAAGGACAGAAGTTTCAGAAACAGCCCTTTGTATGTGTGTATGTGTATATATAATATATGTATATATAATATATAATATGTGCACATATAATATATATGTATATATTATATATGTATGTATATATAATATATAATATATAATATATGATATATAATATATGATATATGATATATAATATGTATGTTTATAAAATACTTGTATATGATGTATTTATATTACAAATATATAATTATATGTGTAAATAGTATTTGTAGAAATCATTTTATTTTATAAATAAGATAACACTTCAAATCACTATTAGTGATAAAGGATGGAATGCCAATTGAGTAGTCATTTGGAAAGATGCTTACATTAAATCACACATTAAAATAAATTGCAGTTAGATTAAGAATTAAATTTAAATAATGTAATTAGTAAAATAGTAAAAGAATAATAGGCAAATATTATAAAATCCTGGAATAGGGAAAAGCTTCCCAATCACGGTAAAACAAAAAACAAACAAAAACCCCAAATCATAAAGAAAACAACTAGGAGTGTCAAATAAACACAAGTCCAAACCATTTTTAGCTTGTCAAAATCCAATGCAAGTAATAATGGCTTCCTATTATTTAGCGTAAAGTCTGACCTCCTCAGTATAGTATTCAAAACTCTTCTGCATTTGCATCTAATCTACCTTTCTAATTTCATGTTCTACCAACTCCTGTGTACACTCCTACTTCTGCCATATGATAAACTCATCATTTTGCAAACACACCATGCTTATTTCTTGCAATTTTCTCTTTGCTCACTTTGGTGCCTCTCTTCCTCCTTCATGTGAGGAATTCTTATTGCTTGTCTTAAATGCTATTTCCTTAAACTTCTTTGCCTCTTTTGTCACCTCTCCCTGAACCAATAAGAAGAATTAATGTTCCATCCTCCATTTCCTCAGCAATCCCATTATTTAGTACCATTCTTTATTATGTGTCCATTTCTTCTGCTGGACCACAGAAACTTTGAGTGGCAGGGATCATTGATTGGTCTCTCCCTAAGACTAAACTTTGTAAAACTAGCAGAGCACTTGGTACTTAAAGTCAGCAAATTTTTGCTGAATTGATCCAGAATAAATTAGCAAAAATAGATAAGTTGCCTTTTAAACATGTCTCATTTCAAAATGAACTTAAATCCTCCCTGTTAAGTCATTTTCTTTCTTTTCTTTTTCCCATAGTTAATAGTTTAAGAGTGTTTACCAAATCCTGCTGCCCAGGAAGCCTCTCTTCTGGTTTGGTTCCTTCTGGTCTCCTCCTGTGATTCTGAGCCCCTCTCCTGTTTTAACACTCTCTGACCTCCTCTTGCAACCCCCACCATGATTTCCCTTCTCTAATATTGATTTGGGGAAATGGGAAATCAGTCCTCCCAACTCTGCCTCAGGCTTCTGGTCTCATGGTTGGAAACTTCCTTTTCCCTTGTTCCCCAAAGCACCATGCACACGTGACTATTATGTGTATTGACTTTTCTGAAAGTTTCAGAGTTGATACAGCACAGAACAGGAAAATATAAAGCTAAATATTAGTGTTTCATAATGATGAATGGGAATGTTTCCATTCTCCTTGGACTTATGACTATAAGCTCCAAATTCAAGGAAATAGACATTAAGTATTTCCAGGTTCTAAAATGAATGCCAAGTAGTTAATAATTCCTCCCCTTATGGTCAGTAAGAAGTGCCTAAATCCATGGTGGGATCCTCACTCTTTCTGAAGCCCAAATAAGTATAAAACTAGAAATTCAGAAAGTATATCATAAAGCAGGGAAATTTGACCTAGAAGCAAGTTTCTGTGATCAATCAATTAATCAATCAAGATGGGGGCTCTAATAAAATGATCAAGGGTGACAGAAAGAAGGATGACATCTCATTCTTGGACTGAATATCTACTGCACAGTGGAAACTCACCGTCGCACTGACTACTAGAATGATAGTGTTGATAGGATCCATAGAGAACTGATTTCATTAATGTTTCAATACTTCAGCCCTCCCTATATCCATATCATTTGCATGGAACTTTGTTGTGTTTTCCCATTCTGACTCATTGCTATAGAAGCATGTCCAGGAAGGCCATCTGGAGTCCAGTCATCCCTGCTGTCTTAGCTGAGGACCACCCAAATGAGCCTCATAGAAAGCAGAAGAACTTCTCAGCCAAGCCCAGGCAAATCATGACTTCCAGACTGATGCGTTAAATAAATGCTTAGAGTTTTCAGCCACTGAGATTGAAATGTCTTGCTGGTCAGGATGATTATGACAACTGGTAACTGAAAAAGAGGCCTTGGAAGATTTTGACATGTTTCCCTGAAGTTTGATGGCACACGTGAGCATGGAAAGTAACATATTCTTCTCTCCTGGAGAATTCCTGAAGGATAAAAGTAGAAGGGCTACAGTAGGCTGTCTAAACTTTGAAGGATAAAAGTAGAGGGGCTGAAGTTTGGAGATGTATGGAACTCCCATGACCAAAGGGGCTCTCTGGAAAAGAGTGTTAGTGGAGAATGTTTCCCTACTCATGGTATTTTCTTCCAGCACTCTCTTTTTTAAACAATTTATTCTTCTTATTGTACTAATGTATACATATATAACTTAAATTGTTGCACTGCCAGAATTACCATTCATTACCAAAATTTTCCATCACCAAAAACAGTACTCTGTATCCATCAAGCAGTGGTTTCCCATTCCTCCCTCTCAACCCCTGGTAGCCTCTAATCCATATTCTGTCTCTAAGAACTTGATTATTCTAAATGCTTAATACAAGTGGAATCATATAATGTCTGTCCTTTCATACCCGGTTATTTCATTCAGCACAATGTTTAGAAGGCTCACTCATGTGTATGTATCTGAACTTCATTACTTTTTATGGCTGACTGATATTCCATTCTAGGTATATACCACATTAGTTTACCTTATCTGTTAAAGGATTCATGGGTTATTTCCATCTTATGGCTATTCTGAATAATGCTTCTACGAACTTTGATGTACAAATATCTTTTTGAGTCTTTGCTTGCAATTCTTTTGGGAATGGAATTGCCAGATCATATGGTTATTTTTTGTTTCAATTTTGAGGAACTGTGCAACTGTTTTAGACATTTTACATGCCCACCACTGATGTATAAAAGTTCTAACTTCTCCACATTCTCACCAATGCTTAATTTTTTAAAAGTAATAACTATTCCAGAGGGTGTGAAGTGATATCTCACTGTGGTTTATATCTGCATTTTCTAATGGCTAATGATACTCAGCATCTTTTCATGTGCTTATTGAATATTTGTATACCATCTTTGGAGAAAGGTTTGTTCAAATTCTTATCTGTTTCTTTAAGTGGGTTGTCTTTTTGTTGTTGAGTTAAAGGAGTTCTTCATATATTGTGGATACTAAATCCTCATCAGATATATGAATTGCAACTATTTTCTCTCAGTGTGTAGTCTGTCTTTTTGCTTTCCTGATAATGTTCTTTGATGCACAAAATTTCAGATTTTATCTAGTTGCTCTTTTGTCATTCATGCTTTTGGTATTATTGCTAAATGCAAGATACTAAATATTTTGCTTTAAGTATTCTTCCAAGAGTTTTGTGATTTCAGCTCTTATATTTCAGTTATTGATCCATTTTGAGTTATCTTTTGCATATGGTATGAGGTAGAGATTCAGTTTAATTCTTTGCATAGGGTTATCCAGTTTCCCTGGCATCATATGTAGAAGAGACAATCCTTTCCTCATTGAGTGGACTTGACACCTTTGTTGAAAATCAACTAGGCATATGTATTAGTTAGGGTTCTCTAGAGAAACAGAATCAATAGGCAATATTCGTAAATACAAAATTTATAAAAGTGTCTCACGTAACCATGGGAATGAAGAGTCCAAAATCTGTAGGGCAGGCTGTGAAGCTGATGATTCCGATGGAGGGTCTGGATGAACTCTGCAGGAGAGGCTCACTGGCCAAAGCAGGAAGAGAACCTGTCTCTGCTGAATCCTTCTTAAAAGGCTTCCAGTGATTAGATTACACATCACTCATTAAAGAAGACACTCCCTTTGGCTGATTACAAATGGAATCAGCTGTGGATGTAGCCAATGTGATCATGATTTAATTCTATGAAATGTCTTTATTGCAACAGACAGGCCAGCACTTGCCCAAACAGACAAACAGGTACTACCACTTGGCCAAGTTGACACATGAACCTGACCATGACAGCATAGATGTGTAAGATTATTTATGAACACTCAAGGCTAGGTATCTGTCCTTATGCCAGCATATACTGTTTTGGTTTACTGTAGTTTTGTAGTAAGTTTTGAAATTGGGGAGTGTGAGTTCTTCTAATTAGTTCTTCTTTTTAAAAATTGTTTTGGGTATCAGGAACACTTGGCAATTCCATATGAATTTGATGGCTGACTTTTCCATTTTTCAAAAAGGCTACTGGAATCTTGATCAGATTGCACTGACGTTGTAGATTGCTTTGGGTTGTATTGCAATCTTAAGTGTCTTAAATCCAATCCATGAACACAGGTTACCTTTTCATTTATTTGCATCTTCTTTAATTTCTTTGAGGAATGCTTTACAGATTTAGCGCCTATGCCTTTTACATTTTTGGCTGGATAGTATTCATAGATATTTAATTATTTTAGAGTCTATTGTAAATGAATTTTAAAAAAAGGTTTATTAGAAAAATTGTGGATTTACAGAAAAATCATGCATAAAATACAGGATTCCCATATACCACCCTATTATTAACACCTTGTATTGGTGTAGTACGTTTGTTACAATTGGTGAAAGCACATTTTTATAATTGTACTATTAACTACAGTTCATGGTTTAACTTAGGGTTCACTGTGTAGTGTAGTTTCATGGATTTTTAAAAATTATCTTATTATATCTACAGTATAACATTTCCCCTTTTAATAACATTCAGATATATATTTCGGTGCTGATAATTAGGTTCACAATGTCATGTTAACATCCCCACTATCCATTACCAAAATAGTTTGGTTCAAATAAGAGCTCTGTATATTTTTTAAAAGAAAATAAAAATATAAATAAAAGTAAAAAGAACAGCCCAAACACCTCCCCATTCCCCCTACTGTTTATTTACTGCTTTTTTTTTATTGCTCATCTATCCTTACACTGGATAAAGAGAGTATCAATCACAGAGTTTTCTCAATTACACGGACAGACTTTAAAAGCTTTGTAGTTATTCAATTGTTTTAAAAAGTCAAGGCTATTAAATTACAGTTCAACTGTTTCAGGTATTTCCCCCTAGCTACTCCAAAGCACCAAAAACTGGAAAGAGATACATATATACTGCGTAAAAATAACCTTCAGAATGATACCTGGATTCTTTTATAAATCTCCCAACCACTGAAACTTTATTTTGTTTCATTTCTCCTCCTTATTTTGGTCAAGAAGGCTTTCTCACTCCCATACTGCCAGGGTGAGGCTCATTCCAGGGAGTCAAGTCCCTCATTGCCAGGGAGATTTATACTCCTGAGAGTCATGTTCCATGTAGTGGGGAGGGCATTGTAAATGGATTTTAAAAATTTCCTTTCCAGATTGTTTATCACTGATATATAGACATCCATCTTCATTTTTGGGCAATAGAGGTGAAAAGGAAGCAGTCTCCAGTACTCTTGAAGGGGCAAGTTCATCCCTGGCAGGGAGGCCTGTCTCCATTCAGTGCTGCATGCCTAGGTTGTCAGCAAGTCTTTTGGCCCTTACACTGAGCTAGTATCCTTCCCCTTAGCCTTTTTTGGTAATAAAGGTGATATTTTGCCCTGTCCTTTGTTGTTTGATTTATTCCTCAGGTTTTCTCAGGACCTGGACAGGAAAAAGATGTGCTACTGATTTGAGTCTCTCTGGAAAACCATCAGATAGTTGGTCATGAACAAGGGATGCTAGTTTGAGGCAATTCTAGTATTATTAGAATTAACTAGAAGTAGGAGTTGAGGGAATTCACAAGCACTCATCTGGTGAGCACATCCTCTTCTGGGAGCTCTACAAAGGGTAAGTCTCCTTGGATCCTCCCCCAAATCCTCACTTGCAGCCCTTAAAGGAAGCAGGTTCTGAATACTTGCAGAATTCTTGGAGGTCCTCTGTGACCTGCCAGGGTTAGTTGCAAGAAAACTCAACCAGGGCAGTTAAAGAAAACATATTTTGCACTTTTTAAAATAAGTCTTTACCAAGCCTCATTCTGGGAGAGACAGAAAAGGAAGAGTTTGTAGCAACAAGAAGAATGAAGAAACAAACAGCGTCGCCTTCCCACTTAAAGGGAGGCAGAGCTCAGGTGGATGCAAGGAGAAGGACCTGGGCATATACTGAATATTTAATTAAGCCTGGAGTGGACTTTTTGATAACTGCAAATAAGCCTTAGATGCCAAAATGAGACTGTACTTATAATTCAAAGTGACTAAAAAGTTATGGCATCTTCCAAGATATTGTCAAGATATTAATATTCCAAGATATAGGCAAAAAGAGTATACTGGGCATATCTGAAGACTATATTTGGAAAAAAAACCCCGCAACTTCCTTTAGTACCACACCACATCCAGATTGTAAAATTTAGCTTTTCCACTAGATAACCTTGAGGCTAAAAATATATCATGCATTCCCTGCTGCAGTTATTGTATGATAGGTATGGAATTTGTCATGCCTGGGTCCCTCCCTTTCCAGACATTTCCTCTTTCTATTTTCCACAGATCCCCCCCGGTACTCCTCCAGTATCACTGTCTTAGGATAGCTACTAGAATCCTGCTATCTTACTCTGCAGAATAATGTAGCTCTTTATCTTGGCTCATCAAAGTGTATTTAAAAAAAAATTACAAAAGCGATTCCCTTCTTAGGTGTGCAGTCCCCCCAAAGACCATGTTCTTTTACTCTATTCTTGTGAGGACAAACCTATTGTAGGTGGGACATTTTGGCCAGGCTATTTCAATTGAGGTGTGACCCATCCCATTCAAGGTGGGTCTTAACAGTTTACTGGAGTCCTTTGTGAATAGGATAAAAGACAGTAAAATCCCAGAGAGCTCAGAGAGAAAGACCCCAGGAGAATCAAGGAAGGACCCACAGGAGCTGAGAAAGAAAGCCACTGAAACCAGAAGCCAGGAAACAAGGACAAGCAGGTGTCACCATGTGCCTTCCCATGTGACAGAGGAGCACTGGATGCCTGCAGTCTTTCCTCAGAGAAGGTATTGTCCTGTTGATGCCTTAATTGGGGGCATTTTCATGTCCTTAGACCTGTTAATTTGTAAACTAATAAATCCCCATTGTAAAAACCAACCCATTTCTGGTATTGCATTTGGCAGCTTTAACAAACTGAAACATCCAGACTACATATTTCTGAGGAGAATTTTGTCTTAGGATAGATCATACCTATAACTGATTTCGATAAGACTCTGTACTTAATATTGTTACTGAAATGATTTAAGGCTTTTGTGGTATTGTGATGGAATGAATATATTCTGCATATGGAAAAAACAAGTCTTTTTGAGGACCAGAAGGTGGAATGTCCTAGTTTGGAGCTGTTATGTATCTCACAAAGCCTGTATTCTTTTAATCCATCCCTGTAGAAGCAGACCTACTGTGGGAAGGACTTTTTGGTTCAACTGAGATGTGATCCAGCCCATCAGGGCAGGTCTTAATCCCTTTACTGGAGCCCTTCAGAGGATAAGAGAAGCAAGAAGGACCCACAGCTTCTGAGAGAACCATTTAAACCAGAACCCAGGGGAGAAGAATCAGCAGACATTGTCATGTGCCTTCCCATATGACGAAGGAAGCCCAGGTGCCATCACCCTATCCACAGAAAAGGTATCCTTTTGTTGATGGCTTAATTTGGACATTTTTTAATGGCCTTGGAACTGTAACTTGTAATCTAATCAATCTCCATTGTTAAAAGCCAGTCCATTTCTGGTATATTGCATTTTGGCAGCTTTAGCAAACTGAAACACTAAGCAAAATGCTTCTGACCTTCCAGAGTAAGGTGTTAAACTATACCTGTTTTAAAAAATAAAAACTCTTTTCTTCCTGATTAAAGGGGATCATCCACAGGTTGATCTAAAGAAAGTCAATAACCCAGCAATCACTAGATGATATGAATGCTGGGGAAGCTGCTGGGTGAGGCTGAGTTTTAGAGGAAATAAAAGCACAAAATTGATTAATAAGCAAAGTTAAACTTCCTCTCTTTAGAGAAGTTTACAGAACAGAAAAGGAAAGTTCCAGGTATACAAGAACCTGTCACATTAGTGTAAGAAAACAGAATATCTACATTTTGTTCAGGATCCCAGAAATATTTCCACCCACAAATAGGCAAGGAAGGAAGGAAGTATTTTTAACTTAAATTAGCCTTTTCACTGATACTCCCTCACCCTCACCCCTGCCATCTCAAGATAAAATACTAAATAGTGGATATTTAAACATAATATTTCTTTTTTTTTTAAATTTTTTTATTAATCAAAAAAAAGAAAAGAAATTAACACAACATTTAGAAATCATTCCATTCTACAAATGCACTCAGTAATTCTTAGTATCATCACATAGATGTATGATCATCATTTCTTAGTACATTTGCATCGATTTAGGAAAAGAACTAGCAAAACAGCAGAAAAAGATATAGAATGTTAATATAGAGAAGAGAATTAAAATAATAATACTAATAATATATATATATATAAAGGAAAAAGAAAAAAACAAAAACAAAAGATGCAAACACACAAACAAACAAACAAAAAACCATATTTCAGGTGCAGCTTCATTCAGTGTTCCAGCCTAGTTGCATTACACTTAGGTATTATTGTGCTGTCCATTTTTGAGCTTTTGTATCTAGTCCTGTTGCACAGTCTGTATCCCTTCTGCTCCAATTACCCATTATCTTACCCTGTTTCTAACTCCTGCTGGTCTCTGTTACCAATGATATATTCCAAGCTGATTCTCGAATGTCGGTTCACATCAGTGGGACCTTACAGTATTTGTCCTTTAGTTTTGGGCTAGACTCACTCAGCATAATGTTCTCTAGGTCCATCCATGTTATTACATGCTTCATAAGTTTAGTCTGTCTTAAAGCTGCATAATATTCCATCGTAGGTATACGCCACAGTTTGTTTAGCCACTCGTCTGTTGATGAACATTTTGGCTGTTTCCATCTCTTTGCAATTGTAGATAATGCTGCTATAAACACTGGTGTGCAAATGTCTGTCTGTGTCTTTGCCGTTAAGTCCCTTGAGTAGATACCTAGCAGTGGTATTGCTGGGTCGTAATCCATTCTGCCATTCTATGTCTTTTGATTGGGAAATTCAGTCCATTAACTTTTAGCATTATTACTGTTTGGATAATATTTTCCTCTACCATTTTGGCTTTTGTATTATATATATCGTATCTGATTTTCCTTCTTTCTACACTTTACTCCATACCTCTCTCTTCTGTCTTTTTGTATCTGACTCTAGTGCTCCCTTTAGTATTTCTTGCAGAGCTGGTCTCTTGGTCACAAATTCTCTCAGTGACTTTTTGTCTATAAATGTTTTAATTTCTCCTTCATTTTTGAAGGACAATTTTGCTGGATATAGGAGTCTTGGTTGGCAGTTTTTCTCTTTTAGTAATTTGAATATATCATCCCACTGTCTTCTAGCTTCCATGGTTTCTGCTGAGAAATCTACACATAGTCTTATTGGGTTTCCCTTGTATGTGACAGATTGTTTTTCTCTTGCTGCTTTCAAGATCCTCTCTTTCTCTTTGACCTCTGACATTCTAACTAGTAAGTGTCTTGGAGAACGCCTATTTGGGTCTATTCTCTTTGGGGTGCGCTGCACTTCTTGGATCTGCAAATTTAGGTCTTTCATAAGAGTTGGGAAATTTTCAGTGATAATTTCTTCCATTAGTTTTTCTCCTCCTTTTCCCTTCTCTTCTCCTTCTGGGACACCCACAACACGTATATTTGTGCGCTTCATATTGTCATTCAGTTCCCTGATCCCCTGCTCAAGTTTTTCCATTCTTTTCCCTATAGTTTCTGTTTCTTTTTGGAATTCAGATGTTCCATCCTCCAGTTCACTAATTGTAGCTTCTGTCTCTTTAGATCTACCATTGTAGGTATCCATTGTTTTTTCCATTTTTTCTTCTTTGTCCTTCACTCCCATAAGTTCTGTGATTTGTTTTTTCAGATTTTCTATTTCTTCTTTTTGTTCAGCCCATGTCTTCTTCATGTCCTCCCTCAATTTATTGATTTGGTTTTTGAAGAGTTTTTCCATTTCTGTTCGTATATTCAGCATTAGTTGTCTCAGCTCCTGTATCTCATTTGAACTATTGGTTTGTTCCTTTGACTGGGCCATATCTTCAATTTTCCGAGTGTCATCCATTATTTTCTGCTGCTGTCTGGGCATTTGATCAGATTTCCCTGGGTGTGGGACCCAGCTGGTTGAAAGCTTTTTCTGTGAAATCTCTGGGCTCTGTTTTTCTTTTCCTGCCCAGTAGGTGGTGCTCGTGGCGCTCATCTGTCTGCACGGCAGTCGGCCCGGAAAACCGTGCGTGAAGGCGGGGGTCGCTGGCCGCGGCTTGGGGGAGTGCCGGTCCTAATTGCCCAGCTGGCCCGAAACGCCAAGCGTGATGGGAGGGCCCTGCTATCCAACGTTCCCAGTCAGACCGGGGAGCCACGTGCGTGGAGGGGACCCCAGTCGCCAGCAGCCCCGGCCGGGAAAATGCGCGCCCCTCGGGTATCTCACCGCAGCAGATTCTCCCTGCCCGTTCAGCTGTTCCAGAATGGTGTACGCTGTCTTTTTGGTCTCTGTCGTGACTCCGGGAGCTGTTTTGTATTGTTTCTGTTTCTTTAGTTGCTTTTCTGGAGAAGGAACTAAGACCCGCGCGTCTTACTAAGCCGCCATCTTCTCCGGAAGTAAACATAATATTTCATGCCTGGATATATATATATCTTTTGCATTGAATGTGTTTTGGCTTGTTAAAGCTGCCAGAATGCATTACACTAGAAATGGAACCGTTTCTAAAAAAAGAATTTAATAAATTATAAGTGTACAGTTCTAAGGCCATACAAACGAGATCCCGAGAAAGATACTTTGACTCAAGGAAGACCAATGGGTCTGGAACACCTCTGTGTCTGGCATCTGCTGGTCCTTTGGCTCTTGGTTTCAAACAACTTCCAACTTCTGATATTAGTGATTTTCTTTCTAAGCATCTGTGGACCTTCACTTAGCTCCTCTGGATTCAGGCTTGCTTAGCATCTCATGGGATGACACATGGCAATGTCTACTGGGATCTGCATTTCCAAATGTCTCTGTTTAGGCATCTGCTCTATCTGTTGGCCCTCCAAGTATCTCCAAATTTCTGCATCTCAGTTGGCTCTCTAGCAACTATGTCTCCTGGGGCTTCTGCATTTCCAAATGTCTTTGTTTGCATCTGCATCTGAGATTTCTCCAAAATGTTTCCCGTTTTGAAGGACTCAAGTAGATTATTCAAGACCCACCTTGAATGGGTGGAGTGACATCTCCATCTAATCAAAAGGCCACACCCACAATTGGGTGTGTGACATCTCTATGGACCTAATCTAACCAAAAGTTCACACTCACAACTGAGTGGGTCAGTCCCAATGAAAGCAATCTAATCCAAGGTTTTCAATTTAAACAATGTGTTGGGCCCCACAAGATAAGATCAGGATTAAAACATAGCTTTTCTGGTGTACATAATAGTTTCAAATTGGCACAGGACTTTACTCAGTTCTCAAATATAACTAGTAGAAATTTTTTTCAAAGAATACTGTTCAACCTTCTGTAATGAAAGATTTATCTTCCAGTGGGAAGTCAAAATTTCAGCATTAGGATTGAACACAATATCCTTGATTTTGTTATTTGTCACAGACAGAAGCAAGCCAACGTTTCTCTTTCCCCATTTATTCTATGGGCATGTTCATTTGGAAACAATACTATTTGCAAATTTGAAGATACAGAAATATAGAGAATTTCCAGAAATTATCTTTGTAAATAGAAGAATGCATGTAACAGTAACTGCACTTTATTTCTTTCCTAAAGCCATCTTGCCTGCATCCCCTGACATGAAGATGAATGCATAGATTCAAACCCTCTCCCTTCTTGATTTGCCTATATCTGAAAAATCTCACACTTTGAAGCCAGAATAACTATATGGACATATAGTAGTTAACATCTACTCCTGAACTCTTAAATCTTAAATGACTCCATATTGCCTAGAAGATTAGATCCTCAGTTATACCATTTTCTAATTTTTTTTCAAATATTATCCAACCAGAATCCTGAATACACCAGGACTTTCATTCCCTTCTGTATTAGTTTGCTAAATCTTCCAGAATGCAATATACCAGAAATGGAATGGCTTTTAAAAAAGGAATGTATTAAGATGCAAGTTTAAAGTTCTAAGGCTATGAAATTGTCCAAATTATGGCATTAGCAAGAGGTTACCTTCACTCAAGAAAGGCTGATACCATCTGGATCACCTCTGTCAGCTGGGAAGTCATGTTGCTAGTGTCTGTTGGGATCTCTAGCTTCTGGACACCTCTCTTAGCTGGGAAGGCAAATGGTGACACCTGCTAGCTTTCTCTCCTCAATTTGTAAGTCTTCCTGGGGGCACTTTCTTTTTGCATTTCCAAAGATCTCTGGCTGTGTGGGCTCTGTTGGCACTATAGTTTTTTTCCAAAATGGTTCCCTCTTAAAGGGCTCCAGTAGTCAACCCAAATTGAATAGGTGGAGACACTTCTCCATGGAAACTGATTAACCAAAAGTTACCACATACAACTGGGTGAGTCACAGCTCTATGGAAACAATAAAAAAGATCCCATTCAGTAATTCTGAATGAAGATTAAAGAACATGGCTTTTCTGAGGTATACAACAATTTCAAATGGGCACACCTTCCTAGTGTTTTTTTTCTTTTCTGCCTTCCTGAATGCCTTCTAAACTTCAGTGCCCCCAGGGGACCCAACCTGCTCCTGGAACCTTTATTCTTTGACTATGCAGAGAATCTGTGATACCCCCACGACAATTGCCTCCTCAAAACTCTCACTCCCTTTGTTGACTTAACTTTTCTTTGGCATTGATGGTGCTCTCCCTTGATTGTTGGTTTCCTCTTCCATTGCAGAGTTCTCATTTCTTCAACTAAATCATCATCTCCTTGAGAACAAGAGCCCTGATATCAATAGAGTTTGATTGAAAAATCAAAAAAACATTTACTGAGGCATTCAGCTAGGCTACAAGGAAAATAAAGATCAGTAGTAAAACAAACAAACAACAGCAACAACAGAAACCAGCTCTCACGAAACTAAACTTCCAGCAAAACAACAGCACAATCTACTTGTCAAATGCAAGTCTGGACATCCTGAGAGGTGAGCAAGAACTACTGGATTCTTTGTGACAAACATTGAGACTTGAAATTAAATATATTCTCACAATGAGAGTTTTACATTGAAAACTGTATTTAAGAATCAAAAGTTAATACACACATTAATACACAGTTGTGTAGACAGTTATTTCAGGAACTTGAAAATTTATATGTAGAGGAAAAATATTTTAAATACTTCTAAAAGATGACATTTAAAGAATTACATGAGCAATTTAAACTTTTGAAGCTAAAATCATCCAGCCGGCAGATTTGCCATGGTGTACTAGATGCTATTGTAAATAGCTTGCTGCATGGCATATTATGGGGAGCACAAAAAGATATAAATAACCAAAACTATGTTCCACATTGTATTTTCTCCACTGAACTCTCCCAGGTCTGAGCTATTCTTTCTTTGGTTTCTCTTCTTTCTGTTAAATTGCAGATATGTTACAGGATAAAAGCGAGCTAGTCCATGCTTCATCAGCATAGTGTTTTTTTTTCTTCTCAGATTGTATCCAAGAATTAGCTCTAAGAAGAGAAAGTTTCATATGACGGGGCATGGAGGGAGTGGCCCCAGTTAGAATAGTACCACGGGACAAGGGGAGAAAATTCTGGATATTAGGGGTTTTAAAGTGAGGTAAGCATCCAGGGGGAGGAGCTTTGGATAGAATACAGCAAAAAATCAAGTGTGGAGAGTGAAGCCCCAATAAACTTCAATGACCAGACCCTTCTACCCAACCATTTAGTTAAAACAATCCCATTCTATTTATTTATCATCTTTCTGATGTCTAACAAAGAATTTTTTCCAATTTTGTATCTCAATAAGTATTTGTCAAATGAATGAATGATTGAAAGAATAAATAAATGCAATAGCAATATCTGCTATCACTTTATCAATCTCACATTGTTTCTACCAGTGACCATAGCCCTCTGCTCATTGTCCAAGGATAATATCTCAACTCCTTATGGTGTGCTCTAACAGCTTTCCCTGAAAAGACCCAATACATTTCTAACCTCTTCTGCCACTCCCTGAATCAGGCTTTGCTTCCACTTCTCTTTCTTTGCAAATACCATATTGTTTCATACTTCCTGGTCAGGGGTCATGATTCTTCTCTGCCCAGAATACACTCCTGCACTCCTGTTATTTCTGAACTGTCTCCTTAAATCTAAGACTGGTCATATTCATCCTCTTTTCCAGGAAGACTTCCCTGACAGCTGTCTCTATCCAAAATTCTCAGAAAATCCAGGCTACATACTTCTCCTCTCTGTTTCCATGTTTCCCTTCTTTCATTTTCTGGCCAAACTCTCTTGCAATTACCAATTTTTATTTCTGCCTCCACCAAAGGATGATGAGGTTTTTTTAATGGTGTGCTCACCTTGACTCCAAAGCACCCCAGTTACTACTCCATTTTCTTCTTCTTTTTATAGCAAACTCCTTGATAGTGATGTCTATACTTTGAAAGAATTTACATCAGGGTTTTGGCCGCAATACTTCACCATGACAGCTCTTATCATACCCTCAAATCAGGTACCTCCATGGTGAGTTCTCAGTGTTAAAATTACTCTCTTTCATAAATACTTGATTCAGCTGATTCCTCTCTCCTTCTGGTAATTTCTAACACATCAAGCTCTCCTCATTCTCATTGCTTACTCTACTGAAGCGCCCTTTGCAGGTTGCTTCTCACTTCCCTTACTGTTGTTAAGCTGGAGCCCAGCCCTTCTCTACCTCCCCCAGCATCCCTCCCTCTTCCAGTTCAGTTTCAGTTCCTCTCCTTTATACTAACTCCCTTGCTTTAATGGCTTTAAATTTCTTCCATATCCTAACTACTCCCATATATCTATCCTTAGCCTAGTCTTCTCCTTTGAACTCCAGATGCCTTTATTACATATTTCACATCTCTCTTTGGGTTCTAATAGGAATCTTGAACTGAAACATATTTAAAACCAAAACCATAATTTCCCACCCAAGGTCCTGCAAATCTGGTTCTCCCCTGTGCTTGCCGTTAGTATGTTTCAACTTCATTCTTCCCATGGCACAGATGGAAAACCTAAGGGTCTACCTTGACTTCTGTCTTATTTCATATCCTGCATCCAATCGCTCAGCAAATCTGTAAGTTCTGCTTTGGAAATATTACCAGAATCCTATGAATTTTTGTCCTTCTAGCTTTAACCACCATAATCTTGGATCACTGCAATAGTCTCCAATTGACTTTCCTAATTTTTTCCTTGTTTCCTATACACTCTATTTTAAAAGAAGGACCAAAATTAGTATTGTAAAATATAAGCCAGCTGTTGTCACCCCATGCTCAAAACCTTCGAGCAGCTTTTTCTTTATCATGAAACTAAAATCCTACAAGCTCAAAATGCAGTGCATGTGACCATTCCCTGATTCCCTCCCCAACCTGACCTCCCCGTACTCTTTACCTTGCCTACTCAGCTCCAGACTCAGATTGCAATGTTTTTCAAAGGTGTTAGCTAATTTCATTGTCTAGATTTTCTAGGCAAATCTCATAAATGAAAAAACTGTGTCTCAGAGAAGAGGAGTGAGGAAAGCCACAAAGTCAGTCCCTTCTGGAAGCAGAGATGTATTCAGTATCAAGCTTGAAATCCAATGCCTTTTAGACAGAGCTGGGACTTTGAAACTAGCTTCACAAAACAGGTAGATTTCCCTAATTAGCTAGTTTGCTAATTTTTATGTATCTATTGCTAATTATGATTATACCTACATCAATAGCTTATGTTTCTTATTATGTCATACAAATTATCATGCTATTTTTTTTACTTCCCACATTTTATTTACATTTCAAGACTAACATTAATTTCAAAATCACATGTCCATACACCTATTTCCTTTTATTTGGTCTCACTTAACCTTAAATGCATGGTTTGTTAAACAAAGACTGTAAATAAATATTTACTACGTCTGTTTCAAGTTACACACAGGGAATAGCCTTCAATAAAAATTCATTGACACCCCCAAATTTTTTATTATAAATACAGGTATCAAAGCAATCCTGAACATATTTATGATACTACTAGTAGTCAGCACCCACAATGCTTTAAAAATTAACACGATTTTCAACAATGTTCATTGTACCTCCCTAGCAATATAACACTTCTTGCCATGCTTTCATCTTATAGACCTGAATTCTACTTTGAGTACATTAACATGAGTAGAAGGTTGTCGATTTAAGACAAGTTTGAGATCATCTAAAATTAATTGTTGTATGTTTGTCCTTCTGGGGGCTGTGGAAGCTACATATTTCCTTTGGACATCATCAGTTGTCTTAGCTCTTGAAGCACGATTTTAATGCTATACCAATTTTGCCATTTTGCTAACACTGGTATGCTCCATGCACCCACCATTCCACTGGAATTATTTATTCTATTCATATTAATTTTTGTTACAAGTCTAACTGATGGAGGAGCTTCTGGGTGTTTAAGTCCACATTCTACTCTCAGGCTATATACTCTGTTTTGGTAGTTTGCTCCTGGTGGCCCAATAGTCACATCTGCCCACCTTGTAAGTGTCATATCTTCATCATCTTCCAGGCTTCAGCTAAGAGTACCATTGTCTACTTCCTTTTGTCCTTCTGCAAGTTCTTCCAACAAGAAAAATTACTAGGAACCTTAACTCCTATGGAGACCACTATCTTCTCCTGCGCAACTTAACTCAGTCGCCTATCATGCTATTTAGGACTAATATATTCTGTGCTTTTGGTGGTCTGGTTTTGACATATTCACTGAATCCTGTCATGTCGTTTTACAGCCTAATGTCACTCCCTTTTTTGTTTTGCTCATTGCTTTTTCTTTTCAGTTAAGAGAACATACATATATAACAAAATTTTCCATTTTAGCCATTTTTAAATGCACAATTCAATGGCATTAATTACTTTCACAACGTTTTGCAACCATCACCACTATTTCTACAATTTTTTCATCAACCCAAATAGAGACTTTGCACCACCTCTTAACAATAACTCCCCATTTCACCTTCTTCCAACCCCTGGTAGCCTCTAATGTACTTTCTGTCTCTATGAATTTGCCTATCCTAGATATTTCACACAAATGAAATCACACAATATTTGTCCTTTTGTGTCTGATTTATCTTGCTTATCTCTTCCCTTTTGTCTTTATCTTTATCACAGCACTCATCTCACCATTTTGAATTTTATTCTCTTCCTGAGCATTTTTCTCAGAGCTCTCCAAGAGTGGAGTCCATGCTATATATGTATATATATGCATCACTGTATTCTCGGTACATGCCCTTGGAATGTCACATTGTAGTTACTTAATAAAAATTTTATAGTAGAAATAAGTCAAACTCTTTTGATTGAGTCTCTAGTTTGATAGTTCTGTACTGTCCCAACAATCACATCTCTGTCTGTTCTGTTGAACAATTAGCATCAAAGCAGGCATTCTCTTCAAATGAACCTCAAATGACACATGAAGGAATAGACTATTTCTATATTTTCTCTCTCCATACCCCACACATTATTGATTTTCTATGTCGGTGTGCCTTTCCTTCCGTTTGGTACTTACATTATGTAAGCATTTCCTGATTTTTCTAAAAATTCAGCTCTAGATTAAAGATGACAGATCATACATTTGTCCCCTCCTTTCTCTCCCATGCCTATGGGAGTTATTTTTTTCTCAGCCAGTTGTACCTTCAGCATCTCCTTGACACAATGTTCCAGGTAGCAGCTAATAATCAATCCAACATTTTACATATTGGAAATACCATTGGAAAGGACTCTGTTCTTTCAGAAGTGCTGCTGTAAAGACAAATGACCTTTATGAAAATTAAACAGTTCTATTCTCCAATCTCCTTTTGGCTCAAAAAACAAAAATAGAAGAAAAAAAAAGAAAAGAGTTTTGACTTTCTTAAAAAGCAAACATTTTATTAGGTATTTTTGTTTGTTTGCTTGTTTGGTAAGGAAAGCTGCCCACCCCACAGGAAAAGTCCTATATAGGTATATTCCCAGGGTGAAGAGAGTGTATATATTTCCATATCTATTTCCTCTGCTAGAGCTCCAGGTAATTATTCTTTTTTCCACGTGTCCCTTAGTGCGAACTCCTACCCCTTTCCTGCTGTTGGCATGACTTCTCTTTGGTTTTGAAACAAGCCCACCCATTGTATCTCTGGACTTTCAGTTGCAAAGTTGACACTGCCTACACAGACTGTCTCCCTCTGAAGTTCATTTGTGGTATGGATTGATATTATGTGTTTGGCTCTTTGGTCCCCAGACGAAACTCTTACTGACATCAACGAGAATTTCACTTGGGGACTTGTGCAATGATGGACCAAAAAAAAAAAAGAAATGAAAAAAATTCACATCTCAACATGGGATTGAAATTGAACTTACTGAGATAGACTGTCCAGAAGTGTAAGTGTGTGTACTATACAGCCTGAAAACAGAGTGAGTGTGTAAGACAACCTCTCCTGATGGGAAAAAGCGGGGGGAAGGAAAGGGATCACAGAGCATGAAGATGAATATGTGTTTGGAAATAGCTAAGGGTGGTGGAAAGAACTTTGAAGTTGTAGTCAGAAACCTGGGTAGAATGCCAGCTCTTTTTCTCACAACTGTATAACCTTAGAAAAATCTTTATGGAAATTTTCTTCTCCTTGAAATGGGGATGATAATGCTAAATGCATAGGCCTGATGGGAGAATTAACTAAAATATTCATGCACATCATGTACTAGGAAAGGACAAGATACTTCATATTACTTTGTTACTTTCCCATTTTATAAAACTTCTGGTAACTCCACAGAGTCACTTATGGCCTTTGGAATTAATAAAGCAGGAAGTCTGACCAAGAGCAACACTCTGAAAGCATTGGGTGTCCAACATGCAAAGGGCTAAAGAGATCTTATTCTCCTCTCACAACTTATTGTTCCTTTAGCTTGTAAAATGCTCTTCTTTTCAGAGCTCTTGGCACCTTGCCTCTATCAGAGACTCAGCAGTACAGACACCAATAGGGTAAGAGGAGGATAATTCGAGAAGGGCATTAGAGATGTGTTCCTTGGTGGCACAATTAGTTTGACTCTTTCTGCCATTCCCAGGAGTGAATGTCTAGCCAGTGCATGGCTCATGACGTGGATTTGAAAAATAGTGACTGTCAGCTGTTTGTGATCTTGTTCAATTTCTGATCAGATTCCTTGTTTTGAATACCATCCAGAATTTTAATAACCTTTATTAGGTTTTTCTTTGCTACATTGAAGTTTTATACAACTGAACAACATAAGGAAACATAAAACTGCTCATAGTCCCATAACCCGCAGATAATTGGGACTGATAATTTGTGCATTATTTTGCAGTCTTTTTTTTAAAAAATATATTTAGCATCATATTTCCTCAGTTCAAAGATAACATAGATTGTGAGATACCTCATCATTTTAATATCAACTTTTTGAGCAAAACATAAAAAAGGAAAAGAAATGACACAGGCACCACTTTATCCTATGTATATATATGATTGGTTATATGCATCTCAATTTAACATGAGGGATGCATGTTACAATAAAAGAAAAGTATATGGTGACCTCATATATCCCAAATCTATCTAATTTCAGGGACATTGTTTTATAAACACCTACAGAACATTATATCGTGTTCCCACTCTGCACGGCCAGTTTTGTCTAGACTTTGCCTATGTCCCAGGTCTCTCTGGGAACCTCTGTATAACATCTACATATTCCATAAGTCCACACTGGTTGGCACTTAGTGCTTCAGCAGCTTTCTGACTGCAGACCACTGATCACCTGTTTTGGAGACAAACTCTTGCTCTCTATTCTGCACAGATGTCAAATTAAAAAAAAAAAAATTAGGATGCACCCCCAATCCTTCTTTAACCTTCAGACGGCTGGTAGGGAATAAAATCCTAAAAATAAAGTCCAGCAAGTATTTTTACTGAAGATGATAATTTGTATTGGGTGGAGTAAATATGTCAATAGTTGGGGGGGGGGTGAGGGCAAATCCTGTCTCTCTCTCTCTACCCTCACCCCTGTTTTTGTCAGTCAGCCAATGAGTACCCAGGCCGTGGTGATTGTTCCTTGGCTTCCTTCAAACTACTTCAAATTTTTATCCCAAGCACATTTAAGCTTATCTCTTAGCTCCCCATTGCATTGTCAAATGCAGGGTGACATTTTCGTAAAATTTGAGAAGAATAACATTTTCTTTACATTTTGAATTTTTTAAAATTTAGTTTTATTTGGCTCTGGAGATAGTGGAGTGTACTGTGGGATTGGTTTAAAATCCAATCTCAGACAAGGGTTTGTCTACTTGCTCCCTGGAGATCATATGAAAATACTAGGCTTATGCAATCTAATACCTTTGGCAGTGTGCTTCCGGAAACCCTCTGAAACCCAAAGAAACAGTTGAATCCCCCTGGGCCAAGGAAGCCCAGAGCACAGAAGTAGAGCAATATTTCCTGGAGACTGGGGCAGGCGGAGACTGTCCTTTTCTTCCTCCTGTGCTCATGGAGTAAACAGAGCATGGAAGGAATGAAAGTCTTGTGTCAGGAACTACTCACTGTTCACCAAACCTGATTTCATCTTTTTCCTGGACCATAGTGAGACTTAGTTTCCAGCCTCCCTTGCAGGTGTGGTTGTGTGCCTGAGTCAATGAAATGGGAGTGGAAGTGATGCACTGTGCCCCTTGGCCCATGTATGCGCCCTTAGGCTCCTTCCTCTTCCACTGGCTGGATGTGAGGACTCGAAGATCCTAGAGGATGACAGATCCTCATGGGGGATGGAGTGTGGTTCTCAGTCATCAACAAGTACAGGACAGCCACCTGCCAGCAGGAATACCTACCACACTGCACCATTCTGAGAGAGAGAAGTAGACTTCCATTATGGGGAACCACTGAACTTGAAGGGCTCATATGTTACTGTAACCAGAATTACCCTGATTCTAGGTTAACTACATACTATCTCATTTAATTAACTGCATATACTATATAAACAAATATATATCATTCCCTATTTAATGATTTCCCTACTTTTAGACATTTTGGCTCATTTAGATTTCACAAGTAGAAATAATACAACAATTAATATCCTTGGAAGATATTTTTGCATAGTTGTAGGAAGAATTATAGCAGCATAGTTTTAAAAGTACAGATTTGGAGTCTGAGAATTGAGGATTTTAACTTTCAGCATCATTTGATAGGAATTAACCAATTGCCTTTAGAAAATATGTGTCTATTTAGGTGTTCCCCAATAATGTATGAAAGCACTGTGTTCACACCTTCTTTAATCCTTATGTCACCAGTCATGTTGTAGTTTGTCAGTGTGATGGGAAAAAAAAGCTATAACTTCTAAAATTTTTTGCATTTCATTTTCTACAAGTGAACATAAACCTTTTTCTTTCTTTTGCATATGTTTACCACCTGTTTATATTCCTTTTATATATTACCTTTTCATGTGTCCTTTGTCAGATTTTTTTATTGCTATTTATATTTTTCTCATTGATAGGAAGGCGCTATTTATATATGAGGAATATAGTGCTCCAGTCTCTTATTTGCCTTGGTAATATTGTCTCTGTCTAGAGGGTTTACCTTTAACTTTATTCATGATAGCTTTCGAATACAACAGACAAAAACATATATTTTAAAATTTCATGTAAATAAATTGTTGATTTATTTCTTTATTATAGCGAGGTATCACTTCTTGTTTTGTCAGCTCATGGCAGCTTCCAATATTTGCATATTTTCATTTAATTAATGTATAGTATATATATATGTGTATATGCCTTATGTGTGCGTGTTTGCATGTGTGTGTAATTCATCTGGAAAAATATGGTGTGAGAAACTTTATTTTTCAAGTATAGAACAAATTCTATCAACATACTTACATATTAATCTTTCTTTCTTATCTGATAAAAATGCCATGTTTATTACATATTAAATTTCCGCACATCTGTATCCAACTCTAATATTTTCATTGATTTAGTCACCTAATGTATGAACAATTTTGAAATGTACTTTTAATGATTACATAGTATTTCATCATGTGGACATATAATACTGCAATTATCTTTTTCCCTGCTTTTGAAAATTAAGTTCTATTTCCATTGTTTACTATGTGATCATCTTTGGTATGAAGCTATGACCCATAGTTTTCACATAATTTCTTCAAGATTGAGTCTTTAAATTAAAATGATATGGATTGTTTTTAAGGCTTATGAAACATATTTTCAAAATTATTTCAGAAAAATGTTGTGACAATTTATACTTCCACTAGCAGTGTAGGAGACTGCCTGTTGCATCATAGCCTCAACAGCATTTGGTTCTTTTAAGAAAGTTGGTTAATTGGAGAAGCTAAAATAACATCTTGATTTAATTATGCATTTATTATGAATTGACTGTTGTTACGTATAATTTCTAGCACCCATCGCCTTTATTCAATTGATAAACTTAGCTAGCTTAGCTCAACAAGAAGACTGTAATCCAGCAACAGTCAATTCCAGAGTCTTAAATAGTTTAAAACAGTTTTCATGAATGGACTTGTAAAGAAAAAAAAAAAAAAGGTCTATGCTCTGAGCTTGAAATTATTGAGATTTTTATCTTTCTAATAAGAAACCTCAAATAGCTGTATAGTTAATTCAAGTTGTGAAGTCATGAAGGCTTAAAGCACAGCTGCCTTCTGGAGGTGATTCCAATGGCCAAAATATTCCTAGGGAAACCGGGCTCTACTCCAGCCATCCCCACCCCAGAATTACAGTGTTCACTTCACCTAACTTGATGCCCTCCCACTTTCACAGATACCCCTAGGAATAGTGGTTTGGACCTACTTATACTTGGCCAGGCTAGATCTGTCTTTCCCTGACATTGGATAAGCATTCTGCTCAAAGAAAAGTTTGTTGCAAGAACTTCATTCCTCATGGAAGTGTTAAAATCCATCCCTCACCTTTCTATTCCATCCAGAAAAGCATTTGTGGGCAGGCTGTGGCTTTAATCAATGAGCCAGCGCATTCCCGCTTTGCACTGGCATCTTCGTCATAGCCCATGTGCTGGGGGAATTCAGAAATTTATAGGTGGGAAACTGAATTTCAGAAGCTACTTGGGATTAGCGCTAGATCATGTTTGCTGTTGTAAATGAGTTTTCATCTGTTACTCGCTGGTAGCGGTCATGGGGCGGGGGTGTGTGTGGGGGGATTCACACGAGGTTAAGGAGCAGGGTTCTTCTCTTCATTTATTGCTGCAGGGAGCCCTTCCTGAAGAGCACGTGTGGTGGTTTTGTGAAATCCTGTGAACTCTGGAGGCTGACGTGAGCTTTTCTAATTCACCACAAGCAGTCAGAGACCTTATTCCCTGAAGATGGGATTTAGCTAATAATTGTCAGGTCTGAGAAAAAGGTGGAAAAGAAAATCATTGCGACTTTAAAATATGGCTATGACTAGTAGAACGCACCACCAGGAAGAGATAAACCCAGAAACAATAAGAAGCTTGAATTACATCAGTAGCGGCTTAATAGCTGCAGTTATGGGGAGAACAGTGTTTCATGCTTTGGGCTCACAGAGCTTGAGGTAGGAAATGTCAGAGGGAGAGAGTGGATGACAGTGTTCGAGTAGGCAAAATTCAACGACTCCATGACTTTGCCAACTGAACATTTGTAGCCCTTTAAAAATACCACCAGCTGCCTTGAAGATAGGTCAGGGAGACGCAAAAGGTAGCCCCCTTCCTCAAACTCCATCCCTGTATCAGAAGCTCCCAAACAAAACACCCTATGTTCTGCAAGTTTTCCTTTTTTCAAACACCATCACCCCCTCCATTACAATTCAACCAGAAAAGAGTGTAAATAAAAGATTTACGACAACTTAGCAAAGTGTTCTATTTAGCAAATCTTTTAAAATACTTTTTAAACACTTTTATGGAACCAAAAAGATTTATACTTCTGCTTTAGTTCAGCCACAGAATGGGTAATGGGTAAGAGTTTTACAGGTAAATATAAATAGTTGCCTGTTTTAAAATATATATACGTTTACAAACCGGAGGGAAGAAGTTGTTGAAGAGTAAGTACCAATATGTATGCTGTTCGCTAGGAAATTAAATTTTCTAAAGGTAGTTTTCCGACACTGCTCCCCAAAATTATACTGTAGAGTTTGAGAGGAAAAGGCAGAGCTGATGGAGGTACTGATGATGTTCTTAAAAGTTGGTAAGTTAGGGCAGGCAATGGTGGCTCAGTGGCAGAGTTCTCACCTGCTGTGCCAGTGACCCAGGTTCGATTCCAGGTGACTGCCCATGTTAAAAAAAAGAGTCTTCTCTTGAATTACTATCTGCAATTGTTTATAATATCTGTATGCCCTATTCCAACCTCAACTGATTTTAAATCAATTTAACTCAACTCAATGTTAAAATAAGGGATCTACTTTTTTACTCTGGCATAGCACTAATGTCAGAACTGCTGAACAAAAGTTAAAAGAATTCCCTAATTTCTGTATCTAATGAGTCCTAAGATTTATGTTTCAGAGAGCTGTTATAAATAGTTGTCTGTTTAAAAGATATTGAAGGACTAGTCTGGGTTAAATGCTGAAGTTACTTCCTACTTTTCACCATTTTTTATGTGTGTAGGGGAAGAGGGGGAGAGGTGAGGATGAAGAGAAAAGGACAAAGGACTTAATCTAGAAAATGCCTTGTTCAGAACTCGCGATATGGAAAGTAACTCTCCCAAGAGAAGAAAAATAGTATTGCTTATTCTTCATATCTTCATATTAAAGACAGTTTGCTCTCAACAATCTCATGACAAAAGAGGACTTGCAGGTAATGCATTGCTACATTACTCACTAGAGTTCGTTGCTTTGTTCATTCATTTATGCCAGAAATACCTTATAAAAAATGCTACTGGAGTACATTGCAGGTTTGAAAACTCTCATATTTATTTTACTATTTTATCCTCTCAGCAACTTGGTGTTTTAGGCAGAAACAGTAGAATAGCCCCATTATACAAATTAGGAAATTTAAACTAAAAAATTCTGCACGTATCAATTCAAGATCTCTTTATTCCCAGCATCTTGTTTTTGCTTCTTCGTATGTTGTTTGATTTTTGTTTTAACTGTCCTCCCAAACCCCTCCTGGAGGACATTGCTGAAGTGACATAGGATGGATTGACGACACAATAATTTGTTGATTTTACAGGTTGTATTACATTTTTGCCCTTTATTTACCTTTTTTTATATGCTGTATTTCGGGTCACATTTCATTATTTTTCTGTGTGAATATCCCGTTATTGCAGCACCATTGGTTGAACTTTTGTTTGCTTGTTTTTTGGAAAGTGCATGGACTGGGAATTGAACCCATGTCTTCCACATGGCAGACAAGAATTCTACTACTGAACTATCCTTGCAATCCTACCATTATTTACTTTTAAGACACCATTTTATACAGGTACACTCTTTGCAGGCTTTCATTTCCTTTATCTTGTGTGAACTTCGCAACCAGTGCATGATAAGTTATGCCTTATTATTATCTTCATTTTACATATAAAGAAAAAGACTCCAAAAGGCTAAGGCTTTCCTTTTTTTTGCAGGCCCCTACATTTTCCAGGAAAAACATATACATGTCAAGACTATTTTTATACCATTTGGTTTGCTACTGTCTGATCCCTTCAATCACTTTGTATGAAGTGGTTGAATTGTCAGAATCCTCCCAATCTCACGATATTAATTTGAAATTTTGCTTGTGTTTAGAAATTATTCTTTATTTAAGTCTTCTCTAGGCACCTACTTAAGTGGACATTACCTAAGACTGAATGAGTGGCAGAGCAGACTTAATAAAATATTGTTAGTTTTCTATTTTTTTAAGTGAGTGCTCATAGATTTCCAATTTCAAACCTAGTATCTGTTATATATTTAGTTGATGGGCTTGAGAGTAAGACTGTCTTAAGAGAGCTGTCTCTGCTCTTAGCTTTTTTGGGATATGAATATCAAGGTACTAGGAATGGTTCAAATTATAAGCATGGGTACAAGTTGGAGATATTGACAAAATATCTTTCTATTTGCCTTTCCCAAATGGTTCTAAGGAACTCACACACACACAAAAATGGACAATGATTCTTGATACTCAAAGTTGCTGCTTCAAACCTACCTAGAAGAATCTGACACTCATTTTTCTCTCTGCTGAAATCCCACTCAATCTTTAGGGCCCAGTATAAGTATTTCTTCTTCTGTGAAACTTCACTCAGTTGTTTCCTCCTTCCTATTTTCATAGTACTTTATCCATATCTCTGTTAGAGTCCTGATTGCCCTCTACTGTGATCATTTACTTACATGTCCATCTCCCCTATTAGGTTTTAGATTTCTTGAGAGCAGGGATTGTGTCTGGTTCATCTCTTTATCTCCCCCTGCCTAACATTGTCAAAGTCCTGAAGACTAGGCTTATGGAGAAGATGGGAAGCCCTGTGCTGAACTGGGAAGCTAAATGCTTCTTTCAACTCAAAGATTTTTTTTTAATAGACCATACAATTTTTCCCAAAAATGTGCTCTATAGGATGTTGATAGCTATTAGCAGTGCTAACCAAGTTTCAGCCTCTTCTGTCTCCTTTTTTCATTATAGGGCCATATTTCTCAATTATATTTGGAGAAAAGGTGATTAAGGTTATATTTACAACCAAAATGAACACCTCAAAGTTGCTGGTTACCATCGAGAACATTATATTTCCTGTGTTTGCTGATTATATGACCATATCAATACTGATATTTCTACCAAATTTGCAGCAATAATTGAACAATAGAGAAAAATAGCTATATACTTCTGACTTGGCCAACTATGCTGCAGAAAGAAGTAAACCTGAAATCTCAGTGGATTAACACATTAAAGGTTTATTTCTCACTCATATAATGTCTCTCATAGGTCAGCCAACTTTCTTTTATAGTGGTGTCAATTGAAAAATGTGGTCTCCAAGATCATCACAGCAGACAGAAGCCTGAAAAATCTCGAAGGTTATTTGGCCAGAAGCCAGGCATACGGCCTCTGTGTGTTTTCAAAGGAGATGAGGAAATATCATCTTCCTGCATTCTCAGGAAGATGAAAATGAAATGGGATTTGGTGAACATATAGTGTCATTTCTGCCCCATTCACATTTTCCTTTTTTGCCCTACTCCTTCATTCTGGTGATATCATAAACACAAGGCTACAGCTATATGACAGTGTTTACTGAAGATCAGGAATAACGAGGGGGCAAAAATAAAGAAGGAAAACAATCAAAATTGCATGTTCAATTTGAGAGCTCTTAAGGTCTAATAGAAAAGGAAAAAAAAATTATAGGAGACATCTGCATAAATAGTATCATCTTAGTTCTGGTTCTCATTTTCAGATCTTGCCTTTGTATTTCCTCTCTCTTCCCTATAGATAGTATTTTTCTCTCAAAATCCACATTTAACTCACAGTTATTGTTTTGCCTATGAGTAGCTTTCTCTGCCTCTACTACCCCACATCACATCTTTTCACAAGAACGTTCTCTCTAGCAAAGTAACAAGTATATTATGAAGTTTGTGTTCCCCATAAGGAAAGGTTTGAAAACCTGAAACCCATTCTTCTGACAATCCCTTAAAATAAACCTAAACCAAATATGGAAAGAAGTATTTTAGCGAGAATGACTTACCCGCAAAGATTTATTTTGCCTCTGTGGAGATAAATTGCATAGTATTACGATGGCAATTTCATCTCTTCTCCTGATAGATTCCTCATTGCTAGAAACGGCCTATGTATATGATGTTTATTGCATCATATTAATTTCAGTCTGTATACACCTGAAAGCCATTTTACTGACATAGAAACTATGCAGAAACACTGATATTAATGTTTCTTTACTTTGAAACCAATTCAAATTCTTGGACAGGGCATGGTCCTTTAATAATCTCTCCATAACTGAAGGGTTTAGGGGATGGAAAGATATAAGAAGTTATTATCACCCTGTTCAGAATAAAACCTTCCCAGAACAAAACCTATTGGTTCAAGGCAGTTTGAAGGTTGTTGTTCTTAAGGTTATATATATTTAAAAAAGTTTCCGTTGTCATCAAATATGTTTGTGTTTGATTATTGAGGTCTTCATAATACTTTCGAACATCTATTGAAGATGTCTGAAGTGGGAATATAGTCCATAACATTTGCCAAATGTTTGATCAAGGCCTCCTTTCTACAGAGCATCTTTTGCTGGCAAAGCCTTCTCAAACACACTTTGGATGATACTGGATTAATGAATTGATGACCAAAGAACCACCCCTCTGTGCTATTCTGCAATCTATATGACTGAGTCTCATAGCATAGACAATCAATTTTAAATCCCTTAATGAGGCTTCAATTCCTTTCACAATGCAACCAGAAATTACTCTTCCACTTTCCTCTCCTATCACTTCTATCGCCCGGATTTTGCTCATGCAGTTCTTTTTCCCTGTAAAAAAATTTTTCCTACTTTTATTGCATATGTACTCCCGTTATTCTTCCAAAACCCAGCTCAGATGTCATTTTTACAAAGATTCATTTCCTCCCCTCTTCCAGCTCCTGTCACATCTATTACTATGGTTGCTTGTGAGCTTTTGAAGGGCAGGATATTTTCCTGTTTGCAGTTGTATCTCCACTATCTAGCACCATGAAGAAAAACCATGAACAGATAAAAATGATAAAAATGATGACTAATAAATAATTTGGAGGGTCTGAACTTGGAAAACAAAATATATTAAGGCTTCAGTTTGAAATCAGGGGCCATAACAGCTTCACTGAAATCTAGTGGGAAGCCTATTTTTTGGAGAAGTTTCCAATTTCCCCTCCTATCCTCACTCACAAAAGTCGTACGTCACTACAATTATTGGTGTAGCAGCCTTTTAACTTGGTAAACTATTCCCTAGGTTCAAAGTAGTTTGATTTTAGGGTTTGAAACTAAATAACTTCAGTTAGGACATCTCGTTATTTTATTAGTTGACCTAATCAATCTCATCTTGGGATGATAAAAGATGGAATAAACATTGCTATTTTTAAGGGTTCTGATTTTCTGAGCCATTTGGTGCAGCACAACTTCTAAGCCCATGCTTGGAACTCTCCTGGGACATTGTGTAATTAGGAAATGGTTCAAGTTGATTGACACACTTCAATTCTGAAACTTACCCAACCTCAGAGTGAGATCCTCTAAGTATGCCTCTAATAGAAGACTGATTCCCTTAGTATATGTTTGTACTTTCTACTCTTGGTTGCCTAGAAGACTTGGGTACCTGACAACCAGGAACAAAGTTCTGGGTCAATGGGAGTTGGATTTAGCTTTTTTAGCTTGATTTTGCTGTAATAGAAACTGTGATGTTATGCTGGGACACATCTTACAACATGCAACACACCCTGATTGCAATACTTGCTGTGCAACCACCTCTAAGGTATTGGTTATCTGCTATTTATACATTGCCAGCTCTCAGAAAGGATTTGAAATGCAAAACTCAGTCAGATGGCCAGGATTATATTGAATTAATCAATCTCTTCTCTTGCCTGCATTTTCAGAATTCTTTAATACTCCTGTTATAAATATGATATAATAAAATCTTTCCTTAACTTATAAATCCCCTTTGAAATGCCATTTTCCTTTTCTTTTTCTATTTTATGAGTTAGTTCATACTTTATATTTTCAGATCATACTTAATTTTCCTTGCAATCTTGCTTGCTACTCTATTGACCTAAAGCCTTCCTAATTCTGAAGTATAATTAACCTGAGTTATGACTGTCCTCAAAACCCCTAGATCTTATTTCTAGATTACTTCCAATTTTGGAGAATCAAGAAAGGGACCTATGGAGGAGATGACAGTTAAAGAATGGGTTAGATTTTAAAGTTTGAAATGAGGGTATGAAAAGGACACTTTTCATTAAGTTTTTCATTAAGATTACGCATTAGCATACATAGAATATTTATTTAACATCTACTATATGCAAGACTCTTTGCATTTAGTGTACAGAGAAAATCAAACTAGAATCCTTGATTATAATGAGTCTGTAATTTATTGGTAAAACAAGAAACTCATATAAATAATTATGCACAAGTCCCAGTGATAGTTGATGTCATGTGACTGTAATACAATTTCCCATTATTTTAGTAAAAGCAACACTTTTTCCTATTAGGTTGATCAAACAAGACACCCTGTTTGAAATGCATCTGGAAATAGGAGTAGGAATAAGTAATCAGAAGGAAAGGTAAACATATCTCCACATGCGTTTCTAAGGATCTCTATAGCACAAACAGTGCTAACAGAGGCAATCTGAATAAAGTAGGTTTTATGAAAATACACCGGAAAATAATGCAGATAAAGTTGACTAAAGATAACATCAGATAAATTTTGACTAGCAGGCTGAGAAATTTGGAATTTTCTATGGAAAATTGGAATGTTCTATGATCAAAAGTGAGTCTCTAATGATTCTTTGTCCTGAGCCTAAGTAATCTGGCATGGCAAATTCAAACCTGCTAAGGTTTGCACGGGTGGTCCAGTGGTAAAATGCTTACCTGCCATGTGGGAGACCTGGGGTCCTTTCCTGGGTCCATGCACCAAAACAAAACAAAACAAAACACCAAACCTGCTGTTTCATTGGCTGAAAGTGTTCATAGACTTCTTTTTTTTTTTTTTTTTTTTTTTTTAAACATTTTTAAACATTTTCTTGTTTTATTGTATTCTGTTTCTCCGTTTTTGTTACATGGGCTGGGGCCGGGAATCGAACCGAGGTCCTCCGGCATAGCAGGCAAGCACTTCGCCCGCTGAGCCACCGCGGCCCGCCCCATAGACTTCTTTAAATATTTCTGTTTAATATAGCTAATTAAGCCTTCCAAGCTGCTGTGACGTTTTTCAGGCTGTACATCTAAACTGAAGCATCACATTTTCTCCCGTTCTGAGCAGCAACAGTTATGAAATGAAAATTACACCTTTAAATAAACTGTCTTCCTTAATTAAGACCTAGAAAAGTCTTTGTCTACTGGCTCAGAAACTAGATATGAAGATATTTATATCTAGAAATAATAGTTGAGAAACAGTTCATCTTCAGCAAAACATTTTGTAAACAGCTGTATTTTATTGGCCTAAAAGCCTTTAAGAAGTTTGTATAAATGAGTGTCAGCCTGAATAACTACCTTTTAAAATGTCCCTTTGTATTAATGTCCTGATCTGCTCTGACAGATTTGTCATTACATCATTCTTATTTTCCAAATGAGAGCAGCTTGACTAGTCTCCTGTGTGCTTGAAAATATATGAGTTTGAAACCCAAGAGCCTTTATTTAAAATAAAATGGGAAGATATGGTAGATTGCCATTAAAAATATCCAAATATATGGAAACCAGATTTTAAAAAGGTGAATTTTCTAAGCATTCAGTCCACACAGCCCATTGTTGTGGCACTATTCTAGAAGCAAAGATAAGTGACCGCGCTCTGAAAAAGCACACTAAGATTTCGGTCATTTATATACATTTTAATGGATTTATAATTGGATTCAGGATTCCAGCTGGAAAGCAGGAGTAGGAAGTCGGGAAAATGTGTCCCTCAGTATTTCCTTTTCAGGGATCATTGAGAAACAAGCCACATACTGAAACAGGAGAGAGGTGGGAATTGGTATATCTAAAATTGAAAGTATGAGCCACCAAACATCTTTCAAAAGTTATACTTAAAAAGCCTACCATCTGTGATTTAGCTGGAGAGGCTGATGATTTTGACATTCTGAGTCTGGTCATTGATACGATTACTCACTCCAACCAGAGCTAAGTCATTTTATTTGCATTAACTAAATATATTATGAATAGAAGTCAAGCTGGCCATGGCAATAAATGGAATATGGAGATTCCATTTACTTCTCTGGCAGAAACCCAATATCTTTTCATTTTTTTCCTTTTTTCCCCCTTCACAATGAACACAGCTGGAATGCTGCATGTATAAACAAGTAGTGCTGAGCTGTTTTTTCTTCCTCTTACATTGACCGTTTTAATGATGATAACTTTGTTTTGCTAATTTCAAAGTAATTCTAACATATTTCCTCAGATCACTAAAACAAAAACCTCAATTGATTCCAGTAAGACACAGAAAGATGTTTTATCTCCTTCTACTAGTTTTTATCGTATAGATACCTACATGAATTTGCTAACAAACAAGTTCGAATTATTAAGCCATCAACGTGGTTCAGTAAATTCTATCTAATCATTAAACGAAAATTGAATTATGAAAATCAGTGACAATTAACAAAGTCAATTATTGGCAGCTTCCCATATGTCATGCTCTTTGCTTCGCAAGAAGTGATTTATGAGTACCTTTTTAGTTTCCCTAGATATACTTTCTAAAGTCGAATCCAATCCTCTCCATTCACTATCACCAGCTAGCATAAAGAGGGAACTTACTTTTTCTAAAATGTGTTTGGATCCAGTTAGTCCATACCATCTTCAGCAGCTCTTTGCTGCCATGACTTGGACTCTTCTCTTTTGCAGTTGGGCTTCTGTTTTGAATAAGCTTGTGGTTGCTGCTACTGACTCCTCTCACCCTTTCTATATATTCATTGGCTTTAATATTCTTCCTCAAATACATTTTATCACATTACTGTCTTACTGAAAAGCAGACCATCCCCCAAACCAGCCCAGAATCTATTTCCCATCCTTCCTGCAATTAGCGCCTGTCTCCTTCTTCAAGATATACATACACCATTCCAGCAACCAGAGATTAATTACATTCGTGCTAGTCTTTCCTTTACTATGTCCCTTCAATATAATTATTTTTAATGATATTTTCTTTATTTTTTCTTATATTATGTTGCTTTTTAAAAATTTTTTACTAGGGGTTTGCAGGTTTACAAATTCCTTTCTTGGGTAAGTATAGACTTACTTTCTATTTTCTTTTTTCCTCCTATAAAATATAGCTTCCTTTAGGAGATTCTCTAATCATCTGCCTGCTTTGCACCATCTAGCAATTTGGTTTGTGCACAATGGACACTCAATAAAGACTTTTAATTAACTGTTATCACCCAGAGCGGGTATTTTGTTGTGTTTTTCATTGCCTGGTTACCTAAGTATAATGGTCTTTACAGTCCTGAGATCATTCACAATACGCTTCCTGCCCCTTGGCCACGCTATTATTGTCACCCCGTTAAACTCCTCTAGCTCCTCTTTGCACTGGATGCCACGGTTTGTGCAAGCCAGAAAAGCAAGCCCTCCACCTATGCGTGGATGAGTTCTGTGGACGTTTACCGCTGTGTGCTGTGCTTCAGGCAAGCAAGAACACACTCTGAGGTCCTAAATCACTTCCCTCCTCCTCTGCACAGGATAGTCTCATGAAATACCTCATGCCTTATGTGAGATTTTTTTTTTTTTTTTTTTTTTTTTTTACATGGGCAGGCACCGGGAATCGAACCTGGGTCCTCGGGCATGGCAGGCAAGCACTCTTACCTGCTGAGCCACCGTGGCCCGCCCAATTGTGAGATTTTTCTTGTAATGTTTTTGACAACATTCATTGTATGTTCGGAATAACACAAACATGAGTTTACGTAAAACACATGTACAAAACGATGAATTATGTGAGGTCAGCATCCTTGTAAGGACCACCCAGGTCAGGGGAGAGAAAGGCAGTTCCATCCTGGCTCCCTAAGACTATGTTTGCTCCTCGCTTTTATGGAAAGCATTTCCTTATTTTTCTTCCCAGTTTTATCGCCCGAGTGTGTTTCACTAAATACCATCATTTAGTTTGCGCATTTATTTTTATTATCTGGTAATAATTTTTGAAACTCCACGTTCAATTGTTTCCTACGTATGGCTTTCATGTGGAAGGTAGGGCCCCTTGTCTGTGTTTGAATATTGGGTTGCACATACTACGTCTCTACGTCTAATCATATCCAAATCCGTATGAATATATCCAACCATCTACATCCACGTGCACGTATCTATACATATATTTATCTCTCTATGTATACATCTACCTCCGTAACAATGATTCTACTGGTCCTTAACTGCTGTCTTGACTTCTGAGCCATTAGGCATAAAAAGATCTCTGTTCTTTTCACGTCTTTAAATTCTGAAATAAATGAGAAACTATGGCACTGAAATTAGGAAGAATGGCAAAACAAAAGATTATTGGATATGCTAATACTTGTAGATATATTGGGGGGGACTTGTTTTATTAAGGAGATGGTGTAAAACCTACGAAGAATATTTTCAGCAAGTTATTTTCTTTTTCTTTTTACCTTAGGAAGTACTTCAAAAGATAATGTCAAGTACAATTCAAACAATAATTTTCTTCAGAGGGGTTCAATACTTTTCAAACATCCTTTTCTTGTTCTTAATATAGCCTTTAAAGGGTGCTGAACAGTTGAATATACATATTTCGAACCAAGCAAAAAAGTCAGAAAGGAAGGAGAGTGATGGAAAGTAAGCATATCAAATAAGGGCGTAACCTAACACAGAATCTAAGAATTCTTGTAAAAATTCACTACCTCTGACACAGGACACCTAATTACCCAGTGACAAAATAAACCTGAAAAAGCAAGGGCAAAAGTGCTTGAAAGTTGACAAATTCACCTCACTAAGCTTGAAATCAGTATAAGATAAAAGCAGGAGAACCAGCAAAGAAATTCAGCCATTGGGGATTTATTTGGAGTTGTGACTGGAGAAATCTTCCTTTTAGAAACACTAGTTGAGAGTTAAAGGACTTTAAGCATTACTGAAACAAAATTACATGAAAAATGCCAGGGAAATGAGATATGTCAAAACAGGATAGTTAGGTTTGCATTTGTATTTTATAGCTTACCACCCAAATGACAGGAATGCATTTTTTTAACTTTTTATTTTGAATTAATTTCAAATTTACAGGACAGTTGCAAAAATAATACCCGTAGATACTACAGATCCATCAATTTTAACATTTTATCACCTTTGTCATATCATTCTATTATCCATCTATCTATCTATTTATCTATATCATCTATCTACTTTTTGAACATTTGAGAGCAGTTTGCATATAGCACACACTTAAACACTTAATATTTCTTTGCGCATTTCCTACAAACGAGCATATTCACTTATCACTCTAAGTGCAGTTATCAAGCTCAAGAAGTATAACTGGTATAAAGCTTACATCCATTTTTTTCTTGCATCCCATTAATGTCCTTTGGAGCATTTCTTCTCCATTCTTAGCTCCATCTAATGTCATGTATTGCATTTTATTACCATTATCTGTTTAGTTTCTCTTTCTTCTTTTTTCTTTTAAAAGTGTAGAAACATATATGCAATGCAAACCTTCTCACCCCAAACCCTCCCAAGCATACCATTCGGTGTAGTATAGTATCCTCATCACCCTCCACCACGTGAACTCTCCCTTCACCCCAAACAGAAACCCTACCCTCATTTTGCATCAACTCCCCATTGTCCCTGTCCCTCACTCCTGGTAACCGGTATTCCACTTTCTGCTTCTCTGAGTTTGCATATTCTCTGATATTTTCTTTGTAGCTACCATGGGGCTTAAATTTAACATCCTAAATCTGTAACAGTCTCATTTGCTGTGATGCCAATTTAAGTTCAGTAGCATAGTAAGCTGTGTTCTCATACACATCCATCTTCCCGCCTTTAAGTAGTTCGTGTCATAAATTACATAGTTATACATTATAAGCCTGAAAACCAATGATTTATCATGACATTTTATGCATTTGCTTTTTAGATCTTGTAGGAAGCAAGAAGTAGACTTACCGACCAAAAACACAATGGTGCTCTTATGTCTATTTACCCATATCATTATCTGCACCAAAGATCTTGATTTTTTTCATGAAGTGTCAGTCAGTTGTCTACATTCCTTTTCTTTGAACGAGGAGAACCTTCTTTAGGCATCTTTATAGGGCTGCTTTAGTGGTGACAAAGTCACTCAGCTTTTGCTTATCTAGGAATGTCTCCCTTAGTTTTGAAAGACAATTTTGTTGGATATAGAATTTTTGTTTGACAATTTTTTTGTTTTCAGCCCTTTAAATACATCTTTCCAGCACCTTATCCTCCATGGTTTCTGATGAGAAGTTTGCACTTAATTTTCTCAAGACTTCTTGTATGTGACACATTATTTCTCTCCTGCAGCTTTCAGAATTCTCTTTCTTTGGCATTTGGCATTTTGATTATAATGTGGTCTATTTATTTGGGTTTAGCCTGTTGGAGTTTGTTGAGCATCTTAAATATGTATATTCAGGCTTTTTTTTGTTAATTTTGGGGAGATTTCAGTCATTATTTCTTTGACTGTCTTCTCTTTCCTCTCCTTCTCCTTCTCCACAATGTGTACATTGGCACGCTTGATGATGACCCACAAGTTTCTCAATCTGTGTCCACTTTTCTTCATTCTTTATTCTTCTGCTCCTCAGAAAGGATGATTTCAGTTGTTTTATCTTCAATTCATTGATTTTTTTCTTCTGTCAGCTCCAATATGTTGCTTAAACCCTTCTAGGAAATTTCTAATTTCTATTACTGCGTCTTCAGCTCTGTTTGGCTCCTTTACATAATCTCTTCTTCTCTGTTGATATTCTTTGTGTTCATCTATTGTGTACCTGACTACCTCTAGTTCTTGACTATATTTTCTTTTCTCTCTTCAAGCATATTTAGGACAATATTTAAAAAGTCATTGTCAAGTTTCAATTACTTCCCAAACAAAGAAACCAACAAAAACCAACAAACAAAAAATTCAACAAATGGTGCTGCAATAACGGGATACTCCCACGGGGGAAAAAAGTGGCATGTGACCCTGCCATACAGCATATAAAAAAGAAAAAAGTCATAGTCAGGAATGGTCCAGGTCTTATACTCCTCATTGATAGTTTCTAATGCTTTAATCTCCTATGCTTGGGATATCGTTTCCTATTTCTCAGCGTATTTTGTGGTCTTTTTTTGAAACCTCCACATTTTGATATTTTAATGTGTTATTGCTGGAATTTAGACTCTTGGGTGCCTGTTCCTTTAACTTGTACCCAGCTAGTACTATGAACGAGTGAATCTTGAATGCCAAAGCTAATAAAAAAAATAAAACAGAGGAATGGTAAAAAGAGACTACTTTTTCCATGCTCTCCTTCAGTGCTCAACCACTGATGGAGAATAGCTCCCGACCAAAGCATAGGGGCTTTCTGGTCCTTTCTGCACATATGTCTTGTCTTGGGCATGTGCATGTGGTCCCAGGCTTCCCCTTGTTTATATGGATGCACAGGTCTTGTTGGATGTTCAAGGCTTCGGCGGAGGGGATGGAGCTTCGAAGCTTTTCACTTCACCATCTTGATTGGTACAGGCCCAGGAATGCAGTTTTTTTAGGAACTCAGTATAATAGACAGGGCTAAAGACCGTGAGGAAGAGGCTGCTGTCTGCCCTATGATGCCCATCACTCATATTTATCCACTTCCACAATCAAATGAAGTGCTTGAATGATATTACATTTCAAAGTAGGATATTTGTGTTTCAGGTCAAAAGACATTACAGTGTGAACCATGACTCTGATGAGCAATCTGCCTGAAGCTCTCTATAAGGAGATACTATTATTTATATAACACCTGTAAAAGGTTAGTAATGCATTTTTATTGGTGAAGCACAGTGATTATGATAGTCTATCTTTATTTCAGTAGTAAATCTGAGTCTCTTTCCACTCTTCAGAACTATAATCATCATATGGGAGCCCCCCTTTGCTTGCATTAAATCAAGTGCTGTAGCAAATCTACCGGCATGCCAGGACAAAAATATTTATCATGAAGTTGAATTTAGTTATCACCTAAAATACCAAAAAGACCAACCCAGGCTCGAATGTTCACTGTAAGAACAATAAGATCAATAAAATCTGCAGTGGTATGTTTATCCTTATTTCTCATATCAAGGCTTATTAAGCAGAATAATGGTGGGTCATGGATGAGTAAAAATGAATTTATTCTACAATACAGAGTGCGTGAAAACTCCTGAAGTTGTTTCTACTTATATCAAACGTTTACTTCCTCACTTGGAAAAAAAAAAGCCTTATAGTTAAGCTTAATTGGCATTCACTTGATAATTTGTTTAGTTATTAGTTCATTGAGGGCACTCACTTACATTTTAAGTGCTATTTAATCCATTCAGGTCACCTCAAAGCAATGAAGAAGTAATTGTTTTAGTATACTTTGAACTTACAGATAGATCTACGTTGCAGTTTCTTAATGTCTAAAGTCTGGTTGGTTATTTTTGAAAATGGAGAGGTAAAAAGTTCATGTATACTTTGCATGCATGTTTGTGGAAGGAAGGAAAACAAAGAGAGACCTTGAGTCTAGATTCATATTTCTAGGTATTTAGCTAAAATTTTCCTATTACTACTGTGATTGCACACCAATTTTTGGAAGCATATTGCTGCACATACATCTGAATTTACTTTTAAGAGGAGTTGGATAATGATCTAAGAAAATGTTTATGGCTAGTCTAAGACATTAAGTTTCTCAGAGTCAAAAACGTGAGGTTGTCATTATCAGATCATTGACCCAATGAAAAAGAAATAACATCTTATTCATCTCAATACTTTTCTTGGTTTTGCATCTAGGAGATTCCCAATCCTTTGAATTGAATTGAACCAAATTTAACTGAACTAAACTGAAGTATTTCTATACCTGGATTTATTTAATCCAAATGTATAGAATGGCTGTCCAAAACTTTATCGTACCCAAATTACTGACTCAAAAATGGAGACAACGTTGCTAGTCTTAAAGGATTGTTGGGAGAGTTCCATGAGACTCTGTAAACGTGCTGTCAGGTAACTTAAATATAGTAGATGTATCCTCATGCTCTCTCAGCTCCTACATTCAATTAATTACCAGATCCCATTGATTCTATTTGGAAAGTGCTATCTAATCTGGTCACTTCTCTTCTTCCTAGCAACATCTCTAATTCACCATCATTTATCATCTGGAATACACAAACCAGCTCCTAACTGGCCTCCTGCTTTAGTCTTGCTCTTTCCTAAAAGATTGTCAGGAGGATCCTTTAAGCCCACAAACATAGCCTGACAATCCCTTTGTTAAACCTCCTAGGTGGTGCCCCCCAGAAACCCACAAGATAAACTCAACTTCTTTCGTGACTGACAAACTCATTCTTGATCTCAGGTTCCCACCTCTCTTGGTTGGTCTCTCAGCTCTCCTCCACTAGAGCTCTGTGCTTCAGAAAATAGTGTTTATGGGTGAGCTACAAAAACAGACTTCAAGAGTTTAATAACTAGACAGCTACATTTTTTTTTAACTTATAGGCTATAATTTTCTGCAAATCTGAGACTAGAAAAAACAGGAAGTACTTAGATGATATTAGGCTATGATTAAATATTAGTAATTACATGATTATGACTCTAGGAAATCACTTCAGTTCTCTGTGTCTTGGGTCCTTGTGTGTGAAATGAGGGCCTTGGACAAAGCGATTCCTTAGGTCTTGAATGATATCTCGCTTTGGTTGCACCCACATAGTGTACCTGTATATGCAATCAAAGGTAAACAATGTGTTTACAAGGCCACTCCTTCTTGGGGACTGACATCAACAGTTTGGTCCATATATCTGAATTGTCAATTTTAAAAATCTACTAGTATGTTACAAGAAGAGGGACTGATTGATAGCTGTCATTTACTCAGAAGTAATTCTGTCAGACACTATGCTAAGCACTGTACGTACATCTTCTCATACCCTTCTTGCAATTTTATACCATCCCTGGCCCTAAGGGAAAAATTGTGACCCAAGATAGAAAGCATTTGAGTGGAGAAATCTACTGGTGCTAATGTGGCTCTGAGAGTGGTTTCTCGGTCTGAGGCTATGACTGGGACCCCAGTGTCTGGGATGGGGAATGGTATGGCTCTCTCACCCATCTGCCCGAGGACTGGAGCACTGGCCTGGGATGACAGCTGTAATGGGATCAGTCCTGTAATATGCCAACCATGAAAGGCAGACTCTAGATATTGCCTCTGTAATAATCATGGTGATGATAGACCCTGTTTCCATATGCCAGGCACTAGAGTCTGGGTCGCATGCATCACGTGTGTGAACATTTTCCAAATTGCAGCCATTCATCCATGGCCTGGATATCTGTATTTGCAAACCCCTGTACAATTAGTGGTGTGATAGATTCACTTTTTCATTTAAATGAATGCATTAAAAAGGAAATCATATAATTCTAACACAAAATGGGTAAACCAGCATCACTTGTCATAAATGTGAGGTGTTGAAACACATGCATAACATTTTTAAAATGCATCTGTGCACCACCCAAAATCATTACTCCAACCGCAATAGTACACAAACCACACTTAAGAAGCCTAGATGTATTTTACCACTGATTTTTATAATCTTGCAAAATTGGAAACATTATATCCACCATATAGATGTAGAGATAGAGAAGCTGAAGTAACTTGCCAAAAGCCATGTATAATTTTTCTGATTCCAAAGCATCTGATCTTTCCACTGCCAAAACCAAATCTTGCTTAATTAGGTTCACCTCCTGACATTCTTTGCCAATATAGATGCACATATTTGCATTTATGCTATTATTCTCTACCTTAATAGTTATAGTAAGCAGAGGTGAAAAATCTTGAATATGTTTGTATCAGAAGTTAGTTTACTGTGTATCTTTAGAATTTATCTTTTAAACATTAGATTTATATGTCTCCAGGATGCTTAGCTTAAAAAAATTGATATTTAAAATTGTGTGTTGCCTTATCCATTGTTCATGCAAACTCAAAGGTCCTGGCTCAGAAAATATCCAAACAAAGTATTCAACCAACATGTGACTGTGAGCCTGCCATGGATGCATTCAAAGGAGCCTGAATTCATCTAATATGATAATGCAACTTCACATTTATTTTGGGAGCCCTTTCAGCTTGTTCATCTCATTCATAGATCTCCTACACTCAGAGGGAGCAAACACAGCTACAGCAACCCAAGAGGATACCACTTGTCATGTTTGATGATGTGGTTTATGCCACAGTGTATTGGCATGCCACATTGTGACATTTTAATGAGAATGTGTTAGATTTTACATCTGTTCCCTTCAATTCTTAGGAGGGATGACAGTTACTGCAGAGACCTTAAAAAAAAGAGAGAAGGAGAATGGGAGGGAGGGAGGAAAGAAAGAGAGAGAGACAGAGACAGAGAGACAAACAGATATAAAGGGCAAACTTCATTGCCCAGTTGTCTGTTCCTGTCTACACAACACTTTAATATTTATAACTGCATAGAAGGAAACAAAGGAAACTAAGATGAGTCTGTTTGAGAGAAGCTGTCACTGAATTCTACCTGGCCCGAAAACCAGAAGCCCTTGTTATGAGATTCTTTACTCAAATGCAACTTCTTAATACAGTCTTCCCACCATTTCATGCTAAAAAATCCACCCCTTTGGAATAGTTCTCCTAACTTAAGTTTCAAAATTATATCTACAAAAGGACATAGAAAATTAATTGGAAGCCTGGTAAATAAGTTCAAATGTCTGTAAGCTAAGAGCAAGGATCTTTGAAACACTTTTGCTTCGGAAAACGTCATGCAAGAGCCCAAAAGATATTTCTTAAAATTTGTCAGCACATCTTTTTAAACAGCAAATAAAAGAAAGATGTTTTCTTCTCTAAACATTGTGCCTATTGAAAGAAAAGAGCCAGAGCATGTTTCTTTATCCGTTGTGACATCATGCTGTGCTGTGACAGGCTGTAACCCAATCTGTAAACAAATGACATGTAGTCCCTTATGGGATAGTGATGTAATAGAAACCCTGAACAGGGGACCTGGGGAGTTAGTCAGAGGAGGGTTCGGTGGGAGGGGAAGGCAAGGCGCTTGCTATTTGGTTAAAGGGGAAGAAATCAGAGGTTTGTAATTTTCTCCATAGTATTATGTGTTTTATGTTTCAGTTCATATTCGTTTCCAAATTCTGTCTAGAATCATGTTGCTAAACTCTTCACGTTTTCATGCATGAATTGATACCATGTAGCAGCATTCACAACTTCTTTTTCATATTATGTGTTATTTAAATTGTTTTAAGGTTTTCTGTTTCTTCTCCTTTTCCAATCACTATTAAACTTTGCATGACATATGTATTATTTTTCGTTCGGAGATTACTTCCTGAACAGCATTTCCATAAGCATTTCTAACTCCTTAGACTTTCTAAACCCACCACCACCATCACTCCCACTAACTCACCAGCACTACCATAGCCGCTCCTCCCATATGCCAAGGATTGCACTGAGCCTTCTATTTTTGCCTACTTTTGCCCCTCAGACAACCCTGCAAGCTAAGCATTGTTATATTATTCTTACAGGTTTGGAAACTCGAAATAAGTTAGCATAGTAACCTGCCTCATGCCACACAGTTACTAGGTGGTGGAGCTGGAATCTGACAAGAAATCTTGGTATGAAAGAAAAAAGTGCTTAAAGACAAGCGATTTCTGGGGCATTAGGAAAGTCAAAGTGGTATAGTGATCCCTGGACTGGACAGTTAACTGCTAAGGAACAGTCTGACCCTCTGCTATACAACCAGTTCACAATGCACGTGCCCTTGCTAGTGGGCTCCTGGAATGCTGCATTTATCTAACTCTGCCTACTGGCTTGAGACTGAGCTAGTGAAACTTGACATTGCACAGATTCTTTCTTGGGAGTCCTTTCTGCTGTAGCCTTAGACATGCAATGAAAGAATAAATAATGCACATTTATCTGTGATATAATATTGTGATATACATATAGGTGATGTGTGTACATACATATATGTTGAGCAAATCTTTTGCAAAGGCACAAAATTTCCTCTTGTAAAGGTTGTAATTATTTTTTTAAGGTTGTAATTTAAAATGATCAACTTCCACTCATTTTACCCCGCCACGTGGATCTCAAATTTGCATCCCTCTATTCATTCCATTAATTACCCTCAAATCCATGCTTCACTCAGCTATCAGAAAGCCCAATCATACCCTTTTTAAATTTGCTAAAAATCTTTCCATAGCTCCCAATTGTCTAGAACTGTACTAACTACATACACAACAACTATGGAGCACTTGAAATTGTCTAGTCCAAATTGAAATGTACTGTGATTGCAAAATATAAACCAGATTTTGAAGACTTAATAGGAACATAAGAGTGTAAAATATTTCCTTAATAACTTTTATGCTGTTTACATATTGAAATGATAATACTTTGGCTATATTAGGTAAAATAAAATATTATTAAAATTGGCCTTACCTATTTCTCTTTACCTCTTTTAAGGTGTTTAACTGAAAATTTGAATTTACATACGGATTCTCATGTATGGCTCACATTAGATTGCTTTTGGATAGTGCTGATCTGTAGGATAAAAACCATGATTCTCAAAATGGTTTTCTGGGCCTTTCACAGAATGCGTACTCCCTGTCTCTGTAATTTTTCCACTTCACGTTCTCTTTTTCATATATCAAATTTTTATATTCCAGTAACAAGACAATTTCACACACACCCTCACTCTTCCACTCGCCCCCAGGGCACACAGCATTTCTCATATATTTTCTTTTTGTTATGCTGTACTTTTATCCTCTAAAGCCATCATCATTTATATATTTTTCAGTTTCAGCTTGTTTGGATATTTTATTCTCCAAAACACCTTCCTCTCAGATACCTCTAGTTTATGAAGTTTGAGAGAGCTGATTGTGTTTTGTTGATACTTTGTTTTTCCAGAGACTAATTTTTTTTCGGGGTGTGGGGCCTGGGAGAGAGTATATACTTAGTAAATACAGTTAAAATATAAACGAATTGATCAACGAATAATGTAGTTCATGCTTTTTGTTTCTACTTCTAGTTACACAAATTTTCATCTGGGGGCAAGCACATAATGTCCTCTTTTAGCTCATGGAACCTAAATGAAGTCTGGTATCTGGAGCTCAGACCAGTTTTTGGCTAATGAGATTCACTTATAAGATTTTTGCTTAAGCAAAGTAGGAAGCAGAATCTCATTCATACTGATTATTAACAAGAGGGAATAAGAAAACTAGAACAACTACAGTTGACTTGGGAACACATGGAGCCTGAAAATGGAGCACACACTCGAAGTGCAACTTAGAAATGAGATGGAAGAAAATTCTGGCTTGGGATATTCTTTGAACCCAAGTTAAGACTATTCCTAGACTGGGCAGTTTAATGAGTATATAAAGTATTTTTGGGGGGGTGGGTGGGATGATTTCTTTTGCTTGCAATAAAAACACTCTAACTGATCCAGAAATCAGGGCCTGCACATAGGTGTTGCCAGTAAAAGGTCCTCAAATTTAGAATGGCAGAACCTAAGTCAACTGTAACACGAGAAAACTAACTCCCTGGTAGCCTGGCTGTTCCTACACTGCAGTAGCAAAACACTTGCTTCTGTTGGTTCTGGGACTAGGTTCATGTGCATACTATCAAGACTTTAAAGTTGGTAGACTTGACAGGAAAAATTCAGGAAACCGAAGAAACTTTTGTGCTTATCGCAGATTTCATTACGATTAACTTAACTTGAAACTGGCTCATTTGAGAAGAAAGCGAGAAACACAACTTGGCTAACACTGACTCTACTTTTTGTGTATACCAGTCTAGATGGGTGGAACACCAGAATTCTCTGAACCAAGGTAAAATTTCACCATACTAAGGCAGGAATGAGGAAACCCCAGTGGAAGATATGACTGGGACCAGGGGAAGTCTGATCACATGGCAACTCAGTCACATCACGTTATATCCTTTCTTCCTCAGAAAATGAGCTTATTTCCATTGTGAGCCACTATTCTCTGAGAAACAACCTTAGGACAAAGATCATATTAATAGTGTCTCCTCCAGGTAGATCCCTGTCTCATTACTCTTAGATAAAGGCCAAGGTAGAGACCACTAACCTACAGACTAGGGATAGACAGAAGAGTCACAGTTTCTAGAAAACAAAAATCCCAGGCTGTGGTTCAAGGTCCTGGTTGCATTCTATCTCAAAATCATCCCAACTTTGGCACTAGTCATGGGTTTTAGTATATAGAAATAACCAAAATTCCTGTTTGTTTTTAGAAAAATTATATAAGCAGAGTCACTCCTAAGATAGCTAAAAATTCTCTGAGATTGCTGAAACAAAACACAAACCTGTGACTCTCCATAAAAATAAAAAATGATGTTAAAATGCAGAGCTCCCAGGAAGGATAATCTATGAAAGCTTTCTATGTTATGGCCAGAAGAACGATGAGCAAAGATGAATCTCCAGAGAATAAAACCAGAGCATGCAGACCGAGTAAGAAACCTTACTACCAACCAAGATGTCCTATTGCCCTTCCAGCAGATATGAAATGTACCATAGACCATTAAGAATTGAGTATTGTTTTCTATTCTATTCCCCAATGAACCTGTTTTTCTCTGATTTTGTAGATTACGTACGTTGGAAATCCTTAACATTGCATTGGAGATCCCTAAACTCAACTTGAAGTGAATTGCCTTAGTCAGATGAAATTTAATTCCCTCTTAGGAAGAGGTATGTTTCGCAAAGGTCTAGACATTTTTATAGATGATATGGAGGGGAAAGAGCAGCTGCAAAAAGGGGCAGACTGTACTCAATGGATGTTATTTTTGCTTCTCAGCATTAATCCATGCTGCAATGTCTTTGGAAAGCTACATCCTGCCTATGCTCAATCAATGTTATTTGGATAAAGTTGATAATAGGCTGTAAGTTCCATAGATACAGTATTTGATCCAGACTACCCCAATTAACCCATTTCAGTTTCCTGATCACATGACTCAAATCAAGCCAATCAGGACCCATAAGATCCTGGTCAAATCTTGTCTGGGTAAGGACTGCTGTTATTTTTTTTCCTTTCCTGTTGTTATTTTTTTTTCCTTAAACGCATTTGAGTTTGATTCCCTATTGGTGACAACAGAAAACATATAATCTAGCTGACAAAGCAATATTCTTGGAAAAATGAGAGCGATATGGAACCTAATACAAAGTCTGTGAAGCACTTTGGATACTTTAAATTCTGTCCAGTTCAAAGCATAGGTAAAAATTAATGCTTTTAGAATAAGAATCTGAAAGACTAGGTCAGATTAGATTACACTAGAATAGAAAGGAAAGAGTGCTATTTTATTTTAAAAATTTATGTGACATAAAATTAAACAACTCTGGCTTGAGTTCTTCTTGGAACTTTTATTTATTTTCCTTAAATTCAGGGTATATTATTAGATGTGAATCTGGCATTTGTAATGTGAATATTTCCAACTTCTTTAGGGTGGCAGTGTGGTTAGAGAATTTAAACATATATTGCACACATGCATGCACACGCACACACATTGACCCACAAAAGCATGCCAAGAAGTATAACTTTTATATCGGAAAGGGGCATCACAAGAGTTTTTCTGAGTGAGAAAACGCCTTTAGACTGTCTCTTCTTACAGATACTGGCCGAAATTAAATCCCATCCTCTCTACAGATACTGACTAAAATTGACACCACCCCTCCAAAATTTAGGTGATGACAAAATATAGTCAAACTAACCTCTCTTTGACACAGCCTGAGCTCACTAGATTTTATCAATTATCTTATAAATCAAACTGATTGTTGGATAAAAAACAAAACCTTTGTAATGATATTATTAGAATTTTGGTTATTACAAAGTCGGTACTTAACCATTTCTGGTTGGAAAATTTCCATGCTATAAACTTTTAAAAGAGTGATCAGAATGCCTGATGTTTATACAAATGTGCCATATTAATCTTGTGTAATATTTATGAAGTACAGCAAAGTACATACATTTAGAATATGCCCAAGAATTAAATTGAAAACTGAGTGTTGAAAAGTAAAGTTTTGTTTAAATTTTACAAAGAGGTATAACTTGGGCTTTTCAAAATATCTTTTCCTTTGTGGTTTGGTTAGTTCTAAGGTAGTAAGAATGCTTTCAAATAGACCTTGAGTCACTGGTCTGAAAAAATATCTATCAAGAAAGATTATGCAATTGATTATTAGTAGTAGTGTCAGTTAGGGAGTATCCAATATCATATTCATTTGTTTTTTCCTATAGCCTAATGAAACTATTTATAAGATTTTTTATGGCAATTTCAGTAAACGAAGGTAATTATGGACTAGAGGCTGAGCTTATGGGAAGAGAAGAAATGTAATAATTAATGTGAAATGAAATGAAAACAACCTGGTTTTCTCTTTTCTGATTTTGTTCCCAGATTATGCCAATGCTCATTTTTTTTTAAGGCTTGAACAATGTATATAAAAATGGTAGTAAATCCTATGCATGTTATCTACATCATTACTGCTTCCTGAATATTTCCGAGGTCAACATAGAGTGAAACCTCCCAACCTCTACCAGCTCTGTCACTTAATTTACAAAATTTAAAATATCCATTTTTATTTGTTTTTTTATTTCAGTTGGAAAAGAAATTAATACAAGATGTTGAATTTTCTAAATGTCTGGGCATTCAGCAGCTTGCAAGCTTTTAGACTGATAGTCAATTATGCTCTTGTGAAATTGCCATAGGGAATGGAATCTGTGTTAAAACTCTTCCAGTTAGCCATAGAACAATGAAATGTTTATTAAGAATGGCTCTAAACAGAATTCCTGATATTCCCACAAGCAGTGGGGTCAACCAAATCAATCAGCTGAGCCCTTGATCTTGGGGTTTGCTTCTATGAAATTTATTCCTGCAAAGGATAAACTTAGCCTATTTCTGATTGTGCCTGAGAGTCACCCCCAGAGACCCTCTTTTGTTGCTCAGATGTACCTTCTCTCTCCGGGCCAACTCAGTAGGTGGGCTCACTGCCCTCCCTGCTACATGGGACATAACTTCCAGGGGTATAAATCTACATGGCAGGACCTTAAACCTAAAGCAAGAGCACTGAAGAAGGAAATAAATAAATGGGAGCTCCTCAAAATTAAACACTTTTGTGCATCAAAGAACTTCATCAAGAAAGTAGAAAGACAGCCTACACAATGGGAGACAATATTTGGAAACGACATATCAGATAAAGGTCTAGTATCCAGAATTTATAAAGAGATTGTTCAACTCAACAACAAAAAGACAGCCAACCCAATTACAAAATGGGAAAAAGACTTGAACAGACACCTCTCAGAAGAGGAAATACAAATGGCCAAAAGGCACATGAAGAGATGCTCAATGTCCCTGGCCATTAGAGAAATGCAAATCAAAACCACAATGAGATATCATCTCACACCCACCAGAATGGCCATTATCAACAAAACAGAAAATGACAAGTGCTGGAGAGGATGCAGAGAAAGAGGCACACTTATCCACTGTTGGTGGGAATGTCAAATGGTGCAACCACTGTGGAAGGCAGTTTGGCGGTTCCTCAAAAAACTGAATATAGAATTGCCATACGACCCAGTAATACCATTGCTAGGTATCTACTCAGAGGACTTAAGGGCAAAGACACAAACGGACATTTGCACACCAATGTTTATAGCAGCATTATTTACAATTGCAAAAAGATGGAAACAGCCAAAATGTCCATGAACAGACGAGTGGCTAAACAAACTGTGGTATATACATACAATGGAATATTATGCAGCTTTAAGACAGGATAAACTTATGAAGCATGTAATAACATGGATGGACCTAGAGAACATTATGCTGAGTGAGTCTAGCCAAAAACTAAAAGACAAATACTGTATGGTCCCACTGATGTGAACCAACATTCAAGAATAAACTTGGAATATGTCATTGGTAACAGAGACCATCAGGAGTTAGAAACAGGGTAAGATAATGGGTAATTGGAGCTGAAGGGATACAGACTGTGCAACAGGACTAGATACAAAAACTCAAAAATGGACAGCACAATACTACCTCATTGTAAGGTAATTATGTTAAAACACTGAATGAAGCTGCATCTGAGCTATAGTTTTGTTTTTTGTTTGTTTGTGTTTTTTGTTTTTTCTTTTCCTTTTTTGTCTATTTTTTATTTTTATTATTATTTTTATTTTTTCTCTATATCATCATTCTATATCTTTTTCTGTTGTTTTGCTAGTTCTTTTCCTAAATCGATGCAAATGTACTAAGAAATGATGATCATACATCTATGTGATGATATTAAGAATTACTGATTGCATATGTAGAATGGAATGATTTCTAAATGTCATGTTAGTTAATTCTTTTTTAATTAATAAATAAATAAATAAATAAATCTACATGGCAGCATGAGCCAGAACTCCTGGGATGAGCCAGGACCTAGCATCATGGAATCGGGAGGACCTCCTTGTCCAGGAGGGATAGGAGAGAGTTGAAACAGAGTAGAGTGTGGGTGGCTGAGAGATTTCTAATAGAGTCGAGAGGTTGTCCTGGGGTTATCCTTGAGCATTGTGCAAATGTCTCTTTTTAACTTATGGTGTATTGGACTGGCTGCATAGAAGTGCCTGGGGCTGTTGAGCTGTGTTCCAGTGGCCTTGATTCTTGAAGACAATTGTGTGATGATATAGCTATTGCAATGTGACTGTGTGATTGTGAAATTCTTCTGTTTGATGCTCCTTTTGTGCAGTGCGTGGATAGATGAGTGAAAAAGTATGGATAAAAATAAATAAATAATAGGGGGGATAAGGGGTAAAATAAGTTGGGTGGATTGAGATGCTGGTGGTCAATGAGAGGGAGGAGTAAGGGGTATGGGAGTTATGAGTGTTTTTTTTTCTCTTTTTATTTCTTTTTCTGGAGTGATGCAAATCTTCTAAAAATGATCATAGTGATAAATGCACAAGTAAGTGATGACATTGTGGGCCATTGATTGTACACCATGTATGTACTGTATATGTGTGAAGATTTGGCAATAAAAATATTTTAAAAGGAATGGCTCTAAATATTTTATTTGCTTTTGTGTTTTCTCACTCCTCTACATTCCTAGAAATTGCAACTCTTGTCTCCTTTATAATCGTGCTGTTTAATTGTTGGTGTTTTGATTTACTGTTTGTAAAGTTATTTAGTTTCCAAATTCCATAATGTGTAGATTCAACTGCATTCCCCTAATATATCAGAAATATAATAGCCTGAGGAGGTTAAAATGCTGCTGTTTTCAGTTTTCTGGAGGTCGTTTCTGGAAGCATTACGCTCACCTGAATCTACTAATGTTAACAGCAGCTTCCCATCAGAGGTTCCATTTTCTCCACCCAAATCTCAGTGTACTTTCCTAGGCTCTTCAAATAAAAAGTCAATAGTGAATGAATATTGTGACAACGCTATACAGAATTTTTTTTAATGCTGAACTAAAAATTTTTCATTACTTGGGTCTTTCCATGAGATAAACCATATCTAATAAAAAAATAAATATATTAATAAATGAATGTTCCATTTAAGAAGCAAGTACTAAGAACTAAAGACTCCACTTAAAAAGCAAAAGTTGACTGATAGGATGAAAAAATTCAAATGTATTTCATTTATGTGAAATGTATATAAAACATAAGATACATCTAAAACATAAGGTCAAAATAAAAGAATAGAAAAAAGATTATATCAAGCAAATATCCATCAAAATAAATCTATGAAACTATCTTTTTATCAGACAAATTTATTTTAATGCAAAGCATTACTAGAGATAAAGAGGTAATCAAGAAAGTTTCAAGTGATAAAAGGCTCAGTTAACTAAGAAGATATAACAATTTATAAATTACAATATTAATGTAATTTATGCAATATTATGACCTCAAAATATAGAAAGAAAAAAAAATGACACAATTATAAAGGCAAGTAATCCACTAGCACCATAGTAAATTCTGCAATTCTACCATCAGTGAAGGACCAAATAGATAAAAATTCATTAAAGATAGAGAGATTAAACAAAGTGGTTAATAAATCAAATGTGATGGAAAAGAAAAGAAAGAAGAAGAGAAGAAAGAAGAGAAGAAAAAGGAAAGGAAAGAGAAGAAAAGGAAAGAAATTGAACTTCTTAATGACTTCAGAATACACACTTTTTGTAAGCATACTTGGAACATTTTTCTAAGATAGAAAATATCTGAGTCCATAAAGCAGCTCTCGACACATTTCAGATGGTTTATTGTACAGAATTTGTTTTTTGAAAATCATGCATTTAAGTTGGAAATAATAACAAAAAAGCTACCACCAGATTAATTTATGTTTGAATATTAAGAAATATGTTTTCAAGTAATCCATCAATATAAATAGAAATTATAATGGAAATGAAAAGTTTTGAACTGAAACTATAATGAAAATGTTATATATCTGAATTTATGTGACTGCTAAAGACAATTTTACTAGAAAACATTTATATTCATATATATTTCAAAAAGCTTTTAAAAAATGGCAAAATAAACCCAAATAAAGTGGAAGATAGGAGAAAAATATCAGAGAAAAAGTTAATAAAATAGAAGACAAATACAGAGATCAAGAAATCCAAATGGTGTGTCTTCAAAATTACTATTAAAATTGATGAATCTCTGATGAGACTGGATAAAAAAGAAGAGATATCCCAAATAAATAATTTCATGGATGAATAATTTTAATCTATTAGAATAGAAAATTTACTAGAAATGGACAAAATATCCTAGAAAAACAGGATTCATCAGAAGTGCCCTCTCCTCAACATAGAAAATATAAGTAATCCTGTTACTATAAGAAATTAAATTTCATTAAAAAATAATAAAACCATTCCAATACGAAAATGCTAGCCCCAGATAATTTTAAACCAAATATTACCCCAATATTGAATGAAGATACAATTCCAGACATACACAAATTCTTTCAGACAATAATAAAAGCCATCTTTCTTGTGAACACAAAGAAAAAGTCTCAAGCAAAATATTAGGGGGCTAAATCAAACTATGTAAACTGGGGCCAGATTGATTTTATACCAGAAAGCTATATTGGTTTACCATTGGAAATCAATCTATTTTATCTCAAAAAACAGTATTTAAAAGAACAATAATATAATTTAAATAGATGTAACAAAAGCACTAAATAAAATAAAAAGTCTATTCATAATAAAATCACTTAGCAAATTAAGAATAAAAAATCCCTATATTGATAAGAGGTACTGACCCAAATAACAGCTAATATCTTACTTACTGCTGAAATGTTTGCTGATTCTAAAAGAAAGAAAGAAATTCCTTCAATGACCATTTCTTTTCGATATGATATGGAGTTCAAATCCAGTGTATTAAGTAAAGCAAAAATAAAAATAATAATAAGGTACAAGAATTAGTAAGGAAGAAATAATTTAAAAAGGACAAAACAAATTATTTTGCAGACAATATGATAGCAAGTCTCCTGAAGAAACTACAGAAAAGTTACAAGAGTTCGTGAGAGCTATTCTCACAAGCAGTGGGGACAACCAGTTCAATAGCCTGAGCCCTGAATTTAGGGCTTAACCTTATGAAACTTATTCCAGCAAGGAGAAGCTAGGCTTACTTATAATTATGCCTAAGAGTCACTCCAAGAGAACCTCTTTTGTTGCCCAGATGTGGCCTCTCTCTCTAAGCCAACTCGGCAGGTGAACTCACTGTTGTCTCCCTTACATGGGACATTCAAGGTGTGTAAATCTCCCTGTCAATGTGGGACATGACTCCCAAGGATGAGCCAGGACCTGGCATCATGGGATTGAGAAAGCCTTCTTGACCAAATGGAGCTAGTTGATGTTCTGGAGAGGCTGGCCCCTCTGCATTTCAGGACTTACCTGATCCAGGGACCCATCTGGAAGTTGTAGGTTTCTGGAAAGTGACCATAGTGCATAGTAATTTTGTAGAATCTTACTTAATGCCCTAGGTGTTCTTTAGGATTGGCAGGAATGGTTTTGGTTGGGATTTGGAAAGTTATGATAGCTAGAAATATCTAACTGAAGTTTGCCTAAGAGTGACCTCCAGAGCAGCCTCTTGACTCTATTTGAACTCTCTCGGCCACTGATACCTTATCTGTTATGAGGTAAGGGGTATGGAATATAAGGTTTTTTTTTTTACTTTTTTTTTCTTTTTCTGGAGTGATACAAATGTTCTAAAAATGATCAGTGTGATGAATACACAACAATGTGATGATATTGTGAGCCACTGATTTTATATTTTAATGGACTCTATAGTGCATGAAGACATCTCAATAAAAAGTATTTTAAAAAAAGAGAATGAAAGTTTAGCAAGTAGGGTAAAAGTAAAATCAATTTAAAATAACTTATCGACAACATTTCCCTATACCAACGGCAAATAAAATTGAAGAAATAATAATAAGGAATCCCTTAATCCACAAAACTAGAGATCAGTTTTATGAAAGAAGTGCAAGATCACTGTGGGAGAAATTATAAGCCTTTAAATTATACCCTAAAATCAAACAGCACAAAGTAAATAGAGAGATATACCACTTTATTGTATCGGAAAACACAATATTAAAATAATATAAAGATGTCAGTTCTTCACATATTAAGATAAACATTCAGTATAATCCTAAGCAAAACCATAAAAGGATTTTTTTTAATTTTGTGGTATAATGTGATATAATTAGTGATTAAGAAAATTCATAGAACAAAATAGTTTTGACATTCTTAAAGAACAAACTGGGAAATGTTGATTTTTCTGCTAGCAAAACCTTTTTTAGAGGTATAGTAATATAAAGTGTGATAACTGGTGTAGAGATAGACAGATAGATAAATGCACAAGAAATGAGAGCCTAGAAGTAGATATTGCTCTTGACTTATGATGGAAGAAGCTTTGAAGATCAATGAGGAGCAGTGGTTTGTTCAATAAATAGAATTGAGGCAATAGGGTATCCATATAGAAAACAAAAATGAATTTTGACCTATATTTCATACAAAACACAAAAATTAACTCCAGATTGATTGTTATCCCAAAAGCAAAAGAAAAATTAAAGCTTGAAATACAAACATAGGAAAGCTCTATTACCATTGCATGGAGAAGGATATTTTAAAGAAGACACAGAAAGTCCAAAGGCCAATGGAAAAAAGCTGATAAATTAGACAACATGAAAGCATGAGCTACTATTTATAGGAAGCATTGCAAAGACAGTGAAATAAAAGAAACCACAGGATGGAAGAATGCATTTGCCAATTATTTATATGGCAAAAGACTCATACTTAATGAACTTCACAACTCTTCCTCCTCTTTGTTGCAGAAATACAGACAATCCAAAAGAAAAAAATGGGCAAGTGACTTAAACCACTTCACAAAAGGGGACATAAAATGATCAAAGAACATGTGAAAAGGTGCACAATGTTATTAGAAACTAAGAACATGAAAACTAAAACCACAAGGAGATACTACCTACGCACTACATTGACAAAATTAAAACAACTGACAAAACCAAGTGTTCTGAGTACACAGGACAATTGGGAAAACAGCTTAATTATATCTGATGGAGTTAAAACTATCAACTAGCAATTTCATTTCTGATAAAATATTTACTATATAGAAAGTTAAGCATATATACAACCAGATACATGTACAAGAATATTTATTATAACGACACTTGTAATAGCTAAAGCCTGGAAATCATCAAAACTATCACAAGACAAATAAACACATATATTGCAGAATATTCATTTAATGGACTACTATACAAAAATACAAATATTAAATCAATTGAAGCATGCATAAAATAAAAATTGTTGCATAAAAAAGTAAGGAGCAAAAGAATATCTGCTATATAATTCCATGTATAAAAATATGAGTTTGCAAATATTTTCAAAGAACTTTAGCAGAGTTCAAAACAAGGAAGAATTAGAAAATTTAGAATGATTTTTAAATGTTTTACTTCTCTATGAAACACAATGACACTAATTTTTAGTTATTTGAGGCTTTGAAAGGTCAAATTTACTAACATCTTGTATCAGTCAAACCAAAGCAAGCCACTTCAGATTTACAAGGAAAATGATTTCAATGACACAATGTTGCAAATGTCTTTAAACTTCTCTGTATCTACATCTACACTTATATATACCTATGATAGAGAAATATAGAACAATGCCTGTAAGTGGCAGGTAAAAATGACAGATTAAGAACCATGAAACTAGCTAATCTTTCATACTTACCCCCATTTAGTACCAGGATCTAGAACAATTCCTACAGGGAAATATGCATTTAAAAATTATTATTGTGCATGTATTAAATTTTTCATTGTGAAATAATAATACCAAGGGCAGTGCATAAGTAAATGAATGCATGAAATGTAAATGTATCGTTAAAAAAACATTGCAAACACTCATGTAACATTTTCAAGTTACTTGGAACATGGATTAAATAAAAAATGCTGAGTAACAGAAGCAAGGATCAAAAGAATACATGGTCTACAAATCTCCAAATATTAGAACATTGTCAGTATAGTGATGTGATGGAAACAGGAAGTTCATTAACTTAGGAAGTTCAGATTTACTAAAAGTGCATTTCTAAATACACATAGTTCTTTTGCTATGTTATACCACTGACTAAGACATATCATTTTTTAAGCGCTCAGTTTTGTTTTGAAATAAAAAATTTATTTTCCATGGAAATGTAAAGATACGTTCCATTAAGTCACGTAGGAATCACTACAGGATTTCAGGACTTTTCAACTTTGCAGCATCGTCAGTTTACATGCCTACAGGCTTTATGATGTGATACACTCCATTAACATTTAAAAGCTGTCAATTTGCCTTGACTTTGAAGGACTTGGCCCCCTGGCAAAATGAAGCTAGTTCCTTTGGTTTAGTTGTTTATCATTGCATAGAACCAAATGTTATTAAAATAATGGGGTGGGATTTTAGTCATTTTAATATGTACTCATAAGATTTTATAATTATTTTTGAAATAGTCAATTATTTCATTATTTTAGGCTCATTTCAAGGAAAAAAAAAAGTAAAAAATGTAAAATCTTGCCCATTAATGTAGAGTTACAGGACATATTGATTAGCAACAAATCTTGTGAAAAGCATGGGGAAAAAAAAAGCTGCAAAAACTACATTTTTACCATTAAGGAAATTGCACTCAAAATGCATGTAAAAGTAATTATGTGTTTAATCAATAATGGTGCTCTGATTTTACTAAAGAGCTCTATATTTTAGTAGAAACATCTTAATTGGTAATGGAGAAAGGAATGTTTGTCTCTGCCAATAATAAAATGCAACTGGATTGCATCTAATATTTTTTGTTGTGGTGGTTTAGGAAGGAATATTTGCATCTTCACAATGGAGAATATCAACAAATGAAAGATAGATATACACACATACACATATGTATTTAATTTTTTTCATTATTAGAGTAATTGTATGATAGAGCAATTATGTCTAAAATATAGTATTCTCATATACCACTCTATTATTAATATCTTGCATTGGTGTTAACATTTGTTTACGATTTTTACAATTTGTTTGCAAATGTTAATATTTGTTAAAATTAGTCATAGCACATTTTTATAATCATACTATTAATTATAGTTGATGGTTTAAATTAGAATTCACTGAATAGTGCAATTTAATGGATCTTTTAAAATTTCATTCTATTACCATATATACAGCATAACATTGGCCCTTTTAACCATATTCAGATATATTTTTCAGTGCTGTTAATTACACTCCCAGTGTTCTACTATCATCACTACCTCTAATACTAAGACATTTCTGTTATTCTAGATAAGAACCCTGTACATTTTAGGCCTTAACTTGCCATTCCCTATCTCTACCCTGTCCCTCCATAATTTATATTCTAGATTCTGACTCTATGAGTTTGCTTATTCTAATTATTTCAGTAAGGTCATAAAATATCTGTCCTTTTGTATCTGGCTTATTTTATTCAACAAGATGACTTCAAAGTTTATGGATGAACCTTGTTTGTTCATCCATGTTGTTGCATCTATCAGCGCTTCATACTTTTTTTTACAAGTGAATTGATAGTCTATTGTTTGTATATGCCACATTTTGTTTTTCTATTCGTTGGTTGATAGACCTAGCTTTTATTTTTTGGCAAATTTGAATAATGCCACTATGAACATTGCTGTGCAAATATGTGTGCCAGTCCCTGCTTTCAGTTCTTTTGGGTATATATCAAGTAGTGGGATTGCCTTAACTGCCTTTGACAGCACCTGCACCAGTTTACATTGCCACCATCAAAGAATTGGTGCTCCCATATCTCCATATCCTGTCCAATACTTGTAATTTTCCACTTTTTTAAGCTTTTTGACTGGGTGTGAAATGGGATCTCATTGTGGTCTTGATTTGCATTTCCGTAATTGCTAATGATATTGAGTATCTTTTCAGGTACTTTCTGACCATTTGTATATCATCTTTGGAGAGATGCCTATTAAAGCCTTTTGCCCATGTTTTAAATTTTTTTTTTTTTTTTTTTACCTTTTGCCTTTTGGTTACTGAGTTGAAGTACTTCCAATCCATGAACATGGAATATCTTCTATTTATTTAGGTCTTCTTTGATTTAATTTAGCAATGCTTTGTAGTTTTCTATTGTGTACATCCTTTATATCCTTGCTTAGATTTATTCCTAGGTACTTGATTCTTGTAGTTGCTATTATAAATGGAATTTTTTCTCGATTTCTTCTTCTAATTGTCCAATACATTATTGGTTTTTGGGTGGTGAACTTGTACCCCACAAGTTCAGTTGAAGTCATTTATTAGATATAGGAGTTTTCTTGTGGATTTTAAAGGATTTTCTGCATATAGGAACATGTCATCTCCAAACAGGGTAAGTTTTACTTATCCCTTTCCAAGTCTGATGTTTTTTATTTATTTTTCCTGTCTAATTTGCTCTGGCAAGAACTTTCAGTACAAAACTGAGTAATAGTCTTGACAGTAGGTATCCTTGTCTTGTTTCTTATATTAGTTGGAATGTTTTCTGTCTTTCACCATCAAGAAGGATGTAAGCTGTGGGCTTTTCATATATACCTTATAACTTGTTGAGGAAGTTTCCTTCTGTTCCTAGTGCTCTAAGTGTTTTAATCAATAACGGGTGCTGGATTTTGTCAAATGCCTTGTCTGTATCAATTGAGATGATCATGTGATTTTTTCCCTTCATTCTATTAATATGTTGTATAATCTTACTTGATTTTCTTATGTTGAGCCAACCTTGCATACCAGGGATAAATCCTACTTGATCATGGTGTATAATTCTTTCAATGTGCTGTTGGATTTGGCTTGAAAGCATTTTGTTCAGGATTTTTGCACCTACATACATAAAAGATATTGGGTCCGAAGTTCTGTATTCTTGTGGGATGAGGGTTATTTTGGCCTTGTAGAATGAATCATGGTGCATTCCCTTCTCTTCAATTTGTTGGCAGAGTTTGAGCAGAATTAGAATTCTTCTTGGAATGTTTGGTAAAATTCACTGTGAAGCCAACTGTCCTGGGATTTTCTTGTTGGAAGGTTTTTAATGACCAGTTCAGTCTCTTTGGTAGTACTTGGTTTGTTGAGATAGTCTATTTCTGCTTGAGTCAGTGCAAGTAATTTGTGTATTTCTAATAATTTGCCCATTTCATCTAGGCTACCTAAGTTTTTGGTGTACCATTGTGCACAGTACCCTGCTATAGTCCTTTTTATTACAGTGAGGTGGGTAGTAATGATTCCCTTTCCATTTCTGATTTCTTTACTTATATGCTTTCTCTATTTTTCTTTGTCAGTCTAGCTAAATGCTTGTCAATTTTGTTGATCTTTTCTAAGAAGCAACTTTTGGTCTTTTTGGTTTTCTCTATTGATTTTTTTGTTTTTTATTTCATTTTCTCCACTAATCGTTGTTATTTCATTCCTTCTGCTTGCTTTGGGTTTAGATTGTTCTTCTATCTCTAGTTCTTCCACTTTTGAGGTTAGGTCTCTGATTTGAAGTCTTTCTTCTTTTTTTGAGGGGGTGTGCATGGTCTGGGAAATGAACTTTCTTCTTTATTAATGTAAGCATTTAGAGCTATAAATTTGCCTCTCAGCCCTACCTTGCTACACCCCTTAAGTCTCAGTAGATCGTATTTTCCTTTTCATTCTCCTTGAGATATTTCATACTTTCACTTTCAATTTTCTCTTTCATCCATTGGTTATTTAAGAGAATGCTGTTTATTTCCACATATTTGCAAATTTTCTATTTATGCTTTGCTATTGATTTCTAGCATCATTCTGGCAGTGGCCAGAGAAGATGCAATGTATAATTTTAATATTTGTTAATTTATTGTGACTTATTTTGTGACCTAACACATGGTCTATCCTCAAGAATGACCCTCATTCACTCAAAAAAGAATGTATGTCTTTTTTTTTTTTACATGAGCAGGCACCAGGAATCGAACCCGGGTCCTCGGGCATGGCAGGCAAGCACTCTTACCTGCTGAGCCACCTTGGCCCACCCAGAATGTATGTTTTATTGTTTTTGGGTGAATTGTTCTATACATGTTGGTTAGGTCTAGTTGGTTTAAAGTATTGTTCAAGTATTTCCTTTCTTACTGATCTGACTAGATGCTCTATGGATTATTGAACGTGGTGCATTAAAGTTCCCACCCTAAATGTAAATCCAACAATTTACCCTTTCAAATATGTCAATATTTGCTTTACATACTTTAGGGCTATACATCTTCTTGTTGAATTGACTTCCTTATCAGTATATAATGACCATCTTTTCTTTCATAACTGTTTTTTACTTAAAATTCTATTTTATCTGATATTAATGTAACTTCCTCAGCTCTCTTTCAGCTACTATTTTGGCATATATTTTTCCATCCTTTTTACCACTTGTATTTTTGAATTTAAGGTGACTCTCTTGTGGGCAGTATATAGTTGGTTTATGACTTTATCCATTTTGTCAGTCTCTGCGTTGTGATTTGAAGAGTTTAATCCATTTATATTTAAAGTCCCTACTGACAATGCAGGATTTTCTTCTGCCTTTGGTTATTTCACCTTTGGAAGATTTGTGACTTTTTTTCCTTCAATTCTTCTGTTAATGTCTACATTTATACTCATTTGAGTTTGGTGTTTTTTTTTTTTTTGCATTATACCATATTGAATACCTTCTCTTTTCTATCTGGATATATTCTTCACATATTTCCTTTGTGTTTACTATGGGGTTAATATTTAATATCTATACATATATAACAATAATATTTGGCCCAATACCAACTTGACTTCAATAGCATATACATATTTTTTCCTATATCCCTCCTTCCCCATATTTTTTGTACTTGTTATCACTTATATCTTTGCCCATTATGTGCCCCAAAATTGATTTATCATCATTTTTTATGCATTTGAATTTTAGCAGCTATAGGAAGGAAGAAGTGGAATTACATACTAAACAATATAATACAAGAGTACTGCTATTTATAATTACACATATGGTGACTTTTACCAGAGATCTTTATTTCTTTATGCCCATTTGAATAAAGTGTCCTTTGTTTTCAGTCTGGAGAACTCCTTTTAACATTGTTTTTAGGGCAGGTCTACTGGTGATCACCCTCAGCTTTGAGCTATCTGGGAATGTCTTAATCTCTCCCTCATTTTTTAAAACATGTTTTAATTGTGAACTATAACTTATATACAAAAAAGCAATATATTTCATAGTACATTGTAACAAGTAGCTATAGAAGAAATTTCAGGGTTTGGTATAGGTTACAATTCCACAGTTTTAGGTTTTTCCTTCTAGCTGCTCCAAGACACAGGACACTGAAATATCATTATAATGACTCTGCAGTCATACTCATTTATTAAATCCCATTTACTCTGTTATAAGCTCTTTGCTTTTTCTGTGATTCAGACTGCCCCTCTGAAATTTATCTGGCCTAGGAACCCATCTGGCAATTGTAGGTTTCTAGAAAGTAATCATATTGCATGGACATTTTGTAGAATCTCAGGTAGAGCCCTAGGTGTTCTTCAGAGTTGGCAGAAATGGTTTTGGTCGGGTTTTGGAAAACCATGGTAAATAGCAACATCTAGCTGAAACTTGTGTAAAGTAGCCCCCAGAATTGCCTCTTGACTCTATTTGAACTCTCTCAGCCACTGACACCTTGTTCTGCTACAATTCTTGTGCTGCTTTGAAATGTGTTAATCTTAATCCAATTTTGAGGAGGCAGCAGTTTCTTTTAAACCTTATTTGGCACTGTATGCTGGAAACTTGATTAGATTATTTCCACAGAGATGTGACACACCCAATTGTGGATATTAACTTGAATAGAGGGAGATGTGACTCTACCTATTCAGATGAGTCTTGATTAGTTTGCTGGAATCCTTTAAAGGAAGCATGCATTTTTAAAAAGAGCAATGAAGAAAAGATTCCATGCTACCGGAGACCTTTGGAGATGAGGAAGGAAAATGCCCCTGGGGGAGCTTCATGAAACAAGAAGACTGAAGAGAAAGCTAGCAGAAGTTGTCGCCATGTTTGCCATGTGCGTTTCCAGTTGAGAGAGAAACTCTGAACTTCATTGCCCTTCTTGAGTGAAAGTTACCTCTTGTTGGTGCCTTAATTTGGACATTTTTACAGTCTTAGAACTGTAAACTAACAACTTATTAAATTTCCCCTTTCTACAAGCCATTCCATTTCTGTTATACTGTGTTCCGGCAGTTAGCAAACCAGAACGATTCTTTTCCTCCTTTTGGTCAGGAAGGCATCGATGATCCCATGGTACCAGGGCCAGGCTCATCCCTGGGGTCATATTCCAGGCAGAATTTTATCCCTGGATATCATGTCTCATGTAAGGAGGAAGGTAATGATTTTACTTGCATAGTTGGGGTTAGAGAGAGGCCACATATGAGCCACAAAAGAGGTCCTCTGGAAATAACTCTTAACCATAACTGTAGGTAGGCTTAGCTTCTCTGTTACCTAAATAAGCTTAATGAGAGCAAGCCTCAAGATCAAGGACTTCACCTATTGACTTGGGAGCTGCTAATGTTTGGGACAGTATCAGGGGTTTCTCCAGTGGTAAAGCGTGATAGTTCCATGTTTTTCTCTTGTCCTTCAAGGGATTTTGCCAATACTTATCAATTTATCTGCTCAACATACTCTTGGATGTATCTGGGCATTACATTAAGCTATACAGAATTATAAGCCTTCATTTCCTTTCTGGGCTCCATGTTTTGGGGTTGTTTAAATGAGCATCCAGACAAGTTGAGTTAGATTATGTGCTACAAAAAAAAAAAAAAAAAAAAAGATTGGTTTGGAACAAAATAAACCTCTCTTCCTTCGGTTTCATTGAGTAAGTGAAGTTCTAAAATACGATGTCCTCCTTAACTCTGTATTCTGTTTTACTTAGTCTCAACCCTGTCGGCTTCGTTTTTACCTCTAATTGAAACCAGATCTCTTTTTCAGTTTCTTTAACAGTGTTGTAAGTGTCAGTGTTGATCTGCCAAGCTCCTACTCTGAGTCTTCACACAGGTACCCAAAGTTACAAAGAAATACCAGGTTATACACATATAGAACAGCTTCTCAAAATCTAGAAATACATTTACAACTGCAGATTAAATGTGACTACTATAAGAGTTTACAATCTAGGTCACAATTTTCTTGTAAGTAATTTTCTAAAAGAAACCATATAATATTTACTTTTTTGTTTCTCTCTTATTTTGAATTGCAAAATGTCCCCCTCCAGGTTCATTTACCTTGTTGCATGTCTCACAACTTCTATCCTTTCTGAAGCTGCACAATATTCGAACATATGTGTATACCACAGCTCACCATGGTAAACTGATACACTACTTCTCAGTCTGTGTATCCTTCAGCCACCTCCATCCATTGGGCAGCACATATAATATCCAAAGTCAGTGGTCCATGCCTCACATTATCCTCACTTAGTTGTGGACAGTCAGCACTCTCAATTTTAGATAATTTTCATTGCTCCCAAGAAAAAACCAGTCAATAAGCACACCCTCACCAAATAGAAATCTAAACCTCCCCTTAACTCTTGTCCTCCCCTCCCAATTATTTACCCTTGGTATTGCTGTGGTACTGTTGATATCTTCCTGCTAAACATAGACCATAGAATTGAATAGCAGTTTCCCCAATATTATTTACTCTTTGTATAAGACACTCTTGCTCATTTGTGAAAGGAAGTCTCACCAGATATAAAATTCTTGTATCGTCTTGTCTCAGTGATTCTGATGCTTGAGCAGCACTCAAGCTAATCAGAACTCGGTCCTATGTAACTCCTTGCTATAATCTTGCAGCTTTGAAAACTCTCTCCGTATCTTTTGCATTTGAGAGTGTGATCAATATATGATGGACTGTATTTTTCTTTATGCTTATCTTTTTTGGTGCTCTCTGGGCTTCTTGGATATGCAGATTTATGTCTTTTGCTAAGTTTGGTAAGTTCTCTGCCGTAATTTCTTTGAATATTCCTTCTTACTATTTTTATCTTTTTCTCTTTCTGGCACTTCCATAAAGCATATATTTGTATGTCTGATGGTGTCCCAGAGGCATCTTAGGCTATTTTGGCTTTTTACAGTACTTTTTTTTTCCTTTCTGCTCTTAAGTCTGAGTCACTTCAAATACTTTATCTTTGAATTCACTGATGGTTTCCTCTGTTGACACGCTCCTGGGAATTTCTCATTTCTGGTACTGTGGTCTTCAACCCCTGTAGCTCTGTTTGATGCCTTTTTAAACTTTCTATCTATTTGTTAAATTTCTCATATTGCTCACTCATTGTTTTCTGAATATCTTTCAGTTCTTTCCCTGTGTTTTCCTTCATTTCTTTGAACACTTTTAAGATCTTTTTTTAAAAGTTTTGTTTGGATTTCCATATTCTAGTCTTCTTCATTGGTGTTATCTGAATTACCTGAATTGCATAAGCCATCATTTTTTGTTTATGTGCTTTTTCTATACTCTTTTGTTGATCGTTGTACATTTTAATACTTTAAAATACTAACTCTGGAGTTTATTCCCTGAGATATATGTGTTTTGACTTTTTACAGCTGGTGATGACAGAGATTTTCTTGTTATTCAGCCCTCGTATCAAGAGATATGCAGCGTGAAGTGTCCTCCCTGCCTGGTTATGAGCTTGTGCTTGCTAGTGGTTTTGGTATTCTCTCTCTCATTGATAGGAGTTTGGTTGTCCCCTCCAGTTCCAGGAAACAAACCTTCTACTGGGAGTTTATACCAGGCAAGCCTTTGCCACTATAGTCTCTTATGCTTCTTTCTTTTTCTCATGCTGCTTTTGCATGGAGGGCAAATTTTTAAGGAGGAGTATGCCAGGGAGCATCTTCCGAAGTCAGTATTTCTCTGCCAAAACTTGGTCAGGACCCACAAAGTGGGCACAGTTTGGCTTCAAATGACACTGGGGAGAGGATCAGGAAGGGCATCAAGAATTTCTTCTATGGCTTCTCAGAGCTGAGTTTTCTTGATCTGCCAAGCGAATGCAATCCTTCCACTAACTGTCCCACACATCCTCAGGAAGCATGGTATCTTTAATTCTCCTTTGCCTCCGCCTTTATCCGTGGTGTGTTGGGACAATGGCAACCCTTAAAGCCAGGCCTCCAGCCATCTGAAGTTGCTAATCAAAAGCTATGATCAGCAATTAGCAAAGCCACCATGGGTCTTAGGTAAGAGGATTTTTATACCTCTCTCTGTTACAAGCAAACTAGCCGGGGGCCGGACCCCATGATGTCCTGCCATGAGAGTAGGGAATGTGTGCTGACAGCTGCCTCAGAGATGGAAATTTACTGTTCTCCACTGTAATTTGCCAACCTCTTTCCTCCTGCTCTTTCCTGGATGCTGTACAATGTCCTACTGGCATCCAGAGCTTTAAAATAATTATTTCAGATAATACCTACCTGTTTAATAGTTGTTCTGATGAGAGGACTGGATAAGAAAGCTTCTTCCTCTACCATCTTCTCACAAACCTTCTTTATATTTAATTTTATTGACTTACCAATTTTGCCAAGGAGAGGACGAATATAGGCAACACATTCCCAAATCCACCCGAATTCTACACTAATCAGTGACTCCTAAGCCTCACCTCTCTGCATAAAGAGCATGTACATAGTAAGAATTTACAGACTTACAAAAATTTGGTTCATTTCACTTGAAAAGAATCTGAATGAAGATTGATTCTGAAATCACTTTATGCCTCTGGTGTGATACCAAATCTGGTGGAAATTTAAGATGGTAGAAATTACTGCATTAATTTTGTTTTAGGTACAGTGGCGTATGCACTAGATTTGAAGTCATGCAACCTGGATTTCAGTACCTACTCTATGATTTACTGGCTGCTTGACTTTGAAGAAATCATAATTTTTCTCTAAATTTAAGAGAGTGGAAATAGAATTACTGTGAAGTTTAAATGAGACAGTGTATCTGAAAATATAATGTTAATTCTAAAGTTCTATATAAATATAAAGTTCAATTAATAATACTGTGCCTAGGAATTTCATAGCTCAGCAATGCACAAACTGGTAAATATGGAAATTAAGGATTTTTTTTTCCAACAAAACCTATCCTGAGATTTTCTCCCAGATCTGCTTAGTCAGGTAGGAGCCATGGTTTTGTATTTTAACAAGGACAGGTGATATTTTTCAGCTACCCATGTCCCAGTTGGAGAACAGAGCTCTTCTGATAAAAGTTGTTTAGTTTTAAGTGTGTATCTTACAAATACCATACAGTTAGCAGAGATGAGGATTGTTCTAGTTGGCAAAGCTGCTCAAAGCAGATACCATGGAAGGAGTTGGCTTCAACAAAGATAGTTTATTAACTTAGAGGCTTACAGTTTTTGAGGCTGAGAAAAATGTCCAAATAAAGTTATCAGCAGGTGATATGTTCTTTCCAAATTGGCTGTCAGTGATCCTGGACTCGACTGTCACATGGCAAGGCACATAGTGCCATATGCTGGTCTCCCTTTTTCTTCTGGATTTCATTGTTTTCAGTTTCTTGCTTCTGTGGCTTTCTACCTTCCTCTGAATTTCATCCCCTTATAAAGGACACAAGTAGAGGACTAACACCGACCCTGAATGAGATGGGTCACATCTTAATTTAAGATCCTACTCACCAAAAGGGCCTACTTACGATGGGTCCACACACATGCCGAGGAATGGATTAACTTTATAAACACACTTTTCTGAGGTACAATACAGCTTTAAACCACCTCATTCCACCCTTTGGACCTCAAAAAAACACAATATTTCCATACGTAAAATACATTAAATCCATCACAGTATCCCAAAGGCCCTAAATAACTTCAGTAAAATTATTAAGGACAAAGTTTCATTAATATCAGTTTTGGTGTGATCTGTCAAGGGCAACAATTCCCACCAGTCCTTGAATCTGTGAAACCTAGAGAACAAGTTATGTGCTTCTTATTTACAGTGGAGGGATAGGCATAGGATAAACACTCCCATCCCCACAGGAAGAATTAGCAGGAAAACAGACGTCATGGGCCCCAAACAATTCTGAAACTCTCAATGGCATATTCTATTAGATTTCAAGTTCTGAAAGTCGTTGGTGGAATGATGCTTTCTCCTCCAGAGTGGACACAGTGGCAACCTTACCTCTGCAAGTGACCATGCTCTCCCTGAATACTGGGTTGAAGGCCTCAACATCTTCATGCACTTGAGTGGCAGCCAGACTCCACCCTTGTCAAGCATTGGGATAGCAGCCAGACTCAAGGCTCGACTTTTTTCAAATATTAGGGTGGTGGTCAAGTTTCTCAGGCATCTGAGAGAACTGGGGTGGTAACACACTTCCTGAAAAATGGGACTGAAGGTCTGCACACTCCAAGCTTCAGGTCATACTCACTCTTCCCACACATATAGGTGGGTCCACTCTCTTGGCCTAAGAAGATGTCTTTGGTCCAGATCTCAACTTATATAGGTCTGATTTTGAAATATTTTTTCCTTCAATCTGTCCCTTTTAGTCCAGGCTGGCAGTGGTTCTGTTCATACAAGTCTAAGAAAACTTTGTCAGTTTTGCATGTTGTAAACAGGGTTCTAAACCCATCAGGCAGTAGAGCCTTCCATAAATCCTTTATGGACAACCACACTTCTAATCCTTATTTTCCTTGAAATGACTGACTGGTTCCATGTTCCATTAAACCCTCACATGGAGCACTAGTCTCCAGAGGCTCAGAAATTCCCAAACCATCAATTTCCGGTTTCTTTGTGCCTAAGAGTTAAATTTTCAGTTTATCCCTTTACTTTCACATTTTACTATAAGCTGCAAAGAGAAGCCAGACTGCACTTTCTATATTTAGTTTGGACATCTTCTCAGCTAAATATACAAGCTCATCACTTCCAAATTTTGCCCTCTATTCAATATCAGTACTCAATTTTGTCAAGTTCTCTGCCAGTTTAAAACAAGAATTGCGTTTATTCTAGTTTATAATTGGCATATTTATCATTTCTGTATAAGGCCTCATCATAAGAATCTTTAGCATCTATAATTCTACCAACAGTCTCTTCAAAGCAATATAGGCCTTTTCTATCAAGCACCTTATAATTCTTCCCACCTCTACTCATTAACTAATTACAAGATCTTTTTAATATTTTTGATATTGCAACAGCAGCACCCCACTTTTCTGATACCAATATCTGTTCTAGACTGTCTCCATCTTGGAGATTTCAAAAAATAAATGAATTTGAAGTATCATTATTGTTTTCTTTGAATGTTTTTACTGTGTGATATGTATCATTTTAAATTTATCTACTATGGTGTTTGGATCCAACTTAAAAGGATATTGATATTTAATATTTTTTCTTTTAAAAACATTTCCCAAGAGCCAGCAACATAATTCTTGAGACCCAGAGCAAATTGAAAATGTGGGGTCCTCTGTTCAAAAAGCAGAGAAAAGTGACATTAATGTACTATATCGTAAAGAATTTGCCTTTTAAAGTATGTATTTCCTATAAAACATAATAGATGTAGTAGTGACACATGAATTACAAAATAAACTTTATAAATTGCAAACATTAATATTTTGGTGTCATAATTATATGCATGTAACACAGAAAATAAGAATTCCTTAATGTGATAATTGATTGGAAGATTTTTCTGACTTGCATATTTATTTATGAGATCATCAAATATTTACTTATTGCAACTTCATTTTCAATTGACATAATTGAAAGTTGACTTTAATTATTCTTAGAAAATACTTGATTATAAATGAATCATGATAATTTTTAATTTTCAGGAAGATCTTTGTGATGACGCAATTATCTGTTGATAATATTTTATAATTTGTAACAGTGAGATAAATTTAAGATTCATCACTTTCTTTTCTAACTTTTTTTTGTGAAATATAACATATATACACATGTTCTAGTTTGCTAGCTGCTGGAATGCAACACACCAGAGACGGATTGGCTTTTAATAAAAGGGGATTTATGTCATTAGTGCTTCAGCAGAAAGGCAGCTAACTTTCAACTCAGGTTCTTTCTTACATGGGAAGGCACAGGCTGATCTCTGCTGGCCTTCTCTCCAGGCCTCTGGGTTCCAACAACTTTCTCTGGGGTGATTTCTTTCTTCATCTCCAAGGGCCTGGGCTGAGCTGCAAGTGCTGAGATGAGGTATGCTGAGCTGCTTGGGCTGTGTTAGGTTTAACTCTCTCATTTAAGCACCAGCCAATTAAATCAAACATCATTGATTACAGCAGGCACGCCTCACTGACTGCAGATGTAATGAGCAACAGATGAGGTTCACGTACCTTTGGCTCATGTCCACAACAACAGAACTAGGCACCTTCACCTGGCCAAGTTGACAACTGGATCTAACTGTCACAACCCAAAAGTAATAAATTTCAAAGTAAGTTCTAACAAGTAGTTATAGAACAGATTTCAGAGTTTGGTCCGGGTTACAGTTCCACAATTTTAGATTTTTCCTTCTAGATGCTCCAAGACACTGGAGGCTAAAAGAAATATTAATATAATGATTCAGCAATCATACTCATTTGTTAATTCCTATCTTCTCTTTTATAATTCCTCCTTCACCTTTGATCTTTTCTCCTAATCTTTAGGGGTATTTGGGCTATGCCCATTCTAATTTTTCATGTTGAAAAGGGCTGTTGATAATGTAGAAGGGGGGTTGGAACAAGCTGATGTTCTGGAGAGGCTGACCCCCTGGGTTTCATGACTTCTCTGGCCTTGGACCCCCCCTTGGAGGTTTTAGGTTTATTGAAAGTGATCATAGTGCATGGACATTTTATAGAATCTCAGATAAAGTCCTATGGTGTTCTTTATGCTTGGCAGGAATGATTTTGGTTGGGTTTGGCAAACCATGGTAAATAGCAATAGCTAGCTGATGTTTGTGCAATAGTAGCCTCTTGGCTCTATTTGAAGTCTCTCAGCTACAGATACCTTATTTTGTTACAAGTTTTTTTCCACCTTTTGGTCAGGAATATATTGTCGATCCCACAGTGCCAGGGCCAGGCTCATCCCTGAAATTCATATCCCACATTGCCAGGGAGACTTTCATCCCTGAATGTCATGTCCCATGTAGGGGGAGGGCAATGATTTCACTTTCAGAGTTGGGCTTAGAAAGAGTGAGGCCACATCTGAGAAACAAAAGAGGCCCTCTAGAAGTGACTCTTAGGCATAACTATAGGTAGGCTTAGCTTCTCTGTTACATAGATATTTATATTTGTAGTGTTAATCGATGGGATAGATGGCTCTGTACAACCCCTTTCAATCATGTTCACCTTCAAGACAGCAGTATTACTTATAGGTCCACTAATGTATTGCCTACACTTCTATCCATTCCCTTACATTTAAGTTCAACCTTTATTAGTTAACCATTCACCCATCTCTAGCTTCTGTGTATCTCTTAATCCTCTATATTCTGTATTATAAGACTCTGAGTTTACCAACGTCATAAAAATGAAATCATACAGTATCTATCCTTTCATGTCTGGCTTATTTCACTCAGCACTATATCCTCATAGTTTATCCATGTTGTCATATACTCCAGGACCTAATTTTGTCTTACTGTTGCATAATATTCCATGATATGTATATACCACATTTTGTTTATCCACTAGTCTGTTGATGGACACTTGTATTGTTCCATCTTTTGGCGATTGTGAATAATGCTGCTCTGACCATTGGTGTGCAAGTGTCTGTTTGTATCACTGCTTTCACCACTTCTGAGTGTATACCAAATAGTGGCATGCAGGGTAATAGGGCAACTCGATATTTATTTTTCTAAGAAACCACCAAACTGTCTTCTATAGCTGTACTGTTATACATTCCATCCAGCAGTGCATAATGTTCCAATTTATCCACATCCTCTGTGACATTTGTTTAATATTAACCATTCTTATAGATTTGGGGTGATATCTCATTGCTGTATTAATCTGCATTTCCCTTATAGGTAATGAAAATGAATATCTCTTCATGTGCTTCTTGGCCATCTGCATTTGTTCTTTGGAAAAATATCTATCTCTTTAGCTTATTTTATAATTAGGTTGTTTGTTCTTTTGTTGTTGAGTTGTATGATTTCTTTACATATACAGGATATCAAATCTTTATATGATAAGTGATCTCTAAATATTTCTTTCCACTATGTTGGCTGCCTCTTCACCTTTATGACAGAGTATTTTGAGGTTTAGAAGCATTTGATTTTGAGGAGTGCCCATTTATCTGTTTTTTCTTTCATTGCTTACTATTTGGGTGTAAATTTTACAAAGAAATCTCTTGGTACTAGGTCTTGAAGATGTTTCCCTATATTTTCTTCTAGGAATTTCATTGTACTGGCTCTTATACTTAGGTGCTTAATCCACTCTGAGTTAATTTTTGTATAGGGTGTATGGTAAGCATCCTCTTTCATTTTTTGTCTATCGATATCCAATTCTCCCATGCCCATTTATTGAAAATACCATTCTGTCCCAGTTGAGTGGATTTGAGGATCTTGTCAAAGATCTGTTATCCATATATTTGGTGGTCTATTTATGCACTCTCAGTTCAATTCCATTGGTCAATACTTCTATCTTTGTGCCAGTACTATGCTGTTTTGACACTGTGGGTTATAATAAGCTTTAAAATCAGAAAGTGTTAATCCTCCCATTTCATTCTTCTTTTAAAGGATATTTTTAGCTATTCAAGCTCTCTTTCCCTTCCAAATGAATTTGATAATTAGCTTTTCCAAGTCTTCAAAGTGGGTTGTTGGAATTTTTATTGATATTGCATTAAATCTCTAGATCAATTTTGGTAAAATTGACATCATCACAACATCTAACCTTGCTATCCATGAATAGGGAATGTCTTTCTACTGATTTAAATTTTCTTTGATTACTTTTAGCAGTGTTATGCAGTTTTCTATGTACGGGTCCATTACATCCCTGGCTAACTTTATACCTATATACTTTATTCTTTTAGTTGCTATTTTGAATGGAATTTTTTCCTTAATTGTATCCTGAGGTCATTGTTTGCGTACAGAAACATAACTGACTTTTGAATAACAACCTTATATCCCCCCACTTTGTTGAATTTGTTTGTTAGCTCAAGAAATTTTGTCATAGATTCCTCAGGATTTTCCAAATATAGTAGCATGTCATCTGCAAATAATGAAAGTTTTACTTCTTCCTTTCTGATTTGGATGTCTTTTATTTCTTTTTCCTGCCTGATTACTCTAGCTAGAACTTCTAGTATAATGTTAGAATAGTAGTGGTGACAGAGGGGATCCTTGTCTCATTTCTGATCTTAGAGGGAAGGCTTTCAGTCTCTGACCATTGAGTGTGATGCTGGCTATATGCTTTTCATATATTCCCTTTATCATATTGAGGAAGTTTACTTCAATTCCTAACTTCTAAAATGTTTTTATCAGAAAAGGATGCTGAACTTTATTGACTGCTTTTTCAGCATCAATCAAGATGACCATGTGATTTTTCTCTTTCAATTTGTTAATGTGCTGCACTACATTAATTGATTTTTTTGTGTTGAACCACCCTTTCATTCTTGAAATAAACCCCACTTGATCATGGTGTATGATTGTTTTAATGTGTCATTGGATTAAATTTGCTAGTATTTTGTTGAGAAATTTTGCACTTATATTCATTAGGGAGAATGGCCTGTAGCTTTCTTTTCTCTTATCATCCCGGTTTTGGTATTAGAGTGATGTCATCTTCATAAAATGAGTTAGGCGGTGTTCCTTTTCCCTCAGTTTTTTAGAAGAGTTTGAACAGGATTGGTATTGGTTCTTTTCGGAATGCTTAATAAAATTCCCCTGCGAACCCATCTGGCCCTGGGCTTTTCTTTAGGAAAATTTTTGATGAGTGACTGAATCTCTTTACTTGTGACTGGTTTGTTGAAATCTCTTTATTCTCAAGTCAGTTTAACTTGCTCATGTGTTTCTAGGAATTTGTCCATTTCATCTTAAGTTGTCTAGTTTGTTGGGTATAGTTTTTCATAGTATCCTCGTGATTTTGTTTTTCTTCAGGGTTGGTGGTAAGAATGCCCCCTTTCATTTCTAATTTTGTTTACTTGCATCTTCTCCTTCTTTTCTTTAGGGATCCATCAATTTATTGATATTCTCAAAGAACCTACTTTTGGTTTTATTGATTCTTTCTATTGTTCTCCAAATCATTTACTTTGGCTTTAATCTTTATTTCTTTTCTTCTGTTTGCTTTAGGGTTAGGTTTCTGTTCTTTCTCTAGTGCCTCTAGGTGAGCAGTTAAGTCCTTGATTTTTGCCCTTTCTTCTTCATCATCATCTTCTTTTTTTCATTGCATGGACAGGCACCAGGAAATGAACCCAGGTCTCCAGCATGGCAAGCAAGAACTCTGCCACTGAGCCACCATTGCCCTCTTTCTTCTTTTTTAATATGTGCATTTAGGGCAATAAATATCCTTCTCAGCACTGCCTTCGCTGCATCCCATAAGTACTGATATGATATGTTTTATTCTCATTTTCAGTCATCTCCAGATATTTACAATTTCTCTAACAATTTCTTCTTTGGTTCACTGGCTGTTTAAGAATGCATTATTTAATCTCCATATATTTGTGGAAGTTACGTTTCTTTGGTGGTTATTGATTTCCAGTTTCATTCCATTGTGATTTGAAAAAGTGCTTTGAATAATTTCAATCTTTTTAAACTTATGAAGACCTGTTTTTCACCCCATCTTATGATCTATCCTGGAGAGTGTTCCATGAGCACTAGAGAAGAATGTATATCCTGGTGTTTTGGGGTGTAACAAACTATATATATGTCTGCTTGCTCTAATTAATTTATCAATTTTTTAAGTCCTCCATTTCCTTGTTGACCCTCTGGCTGCTTGTTCTATTTATAGAGGAGAGTTGTATATTGAAATCTCCCACTATTATTTTAGAAATGTCTATTGCTCCCTTCAGTTTTGCCAGCCTTTGCCTCATGTACTTTGGAGCTCCTTGATTAGGAGGAATAAACATTTATGATTTTTATTTCTTCTTGGTGTATTGTCCCTTTTATTAATATGTGGTGTTCTTCTATGATGTCTTTACATTTAAAGTGTACTTTGTTTGATATTATGTGCATTTATCCCTTTTTTCTTTTGTTTACAACTTTTTGGAACATCTTTTTCTATCCTCTCACTTTCAATCTCTTTGTGTCCTTGGGTCTAAGATGAGACACTTGTAAGCAGCATATAGCTGGATTATGTTTCTTAATCCATTCTGCCAATCTGTATCTTTTAATTGGTGAGTTTAGTCTATTAACATTCAAACTTATTACTATAAAAGCATTTCTTGAAACCACCATCTTATCTTTCGTATTTTATTTTCGAGATCTACATATCGTTTTCCCTCATCTTCTTTTTATCGTTTTCCTTCATTTTCCTTTATGTCATTTGCCAGCCCACTGAATTTATTTAGGAGAGTTGTATGAACATCTTTGATTAGTTATTCCAAAGTTTATGTCTCCTCCAGTGTCTTAATTTGGTCATTAAGTTGGATTATATGTGTCTGCATCTTCACATTCTTCGTGATTTTCTCTTGACTACAAGGCGTTTAATTATTAGATTTAATTTAGACATTGATTTCCTTCAGTTGTCTAAGATTTTGTGTTTGTTGGGTGAGCATGGGGCATAATGCAGTACTTGGGGCAGAATGTGGTGGCACAGTGGCAGGGTGTGGTGCAGGGTTGGGCCAGGAATGGAGGCAATGCTTTTGTGCCTTGGAGCATGAGGTGCAGGGCACAGGGTCATGGGGTTGGTGCAGGGGTGTGTGGTGGCCCAGGCATGCCTCGGAGCACAGAGGTCATGCACAGAAAGGGGGGCATGGAAGCAGAGCATGGAGAGGTGAACTGATGAGGCTGTGCAGGTGTGTGGGGCATATATATATATATATATATATATATATATATATATATATATATATGTATATTTATTTATTCATTTGTTTATTTTTTGGGTTTATTCTAACCTTTTATTTAAAAACTTGTTGCACAAACATTGTGGGGTTTCAAAGATAATTGTTGCTATAAGAAAAAAACGATTCAACAAGTTTTATTCTCAGAAATATGCATGTGCTGTTATGAGAAGTGTATAACTCTTAGCCATCTCTGTTGATAGGTGGATTCAATTACCAACCTTTTGAAAGGGAAAGCTGTAATGAGGGTCTTTGAACAAACCAAATACCTCACACCAGGTCGAGGATTACCAGGTAAGATTTAAGAAGTAACTGTTAGAGCCTGCCCATACAATAATAATAACAAATAACTGTGAGAAGCAGTTGGAAAACAAAAAGTGGCAGAGAATTCACGAAGCACAATCTTAGTATAAATTGGAAAATTCTAGTTGCTCTCTGAATATGACTTCTAGTTTGATCATTTTTTGAATATATTAAAAAACAAATATAGGATCTCTTAGATCTCCTAGAAGATTTGAATTCTTTAGTGCCTGTGGGGGTCATGCTGAATAGAAACAAGTTGAATGAAGAAACCTAAGCATTAAGTTGCTTTTGCTGGAATGAAGCATAATACCTACTCGGTTATGTTCCAGAGGCAAAGGGTAGGGGATTGGGGAATGGCATTGGCAGAAAGAACAGGATAGAACGCTGCCATTTTCTGACATCTGGCTTAGGATATTGAAAGTAAAAACAATTTTCGTCTGAATTTATGTCTCTGTTGAAACATTTGCAATAAAATAAAATTACAGCTTGACTTTTTAGAGTTAGCAAATTTTCTTTTATGATTTAACTAAAGAAATATATTTATTTTAAGGAATTGTCTCACATGATTGTGGTGGCTAGCAAGGCCAAATTCCCTAAGGTAGGGAAATTCCTGTAGGAGTGATGTTTAAATTTTGAGTCTAAATTTGTGAAGGAAAATCAGCAGGCTGGAAATTCTGATAAAAGTTGATATTGAGTCTTGAATTGAAAACCCATCGGGGAAGACGACAGGGTGGAAACTCAAAGAGTTTTGAAGTAGACTCTCTTTTTCTCTCCCAATTCTCAGTTCTTTGCCATTAAGACTGCCAACTGATTGGATGATGTCCACACACATTATTGAGGGTAGTTTTTATCTCCCGTCAACTATGTAGATACCAACCCCATCTACAAAATATTTCCACAGCAACATCTAGACTAGTATTTGGCCAAGCAACTGGACACCATAACCTAGACAAGTTGATATACACAATTAAACATCACTTCCTACCACCACTGCCCTAACACCGCCCTCAATCTCACTTTCCACCCCAGAAATTTTTAGCTGTTAACAGTTTTGTGCATCTTATCAGGCCCCCTTTTGCTTTTGTGTATGAATGTGGATGTACACTTTATTATTTCTTCTTCCTAGTATATGAAATAGCAAACTGACAGTGATCCATATAATATTCTGCAATGTGCTTTTATTCCCTTAATGGTATGTTTTAGAAAATTGTTCTTGGTTTAACAGGTACTTTGTATTTCATAATAGAAACATTCCAGGCTTTTAAAATAATGTCTCTTTCAGAGAGAATTTTAAGTCATTTACAACTTTTTTGCTTCTATAATAAATATTGTGTGAAACATCCTTACAAATGTATTTCTTTTTACATAAATGCAAATATTTCTATAGAGTAGATGCTGAGAAGAAGAATTCTGGGGAAAATATTTTATATTTTTAATTTTAATACATGTAATCAAACTGCCCTCCATGTACGCTGCACCAATTTAACTTCCCCAACATATCTATTTCTCTATACTCTTTTCAATGCTAAATATTACAGAGATGTTACCTTTTGCATGTCTAATGGCGTCTTAGTTTCCTTGTCTGTTCGATAAAATACAAAGCAGTAGGTTGGCTCAAATGATAGGAATTTATTAGCTCACAGTTTTGAGGCTGTAGAAGTCCAGATCCAGTACAAACCAGGACCTTAGCAAGGCAGTGATTTCTTTCTGAAGACTGGTATTTTGGGGATGGTTGCTGGTGAGCCTTGGACTTGGAATCTCCTGTCACAGGGTAATGTACAAGATGGCCTTTCTCTGGCCTTTCCTTTCTCTTCAGGTTTCTGTTGACCTTCAGCTTCTTCCTTCCCATGGTTTCATCTCTCTATAAGTGAATTTTTTTTGCTTCTAAAGTCTCCATTAATGGAACTGAGAGGCACCCTGATTTGGTTGAGCCAAATCTTAACTGAAGTAACCTCCTCAAAAGGTTTTATTTATAGTGGGCCCACACCCACAGGAATTAGGTTTAAAAACATGTTTTCCTGGGGTACATAGCTCCAAACCACCATAGATAAGCTCATAAATTTTATATCATTATTTTTTAATTGACAGTTCCCTGTGCTTCTGATGAGATTCAACATATTTTATCTTTACACTTTTTCTTCTGTCCTTATGAAAATTTCCTGTTCCTATTCTTTGCTCAATTTTACTATTTCTTTGTTAGTCTTTTACTCGTTTGTCATTTACATACATTTAATATCACTTATTATGTCTTATGTATGTTTTAAATGTTCTCTCCTGATATGCCATTTGAGTTTTATCTTTGTTATGATGTAGTCATAAAGGTCAATTTCTTTCTTTATACAGCTTGGATTTTTGTCTCTAGTTTAAAGAAGTTTCTTCCTCTGCAAAGATTAAGGCCTATCATTTTATGAAATAAGATTCAACCCTTTATCTGTTTCACTTCTTAGATTTTGTGAGAAAATCTGGAATGTGCTCTATTTTCCCAAAGAGCACATAAAATACCTCTCCCTACCTTGTAAAGAGAGAAATGTTATTGGGAAATCAGTGGTATCTATGGTGAGTAATACCCCTCAATCTTCTAGATCCACCCTCAACTGTGAAATTACATATTGGAACAATATAGGTCAATTTATCAAAATACACTTAATAAGGTCTTTGTAATTTAAACTCTGAACTTGCAGCAATTTCTTGTAAAGAGATTGAAAATTTTGTGCAATTCATACTTTCCCTTATAGAGGAAGTCAGTCAACAGTGAGGAACCATGTTATTCTGTAGAAAGTCAACTATTCCAAATTAGTTAATGAATAGGAAGACTTAAATAACAAGATATTTCCCTTAGAACCCTTTCTGGAAGTGACAGCAACATCTTATTTTGCTAATCACACTCGTGTTCCAGCTGCATATTTTTCATTATGGTTCATACGTTTCTGCTTTAGTTAACTATTTAACATATTGTGAAGTTTCACTTCTCTACTAACCCTTTCTATAGACATTACAGACCTAGGGAAAAATTGGGATCATTTCAGCAACTGTTAAAGAAAGGAATAAAAAATAGCTAAAAGATTGCAGAAAGATTCTGACGCCCAGTATTCAGAGATCAGAAGAGCAGCTTTATATAACAGGCTCTGAACAAAGCTTTCCCCTGTGTGTATTCCTGGTGTTTCATGGTCACTCAGTGAATATTGACTGAGTAATGGATCTCTAATTGCAATATTTAAACCTTGAGTAGTCTGCAGATAATTGCAATACTTCTATAGGAAAAGGCCACCAAAAAACTGGTTAGTTGGCAGTTGGATATGAAAACACTGTCGTTTCTATTAAAAGCAATTCACCTGGGGATTGGATCTGATATTAATGGGGAGGTTTTTCAGCAGGTCACCTTAGAACTGCAAAGTTGTTCATGGAGGCCAAACTGTTTCAAGAAATATATGCAGTGTAAATAAAGAAATAAATCTTTCATGAATAACGTGGTCTTCAGGATGGAGAATCATTTGAAAGGGCCTTAGACTTAGGTCAGTCTCCTCTTTGATGCCGACCAACTACATGACCTTGATAATGTGACTCTCCCTCTCTTTCTCTAGTTTCCTAATCAGTAACATCCATTCCTCCCTATCTCACAAGGATAGTGTGAGAATAAATGAGATAATAAAGCTCAGATAATATGCTTTGAGAGGTGCTAGATTAGTACAAGGTATGGTTATTAATTTTGTAGGCTATTATTAATAACCCATAAAGAAAGCCTGAATTTAACTCTACACTAATTCACTGTACCATGAACTGAGAGCTAACAGTGGTATACTGCAATAAAATGCAATAAAAACAGTATTATTTTCATAATCCTTGCATGGTAAAATTATTTGCAGGACACTGCATACTTGCAGGCCTCTCATTGATTAGAAAGTCCTTAATACAAGAATTTTTTAGATCAAATCAAATTAATTTGTCAGAGATAAACCAGAGCAACCCAAAGTTAGATTTCCAAGAGAATACATTTTTATATTATATAGCTCTACATATTTTTGGAATTAGCACAAAAGAAAAGGTGGAAGATATTTTATTTAAATACTTTTCCTTGATCACAGCATTGAGAAGGATGCAAGCATTCATAGTTCTGGGAAAGATATTTTCAGATTCATTGTACAATTTTATGAAGCAAATATTTAGATGAAGACCAGTGAAACAGCCAAAAACTGCTGTGAAATTTGCCAAGAAAGTCATTATGTTATATTAATGGGTGGGTCACTAATACTCTGAGATTGTTGAACTTGGAAGGGGATTCAGAAGTCATGCTGCTCAATACCACATTTTTATCGATGTGGTGCTTCAGGATTTCCTTGGTAAAAAGCATTTGCATATGTGGTTTTGAAATGAAAATATCTTATAGCTTGCTTTTATAACACTGGGAAAAAGGATTGCCCTTTTACTTCCCTAGTTAACATATACATGTCCTGGTGGTTCAAGGTGTTTGGCTCTGGAATATGACTGGCAAGTGCAATGGACAACCATTTGCATTCTGTCTGAAATGACTAATATACACAGTCCTTATGGTATATTGTAGCTCTTCATTATGTGGCCTGTTCTCCTGATGCTTTACTCATTTTGGCTCCAGCCTCTTTTTCCAGTTTAATCACTTACTCCACCACTCATCTGCTCATCCTATTCTCCAATCATAATAGATTCTTTACTAATAATTCCCAAGAACAAGATGTTCTCTGCACCTCCCCAGTTTTGTACTCCTTCTCTCTGCCTGGAATTCCTTCTACCCCACCCCTCATGATTTGGCACCCATCACTTCTACTGTGCCTCCATCCATACCCAAGGCAATTACTTGGTTCTTTGCTTCTTCTTCTCTGCTACTGCAGTACTTGTCACTTACTACCACCATGGCACATAATTGGGCTATCCTGTAATTATTTATTTACATTTTGTACCCCCAAATCAGCTATGGATTTGTAGAAACCAGGAACTTCTGTGTTCCTCTTTCATCTAACATAAGACCTGGACCACAGTTTATAATGAGTGTGGTGTACTGAATTATGCATCCCAACAAAAGGATTTTTCTTAGTCTTAATCTTTGGTCCTGTGGGCTTGAACCCATTTGTAAATAAAACCATTTGAAGACATTATTAGTACTTAAATGGGCCAACTGAGACAGGGTGGGTCTCAGTTAGTATTACTGGAGACTTGACAAAGAGAAGAGATCAGAAATCAGTCAGTCAGAGAAGGCCACACAAAAGAGGGAAGCTGGAAGCCAGTGGAAATGGGAAGTGCAGACGCGCAAACAGAGACTGCCACGTGACAGGAGGCAGAGCTGCAAGCCAAGAGCTCCAGTACCAGACTTCCGGGAGAAAGCATAGCTTTATTGAAGAGCGAGGATAAAGGTTTGTTGTTTAAGCTGACTAGTGAGTAGTATTTGTCGTAAAAGCCTGGCAAACTAAGACACTGAGCATGAAATAATTCAGGCGAAGACCTGAAAGACATATTCTGGCTTTTCGTTCCCTCATACTCTGCTTGCATGTTACTCTACAGAAAAGAACTATTTCAGATAAGGCCTATGAGTTTTGAAATGGTAGACCATCCCACAGAGTTTGATCTGAAATGGAATTGCTAACACTCTTTCATTGATTGGAAGCATTTGAAGAGCTATAGAATGGGTTAGTAGACAAGTCATCTTGTCTTACTGTGCCCCTTCTATTTTCTACCTGATTCTGGGAGATTCTAGTCATTTTATTGTTCAGTTTCAGCTTTTGCAGATTTTAGCTCCATTTTTGTATAAGTGCCCGTAGGAGATGGACCATTGCAGAGAGTATCACTGTAGGGGTATCCTGGGATTGGTTTATTAATATCAAAGCTGTAGAGAAAAAATAAAAATAAAACCACAAGGAATGGAAAAAAGAGGTATATTTTGGAAGCGTTTTTAATGCTAGAATTGTATTAAAAGAACTCACATATTTCAGTGAATTTTCATTCATTTACTAATATTTACTGAATGCTAGTATAAGCCAGGCACTGTGATAGATGCAAAGTATTCCATGGTGAAGTTGACACCTGAGTGAGGAAGGCAGGCACATGGATCTGAATTGCAGTAGACGGTCATTGGCTCTTGATAGGAGAAGGTAGTAGATGCTTTAGTACCTGTGGTGATTTAGAGCTCTATGTACCCCAGAAAAGCATGTTCTTAAATATAATTATTTCCTATAGGTGTGAATCCATTGTAAGCAGGACATTTTGGTGAGGCTATTTAGTTAAGTGTGGCCCAAACCAATTAGGAAGGCTCTTAATCCTGTTACTGGAGTCTTCCTTTATAAATGCAATGAAATTCACAAAGACAGAAGAGAGAGCCACAGGAAGCAAGGAGCTGAAGGGCACTGGAACCCAGAAGAGAAGAGAAAGGTCAGGTGATGCCACTATATGCTGTGTCATGTGACAAAGGAGCCCAGGACCAAACAGCCAACCCCAGAACATCAGTCTTTGGGAAGAGAACATCGCCTTGTTGAGGCCTTGATTTGAACTTTCTTTTAACCTCAAAACTGTGAGTTAATAAATTCCCATCATTTATGCTGACCCAGTGCATGGTATTTGTTTGAGCAGCCAAGGAAAGTGAAACAATACCTAAACTAGTTTAAAAAGTTTTTGTGTCTGTAAATATAAGTGTAGATCTTTGTTTTTTAGAAATTGAAGAAAAATTAATTGTTGATAGACTTTGGTGTTAGTTGCAGATTATTTATAAAGCATCTGTATATAGTATATTTCATGTCTCAATAAATGATTCAACATTAAAAATTTTCTGGAAAATGTCTTATACCAAATAAAATATGTCAACATTCTTTGAATACAAAGGTTGCATATCATTGACAGTCCACAATATCCCAGATTTTGCCCACAACCTCTGCTTCAATCATTGTCAAAAAATTTCACCAGCTGAAAGACAATCCTGCGAAAGGGATGTGACAGGATAAACTCATGAGTAAACTTCTAGTGTAATCCATTTATGGAACATTTGTTTTTTTCTCCAAGAGACTGGAATCAGAAAGTGAGTTCCCAGTTGTACACAAGGCTGCTGGATAAGTTGGGGAAGAGCTGAAGCTGTGAATTGGTAAGATGTAGTGGGTAAGGAAAGCAGTTCGAAAGACAGAAAAATATATTTAAGTGGTAGAGTTAATGTCATATTAATCCAAATTCACCTTTATTCATTTGACCTACAACTTTTATTCCTACTTAACTAAAAGTCTGCAAACTAATATCAGTATTTTTTTTGTAAAAGAACCACTTTTGTTTTGTGATAGGTTCAGGACGGATTCAATCTGCTAGTTTAGTATCTATTCACATTTCTATACATCACTGACTGTTTTTAATATGTTAACCCTAAAAACAGATTTTATGAGTACCAAGCCAGACAAGGAATATTTGAAAGAACTGACTTTTCTTCCTTCGAAGAAGAGAAGATGGTGTTTTCTTCAAATCTGAGACTAATAATTAAGAATGAAAGAGATTGCCTTTGTTCACCTGTCGTGCCAGGTAGAAGTTAACGTGAGTGGTGAAAGGTTCGGGGATACAGATTTGAACTCAGTATAAATATAGTTTATGGCTACTAAAGGTATGGAGTTCATCACTAGAACTGTCCATATACAATCAGAGGGTCAGTTTGGGAGGGTTTAAAAAGGAGGTTCAAGCATCAGCTGGGTGATTGTTGTAGAAAACCTTTTGCAGTTTGTTCTAGACCAAAAGTTCTATGATTCAAATGCTCTCCATAAATCCTACTGCTTTTTAACAGAAAGGTAAGATTATGTTATGTTAGTAAGAGGTTTGTTGATAGACTTTCTTCTTACGGCAGTTTTAGAAATTTTTTCTCCTATTATAACCCTCTTACATTGGTATGTTGTATTTATCACAATTGATGAAGCAATATTGATACATTACTATTAACTGAAGTCCATAGATTATATTAGGGTTTGCACTTTGTGTTAGATAGTTCTATGGTCTTTGAGAAAAATGCTTACTATAATGTCCACCATTACAATTTCATACAGAATAATTTCATTGCCCTAAATATGCCCTGAGTTCCATCTACTCATCCTTCTTTACCTCCCTCTGAATGCCTGTCAACCACTGATATTCTCATTGTCTCTATGTTTTACCTATTCTAATGTCATACAATTGGAATCATCCAGTATACTACCTGGCCTCTTTCACTTAACAATATGTAATTAAAGTTCCTCTAAGTCTTTTTGTGGTTTGGCAACTAATTTCCTTATACCACTGCATAATATTCCATTGTATGGATGTACTACAGTTTGTTCATCTATTCACCCACTGAAGGGTACTTTGGTTGGTTCCAACTTTTGGCAATTATGAATGAAGCTTCTATAAACATATGTGTGCTGGGTGAACAAAAGTTTATAACTCATTTAGATAAATACCAAGAAGCATGTGGTGCTTTGAAGCTGAATGTACTCCAGAAAAATATGTCTTATATTTAATCCACTCCTGTGGATGTGAACCCATTTTAAGTAAGACTTTTTGATGAAGTTACTTCAGTTAAGGCATGGTCGAACTCGATCAGGATGGGTCTTAATCCTATTACTGGAGTTCTTTATAAATGGAATGAAATTCAGGCAGACACAGAGAAAGCCACAGAATACAAGAAGCTGAAGTACATGGAACCTGGAAGAGAAGGGAGAAGCCAGAAAAGGCCACCATGTGACGTAGGGGTTGTTCTAGTTTGCTAGCTGCTAGAATGCAATATACCAGAAACAGAACAGCTTTTAAAAGGGGGAATTTAATGAGTTGCTAGTTTATAGTTCTAAGGCCAAGAAAATGTCCCAACTAAAACAAGTCTATAGCAATGTCCAATCAAAGGCATACAGGAAAAGATACCTTGGTTCAAGAAAGCCGATGTAGTTCAGGGTTTCTCTCTCAAGTGAGAAGGCACATGGCGAACACAGTCAGGACTTCTCTCTCAGCTGGAAGGGCACATGGTAAATATGGCGTCATGTCCTAGCTTTCTCTCCTGGCTTCCGGTTTCATGAAGCTCCCAGGGAGGCGTTTTCCTTTTTCATCTCTAAAGGTCGCTGGCTGGTGGACTCTCTGCTTTGTGGTGCTGCAGCATTCTCTGCTCTCTCTGACTCTCTCATTCTCCAAAATATTTCCTCTTTTATAGGACTTCAGAAACTAATCAAGACCCACCCAAATGGGTGGAGACATGTCGTCCCTTAATCCAGTTTAACAACCATTCTTGACTAAATCACGTCAACCAGGGAGATGATCCAATCACAGTTTCAAACATACGGTATTGAATAGAGATTATTCTACCTTTATGAAATGGGATTTATATTAAAACATGGCTTTTCTTAGGGGGCATGCTTCCTTTCAAACCAGCACAGGGGCCAAGGAACAAGGATCACTGGCAGCTGGCCCCAGAATGCCAGGCTTCAGGAAGAAAACACCACCTTGAGGATGCCTTGATACAGAATTCCCTTCGCCTTAAAACCGTGAGTTAATAAAGTCCCATTGTCTAAGTCCATTGTCTAAGCCAACCTATTGTACAGTTCTTGCTTTTGAAGCCATAAAATGGAAACAGAGCATGATTTCTGCATTGTATGATAACCTGATGTTTAGATTTATAAAAAAACGGCTACAGTGTCTTCCAAAGTGTCTGTATCATTTCACATTCCTACCAACAATGAATGGGAGTTCTTGTTTATCCTCATCTCACCATCTAGTGCTGCCAGTTCTTTAGATTTTAGCCACTCTGAGAGGCATGTAGTGGTGTCTTGTTTCAATTTACAATTCTCTAATGATATATATGTTGAGCATCTTTTCATGTGCTTATTCACCTTTCCATACCTTCTTCAGTGAGGTGTCTGTTAGAGTTTTACCCATTTTGTGATTGGGTTGTCCATTGCCTTATTGTTAGTTTTAGGAGTTCTTTATATATTTGGATACAAATCCTTTATCGGATGTGTGTTTTGCAAATATTACCTCCCAGTCTGTGGCTTGTCTTTTCATTCTCTTCACAATGTCTTTTGCAGACAGACATTTTTCATTTTCATAAAGTTGAAATTTTAATTTTTTCTTTCATGGATGGCACTTTTGGTGCTGTATCTAAAAAAGCCATCACCAAATCCAAGTTTACCTAGGTTTTCTCCTTTATCTTGGGAAAGTTTTATTGCTTTGCATTTTACACTAAGGTTTGATCAATTTTGAGTTAATATGTGTGAAAGGTGTAAGTTCCATTTTACTTTGTTAATGGGGATGTCCGCTTATTGCAGTGCCATTTGTTGAAAAGACTTTCCTTTCTCTGCTGAACTGCCTTTGCTTTTTCGTCAAAGATCAGGTAACTATATTCATGTGGGTCTATTTTTGGGCTTTCTATTCTGTTCCATTGACCTAAATGTCCACTCTTTCTTCTTCTTCTCCATTGTGTTGGCTCTTCTGGGTCTTTTGCCTTTCTATATTAATTTCGAATCAGTTTACCAATCTGCCAGGCAGAATAGTTTTTAATATTAATTTTCAATGTTCGTCATAACTTTTAGATGACGAGGGCATTTTATTAGCTTTGAGGGCACACCTTAGCCCGGGATTTATCAGAGCAGCTGTTCTGTAAACTTTGGCACGGTTTCCCGCCAAATGCAGCATGATTGAATTTTGTGTCACAGAGATCATATTGAATGTCACAACAAAAATAAAGGATCAGCGTATTGGCTCTACCAATTCTAGTTTTTAACTTGAAAAAATAAATGGAGGTGGACATAAATCAAAACTAGTCCTCAGGTTGCTACACTTGACTTTGTATCAAATTACCATAAGATTAGTGAAACAGAGAGATGCAATTATAAATATATTTTATGGCAAGAAAGGAAAAGTAACAGTGTTCTTAAAATTTGCGTAGTCTCCACATATATAAATTATGCTGCTTTCATAGTGGCATATACACCGATATATATATTTGGTTGTTAACCTGGAAATAAAACATCTTTTGGAATTATTGTATACAGTGACTTAACTTTAAAAAATATCATATTTATAAAGTATACATCACAGACAGCAACTTGCTACCAGTGTTAATACATAATAGAAGCATATAAAACGTACATTTTACAGATTTTTCAAAATCAAATATGTCCAACTACATTGTCATTTTCTTCTGAAGTTTATAAAGCAGCACCATGAGGGAAAGGCATCAGACTATGAAGTGCTTAAAAAAATCAGTATGCAGAGGGAAAATAATGGAAAGAAGGCTTCCTGAAGTATAGATAAAGCTGATTACTATAGCAGCACATCAATTTACTTACTCTTTTCAGCTGATATATGTATCTTTATATAACCAATATTGAGATAATTGGATTCTTTCCTAATTTTCAGAAATAAAAAATTTTTATCTTACTCTTTCACAATTTATTTGGAAGTTTGATACATTATTATTTATTGATATTTATCGTATGTTCATTTGATAATTATTTCAGTCTTGGAATGATTAATATCAAATTATAGCTTGTTAAAGAGAAAAATTAGCTGCAGCATATTTTCAATTGCAAATAAAGATATCTTTAAGAAATGAAAATTTTTGAGGCATAGGGAATATAAGACTAGTTTATATTGTTACATCTTCATTGTCTCTTGATCCATGAACAGAAAACAGTCTGGATTGCCATTAATTTTTTTTTTTAAAAGAACCCTTGAAAACATTGCAATATTGGTTATAAACAAATCCACGTTTTTGATGCATATGCTTTGGTTTGCTGAAGTGTTTTTTGTAATGAACGCACAAAGCATTAAGAATAATAAATAACTGTCGACAATGTATTTTGAATAAGCATATATCAATGCTGATTAATTCAGCTATGCATATATAAATCTACTAAAGCCTAGCTTCTTAAACATTTTTCAATTTTCTTTAAGTCTCTCAAAACTAAATCAGACTCGCATCCAAAATGGCTCATTGGAATATCTTTCTAGTTTAGGTACACCAGCTAAATATTTGTTTCTGATTAAGGCTTCACTTCACTAAACATCAAATCAGAAATGTTATTCTGTTCTTGAGAGCCAATGCGTTTCCACAATAAGAGTTCATTTGACCACATGCTTGTCTGAGCCACAAACTCACTTGTATTTAAATCAGAGACACAAACCTCTTTCTTCAGCTCCTCCGCCCCTCCCCCTCAGCCGGAGGGGTATATTTTCGTTAGCAGTCGTAATGTTAATTGGAGTTACATGTGTGCATTCAGTTCTGAATATACTTCCAGATGTGAATTTTGTAAGCAAGTTCTTTCAGACTGAGCGCCTTCATATTTCAAATTAAATTGCACCACATAAGGTATCTTCAATAAAAAAAAAAAAATCCAAAGAACACAGTCATTATTATAATTAAACACAGCACAAAAATATAAAATTACATCGCTATTCTGAATTAGGTCATCTGATTTTGATTCTTGCTTTTCTCTTATTTTCTACTTTAAAAATTGCAAAGATCCTGAGGATGTGATCTTAACTTATAGAATAAATCTCTGCTGTTCACTTTAAAAAATCGCCTAATCCCACTTGGCTTTGTAGAAAAAATGAGAATAGTGCTGGAAATCCTGTAAGATAAACAATGTATTTAATAATGTCAGTTGCCTGAAAAATGCTTTTATTTGTACCTTTAATTAATATTTCTGCTATTTTAAAGTAATAGCGGCTATGACTTAAAGGAAAATAGACTCTTCTGCACATATCCTGGGGTGTAGACAGAAGAAAATGTGATTGAAGCAGGAAGAGAGATTTAAATGTAAAAAAATATGTAGGAGCAATTAAATTTCACTTCTTACAAGCTTTATGGCAAGGCATAAAATTGTTTCCACAGTCATGTGGTCAAGTCTGCATTTATTTGGCAGGAATTCTCTTATCTTTTAAGACCCTGAATCTTACATTTCTTCCACAGAGTTAAATAAAAGCTGAATTTCAGTAACAAAGAGCAGACTTGTCTTTAAAAGATGTATGCACTACTGTGTTATATGGTTAAAGAAAAAACATTTAAATGTTGTCCTGTTGAATGAGAAATCATAACAAATAATACCACAGAGCAAAGCTTTTCAAACTTGAAATCCAAAAACATAACAACATGGAGAAAGATTGGTTTTATTCGATCAAAGAAAATAGGGAAAATCTTCAATAAGTCATGACATACCCTCCTCCAATACTATTTTGAGCTTAATTCTCAGCCATTTGTGCAGGGCTCATTTATAACTCTTTGCCTGGTTCTACTTCATTGAGAGAGGCAGGCACCAAAGCAAGTCATTTTCATAATTATTTTGGGCCAAGATTAAATCCCTTTACAGAGTACCCCTTTTAAATTGAATTTGCATTAGCTATATACATTTGAGTAAAATTTCTATCGCAAATATTTTTAAATATCAAAATGAACTCATCCTGGGATGGGTGATCATTTAACATTTTCCTGCCTCTTTTTGAGCTTTTACTTTTTCATTTCCTTGCGATCACTGTAGTTTTCATTCTTCCACTTTAGGAGAAACAGCAAATATCATGTAGAGTTTAAATCTGAGGATTTTAAAGCAAAGAAGTAGATTTAGTTTTCTAAGAAGAATTTTATTAATGAAATGCTCTTATAACTAAGAAAAATCTAATCTGAAATACAAAAAGTAAGCAAATATGAATGGTACTGTATTTTATTACATGAAGCTTGTTTTGATCAATCAAACTGAAACCAAAAATTCTTTAGGTCCATATTTCAATGCATATATTGGGGGCTGGGCATAGGGTTAAAGCCAAGTCTCCAGGGTTTAATGAGGTGTCTATTTTACTCTTATTTAACTGAAAGACTTTAAAAACTAAAGTGGTTAAACTTAAATAATTTTATTAGATTGCAATAGTTATTTTATTAACATTTTCTCTAAGGATTTTTCTGTCTGATTATGAGTACTTTGCAATTTCAGACAGTATGATGGATGCTACTTTTCTATGACAAGAATTTTAACAGCCCTTCTTCAGCACTCAATGCACACCCAATTATGCGTCTGAGCTAGTAACCTTGAATTTATGTTGCCATGGTGACAAACTGGTCATGCATTATGGATTATCATTGAAATTCTACACCCCTACCTAGCATAATGAGAGTTGGGGACTTAATCAAATCAGCCATTCTGTGTGACACAAAGTGAAGAACTAGCTCTTATTGTTCAGCGTCGAGAAAGGAAGCAGGCCTGATGGAGAGGCAGCTGCAGTGCTACAGCCTGATAGATTGCCCTTATATATATTTGTGAATGTATAGACAGATGGTGTTCAATGCCTGGAATTTCCAGCTTAGGAAGCAGCTGTTCGGATAACCTCTGCCGTCTCACCTTGTTGTCATGGAACATTGAACAGAGACTGAGAATGTGTATGGATACATTGACAGTCTGACTGAATTTACACTGCATAGCATCCTTCTTTTATCACAAGACGGCTGGGCTAGAATGAATGCAGAGTGAGGGTAGAGGCGAAGGCCGAGGGGCAGGACGCAGGCTGGGGGAGGGGGAGAGGGGGAGGGGGCGGGGGGCGGGGGGAGGAGTGCAAACCAGTGTGCAAGCTTTTGAAAGTCAGAACCTGGTATTGGAATATCTCCCGTTTCCATTTTACAAGGAGAAAGACAGATATCGGGTTAGCGTGGTCATCTTTGCCTTGAAGAAATCCAGTTTGCTGCATTTTCAAAGCCTAGAAATGAAATGCAGACCCTATACTGGCATAGAGGTCAAGCTTCCTCTTAACCGTAGGTAACCGGTGTCTTTGTCATCTCTTTGCCTGTTGCAGAGACAAAATACCGGCTACTGAGGTCAAAAGGAGCAGGTTGAATGTCAGGGCAACCTCCAGCCAGATAGGGGAAATCGCTGGCTTCACACAGTTCATTCTCTTCACTAAATATCGTGAATAAATGTGAGATACAATCACGGGCAGTTCCTGCTTTGGGGTAGTTAGTCACAAAACAGATTTGCGAAAATATTTTTTTTTCTCTTTCAGAAATTATTAAAATAGGGCGACGGCTTAAAATGCTTGCTGTTTTTGAAACAGAAACATCGGGCTCCATAACTCTGCGGCTCCACGTGAATGTTTCTCAACCAGAGAATGAACTATAATTACACTTGCAACACGCACCCCCCTTTCACTCACCCCATCTCATTGATAAGATCCTCATCTTACAAGCCCCATGCCTTTATGGGCTTATTATCCATTGACAAACATTCGACATATTCTTTTTTGTCGTGGAATTTTTTTCTATTTTCTTGATTTTCTTATTCCTTTCAATGATTTTCTCTTACCTTCCCAACCTCAAAAATTAAAAATGCCTCAGCTGTTTGATTTGGAAGACTTATTCATGGGTGTGTGGAGAAAGGCTTTTCTTAAATATTTCATAAGTCTGGATGTCTCGCCTCATCAGATGGCTCTCTATGACTGCAGAATAAACTAAAATGTCTGATCAATGAAACATGCTTTGACCCAATAGATTATAACAGCTCCAATAAAAGCCATTACATTTTATCAGGTTAATGCTTCACAGACTATGAATTGTTCGAGTAAGGTCTTGGGAGACAAGAAAAGGCTCTGAAGCTGGTATTATCTATCTCTTTGGCCAGTAAGAAAATGGCATGTTAGAAGTTCTGAAATCTGGTCAATATTATACATTTAAAAGCCTCTGGGGACCCATTATTGACATTCAAGGAATTGAATTCGTAGGAAAATTTTTAAATTGATATAGTTTTTAATTATTTTCTAAATGGTATTATAAGCTATTTATATAAATAAATATAAAGACTTAATCTAGATATGTATTTTAAGCAAATGAAAACTGTCATTGAAAAACAAGCATTATATTACAAATAAAGTGTAATATGTGCATAAAATTTAAATACCTGAGTGAAAAATATAGGTAGGAAATCTGTAACCGTATAAACATTTCTAAGCATATCAGCTTTATATGAATGTACATGTCTTATGTTGGGGGAAGCTGTTTCTCTAAAGTGGGTGAAAAGCAACATTCATTTGACTTGTGTAGCTTTGTATTCATGCATAAGCGACAGCTTTAATATACTATCATCAAAATTATTTTACTTAAATCCTTATTTTTCTTGTGAAACTGTATTTAATGGTACTTGTATTAATTTCTGTAAAAGTGTTTCAAATGAGCATGAGAACGTCCATCCAAGCAGTACTTCAAATTTTAAATATATGTTTTAAATTTTTGAAAAAATGAAGAAACAGATAGCATATTTTTCATTAATTCTTCAAAACCAGTCATGTATAAAATGTTCAAGACAGATATATTTTATTTTAAATGGTACATACTTGACAATGACATTATTTATCCATTCATATACATTTATACATTATTATATTTCTTTAAAATAGTCTTATTTCCAAAGAAGTTTTTTTTTTATTTGGTATGTTTTAAATGTATGAAGAAATTACGTATGGAGTAAGTGTAGAAATAAATTCAAAGGCTAAATTTCTAGTAAAGCCAAGCTTTATTGACTAGATAGTAGATAACACCTGAATGTTTAAAATAAATAGCATATTGTCAATTATACAGGTTCAACAGTGGAAAATTGACAATCATTTAGGATTAAAGTAGCTTCTTTCCTAATCTAACAGTGTCTTATTAGGTCATATCTCTCAACCAATTCTACTAAATGGTCTAATAAAAAATATCTAACCACATTTTCTTTTGCTTACTTTGAAGTGGCATATCATTAGAAAATGCTTGTGATAATAGACCTGCAGATAAAAATGTTTTTTCGATATTCTTACCTAATTTATTTATTTTGTGTGATTTTTCATGACGTCACACATGTTGAAGCTTTGACTATTATTCCTGTTAAATAGGTTGAGAACCCAAGCACATGTAATTATGTTTTCACTTTTATTTATACTTATTATGTATGCAGCAAAAATGCTTGCAGCTGGAAATAGCAGGGAAAGAAGAGAAAGAATCCTAAAAGCAAATATATGAAAATGTGTTTTATTGTTCTTAAGTGACATAAAATCTAGAATGGGTTTGGAAAATGTTAAGTTTTGTGCCAAACATTATACTTATATCATGCTATATGGTGGGGAATCTGGGGATGAAAACACACAAATAATTGCCATAGGCACATACTCCATTCCCAGCACTCCACTATAAATCATATTCTCCAAAATGACGTATTTTTGGAAAGATGTGTGATATCCAGTCACTGATTTTTCACTGGTTAGTGTATCAGAAAATTTACCAGTATACCACTCTTTTACTTTTTTATTATTTTTTTTTACATGGACAGGCACCGGGAATCAAACCCGGGTCCTCTGGCAAGGCAGGCAAGCATTCTTGCCTGCTGAGCCACTGTGGCCCACCCCAGTATGCCACTCTTATTAAGTGACTATTCTAGTTTGCTTAGTTGCTGGAATGCAATATACCAGATGTGGAAAGGCGTTTTAAAAGGGGAATTTAATAAGTTGCGAGTTAACAATTTTTAGGCCATGGAAATGTCCCAATTAAAGCAAGTCTATAGAAATGTCCAACCTAAGGCATCCAGGGAAAGATACCTTGATTCAAGAAGGCCAGTGAAATTCCTCTCAAGAGGAAGGGCATATGACAAACACGGTCAGGGTTTCTCTCTCGGCTGGAAGGGCACATGATGAACATGGCATCATCTGCTAGCTTTCTCTCCTGGCTTCCTGTTTTATGAAGCTCCTGGCAGGCGTTTTCCTTCTTCAGCTCCAAAGGTTGCTGGCTGGTAGACTCTCTGCTTCTCCATGACATGGTGGCTATGTCGTTCTTCTCTGCTCTCTCAGAATCTCCTTCATTCTCCAAAATATTTTTTTCTTTTATAGGATTCCAGTAAACTAATCAAGACCCACCTGAATGGGTGGAGATACATCTCTACTTAGTCCAGTTCAACAACCACTCTTGATTAGGTTATATCTCCAGGGAGATGATCTAAAAACAGTTTCAAATATACAGTACTGAATAGGGATTAGAAGAAACGGCTGCCTTTACAAAATGGGATTAGGATTAAAACATGGCTTTTCTAGGGTACATACATCCTTTCAAACCAGCACAGTGACTACTGACCATTGAAGAAACATGATCCTGAGTTATCAGAGTTAAAATTAAAATAATGTTTCTTTCACTGCATATTCACTGTTTGTTAATATCTGTTCAAAAACATTGCAGTTTTTGGAGCCCATGCCAGGTGTCTTATTCTCTTTCTGTCATAAATAAGACATTATGGTCTCATAAGTATTTGCCTTACTGTTGTTTTGTATTGTTTCTTTGACAAAAATCAGAGTAAACTTCATTCACCTACATTTTGGCCACTTTAGGTGACATCCTTTTTATGGCAAGTGCTGGTGAGGCTGTGGTTCTCTTGCTGAAAAGAAAAGGTAAACCCTGACTTCTTCCTCCTTTAAAATTCTTCAAGTATTAGTTTCATCTTGAAGAAAGGAGGTGGCTGCTTCTTATAAGGTGCAGCCTCTTAGAAGAGAAGGCAACACCTTGACCCGAATAAGGAATCAGATAGGTCAGGAAGACAGACCAGGGGGAGGAAGCTTAGGTGATAAGGCTGGATGATGAGGTTGTCTACAGATTCACTTATTCAAAATCAAATCAAACCGGCCTTGGAGCTTTTCCTTCTCTCTTTTCCTGCTTCACTCCAGCCTTGTCCTTTCTTTCACACTAGGGATCTCTCTGGATCAAATCAGTTCTATAGTCCTCAGCAGTATCTAAAGGGAAATTTGGGATATGTTCTAGAAACCCATCCACTTGACTCACCAATGGACACATGGGAGCTGGGGTCGGTACTCACTTAGGTTGTGAAATGTTAACTGAAGCCAAGAAGGGAGAAAACTTAACTCTCACCTCTCTTCCCACCTTTCCTCCTATTTCCTTCTGAGGAAAAGTGATCATTTTGGCCAGGAGGGCATTAAACGGATCCTGGTGGAGCTGGTCAAGCACATATGATCCTGGAGGCCCAGAGAGTCAGGCTTTATGCCAAGTTTCCCCTGGGACCTGCAAAAAATGGTAAAAAGTATGGCCCTTGCTTTATTCTTGCTTTGTACCTCTACAATCTTTTCTAAGCATCATTGCACCTGGTGAATTCCTGTGTGCTTGAGAAAAGAATGTTGAAGCGACGGTGTAAACCTCTTGCTTCAATTTTTTAAAAAAGCAGTAGCGTATGTTTTAAATAAAATGTTAAGAAATTTAAACTGTGTGACAGATTGAAGAAAGGGAATGCTGATTGAATTGGGTAGTGCCTTGATCTTCCCAGATCAGCTTCTAATTGACCCCATTGGTCCTTCTTCAAGCACATTCCACAGAGCTCCACAAATGATCTGATGAGTCCGTAAAACTCAGGAACGCATTCTGAAAAATCATTAACTTAGCAGAAAGAGTATGGAACTTGGAGTCAGAGGGCATCAATATGAATCTTGCTCCAATTCCTATGAGATCTTGGACAAATAATCTTTATGTTTCATTTATCTTATCTGTAACATGGAGAAATAATACTTCCTCCTCTAAAAGACTTCTCGACAATATTAATTCAATGTATATGAATGTATTCATATGTACATACATAAACATATGTATATGAATATATGTATATGAATATGCATAACCTATGACCAAAAATAATGAACTATACATAGGATTTTGCCTTATTTCTGGAAATTTGCATAGGAAAAATAGGCAAGGAAATAAGCTTTGAATAATCAGAGACATTATCTGGGAAATTTTATAGACAAAATAATATCAGATATTTTTGAAATATAACCTTTAGTGTATTTATATAATCTTCACATATACTTTGAACTCCATTAGAAATATCTGAAAGTTTTATTAAAAGTACATTTGGAAGTTTTCCAAAATCACTAGTTTTTATCAAAGTAGAGGTCGTGCCATTATGTATCTCTTCCCACTTATTTATGAAACATATTTGGCCAATACAAAATCAACTTACTTGAAAATTATTATCATATCGACAAAATATAAAAGGTACAGTGAGTTGAAATAGAAAACTGATTTCTTAGGGCAGATTCCATTTCTATATACCTTAAGATTCTTTTTTAGTCCTGGTCTCCTGACCAGTTTTGTAGCAAGCTTTAAACTCATATTTTCTAAATTTAACTCTGGTGCATCAAGCATTCAAACGTATTAAGTTATGCTAGTGCCTAGTAATATATTTATTTTCCATTTTATAATTTTTAATTCTGAAGAATGTGGTTCTGATAATTCTGATAGAATGCTATTTTGATTTTTCGAAAACAGGTAACAGAATAATAGCATCCAGATGTTCATAGCTGCAAGCACTGCAAAAAGGTCACGGACAAGCTTTTTAAAGTTTTTACAGTAACATCACAATTTTAGCTATTGTAGGAATGGTGGATCAAGGCAAGATGGATCTCTATACCAGATCCATCTTCTACTATTTTTGTGCAAAGAAATATTCATGATTAAGTCCATATGTTATCTTAAACATACATATATATATATATATATATATATATATACACTAGCTGGTACATTATTTATATTTATTGAGCACCTACTATGTATCAAGAACAATTGACAGTCTCCTTCTAACTCTACTATGGATACATTTTATTAAATACAATTGAATTTCCTGATGAAGCAATGGGTAGTCAGAGAAGAAAAATAATTCACTCATGCTCAAAACGAAAATATAGTCAAAATGTTTAGTGAGTACTTACTTTTTCACCTGTGATTTTAATGTCCTCTTTGCTTAGTAGATTTGAATTTGCCGAGAACACTATTCAGTGACTATGGAGAAGAAGTTCCAACTAACTAGATGTGCAGCCTGTGTCAAGCTATATCTCCTTGTGGGACCTCAATAGAGAAAACACAAATAATCCAGAAACTACTTCCAAGCTCTCCAATTATGCCTCTCTTGATTATACAGTAGCCACATAGAGCCAGTTTCCTTCTAAGAACTCTCCCTGATATTCTAGGAGTTGAACAGTAGTCATTAGTTACGAAAGGAGGGAAATTTTATGTGATTTTGTTCAGCTATGGCCAAATAAATCTTGGGGTATTTAGAACACAATTCAGTCAATTGTGCTTTCTTTCACAATAAAACTCTTCATTAAAATGGTGACCATATGGTACAATTTTCCTGAGACAGTCTTGGTTGACCCTGCACAGTTATTAATAACATAGCCTTTTACTCTTAAAGGATCCTGGATTGGGCAGTAAATATTGTGGTCATCCTACTCATAGACATTAGTACACATTACACTCAATTTATATTGATGTTGCAAGTCAATGTACAAAAAAAGAGCAGAATTTAAATAACTATATCAATAAGTACTGTAACAAAGCTTTAGTTGAATTTTGATTATTATTTATCACTGCTTATATTCATTTTAATGTTCCTTCCTGGGGCTACATCTCCCAGTACTTTTTTCAATGACATAGAAACAGCCTTCTGTCTTCAACAATCCTTTCAAGGATGAAAGACCTTCTAGGCCACTTCTGCTCTGAGTAATATGCTTCACAGCTTGCTTCCAAGCAGCAGTGGCATGAAATCCCGACAGTTTCACTCTGCTCATTTGTCCTCTATAACCTCATCTGTATATGCCTTGGTAGTCTCTGAAGTCTCAGTGCCTTGTGTGTCCAGGTTTTTCTCTGTAAGTCCTCGAGGAGACCGCCTAACCCTCTGAGCTACAGTCGGGATCAGAAGGACAGACAGAAACGTTGCCACAACTATACCATTTGAACAGATCAGCATGCTTTTTAGCACAACAGTTGCCTCCTGATTTCTCTAGGGTGCCAAAGTAATTTATTCTTCTGAAAAGAAAGCAATGCCAGGTTGTCATTAGAGTGGCACATTTAGCATGATGATAGCACAACGTGATGAGATTAGCTCACTGTGAAATGCCAATCTGAGTTTATATATTACAAAAAAAAAGAACTCTGATCCCCTCAAATGTTTGATTTGGTGATGTTAAACAAATAGCATTTTCAATTTATTATAAACTGATTGAACAAAAGAATGTTTTGATTCTATGTATACTTTAAAATTTTTAATTCTTGATTTTAAACAAGTTTGTGCTGCTCTGATCAATTCAGTTTTGAAAAAAGCTAAGATCCTCTGATAGGGTGGTGGTGCAATTAGGTAGCAAGCATACTGCAAGAATACAAGTCAAAGGATGAATGGTGAGTAAATTTCGGCAAAAGGCCCAAAGGTCACAGCAGGTTCAAAGAAGATCATCAATTAAGAATGTACTGTAGAAACAATATACTAAGATGCAGAAATTATAAAAATGTGGAAAACATATTCATAGCCACTTATTCCTCTTTGGCCAGATGATTATCCAAGTACTATGATAGTTGTGGCATTAGCCACTTAAGAAGTGACAGAGAACTGGGGGAGGGTAAGAAAGGACAAATGGAGATGACATGAAATCTGAAAATGAAGTCTAAATATGTGTAAAGGGTTACGTTTTTTCTATTTATCAGAGAGAAGATCTAGAAGAGGCCCAACAATGGGCTTTATATAATTAACAGGCTATTAGGCAAAGAGAAAATTGACCCCTCATGAGAAAAAAAAATGAGCAAAACTGTATTTGAGTTTACATGTGAACACTTTTATTTAAGCAGAAAGAGGGGTTTCTCTACAAGGATAGGTTTTAAAAATTAAGATGTAGTTAAGGGAATCTGCTGTTTCTTTTCAAGAGTTTTTGTTTTTGTTTTTGTTTTTGCTGGAAGGGAGTGTAAAAGGTTGGTGAAGGTAGGGGGACACAAGGGTGAGATGTGGGATTTGAGGGGCTACAGGGTGGGGGGTATGGGCGAGTGATAAGGGAGAGGCCAATTTTTCATATTTGCCTGTGGTCCTTCCTAGATAATCCAAAAGACATTCTGGCCTAATGAGTTATAAACACCTGATTCTCCTCCAGCCACTGAGAACCAGATCTACAAAAGCTAGTTATGAAAGCAACAACCAGCAAATTTCCCCTTCAGGGCTGGAAGTTTATGTAGTGTCAGTTTTCTTTTGTGGTTACAGTTTATTTCTTTGAGGTGCATAGAATTTTAGTTTTTTGCTGTTGTTTTCTTAAAAGCTACTTCTCGATTCTTTCCACAGAAATGTCATATTCATATGTTATTTTGCTACATTAAGAAACAGGTCATCATATTCTCTGGAAGAAATAATGGCGAGAACACATGCACCTCCATTTTGCTTCCACTTCAAACCCCATAAAAACGATAGTAAATGGATTTTTTAAAGTTATAAATCCACAAGGATGTTGAGTACAGGAAAGAACACAGCAATAGCGACACTTGCAAACTGTTAACTTATTGATGAGTAGAAAAGGACTTAGCAGACCTGAAAAAGAGTGTCCTAAATCAACAGTGAGGAAAACTGCAAAATAACAACTTTCACCCTGAACAAGCCCCCCCCACCTGCCCCCAGTCTGGGAAATTGGAGGCTCGAGTTAACTCTGGAATTGAAAGTGAACACAGGATTAAAAGTAGAGAAGACTGGTTGAAAATCACTTTAAATGGCAGTTATATTTGCTGACACACTCCTTCTCTCTGGGTAGCTAATACTAGTCCATTCCCGCCATGGAGAAAGCATGGGGATCTGTGTTCTAATGGGTTAAACCACAAAATCTTCCGTGTTAGACACACTGGGTGGACTTGAGGCATGGAGACCACCCAGACAGCAGGGGCCTAGGGAATGCACACTGGGTGCTGACATCTATCACTGCCCATCAGCTCTTAGTGTGAACCAGTCAGGCAGGAGCATGCCAGAATCTTCTCTGAGGAATGTGGCATGCTCAAAAGGGAAAGCATGAAGATATTGATATTGGAGTTTTGCCAGATCACCTAACCTCAAGATTAAAGAATTATATCCAAGGCTTATATGTTTCAGTTTCTTTCTTTTTCTTCTTTTTTTCATAATGTTTCAAACTTTAATCCATCTGGAATTTGTTTAGGTACATAGACATGTTTTTATAGTGTTATCATGTTATATAGGTACCCGATGGTAAATATTGTGGGAAAAGAAGTGGTAAAATGTAAATGAAATACAGCATTTGTGGAAGTGTTTTAGTCTTGATGGGAAGCTAGTACAAATTAATTCTAATTATTCATTCCTAGGGGATCATCAGAGGTTACCAAGAGAGTAGGCAGGAAGAAGCCAAGTTGACTTAAAGGTTTATTTTCAGGAAACGTCTTTTAACCAAGAGGCTCGTGGTACACAGGTCCTGTAAAACAAAGCTCTCAGCGGCAAGGGCAGGCTACAAGAGGAGTTTTAAGAGGGAGTGTCAAAAGAGTCTATTTCAAAGTGAGACTCCCTAATCCGCAGATTCTATGGAAATTCCTATGAAATGCAGACAGTAAATAATTTTCTTTCTACTGGAGACATTTCTATTTTAAATCTTTTTTTTTATTAGGCTGATATATCAAGTGAGTGCTGCTCAAAAAGGGGTCTCTGAAATGAATCACTTTATATTCTTGCAGAAATACATATTCCCAGGGCCCACCTATCTGTTCAATTAAAGTCAAGCTATATAGTAACCATATATAATACAAGCGGGTGCTATTGTTTAAGGAAGGATGATAGGAATTTAGGAATACACTCCAACTTATTGAAGTCCTTCTAAACAGAATGTGATGATAGATTATTATATCCTGGGATCTTTAAAATTTCCAAAACTTAGACAACACTCCATTGCAATTAAATCATAATCTCCAAGAGTAATGCTTGGACATCAATATACATTTTGATGTTTCTCACGTGATTCCAATGGGCAGAAAAATTGAGAACCACTGAACAAATATACCCAGAAAACAAAGTAAATCAAAATTATGTTGACAGATTAGGGTGTTAATAATTTGGCACAGTGGTTCTAAGCTTGATCATGTATTAAAATCATTCAAGTGTTCTTAAAGCACAAATTGATGCCCTACCTCCCTGAGTTTCTGGTTCATTATGTCTAGGGTGGGGCCTAAGTTTAACAAGTTCTCAGTGCTGCTGTTGCCCTGGAGACCACATTTTGAGACTCATTTGATTGAAGGGTATGACAATGAAGAAGGCATTGCCAAGAAACAATAGCTTTAGGGACATGTAACTGCTTGGAGGCCTTCAAAAAAAGGGTGGCTTTGGAACTGTAAAATCTTTACTCCACAGGAAATCTAGGACACTAAGTTCAGTTAATACTTTGGTTAGTCTCTTGTGGAAAAAACATGCGTAATATGATTCCTGACTGCTCCCTAAGGAACTAAATGACAATGTCAGTAAGACAGATTGGCTTATTTAAGGGGAATGCTGCCTTACTCATATGTTAATATTAAATTTCTTGTATAGAAGATGGGAAGGGAAAAAGCCTAATATCATTTACTTTTTAAAAAGACCTACAGTGACTTTCACTTCCAGGAAGATGGAATGTGTGTGTGTGTGTGTGTGTATACATATATATACATATATATATATAGTTTAGTTTTTCTATTCCTTTCACTAAGTAGAACTAAAACTCTGGACAATATATATAAAACAAGCATGAAAACTCTGAAAGGTGGAGAGAAGTCAGATTGGCTAGAGAACTTGGGATCCAGGAAATGACACAGCGATGAGTTCCCTGGGTTTTCCTTTTGTCTCATATATCCTAGACTTGGAGCAAAGGGAGTCAGGAACCTGGAAATGCCAACAAGTTCAGAAAAAACAACTTTAACAAGGTCCTCCTATCCAAAGACCAGGAGAGGGGTAGCTTAGCAAGACAGAAAACTTTTTAGACAATAACTGTTCTATTCCAGCCAAACAACAGAGAAAAGAACTGTGGCACAATCCACACACACACCAAAAAATGTTACATGGGGGAACCTAGATTTCCACCTTCAAGAAGCTGTTATGAGGGTCCCAACACTTCTGCTGGGTGGTATGAGAGAAGGCCAAGTAGGAGGATAAGACATTTAACCCTTTGGGCAGTAACAGGTTCCATGCCCCAACCCCCACACTGTTTAGTGGAGACCACTTGGGAAGCCTGGATTTATACCTCCATCAAACAGCAACAAAGCATCCTTCTTCCTCTCCGTTGGAATGGTGTCAGAGGAGGTTTAACAGAGTCAGGACATTCATCACAGCCCAACAGTAATAATGTTACCCTTCCATGTGGAAGTCATGAGATACTTTCTCCTCTCAGGGAGGGACATAACAGTGACTATTTAGGGGAGAGCCAGAACTCCCATTTTTTTCCAACAATAATTAAGCACTAACTCTATCGAATGTCAACAGAAGATAAAAGGGAAAGCAGGACTTTTATATCCATTTGGAATGAACAAGGCAACATTTCTCACTCTTATATGAATGGCATCACAAAAAGCCAGCTAAAACATACCAAAACATGAGGTTTAAATTAGATCCAGAGTCTCATAACATAATACCCAGAATGCACAGGTTACGGTTGAAAATCTCTCATCAGACAAAGAACCACGATGATCCTAAACTGAATGCCAGTGACAATCAGTGAATAAAAACACCAAGAAGAGAGAAATGCAGAAAATATTTGGAAAAGGTTTTAATGCAGCAGTTATAAAAATATTTCAAGGGCTCAGATGGTGAGGAGGGGCCAAGATGGCAGCTTAGTAAGGTGAGCGCGTCTTAGTTCCTCCTCCAGAACAACTACTAAATAACCAGAAACAGTACAGAACAGCTCCCGGAGCCACGACCGGACACACAGCGTACCCCAGTCTGGACCGGCTGGACCGGCTGTGAGACTCCGCAGTGGTGAGCTCCCCGAGCGGCGCGCGCTTCCCCGGGCCATGGCAGCTGGCGACTGGTGCCCCTCCCTCATGGGCGGCTTCCTGGACCGACTGAGAGTCTCGGAGAGGCGAGTTCCCCAAGCCGCGGCGGCTGGCGGCTGGCACCCCTCCCTCACGGGTGGCTTCCCAGACCAGCTGCGAGTCTCAGATCAGCGAGATCCCCAAGCTGTGGTGGCTGGCGACTGGCGCCCCTCCCCCACAGGCGGCTTCCTGGTCCGGTTGCAAGGCTCGGACCAGCGAGTTCCCCAAGCCGTGGTGGCTGGCGACTGGCGCCCTTCCCCCACAGGCGGCTTCCCAGAGGGAAAGGAAAGAGTCTCCAGCAGTAGCAGAGACTGAGTCCAACCAAACACCAATAGTGGCATTAATAAACAAATTCTGACTACTAAAAATAGGCCCCCAGCTCAGGCAAAACTGATCAAGGCAGAAGTCACCTATTGGGCTAACCGAAAAAGAGGAAAGGGGGCGAAACAGAGCCTTCTGTGGCTGTTTCTATGGAGGCTTGGTTGCCTCTGGACTCAGCGCTGGGATTACACAGGTTGCAACTGCCCCAAACACAGAAACAGGCTGCTTTCAGGGCTCTCTACCACCTGAACCTTCCCCATGGGAGGGGTGAAACGCAACTCAGGTGGAATCCCTCTCTCAAGGAATTCAGATCCCAGGGTTTGGCATTTTGAAGCCATTAAAACCAGCCTACAACCTTTCCTCTGTCTCCACCAAGCCCCCAGCAGGGAGAGCCTTCCAAAGTTAAAGGAGCCACAACATCTTTTGCTGGTGGGACCCACAGACAGAGAAGCGCCACATACTGGGCAGGATAAGAAAAACAGAGCCCAGAGACCTCACAGGAAAGTCTTTCAACCTGCTGGGTCTCACACTCAGGGAAATCTGATTAAATGTCCAGACACCAGCAAAAAATAACAAATCACACCAGGAAAATTGAAGATATGGCCCAGTCAAAGGAACAAACCAATAGTTCAAATGAGATACAGGAGCTGAGACAACTAATTCTGAATATACAAACAGAAATGGAAAACCTCTTCAAAAACCAAATCAGTAAATTGAGGGAGGACATGAAGAAGGCAAGGGATGAATAAAAAGAAGAAATGGAAAGTCTGAAAAAACAAATCACAGAACTTATGGGAATGAAAGATAAAGTAGAAGAGATGAAAAAAAAAACAATGGAAACCTACAATGGTAGATTTCAAGAGACAGAGGTTAGAATTAGTGAACTGGAGGATGGAACATCTGAAATCCAAAAAGAAGCAGAAACTATAGGGAAAAGAATGGGAAAATTTGAGCAGGAGCTCAGGGAATTGAATGATAATATGAAAATATACATGTTGTGGGTGTCCCAGAAGGAGAAGAGAAGGGAAAAGGAGGAGAAAAACTCTTGGAAGAAATTATCACTGAAAATTTCCCAACTCTTATGAAGGACCTAAAATTACAGATTCAAGAAGTGCAGCGCACCCCAAAGAGAATAGATCCAAATAGACGTTCTCCAAGACACTTAGTAGTTAGAATGTCAGAGGTCAAAGAGAAAGAGAGGATCTTGAAAGCAGCAAGAGAAAAACAATCCATCACATACAAGGAAAACCCAATAAGACTATGTGTGGATTTCTCAGCAGAAACCATGGAGGCAAGAAGACAGTGGGATGATATATTTAAATTACTAAAAGAGAAAAACTGCCAAGCAAGACTTCCATATCCAGCAAAATTGTCCTTCAAAAATGAGGGAGAAATTAAAACACTTTCAGACAAAAAGTCACTGAGAAAATTTGTGACCAAGAGACCAACTCTGCAAGAAATGCTAAAGGGAGCACTAAAGTCAAATACGAAAAGACAGAAGAGAGAGGTGTGGAGAAGAGTGTAGAAAGAAGGAAAATTAGATATGATATATATAATACAAAAGGCAAAATGGTAGAGGAAAGTATTACCTAAACAGTAATAACACTAAATGTTAATGGACTGAATTCCCCAATCAAAAGACATAGACTGGCAGAATGGATTAAAAAACAGGATCCTTCTATATGCTGTCTACAGTAAACACATCTTAGACCCAAAGATAAACATAGGTTGAAAGTGAAAGGTTGGGAAAAGATACTTCATGCAAGTAACAACCAGAAAAGAGCAGGAGTAGCTATACTAATATTGAACAAATTAGACTTCAAAGGTAAAACAGTTAAAAGAGACAAAGAAGGATACTGTGCTGGTTTGAAAGGAAGTATGCCCCCTAAGAAAAGCCATGTTTTTCCCATATACAAAATACATTAATTTCATAACAATATCAGAAACCTTAAACCTTTCAGTAGCAGTACAATGAAGTACAAAATTAGAGACAGTATAAAGTCTCATCAAGTCATTACAGGCATGGTCTGTCCCAAGGCAAAATTCTCTGCATTTGCTCTGGACCTTTGAAAACTCATAACAAGTTATTTGCTGTCAACATATAAAGGAGGAAGATTCGTAGGATACATATACACATTTCCACAGGGAGGAAGGAACGCAGGGGTCACTGGACCCATACATTTTCAAAAACCTGCAGAGCAAAGTCCATTAAATTTCAAAGTCTGAGACTCATTTATCCTCAGGGCTTTAGAAAGTGGCAGTCCCACCCTATCCAAATGCCTACGCCTGCCTCTCTCTGAATGCAAGCTTGGGGGATATTGGGGAGAACACCTTTCTCTCAGCTCCACCCTCTCCAAGCATTGGGGCTGCACCCGGGCTCTCTGCCATTTCCGGGGCACACGCTCAACCCCTCCGTGTGGTGGCAGCCAGGCTCTCCCCAAACCCCACGGAATGTGCTTCACTCTCTCCAAGACCTGAGGCGGCATGACTGTCCCACAGCAACGAGGTGGAAAGCCCACCCTCTGCCTTCAGCACAAACTCACCCTCCACGGGCTCGGGTGGGTCCGCTCTCCTGGCCCAAGGCTTCTTGACTTCAGACCTCAGCTTCCATGGTTTTGCCTCTGAAGTTATTTTTCCTCCAATGTGTCCCTTCACTGAACCCCTCAGTCCAGACTGGCAGCGGCTCTGTTTATACAAGTCCCACAGCACTCTCGTTGGCTTTCTATGCAGTAATGTTGGATCATACCCATCAGACATAAGGATTTTCCACAAATCCTTCCTGGATAACTCGATGTCTGATCCTGACTTTCTCTGAAATGACTGGCTGGTTCCACATTTGGTTAAATCCACACACAGGGCACTATACTCTGGAGTCTCTCTTTTTGGAGGCCCAGAATTTTCCAGGACCTCAATTTCTGGTTTCTTTTTACTCAAAAGTTCAGTTTTCAGCTTATCTCTCTCCTGCCACATTTCACTATAAGCTGTGAGGAGAAACCAGGCTGCACTTTCGACATTTAATTTGGAGATCTCTTCTGCTAAATATCCAAGTTCATGGCTTTTAAAATCTGCCTTCCAGCCAAAGCCACTAGTCAATTTTGCCAGATTATCTGCCATTTTAATACAAGGATTGCCTTCCTTCCAGTTTACAATAACATGTGCCTCATTTCTGTCTAGATCCTGGTCAGAGGTATCTTTATAGTCCATCTTTCTACCAACAGTCTCTTCAAAGCATTCTAGGCCTTCTCTATCAAGCTTCTCACAACTCCTCCAGATTCTTCCCTTTATCCATTTAAAAAGCCATTCCAACATGTTTGGTATTTGCAAACTGCAGCAGCAGCACCCCACCCTCCAGTACCAAAATCTGTTCTAGTTTGCTAGCTGCTGGAATGCAAGATACCAGAAATGAAATGGCTTTTAAAAAGGGGAATTTAATGAGTTGCTAGTTTACAGATCTAAGGCCGAGAAAATGTTCCAATTAAAACAAGACTATAGAAATGTCCAATCAAAGGCATCCAGGGAAAGATACCTTGGTTCAAGAAGGCCGATGAAGTTCAGGGTTTCTCTCTCAAGTGAGACGGCACATGGCGAACACAGTCAGGGCTTCTCTCTCACCTGGAAGGGCACATGGTGAATATGGCGTCATCTGCTAGCTTTGTCTCTTGGCTTCCTGTTTCATGAAGCTCCCCGGGAGGCATTTTCCTTCTTCATCTCCAAAGGTCGCTGGCTGCTGGACTCTCTGCTTCGTGGTGCTGCAGCATTCTCTGCTCTCTCTGAATCTCTCTGAATCTATTTCTCCAAAATGTTTCCTCTTTTATAGGACTCCAGTAAACCAATCAATACCCACCCAAATGGGTGGAGACATGTCGTCCCTTAATCCAATTTAACAGCCATTCTTGACTAAACCACATCAACCAGGGAGATGATCTCATTATAGTTTCAAATATACAGTATTGAATAGGGATGATTCTACCTTTAAGAAATGGGATTTATATCAAAACATGGCTTTTCTTAGGGGGCATACTTCCTTGCAAAGCAGCACAGATGCTATCTACTAATAAAAAGAACAATTCGACAAGAAGACATAACAATCATAAATATTTACACACCGAATCAGAATGCTCCAAAATATGTGAGGAATACACGGCAAATACTGAAAAGGGAAATAGACACATCTACCATAATAGCTGGAGACTTCAATTCCCCACTCTCATCAATGGACAGAACATCTAGACAGAGGATCAATAAAGAAACAGAGAATTTGAATATCACAATAAATGAGCTAGACTTAACAGACATTTATAGGATATTACACCCCACAACAGTAGGATACACCTTTTTCTCAAGTACTCATGGATCATTCTCAAAGATAGACCATATTCTGGGCCACAAAGCAAGTCTCAACAAATTTAAAAAGATTGAAATCATACACAACACTTTCTCAGATCATAAAGGAATGAAGCTAGAAATCAATAATAGGCAGAGTGCCAGAAAATTCACAAATACGTGGAGGCTCAACAACACAATCTTAAACAACTAGTGGGTCAAGGAAGAAATTACAAGAGAAATTAGTAAATATCTCGAGGCGAATGAAAATGAAAATACAACATATCAAAACCTATGGGACACAGCAAAAGCAGTGCTAAGAGGGAAATTTATTGCCCTAAATGCCTATATCAAAAAAGAAGACAGGGCAAAAATTCAGGAATTAACTGTCCACTTGAAAGAACTGGAGAAAGAACAGCAAACTAACACCAAAGCAAGCAAAAGGAAAGAAATAACAAAGATTAGAGCAGAAATAAATGAAATTGAGAACATTAAAACAATAGAGAAAATCAATAAGACCAGAAGTTGGTTCTATGAGAAAATCAACAAGATTGATGGGCCCTTAGCAAGATTGACAAAAAGAAGAAGAGAGAGGATGCAAATAAATAAGATCAGAAATGGAAAAGGAGACATAACCACTGACCTCACAGAAATAAAGGAGGTAATAACAGGATACTATGAACAACTTTATGCTAATAAATACAACAATGTAGATGAAATGGACAGGTTCCTAGAAAGGTACGAACAACCAACTTTGACTCAAGAAGAAATAGATGACCTCAACAAACCAATAACAAGTAAAGAAATTGAATCAGTCATTCAAAAGCTTCACAAAAGGAAAAGTCCAGGACCAGATGGCTTCACATGTGAATTCTACCAAACATTCCAGAAAGAATTAGTACCAACCCTGCTCAAACTCTTCAAAAAAATTGAAGTGGAGGGAAAGCTACCTAATTCATTCTATGAAGCCAACATCACCCTCATACCAAAACCAGGCAAAGATATTACAAAAAAAAGAAAACTACACACCAATCTCTCTAATGAATATAGATGCAAAAATCCTCAACAAAATTCTAACAAATCGAATCCAACAACACATTGAAAGAATTATACATCATGACCAAGTAGGATTCATCCCAGGTATGCAAGGATGGTTCAACATAAGAAAATAAATTAATGTAATACACAATATCAACAAATCAAAGCAGAAAAATCACATGATCATCTCAATTGATGCAGAGAAGGCATTTGACAAGATTCAACATCCTTTCCTGTTGAAAACACTTCAAAAGATAGGAATACAAGGGAACTTCCTTAAAATGAAAGAGGGAATATATGAAAAACCCACAGCTGATATCATCCTCAATGGGGAAAAATTGAAAACTTTCCCCCTAAGATCAAGAACAAGACAAGGATGTCCATTATCACCACTGTTATTCAACATCGTGTTGGCGGTTCTAGCCAGAGCAATTAGACAAGAAAAAGAAATACAAGGCATCAAAATTGGAAAGGAAGAAGTAAAACTATCACTGTTTGCAGACGATATGATACTATACGTCGAAAACCCAGAAAAATCCACAACAAAACTACTAGAGCTAATAAATGAGTACAGCAAAGTAGCAGGCTACAATATCAACATTCAAAAATCTGTATCTTTTCTATACACTAGTAATGAACAAGCTGAGGGGGAAATCAAGAAACGAATCCCATTTACAATTGCAACTAAAAGAATAAAATACCTAGGAAAAGAGACAAAAAACCTATATAAAGAAAACTACAAAAAACTGCTAACAGAAATCACAGAAGACCTAAATAGATGGAAGGGTATACCGTGTTCATGGATTGGAAGACTAAATATAGTTAAGATGTCAATCCTACCTAAATTGATTTACAGATTCAATGCAATACCAATCAAAATCCCAACAACTTATTTTTCAGAAATAGAAAAACCAATAAGCAAATTTATCTGGAAGGGCAGGGTTCCCCGAATTGCTAAAAACATCTTGAGGGAAAAAAAAGAAACTGGAGGTCTCGTGCTGCCTGACTTTAAGGCATATTATGAAGCCACAGTGGTCAAAACAGCATGGTACTGGCATAAAGATAGATATACCGACCAATGGAATCGAATAGAGTGCTCAGATATAGATCCTCTCATCTATGGACATTTGATCTTTGATAAGACAGTCAAGCCAACTCACCTGGGACAGAGCAGTCTCTTCAATAATTGGTGCCTAGAGAACTGGATATCCATATGCAAAAGAATGAAAGAGGACCCGTATCTCACACCCTATACAAAAGTTAACTCAAAATGGATCAAAGATCTAAACATCAGGTCTAAGACCATAAAACAGTTAGAGGAAAATGTAGGGAGATATCTTATGAATCTTACAATTGGAGGCAGTTTTATGGACCTTAAACCTGAAGCAAGAGCATTGAAGAAATAAATAAATAAATGGGAGCTCCTCAAAATTAAACACTTTTGTGCATCAAAGAACTTCATCAAGAAAGTAGAAAGACAGCCTACACAATGGGAGACAATATTTGGAAATGGCATATCAGATAAAGGTCTAGTATCCAGTATTTATAAAAAGATTGTTCAATTCAACAACAAAAAGACAGCCAACCCAATTACAAAATGGGAAAAAGACTTGAACAGACACCTCTCAGAAGAGGAAATACAAATGGCCAAAAGGCACATGAAGAGATGCTCAATGTCCCTGGCCATTAGAGAAATGCAAATCAAAACCACAATGAGATATCATCTCACACCCACCAGAATGGCCATTATCAACAAAACAGAAAATGACAAGTGCTGGAGAGGATGCGGAGAAAGAGGCACTCTTATCCACTGTTGGTGGAAATGTCAAATGGTGCAACCACTGTGGATGGCAGTTTGGCGGTTCCTAAGAATTGCCATATGACCCAGCAATACCATTGCTAGGTATTACTCAGAGGGCTTAAGGGCAAAGACACAAACGGACATTTGCGCACCAATGTTTATAGCAGCATTATTTACAATTGCAAGGAGATGGAAACAGCTAAAATGTCCATCAACAGGTGAATGGCTAAACAAACTGTGGTATATACATACGATGGAATATTATGCAGCTTTAAGACAGAATAAACTTGTGAAGCATGTAATAACATGGATGGACCTAGAGAACATTATGCTGAGTGAGACTAGCCAAAAACTAAAGGACAAATACTGTATGGTCCCACTGATGTGAACTGACATTAGAGAATAAACTTGGAATATGTCATTGGTAACAGAGATCATTAGGAGATAGAAATAGGGTAAGATAATGGGTAATTGGAGCTGAAGGGATACAGACTGTGCAACAGGACTGGATACAAAAACTCAGAAATGGACAGCACAATACTACCTAACTGTAATGTAATTATGTTAAAACACTGAATGAAGCTGCATCTGAGGTATAGTTTTTTGTTTTTGTTTGTTTTTATTTTTTTATTTTTATTTCTTTCTATTATCATTTTATTTCTTTTTCTAAATCGATGCAAATGTACTAAGAAATGATGAATATGCATCTATGTGATGAGATTGGGAGTTACTGATTGTATATGTAGGATGGAATGATTTCTAAATGTTGTGTTAGTTAATTTTTTAATTAATAAAAAAAAATTTCAAGGGAAAAAACCCTTGAAACAACTGTAAAATTAGAAAGTCTTGGCAGAGCAATGGAAATTCAGAACAAACAAATAGAAGATATAAAGAAGAAATAAGTGTGAATTTTAGAACTGAAAAATATAATATCAAGGATTAAAAAAATCAATGAATGATCTCAAAACCAAAATGGAGAGGACAGAGAAATGGTATGCTTGGAGAGAGGACAATAGAAATTATTCAATCTAAGAACAGAGAAAATGGACCAGAAAAATAGCTAACAGAGCCTCAGGTATCTGTGGGACTAAACAGAAAGACCCAATATTCATCTTAGCAGTATCCAAGAAGTTCAGGAGAAAGAAGGTGGAGCTGAAAAAATACTTAAAGAAATAATGACTGAAAACCCCCAAATTCAGCAAAAGACACAAAACTACAGATACAAGTAGCTGAGTGAACCCCAAACACTACACACTCAAAGAAATCCTCAGGAAAATGCATCATAGTCAAAATTCTTTAGATGAAATACAAGGAAAAATTCTTGTGGGCAGAGAGAAAGGGTACCTTGACTATAGGAAGAAAATAATTCAAATACAGTAAATTTCTTATCAAAAAACCAGGAGGTCAGAAGGTTTTGAAATAGACTTAACCTATTTCAAACGCTGAGAAAATAAAAACAACTATCAACCCAGAATCCTGTACCTAGAAAAAAATATTTTTCAAGAACAAAGGGTAAACCAAGATACTCTCAGATTAAGCAAAACTAAAAGAATTTCTCATCAGTAGTCCTACCCTAAAAGAATGGCTGCAGAAAAATCTTTAGACCATAAAGAAATGTTAAAAATGTAATTTAGGCTTTCCTCTTCTTTATTTTTCTAAATTATTTTTAAGGGTTGAAATGAAAAATTATAACATTGTCTGATGTGTTTCTAAAAGTATGCAGAGGAAATAGTCAAGACAATTGTAAATGAGAGAGGGTAAAGGAATTTAATGGAAGGTAAGGATTCTATACTGAACTCAAATTGACAAAATATACCCTCAGGCTGCATAAAATGTAATACGCAGAGACCCCACTAGTGAAGCTAAAAAAGAGATGCACTTGGACAGGTGACCCACCCAATTGCAGGTGGTAACTTTTGATTTGATGATTTCCATGGAGATGTGTCTTCACCCATTCAAGGTGGGGTTGCTTGCTGGAACCCTTTAAGGGGGAACCAATTTAGAACAAGCTCAGTGCTGACAGAGCTCACAGAGCCCACAGAGCCTGAGATCTTTGGAGATGCAGAAAGAAAAAGCCATCGGGGAAATCTTATGAAATGAGAAGAGAAAGCTAGCAGATATCACCATGTGCCCTCCCAGCTAAAAAAAAAAATCCTGTACTTCATCAGCCCTTTCTTGGAGTTAAGGTATCTTTCTCTGGATACCTTAATTTGGACATTTTCATGGCCTTAGGACAGCAAATTCGCAACTTAATAAATTCCCTTTTTAAAAGCCAAAAAGAAAAAGCACTTAAAGCAGTATAGATAAATTAAAATAGAATTTTAAAAAATATTCAAGTAACCCACAGTAAGATTGGAAAAATTAAAAAATAGAGAAATGAAAAACAGAAGAAAGAACAAACAAGAAATAAGATAGTAGACGTAACATTTTGTCTTAATGTTAAATTAGACATTAAAGATAAATAGTCCAATTACAACAAAAAAGACAGATTTGGAGAGTGGATTAAAAAACATGACTTCATTATATACTGTTTATAAGATATTTACTTTAAATATAAATAAATAGGTTAGTTGGAAGTAAAATGCTGAAATATGTTATATCCTCTAACCATCAAAGAAAAGGAATAACTTTATTAATGCATATAAAAGTAGACTTCAAAGTGATTACCAGAGACGAAGAGGGATATTATATAATTATAAGAGATACAAGCCACTGAAATGTCAGAGAAATCCTAAATGTTTCATATAAACCCCCAGGTTGCAAACTATGTAAAGCAAAAACTGACAGAATTGAAACAAGATATAGACAATTTCAAAATTAATTGGAAATTTCAACATCCGTTTGTCAATAGTTGATAGACCAACTTGATGAAGAATTAGCAATGACATAGAAAAATTCAACAACACTATCAACCAATAGAATCTGATAAGCATTTGTAGAACACTTTACCCAGCTGCAATATTCACATTCTTTTGATGTGCCCAATGGACCAAGATAGATCTTATTCTGGATCACTCAACAAAACTCTTCACATTATAAAGACTTGAAATAGTATGTTTTTTTCTCTGATCACAATGGAGTCAAACTAAACTCAATAATAGAAATATGTAAGGAAAAGTACCCAAACGTTTGGAAACTAAAGAATGCAATTCTAAATAATCCATGGGTTAAATTAGTTGAAGTTTAAGAGAAATTTTTAAAATGTATTGAACTGAATAAAAATGAATTTACAGCATATCAAAATTTGTGGGATATAAATTGCTGAGTAAGAAAATCATTGTACTAAAAACTTACATTAGAAATGATGAAAAGTCACAAATCAATAATTTCAGCTCACACCTCAACAACCTAGAAAAAGAAGAGCAAAATAAACTTCCCTCAAAAGCAAAGGGAGTTGAAATGTAGTTAAGAACAGAAATCAATGAAAGTAAAAACAGGATACATTATTGAATGTCAGTGAAACAAAGCTGTTTCTTTGAAAGATAATAAAATTGGAATAGCTCTAGCAAGTGTGTGTATGTGTGTGTGAGAGAGAAATGGGGGCTTGACACAAATTATCAAATTCAGAAAAGAAATTGGGTTATCCATATTGGCCCTGAGGGCATCAAAAGAATAATAAGGCAATACTATGAAATACTATATGAATTTGACAATTTAGATGAAATGGGCAAATTCTTTGAAAAACTCAAACAACTACAACTCAACCAATATGAAACATATCATTTAGATAGCACTAAATCTATTAAGGAAATTAAATTTGTAATTTAAAAACTCTTATAAGGAAATCTCCAGGGCCAGATGGCTTCTGAATTCTATCAAATATTTAAGGAAAAAATTCATTCTGATCATATATAATATCTTACAGAAAATAAAACAGGATAAAATAATTCCCATTTTCTTTTTGAAGCTATGATACTAAAGCCAGACATAATATATAAAAGAAAATTGCATTCCTTACGAATTCGTATAAGTACAAAATCCTTAACAAAATATTAGCAAATGTAATTCAGTTATTTATATAAGTATTATTCACCGTGAAAAGTGGATTGATTCCAAGGATGCAATGCTGGGTTAAAACTAAAGAAAAACAATCAATGTATTCACCATATGAACAGGCTAAAGAGGAAAAACTACAGGATTATATCAATCTATGCAGAAAAAAAAAATTGCTAAAACTCAATATCCATCCAATATAACAACTCATTATACACAGCTTGATGAAGAGCATTTATTTATTTTTACAAACTATAGCTAATCTTCTCAGAACTTCCAAAATTATATTGTAAGAGAGGCAAGAGGTGGAATAATAAGTCTTTCACCATTAGATAGTTTATAAAAATAAATAACTGCAATAAATATAAAATAAATGCAAAAATAAATAAGTGCAACAAGGCATGAAAAGGAAATAAAAGTCATTACAGATCAGAAAATAAGAAATAAAATTGTCCTTATTTTCAGATGGTATGATTGCATTGAAAATCCAAAATAAAGCCCCTCCTGCCTAAAATCCTCCTGGAACTAATAAAAGTTCAGCAAGGTCTTGAGATAAATGATTAGCATACAAAAATAAATTTCATTTCTAATACTAGCAATGATCACATGGACATTTTTGGAATTAAAAAAAACACAATGCCACTTACAATCTGTTCAAATGAAATACTTTTGCATAAATCTAACAAAAATGCATGGAACGTGCATCTTGAAAATGATAAAATCAAACATCTAAATAAATGAAGAAACATGTTCATGGATTGGAAGACTTTACATAGTAATAATGTCAGTTATTCCTAAATTAATATACAAGCTCAACACAATCAAAATCCTGGGAAGATTTTTTTTTTGGTAGATACAGACAAGATTATTCTAAAATTTATGTGGAAAGGCTAAGAAAGTGGAATGCCGAAGATTAACTATGAAACGCAAGGATAGAGTAGGAGAAGTTAGACTGCCTGATTTCAAGAGTTATTATATAGCTATCTTTAATCAAGACACTGTGGTATTAACAGAGGAATAGATACTTAATAAGGGAGCATAATAGAGAACCCAAAACAGTTAAAGGGAAGAAGCACAGCCATTTCATCAAATTGGATCTCTATAGGCAGAACAATATACCTGAACCCAATTTTCACACCTTATACAACATTTAACTTAGAATGGATCACAAATTTAAATTTAGAACATAAAACCATAAAAGTTTTAGAAAAAAATGTAGAAGATCACTAATTTAAATTTAGAGCACAAAACTATAAAAGTTTTAGAAAAAAAATGCAGGGGAAAATCTTCAGGATCTAGGACTAGGCAAATATTTCTTAGGTCTGAAATTAAAAATCATGTTCTATTTGGGTAGACGTGGCTATTATAATAGACAACAAACTCAAAGGAGGCATCAAAATTATATGACACACAGAGATTTGTGGCATTGGCTAGTAAATCATGGGGTGCCTAGAAATACAATAGAAGGGCAGTCTACTAAATTCTTGTTGGAGCTGTATAAACAAAAGAGTTCTAGGTCAAGGGAACAGAAGTCTAACCTGAATTACAAAAACAGAGTCACGGCCCCTTAATCAATTTCCAGACTTGAAACAGTTTACAGACCCTGAGCCCCTTGAATGAAGGGGAGGCCAGGTCCCTATGGGGGAGAAACCTGTTACACTGCCACAAATTTATACTGTTAACCTTCCTCTAAGTCTTCCCCAAGGAGACCGATGGCCTTTTACCAGGGTAACTGTGCATTGGGGAAAGGAAATGATCAGATATTTCTGGAATTATTAGACACTGGTTCAGAAGTGAAATTAATTCCAGGGACCCAAAACCTCACTCTGGACCACCAGTCAGAGTGGGGGCTTATGGAGGCCAGGTGATCAATGGAGTTTTAGCTCAGGTCCGTCTCACAGTGGGTCCAGTGGGCCCCTGGACCCATCCTGTAGTTATTTCCCCAGTTCCGGAATGTATAATTGGCATAGACATACTGAGCAACTGGCAGAATCCCCATGTTGGTTCTCTAACTCGTGCAGTGAGGGCTATTATGGTGGGAAAGGCCAAGTGGAAACCACTAGAACTGCCCCAACCAAGCAAAATAGTAAATGAAAAGCAATACTGTATTCCTGGAGGGATTGCAGAGATTACTGCCACTCTTAAGGACTTGAAAGATGCAGGGGTGGTGATTCCCACCACATCCCCGTTCAACTCTCCTATCTGGCCTGTGCAGAAAACAGATGGGTCTTGGAGAATGACAGTGGATTATCATAAATTCAACCGGGTGGTAACTCCAATTGCAACTGCTGTTCCAGATGTAGTATCATTTCTTGAGCAAATCAATACATTCCCTGGTACCTGGTATGCAGCTATTGATCTGGCAAATGCTTTTTTTTCAAAAGCTATTAGTAAGGACCACCAGAATCAGTTTGCTTTTAGCTGGCACGGTCAGCAATATACTTTCACTGTCCTACCTCAGGGGTATATCAACTCTCCAGCCCTATGTCATAATCTTGTTCGCAGAGACCTTGATCGTTTCTCCCTCCCACAAGACATCACACTGGTCCATTATATTGATGATATCATGTTGATTGGACCTAGTGAGCAAGAAGTAGCAACTACTCTAGATTTACTGGTAAGGCATTTGTGTGTCAGAGGATGGGAGATAAATCCAACAAAAATACAGGGGCCTTCCACCTCAGTAAAATTTCTAGGTGTCCAGTGGTGTGGGGCATGTCGAGATATTCCTTCTAAGGTGAAGCATAAATTGTTGCATCTGGCCCCTCCCACAACCAAAAAAGAGGCACCACACTTAGTTGGTCTTTTTGGATTTTGGCAACAACATATTCCTCATTTGGGTGTGCTACTCTGGCCCATTTATCGAGTGACCAGAAAAGCTGCTAATTTTGAGTGGGGACCTGAACAAGAGGAGGCTCTGCGACAGGTCCAGGCTGCTATGCAAGCTACTCTGCCACTTGGGCCATATGATCCAGCAGATCCAATGGTGCTGGAAGTGTCAGTGGCAAATAGAGATGCTGTCTGGAGCCTTTGGCAGGCCCCTACAGGAGAATCACAACGCAGACCCTTAGGATTTTGGAGCAAAGCCTTACCATCTGCTGCAGATAACTACTCTCCTTTTGAGAAACAGCTTTTGGCCTGCTACTGGGCCTTAGTAGAGACTGAACGCTTAACCATGGGCCACCAAGTTACCATGAAACCTGAGTTGCCTATCATGAGTTGGGTGTTGTCTGACCCACCAAGCCATAAAGTTGGGCGTGCACAGCACGCCCAACTTTAAAGTGGAAATGGTATATACGAGATAGAGCCAGAGCAGGTCCTGAAGGCACAAGTAAGTTACATGAAGAAGTGGCACAAATGCCCATGGTTTCCACTCCTGCTGCCACATTACCTTCTCTTTCCCAGACCAGAGCTATGGCCTCTTGGGGAGTTCCTTACAGTGAATTGACTGAGGAAGAGAAAACTCGGGCCTGGTTTACAGATGGTTCAGCACGATATGCAGGTACCACCCGAAAGTGGACAGCTGCAGCATTACAACCCCTTTCTGGGGTGTCCTTGAAGGATAGTGGTGAGGGGAAATCCTCCCAGTGGGCAGAACTTTGAGCAGTGCACCTGGTTGCTCATTTTGCTTGGAAGGAAAACTGGCCAGAGGTGCGTTTGTATACTGACTCATGGGCTGTTGCTAATGGTTTGGCTGGATGGTCAGGGACTTGGAAAGACCATAATTGGAAAATTGGTGACAAAGAGGTCTGGGGAAGAAGTATGTGGATAGACCTTTCTGAGTGGGCTAAAAACATGAAGATATTTGTGTCCCATGTGAATGCACACCAGAGGGTGACTTCAGCAGAGGAAGATTTTAATAATCAAGTGGATAAGATGACCCGTTCTATGGATACCAGTCAGCCTCTTTCCCCAGCAACTCCTGTTATTGCCCAATGGGCTCATGAACAAAGTGGTCATGGTGGTAGGGATGGAGGTTATGCATGGGCTCAGCAACATGGACTTCCACTCACCAAGGCTGACCTGGCTACAGCCACTGCTGAGTGCCCAATCTGCCAGCAGCAGAGACTCACACTCAGCCCCCGATATGGCACCATTCCCCGAGGTGACCAGCCAGCTACATGGTGGCAGGTTGATTACATTGGACCACTCCCTTCATGGAAGGGGCAGCGATTTGTTCTAACTGGAATAGACACATACTCTGGATATGGGTTTGCTTTCCCTGCACGCAATGCTTCTGCCAAAACTACTATCCGTGGGCTTACAGAATGCCTTATCCATCGTCATGGTATTCCACATAGCATTGCTTCGGATCAAGGAACACACTTCACAGCAAATGAAGTGCGGGAATGGGCACATGCTCATGGAATTCTCTGGTCTTACCATGTTCCCCATCATCCAGAAGCAGCTGGATTGATAGAACGGTGGAATGGCCTTTTGAAAACTCAATTATGGTGCCAACTAGGTGGCAAAAACTTGAAAGGCTGGGGTAATGTTCTCCAGGAAGCTGTGTATGCTCTGAATCAGCATCCACTGTATGGTGCTGTTTCTCCCATAGCCAGGATCCATGGGTCCAGGAACCAAGGGGTGGAAATGGGTGTGGTGCCACTCACTATTACTCCTAGTGATCCACTAGGAAAATTTTTGCTTCCTGTCCTTGCTACCCTGAGTTTTGCTGGTCTACAGGTTTTAGTTCCAAAACGGGGTGTGCTTTCTCCAGGAGAAACAACAGTGATACCACTGAACTGGAAGTTAAGATTGCCACCTGGCCACTTTGGGCTACTGATGCCTCTGGATCAACACACCAAGAAGGGGATTACATTATTGTCTGGGGTAATTGACCCTGACTATCAGAAGGAAGTAAGACTGCAACTACATAATGGAGGTAAAGAAGAGTTTTCTTGGAATATAGGAGATCCCCTGGGGCGTCTATTAGTACTACCATGCTCTGTGATTAAAATCAATGGAAAACTGCAACAACACAATCCAAGCATGACCACTAATGGCTCTGAGACTTCAGGAATGAAGGTTTGGGTCACCCCACCAGGCAAAGAACCACGGCCAGCTGAAGTGCTTGCTGAGGGGAAAGGGAACATGGAATGGGTAGTGGAAGAAGGTAGTGATAACTATGAACTTCGACCACGTGATCAGTTACAGAAACGAGGACTGTAATGCTGTCTTGTTTGTGTTATACTATTTAAGTTGTAAGATATCAAGTTTAAGAATGAATGTTGTGCAAGGATTTGCACCCTATTCTGGAGAGATTTACTGTGTTTCCAGTTATATGCAGGACAGTTGATTATTGTCAGGTAAAAGAAAAAATGTGTGCTTATTTGTTTTCATTTGGAAATTAAGTATGGACTAAGGTGGTACATATATATATATATGCCAAGTTGACAAGGGGTGGACTGTCATGGTTAGGGACAGGTGTCAACTTGGCCAAGTTGTGGTACCTGTTCATCTGATTGGGCAAGCGCTAGCCTGTCTGTTGCAATGAGGACATTTCATAGGATTAGGTCATGATCACGTCAGCTACATCCACAGCTGATTCCATTTGTAATCAGCCAAAGGGGAGTGTCTTCTGCAATTAGTGATGCTAAATGCAATCATGGGAAGCCTTTTAAGGAGGACTCAGAGGAGACAGGTTGCATTCCTGCTTTGGCTGGTGAGCCTCTCCTGTGGAGTTCATCCAGGCCATTGGAGTCATCGGCTTCACAGCCTGCCCTGTGGATTTTGGACTCTGCGTTCCTACGGTCACATGAGACACTTTCATAAATTTTATACTTGCAAGTGTTCCCTGTTGATTCTGTTTCTCTAGAGAACCCTAACTAATACAATCCTCAAAAAGTGAAATCTTACGTCCATACAAAAATGTGTACATGAACCTTTATAGCAGTTTTATTAAAAATAGCCAAACACTGGAAATGACTCTGATGACCTTTAGAAGGTGAATAGTTAAACTATGCTTCATCCTTACCATGGATTAAAATTTAGCAATAAATAGGAAAAACTAGTAGTACATGCAACTTGAATAAATATCCATGGAATTATGCTGAGTGAGAAATGCCAAAGGTTACAAACTGTAAGATTCCATTTATAAAACACTCATTCATTGACAAAGTTGTATGAATAGAGAGCAGATTAAAGACTGCCCTGGTTAAGGAGGAAGTGGAGATGGGAGGGAACTGAATGTGGCTATAAAAGTGCAACATGAGGGATCCTTGTGATGAAAATGTTATCTTGACTGTATCAATGTCAATATCCCAGTTGTGATATTTTACTGCAAGTGGTTGCCATTGGGGGGAAGAAACTAGGTAAAGGATACACGGGATTTCTCTGCCTGATTTCTTACGATTGCATGTAAATCTATAATGATTTCAAAACTCAAATTTTAATTAAAATGCTAATGAAAAGGGGAGAAACTCTCAATATGGGGAGGGTAAAAAAATCATGTGTTAAACAGTGCCTTAAATAGTAATAAGAAAAAGAGATACTAGGTGGTGCAATGGTGGCTCAGTGGCAAGAATTTTTCCCTGACAAGCTGGAGACCCGGGTTCAATTCCCGGAGTCTGCCCTTGCAAAAAAAAGATGCTAATAACAGTTGTTTTTAAATTTTCCTGTCCATGAAATTACCTGAGGATATTTAAGATACCGACACCTGGCTCCCATACTCAAATATTGTGATTTAATTGTTATGAGGCATAAACTGGAGATGAGAAATGTTTAAATCTTCCTTGTTGATTCTATTGTGAAGCAATGTTTGGGAACCACTAACCGAGAACGTGTGTAAGCAAACTATGGTGCTTTGGTTTAATCTGTCCAGCGGTCTGCTTTTTTTGGTAAATAATTGGAAGTTTGACATAGGTTTATTCGAAATTCGTCTTCATTCTAAAACACAGAGTTGAATTTTTGTGGCAGAGACTGCATGGTCCACAGAGCCTAAAAATATTTACTGTCTGGCCTTGTACAGTAGAGGATAGCTGATCTCTGATCTAGAGGGTATAATAGTTATCAAAGACAATAAAATCCACTATATAATATAATGACTTTAAAAACCCATTTAAATTTAGGCTTTATTTAATTAAAGAATAGGTCCTCTCTACCTAATATGGGAAGGTTACCCCTGAGAGCACTTTATTCTGTTCTTGGCAGTTTAGTTTATGAAAAACAGCTTCAAATTAGTGAGCATGCAGGAGATGACCAAAATACTGAAAGATATAGAATCTATGGCATGCAATGTCCTGAAGACTCTGAAGTTTGTGTAGAGAAAAAAAAAGAGACAGGAATATGATAACTGCCTTCAAGTATAGGCAGGACTTAGTGTGCTAAATGGTTAGACTAATTTTACGTACTCTCACAGAAAAGAAGTATGCCCAGTGGATAGAAAATGTAAGAAGTTAGATTTCATCACAGGATAAGAAAAAATGTCTAACAATAAATTTTTCTTGCGATTATGCACTTTCTGTTATTGAATCTCCATGTGGGTGGACCCTTTTTAGTGTCTGGGGCATGCTCAATTGCTCTCTTGTCCTATTACTTCAAGAATGTATTAATTAAAGTAGAGCAATTGATATAACAAATAGATCTTGAAGTGCATTTTCTTGAATATCTTCTATTTGACCTAATAGAGCCCTTTTCCACCTTTCTAATATCTTGCTCTTCACTCCAGAAGATCTTTATGGATCCTGTCAATTTCATGCCCCTGACTTCTCTTCGCTTTTTATCAACAGGGAAATCTAGCAGGAGGGTGTAGAGAAGGAGGAAAGTTTGGGCAAGTTATCATTCGCCAGTTCTCTTCATATGACGTCCGTTGGGCTGGTTGTGTCCTTGAGAGCACATCACTTCCTTTCTCAAGGAATTCTGCCCTGCTTTACTCTTTTTGATTTCCAGTAGCCTTCCCTGCCCTTGATCCTTTTGGTCTAGGCATGATGACATCTCCTTTACTATCCCACATGAATCCCCTGTACCCTGTCCAAACCTATATAACTGATCCCATTGTAAATAGAAACCCTCCTCAAATTATTCTAATGCAAGTGTATTACCTTTCTTATGATGGGGTACAGACTGGTAAGTAGAATTTGGCTCAATCATGATAGAAGTCTAATTCTTACTCATAGACAGTACAAAGTGGGTGTGTCTGTCATTCAAGATATTTCTTTCTTCTTCAGCACAAATTTGTCCTAGGAGTTGCCATCTCGGTCAGCTGGGGGGAAAATAAAATAAAAAGAAATACATATGAGTGTATTCTGTGAGCTGGACCTGAAAATGCCACACTTATAGTCATATTCCATTGCCTAAAACTTAGTCACATGGCCACATTTTACTGAAGGGGAGGTTGGAAAATACAGTCTAGCATTGTGCTCTGGAAAAGGAAATATATTTTGGTGAATAGCTAGCAGTCTTCATCATTGGCACTGATCATAAGTTGGAAGCAATTGGTCACTTTTGGCTGGTTGCTATCAGTAAATCTACTATAGTAAGAAATTCAAGCCAGGTGAGAAGCAAGCCTCTTCTGTGCCAGTCTGTAAATTCTAGGTAATGTCTTCAGTATCCAGCCAATTGCAACAGTTTGTCCAGTGTTCATCATGTGATTCACACTTTGAGAGGATATAGGCATCATATTAGAAGTCAGGGCTTCTATATCTGCAGAGGACAGAACATCTTAACAATTTTTACTCCTTACTTGGATTTCATGCTTTTCTTTCTTTAGATCAGTAGAGCTAAAACTTCCCTTTGTTTGTGTGGGCCATGAGTCTCCTACAAGACAAAGATGACAGTTAATAAAAAATGTCCAAAGATGACAGCTAATAAAAAATGGACAGGTCCAATATCTTGGGGGAAGACATAAAGAATACCACTGCACAAACATAAAATGAGGCTTCTGAGGAAATTATAATTTTTAATGAGAAAATTCACAACTTACTATTCACATTAAAGTAGAAATTTAATGATATCTCTTCATAGTAGTATGAGCTATACATAAATTTACCCCAGTACAATCCTCTGAAGGAACCTGGAGAAGGAGAAAACTTGTGTAATAGAAACTGCTGGTGCTCTAACCATATCTTCTTTACCAACTGTTCATATCTCCACAGATACGAGTGTTGACAGCCTAGCCCAGAGTTGTCTGGGAAGTTACACCATGCCTGGCCCGCAGCCTGTAACTGATTAAAAAGAGAACACAAATCCAGGCTCTCTTGCCTAAAGACAAAAATAACTGGTGCTGTTCATGCTCCAGGGCTCCCAGTGGAAATTTAATAAAGATAAACTCAATAGAAGCTACAGCTTTGCCTAACTTTCTTCACTGCTCCTCTCATTACCCTTTTCCAAAGACCCCAAGAATCCCTGCCTAAGGCATGGCTCCAAGGAATATGATCTAAAAAAAAAAAGCTAAGTTCTAGAACTATTAGCAGGGACACAAAAAAATTAGGCTCCAATCTGTCCTGATCCTATCGCAGAGCCTTCTAGAATCTGCTGATGATGAAGCTCTAGTGGCACCACAGAACAAGGGAGCTTTAGCGCCATCTAGTATAAGACCTCAAAGTAGGTCTGTGATATTGGTGATCCTAAATGCAAGGGCTAGGGGATTGAGAGTGCAAAGAAATTGGTGATCATTGTCAAAGCCTGGAGTTTGAAATGGTACTCTGAATGCTATACGTAGGATGTGAACTTAGACAGCATAATTAGGGCAAAATGGGCAACATGGGGTACAAAAGATCACATAGGTTGAGATCAACCACTGGAACTGGGTGGTTGCAGAAGAGTGGGTATCCCCTGAATCTTCATGTGAGCCATCATGACCATTTGTCAACTGAGGAAAACCAGTGGAAAAGGGAAGGACTGAGGTCCTGCCATTGGACAGATCAAGGTTATCTTTCCAGGGAGTACAGACATAAATTATTAAATTGACCTTATTTCAGATCATAAACTATGGAGATGTAGGCAAGTTGGGATACGTGAGAAACAAGGGGTGGACAGTGTATTGACCTGAGCTCTTGAGATTGTAAAAGTCAGATTAACGCTTCTAAAGCATGGTGCTCTTCTCAGAGAGAAGTAACCGAGACAGTCAGGTCATTCCCAGAGTGGTGTTTCTCTTATTTTAATTTGAAATTGGATCTAAGGTCCTTTCACATTCCTCCTTCTACATTCCTCCAGAGCATTGTTGTGAGGGTACAGTTCCACGTGGATCATGAGGCTTAGAACTACAGAGCTCTGCTGGAATTAGCTCATGGCTCCAGGAAATTATGGGATATCTGAACAGAGTAATCAAACTACATTTGCAACCTGGCCTAACCTTATGCCCTTCTCGCATTTTACTTTTACAATCTGTTAAAATATGAAGGACTTTCGCTTGTTTACTTGCTAGAAGAATTAGTAAGACTTGAAAGGAACCACATTTCCAACTTGAGAATAAGCAATATGCTTGTTGGGGGTGTAAAAAAGTTTTCATTCTTTTCCCTTTTGACAGGGACTGCCTAAGTTTATAAATAATATCAAAATGGCATAAGAAAAATTATTTATTGGATGAAAAACATTATCTTCATTTATGTTGCCTGTTTGCCAATGCAAATCAGTCCATATTCAGCTTCTGGAGGATCAGAAATTCTGCATATAAAAGGAAATTTATCTAAAGGCCTCAGTGAACAGTTTCATTGTATTTTGTCAAGACTGTGATATATACAATTTGGAAACTTTAAAGTAAATTTTCAACTGTTTAAATGTATTCCATAAACAGCCTAGTTTGAAGTTATGTGTATAGTATCACTCTTCCCTCGTTTGTCTCTTGTCCACTTACGTTTCATCTGAGAGATTGCTTGACCACACTTGTTCAAATAATATCATGCACATTTCTTTATTTCTGCACTTCTACAAAGGTTTGCAATGTTTAAATGTGGTTTTCTCACTTATTCATCTTTAAACTCCTTGAAGATATGGACTAAATGCATTCATCTTTGCTTCCTCATATTTATTTTGATGTCTGGCATATAAGCCATACTAAACATGCTCAATAAATAAGCAAATAATAGAATTAATGTCAAAAGACAGACACATAATGAATTGGGTGGTTACGAGGTATAACTTAAAGGAAATACATGTAAAAACAAGTAATGTGATCTTCATACTTAGAAGAATTTTAACTGATCCATTGCTTAAGATAATAATATTCAAGACAGATATCTCTATATGTATGTGCAGATTCACATATCAAATTTGAATTTTTATATATTTCTTTACCTCTAGTTGACTTCATAGAGACAGCCTCATCTCTAGAAAGTGATGGCATATATTCATGGATTATTAAACATTTATAAATACTTCATGAAAATCAGTGGAGGTTATTTTGGGCATGAAAATGAGCCTATAAAAACAGAAAATATCTAGTTAGGAAATAACAGAAAAAATTATATTTCAGGTCAAGATTATTAGGAGATGGCAAAGAGAAGAGTTAAAAAGGAAACTTATTGGAGAAAGAAAAAAGAGCGTAAAAACTGAACAAGGCAAAACATGGTAAACTATCAAAGTTGCTGTGGGCTGGTTGGAAAAAAATGGAAATGGATGTAGGACTCGTGTTCCAGACCACCATCATCCCTCACCTGGATCATTGTAATAACCTCCCGAGTGGTCCTCCTACTTCATCTTCACTTACCTTACATCAATTCTCAACATGGAAGCTAGAGATAGCCTTCTAAACTGAAGTCAGATTATGCTGCTCGTACACTCAGAACCCTCCGATAGCTTCTCATTCACTCCAAGCATAGTGGTATGAAATTCTGCAGCTATCACTGCACGCAACCTTTCTCTTGCGTCCAAAGCCATGTTATTTCCCAGTAGAGTTGTTTGGAATTGTTATTTTTCATACAGCTCTTCTTCTCTTTCAGGAAATATTGTGTATTTAGAGCTTCTTTTGTTGCCATGCACATTAGGAGAACTTCACAGCAGAGATAAATGTCCATATGTCTGTGTTGCTCTTCCACAGTTGTTTGAAGTCCCAACTAAGAGAAAGAAGCAATAGGAGTTAACGAAAACCTTTAATGCCATTTTATTGACTGTGGGCACTGCGAATAAATTTATTCCAAGAAATCATTGCAATGTACCCTGATGTGGATTTGACTTGAAGGGACTTCTGGAACACCAAACACATTGTGGGTGCTGTTTAATCATTTCAGGGGATGACAATGAACATAACATCCTGGATCCATGTGTACCATTTCTATTTCCAGTAATACAGAGATCTCTCAACCCAGACCTTTACTACTACTTAGGCAAGAACCTATTTCCATACACTTTTATTACATCAGACTCATTGAGAGGTGATGTCAGCATAGCTGACTTCATAGAATTTATCCTCTCTCTTGACAGTAGAAAGTTTCTCCCTTTAAGGGAGAAGCTTATGGCACCCTCAAAGCTTATTTCTTTCTTTCAACAAATATTTGAATAGCCTCATCATGTTAGGTACTCTTTTAGGTACACGAGATACAACAATGTGCAAAAGAAAAAAAAAAATCCCTGCCCTTTTGGAGCTTATATCCAATTTTCAGAGACAAACAAAAACCCTGCATTAATAAGCAATATATAGTATATTAAATGATAATAAGTGCTATAGAAAAAAAGTAAAGCAGAGAATGGGATTAGGGAATACAGGATGTGGAAAAAAGAATTTCAATTTTAATGGGCTATCAAAAAGACTAAATGCATAAATAAGAATTGTATAAACATTTTTAATGATTATACAATTAAACATTTAAGTTCCAAGTTTATAGTTCTAAGGCTGTGAAATTGCCTAAATTAAAGCAAGTCTATAGAAATGTCCAAATTAAGGCACCAACGAGAGGTTACCTTCACTCAAGAAAGGTTGATGAAGTTCAGGGTTTCTCTCTCAAATGGAAAGGCAAACATGGTGACGTCTGCTAGCTGTCTCTCAAGGCTTCTTGTTTCATGAAGTTCCCCCAGGGGTGTTTTTCTTTTTCATCTCGAAAGGTCTCTGGCTGGTGGACTCTCAGCTTCGTGTCTCTGCCATGGTTCTGTGGCTCTCTACTCATTCTGGCAGCTCTCTCAGATCTCAAAAAATACTTCCTCTTTTAAAGGATTTCAATAAACTAATTAAGACCCACATGGAATGGTGGAATCACATCTTCCTCTATTCAAAAGTTAATACCCACAATTGGGTGAGTCACATCTCCATGGAGAAATCTAATCAAGTTTCCAATATACAGTGCTGAATAGGGTTTAAAAGAAATAATTACTTCCGCAAGATTGATTAGGATTAAAACTTGGCTGTTCTAGGATACACAAATCCTTTCAAAGGAGCACACTTTCTTTCTTTTTCTCTTTCTCTCTCTCTCTTCTTTCCTTCCTTTCTTTCTTTTCTCTCCTTTCTTCTCCTTCCTTCCTTTTTCCTTCCTTCCTCTCCTTCTTACCTTTCTTCCTTCCATCCATTCATCTCTCTATCTTTCCTTCCTTGCTTCTTTCTTTTCTTTCTTCCTCTCTTTCTTTCCTTCTCTTCTTCTTTCTTTCCCTCCTTCCTTCCTCTCTCTCTCCTTCCATCCTTTCTTTTCTTTCTCTTTCTTTCTTTCTCTCCTTTCTTCCCCTCCTCCCTTCCTCCCTCTCTCCCTCCTTCCTTTCATTTTCTCCTTCTTTCTTTCTTTTTCCATCCTTCCTTTCATCCATCTATCTCTCTATCTCTCTATCATCTATCTATCCTTCTTTCTTTTTTCTTTCTTTCTCTCTTTCATCATCTTTCCTCCTTCTTTCCTTAGTTCATTCCTTCTTTCCTTTCTTCCTTCTTTTTCTTTTGTTTTCAGATATTGCAAAGGGAAGATTTATGTTATTGAAAAAAGGTTCTATATTTTCTCATCCCTTTTCTTGTCAATCTAGAATTCATGAAGAAGTATATATATGGAAATCAGTAGGCACCAAATAAAAAAGATAATGGATGAATGAATGAAATGATGAATTCATCAGGGAGTGGTTTCACAATAGGAAAGAGAGCTAAGCTTAGAAACTTGGAGAAATCCAAATTTAGAGATAATTGCCAATCTGAAGTTTGAGTTCCTTTCAAAGGCAGATTAAAGAAGTAGAAATGGAAACAGAAAAGTCATAGTACAGTACCAAGGAAGAAAGTGAATCTCAAGAAAGAGGAATTGATAAACCCTTTTAGAGGCTACAGAAATCAAAATGGATGAAAATCAGGAGAAAGTCACTGGATTTGAGGACCAAAGGATTATCAGTTGCCGAAAGAGCAATTTTAGCAAAGACAAAAGCCAGGTTGCCAGGGCAGCGTGAGCAAGGAATAAGGCAGAAGGGGAGGGAGGGAGTAAATCTATTCCTGGAGTGTAGGGAGGGACCTTGTCACAGACAAGGACTACTGCAAAGGATTCTGAACATTAATTATTCAAATTTCAAAAATAATATATTTTGAGAAGTAATATAATATGCTGTAAAGATTGTTTGACTTGATCTAGACGAACAGACCTACTATTTAAACAGTCATAAAACTCCTTGAAGCTCAATTTGTTCATCTGAAAAATTAAAGTAATAAATTATATTTTCCCAGAGAAAACTGGAGGTTGAATAAAATGGTACGTCTGAAACTGTTTTGTGACTTAGAAAATGTTATACATTATACAGTATCCTATCAATATATTTCTCTTTCTGAAAGTGATGAGCTCAATGGAAATTTTTTTTGGTAACTGATAAAATCATTTTTATTGGAAAAAGGATCATGGAAAAGAGAAAAAAATCACCTCTAGTATGTATTTCAGTCTCTCTCTCTCTTTTTTTTTAACATGGACTGGCACTGGGAACCGAACCCAGGTCTCTGGCATGGCAGGCGAGAACTCCGCCACTGAGTCACCATTGCCTGCCCTAATTCAGTCTCTTTTGATCTAAATAAAAGCACGATGAAATGAAGGAAAACCTTGGAATCAGAGGTTGTCTGTGGACACCAATGTATAGTAGACTGCTTTACTGTGTTCCTAAAAATCCATTTACTCAAACTCATTGGCAAGACATCATGATTTGGAGTCTTCCCACTTCTCAGACTTTTTCACTATGCTTATCTGCAGCCAACCACCCCCACCCCATCAAGTTAACTGTTGAACATGCCCTGCTCTATCATTTTTAAAATTTTGCTTATGGTGTCACCTCAGTCTATCCTTCCATTACTGTCCAAAAAACATGGTCTTATATAGCTAGACTTGCCTGATCCCACATCAAACAGAGAAGCAAGTCTCTTTGCTTTGGTGAGAAGGTGCGTTTATCGAAGACGTATCAACAAGGAATGGGAGGAAAAAATAATCTTTCCAAAACCAGTTCAAAGTGAGAAAGATGATTTGAGCTTTGACGTCCAAACAAAGATATGGCTTAGGCCTAGAAGAAAACAGAAAAGCATAAAAAAAAAAAGAAAAATGACAACAACAAAAACTAAGTAAAAGTCACAGGATTCACTGAACTTGAGCAATGGTTGCTGCTTCATTGCTTCGATTTGTTTGGTCAGCGTGTCCTGTTATCTAGTAGGCCCTTCTCTTTTTGTTGACCATCCAGGCCTTTCATTTTGCCCTTCCAAATGAGGAGGGGGCTGATATTATTTTATATGATGTTTTAATACTGTTCTGGATGTCATTCTTGCCCCTGAAAGTGAAGCTGGAAGGTTTCACTAATGTAACCAAGAACAAGGAGTAAACATTTCAGATTAATTGCAGCAAATTATGCCAGCATGGATTTGTAGGCTTGAAATGAATCAAAGCTGCTTGAGTGAAATGATTATAATAAGCATTTTTAACTGCTAAGGACTATACTAAGCATTTTCCAGCTAAAGGATTATATTGAGCATTTTCTCAGCTATTCAACTATCACTTCTTTATTTTTTGCCTTCTTATATTACTGAAATTTTACTCAGGCCAAGTGGAGGTTTGAATACTACCTTCTGTACCTCTCCCATTTGGAGTTGATGGCTGTTTTCTCTTTGCTCCCATAGCAGTTTACTTACAGTATTTATTGCTTTTACCTAATTGCATAATGACACATTTACATATTTGTGCTTCCTCCTATATGGAGAGGTATTTGAGGACAAGGACCACGCCGTACTCATCACCATAACCCCATAGTGCCCCCCCAACTTTAAATCTTTGAGTTGACCAACTAATAAATGAACCTGCCCCTCATTTATCCTATGAAACAAACCTGATAGGAAAGGTGACTTCTAAGACTGTTTCGAGCTCTACTGCTATGATTTCATGATCTCATTCTGTTCTCCAGACTCTCTAATCTTTCCTCTATAAGCATGTTCATGTATATTGAGAAAGCACATTGGCTAAAAGACAAAACTGAAGCAGAAAAAGAGATTTGCTAGACAAAAACACATGATGTAATCTGAGTGTGAGTGTAAAAACCATTTGGCCTCTCTGAGATTCTGGATTCTATTATGAGCATTAGTCAAAGAAGCTTACTCTTCAGTCATATTTTAAAAGAGCTTCTAATACATATTTATTCATAAACTTTTAAACCTTTCTGCTTATAAGAATTCATGACTAACAGAAAAAAAAGCCTAGTTTTTCTGTGGTCTTGGTCAGTCATGCATATTTATAGATTATACATATATACATTTTTAAGAAGTTTAACTTATTACCTAAAAGATGTTATTTTCCCCTTTCTTCTTAATGAGGAAGGTTATAAAACTAGTGACATTCTGTAGTATGCAGAAGGAAAATTCATTCATCTCATATTTCTTTCTTATCACTGTTGCACTGTGCAGGTGGCTGCACTGTAATATTAGTTTGCAAGTTTCTTGTTACAGTAAAGGTTAATGCTGTACTGAAATCCTGCTTAATATTTACACTTACATGAGCCATTGAGATGATGCATTATCTTAAGTGCATTACCTCACTCGGTGAATCAGCATCATTAGATCAGTATGAGCTCATTTTTAATAGAAGATTTAAAAGAAATCAGGGTTCTGGGAATTGCCTGGGAAGAGGGAGAGACTCTGCTAATGATACTTAGCATTTATTCAAACCTTTTGACACAGAGAGCTTTGTTCGGTTCTCACTTGTGCTCTGTGCATTTTGGTTCATGTAATTTGCATGATAATTGATGCAAAGTCATTATTTGATCAGAATTTGGAATCCACATCAGGATACAGAAAGGTGATAAAATGCCATATGTGCCATATGTCCAGACAACTCCAGAAGACAGGGCCTCCATTAGCAAAATCTCATATACTTCCTCCACTCCCCAAATATATTCAAGATCTTCAAAACAGCAAAGATTTCTGGCATCATTAAATCCTATAACAATTTTAATTTTTGAGGCTGGCATCAAGTAGGTCCTGAAAAATCTCACTTACCTTGGCTGTATTACAAATGTTCCCCAGTGAACCAGTCTTGGATAATTTCTCCACATTAATCAACATTAACTGGATTTTAGCAATCTCAAGCATGCAGATAGAACTTCTTTTCTGATGTTCCTTGTATTGTAAATCCATATAATCAGAAAAACCATCACTCTTGTTATATTTCGGTCTTGGGTTCTTGTTAAGAAAATACCAATTTGAGGATGAAATGGAGATTTCTGCTATTGGGGAAAGAGAGCAGGAGGAAAAATTGCTTTCTTTCCAGAATTTACCAACCAGGGGAAGAAAACATTAAGGTTGCTATTTAAGAGAATTTAATGGTTTCTAAGTGTTTTCCTCTAATTTTTCTTGCTTATCGCTCTTTAGTCATGTAAATCAGGCACTCCTCATAACTAACTGCCTATGCATCTCCTTTAACTCAGACTGTCAGAGATTTTAATAGTGTCATTTCTTATTGTTCACTGGTGTCTTTGAATTAGTTTTATATAATCACATGTGAATATAGACACAGCAGATTTCAAGAATTAGATACATTAGCGTTTGAAAGGCAGCTTAATGTTTCCAGTCATTCAGATGTAATTTAGAAGTAATTTCATCCATATCTAGACCTCAGAGTTGGAAGGGACATTAACGTCTATTGAGTTCAACTCCACTGGCCAACTCTTCTCCAAGACATTCCTGATAACGAATAGTTGCGCAGCTCTGCTTAAGCTTATCCTGCAAAGGGTTCATCATTGCTTCTCACAGCACCTTCCATTTTGAGTCTCAAAAGATATATATGAAAAAATAATGTTTCAGTTTGAGTTTAAATCTGGGTGTTTATGATTTCTGTGCCATCCTCTATATATTGCATATGTCTTTTTACACCTTGAACTCTTTTGTTAATAGATCTTATAATAACTAGGTGTGACCCAAAGCTGTTGAAAAACTGTATCTAAAGAATATTGATCATGGGAGAGCTATGGTAGCAAAAAGAAAAAAAAAAGATGCTACCATTTTAAGAAATAAAGATGGCTTTCCTCTGGAAAAGAGAGCACCCAATAAAAATGTCCTGAAATATCTAAAGGGCTGACATATAATAGAGAAATGTGACTCATTCAATGTGACTCTGAATGACAACTGTGTTCAAACTGTGGGAGATGGACTCATTTCAGTGGCTTTTAAAATCCATTGTATAATAGTATATGTGCTGGTTTGAAACTGTTATGTACCCCAGAAAAGCCATGCTTTTTAAATCCACTCTTGTGGGGCAGACTTATGGACTTACTGTGGGTGAGACCTTTCGATTAGGTTGTTTCCATGGAGATGTGTCCCACTCAATCAAAGTGGGTCTTGACCCTTCTTGGGGTGCTTTATCAGAGGGAGCCACAGGAATTTAAAGAAAGACAAGAAATGTCCAGAGACATTTTGGAGAGTGCTCAGAGACAGAAACGCCTGATGAGAAACAAGCAAGGACCCATAGAATCTTAGAGAGAGACACTGGAATCAGAAGCTGAAAGCAACTCAGCCTGGGAGGAAAGGATCAACAGACGCCAGCCATGAGCCTTCCCAAGTAACAAAAGAACCCCGGATGCTATCAGTCTTTTCTTCAGAGTCAAGGTATCTTTCTCTGGATGTCTTAATTTGAACATTATCTTGGTCTTAGAACTGTAAATTTGTAACCTAATAAATCCCTTTGTAAAAGCCATTCCATTTCTGGTATATTGCATTTCAACAGCTTTAGTAAACTGAAACAGTATAGCAGCAGGTGCAGCTACAGGATTTGCAAAACAGTTACAGAATTTGCAAATCCGGCTACAGTGCAAAATGAAAATGTGGAGTCTCATTTCAAAAGCAGGGAAAAAATTGCAGGTAGACCTACCAAAATATAAATTATTTTCCTTTCTTTTCTCTGATCTCTCTCTTGACTTGTTTACAGTATATTTTTAATTTGCTGTTTAATGTCGTTCTTCCTAACATAAGGAATTCTTGCTAGGTGAATGCAGACCCTCAGAGGCCCTGACTTGAGACTTGGCCAATGGGTGACTGCAGGAGAGCTACAGGCTTCCCCTTCCTGCCAAATCCACACCCAGTGCCCTGGTCGGGGCTGAGAAAGTTGAGCCAGGTCTCCTCCCTTTCCACTGGTCCACTGCTCCAACCCACGGCAGATAGACTGGCTCCAAGTGAGTGTCAGCTCTGGGGCTGGGTACTTGGATAACGGTGGGACAAAGGCTCGCTCCTGCCAGGCTGCCCGCCAGATACGTTGAGGTGCACCTGGGTAGCACCATGTTTACTCCATGTTTACTTTCCCTGCGCCCCGAACCAAGAGGCCCACGCAACAATGTTGCTGAGAAAGAGCTAGGAGGAGTCCCGGTGAGATTTGGTTAGTTAGGGGATCAGGCTGCTAAAAATCCGTCCTAGGGAGGCATCAAGAAACACATAAATAAACCCCACCAATTCACAGATAAATTTCTTAAGAATTTTCACAACAGCAGGAGCAGAGCATTAAACTCCAAGAGCTCTGAGTTCTTATTTGGGAGAAGTGCAGCTCCCCCCGTGAAGCTGACCCTGGGACATGCCTTCTGAAGCCAGACGGCCAGCGTCAAATTCCACATTTCACAGCCGTGTGAGCTCGGCAGGTTAACCTCCTTAGGCTTCCGTTTGTTTGTCTGTTTTTGTAAAATGAGGATAACCATAGTACCTGTCTCATAGAGGTGTGAGGATTGCATGCCAGGAATATCGTAAGTACAGTATAGGTATTAGGATAAGCATTGTTCATATTGTTATGATTGTGTTTAATTAAATTGTTTTATGGTTCCAAGGACTTGGCTTGTATGGCATAGATTATTTGAAATTCATAGAGAATTCCTAGTATATGGTTGTTTTTTTTGTCGATTGTGGCACTACCATATGGTAATTGATTGGAGAAGAGAGATAAAAAAATACAGTTATGAGATGTCAATTATCTGCAATGGAAGAATGGAAATCTATGAAAAGTTATATAAGCAAACGTTAAGACTGAGACAAAAGACACAGCTTCTTGTACCTGATAGAATCCTGGCTTTGTGCAGAAGCTCTACCTCAAATTGCCAAGATACTGGAGTGCTAGGAAGACCTGGGAAGGTTTATTTCTCTAAAGCAGGTCTCTAAAGCATTTATAACAGATAATATAAATGTTATAGAAATTTGTATTTCTATATACCAAAGTGTATATAGAAATAACACTTTGGTAACCGTATTTCTATAACATTTGTATTATCATCATTCATTTCAGAGACTTTACATCCTCTCTCTGTTTATGTTGGCAACTTTCTGTTCTGCAAACCATCTACTTTGTCTCATTATCTATCTCAATCATGCAGTTTCATATCTACAAGGAAAAAAACACATGAGCTTAATTTGGGGCATCTTAGATTTTTGTTGGTCTGCTCATTTTTCAGATGTAAGCATATTAAAATTATGTGCCTATATGAAAATTGGAATCCTAAAATTATAATTTGCTAATTTCTCTTTATATTTTTGTCAGCTTTTGCTTCACGCATTTTGACATTTCATTGTCAGTTACATACAATATATGATTTTATATATTCTTGGTGGATTGTTCCTTTGATTAAGTGGTATTTTTACACCGTTTTACATTTGTCTAATATTTGTATAGCAAAATTTACCATTCTGTATTTTGTGTGTTTTAGTTTTGTCTAGCATATAGCTGGATATTTTTACAAATCCAATCTGATACTCTGTGTTTCAATGGCTTTCTTTAAGACAATCGCATTTATTGCTACTATTGTTGGGCTTATTTGGATTTTTTCAACCATCTTATGTTCTGTTTTTTAATTTTTATCTTTTTCTTTTCTTTCACTGTCTTCACTGCCTTCTCCTGGATTGATGGCTTCTTATAGTGCCTTTATGCCCCTTAAGATTATACTTCTCTTTTTATAATAGGATGCAAATATTATTAGCCTACAACATTTTTTCCTTATGATTAAAGTTATTTGGTATTTCTACCTTCCTCCTGACCTCTCTTTAACTGCTCATTGAAAAACCCCTTCCTACCATATTATTGTTGTTTAAAGCTTTATTTTCAGACTTTTATGTTAAGAAATTATTGTGTTTTTTTTTTAACAATGATGTGAACACGTGTGTATTCAATCTATGTTCTCACTATTGTTCCTTTATGCATGCCTTCTCACCGGCTCACTTTTCTATATACTGAAATGTATTTTTTATCGGTTCCTTTGCTGAGGATGTGAGTATGTAAGAAGGAGTAAAGAGAGGCAAACCTCTATAGTCTGTATATCTTGGAAAATACCTTTATTTTGTGCTTATACTTTTTAAAACTCCGTGTTTGGATTTTAGACAATAATGACAGAAACATGAGAGAGGTAATAATCTTAGTTATTCTCAAACTCCACTCCTCAGTGGTTTTTGTTAGCTGTGTTATGTTTACATTTTCACAGTTTATAATATCAAAGTATGTTTTCTAATGCAAATCTACTTTGTTTGAGTTCTATACTTAAATGGCTTCAAGTCTCATCAACAGCAGTTCTTTGATCCCAGTTCCTCCTTTCCTGTTATTTTTATTCCTTTCTTGGTTGTTTGGCTTTTACCTCAAGTAGACATTTCCAGATGCCATTACTTTTACATGATCGTTTACTTGTGTACACAATACCAGTTTGACAGAACTTTCAGCACTATGATGAAATTTCTTCATTTTGTACTGACATCTGTTATTACTGAGAAGTCTGCTACCAGTCCATTTGTAGTGCTTTGGAGGTAATTTATTTCTATTTATTGGGTGCACTTTCTAAGTACAAAAATAATATCTTTCCTGAATTCCTAAAAATTGATAATTATTTCTTATTTTCCTCTGATATTTCCTTTGTTCTCGTCTGGGTTTCTCATTAAATGAATGTTGGAGGTTCCCAACTTGTTCTTCAATTTATCTCAAGAGTATTGATTCAAAGAATAATAAACTATGTGTTCTCTGTGCTACTTTCTCAAAAGATGTGTTAGACCTATCTTTCATTACACTAATTCTCTATTTCCAGCCTTACCTATGACTTGTACATGGTAGCCAGACTTCTGATAATGATGCACAATGCCTCTCCACTTTATGACATTCCCCCCGATGAAGGGTGGATAGAACCTGTCAATGTGGTGAGATGTCCTGCCCCATGATATTGTATGGCTAAAGAGAGCTTCTCTGAGTGGGCTTCATCTAATCATAGGAGTCCTTTAAAAACAGAGGGATTCCTCAGTTTGGAAGCAGAAGAGGAAGTGAATGAGATCTGAAGGCTGAGTGGACTTGGCATGCCACGGCTGGCCTTGGAAATGGAGGAGGCCACACGTGAAGGAACCTGGCAGCATTTAGAAGCAGAGCGTGGCAGTGGCGGACGGCCAGCAAGAAAACAAAGATCTCATTTCAACAGCCGCAAGGAGCTGTATTCTGCTAACAGTTTGAATGAGCTTGAAAGTAAATTCTTCCCCCACAGCCAACCCACTGATTTCACCTTGTGACATGCAGGTCAGAGAACCCAGCTAAAACCGGCTGGATTTCTCATCTGTAAATAAAGAGGTGTTTTTTTAAGCTACGAATTTTGTGGCCATTTATTACACAGAAATTGAAAAGTAATACACCATCTACTATACTTTAAAGAAAAAGTCAATGGTTTTCTTTTCCAAATTTGTAATTGGCTCTTTTACATAGGCACTAGGAATTTAGGCCTCTTTTATGTAATAATTGCTATATCTCTGTAATGAAATGTTGGAGCTACATCATTTTGAACGCCATACCCCAGTTTAATTAAAATAAAATTAATTTGATCTGGAGTGAATTTCTCTTCTGATAGTGGACTTTGTGTTTCTTAGCCTTAGAACTTTTATTTCTTTTAATTGTTTGTTTTGTATGCTTGTTTAGAGTAGATGAAATTTCTTTTCTCTTTCTCTCTCCCCTTGTGATTATTCCTTACGTAACTTCACAAGATTTATCATTGCCTGCACTTGGCCTTCTGGGTCTCCCACTCCAGAGCTATATTTTAAGAATGTAATTGGGGATTATCCTTTGCAGACATTATGAATCTAGTTGCATTGTGTGGGTTGGATTCACCTCCTCATCACAAGATTGTCCCATGTTTTCCTGCCTCTTTGGACATATATTTAAAAACCCAAGGTAGAAGAATTGGCAACAGTGCTTTTTCTTTCTTTCTTTTTTTTTTAGGCCTCTTTTAACGTAAGAGAAGATTGCACGTAGCATCTGGCATTAAAGAATAAACCTGGAGGGGACCATCAAAGTTCCTTTTAATGTGAGAACTAATGAACTGGCTCCTGTTTAGTGCATCCTGACCAGCAGTCTCCCAGCTCCAGCTCCACTTACCATTTTGTTTCACAGAAATGAGTCAGGGTTTTAGAGTAAGGTTGTGATGTCTTCCTATTTTTCTCTGCTAAAATTTTACCTGCCATTGCAATGTACCTTGAGCAGATGGGTTGGTCTAAAGACGAACTCTTTCTCCCTTAGCTAGAATTAGCATTCATTTCATCTTTCTCATTTCAATTTTCTCTTCTCCAGAACAGAGATGATGATGTCTGCCCTGCTTACTTCAGAAGTTTGTCAAGAGTCAAGTAAGATAAATTATCTGACGTGGTTTTGAAACCTGGATCATTTAATAAAAATATTTAAGATGCAGCATTTAAGGTCCTGTGTGATAAATCATGTCTGTTGCCAAATACTTGAAATGTTGCCTTTCATTTCAAAAGATTAAAGGTGGACACTGTGAGGGAACCAGGGAGCAAACATAAAAGGTTCAGTTACGAGTTAAGGTACCAGTCTATAGGATTTGTGTTCTCTTTGCCACTTATGAAAGGCAGCCTTTTCAGAGCAGTCATAAACTTCATGCATTATAGACTGCTGGTATATAACCATAAAATATCCCTTGAACATTATGATTTTCTATTCAGAAAAGTTGGGAAGTAGTTACTGCCCGTTTTCAATGGAGAATTACATAAAAGTACACGTTTACTTCTCATCTGGCTTTGCAGCTGGAGAGAGAAAAAAATTGAAAGAATTCTCAGGATATATACTGGATACAAATAGACTTGTTTCCAGACAACCAAATGGTAGGTTATTATTAAAATTGACCAGATGTTCTTTAGGCAGTGCATGATTTTATTCTATTGCATTTTTCCTCCAAACAATCTAGAACTTTGAATATACAATGTCACCAGATGGACGTGGTCCCGTATTCTTTATGTTGAAAAAAATAAACCAGGACTCATATTTTAGAAAAACATTTTGTAGAAATGGAGTAAGCCATTCAGGAAAATGTAAGAGACTGAAATTGGACTTGGCCAAAAGGGAGGACAGGTTCTTCTTTCTACAGATCATGAAAGGAATTTACAGCATACAGGACACGTAATGTTGAGGAGGTGTTCACAGATGAAAGATCACCAGGAAGGGAAGAGGTGCTGAGAAGATTAAGGGAAGTGGTAGAACATAGGAAAAGCAGGGGACAGACAGAATACAGGGATAGGAATCCTGGAGATAAGTGACAAGGAAGTATATACAAATATATCATGGAATGAATAGAGGCACATAGTTAGAGTTAGGTATGGCTAGAAGTAGGGCTTCAGAACTTGTGCCAGGTTTCAGGGACAAGGGTCCACTTATCCTAGAAATAATACAAGCCAGGTAGGGCCTGGAAAAGAGGAGTCTGGGGGGAAAGGAAACTTGCATTTTTTTGAGATGCTGCCTATTCAAAATGCTGTGCAGGGTTCTTTAGGTTATTAAAATGTAATGACCATCTTTTCGTGTGCTTTCTGCCCACTGTATATCTTCTTTGGAGAGATGTCTAGTCAAGCCTTTTCCTCATTTTTAAATTGGGTTTTTTGTTGTTGTTAAGTTGAAGGATTTCTTTATGTATTCTGGCTATTAAACCTGCATTGGTTATTTGGTTTCTAAATATTTTCTCCCATTTTGTAAGTTATTGTTTTACTTTTATGATAATGTCCTTTGAGGCACAAATGTTTTTAATTTTGATGAGGTCCAATTTATCTATTTTTTTTCTTTATAGCTTCTGCTTTGTATAAAGTCTTAGAAACTATTGCTGAATACAAGGACTTGAACAAAGCACATGAAAAGATGCTGAATATCATTAGCCAACAGAAAAATGCAAATCAAACCACAATGGGATACCATTTCACACCTAATCACATAGCTGCTATTACAAAAAAAAAAAGGAAAATAACACGTATGGAGAGGAGGTGGAGAAATAGGAACACTCATTTATTGCTGGTGGTAATGCGAAACAGTGCGGCTGCTGTGGATAGAAATTTGGTGGTTCTTCTCTTCAGAAAGCTGGGCATAGAATTAGCATATGACCCGGCCATGCCACTATAGGTATATGCCCAAAAGAATTGACAGCAGAATCTCGAAACAGATATTTGCGCACTGATGTTCGTAGCAATCTTATCCACAATTGTCAACAGATGGAAGCAACCAAAACGTTCACTGACTGATGAATGGATAAATAAGACGCGGTGTATACATATAATGGAATACTGCTCAGCTGTAAAGAGAAGTGAAGTCCTCATACATGTGACAACATGAATGAAATAAGCCAGACCCGAAAGGACAAATTTTGCATGATCTCTCTAATTTGAAATAATTAGAATAAGCAAACTTATAGATTCAGAATCTAAAATATAGGTTACCAGGGAATGGGGTAGGGATGAAGAATAGAAAGTTAAGGCTTAAAATGTTCAAGTTTCTGGGCACGCACAGTGCCTCAGCAGGCAGGAATGCTTGTCTGTGATGCCAGAGGACCCGGGTTCGATTCTCGGTGCCTGCCCATGTGAAAAAAAAAAAAATTCAAGATTCTTATTTGGAATGATGGAAATGTTTTGGTAATGGATGGTGTTGATGGGAGCACAACAGTGTGAACATAATTAACTGCACTTAAATATATATCTGAATGTCATTAAAAGGGAAATTTTAGGTAGTATAAATGGTATAATAGGATAAAAATTAAAAAAAATTCATGGAATTACATTACAGAAACAGTGAACCCTAAGTTAAAACACAGACTAGAGTTAGTATTACCACTTTAAAAATGTGCTATTATCAATTATAACAAATGTTCCAACGAATGCAAGGTGTTAATAATAAGATAGTGCATGGGAATCTGTATTTTATTCAGTATTGTTTTATAAAACCACAACTCCTCTAATAAAGATTAAAAAAAAATCCTTTATGACAATTCTGTAAAATAAACATTATTATCCTTATGTTTGAGGTGAAAGAAATGGTAGTTGGGATTAATCGCAAAGGTCAAATATGTGTATAGAGAACCTAGAATAGAGTCTGAGATATAATTGGTGTTTGACAAATGTAAGTAGACTATTTTTCCAATCCTCTAGGAAACCTGATTTTTGAATTCTTCATCAATTTATACTGCTTGCCACAGGCAGAGAAATCTCAATGAGGAGACCACTAGTTCCTTCCACCCCTGGTTGAAAATTGGCCGTTTTTGACTTAAATGTATTTCTCTTTTGTCATCTTTTTAAAAACATTCTGAGCTTCTCCAGCCCTTTCAGAGAGCTACTGCCTCAGTACTTCAAGTTACTTCAGATGACTGTTTTATCAAATATTTTACCGCAGTGTCGTAAGGAGGAACCAATTTCCAGTGTGAATATTCATGTCCACAGTTCACCATCCCGCTGGTACATCAATGCAGCTTATTTCAGTTCTGTTTTTATTATAGCAGCACCCCACCTCCAGGGTCCAATCTCTGCATTTGTTAGGATACAGTCATGTTTCTGTTACTCACCATTGAACAGGTCTGGACCACAGACTGAAACTTAATGAATTGTTTAAAAGAATTGTGCTGAAGTCACTTTATTCAATATAGTTACAGTACTATGAATTAAATATTGTATAAAAGGTATGTAGACCATTGATTGGTCTAACAGAAAATAGTCCATGTAATATACACCTGAAATACAGATTATTTTAATGGGCGTTTTATGATTCTTTAGTATTTAATAACTAAGAAAAATTATTTTCGATTTTTACATCGTGTATCTGTTCATTGATAAAGCTGCTCCAGCATGTCTTTGTGTTGAAATAATCTGTTTACCCTCTTTTCCTCAAAATGGTGAACTGCTAGAGGCAAGTGCTGAATGTCAGCTTTGCATCTCCACCATCTGGTACAGTGGCCAAGATATACTAGATATTCACTAAACGTTTGTCGAATGAATAATGTGACAGATCATAAATTCCACCAAGCAGAGAGACGATTTGCCTACCCTGTGGAGATTTTGGGCACGCAAGCGGTTACTCTTCAAATTTCTTTATATTGTTTAGATTACCATAAATAGGTTGACATCACCTCTAGCATTACTGATACTTGATTTTTTGACAAACCAGTTTGAAGCTGACTACCCAGTAATTTGCATACCTTATAGTTTCCATACATTAACTCATGATGTAATCCTTGCTTTATGCAGTTAATATATGTCATCTGCTATAGATTATATACTTTTACATTTCCACGTACATTGATATATACATACGTTGTATGTATGCACACACAACTATATAGAAATATTCACACACCTACAAGTTCCCACACAAACATGCACAACTATACACAAACATATCAGAAATTTTAACTGAGATCTTTTGCATTTTAAATTGTAACTCTGTAATTCTGAAGCCTGTATTTTATGATTGTTCCTAACTTTTAGGTTGGGGCAAAAGTGACATTGTTTATTTTGAAATAGCTTTTGAAAATTGAAGTCAATCTGAGGGGCTAAAACAGTGAAACAGAGTTGGAGTAAAAATAGTAAGTCTTGTCGAGGTGGCCTGGTCTTGGTAGGTTTCCTGCTTGAATCAGTATTCAAAAAGGTCCTTGAATGAGGGGAAGGAAAGGGCTTGGTAGTTGGGATGTGGGAGGTTATAAATATATATGTATATACACAAAAATACATACACACGTGCGTGAGCGCGAGCACAGGATGAAAAAGTTGAGGATAAGGGAAATGAAATGAGAGTCTAACCCATTTTCAATAATAAGCTTTGTGGAAGGAAAAAACGTTAGATGAGGAAGAAGAAAGTTATTTTTTTATTCCACATTTGGTTGGAAACTGAAAATTTTCTTTCTAATTTGGTGATTTTTTGGTGGAATTGATCTAGTTATACTGCTATCAGCAGTTGACAGCGCTATAGGAAATGGAGGAGCAGCCGTCCTTCTCTGGGAAGCACATTAATTTCTAGAGATCATGGAAGGATGACCTTATGAAGAAAAGAGGTTAATTCCTCAGGTTATAAACCATTTTTACTTTTTTATTAGAAGGCAGCTTGCTGTAGTGAGGTGATCTGGATTCTAAATTTAGCATATTTTTTTTTCTGTAACTTTAATCAGATGTTGGCTTTGCCTCAGTTTCTTCTTCATCAGATAGCCTGAAAAGTAGTTTCTCTGTTTTCCAGGGCTACTATGAGCAACAAAGGAAAAAATAATTTTAAAAATGTTTTGAAAGTTGTTTAAACTCTATAAAATAGGTCTTTTTCTGTGTTTCCCTAAGTATTTCTGTTCTTCATATTTCAAGATCCATAAAGATGAGTCCTGCCCATTTCATCGTTGTCTTTTCATATAGCACAGTGCCATGAACAGAGCAGGAGCTCAAATAAATGCTTATTGAGGAAACATATGGAAGGAACCATCAGAAAATCTTTCAGAGGTTTGCACAGTCATCTCCATTGTAATGTGGGCAAAAACGGTTCCTTACTCTCTTAAAGGATTAGCCTACCATAGACAACTTTGTAGTGGGAAATACTTTGCAAGTCAGGCTCCGCTGGCAAAACTTGTAGGAGGTGAAGAGTGTTACAATTTCAATCCCATTATACCCTGGAATTGGTGATTTCTGAGAACACTCATTTTTCGTTGTTATTGATTTAAAATAAGTTGCTTTTGCATTTTATCTCAGCAGAGCTTAACACAAAGCAAATATTCCATTATCTTAATAGATTGAACCATCTATTAGAAAATATCCACAGAGCACGTAGCTGAAGGAAAAGTAGTGTCTTAAAAATTTAAGAATCTTATAATGATTTTAAAGATGAATTTTTAAAATATTACTAAGAAACCAGTCTAGTCTTCCCTATTACTATTCACAGCTGTTTCTACTGAGACAGGATAAAATTATTCTGCTGTAGCAATGGCTTGGATCTTTTAATACCATCTGTGTTTCCCACCTTAAAGCATTATCTAACTTTTCATTTCATTAAAATTCCAGATGCAGTTACTATGAAACAAGTATCATCCTATCTTTAAAAATGTACATTTAACAAAGGGATCTCTGAGTACTTATTTACTTTTACTGGAACTAAAATGATTATTTTAGTTGGCTACTTTTCCAGGCACTATGTGTGCAGTAACTGTCCCTTTTCCCTAAAAGTCACAAAAGCTGTATGCCCTGAGTTTTTCCTCTGGGGTTAACATGCCTCTCTTCCTTGGGGTACCTGAAAGGACAGGAGAACCTTCTAGATAGCTTCTTGGAAATATTTAGATCAGGTCCCTGGAACCCATTTTCTGTATGAGCTCCAGTCCTACCAAAGCAAAATCCATGCCAGAATTTGACGAGCGCCCCCAGGCCCACTGTGAGAGTGCAGAGGGCAGGGAGCGAGCATTGTTAGCGAACACAAAAGCTGTGGTGCCTGTGGTTCGCGAAGAAAGGCAAATGGTAAATAGTTCAACAGCTCTCTTGTTGTTTCCTGTGGGTCTCAACAAGGGGCATTATATACCTGTCCCTGACAGGCAGGAAAAGGGTTATCTTTTCAATGCAGCTATAGGACTCTGGGAAGATGTGTAAAGTGAATTTTCAAAAATAATCATTAGAGACCTGTAATATGTGTCCTATTGAAGAACTTCAATGCTACCATGCCTCATTCGAAGGGAGAGAAATGTGGTGTTTCTAGAGCCTCTTTTCAACTTCTAACAAACACAGACACACAACCTCCTAAAAGTGCTCTGTTTCCCAGACAAGGATTTTTGTTTTGGGATTTTGGTGTGTTTGGTTTGCTCTCTTACAGACTCCATTACACAAATGCTAGAAATTAACCTGTGGGTATTTTTTTGTTTTGTTTTGCAGGGTGTGTGTGTGTGTTTGCTCTTTATTTAACTTCACCTGAATAAATACTACACAGTAATATAAAGCCACATGTATTATGCATTTTATAAACTATTCGTATTGTTATTTATAAAAGTCTCATATACTTTTTAATCTTAAGGTAATATAAGAACTCACTGTTTATTTTATATGTTAGTAAGATGCATACCTGTCAGAGAAATATAGTATCTGTAGACCCTCTCCCTGACATTTTCCCCTTTTCCTATAGTTTATAAAATCATTTGCAAAAACTTCAGATGGATCCATAATATTTAGGAGTTATGATACGAATGGATGTAAAAAATAATGGTACAGTAATAGCAATCATGTATCGTAGAGAATTCTATTTCCATTTATTTTCTGTGTTCTTGCTTCCATTCGTGGTCATCAAAGTGTTTATCATTTTTAGTTAGGGAAATATTGTCACATTCTGTATATCAATTGACTTTTTCGTAGTGTGATCAATAGAGGGATTTTACAAAATGCATGCCCTGCAGTTCAATTTCTCACACATGTTTTTAGCAGCTACATTGTATAAGGCAATGAGCCAGATCCTTTAGAGAGATGTTGCTTCAGCTATAGTTCCTATCATCAAGGAGCAAACTACTTGCTGCAACCCTGCTGGCCCTACTTAAAAAAGTTATAAATTTTTGTTCAGACTCAAGTGTTGAAGTTAAATAAGAAAATAGTAACGCACCCAAAATCTTCGCACTGAATGGATTCTCCTTACAGTTTACTCAGATCCATACGGGGTGACATTTTGCTGTCACAGAGCACATTTATATAAATAAGAATAAAACATAAAAGAAAATATAAGAGTGATTGAAACTGGCAATAGTATTAACGGAATGGCAGTTTAGGGATGCAAAAAATTCTTCATCTGTGAGTTTGGCTTACCTCATAGTTTATAATTGCAGGCAGCATAACTTTCACAAAAACTTTGAATGATCTACAGGCTCGTCTTCATTTATTCAGTTGGCAAATATTTGGTAAGCTCTAACACCTAGTTATTTTTTCTCTTTTGTGGCTGTTTATCTTCTCCACTGAAATACTGGCTATAATAATAACCACAGAGAATTTAAGAACTTGAAGGGAATGTGAAGTTCACTGCGTTCTTTTTTTTTTTTTAAATTTCAATAAGAGGAAACTGGGACCCTGAGAAGTAAAGTGGCTTTTGGGATTCACAAAGTCAATTATTGGCAAAGCCAGTGGCTTTTTTTTTTTCCATTATACTTCTTTTCATTAATCGCTAACTTATCCTAATCAATGTTCACTCTGTTATACATTTTTTCCCCCTTGGGTTTTCTGTCTAAAGAAAGCTTGTGAGTTAACAAATGTTTCCTGTAGATTGTAGAATAAAAGCCAATAAGAAGGCTAGATTTAAAAAAAAAAAAGGAGACATTTGCAAAAAGCTCACTTTTCCATTGATGTTATACATTAATATTAATTATGCAATAATCTAGTATTATATGCATTTCAACTAGTGTCTTGAGGAGATTACACACTGAAATTTTGGATTCAGCCCTAGCAAATGAGAGTGGTGGGATTTCCAATGGTGGGTGTATATGGAAATGTGTGTGTATGTGTTTGTGTGCATGTGTGTAACTGTGGCTGCCTTCTCTGGTAGAAAGAATGAGTGATCACCAAATCACATTTTGTGTGATAGAATTACAGTGTTTAGCAGAAGGTGTGGCAATCTCATTCTCCTCTGGCTTGGGCAGACTACACCTGCATATTATGTGTCACTGTGATACATATGAACCTCTGACCAACACAGCAGAGAAAGTTTGAGATGCTGAGTGAACTCGAATTAACAATGATATTGTCACTTCAACAACTGAAGGTCTGTGATTTAGAAGTTTACCTTGCATGGTTCTAGAGAGTAAAATGACTGCTCTAGACACAAGCTATTTAGAGAGGCAGTTTTTGGACTTAATATCAAGAAGATTTTTCTTTTTCTTTCCAGAATGTAGGATTTTATAAAAGCAGTATAAGCTTCCTCATGAAGCTATCAATTTACCGTTTTACCATTTTTAACGGCAAGAAAACCATCCCTCTGGGGATGTTGTAGGAGAACCTTCTGCATTGGATTGGGTTTTGCCTGATAACTTCTTGAGCAATGCATAATGCTATTCTCCAGCTGGATATAGCAAAACAGGCCTCCTGCCACTGTCCACATATGGCACATCTAAGGGTGATGTGGGCAGGGAGGGAACGTCACTGCAGTGTGCATTTTATCAAAGTAGATTTGCTAACCAGTAATCAGAAAGCTCCAACTCATCAACATTCCTTCCGGCTCCAGGGTGACACATGATATGGCAATGGATCAAAAGGGGCCTGCCTGGCACATGCAAATGAGTTTAAACAGTGATCCTGTGGTCAGAGATGAGAATTGGGATGATTCCAAATGTATTACCATGGATCAGTATTCTTCACACTATTATCTGAGCCAGCCTCTAATATCCCAGAGTCTTAAAATTCTTCCTACTGGGCTTGGCACCGGAATAATAACTAAGATGTCCACAGTAATCATTCTAACAGGCACCGTCATTATCATAACCATAATGCTTGCCATAATCTAGATTATAGATCTGAACCGTTGCCAAGCTGCAGATAGTCCAAGCCTGTAGGAGTTAGGGGCACACATTTTTGAGGGACCCATTTGGTTAGATTTTTGGAAAGGTGGATCTGTGCTAAAAGAGTGCCTTCTGTTATCTCTCTCTCTCTCTCTCTCTCTCTCTCTCACACTATTTTACCCCTTTCAACTCAGCAACCAAAAGAATGGGTTAAAATGGGAAAATTTTGCATTGTACATATGGAAAAAAAATCATAAGAATAAGTAAAAAGGTTTTTCTGTTGGTGCTCTCAGGGGTTAAAACAATCTATGATACAGTCAACCATTTCATTCCCACATAGTAACATCTGCATATTAATTTATTGGTCAATAATGATGAATGACCCACCTTGTGCATGACCTTGCCTGAGGCGCTGCTGTGAGTTTTGGTGAAACATGTGAGATGGGTGGACATTCAGAGGAATTTTATCTCCAAGAAACCAGACTGTTGAGGACCCATGTGTTGTTTAGAGACCACATCATCTGCCCCAAGTTGAAGCTGGTATTGATTCACATTCTTATCAGTGACAGATGGGGAGGGCCATTAATTTCTATTAAATGGCTCTTTTCTTTTTGAACTAGAACTGTATCCTTATAAATTTAATTTGATCTTTGAATTTTCTTTCTGCTTCTCCTTTGACTTTACTTGGTTTCTCTCCTTTCCTTTCTCATCTGCAGACTCCCATCTGCATTCCTTCTCTTTGGCCTTTTTTTCTTTCTCTTTCTAGTCCTCCTGTGACCTCCAAGTGAGGTCCTTGCCCTAGACCCAGGTTCTCTTTTGAATGCTGATATTTCCATTGCTTCAGGAGCCTGAGCTCCTGAATTTTTGGCATAGTCATTATGTCTTCTTCTGAACAGGCAAACGCTTTCCAGAATGATTTCTTTGATTTTCTCAGTACGGCATTTTTAATGTCCCAGTCATTTAGTGTCACCTGAAATTCAGTAGCACACATTTTCATTATACCATTTGTATTCTTTCAGATTTACGTGGTGGGTACATGCTTAAGAGAAGGAGAAAACAAGAAAGTGAGATCTTCCTTCTATCTAACACATTGCTTTGCTCTGTCAGCTTTCAGAGTTTTGGAATTCCAAAGACTTAGGTGGCTGTCCCTAGGCCTGTCACACTGCAAGGAAGAGAGAGAGAGAGAGAGTAAGAGAGAGGGAGGGAGGGGGAGGAAGGAAGAAAGGAAGGAAGGGAAAAAGAAAGAAAGAGTGAGACTTCAGAAATAAATTTTTAGTTCGCACAAATCTGAGGTTTTTCAAGAAGAAGAACAGGAAATGTATTCTTCAGTTCTGTCCCTGTAAGGATCAGATTTAGCAAGCAACATGATCTCTTTAAAATCTCTTTGCAGGGCTGATAGGGAAGGCTGCATATTTCCTTGTGAGATGTAATGCCATATTTTTATGTAGCCTGGGATCCAGTTACTGTGTGATATATTTTTCTTTACCTTTGACAGAGGCTTTGGTCCTTTTTGATTGGAAAATAAGAAAGGACTTTTGACCGCTTTATGAATATATCCTTCTTTTTGCTGCCTTTTCATTCAGAAAGTATCAGAAAATGTATCTTTTGCAAATAATATGTGTGAGCAGGTAAGGACAAGCAACTCAGGCATAGCTGTAGAGGGAAGAATGCAAATTAGAATTCTTTTTCAGCAGAGGGATTTGCAGCTCTCTTCAAGATATAGAAGCCTTGAGAAGTGTACAGAAGGTTTGCCAGTGCAAAGGGATGCAAACAAAATGTGGTAACAATCACTATGCCAACTGAAGAATTGTGGTCATTTAATGCTTATTTGTTCCATGGTCTTTATGACTCATCAAAGACAGGTACAGATATCCAGAGCTCTCTGCATATCTTTTTTAGGGCTAGGTCTGTGAGCCCATACCTTGAAGGCATACATTTAAACACTGCAAAATCCTTAAGCAGGACTTCCCTTTGTTCTATCTTCTCGCCTTCATTCTATTCCTTCATGAAATGTTTCTTAAAAATATTTCAAAATATTCCATGTGTTTAATTTTCTCATAAACATTTCTTCAGTAATGCCTTCTTTTACTTCTCTGAGCTCTTAATTTGTAAAAATACTGTGGGATACCTATTCCTTAAACACTGCAAAGTTTGGATATTTTTGTATTAATGAATTCACATCATTTCTGATACTTTTTTCAAAGGATATAATATAATTATAGAATTTTAAGATTTTCAATCATACTCAGTTCAGTCCTATCTGCTGTATCATGGGTCTACTTCCCTTTTAAAGATGAAATACTGCTGTATATACGAAATGTGCATTTTGGTGTAACAATCTGAAATACAGACTCTAATAGCAAAACATATGTCTTTTCTTAACATAAATTTCCTTTGGTTCAACTTGCTTTACTTTTCTTCTTATAGTAAAGTAAAACCTGTTCGAAGCTTAGCAGAGGCAAAGCAAACTAACTTGCAAACACATTTAAGACTAAATTGAAGCTGGAGCTCTCTCGCTCACTCCCAAATCCTAGCCTTAGGGTTTCTTAGAATTCAGTCTGATTGTTTCCTGGGGGAAGAGGAAGCCTCCACATTCCTCCTGAAGCTTTTGGGCTCTCTCTTTTAATCCGTTTTCAAATGGCACAAGTCACAAAGACTCCCTGGTTTGCCTAAGAGCAAGCCCCCTCTTGTCATAGTGAAATGTCTTCCTGGGACAGTGGCAGGGTTAACTCAGAGTGCTTGGGCAATGCCTTTGTCTGTTACTACAAATGACCTTCAGATTTCACAGGATGCTGAATTCCAGTTGCTGTGTTTTGTCATTAAACCATATTTCTATTTTGCATTTTTAAGCTGTGATCATTGCATCTTTTTGAGAGAAATAGATCATTTCAGTGAACTTACTTAAAGGACTATGTTTGATCTGCTTTTCTGCAAACAGCCAAAGGTAATGCCAGGGCTGATTTTGTTTTCCCCTTCTAGTGCAGAGGACATGGACTGAGCAATCTCTTCTCTAGAGATAAGTGAAAAATGTGGGTTGCAGTTTCTCAGAGAAGCTTGTGGAGATTTTTTTTAAGAACCCATAATCATGTTATCCTTCTAGGGGATATATGTACTTTTTTCTGTCCTGTTTTATCATTTCCCTTGGGAAGTGTCTTGTATCCTGTCTGGGCCTTGGTTTTCTCATCTATTAAATGAGCAAATGGGGTAAAATACAAGCTGCTAATTCATTTTTATAGTCTATAAATGGAAATTGGTCTTTAAAAGAAATATGAAAAATTCTCCTTTAATAGGAAATGATGATGGAGGGCTGCATTCCTACCGTAACCTCCGTGTGAATGCAATGCAGCAAGTCTGAAGTGGTGAATCAGCCAGTGCCAGGAGAGTTCATAAATGGATTTTGTAGCAATCAGAAGTAGTTTAGGATGATCTCTCTTCCCTCCAAACTCTATCTCAGACCCCACCCCCCAAATTTGCTAGATTCACACACCAGTGAGGCAATAAACTATATTGTATTCCAATTAATTATAGTTTTATTGTAGAGACCAGTGAATCAGATACAGGAGCATTTCTCTTTGTTCCTATCAAATACTTTGCATCTACAAATATAAGTGTAGAAATAAAGGATAATTAAAGATGGCTACCAATTTAATGTAGAATAGGAGAAAGCTTCGTTCTCCTCCTTAATTATATCTAAAACTAAAATTTTAAAGACTGCTTGTATAAATCCACCAGGGGGTGCTAACCCCCATTGAAAGCAGAGAATGGTGATGCTTTAAATCACTTGACTGTTTATCAGTCCAATGGAAGAGTTGCTGCCTTAACCAGCAACACCACAATCTCTTCCTAAAAGAATATTACTTTTGTTATTTCAAGAGAATATCAATTTTTAAGTGCAAATTCAATTTCCATTAAAAAAAATGGTTGCCTATGAATACATAACTTTTCCTCACTGTTACAATAGTGATCTAGTGAAATCTATCATAATAGTCAGATGTGCAGACATCAAGACATAATTAATTTTAAAATATGACCTAGAAAAGGAGAGAAAAAATCTGGTTAGGATAATATTGCCAATCCGGAGGTTTTTTTGTTTCTTATTTTCCCAATAAATCCATCAAAATGAACACGTCAGTGGAAAGTACATCATAATCTTCCTTTTGAAACTTCTCAATGATATCATTTGGTCATGGCTATGAGTGAGAATATTTAATGCCACTCTCAATTTGAAGATTCTAAATTTGGAATTATAAAAATACTATGATTTTCCAATTGCTCATTTATGAGAAAAGATTTTGGTGATACAGAAAGTGAAAACTCTGGCGTATGGGCTGAAATAATCAGTTCACTGCATTATAAAATGATTGAAACAGAAGAACATTTTGAAAGCATGTAAATGAATAATATCTTCCTCACTCTCAAAATTGGTCTGAGTTAAAAAATCGAAAGCTGGGTTTCCTCTTGACAAATACTGTAAACATTTAAAAAAAAATCTAAGTGCCATTGGAAAAGAGCAAATTTGTTTGTTTTCTTAAAACCTGATTTGTCTAGGAATGATTTCTACTCTGCACCCCGTTACCCTACTGAATGACTTAAGCCTCGTTTGCATTTTATTTAAAATGATTTAAATTTTAGTGAGTTTATTGAGCTACTACACAGACCTTGGTTTAGAAAATTTGGATATCTGGAGGTTTTAACAATTCCGTATCCAATTAATAAGGAACCAAAATGCTACTTTTAAGAGCAATACATATCAAAATCATGAAAAGTTTAGCTAGATATCTTCTCTACCTTTCTTTTGTTCTCCGTTCCTGTAATCCAAGCATGATACAGTCGGCACACTATACAATTGTCTGAGATGCGTGTCTTCCTCATGTTTTCAATGGATTGTATGCTTTGGTGTCTGGAAGTGTGTGCCTGGGGTGGGCATGGAGGCGGGGGTGGGTGGGTAGGTGTTAAAGACCACATGAGAAGGAGAAAGGAGAGCTGGGTTTCGTATTATATAATTCTTGGAAATCCCCCACTCCCACATGTGAAGGTTGGACCAGATGTTATGTAATATTGCTTACAGAAATACGATCTAATTTCATCTGTGAAAATTAATGGTGTGGTATGATTACATGAGCAATCCCCTCATTCCCTAGAGCGGTTATATTGCATTGTGCCATTGGTGGTCTAGCTTCTGGCATGTAGTAATTGCCTAGTAAATAGCAGCTTTGTTGAGTGACTATATGAACCTCACCATTGGGTCTAGAAGCGCTAATATTATTAGCTAAGATTCTCTATCTATACGTATATCTACCTATGTTTATTTGCCTTCCTATCTGTCTTCATCATCACCATCATTATCGTTATCACCTACAAAATAGTAGATGCTTTCCTTTCCCATTGGTTAATCAGTTGCATAGGAGTTCTTAAGTTTTGATAGTTTTTGTTTCCGATCGCCATAACCTTTATCAAATATCGTAAGTGTATGTTAAAATCAAAGATTTGGTCTGGCAGGCTGATGAAAAGAAGGTGGTACAGGCTAGCGAATAGTGTGCTAGATTAAGAATCCAAAAGTGTGTTGCTAGGAGAATCAGCCACAATTTATTGTGTGAATCTGTGGGGGTCTTCCTGGGGTTCCACTTTTCCCAAATATAATATATTAACACTTTTATCTCCTCTATATCAAACACATATGTATCAATAAAAACTCAATCCATCCACAGAGATTTGCTGTTCTTGTTTTTAAGACATTATTCTGGGTCATTTATTCTTGGACATTTTCTTTACTTCTTTCAAAAGGAATGTATTTTTAATAAAATAAAAATAATAGATAAAATATGGTCCTTTTAAAACTATAATTGTGCAGAAAAGCCATTGTGATTAAGGGGCTGTAAAAATCAGATGCTAATCTTTTAAATAAAAGCTTATCAAATTTATTGATTTTGTCATTCATTACTTCGAGTGGCATTTTTAGGTAATTCAAATTACATAGCATAAACCATATCTAAGCAGAGTTTTACAATCCATTCGGAATCATGCTTGACCCTTCCATTAAAAAAAACCAGACTTGTAAATTTGACTTTGTGTGTGTGTTGTATGGCGGGGTCACATTTCATTATTTTTCCATGTGAGTATCCCATTTTGACAGTACCATTTGTTGACTTTTTGTTTGTTTTGCTTGTTTCCTTGTTTTTTGGGAAGTGCATGGACCGGGAATTGAACCAGGGTCTCCCACATGACAGGCGAGAATTCTACCACTGAACTACTCTTGCACCCCCAAAATTTGACTATTTTTTAAATCACCCAATGACACCTTAATGTCTTTCTATACAGGTATCATAATGCCATGGTAGAACTTTGCCTAAGAAATCTTGTTCATTGATCTCTCACAGGTTTTCACAGTTTATCAGGAAAATCAAAAATGAAAATGAAAAAAATTTAAAAATAGATTGTTCTGTTTTTTTTTTTTTGAACTAAGGAACTAAAAATAAACCATGAATTGTACTATACTTATTACAAATATCTGAACCAATGATCATGAGGTTGGCTAACCTACAGTGTGGCTAGAACAGAAGGTTCTTAAAGTAATAATTAATGTTAGCATGTTGTTAATTTTTCCCTGTTGTGCATGTGCTACTCTATTTTTTCTATTTCCTTGGCTTCTCCCCACTTGCCCACCTCTTCTTTAACCAGGTACCTGGTTCTGTATTTAATTACCTCAGAGCTAAAAGCAGAAATAGCTAGAAATGTTTCTGGTTTGGGTGATTCAAAGGCCCAAGACCTCAGGGAAATTTAGAGGGGTTAGGAAGGAGGTAAATATCACAAAGCAAAACATTTGCAGATTTTGGGGAATATATTTTTGAACTATAATATGATTAAAATTCACTCACCTCCACACCCCCAAGTTTTTTTTAATGTTTTCACATTAAATAGAAGGAATGTAAATATATATATGTATTTTTTTTTAAATCCCCACTGAGGTTATCAGCCCTGATAAAAGCTGAATCCAAAGAATAAATACATAAAAATGGAATAGATATTAACTTTTTTCACTAGTTTGCCTTATTGACAGTGAAGTTTGGGAAGTTACTACTGTATGTTACTTAGTATAGGAAGCAGTCCCTAAAGAATATAAAAGGGCAAGAGAACGACTTTTCTGACTTTCCTGTCAGCAACTTAAACTGTTCCTATCAAGGATTTATAAGCAAGAGCAAAGATGATGCAAAAAAAAAAAAAAAGGGGGGGGGATTTGGGAGAATTCAGTATCTAAGGAATCTTTGGCAGTGGGGAAAGTAGCAATATCCTGTGACAGTGGCAGCAGTGCCTTCTCCTGCTAATGCCAGGGCTGGGATTTTTGCCGGTGCTTCTGGTTCCCTAAGTTCCTTTCTGTTCTGCCCTTCAAGACCCTGTTCTACAGGATTCATGGTGATTCTATGAACTAACCACATCTGTATAGACTTAATTGTCAGGCATTAATTTTGTGGCTTGCAACTAAAACCAATGACAGATACAGACATTAAATATGGCATATATTAGAAAGCAAATTCTGTTTATTTCCTGCCTACACTTGAACATACGAAGGAGTCTGTAGAAGAGCACATAAACCCCGGACTTGTTTTAATTCATGACGAATACCCTTGAATGAATATTTAATGCACCCTCGAAATCTTTCTACATTTCTACACCCAAGCTGTTCTCATATATTTTGATCTCAGGAACCCCTTCAACTCTGAAACATGATTGAGGACAGCAAAGAATATTTTATGTGGGTTATATCTATAGAAAGTTACTATATTAAGAATAAAACAGAAAGTTTTAAAATATTTATTCATTAGTTCATCTACAAATAGTGATAAAATCCCATGTCATGCTAACACAGATAACATGTGGTTTAGAAAAATTTAGAAAAATAGTGAGAGAGTAGCATATATTTTTGAAATTCTCTTTACTGTCAGGTGTAATAGAAGGCAGGTGGATTCCCATTTCTGCTTCTGCAGCAGTTTGATGCAACGAGAAGTTAGGTTGAAAAATATGGAGAAAATTCAGCTTGGGAGTATTTTAATAACCTTTTCAGATAACTGTGCGTATTCTTCTCTGATACTATAACAAAACTTGAAAAGTGTTAATTTCTTAAAGGTTACTTGCAATGTGGAACCTGGAACCATATAAATAAACTTCTTTCATGCTGTTACATTGGGTTTATCTTTTATTTTGGATTGATCTTTTATACATGCATGATTTCATAACATCATGCATGGTCATTTGTAAAATCCACATTCACCGGATTATCCAGTTTTTCTATATATTGACACATTTCATCATACAATATTAAAAATGACATTTGTTGTTATCACCACCCATCTCATTAGAAAAATCTTTAAGTATCGACAAGCTGTCAGGGTGATAGATACAAGTTTTCCATATTTCTAATTTTCACTTGAAAGTTCCAATATTATCATTGGCAACAATTACTGTCAGTTGTTTTTCTTGAAGTGACAGGCTCATTTCATTCATTTTAGAGACAATGTCTGCCAGATACCCAAGTCTGAGTAACCAGCTTGTCAGTCATTCTTTGAAGTAAAAAGGGTGTTCCATGAAAATAGCAACTAATTCACCTCACAACTCCAAACTTGACAAGCGCTTTTCCTTGAGATAAGCATCATAGTTTGGAAGGCAGCAAAAATGTTTATTCAACCTTTCCATTTGCCACAGAGAATAGTAAAAACGACATATACACAAAGGTTGAGGTTTAATAAAATTAATAGTATTTACTTCTTCATCAAGGACACTTAAGTAGAACAAATAAAAAATTAATATAATCTATCTGTTTGTCTGTCTATCTATCTATCTATCTATCTATCTGTCTATCATCAATTTTGACTGTAAGTGTATGGGGTGAAGAACACATTGACAATGCATACAGTTTGGTTCCATTGCCTTGATTCCTGTTTCGTGGGGAGGAACAGCCATTCTACCCATCATCGCTTTTGCACCATCATTACAAATGTCAACGCTGTAAAAAGAAAGTGACACCTTAATTTTACTAAGAAAATAATTTTAACTGCCCAGATCTCCTTAAAATATCTCAGAGACCCCATGGGTCCAAGACCACAGAGAATCGCTACCCTAGTCCAATAATTTTCCTACTCTCTTAAAGCACTATTTTATACCTTGTATTATTTTGGGTTCTCTAGAGAAACAGAATCAATAGAAAATACTCGTAAATATAAAATTTATAAAAGTGTCTCACATAACCATGGGAATGTAGAGTCCAGAATCCATAGGGCAGGCTGTGAAGCCAATGATTTCGATGGAGGGTCTGGATGAACTCCACAGGAGAGGCTCTCTGGCCAAAGCAGGAAGAGAGACTGTCCCTTCTGAATTCCCCTTAAAAGGTTTCCAGTGGTTAGATTAAGCATCACTCACTGCAGAAGACACTCCCTTTGGCTGAGTACAAATGGAATCAGCTATGGATGCAGCTGACATGATCATGATCTAATTCTATGAAATGTCCTCATTGCAACATGCAGGCCAGAACTTGACCAACCAGACAAACAGTCACCACCACTTGGCCAAGTTGACACATGAACCTGAACATGACATACCTTGTCCTTTCTACTCAAACAAACCTCAATTCCCACTCCCCAGCTTCTTTAGTCTCATCTAGCAATTTTATTTCACTGAAAATTTAGAAGCTTCCACAAGAGCCCATCGCATCTTCCAACATACCTTTATATCTCTAATGCCCATCCTTCTCTTTTGTTTTAGTTAATAAATAGTCCAGATTCATTCTAAAATTAGACCCTCCAGTTGGGATCCCCTTTTGCCTACTCAAGGATATGCCTCTAAGCTATTGTCACTTCTTTGTCCTGCGCTATCAATTTTTTTTGTACCATTTTGATTGTATTTCATGGAAAGAGTATCTGCCTTAAAAAATGTCTTCCTTCATCTCACCAGTAAAACCTCATTTTACTGTTTCCTTTTATAGCAAAACTCCTTGAAAATTTGTTTTTTCATACTGTCTTCAGTTCTATTCTCATTCACTAATGAGCGCATTCCAATCAGGTTTTTTTCTCTACCACTCCATCAAACATCTTGACAAGTTTACTATAACTCCAGATTACTAAATCAGTTAGGTAATTTAGAAACAATTTTGCCACTTTTGTTTCAGGACCCAGGTAACCTTTATATCTTCTACCTCACCAATCATTCTTTCTTTATCTTCTTTGATGTTACTTTTTAACCTGGGAAAGTTGAGAGCACACTTTGTGATGCTGTTTATCGGTTCTCACTTTCTGGGTAACTACATCTATTTATGCTTTTTAATACTAAGTACTGCTGAGTTTCATTCCCTCTCTTATTTCTTTTCTGCACCCCAGAATCTCATATCCAACTACTCATTTGATGTCTCCACTTGGTTACTTAATAAGCTTATCAACCTTGACCAAAACTAAATTTTTAACCTCTCCCTGCCAGCCCTTCTCAAAACCTCTCACTCAGCAGTCCTCATCATCTCATAAAGAAGAATTTTCATTTTTGGAGTTGCTTATACCAACAAACTTAGAATTCTTCTTGATTCTTCTTTACTTCTTATATTCCCACATCCAATCTGCCATGAAATCCTGATAGTGATATGATCTAATTTTGTCTCACATTTCTCATCTCTCTCACCTGAATGGTTACATTACTTTCCTATCAGGGGTCCTTGCTCCTATACTAGATTCCATGAAATTTCTTTCCAGTAGAGATGTAGAAAGATCCTCCATTTAAATGCAAATCAAGTCATACCTTCCATGTTCCCAAAACCTTCCACCAACTCTCATCTAACTCAGAAAAAAAACTGAAGATGACTCGTGATTTTTCCCAACCCATACCTACTCAGCTAGCTTTCTGAGCTCATTTCTATCACACTTTTCATCATTTGTTTATTTATCAAATATGCATTAGATTATTACACTGGAAAATGTGGGAATGATAAAGCAAAAATAATTAAATACAATGCTTGCAATCATTTGTACTTTACCTGTCTAGAAGAAAAAAGGAATCCATGACTCTAAGGACCATTTCAGGCTCTCATTATAATTATGTGTGCATGCACACATATATGCGAAAACAATGATACATTAGACCTTTGCTAATATATCGTTATTAATTAATAATAAATATCAATTAATCTGCATGTAAGGCAACGTTCTTTTCTCCAATATTGACTCTGTGCCAGGACCTAATGAATTTACCTATAATAACTTCTTCAGGGAGGTAAGCATAAGCATTTAGGTATTTGAAGGAAGTGATGGAGTGTTGGCGCTTACATGGACAATTCTAAGTTTCTCATATTTTGCTTCTTGATGGGCTTGGTGGTAAGTTTACTGTTGGATATTTTTGTAGGTGATGATAGCACTGGTGTGTGAAATAGAAAGAGTAGATTCTACTAATTGGCAGAATCTACTAATTGGAAGATTAGTAGATTCTTATACCATTCTACTAATTGGCATTTATTTGGGTTAATAAGCTTTTCTTAAAGATGCAAACCATTCTCAACTTTGTAATCACTACTAAGTGATTAGATCAGTACTTATTAGGAATTGGTTTGATGAAAATTAATCTTTGACTTCTTATCCAGGGTAGATAAGGAGGATAAAGATGTTAATAATTACAATAATTGACATTAGCATAACACTTTAACAACCATGAGGCATATTTATGAATAGTGTCTTTTAATCATCAAACAACAGGATAGGGCCACTAACATCATTCTTATTTTTGGATGAGTAAAGTAGTAAGTCAATAGACTTCATCAGGTTTATGCAGTCAACTTTGGAGATGAGAACCAAATCATAATCTTCTGAGTTTGTGATCAATGTATGTTCTTTCTGAAAGTGGAAAAAAGGAGTTGAGTCATCATCGTGGGACTGCTTTCATTTGATGTAATTCCTTTTGAGCCTTATAAGTTACACTTACTTAATTGTTTTGGTGGAGGGTTTACAAATTCTTTTATTTAAAGGCCTCAGAATGAGCTCTTAGTAAGACAAAGGATATATGCTAGTACATGGTCTTGTTAAAACTATGATCATTATTTGGATGTAAGCATGAACAAAACTTAGCCATACTTTTTTTTCAATGAGCCATGCCCAGGTGTTAGATTATTGTATATAAATATTTTCTAAAGTTTAAAAAATTAACCCACTATTCTACCCAAGTGCGAAAACTATGTAAACTGTGTATTAATTAGTATTATAAATTATTTGTGCTGTTCTTCAGGGAGAAACATTAAAACCACAAATAAGTTTAAAGTTCTATCAAATTGCTGTGATACAAAAAAGAAGCAGGCTATACTGCCAGTTGCCACTTCTTTTAGAATTGTGCACAAGGCACCAGCGCTGCAAAACCATTTACTTTTTCTTAAGGTATAATGAAAGTATGTTTTATGTTCATGCTGAAATCCATTCTAGATCACCAATGAGGCTGTCTTACTGATATTCACAGGTAAGAACTGCATTTTAACAAATTGGCATTGGTAGAGACCATGGTATAAGCATGTCCTCAAGCCTTCAAAAATTAAGGCTTTTAATTATAATGTATTTTCTTCCATAAAGGTAAACCGTAAGGTAGAACATTAGTTGAACGTGTCATATTTTAGCTAAATTACTTTTAACATTACCTTTGGCATACCTTATTGATTATTTTAATTAGTCTTTCAAAACTGGGAATAGGTGGAATTATCAGTGCTAGCATAGAGAGATATAAAAAGCCTGAGAGGAAAAGAAAATCACAGCAACTCTGGCTCTGGTATCACTAAACCGGTCGAATGGGTTTTGACTAGTTAACAAAGAATGAGCCTATGAACCTCTGTCAGGGTCAGACAAGCAAACACAAACCCAGTCACATTGATTTAACTCTGTTGGCAGTGCTGGATTCTTTGATACCGGTGAAAAATACGATGGAGTCCATAGATTTGTCTAAGGATGAAATTAAATATCTTGAGAATCATACTATGGCCTGAAACATTCCATTTAAAAATATCTTCAAATAGCTCAGGAGCTGTGAGAATGGAGTTGGGTTTTCTTTTTTGACTTTAGATTTCTTTACCCTTGGGAGAATTTTACCTGTTCGGTAAAATGTTGGTATATGACTCCGCCAACATGATGGCACATTTTCCTTCAGGAGGAATGGAATTTTCAACAAATTTTGAAAATATGCAGAGTGAAAAGTGGCCTTCACCATGTTGAGTCACCCTTCAAATCCCAGTTTCTAATAATTTTATCTTATTGCATGATTTATAACCCACTAATCCACGCGTTCTTCCATGTAGTCTATTCTGTCAGCCATAGGTGGAGTCAGTCATTTAATGAATTTTCCATAAATTGGAGAATTTGTCTCCAAGATGTTTGGGTGTATAGAGATTTCAATCTGATCAAGTAATCCACCTGAAAGAAAAGAAAAACAGACTGCATCATTTGGCATGAAACACCTTAAATGGTTTAGAACAACATGGTCACTTTTGTCTATAGAATATAATTGGTTCTAAAATTTAAAAATGATGAGTAAAATAGATTTTATAAAAAATCGCCTGAATATTGTTCAAAAATAAAGGCACAGTAGGAATAGAAAAGCTATTTTTTGTATAAGAGGACCAAAATCTCAAATATGGCGGGGGAAATAGCAAAAATGCAATGCACACAATTATATTTGTCTCTTTAAACTTCCATGGCTCCTAATAGCAGAATCATCTGCTCCACACCATCTGCCAGCTGTAGAGTGAGCGAAAATAGCACGTGCAGGTATTATAATATACTTTCTAATTAGTGTACTAAACCTTAATTTATTGGAGAATTGTAAATATAAAAACAATTATAATTTAACAAATCTATTCCTCTGCTGCGGTAATGAACAGTCTGTATGAACTGGGTTATTATGTATAGTTTTCTCTTTTAATTTATGTTGCAGGATAGCTTTCTTAATATATTACAGGGACAATGAAATTACACTCTACTACCTGTCTACACATTTCCTTCACATTTGCTGTCATAATGGAAATTTACTTGACAATGGAATTGCATCATTGAAAACAGAAGCAATTCTGAAAAAGTTGCATGCCAATTTGGCCTTAATTCTGAGAACACTTTACGATTTGCCAGAGATAAGATTTCCCTGATGACTTTTTGGTCTTTGGATAGAACAATTTAAAAATCATTTCTGCCCAGTGATTGCTTTCACTAAGACTCTTTCTCCTCTCCCCACTCTCCTACTCCACCTCTTCTTATTTTCCATCTTCTCTCCTTCTTCTCCTTCTCCTTTTCCTCCTCTTCCTCCTCCTCCTTCTTTTTTCCTCTTTCCTTTCCACTCACCCTCCTCTTCTTTATTGTTAAGTCTTGGGAACTTGACCATCATTTTCCATCTGAATAAGGAACGTGTAAAGAAATATGTACCCTTGAAAGTCATGAATAGCTTTGCGATTTAATGTTAAAACAACCTTATAGTTAGATGGTGCCGTTAAAGGATGACATGAAATAACTCAGTATGAAAGCTGAGTGTATGGAAAAAAGTGATATTATGTGGGGAAATTAAGATAGATTTTGCTTTGGATATGAGCCAGTTCTTTCTTTTCACAAATTCTAAATGCACTTTGAAGTTTTTAATTAGACAAAATTGACCTTCAGTGAAAATATAGTCTGCTAATGGCCCCCTCCCCCTCCCCCATGATTCAAAGATCTTTCATGAGTTTGTTCACTCAGTCATGGCTTCCACGTGCAATCTTAGACACAGGTAAAACAGGTGACTGTCTATGTGATTTAGTGTTGGAGTTTAAGAAATGCTCTTAAACTTCACATGCATGGCATACAATGTTTTCACAAGGATTTATTCAAGCATGGACTTCTGGTTAGAGCTCCATGGGACAGATGACACTCCAGTGCTTGAGGTGGGGGTGTGAGGCAAGAGCAGGCTTTTGTTAGAGATAAGTGAAAACATTATAGGCTACTATATCGGTGGAAAGTTCCTCAAAGGAAAAATAAAGAAGAACACAAAGAAACAAGAAGTCTTAAAGTAAATGCACATCTGCCTCAGCATTGCATCTTGGTTCATTCCAGGGTTTTCTACCATTGTAAGAGGAGACATCAGCAGTTTGGGCATGTGAGGGCTCTAAAATACATTCACAATTCTTTGAAGAGATGGTGGAGACTAGTTCCTCTCATCTTAAGTGTGGCAGAAGTGAAGGATAGTGACTTCTAAGAGTATATCTTTAAGTCCTTTCTCTCTCTGAGCACTTGCTCTGGGTGAGGCCAGACACCAGGCCGTGAGGACATTTCTTTCCAGCTTTATAAATGTACCATCTTGGAATTATGTCTTCCAATCCCAGTTGAGCCTTCAAATGATGGCTGGCCTGGACAACACTGCATTGAAACTTCATGAGAGACTCTGAGCCAAAACCATCCAGCTAGCCTGCTTTCAAATTCCTAATCCAAAGAAACCATCAGAAAATGGTATCTGTTGTTTTAAATAATTAAGTTTTGGAGTAATGTTATTCACTAATAGATAATTAGTTACAAATTGGAAACCCTATAGTTCTACTCTCAGTTCCCATTATAATCTTGAACATATCAATCACTTTGCCCCAATTTTTCCATCTGTAAAATTTAGTCATATATTTCTGGCCTCTATCTCAATGCTGCTGCTCTGATCAGATGTCATAATGTGTATGAAAGGTTTTAAAATATAAGATTGCCCAGGTATCTTCCTGTATCTCCTTGTTTTCCAACTTTAATATGGATGCAAACAATGGCAAGGCAAATCTAAGAACAAGCACTACCATAAACACTGTTGATGTAAATTTAAATTTAGCACTCTGCAGTCGACAGGACATGACATATCTTAAGCATGTGAAACGTGCTGAATTAATGCCAATGACTCATTTATCATTAGGGTTTCAAAGGCCATGATTACTGAACTTTGTTACCCCTCCCACATTGTTAATAAATATCTTAATCCTACAAATTTTATTTGAAGCTCTTCTAATAATTTGCAATAAGAGAAATCTGATGTACATGATGATGCTATCTGGAAACTCAAAGGAGGCTAAGAACAAGCAAAGTTCTCATGCTTACCATTTTGGACTTAGCTTATTTCTTTCATTCACACTCTACAAGACTGTAATAGTATTACCAGGAAATAATCTTCTTTAACTTTATTATCATCTGGTCACCAAAGACCCAAGATCGAATCCATTCCTCTACCGTAGGATGCTGTGTGTTCAGATCATATTGACCTTCCTGAGGTGGTAACAATATATGTGCAAAGCATTTTGGCTATTTTGGCTGACTGACACATCCTTTGTCCCTGCTTCTTCATTTCCTATTCACTCAAATAAAAGCCATGTAAACTAGCTTCACCCGACCACTCTGGCACTATCTCCACCAAGGCTAACCTTCAGAGTCCCATTGCTAAATCTAAAGGATATTTTATGTCCTCTTCTGTTTGAGCCCAGGCAACACCAGAACTTGCTGCTTGCTCCACGGTTTTGCCTCTTATTTCTCTTCCCTGGTTTAAATAGCATCCTTCTTTCCTTGTTCTCCTCCCAACTCTCCAATGGTTCCTTCTTTGTTTCTTTAAAGAACTTTGTTTCTGATTCTTTAAAAATTCTTATCTTTACAAAATTGGAGTCCTCTGAATTAAATCCTAGAACTTTACTGAATTCTTTTTCAAAGGTTTTGACAACTCTTTCCTGATCTAGCCTTAAGATGGTAGCCCCATCCCCTGTCAAAGAAATACTTCTATGTTAAAGATTGTGTGGAAAATGAGAAGCTTGAAGGCAGTGAGTCATTTTCCATCTCGTGAGTACAATACTAACATGGGAATAAATTTTGTGTTAGCATTATACTAACTGATGTGCAACAGGCAATCATTGTCTAACCACTAAGGACAGTCTCTGAGGCACCCTAGCCACCCCCTCTATGAAGTCACATGTAAGAAATTTTTTTGGAACCTGGAGCTAGAAAAAGTCCTGCTTAATCCAAGAAAGAAATCTTTCCCCCCATCTGACAAATCATAATTGTACATGGAAGTTTTTATATTGTCAACAAGCAAGCAAGCATATTATCACATAAAACTCTACCAAGCTTGCTGCAGTGGCTCTTTTTTTTTGTTTTTTATTTTTTGGGGGTACATGGTTTGGAAATTGAACCCTGGTCTCCCACATGGAAAGCGAGCATTCTACCACTGAACCACCCATGCGCCAACTGCAGTGGCTCTTATGGTCTGTGTTTTTGCATTTTTTTCCTTTCTGAGATCTCATTACTGTATTAATACCACTCAGAGAATGTGGTATATATTAATTTCTTCCTCACATGTAAGAATGTCTTTTATTTGTCTGATGCAGGGCTAGATACTGGGAGAACCCAATCTCATATACCTGCTCTTTAGCCTCAAAGAGCTTACTGAGCATTGGGAAACAGATAAAATAAAACAATTATAATAATCTGCAATGTTAACTGTAATGGAGATTAGTACAAAGTAGAGTGGCAGTATGGTGGAAGAAGGTAAACGAACTAGCCAGGGGGCATCAGGAAAGGGATAAAGTAACTTTTGAACTACATTGGAAGGATTAAAAAGAAAATCTTCCCAGAGGGAGAATCAAGAAAAAAACATTCTATGCAGAGAAAACTTTAAAGTGAAAGTTTCATAAGAAAACACAACAATGTTAAAGAATTGCCAGTAGCACAATATTTCTGGATAGTACAATATTTCACTGAGTGAGGGAATTAGAGGATGCCAACCTTGGACCCAGATTATGGAGGTTTCATTATGAAGAAACATGTTCAGGAATGTTAGGCAAGGGAGTGACAATTTCTTTTCATGTTAGTATGGTATAAATAAAGTCTAGTAAATGTCAGCTAAATTGAAGTGCATTTTAAAATGACATGAGTGGCATTTACTGAGGAATTTGAGGTCATCCCAACATTCATTCGTAAGATGAGGAGTTCTGTGCATGATTCAAATTGGTGTGATAACCTGATGCCCCTGCTTTGTCTGTGCTCAGGCTGTTTATATTTATGTGGTGTTCAATTTATTGAAGCCTGATTTTGTTAATCTTGTCTAATAAGTTCAGAGAACTTTAAAAGCTATTCTTGTTGTACTTGGTGGCCAACAAGTATTGAACAGCTTCTGCAGGAGGATAGCATTTTGGTCTGGGCAGATTAGTTTCTCCTTGGAATTCAAAATCTATTTTGATAACACAGGGAGATTGATTTGATAATCCACAATGATACACAAGTACATCCTTTCATTTTTCAAGGGGGCAGTAACCTTTTGGCTCAAGTGCTATCCAGCTGCAAGTAGAAGGCAGCATCTATCAGAATGACATATATACTATATTGCAGAACAACATATTGCTTGGCACTTGGAACACAAAGACGAGCTCTGTCTTGGCTATTGAGAGTATATAAAATGTGCAAATCAATGCACAGAAATAGTGAATGTGGATCTTTGGCTTTGTTCCTCCTGAACTTTGTACATCAGGGCTCATGAAGTTAAGCATTGACTTCTATTTTGGACAAGCTTTTCTGCCACTCTGTTCCAGCTACTCATTTCAGCTTTAGAAGATGTTGGCTTCGTCGCTTATTGTGTTGAACTTGTTGCTCTTGGGTGTATACATTGTGTGATAGAACTAGCAGTAGACATCGCCTTTACATGAATTGTCTTATATTGGTGGGGGGGGGGGGATATGTGTTTTCTTATGTCCTTTTGCTTTACTTGGTCATTATTTCAGTCAGTGAACCAACAAATACTTACTGATAAAATATGATTTGTCAGACACTCTGTTAGACTCCAGGGAATCTATTATAAATATGAATTAGATGTAGCTCTGACTTTGGAAACCAACAGTCTAGAAAAGACAAAAAAGTTAATAATCACAGTGCAGGAGGCATCAGGTTGCACTACAGTGTTCGAGGCATATAATAAATAAATGAAGACTTTCCGAGGCATACGTTTTGCCATGGGTATGGTGTGGAAATTCATCTTCACCTGTTTCATGTTATCTGGAACAGCGATTTTCATAGTGAAAAGAGTTTATTGAAATGTCCTGATGAGGCTTTCCCAAATTCCATCAGCTCCCTTGAAAACTCAGCTCCACAAAGACTGTAAAACAGATGGGGGCTACCTTGCCCTTATTTCCCTCCAAACCGGAGGAGATCTGGCAATGTTTGGAGGCCATTTCTGGATGACCACAACTGAGGGAGTGCTACTGGCCTCTGGTGGGTAGAGGCCAGGGATGTTGTTAAACATCTTAAAATGTGCAGACCAACCCCCCTCGTCAAAGAATTATCCCACCAACCTAACAATAGTGCAGAGATTGAGAAATCTTATTGAGATACGTTATATAACATGAAAGGCTCCTCCTTTTAGATTTGAAATTCTTCCCTTTGTGCTTGTTGGGTACCATGCAAATGGTCTCCTTATATTCAACAAGTTTTCTTTTCTTTTTATTTAATTTTTTTTTTCAGGGGGAACCATGAATGCAGTCCCCCACTATCATAAATTATGCAGTGGAGTTTCTCGCATTTGGGGAAATCGAAGGGGTCAGCACAGCCAAAGTGCAATGGATGAGCCTCATCCTGGGAAAACCACCTTCATGATCTTGGTATCCCTGCCAGGTAAGTATCGACAAGTTTTAAAATGCAGATAGATACCCTTTATGCCCAGGGGTCTTCCTCACCTGGTGATGAAGAAGGGTTTCTATGGCAGTTATGTAAGTATCCTGAGCCCTTGTCTGTTTGTTATGTTTGCCACTCCTTCCACTTTCTTCCAAGGGCTCTTTGTGACTCACAGCACCCCTTGGCAGTTGTTGTCTGTCTCCACTCTTCAGCAGCTGTCATTTTCCACTGCTGCTTATAACGTCTGTTGCTCAATCACTGCTCCTCTCCCAGAGGGAAATCCCCCACCCCTGCCACCAAGTGGTGATAATTCCTTAAGACAATCTTAGATGGTCTGGATTTTAAGTGACCATAACTTTTTGAGGGGCTCCAAGAGATGTCATTTGCCTTGCAAAAATTGGAGCATCTTTGTTGAGAAACTTTTATAAATTCCTCAGTCAAGGGCGTATTTGAGTGGCTCCATCCAATACCACAGTGAAGTGAATGCCTCCCTCATTGCCCATAGACCCTGTTAAAGGATGAGCCAAATGTATACATTTTCCGAATTATTTCTTAATGGTGAATCCTTGCCTTTCCAGAGATGCTTTACCAATGACTGGATGATTAGAAAACTCCTTTCTTAATTCATGAATATCCTGAGAGCTTAGCTGGCCACCTCAAAATTTATGTAATAATAAAATTAATAATAATATAATGACTATTAGATATAGTTTCTTGGTTGTTGTTCATATAAATAATATGGTACTTGGGGACCTTGTGAAATTAAGATCATGCTGGCCTGGTCTGGCATATCAAATATTTGATAGCTAGTACTCAGACTTGGCCTCTACTCTTATTATTAATATTATTAGGGTACATTTTTGTAATTTATAATTATAGAAGTATTTTATGATTCAAAGTAATAACAATGACAAAAATGATAACAACTAGCATTTATTAAGCATTTGCTATGTGACAATCATTTTGCTAAATTGTTACACTGATTTATTTCATTTTATTCTCACAAAAGCCCCAGGAGGTAAGTGCTTTTATTATCTTCATTTGGCAGTTGGCTGAATCTTTAAAAAGTTGTATTTCCCAAGGTCACATAAGTTATATATGGAAAAGCTGGGATTTGAACCCCTTGCTCTCTGCAATCACACCCAATTGAGGACTTGATATGAATGAAAATCATCCTTTTATTATTTTATCATGTAATAAATCATATTTTAAAGTGTTAAATAGTAGCTCTGCATGTTATCATAGATATTATAAAAATGATATTTATTCAGGAACTCCATATCTAGGCACAGAACATTTAAATCTATGCTAACTAAAACTGTGTATATATATCATTACTGTATTGTATAAATAGAGAAGGGGTTTGGCAACATGCACCCTGATTCTGTGACTGGTCCTTCCCTCCCTAATTCTCTTCTTTTAATTCTTTATGTGCAGTGGTGGTTGTATTTTTACTTTATCCTCTGTCATAATATATATGCTTCTATCAAAAGTATTAACTGGGAAAAATATGGATCACATTTAGAGTTGCTGCGTAGATTTATTTTCTGTTGCTTGTATAAATATTGCACAAAGATGTTTAAAAATTTAACAATGCCAGTATTTGGATAAAAATAGATTAACTGTGATTAACTTCTGACCCCAAAGCACTAGACTTACTTAGAATGTGCTCAGCATCTTAATAAGTACCTTGCTTATTTAGTTGCTTATGCATTTCCTTGAGGACAAAGACACAGGGTAGTTTTCTTGGTGGATATGTTCTGGACTTGTGTTCAGATTTTACAGACAGTATATGTCATGGTCAGGTTCATGTGTCAACTTCGCCAAGTGGGAGTACCTGTTTATTTGGACAAGTGCTGGCCTGTCTGTTGCAATGAGGACATTTCATAGAATTAAATCATGATCATGTCAGCTGCATCTACAGCTGATTCCATTTGTAATCAGCTGAGGGGAGTGTCTTCTGCAATGAGTGATGCTCAATCTAATCACTGGAAGCCTTTTAAGGAGGATTCAGAAGAGACAGGCTCTTCCTGCCTGAACTGGCAAGCCTCTCCTGTGGACTTCGTCCAGACCCTCCATTGGAATCATATGCTTCACAGCCTGCCCTGTGGATTTTGGACTCTGCGTACCCACGGACAAGTGAGACACTTTTATAAATTTTATATTTGCGAGTGTTCCCTGTTGATTCTGTTTCACTAGAGAACCCTGACTAATACAGTATGCAAGCAGGCCAGCTCCTTAGAATCCTGAGAATCTTCCTTTACTAAGACAGAATCCATCCAAATATATCCTAGACTTCACAAACCTCACCAGCCTGTGACTATAAAATATGATAATGCTCATTTAAAGGACTAAATCATTATAACTTGAAGCCCACTGAGTTGAGAACTGGAAATTAAACTTTCAAACTGGTTATTTCTAATAGCTCCATGGGTGGCCTTTTGGTGCATAAAGGAGTAAGAGGGAGTAAGAAGCAGCCCCTTCTCCACACCCTGGCATTCTTCTCTCACTCTCGAGACTACTTCTCATTTGGTGATCACTAAATATTCCTGGTGAAGATTCTGCCCCTTTGGAGAGCTCCATTGCCTTTGTAAGATTCATTTCTGAGGAGACTGTCCCTCAGGTTTCTCTTTTTGTCTTACAATTCTCTACTTTTAGGCCCTCCCTGCTTCTTCCTCTTGCAATGCCCTGCTGAAGTTTTTCAGTCCAGGGCCCTTCCCTCTCCTTACATTCCTTCAAGAGAAAGAGGTTCTGCTCAGCTTCAATGCTCAATGAAGCCAACCTTGGACTATCCTTGAACCACATGGGATTTTTTAGAGTAAGGGGCTTGTTCTAGTTTGCTAGCTGCTGGAATGTAATATACCAGGAATGGAATGACTTTAACAGGGGAATTTAATGAGTTTCTAGTAATAGTTCTGAAGCTGAGAAATTGTCCCAATTAAAACAAGTCTATAAAAATGTCCAATCAAAGGCATCCAGGGAAAGATACCTTGGTTCCAGAAGGCTGATGAAGTTCAGGGTTTCTCTCTCAAGTGAGAAGGCACATGGTGAACACAGTCAGGGTTTCTCTCTCATCTGGAAGAGCACATGGCAAACACAATATCATCTGCTAGCTTTCTCTCCTGGCTTCTGGTTTCATGAAGCTCCCCAGGAGATGTTTTCCTTCTTCATCTCTAAAGGTCATTGGCTGGTTTTCTCTGCTTCTCATGGCTGTGTCATTCTTCTCTGCTTTCTCTGAATCTCTCTCCAAATGTTTCCTCTTTTATAGGATTCCAGTAAACTAATCAAGACCCACCCATATGGGTAGAGACACATCTCTGCCTAATCCAGTTTAACAACCACTCTTGAATAAATCACATCTCCAGAGAGATGATCTAATTACAGCTTCAAACATACAATACTGAACAGGAATTGGAAGAAATGGTTGCCTTTACAAAATGGGATTAGGATTAAAACATGGCTTTTCTAGGGTACATACATCCTTTCAAACCAGCGCAGGGCCCTAACCACATGAGTAAGCATGGAGGTAGGTGCTCCAATCCTATGTACTCTCTTTTTTAATATCAGGGCACTTAAGGAGCAAGAATATATCACCAAGGGAAACTTATTTTCTCAAGAAATAACAAAGTATAATACCATATTGAAAGAAGATCATTCTTCCTTTTAGCCTGGCATTGCTTATGCTCCTCTTAGGAACTAGACTTCCACTTTCCCCCAGTTATTCTTTTAGATGTGCATTTTTCTGTCCTGCCAGAATCTAGCTTTTATTACAGGAGAAACCACAGTAGCTTAGAATGCTCCACTTTAATGCCCAGGTGGATTAATTGCAGGTCTAATTACATCATTTTGCGTTCCAAAACTTCAGTCTGATTAAGAGGTGAGGGAGGTTTCCAGGTGTAGCCCCACACAGAAAAAGCTAAATGGTTTGGTCTTTCGGTCTTTCTTTCTTCATTGTTCTCTTCCCAAGATGGAATCCGGAGGCAGGGGACAGTTGATTTAGCATGTTTGGCAGCAATAGAAGAATGTCAAGTCCCATGTCCTAGTCAGGCTTCCTCTGAATTTTAGGAAACTATAGCTCACCTGGCTGGGTCTTTGAGCACTGGCCTCTACTCTTTATCTCTGCTGTTTAAATGCCCAAGGCAGCTGTTAATTTAGGCTTAGTTCTTGGGAGGAGTGTGTGGTGACTGCTAGCAGTGATTGCTAATGACAATTGTTTGGGCAGCTCAGCCACCCCCCTGACCCCCACAGATGCCTGTCTTTCTCCTGTAGATGCTACTGTGTCTTCACCATGATGCCTGGCTTTGGCCCACCCAAGGGTCCCACCCCTTGTCCTTTCCCTTTATCAGGCTTTAACTCTTTAGTTGCTCTCTATGTCTTTTTGCCATATCATTTAGGAGTTTTCTTAAAGTTTAAAGAGTAGGATAAGGAATTTAGAAGAAACAAACACTTTTCTTTTTTTAACAAAGTTCAGCTTGTGAAACCATTGTCCATTACAGATTTCATACATCTATTTTAATGCATTAGGTTGTGCAATGATGTCTTTGTTCTTGGATGTTTCTCTGTTTTTCCCAATAATGCAAATATTCTTGATCCATTTGATCAGGGATCTGTAGGGTAACATGATCCTGGGAAAATGCATATACTAAAACACATGTGCATATACTGTCATATCATATATTTAAATGTAAATCAATATATAAATTGTAATTCCCCTGTGATAGCATTGAATAACAACCTTTGAGACAGTAGAGTCCTGCTACAAGTTTCTACACTATATCAATATGAAATATCTATTATTATGCTTAAATGATCCCATTTCTACCCTAAAGTGATGTGAAAAGTTGAAATAACCTCAACATTTAAATGCATTTTAAAAAAAAGTTGTGTTATTTATACATTCCTAACCCATCCCTTTAATTCACCCTCCACAATTAGTTGGTCTTGTCATTTTTCCATTCCTTAGAATTTTCTTTCATCTATAACACCTAATTATCAGACGTGATCAAGCCCTGTTCTTTTAGGGTTAGTCTGAGTTTTGACTGCAATTATAGGTTAAACACAATCATCTCTAGACCCATGGGATTGAGAGAAAGAACCCATGTTCCTGTGAAAGGCTATGAACTATGCCATTTAGTATAGTGTTCTCTTTAATACGCCAGGGCTAAGCTGCCTTCTGGTTCTAGATTTCTGAACAACAAAACTGTTCAAGTCTTTGAACAGTTATTCTCCATCATTAGACTGAGGTCGATTTTTTTTAAAGAATGTTTTTTAAACTCTTACTGAGGCCACTTAGCTATGATTTTATTTTCTAAGAAGACAAGTAATTGCTGGAACATTTACCATAAGAACAGCTCTACTCACAGCTCTATATTATCATTGGTTCCAGTATGGCCCACAAGTCTCTCCATCATCTGATTATTGGAACCTCTGTATTTTCACCTTCTTTTACTTTTCCATTTCTACCTTAAACTTCAACCATACTAGACTGCAATAAAAGTCTTAATAGGGTGCAAGTCAGAGAGATAACTAGTTAGTTAATTGAAAAATCAGAGAAAGCACAGAGTTAGAAAACCAACATTATGTGTCATAAATGTTTTATTGTAGTATAAAGGATATAAATTTATATTTGTTTGCCAAAAATTCTGACATATGGCCAAGAACTTTTCTTTCAGCATACAGCAACTGATTGGAGTTATACATTTATGCATCACTTTTCTGCATAAACCACAAACTTAATGCCTTCCATATAATTTCCAGAATTGGTGCTTTAACATAGAATGCAAACTTACAGACATTTGCAAAGCAATTTGCATACATAAGCCATCAAGTTTTCAGAACTTTTCCCCAATCTTTTATTCGTTTTGCTCACACTTAATTTGACATCTTTCCTTTCACTGTCATATTTAATTGGCTTCCTTAGTATTTAATTAAATTACAGTGTAGCAAGAACCAGTGGCACAAATAGCCTTGTGAACAGGAACAGCCTTTTGGTAAGCCAATAAGTGAACCAACCAGAGCAGAAATGCATGAGTATGTTGGAGAGTAGCCTGCTGGCTGAGAGTACCAGCCTGATCTGGATATCAGGATCTCTATTTTGTGTAGGTAGTGGAGATTCACAGTTGATTTGGTAAATCAGTTTAATGTAATTCATATAAGAGGATTATATCATAATATACTTCCCAGTTTGTACCATACCGTCATCCACATCTATGTATTCTCATCTGCTATTTCCTTAGTCTGGAACATTCTATCTCTCTTCTGACTCACCCTTCAAGATTCAGAAAATTACTTTCTCTGCAAAGCCTGCGCTAGTAACCTACTCTTCATCCACCTTCTCTTTAGTACTGTAGAGACCTGTGCTTGCTTTTGTTTCTGTAATTACATTTTATTATTGAAAAATGTATTTTCCTTGCCTTTCTCCCTTAGAAGACTTTAAATTTCTAAATGCAGAACTTTTCTTTTATTTCTTTTTCTTTTACTTGCGTTCCCACTACCAAATAAACTGCCTGGCAAACCCAGTGAATTTTACATTGTTGAAGGAATGAATGAGTGAGTGAATGAATGAATGCATATCCATGTCAGTGGAGTTATTTTCTGTCTGTGCCACTGCATTCACTGTCCTGTGCTTTTCAGTGTGGTAGACAAAAGTTATATGTGACTATTTAAATTTAAATTAATTGCATTTAAATTAAACCAAAAATTCAATTCCTCTTTTGCACTTGACACATTTCAAGTGACTAATAGTTATGTGTTTGTTGGACACTGAATTTGATGGCACAGCCAAAAAAGCATTTCTATCATTGCAGCGAGTTCTAATGGCCAGTTCTACTTCCTCCTTCTGAGCACTCTGGATTTTGTGCCATATTGGAAACATTCTCTCTGCTACTTCCTCAGAGGATTGGTAGACCTTGATTTTTTCCAACTGGGCATAATATAACACAGTAGTTCCTTCTTCACACAACAGGATTCTAAAATCCATTTTTGACCTTGCTGATAAATTGTGTTCTTCCTGTTGTGCTGTGTCCCAAAGCTTTCTCAACACATTTTTACGGAAAGCAGTTTGATGTTGAGGGCTATTTGAGATAAAGGCAGCAGTTTGCTGGTTTAAATCACATTCACACAATCTCAATTGCAAACACCGTTATCCCATGGTCATCCAGAAGGTAATAACACACAGCTTCACAGCTGATTTCTCCCAATAACTGCATTCAGTGAAGTGATTCTGGTTTGTGATCGCTCAAAGAAATTTAACTGCTTATGATGCTTCAGTAAGAACCCAGGATAAATGGCCAAATGGTCTTTATAAAACCTTCAGCTTTTAAGAAAGGCTCCATATATAGTACCTTATTTATCTCCCTTAGCAACTTCTTTCATCGTAACGTATCTGAAGCCCCCAGTCCTAAGTGCATAAAATAATAACTGCTACTTTCATCAGCTTGTGCTTTGTAGTTGTAGAAAGTGCTTTCAAAGAATGGTCTCTCTTTTCTAGGGATGAGATGTGATAGTTGGCACTTCCAGTCTGCTGGAAAAGGGAACCAGTAGGTCAGATGCCATTCATTAAGCCACAGGCATTCTCTTTAGTCGTCTTAAATCAGTTTCTACTCATAAGTTAAATTATATTTAATTATTACCTTGCATTATGATTTATGTTCACTTATGGATTGGGCTTCAGATGGCAATAGGTCTTAATTAAAAATATTTATATTTCTCTTTTAACTTTCTCTCTCCCACCCATATCTCTCAACCTTTTAAGAAGTTGTAAGTCAATATTCAAAAGCCATCAATAAAGTAAATGTTAGGAGGAGCTATTTTTCAGGACTGTGTGTCCTCTTAAGTTTCAATTATCCGCCCATTGGTTCATCATGTATGTTTGGATTTTGTATAGTTTCATGGACTCAGTGTTAGAAGAGATGCAGGAGGGTATTAGAAACAGCATTTCTTCCTTTTCACCTCTCATCCACTCTCACTCGATTACTCCATCCCTGTTCCTGTCATGCTCCCTTCTCCCTTATTTCCCCAGCCTCCTCTCTCCACTGGGGTTTCCCTATTCCCTTGCTCCTTCTCTCCTTCCTCATCCGCTCTGCCTCTCTGTCGGGCCATCCATCTCCTTCACTTGTTCTCTCCCTTTCATCTCCTTTGTCTCTAGGGTATTCAAAAGCAAGCATCAAACAAACAAAGATTTTTGAACCTTATGTTTGCTTGTAGAGGTGGCATAAGCAACCAACCCATCATCAGCATCTATTTAGCTGACCAATTGCTGAACTAATGAATTGTAGAAGATGAAACAAACATAGTGCCTGGCTCTTAGAAATGTGTAGTACATTTGTGGTAAAGTTCAATGTTGCTTGCAGCATTGCTTCCACAGATGGTTACTGTAATGAAATCCAGAAAGAATTTCCTATCTTCTGGTTAGAAATCACATTTTCTTTGATAACAACTAATGAAGGCTGGAATCCCAGGCCTAACTGTAACCCCAGCCCCAGCTCTGATCCTCACTAACCATTTGGTCTTGGTTAGAACTTGCTCTCAGTTGCTTCTGTGGATGGTTCTCAAATCAGTGTGTTTGCAGATATTTTGGTTATCACAATGATTGGGAGATTTTGTTGGATTTAGGGGACAGGATGCCAAATGTTCTGCAATTCACGTAGTTCTTCACAGGAAGTACATAAATCCAAAACATCTAAAACTTTCCTGTAGAAAGTATTAATAACATACTTCTAAGTTTCTTTGTAAACTTAAAATTCTATGATTATAAATTATTGATTAGTTCTAAATCAGAGAAAATGATAAAAAATCATGCTGAGTATATATATACTTTCCCAAGTTTTGTTTTAAAATTGTACTTATTTATACTTTTATTAATGTCAGAGAGAATTTAACATTTTAACTCTCCCTTTAAAGATTGGAGAGTTTAAAAAGTAAAGATTAAAACATATTAAGTTTAAGGAGAACAAGTGATGGACTGAGAGATGCAACACAACCCGAGGCCTGAGAGGTATTCTATTTGACTACAAATATTTAATATAAGACATCTTATGTACAAAGCAGGAATTAGTCCATGTGGAAGGTACACAGATGAGATGAGTACTTAGCTAGTCTACTACTGGTCTGACATTCATTACAGGACATAGGACATAAATATCTGTGTATACATAAGGATAATTCCCATCAGAGGGTTGGAAAGAAAGAGAAGCAAGTTGAACTCGAAAAAATAGAAACCAAGTCGGAAAGTACATTGTCACAGAAACTGAGGGTTTCTTTTATCATAGAAAAAGAGGTGAAAAATTTGCTACTCTCTGTCAGGACATTTTACAGTATTTTATTCCACTTAGTCTTAGTGCTGTGATGGAAAGGCTATTTCATCATCTTGCAGATGAAATTGAGAGTTGATGATATTAAGAGACTTGTTAAAAGTTACACAAATGAACTAGCAAATTAGAGACGCAGGATGGTAGAAGAGGGTGTCTCAACATTTTTAAGACTTGTCTTTCCATGTCATTTCCCCATTTTTCTATGGGAGTTATTTTATTTTTTATTAGAGAAGTTATAGGTTTACTGAAAAATCATGTGGAAAGTACAAAGTTCCCATATACCTCCTTCACATGCAGTTTTCCCTTTTATTAATACTTCACGTTCGTGTGGTATCTTTGTTACAATGAATGAAACAATATTATTATAATTAGACTATTTATTACAGTAGTCAGTTTATATTAGAGTTCAGTGTTTGTGTTTTACAGTCTTTTTTTTTTAAATATTCTAGAAACATAAATGCAATCTAAAATTTCCCCTATTAACTATATTTGAATTTTTAATTCAGAGGTGTTAATTATATGCACAATGTTGTGCTCCTATCACTATCATCCATTACTGAAACTTTTCCATCACCTCAAAAAGAAATCTGTACCAATTAAGTATTAACTGTCAATTCACTACACTCACCCGGCTTCTAGAAACGTGTATTCCAGTTTCTGATTGTATCAGTTTGTATTTGCTTATTCTATTTATTTCATATCAAGGAGACCGTACAATGTTTTTCCTTTTAAATCTGGCTTGTTTCACACAATTGATGCCTTCAAAGTTCATTCATGTTGTCATATGTTTCGGAATTTCATTCTTATTTATTGTTGAATGATATTCTATTGCATTCAACATTTTGTTTTTCCATTCCTTGATTGATGGGCACTTGGATTTCTTCCATTATTTGGAAATTGTAAATAATCTCACTGTGAACATTGGTGTGCAAATATCTAAGTCCATGCTTTCAATTATTTGGGGTATATACTTAGAAGTGGCCTTGCCAGGTCGTATGATAACTCTAGACTTAACTGTCTTATGAATCGCCAAATTGTATTCCACAGTGTCTGCACCATTTTACAATTTCCACAAAAAATGAACAAGGGTTCCTATTTCTTCATACCCTCCCCAACATTTGCTATTTTCTGTATTTTTTAATAGTAAACTTTCTAGTGGGTGTGAAATGGTACTTCATTGTGGTTTTGATTTGCTATTCCCCAAGAGCTAATTCTGTTGAACATCTTTTCATGTGCTTATTGAACATTTGCATATCTTCTTTGGAGAAATTTCTACTCAAGTCTTTTGCAAATTTTAAAAATGGATTTTTTTTTGTTATTAAGTCATAGAATTTCTTTATATATTCCAGATATTAATTCTTATTGGATAAATGAATTTCAAATATTTTCTCTCATTCTATAGATCGTATTTTTGCTTTCATAATGAAGGCCTTTGATGCACAAAAGTTTTTAATTTTGACAGTCTCATATACATATATATAGATATATATATTGTTGTGTGTGTTTTGGGTGTAAAGTCTAAGAAATAAGACCAACACAGGGACCCAAAAATGTTTCCCTATGTTTTCTTCTAAGAGTTTTATTGGTTAGGTTCTTATTTTTAGGAATTTTATGCAATTTGAGTTAGGGGTTTGCCTTCATCCTTTTGCATACAAACATCTAATTTTCCTAGCACCATTTGTTGACATGACTATTTTTCACAATTGAATATATTTGGCACTTTCATCAAAAATCTCTTGACCATATATCTGAGAGTCTATTACTGAGCTCTCAATTTTATTTCATTGGTTCATATGTATTTCCTTGTGCCAGTTTCATGTTGTTTTGATTTCTGTAGCTTTGCAATGAGTTTTAAAATCAGGTAGCATGAGTTGTCCAACTTTGTTCTTTTTTAGGATGGTTTTGTTTATCTGCAGCCCCTTAACCTCCCATATAAATTTTATGATTGGCTTTTTCATTTCTTTGAAAAAAAAAAACTATTGGAATTTGTATTAGGATTGTGTTCCATCTGTAAATCGTTTTTGGGTAGAATTGATATCTTAACACATTTAGAGTTCCAGTCCATGTGCATGGAATTCCAATCCTTCCAATTATAAGGACTTCTTTGATTTCTTTTATCAATGCTTTGTAGTTTTCCATGTATATATCCTTTAGATCCTTGAATGAATTTATTCCTAGATATTTGATTCTTTAAATTCCTATTTTGGTTCAGTGGGTAGAATGTTTGTCTTACATGCAGGAAACCTGGGTTTAATTCCTGACCATATACCCCCTCAAAAAAATAGTAATAAATTGCTATTTTGAATTGAATTTTTCTTGATTTCTTCTTTAGAATTATATTACTGGTGTATAGAAACACTATGGATTTTTACATGTTGATCCTGTATCCTGCCAATTTCCTGAATTTATTAGATCAGGTATCTTGGGCAAAGATTTTTCAAGATTTTCTCCATATAGGATCATGTCATCTGCAACAGGGAAAATTTATTTCCCCATCAAGTATGACTTTAGTTTTGGTTTTGTTATATATGTTCTTTATCATGTTGAGGAAGTTTCTTTCTATTTCTATTATTTCTAAGTGTTTTTTATTTTTTATTTTTTGTATGCTGTATAGTGGGGGTCACACTTCATTCTTTTTCCATGTGAGGACCCAATTATTGCAGTATGATTTGTTGATTTTTTTGTTTGTTTGCTTGTTTTGTTTCATTTTGGGGGAAGTGCATAGGCCAAGATTTTAATTTCAATCTCATTATAACCACAAGTCAAATAGGTGAAAAATAAATCCAAAGAGAAAAGAGAAGGCACTCAACACACAAAACAAAAAGGCAAATAAATATCAAGGTGCTTTTAATGGAAGTGAGGGACAAAAAAGGTATAAGATTCGTAAATGTTAAATATCAAAATAACTGAAGAAAATCCTATTACCAGTAATGGTAATTTTTTTACTTTAAATGTAAATGGATTAAACTCCTCAGTCAAAAAGTAGAGATTGAAGAATGATAAAAAAGCATGACCTAACTATATGCTGTCTACAAGAGACTCTCTTAAAATCAAAGTGACAAGTAGGTTGAAGGTGAAAGGATGGGAAAAAAAATACCTTGCAAGAAGTATCAAAAGTAGAACTGGAGGGGCGGGCCGCGGTGGCTCAGCGGGCAAGAGTGCTTGCCTGCCGTGCCGGAGGACCCCGGTTCGATTCCCGGCCCCAGCCCATGTAAAAAACAAACAAACAAACAAAATATAATAAAACAAGAAAATGTTTAAAAATGTTTCCCTTTCTTCCTCCCTTCCTTCCTTCCATCCTTCCTTCCTTCTCTGTCTTTCCTTCCTTTCAAAAAAAAAAAAAAAAAAAAAAGTAGAACTGGAGTGGTTATAATAATATCAGAGAAAATAAACTTTAAGTTAATTATAGCTATAAGGGACAAAGATGGTCATTATATATTGATAAAGGGATAATTCAACAGGAAGATATAACCATTATAAATAAATATGCACTTAACAGACAAGCCTTAAAATTATGAAGGAAATACTGAAGGATTTGAAGGGAAAAATTGATGGTTCAACATTAATAGTCGGAGATCTTACTACACCCATAATGGATAGAATATCTGGTCCGAAGACCAAAAAAGAAATATAGGACTTGAATGATACACTAAGCCAACTAGATCTAGCAGACATACATAGAACACTGTACCCAATGAAAACAGAATACACATTCTTCTTGATTGCACATGAATCATTCTCCATTATCAATCATTTGTTAGGCTGCAAAGCAAGTCTCAATACATTTAAGAATATTGCAATTATACAATGTATATTTTATAATTAAAATAGAATGAAGCTAGAAATCAACAACAGAGGGAGAAATGGAAAATTCACAAATAGGTGGAAACATCCGATGAGTTAAAAAGGAAATCACAAGCAAAATTGGGAAATATCTTGAGACTAATGAAAATGAAAATATAACCTAACAAAACTTAGGGGAAGCAGTAAAGGCAAGTGGTGAGAGGGAAATTCATAGCTCTAAATGCTTAGATTTAAACAAGAAGAAAGACTTCTAATCAGAGACCTAATCTCAAAACTGGAAAAACTAGAAAAAGAAGAGCAAACTAAATCAAAAGTAGCAGAAGGAAAGAAACAGCAAATAGAGTGGAGATAAGTGAAATTAAAAAAAAATAGAGAGAAACAACAAAATCAAAAGTCGTTTCTTTGAAAAGATCAACAAAATTGACAAACCTTTAGCTAAAATCAGAAAGAAAAAGAGAGAATTAAAATAATGAAAATCAGAAATGAAAAGGGGGACATTACTCCCAACCCCACTGAAATAAAAAGGAGTATGATAGGATCCTATGAATAACTCTATGCTAATAGAGAACCTAGTTGAAATGGAAAAAAAATTCTTAGAAACACAAAAACTACCTAAACCAACTGAAGAAAAAATAGACCAATTACCTTTAGAAAGATTGACGCAGTCATCAAAACCGCCCAACAAAGAAAGCACAGAACCATATGACTTCAAAATGGAATTTTCCCAGACATCCCCAAAAGATTTTACTCCAATTCTGCTCAAAATTTTCCTAAATATTGAAGAGAAGTAGCCACTCCCTCATTCTTGTATGAGGCCAATATCACCCTTAAACCGATGTTGGATTTAGATACCACAAGAAAGAAAAACTACAGACCAATATTTCTTATGAAAATATTTGCAAAAATTCTCAACAAAATATTAGTAAATGGATTAAACAGTTTATTAAAAGTATTATACACCATGAATAAGTAGGATTTGTCCCTGGCATAAATGGTTTGTTCAACATAAGAAAAAAATATCAATTTAATGCACCACATTAATAGAATAAAGGAGAAAGAAAACTCATGATCATCTTAATTGGCATAGAAAAGGCATTTGGCAAAATATAGCCTCTTTTCTGATAACAACACTTAGAACACTAGGAATAAAGGAAACTTATTCAACCTGATAAAGGGCATATGTGAAAAACCCACAGCCAGCATCCCACTTAATGGTGAAAGCGTGAAAGCTTTCCCTGTAAGATCAGGAATAATACAAGGGGTTTCAATGTCACCACTATTACTCAGCATTGTACTGGAAGTTCTTGCCAGAGCAATTAGGCAATAAAAAGAAATAAAAGGTATCTAAATTGGAAAGGAAGAAGTAAAGTTTTCCTTTTCTACAGATGATATGAACCAATATATTGAACATCCTGAAAAATCCATAACAAGTCTCCTAGAGTGAATAAGTGAATTCACCAGAGTGACATGGTACCAGATCAACACTCCAAAATCAGTAGTACTTTTTTTAATCATTAGTGTTTTCATACACAAGAAAAGCATAATCATAAGAATTTGAGAAGAGCTGATACATATAAATCTACAAAACATTGTTAAAAGAAATTAAAGAAGACCTATGGATTGGAAGAATAAGTATTTTTAAGACTTCTACGCTACCCAAAGCAATTTGGGTATCCCAATCAAAATTCCAACAACCTTTTTTGCAGAAATGGAAAAACCAATCACCAAATTTATATGGAAGTGTAAGGGAACCCAATTAGCCAAAGTCATCTTGAACAAATAAATGAAGTTGAAAGACTAACCTTCCTGATTTTAAAACTTATTACAAAGCCACAGTAATCAAAAGAGCATGGTTCTGGCCCAAGGAGTAGAATCAAATTGAAAGCTCAGAAATCAAGCCTCACATTTATGACCCAATGATTTTTGACCAGGTATCAAAGACCATTCAATTGAGAAGGAACAATTTCTTCAACAAATGGTTTTGAAAATACTGGTCTCCATTTGCAAAAAAAAAAGGAGGTGAACCCATACAAAAAAGTCAACTCAAAATGGATCAAAGACTTTAATGTAAGAGCTAGAACTATCAAACTGCTAGAAGTAAACATAAGGAAGCATCTTCAGGATCCTGTGTTACGCAATGGTTTCTTAAACTTTACATCCAATGCACAAGCAACAACAAAAAAAGTAAATAAATGGAACCTAGTCAAAATTAAAAACTCTTTTCCTCAAAGCACTTTATCATGAAAATAAAATGATAACCTACACAATGAGAGAAAATATTTGCAAATCATATATCTGAAAAGGATTAATATCCAGAATACACAGAGAAATCCTTCAACTTAACAAGAAAAAAAAAAACAACCCAATTAAAAATGTGCAAAATATTTGAATAGACATCTTTCTAATGAAGATATAAAAATAGACAGAAACCGCATGGAAAGATGCTCACCATCATTAGCCATCAGGGAAATACAAATCAAAACCACAATCAGATACCATTTTAAACCCACATTTAAAGCCCCAGAAGGCCTGCTATTAACAACAACAACAACAACAATAAAAAATAAGAAACAGAAAATAACATTGTTGGAGAGGATGCAGAGAAATAGGAATACTCTTTCATTGCTGGCAGCAATATAAAATGGTATAACCACAGTTTAGTTCTTCCTAAGAAAACTAGGTATAGAACTACTGTATGACTGGGCCCATCCCACCACTAGGATTTACCAAAAGAATTGAACACAGGGATTTCAACAAGTTTTTGCACACTGATGTTCATAGCAGCATTATTCCCAATAGCCAAAAGATGAAGGAAACCCACCACGAGTGCATAAATAAGGTGTGATATATGCATACAATGGAATATTATTCAGTCATATAAAGGAATGAAGTCCCAATACATGCAATAACATGGATGAAATAAAAAAATTCATGTTGCATAAAATAAGCTAGACACAGAAAGACAAATAGTTTATGAGCACACTGATTTGAAATAATTAGAATAAGAAAACTCATTGAGTCAGAATCTAGAATAGAGGTTATCAGGGGTCAGGTTAGAGATAGAGAATGGGAAGTTAAAGCTTAAAATGTACAGGGTTCCTATTCAGAAGGGATAGGTAGTGGGTGGTGGTTGTGGTAGCAAATATTATGAATGCAATTAACAGCACTGGAATATATATGTCTGAATATGAGTAAAAGAAGATGTGCTAGATTGTACATAAGGTAACAGAACAATTTTTTTAAAAAAACTCCATGGAACTCCTCTACACAAACAATAAACTCTAAGTTAAGCCCTGGACTTAAATAGTACAATCATAAAAATATGTTATCCTTAATTGTAGCAAATGTTTCACACCAATGCAGCATATTGGTGACAGGTTGGTATACGGGAATCCTGCATTTATACATGATTGTTCTGTAAACCCACAACTTCTCTATTAAGAAAAAAATTAAATACTGTTTGGATAGTGATGACATTTACTTCTAATGTTACCACTTTCTAAATTGTGCCATTACTTTAAATTCCTGGGCGAGAGTTGTCTCATCAGTGAAATATCTAGTCCATCTATTAGTGTGAGGATTGAATGAAATAGCACTTATAACTGTTGAGTACAGTACCTGTTTCATGTTCAGAAAATGCCACTGCCTTCTTTTGTCTTCCTTCTCCCTTTACATTGCTGTGTTAAATAGCCTACTCTGCTCATTTAATCTTTATTTCCCTGTTCTCACTGCCACTGCCTTTAGCTAATGCCTTCACTCTCATTAACCTACATTTTTGCTGTAATATCCTAAATTTTTTCCTGCCTTCAGCTTGACCCTTCTCAAATCCACCTCCATGCTGTCATCGCAGTTCAGCACTCCAAAATTTGAATTTTGTTGCCTATTGCTGTTCCCAAATTTTTTGTTAGGTATCAGTTGCCCCCATGTGAACATTCGAGCTCTTCAGTGTGGCACGCAAAGCCTCTTCCATCTACCCTGCCTTACACTCATTTTCATCACATTTTCTGTTTCCTGTTACTCCTAGACTTACATATTTTTTATTGTTCGGTATCTTTTAATGTGTTACAGACTAGAAGATCAGATCATCAAGTTTGTTTTCATTCCTTACAAATAATTTTTCAATGCCTACTGTGTGCAGCTGAGTCTAAATGAGTGGATGAAAATATTAAAAGGCACTCTCCATGGTGCTTAGATGAAGTAGTTAGGATTGGATATAGAGTATGTGTAACATGGTTTGGGATAAGAAGCTAATGAATTGCTTAATGGGTAAAATTAATGACCTTGCATGACCTTGTGAGATTTATTTTTTCCTGCACAGAGTTCTTTGGCATATTTCTTCATTCTCTCTCTCTCTCTCTTTTTAACCTTCAATAAATGATTATGATAAAGTCTTAAACTAACAATACTAAAGAAAGTCTCTTAATCTTAAAAGTGCATATAAAAAAAACTGGCACTAACATAATTTCTCCTGCTGAAGCATTTTCATTTCATTTACAATTAGGAAAAAGTCAGAGCTTCACTGCTTTCTTATGCTGTTGAACTGGTGTTCTCAACCAGTGCTTTTAACGGTCTGAGTTTACATTTTCTGGGGGGTTCATATTAGTGAAATCATATAGTATCTATCCTTTTGTGCCTGGCCTATTTTACTCAGCAGTATGGCCTCAAGATTCATCCATGCTGTTATATGCTTCAAGACCTCATTTTCTCTTAGTGCAGCATAATATTCACCACAGGTTATTTATCCACTCATCTGTTGGTGGTCGTTTGGATTGTATATCTGCCTTTTTTGTATTTACTCTTTCAAATTCTTCTTTATGCCCTTCTAGTGTCTTCTTGACATCCTTTATGTCTATAGCCAACTTATTGAAGTTTTTTTGAGATTTGTATATGTATTTTTTATTAGTTGTTTCCAAATTATGTGACTCTTCTGGCTTTCTAATTTGGTCATTTGTCTTGGCCATCTCTTCTTGCATATTCATGTGCTTTGTAATTTCTTTTTTCTGATTTCCAGGCTGTTGATTATCTTGATGAGATTATTTTGAAATTTGATTTCCTTTGCTTGCCTAAGATTTTATATTTGCTTGGTTTGCTTTGAAGGTAAGAAAAACTGTCTGCCAGAGTGCGCATTCCCTGTTTTCCCAGTAGCTGGTGCTTTGGGGCCACCTCTTCCCTACAAGTGCATCTGTTCCCAAGTGTGACAGCATCCTGGGCTGGTCCTCAACCAGGCTATAAACCAGCCAAGGCCACTGCTTTCTGTGTGTGCTCTTAGTTAATGATTCTGGGGGCAAGGATTGAGTGGGAGCCAACCTGTGGGCACAATGTGTCTAGTGCTTCCCAGGATCCCTGTGGAAAGGCCTTGGATTACAGGACTGAGAATTTCCACTTCACCAGCCAACAGTCAGCCCAGGAGTGATCTGCTTTTCACCATCCAGCAAAACCTGTGTTTGTATTAGGGGACTGTTTTGACAATTAAGTTATCCAGGTTTCTCAGCCAAAACAGGGCTAGATATTTGTGCAGGGTGCATAGACCAGCTCCTATTGCTCCCAGAATAGAGCCTAGAGATGCTCTGGTAAGCCTGGTAATTTCTGTGCACTTTCTGGCCCAACCAACGGGTGGCAAGGATTGGTGATTTATTCATCCTCAGAAGCTTTTGATCTCAGAGCCTAGGCAGTGTTTGACCAGGAAGGCCTGAATTATCTCCAGCTCCCAGCTGCCTGTGACTGGGATGGGGCTGAGTTTCCTTGTGGAGCCTCAGCAGCAACTGACTGTGTGGGGTTGTGGCTGTGGGATTCCTATACCCTCACTTCACCAGTCAAAATTTGGCTTAATATGGGGATGTATCCCCCACTTTATTTGCAGTGGAGGATCCCTCCAATTGCTCTAGTCTACTGCCTTCTCCCAGACAAGACTTGGAGCCTCCTACTACTATTTCCTCCCAGGTGGGAGAGGGGCACCCAGGGCTGACAATACAATCTCTGCCTACATTTTCTCAGACTCTTCGTCCCTCACTGACCTGGACCTTGAAATGTCCTCCCCTGTCCCCCATGTCCCCAGACTCTTGATTTGAAGTCTCAGCCTGAACTGCTTGATGCTTTTAGGGAAAGTTTTGCCGTATCCTCCCTAGTATCTTCCATTTTGTAAAATTCCTCCCTGCTTCCCTTTTGTATTCTGCCCTCCCCATGGCTGAAGTCCTGCCATGGGTCTCTGTGTCCAGATATAGTTGGGAAACTGCCTTGCTGCTGTGGGATTTTATAGTCTACTTCCTTGGTGGACAGGGTGAAGGATCCCGGCTGCCATCTGTGTGCATTTTCCAAGATATGTGAGATGATGTGAGGGGTAGGTGGGAGGATCATTCAGTCTGGGATGGAAGTTCCCTACCTGATAGTTTTCTTTTTATTCGATTCTGCTCTTGTAGAATCCTTCTCCAGTCTGTATTGTTGTCTAGAGTTTTGTACAAGTGGAAATAGAACTTTTTTCCCACTGGATCTCTAAAGAGAAGTTTCCAGTATCTATTTACCTTTCCAGGTTGATGACGTCACTTCTTCCTTCTCTTTTTTATCCTAGCTGAAAAGATTGCCAAATTGCTGATTTCTTGACAATTGTGGGAAGAGCTGGGATGTTACCATAACAAACCGAAATATCAATGGCTTAACGTATCAACAGTTTCTTTATTGCCCATATCATGATTAGATGAGGGCCAGTGATTTCCCTCATCATCAAAGGTCTCTTTTAAGCAGAAAGAGTCCCAAGCTGTGTCCTTTAGTGGCTGAGACATTTGGAACTCTGCTTCCCAGGTCACCATAGCAGTGAAAAGGCCACACCTAGAAGTGGTTTATCTCAGTTTTGCTCATTTCCCATTGGCTGCAATCCAGTCTCATGGTGAAACCTAACCAAAAGGGATGGGAAATACAGAACACATGGTTATTTGGTGAGTCCTGACAAAAATTGTCACAGTAAGATAGTAAGGAATTTTGGACTTTCCTTAAGAAGGATTTATTTTAAATATTCACTTTGTAGGCTAATATTCTCTGCCAAAGTCTCATGGTTGCTGAGTAGAAATTTTTAAAATAGGAAGGAAGAATTTTATTTCAGCCTCTACCGCTTAGCAGCAGCATATTAAAAAAGTTGTATAATGCCTCCAGATTTCAGTTTTCTCATTTAGAAAAGGAATATGTTGAACTCAATAAGCTGTAGGGTCCTTTTAGCTTTAAAATTATCCTTTGTATGAGCTAGCCATTTAATTTGAAATGTAAGATGAAATAATAAAATACTCTGTTAAAAAGTGTAGGATTTTTGAATGAAGATATGGTCAGAACAGAGCTGGTTTCACAATAAAAGGAATCATTTACTATAAATACAAAGGCTTTATGGCTCATCAAAGCCAAATCATGATGCTCATTTTAAAAATACTAACAGTATTTCATACTCTCATGTTTTACTTATTATGTATTTCAGTGGCTTGAATTTTTCTCCCATACTTGCATGTATGATGATATTCTTCATTTGGAATGTGTGAAGTTTCTTTTAAGTTTAAGCTAGAGCAGCAGTCAGCAAACTTTTCTGTAAAAGGGCACATAGTAAATATTTTAGCCTTTGCAGGCCGCTGTTGCAACTACTCATTTCTATGGTTTTAGTGTGAATATAGTCACAAATAATATATAAATAAATGAGTGTGTCTGTGTTCCAAGAAAACTTCATTTACTATAGTAGGAGATGTGCTGGATTTGGACCCAGAACCATCGTTTGCACACCTCTGACCCAGTGTCTTGAAAGTTAAGGCAAATATTTCAACTTTCATCTCTCTAGCTAACAATAAGCTCTATCCATCCTAGTTCCATGTATTACTAATAAAATATATTTTTTATGATGACCTTCAAATAGTGTAAGGTTTGGAAATTCTTCAGAGTAACTTGTTAATGATTGTTATCTACGTGTATATAACAAATTATTTCAAAACTTAGCAGCTTAAAACAACACGTTTATTGCCTCAGCACATCTTTGGGCCAGAAAACTTGTTGTGGCTTGGCTGGGTTCTCTGATTCAGGGTTTCTCACAGGGTTGCAATCAAGGCGTCAGCCAGCTGTAGTCATCTCAAGGCTTAAGGAGAGCAGGGTCCACTTCCAAGCTCATTCAGTGATTGTTGGCAGGATTCAATTCCTCACAGGGCGTTGGACTGATGGCCTTAATTCTTTGCCACATGGAACTTTCCATAGGTCAGCTCCCAATATGGTAGCTGGTCTCATTAAGGTGAACACAGGAGATAGAGTGAAAATGGGAGTGTTAGCAATGCAGAAGTTGCACTCTTTCAACTTCTAATCTCAGAATTGATAGTCTATCATTTCTACCGTGTCTTATTCATTAGAAGCAACTCACGAGTAACAGTCCATTCTGGAGGGGGATAAATTATACAAAGGCATGAATGAATCACCAGAAGATGAGGATCATTTGGGGGAAATTTCAGAAACTACCTACCACAAGGACTAAATTATTATTAAGGCAATTTAAAGTTAAGACCTATTCTGTAGACACTGGCCATTCATGGTCAAGATTTCCAAAAAGTACGACTAACCAAGGCACCCCATTCTCCAATCATTTATGTAATTAAAGTTTTAGCATATTTGTGAAGAATTTTCAGATAAGAAAATTTAAATGATTAAGTAGGCATCTATATAAAAAATCACTTAATTGAATGCTTCTCTAAAGAGGTAGAAGTAAACTTTTTTTTCATATAGTTGATTATTGTGCCAGTAGCTTTCTATGATCAGTTGTTTGAAATGTGCTTAAATACACAAAGAAAACAATACATTATATTTTACACACATGAGGCAGCTTTCCATTATCTGAGATGATCAATTTCTCTGGCGTGATAGATGAAACTTAGATTGTGCAAAAGAATAGATGCAGTACTCTCTTTTTTTTAATAATCAAAATGATACACTATTCTTAGATGTCTAAATACAAGAATGCCATCTCAGATAATAAAGCCAAGGGAGGCAGTCAAGCTGTATATATGAATCCTGTGGCCAGATTGGAAAACAAAGCTACCCTTTCACAGTTTGCAATGCACTGGCATTTCATCATCTTTTATTGATGAACTTCTTTAAAATGGGATGCTAGTATAACATGCTCTAAACGAAGTCCTGCAAACCGTCCTTCTCAGGAGCATCTGGACCTAAGGAACATCTGGGTGGATCATGGACCAGGTGACTTAGTTACTGCAGCCCAAATGTTAATGGTTTGGTTGCTAATTGGCTGGGTAGATGATAGGGTTTGGCAGTAGTTTCCCAGTCATTTCTAGATGCTGTCAGGACTTATTCTCGATGCAAGAAGATACTAACCCATTATGAAAAGAAGCCCTTGTTTCTGCTATTATTGTATACTAATGTGAAAAAATGCTTATTTTTATTAGGCCCTGAAGGAACACATTTCCTCAGACATAGCAGAGACATTTGTTAAATCATTCAGTATCAGAAAGGTTAAATATTCATCATATCAGGCTTGAATTGTAATAATATCCCTCCCGGAGTCAGCTTCTCCAGGAAGAATTGTTTTCCACACATGGACTGCTGGAGTCTCCGGAAATTTGAAAGCAACATTTTCTTTGGACAAAGATATGCAGGGTGGACACGTGAGTTCTTTAACTGGTGGGTGTCTGACCATATTCAAGACTGTCTTGCGTCACATACAGAAAGTTGCAGGCTGCACTAACTTTTGTTCTGCCATGGCGCACTCATTGCTAAGTGACCTGGCATTTTACTTTAGACAAATAGGGAGGAAACCTCTGAAGAAAAATGCCATGAAAGCTTAAGGCCTTTAGGGACTCCTCATGGCCAAAAAGATAAAGCCCAAGCTGCTTAGCATGGCATGCAAGACTCTTCATTATCTGGCCTTGATTTGCCTTCTCAGCAGTGACACTGGGCACTTCCCTGATCTGAGACATGTTCTTAATAGCAGACCATATACATCTGTGTTGAAATCTTCCTACCCAGTGTTTGCTTCCATGTTAAGTAAAGAAGTTACTCATCACCAGTAGAGTGAGATTTATTAATATGTATGATCTGAGATATGTTCTTAATAGCAGATCATATACATCTGTGTTGAAATCTTCCTACCCAGTGTTTGCTTCCATGTTAGGTAAAGATGTTACTCATCACCAACAGAGTGAGATTTATTAATATGTATCGGGCTCTAAGAAAATTTAGAATAAGCTTACAGCCAGATTTCAATAATTGTGCAGGCCTTTAGAGCATGTATATTTTTGTTTTAATCTCTGTTCCCATCCAATTATTATAGCTTTACTTGTCTGTTTTGGTTTTTTTAATCTGATGAAATGGCAATATTTCAGAAATGAGTTGGCTTTTACATTGGGAATTTATTTTCTTACAAGTTTATAGTTCTGAGGCCTTGAAAAATGTCCAATTTAAGGCATCAACAGGAAAATACCTTGTCCCCAAAGACTGGCTACCAGAGATGCTCAACAACTCTGTTACATGGCCAGGCACATGACAATGTCTGCTGGACCTTTTCTCCTGGGTTTTGTTGCTTTCAGCTTCTGGCTTCACTGGCTTCCTCTTTGGACTTCTGTGTGTGTCTTTGTCTCTCAGCTTCTCTGGCTCTCTTAGCTTCTCATGTGTTTCTCTGTTTTCTGTGTGTCTTTTATCATCTTAGAAAGAAATCCTGTAAGAGGATTAAGTCCTGCCTTGAATGAGGTGGGTCACATCTCAACTGATATAACCTAATCAAAGGGTCCAACTCACAACAGATCTGTACTCACAGGAATGGATTAAAAAGAATATGATCTTTTCTAGGGTACATAATAGCTTCAAATCATTATGTTGTCTTAATCTTTTTCTTTTTAAAAAATTTTTTTGCTTCATATTCCAATTTTTGTATTTCTTTGTATTGTCATCATGCTGCATTATAAAAGTTTTGTAAGGCCCATCAAAAAATGGTGGACACAGTGACTGGAAAAGTATTTGCAAGCCCCCTTCGGGGAATGGTGAGAGTGGGGAGAAATTCAACTTCCCCAAGTTGAATTCTTGATATTCTCACAAGCAGTGTGGACAACCAAAGCTATAGGCTGAGCCCCCAGTCTTGGGGTTTGTTCACATGAAACTTAACCCCACAAAGGATAGGTCAAGTCTACTTAAAATTTAGGCCTAAGAGTCACACCCAAGAGAGCTTCTTTTGTTGCTCAGATGTGGCCTCTCTCTCCAGCCAATATGATGAGCAGTCTCACCACCCTCCCCCTCTCTGCGTGGGACATGACTCCCAGGGGTGTGGACCTTCCTGGCAACGTGGGACAGAGATCCTGGAATGAGCTGAGACTCAGCAGCAAAGGACTGAGAAAAACCCTAGAATGAGCTGAGGATTAACATCAAGGGATTGAGAGAACCTTCTCGACCAAAAAGGGGAAGAGTAAAATGAGACAAAGTGTCAATGGCTGAGAGATTCCAAACAGAGTCGAGAGGTTATCCTGGAGGTTATTCTTACGCATTAAGTAGATATCACCTTGTTGTTCAAGATGTAGTGGAGAGGCTGGAGGGAATTGCCTGAAAATGTAGTGCTGTGTTCCAGTAGCCGTGTTTCTTGATGAAGATTGAACAATGATATAGCTTTCACAATGAGACTCTGTGAATGTGAAAACCTTATGTCTGATGCTCCTTTTAACTACTATATCAACAGAAGAGTAGAACATATGGAATAAAAATAAATAATAGGGGCAACAAATGTTAAAATAAATTCAGTTTGAAATAGTGGTAAATGAAAGTGAGGGGTAAGGGGTATGGTACGTATAGTTTTATTTTCTCTATTATCATTTTATTTATTTTTCTGTTGTCTTTTTATTTCTTTTTCTAAATCGATGCAAATGTACTAAGAAATGATGAATATGCAACTCTGTGATGATATTAAGAATTACTGATTGTATATGCAGAATGGAATGATATTTAAATGTTTTGTTTGTTAATTTTTTTTTAATTAATAAAAGTTGAAAAAAATGGTGGACAGGAGTCACAAGTACAAGCATATTGTGCTCTGTTAGGGCCTCATACATGCATAAGTGAAGGGCTCTCTACTTAGAGGCCTCGCATTTCAGCTGAAGATGAGTAACAAGACAAAGCTAAAGACAATAGATCCTAAAAGAGAAGTAGGGTTGGTAGCTCTCTTGACATTTAAGCCTTCTTAAATGTTATCCCTATTTATTATTCTGAATGCAATAAATGATGCTGTCCTATCAATTGAGGATGAGAAGAGAATAGCTCTGCTAGGTTTATGGTGAACATTTACAAGTCATTTAATGTGTTGCTTTCAGAAATGCTAAGGTGTCTGGCTCATTGTAGCAATGAACAAATATTAGCTATTGCTATTATATTTATACTTAATTGTCTAAACAAGAGGCAAGATAGGGTATGAAAAGAGTGCTGGGTTTGGAAAGACACAGGCAACTCAGTCCTTCTCTAAGTGAGTTCTTGGGCCAAATGCTTCACACTTTTCTCATATTTAACATGAGGTGATCAAACTAGATCTCTGAGGAGCTCTAATAGAGCTTAATAATTATACGGAGAGCTATGCATTGATATACACATGGGGAAGAGCAGAATTAATTTAGCAGGATTTTAGAAAGGCAGCCCACATTTTGGAGACCCAAAGGAAGGCCATGTGATTCAGGGTTTCTGTACTGAGCATTTTTTTACTGAGCATATACTCTTTTGGTCTCTGAGAACAAGAGACTCATTCTGGCCATAAAACATATATTTAAGTATGTTATATTATTTGAGTGGCAAATATCACAGCTATAAACCTAAAATAACTACCATAAAAAGAAAGTTTTTTATGTGATAAAAACATATTCACCCTGGGATATACTCTCAAGAATGTATCACATTATTGAGTCAAATAACTTAAAAGGTAATATTCACTCAAAATAAAAGGACAATATATATTTATACTTAAAGGAAAAAAAAAAGATTTCACTCAAAGGAATGAACTTTTCCCCACCTCCTTTCAACTGTCTGATTTCATTAAGCTGTTCCTGATACATCATATGTATGCATGCACACAAATACATCATAACCGACCCAAGGAAGTGGGCAGTTGTGGCTGCATAAAGGCAATTTCTGAGTGAGAGTTGATGTAATTTCTGAAGTAGACACAGCAGGAGATAGTCTTCAGTCCATATGTTACTGACCGTTCATTCTGAGTTGCCAAATCCATTCCTCTTCCTGACTGGGATCAATGGTCTGTGACAAAAATTAAATGTTGTCTTCAGCTTCCAGACTGAGTGATTTCAGCTATGGTTCTTTTTCTCTGGAGAGCATCTACATGGCTGCTTTCTGACCTTGAATTTGAGTCTCCAGGGCTAGTCACTGGAACAGCCAAGAAAGAGAATGTTTCCTGTTTTTAGTGGTACCTGATTTCCCCTTCTCTCCTTTCCTCCCTTTTATGGGAATGAATGGAAACTGTCATGTCAGGAAGTCATCTGGTTCATCTTAGCCTATGATACTACTTCTCAGTCTTGTATTTCTTGGATTCTAGTACCGGTTCTATTATTTACTACTTTTATGACATATATTAAACAACTTTAATATAAAGCAGCTATATTAAATTAATTAGATTAAATTAGGGCCCAAGTCAAATTTGAGTTAAAAACCTTTTTTTAAATGTAAAAAACATTCTAATTGATAATGCAATTATAAATCTTATGACACTCATCAGTATTCAGGTGACACAAATTAAAAATTCCATCCTTCCTTGGATTCAAAATTTCCTTGAATCATTTTATGTTCTCGGAGTAAAGGAATCTTGAGATGCAGAAAAGCATTTTGGATGTTAAGCTTTCTTGTTAAGTTAAAAACAATGATGCCCAGTTCTTTATAAGAGAAGCTACTACTAATTTCTAGAATGTGAGTATATTTCAATTTGTGTCATTTGACATCTAACAAGGCCACATAAAGTATTTGAGGTGCTATAGATGTTTTATGCTATTTTCATCTTATATATTTCAGACAAAATATCAACCATTTATAAGTACTTTGTTTATTAAACAGTCTATAATTGGATTTACTCATTTAAATCTCCTGGTTTTAACTATCTATTTATACATATTGACATCTGTAATATTGTTGCATAAACACTTGAAGATCTTACCCAGTTCTGTTAAATGAAAACAGTAAAATTTACTTTAAGTTTTTATATAATCAATGATAGTGCTTATGAAACTATCCAATTCTCTGTTGAAAATTTAGGACAGAAGTATCAGTGCCTCTCAGAGCTAAGGTAAAAAATCAGCAGACCAAGCAAAATCTTAAATTTTATTTCTGGTAGACTCTTTAATCTCTGGCATGGATTCAATTTTCAAGGTGCATTTTCAAAGACTTTTTAATTTTCTTTTACCTTAGGCCTGGTTCACCTGTTCAATCAATAATCTTTTAAATGTGCAGCTAATTCCAACAAGATAGTGATCTAGATTTTGATTCGGCATTTGGGTGATAGGTATAACTGATATTTATAATTAAATTGCAATTTGAAAACAATTTTTGCTGAATTTTCTTTAATATTGAGAAGAATGAAATGGATATATTTTCTATTAGCAGAACTGAACATCTCCTTATTATAGGCTTCAGCTATGTTTGATATCAATGACACAAACAACTTATTTTCCATTAAGTGGACTTTCAGATGATATTAAGACAGACTCTTGCTATTATAATATCTGGATAACACTTCCCTAGATGTCCTTTGGAACTGGGAAACATTATTTGACTCATATTATTATTAGTGTGCATTTTAAATATACATAGAGAAAGTGCTATGGGTAGATGAAAAGGTAGGGAGATGCAGAGAATTTAAACCCTTTAAAAATTTTTGAAAATTTCATAGGAAAACAATACAATTTTTTAATCATTTGAACCCTCCAAAATAACTGCAGAAAAGACAAGATTATGAAAATAAATAATAGGAGCATTAATTATTTAAAGAATAGTAGAATAATATAAGACAAGTAGGGGGTGTCTGTGGGAAACACACATTGGTTTTAAGGCCTAAACTTGAACTTCCCACTGCCACCTATTAGCTCTGAGATAACTGCTTTCCTAAATGCCAACATCAACAATCATGTTTGTCTATTATCACTACATCTCCAGGATCTAGAATAGTGTCTGTCCTGTAGTACGCATACAATAAATACTGTATGTGTTGAAAATATAAATGAGCGACCAAGGCAAATCAGTTAATCTCTTTGAATTTCAGCATTTCTTATCTGCAAGGAATGTTCAATCTAAGCACAAGAAATGACAATAATTTTAGAAACTACGAAAGTGCCTTGCTGCAGACATTAGAACCTCATTTTAGTAGGATGGTGCAACACCAACCCCAGCCCCAGTGTGAACAGGCTTAGGGATGATAACCATGCTGGGAAAAAATATGTCAATTCTGGCCAGAAATAAATAAATGAATAAGATTCTTTACTGAACCAACTTTGCCTAAGTCCCAGAGTGACAGTTTGTGTGTGTGTGTGTGTGTGTGTGTGTGTGTGTGTGTGTATGTTTTGAAGGTTCATCCTATCTGGAATTTCTAGCCTAATTAGCTGTCAACTCTTTAGGCTTCTGTTGTTTACCCACCTTTGCTTCCCTACCTTATTTTGACCTATGATTTCCAAAATATTTTAGCCTTTCACATCCTATGACCAATCCATTTCATACTTTCAGCTCCTCTGTCTTTGTGTATGGCTCCATGTTGATCCATTGCCATTCAAAGCCCAGTTTGTCACCATAACTCCTAAAAAAATCTTATTTGTGCCACTTTCCTAGATAAATTTGTTTCTATATACAGCTCTTCATGAATTTGAAGACTCCAAATAATATCACTCCTATTTTTCTCTTTTGCATAAGGAATAACCTCACTTCCTTAACTCTAGTAGATTTCTAAAAGATACCTTATATACCGAACAACTGGGTGGAAAGGCTAGTTAGGAATAATACAGAGATTCCATTCACTGAGGGAACGTTTGGGTCAGATTTGAGTCATATGGAGAAGGATATTACTAAGAAAATTGTTCATAGAACTTCAGGTTTATAAAAGATTCCTTCACTTATTCGAAATAATGGGTGCACATGTGAATACATTGATAGAATGCTCACCTTCCATGCAGGCGATCTGAGTTTGATTCCTGGACCATACACCCTTCTCCCCGCCCCCCCCCCCCCCAAATATGTGTGCTTACTCTATGCCAGGCAATGTGATAGCCAATTGGGATATGCTGGAGAGTTCAGCCTCTGCTCATGGAACTTGCAGTCTATTGAGAGATACAGCCATTAAATGTGAAAGCACAACTGTGAAAAGGACTACAACAAGCTCAGAGGGATGCAAATTGTCTGGAAAACAAGGGAAGACTTCCTTTAAGGAGTGATGAATGGGCTGCGATCTGATGAAATCTTTGGAAGTAGTTAGGGGAAGATGTCATGGTGTGGGGGTCCAACAGGGGGAAGGCGATGGACAGGAAGGAGCCAGACACATTAGAGGAGAACACAAAGCAGCATAGCCAAGTCTGGGGGTAGAGGCAAAATAATTTAATACGTACCATTTATCAAGCATATAGTTGTATTTGGTGCATGAATTATTTCAGTTAATTCCACAACCACCCTCTGATGTAATTTTTGTCACAATTTTAGAGGTCATAAAATTGAAGCTCAGAGAGTTCTAGACAATTGTTTAAGTCATGAAGCGACTCTGTTAGAGGACGCTGGTTCAAAACCAGGTCCAATGGACTCTTAGCTGCAATGTGGGCCTTAGATTAGATGGGAGCACAGCCCTGAAAAAAACATCTAGAAGCATTTAGCAGAAGTATAATTATCGGAAAGGGTGCCAAGGAAGGAAGTGGAAAAAAGCGGAGGTATGCAGAAGTGTAGGATGAAATATGTAAATCTTGGGGAATCTGTGCCTACTCACTCAGATGGTGATGGATTCCCCTAGGAATTAAAAGCAGAAACCATCACGTTTTATCTTTTATACCTTTTCTTTTTTTCTTGTTTTGGATTTCAATCAAAATACGGAGGTAAAGAAAAACTTTGCCATGGAACTGAAGGAATATTTAGACTTTTTAGATAAATGAAGCTTCATAAAAACTTTTAAATTGGCATCTCTCTTGGATCCTTTTGGTCCAAGCATACCATCATTTTTGCCTAAATGATAAGATTGGCCAATCTATAATCACAGCCACTCTAATTATTACCTGATAGACTGTTCGTAGTCAACAGCTTATAAATTATGCTTTCAGTTTTACTTGTTACTATATGCACATGCGCACACACACACACACTGAAGAATGCTTGGATGAAGTTTCTGAATAATTACATTCAGCTGTGCTTCTGCTTCTGATGTTTCCTTTTAAGTAAGAAGGTAAACAAGTCATTTCTCATCAGTGAGGAGACGGTGGGTATAACACATTTAAAAAGTAATTTAAAAATTCTCTCTCAAATAGTTCTTGCAACATCTTTGTTGGATTAAAACAACAGCATCAACGGCAAAGATTCCGTAACGAGCCCATAGTTGTACTCCAGGAAAAATGGAATAAGAATATAGTTTTCTCTATAACTAGTAATCAGATCCCCATTCTCTGCACTCAGTGCTCACATTTTCCTTCCCATCTGTATCTCTTTAAAGATCAAGTGACACTGATGGGAGGTTTCCAAAGAAAACCCAGCTGCTACCTCAAATGATTTGGGTGCCACTCCTTCTCAGTGACCCATAATACCCAAAGCTCAGATACTTTTCTGCATGAAATATATACTGTTATTCATTACTTATTAACCATCTCATTCCCAAGATTTAATTTGAAAATTTCCATAAGATGTTAGAAAATATTGTAACAATATAACGAGGTAATACAATTGTGTGATTTGAATTGAACAGGGATAGCTGAGAAGTTCTTTTAATCTGTTCTCATTTTGCAAAGCTCAGTAATTGTCACTATTCTATAAATACATATACACTTCTATATTTAGCATTTTAAAATGGGAAAAGTTAGGTATAGCAGGCATTTCCCCAAATATATTCTGAGAAACTCTGAGAACCACAGAGCCTAGGATTTTATATATATATATACCCTTATCTAAGTATTTTGAGTAAACCTGTGCATACTAATCTCTTAGACATTTATAATCAATCTTGTATGAAGAAAACTTAGTAGATATTAAATATTAAAAAAAAATCATGTTTCAGGTTTTTAACCCGACATAACCTCAATTCCTGTTTTACATAAACAACTCTATATGAGAACTGATTTTCTATGAAGCATATTTTGGTAACGTTTTTATATGTGAAAATTATGGGACAGTGCTGTTACCTTTATTTTCAAGTAACTGATGTCATTGTTTTGTCTGTTTATCTATATCTATCTATCTATCTATCTATGCCTCTGATTTTTACCATTTCTAATGTGGATTGAGCAACTCATCTATATCCACTCACAATGACTCACTTCCTTTTATCACTTTTAGTCAAAATTATAGGATGCATACTGTCACCCTCGCTTATATTCTCCTTTACCTTGTGTCTATACATAGCTATAGTGTTAACCCAGCATTTTCCCTTTCACATAACCCTTTCTGTGCTTTTGATTGATTCACATTTTTTTCTGTTTTCAAGGTCCATGATAAATCCAGTTGCAAGGCTTTCCTGAAGCTTTGCTTCCATTCAGTTCAGTTCAATAAACACTTATTACATGCTTAATTCATGTTTGACGCTAAGCTGTGAGGCAGAGATGTAAACTGAAGACTTGTCTCACTTCTTAAGGAGATTACAGTCTAGCAGTGAAGACAAGCATAGCAAAAGAAAAACATTTATGGGTAACAAGAGAAGAATGTCAATATAAGGAAGTAATACAGGGGAGGGCATAATTAAGGCTAATTTAACACAGAGGTTCTTATACTTTTATGTGCCATGCTAAAGCAAGTTATTCTAGTGGACAGAGGAATTCAGGGCATTTTAAAGAGAAAAAAAGATAAAGTTCTGATTACATAAATATATGGATATGATATTGTTGGTATATGAATTACAAAGAGGAGAAGCACTAAGTGATGCTTAGAAATAATAGAAATAACAGAGCACGAAGGCTTCTGAGGTCATTTGTGAGATTTTTGTTTCTAACTTACACTTTTTCTAATGTAAACAAAGATCGTATTCACATGTATGCACATAAAGGGACATTATATATATGCATGTATCCCTAAATAGAGGATAAATTCCTGAAGCCAAGATTGTGTCTTGTATTTTGTTTTGATTAAGTTTCTGGACATAATACTCTACAAATCATATATGACCAACACATTCTTCAAATTAATGTCCTCCTTAATAGTTTTTCCCATGGCTTCTCCTAGAAAATATGTATCAAAATATAAATTATTGACCTAATAATTCTAAAACAAATAATTTATATAAGGACATTTTCAAACATAAAGGCAAATATCAATATACTGAAATGTTCAATGCACCAATGAAGCATTAGGAACGAAAGGAATAGAACAAAACACAGTAGGAAATTGTTTAAATAAATTATGATGTGGGCATATGATGAAATATGGAATATTATAAAACCAATAAAAGTTACAAAAGAATATTAAAAACATGGGCAAATGTTTACAATATTTTTAAAGTGAGAAAGTAGGTTACAAAACGGTATGTATGACATGATGGTGAATTGTAAAAAGTCAAAATTGTATTTATGCAGACTTACACACAGATTTAAAGTAGTATACAAATGGAATTTATACTTGATTCTTGAGTGAAAAGGCAAAGTGTATCTGACAATGTAAAAGCTGTTCCAGAAACAGCACATTCATCTTTGGATTTTACCCCATTCAAATACATCAATTCAAAAAGGTAACCAGTGCTAAGAAATGAAGGTGTTTTACCTAGTGTCAGATTTGGAAGAGTAGTTTGTAAATGGACAAAATACCTAAATCAAGAAAAACTGAATGACTCTTTTAAAGCTCATTCAGACTATACCCAAAATGGCCCCAGCTCTGTTGCTCTGTTTTCCCAGGGCTGGCCTTAGCTGATGCTCTTAGACGTCACCTTGGTTCAAGCAGGGTGGCAGATTATTCATGCCTGGAATTGGGCAGGCTTTTCACCAGGGCCTGGAATTGTTACAAGGAGGAAAAAGTGTGAGTTAGACTACATCCTCCACAAAGTGAATGGCGGATACCAGATTCTTACTTAAAGGGTACTTAGAAGTGATTGGAGGGACCCCCAAGCACCAGAAAGCAGGAAGGGCAAATGCACCATGGGGAAAACAGGAGCAAGTATAGAAAAGGCAGCTGGGGATGCTTCTCAAGTTTACCCTGAACTGAGACATAGCAGATTATCTACTCCACAGGAGAATGGAGAGGCAGAAATGAGTTCAGTTTCTTGGTTTTATAACCTGTTCTCTCTTATATATGCAGTCTATTTTTCATGTTAAAGATTAAAAGACAAAGGAGCGGTGAAAAACCGGTAATTATACGTTTGATTTCAAGGTCTGAAGATATTGAGAAAGATGTTCACTAACCTGATACTTGCAAGTTTAATGAGAACCGGCATACCTAATGAGGTAAAGTAAAACTCGAGAGCCATAAAGAGTACAACCGACTTGACCCATCTGGTTTTCTAATATTAATACTGAGAAATTTGCAAACTGTGAAACAAATAGTAAAAAAATGCATAGACTGCCTTGCCATCTGGCCCTTGCACACATGGCTCCTTTCCCCTGCAGAATTCAATTTTCACTTTCCATGCCTCTTATCTTTCTATGTGTCACTCCTTTTTACATATGCAGGCTCACACCCATCACTATTTACCCTTCAACTCTGAACTCCTCCTTGACCACTAAAGACTGAATTAGATATGCCTTTTGGGTTATTCCGTAACACCTCATGTGTGTGCCCTTGTCAAGTGCTTACTTTATTACCGTATGATGTTTTTTTCTGTTCCCTCCATTACACTATACTGTATCAGATGTTTCTTAGGTACCACTTCGGATCCCCTCAGTTGTGCCAGTCCTGAAAGACATGGCCACTTGTTTCAGCTCTTGCAGGTTCTGAAGCAACGAACTCTGCTTGGACTCTGTCTAAGGTTACATGGACACATCCAGAGAGCACCCACCTCCGACTTCCATCTGACACTTCTTGCCTCTTGTCCTGGAGCTGCACTTTTGTTGCTGAAGTATAAGTACCACACAATTTACAAGTGTGTATCAGTGCCTCATAAGGCAAATGTTCGACCAATGGGAGACTAGAATCAGTGGAAAAATTTATTGTTTCTTTCTCCCCGTGACACACCATCCTGAGAAAGAGTTGATTCTCAATTCTTTCAAGTTGTTCTGTTATATCAAATTTAAATTTATATGCATGTATGCAAGTAAAGAGACAAAACTATCCAAGGAATGATAGACCTGCATTAGAGAGATCAGAAAAAGAAAAATTTACAAACCTCAATATTTAATTTATGCAGATTTCCATAAAGGTTAAGACACAGAAAATGTTGTTTATTTTTAGAGTGCCGAGTTATTTTTTAAGCTCCTAAAGATGTAGACAAATTGGAATGGAGCCAAACTCTAAGGATAATGATTAAGAAGATGGAAGCATTGGCTTAAAAGGGGGAAAAAAAGTTTGCAGGGCCAGAGCTTAAGTTTGGCTGAGGAGTGGTTATAGGAGGTGTCATGGTTAGGGACAGGTGTCAACTTGGCCAAGTTGTGGTACCTGTTCATCTGATTGGGCAAGCGCTGGCCTGTCTGTTGCAATGAGGACATTTCATAGGATTAGGTCATGATCACGTCAGCTACATCCACAGCTGATTCCATTTGTAATCAGCCAAAGGGGAGTGTCTTCTGCAATTAGTGATGCTAAATGCAATCATGGGAAGCCTTTTAAGGAGGACTCAGAGGAGACAGGTTGCATTCCTGCTTTGGCTGGTGAGCCTCTCCTGTGGAGTTCGTCCAGGCCATCCATCGGAGTCGTCAGCTTCGCAGCCTCCCCTGTGGATTTTGGACTCTGCGTTCCTACGGTCACGTGAGACACTTTCATAAATTTTATATTTGCAAGTGTTCCCTGTTGGTTCTGTTTCTCTAGAGAACCCTAACTAATACAGGAGGGAATTTCAGTCTGAAAAAATATATTCAAAAGATGGGAATATTGAGGAGTCAAAAGGACTAGTTAGCATAAAATAAGAGGGTGCAACCTGAAAGAATAGGAATAAATGGAACTTATCCCCAAATGTTCAGAGATGATGCTGTCAGCTCCAAGATATTGCACTTCACTCACCAAAGAACTAGAAAACAAGATTTGGAGGAATAATGTTCTTGTGGAAAGAGGATGCCATCAGGATTTTATTTTATTCCTGAATGCTAGAATCTCATCTAAGAGGCCACAAGTTGAGCATCTGAATTTAGTGGTGCAAAAAAGCATAAATTTACAGTGAGCTTAATGTCTAGATGATCTGTAGTAGAAAAAACTGCATAGTGCGTGTTGGTGGAAACTTTTCTATTTCTGAATAAGCTCAATCAGAGTCATGACTTTAAATAAATCACTTCACTTCTCTGAATAGCTAACCAAACAAACCAAGCAAATAAATAAAAGAATTATAAAATCTATCATATACTTTCTAAGGGCCTTAGATCTAAAACTTTCCTTCTCCCTCTTATAAATAAACAGCGTGAATGAAGACTGTGGTTAATAGTACAAATATAAGAATGTTTTTCCGTGAACCAGAACACATGCATGTCACTATTACAAGGAGTTAATAATAGGGTGGTTAATGGGGAAAAAATACCTCTAATGTAAACTATGCACTATAATTAACAGTAATTTTGTAATATTCTTTCTTCAATCATAACAAAAGTACCACACCAATGCTAAGTGCCAGTAATAATTGGGTATAGGGGTATGGGATATTTCTTTTTGGAGCAATGAAAATGTTCTCAAATTAATTGTGGTGATAGATGCACAACTCTGATTCTACTGAGACCACTGATTGTACACTTTGGATAGGTTGTTTGGTGTGTGAATAAAACTGTTGAAAATATAATAATACTTGTTACTGAAATGAATATATAAAAATTAGAAATATGTTTTCCAGAATCAGATTTGCAGGATTCAAATCAACTACTAATTCTAATTACAAGCTGTGTCACACTGAACAAGAACCTTGCCACACTGCTTTTCATTTTCCTTATGTGTAACTTGGGATCACTGTACCACCTATATCAAAGTTTTTCCATAAGTACTACATAAATCCATATGAAGCATCACTTTACACTCAATAAACATTACTTATTATTAAAAAAAAAAAAACAACAGCCAAACCAAACCTTTTCTTTAGTCAAAATGATCTATGTTTTTCTCATGTTCACATTAAATTTTATCTAACTTATGAGGCACTTTATCTTTTTTTGGCTTTTGGTGTTTCTTGTTGTTAAATGTTGAGCTATTTTAAAGAAGTGGGGCTATTTATAATAGTGAGGAACTTATAATAATACTGGTTGGATTCAGTTAATTGTCAAAATCTTTACAATCTAAAATACCTTGTATGGTCTGGCTCTCAATTCCTCTCAGACCCCATTCCCGATTTCTCTCCTCTTTATTTATTTTGCTCTAGCTACCACCCAGCTTCTTATTTCCAACCCACCCAGCCCACTCTCACCACATCCATCTGCTTAGAGGACCCTGCCCACCTAGAGCACCATCTTATCCCCATTTCTCTGCTCCCAAAGTAACAATAATACCTGTTACTGATAAAATGCATGGACGGCTTGTTTACAGTACCAATCCTCAGCTCTCACCCCATTCACCTACAAAGCATCTGTAGATCCAGCTGGCCAGGCCTGGTCTTTCCTAATCTTCAGTTCCCATAAGGTGTCTACTCTCAGAACATCTGCTAGACTTTGAAGCAATGATTCCAAAAATACTCCTTTGTAGACCTTGGTGAACCTGGTTTCATAGGAAACATCCAAGATGCTTGATGAAAACACAGATTCTCATTGTCTTTTCACAGAGATTCGGATTTTGTAGGCCTATGGTGAGAGCTGAGGATCAGTACTTTAAACAAGCTTTCCATGTATTTTATCACATGTGGAATTGAATCATATCCTTAAATCCAGGACATTTCTTTTCTTCTGTTTGTTTGTTTTTGTGTACTTATCTCATGGATCCTGCCAGCCTAAGATGGTCTGTACTTACATTTTCTCCTCGATGAGACCAGTGGAGAACCTGTGGTTCTGCAAATCTCTGCAGAATTGGACTTTTGTTTAACACATGCTTCAGACACACAGAATGAAGCATATTCTAAAGGAATGTTACAGGCAATTACATTTTTTTTCCAAATGAAGACCTCAGTTTTAGAAGGCCTTCGCTACAAGTGAAATGAATGAAAACATCACCATGGCCTCCTCTGCCTGTACCAGTAATCAAAAACTCCAACCAGTCAGCCTTTTGATAAGCAAAAACATCTCCAATTGGCCACCAGAGAACTGTCAGACAATCTGGTCCCTCTTACACCTGCTGGTCTCCACACCCAGTCTCTCCCATCTCACCCAGAAGCTTGGAAAGTAATGCCAGCAGGACTACCGTCTCCAAGCCCGATGGACTATACTGACACTTCCCAAGAAAACACATCTTTTTTTTTTTTAAGCTGCAAAATCAATTGCGAATGAAATATCTCTGAGATACAAGTCCATTACACAGGATACAGATTTGGTCTCCCAATATTTGCCCACATAGCAAGTGAGCATGTGATTCTAGCTTATGGAGTATACTGTCACCTGGCCAATCTTTACTGACCTCTTCAGTATTAGGGGCCAGTATCTCAAATGTGTCCTTAAAGGAGGTTGGATGTTAAAAGGAAACTATGCAGAACATGTACCAAAACACATGTACCAGAAAAATATGTGCAGAAATAAGGATTCTTAGAAAACCAGTCCAAACAAAAGTAATTGGTGGAAATCTCCTCAACACAGCTTAATATTTGAAAATTTTTCTCAAGCACAGGCTAAATGGCAGATGTTGTGATTGCTTGCTGATGGGATTAAAATCTCACAAGTTTGAGGAGGTTTTCAATTTCATTGTGGGTTGCCTTTCCCCAGGCCCCGGGAAAGCCTCCCTAATAAGGCCAGCCTGTGGTCTGAAGCAGAGCTTTCTGCCTCACAGAGGGCAGCTTCCCGGGAGAAAGGTACTGAGGATGCACAGATGGGGCTTGATGGATCCTAAAAGGAAGGCATTACCTGCCGAAGTCACTGAGCAGCCACAATTATTACAGGTCTCTGGGTTCATTGTCAATTAGCGTGGCAGTTAAAGCGAGCAGCAGCTGTGACAGATGGCTTGTCTCCAGCTAGTTGTGCTAATGGGATCGGAGCCAACTCAAGTCTTTTCTTCCCTCTGGAAAGGGAAAAAAAAAAAAAAAAAAAAAGACCCACAGAGTTGTCAATTAGTCAATGTAAAAAGGGGAGAGAGCATCATATCTACAAGGGGGTCATTTATCGGTTTCCTTCTAATCCCTACTTCTGGCTTTTGGAAGTAGAGATTTTATTTATTGCTTACTTCAGGCATATTTTAGCAGAAGGTTCAACCTAGAAGATATTTTATGCTGAATCTTTGTTCTGCATGAACTTACAATATGGTCTTCTAGTAATTGAACCATTTTCAATCAAGTTGTTAGCATTTTAATTGACCAACTCTTTTCTGGCTCAGATCTGTAAGCCATTCTCTTATTTACACAGTGAATAGGATCAAAATGTAAAAAAAAAAAAAAAAAAAAAAGGCTGCTTCTGTATGGAGGGGCTTACCCAAAATAAAACATGCCCCAGAGAATCTGGCTAATGTGCTTCAATAAAAAGAACCATTGCAAACAACCAAATTTTAAGACCTAATGAGGGTTTGAGCAAGCACAATGCAGCTCGGGGATGCTGAATCAAACAAATAGACTGTATGGGACAACAGGGATATGGCTTCTCAATGCTCGGGAAGGATGGGGACTGTCCCACAAGGGCCCCTTGGTCATTGCTTGGCCGAGTAGCAAATGTCAGTTCCCAGTGAACCAATGGATGACTGCTTTTCTTCCAGAAAAGGGGATGCTTGAAAAAAAAAAAGACAGATTATGAAGCTTTTTGTTTTCCTTAATGTGATTCTGTTTGGTGGTCCTCTGGTTTGGATGTGCAAAGAAGAAGCCCTTCCATTCTCACAGTGGTTGTGCAAAGGAAACTTTTCTCTCCCACCTTTGTCTTCATCTTTGCCCTAGCCCCATTTCTCCATCATTCCTGTTTGCATGGACAAATGTTTCCAGGGAATGGTCACATTTCACATGCACCAAAATTATTAATAAAATTAAGGTCCAAGATAAGAGTTGTTTGGAGATCAAAATAAAGTAGGTGTCTTAGAGGAAATAAACTGTACATTAAAGTCCATTAATTCTATTATAAGCCAATTTGGGCATAAAATATTTTTCTTCTCATTTAGGTGACTTATATTTAACCTATGGAGCATAAGAAATCAGACCAGATCAGTGTCATTTTCTATATCATAAACTTATTTTTTTCCTACTGTTGAGGTTATCCATACCATTATGGAAATTTTAGGGAAATATAACAAAGCTTAAGAAAGAAAAAACATGTATACTGACACATGCACATGTATACATATCTATGTATATATACTGGAAGGAAACCATATTTAGAGGTTAATGTCATATGTGTAAAATTTTCTCAGATGTCCATCATGAGGGCTGGACAGGTTCCTGGGAATGAAGTCTGTGGAGGTGCGGCCCCTTGCTGTCCCCAGGGAGTTCTCACTCCCCTGCTGGTCACTGCTCAGTCACCAGCAATTCATCAAGATTGGCAATAGAATGTTCCTACCAGTTTGTGGTTCTAGTGGCTTCAGTTCTTGTTCTAGACGCAAGTGATAGGCAGGATTCTGTGCTACATAGGGGGAGTGAATGTGGGTGGGCAATGGCTTCCTCATGGTGTACCTAGCCACTACATGGCCAGCTCTGGGCCTATGGGCTACTTCCACCATCCAATACATCAAAGATAGGGAACCATTCTGATGGTCCTCATAGCCGACAGCATCCATTTGGTTTCATGCATTTGAGGAAAACCACCAGGAAGCAGGAAAAGGAAATGGCAGTCATACCTCATATTCTGTACATTGAACCAGTGCCAGGAACCCAGCTCTCAGTATTGGCAAAAGCTTCCATAATCTAAATAGGCAATAGATTCCTGAGGGGAAAAAAAAGCCAAAATAAGGAAATCAGATGGTGGAGAGACTGGGCCACTGCTGTCCATAAACTGCAGAGAGTGATGTTGAAATGTGTCTGAGGTCCCAACAACTCTGTGACTGTGAACTGGCCAGCCCTCTGGCCACTCCGCTGCCATAATGCACAGAAATCCATTTCCAACCACTATTCTGGAAATGAAGACTTGGCACAGGAAAGCAAGAAAAAGGTGGGAGGAGATAAGGTCTGGGTTTGACAAAAGGGGACAGGCTTTCTATTCTCTCGTAAGAGACAAGGAGATGACCTACAAGCAGAAGCAGCATCTAAGCACCTCATTTGTTAATTCAACCCGATCCTCTCACCAGTCTAGAGGGTGTGCTGTTTCATGTAGCTACATAGTGCTGGCTTGATGTGGAAATCTTTATTCACCTACAAAGTTCAAAATAAGCCAATAACAACCTTTTTCTCTATATGCTCAATACTTGATATCTGGGCTTGGATGTTTTTTGTGGATTTTAAATTACTTGAGTGACTCTTATTTAACTAAATTGTTTAGAAACATTGTTTTTAATAATATGCATTTTAATATGCTATTTTATCTAAAGTATCCATGTTTGGTTAAAAAATCAAATACCTACATATTCATACATACGCGATTATTCTGCATATATAATTTCTTGTTCCAATTTTACTCACTTTATTTCAGATAACTGCTATTCTCTCACATTGATTACAGTTCTTTGGAGCCTAATGGTCTAATGCCCTTTCCTTGTTGCCAAAATACAGGTTGAGTCTACATCACCATGTGACTTATCAACTGATATTCTCAATTTTATATACATATTGTGTAATAGAGAAATAGAGGGCACTGCCAAACTTATTGAATCTTATTTGCAAATCACTAGATAAATTTTCCAGGGCAGGTTGTTGGACCTGAAAGTTGATGCTTTTCCATCAAATTTTCCATTGTTTAGGATTCCTCTCACCTGCACTGATAAATCTACAATCATATTCATATAAAAACTGGTCTTCAATAAACAAGCAGAGACATTTCACTTTTCACATGATATTATTCTGAATTTAAGGATGGAATTCTGAGGCTTCATGAAGTGAAATACCAAACGACAGGCATGATTTTCTTTTAGGGACAAACTTACATAAGCAATAACAATTCCTCTGAGAACTAAAGCTTTGTAGATAGTTGAATCATGATCCCCACAAAAGGCATGTTCAGGTCTCAACTTCTGGTCCTGTGGGTGTAACTCATTTGTAACTAGGACCTGTGAAGATGCTACTGGTTAAGACATGCCTAAATTGAAGGAGGGTAGCATTAATCCAACATGGTTGAAGTCTTTATAATCAATGGAAATTGAACACAGAGAGAAATCATGGAGAGAAGATAAAACCTGGAAGTTAACGGAACTGGAAGAGACAGTAGAAGATGCTGCTATGTGCATTGCTATGTGATCTATAAGCCAAAGACTTTTTGTTAATAGGTTGTATCTAGAAATCTGTATTTCATGCATGATTATTCTGTAAATCCACAGATTGTCTAATAAAAGAGCTCCAACGACCAAGGATCACAAACAGCCAGCCTCAAAATGCTTCAGTCTGTTTTTAAATGTGAAGGTTCAGAAAGGCAAAGAAAGGCTGAGGAATTGTTCTAGATTGAAGGAGAGTAAAGAGACATACATGTGAAATGCAATGCATAATAAAAGATTGATTTAGGATTAGGGAAAATTAGTCACAAAATTCTATTTGGACAATTGAAGAAATTTGAACATGACTGTTGATTAGATAATAGAATTGTTAAAATATTAAATTTGGCAACTGATACTTGTACTATGATTATTTGAGAGAAAACATTTCTTTTTATGATACTCACACTGAAATATTTAGGAAATAAAGGGGCATGATGACTCTAACTTATAGCCAAATGTTTCAGAGAAAGTGTAGAGTATAGATAGATCGATGGATCTGTTTAGACAATGATATAGTAAATGAGGCACAAACCCTTTTTGAATATGGGTAAAATATATTTGGAAGTCCTTTGTCCTATTCTTGTACTTTTCTGATATATTTAAAATTATATAAAGTGATGACATTACATATAATTGAAATGCATGACTACAGTACCATGTGATTGAGGGAGGTGGGAAATGGAATTAAAATTTTCTAGTATTCTTATATTCTTATGAAATGAGAATAAAGGAATTGGTTATTCTTAGACTTTGAAAAATAAATGCTGCTGTTGTATTTCTTGAACTAACACTAAAAACAATGTATGATTTCTAACTAATATCCAGAAAGACTAGGATGATAAAACACTCAAAAAAATTAAAATCTGACAAGCAGAAATATAACAAAAAAGGGGCAGATATAAATTCATATAGATCTGCAATTAAAAACAAATGGACCATAAGATCTAGTGGAATAATAAAGATTATGGGATTGGATAAAGTCAAAATCTAACTGCATACTCTTTACAAAAAACACATCTAAAATATAATAATACAAAAGGATTTAGAGTAAATAAATAGAAAATTCAATACCATGCAAATATTAACCTAAATAAACATTAAACAAAGTAAGTTTCAATTTGAAAACAATTGCTAGAGACACACAAGCTTAGTTAATGGTGACTGAAGTTGCAAATCAATGGGAGATATCTTTTTACACATAATAACAAGAACTCCAAATATATCAAGCAGAAATTGACAGAATTATCCAAGGATTATCATAAGAATCCACATATCATAATGGGATAGTTTAATACACATCTGTTTAATATGGCAATAATTGATACAATGAGTGCACAAAAATTACTCAAAGATATGGAAGCAACGAACAACATGGGAAATAAACATGATATATTGGACAAAAAAGAACTGCTGTCCCCAGTGATACCAGTATACATAGTCTTCTAAAATATGAAATGTGCATTAACAAAATTGGGCAAGCATAAAAAATTTCAAAGGGTTATTGTAATGTAGAGAATGTCCATGAACCACAATGCAAGTATAGAAAGTAACATCAAAAAACTGTGAATGAAATTCCCATATATTTTTAAAATACCTGTGATTAAATGAAAGAATTTTGAAGCAAATGAATGATCTGCACTATATAAAACAATTCACTAGAAGCAGCCACAACATCATTTAGAAAGAAATTTATCTCCTTGAAACAAAATAGATGAAAATCAATGACCTAAACATTGATCTCAAGAAAACAAAAAACAAATAGAGAAGACAAAAGGTCTTAAGAAAAGAAATAATTATCCTGAAAGCCATCATACTACAAAGAAGGTCAACAAAGCTAAAATGGTTTGAGAGAAAATGACATTTCATAAATTTCTTAAAACAGTGATCTAGATGAAAACAACACAGTGATTATACAATAATCAACTTTAAGAATATAAAGTGGTCATCTTTGATATTATTACAACTTATGTGGGCATTAAAATAAATAAAGCCTTCTTTATTTCTTATCCAAATACCTGATTGCAACTATTTTCTTCAACTTTTGGGGTGGTAGTTTCACTTTCTTGATGGAACCACTTTCAGCAAACTGTTTTTAACGTTGATGAACTCCAATGCATCTATTTTTTCTTTTCTTGCTTGTGTTTTTGTTGCTTGTGTCTCAGAAATCACCCACTAACATAGATCATGAAAATTCTCTCCTGATTTTTACCTAAGAGTTTTATAGTTTTACCTCTTACATTTAGGTTTATTGTCAAATAAGTTAATTTTTGTGTATGGTATGAGGTAAGAGGTCCAGCGTGATTCTTTTGCTTACCCTGTTCTCCCAGTACCATATGCTGAAAAGAATTTTTTCTCCATTGAATCGTTTTGATAAGTTTGTCAGAAACCAATTGACCACTTACATGAGACCTTTTTTCTGCACCCAATTCTAAGCCTTGGATCTATGCATTTACCCTTATGCCAGCACAAAACTGTCTTGATCACTATAGCATCGAAGTAAGTTTTGAAATCAGCAAGTGTGTTTCTCCAATGTTTTCGTTTTTCTTAAAATTGTTTTACTGTTCTGAATACTGTGCAATTCCATCTGAATTGTAGGATCAACTTGTCCATTTCTGCAAAACAAAAGCCAGCTGAGATTTTTATAAGGATTATGTTGAATTTGTAGATCAATTTGGGGAGTATTCACATTTTAAGATTAAGTCTTCTGTTCAGTGGACATTTACTCCCCTTTTTTTTAAAAAAAATGTAGTTTTCAGTGTACAAGTACAGCACTTATTTTGTTAAAATTATGCTTAAATATTTTGTTCTTTTTGGTATAATTTTATATGGAATCGTTTTCTTAATTTCATTTTTGCAAACTTCATTGCTGGTATGTAGAATTACAGTTGAACTTTGTTTAATGATTCTATATCTTGAAACCTTGCCAAACTTTGTTTATAGGTTTTAATATTTTCTCAATTAATTCTTTGTGGAATTTAAATATAAGATATATCACATACAAAATAGACATTTTACAAAAATTTTTATAAAAATTTTATTCCTTTAGTTCCAATGTGAATGGCTTTTATTTCTTTTTCATGCATAATCACACTTACTAGAATCTCCAGTCTCATTGTAAATAGAGATAGTGAGAGCAGGAAGCCTTGCCTTCTTCCTCATCTTAGAAATAAAGCAATGAATCTCTCTGTCTTTGACCACTGAGTATTATGTTAGTTATATGCTTTTAATATGTGTGCTTTATCAGGCTGAGGACACTCTCATATATTCCTACTTGGCAGAGTGTTTTGATTATGAAAGGGCCTCTGTCAAATGTTTTCCTCTATCCATTGAAATCATCATAGATTCTTTGCCCTTTATTCTCTTAATATGGTATATTATATTGATTTATTTTCATATTTTAAACCAACTGCACATCGGAGGTAAATCTCACTTAGTTATGGTGAATGAAACTTTTTAGATATTGCTGAATTCAGTTTGTAAGTACCATGTTGAGCATTTTTATGTTCATGTTCATAAGCATACAGAGCTGTAGTTCTCTTGTAATGTCACTGCCTCGTTTTATTGTTAGGTTAATGCTTACCTCATAGAATGAGTTGGGAAGCATTTCACCCTTTTCAGTTTTTTGGAAGAATTTTCAAAAGATGTGTGTTGATTCTTCTTTAAATCTTTGGTGGAAATCACCAATGAACCACCTTTGCCTCTTCGTGTATGTATGGGACGTTTTCCAATTAATTCTTCAATTCCTTTATTTGTCATAGTTTTCCACATTTTTGATTTCTTCTTTAATTTGCTTCAAAGATACATGTCATTGAAAAAATTGATTTCATCTAAGTTACCCAATTTGTTGACATACAGTGGGGCACAGTAGCTCCTTATGATACTTTTATTTCTGTAAGGTTAGTAGTCATGTTCCCTCATTCATTCCTGCCTTTAGTAATTTGAAACTATAGATTTTCCTTTGAGCACTACTTTAGCTACATTGCATAATTTTGGTATGTATGTTCTCATTGTGATTCATCTCAAAAATACTTTCTGATCTCCTTTTGATTTCTCTTTTGACCAAGTGATTCTTTGGCAATGTGCTATTTAATTTCCACCTATTAATGAATTTTCCAAATTTCCTTCTATTCTTCTCTTCATACTATAGGAGATCAGTTTCTATATCCTGAATTTCTATGCCCTGGAAGCCCTCTCTCCACCTATGAAACATAGGCTCAATTCACTTGAAATTACTCCATCTCTGCATATTCAAATTAAAATGTTCCGTTTTCTAAACTATAGCCCATGCTCTTCAATACTCAATTACTTTAACATATTTCTTCTGTCTCATCATTGGAACTTCCAACCTATTGGCTTACTAAATCTTTCTATCACTTTCCTCTTCATTTACTTGACATTCTTCATTTCTAAAATTTCACCCATATTCCAACACTTTATCCTTCCAACACATTAAACTCCATTTACCGTTGCTCTTTTTTGTGGGGCCTTGCAAAACCTCAACCATTCAAATGGTCCATTATCTGAATGCTCAATTCTTCTACCAAAGATACTGCACAGTACTGGAGAAAATCATGCACCAATGCCTATCACTTAACTAAAGTGGATCTTCTACATGGCTGATCATTGTATAAGGTTCCTTGATACGCTTTTTTCTAACTTTCTCTGTAATGAATTTTTCAAAAATTGTTCCTTGTTCTCTGGTATCCCCTTCTTCTAAGTAGATAACTTCACTTCTTATTCCACTACTACTCTCCTTCTACTAAAGACAATCTTCTTTGATGGTCTGTATCAGACCCACAGTAGCCGTTTCAAGTACTCTGCACTATCATCTTTCGTCTCTTCAAACATTTTCTTCAATCTGTTTTTCTGTTGTGGCATCATTCCATAATGTTTAAAGGTGCTCAGTTTTCTCCTATCTAAATTACCTATGTCCTTATACTAGTTATTTCTTTCACCTTCAAGAACACAAAATATTTCTTGAGTTACTTATCTACATTTATTTTCATCATTTCTTCAGCTCTCCCCAACTCTCAGCATACTTTATTATGGCTTGAATGCCTGCATTTGCCTTTTCTTGAAACTGCCCTCATCGAAGTGACCAGTGCTCCCCCTGTTGCTTGATCTACTGCATTTTGATTAATCTTCTACAACCCTTAAAAGCATTTGTTGTTGATGATGACTCAGTTTTGCTATATACACTCTCACCTTGGTTTTCCTTCAGATCTCACTGTATTGATGCTCATACAACTTAGCTATTCCTACATTGGTTCCTCCCTCATTTACTTTTCTTTAAAGGTGTCATTTGTCTTGGTCATCCATTTTTAACACTAGTATTAGATGAACACATTAATTTCCATAGCTTTAATTGCTACATTTCAAATCTATGGCCACAGATTTCAAATCTATGGTTTCTGCCTACTTATTTTTTGTGCTCCAAATTCATATGCCTGCTTGTCTAATGACAATATCGATTTGGATTTTTCAGAGACTTGGAAAATTCAACATGTCTAAAAGTTAAAATTAAAAAACGAGTTGGTGTGGTAGGCGGAGCAATGATCCACTGCATAAAGGCAGCTTCCAGAAGCTAAAAGTTGTAAGGAAATACATTCTCTCCTAGACTTCATAGACAGGAATGCAGCCCTACCAACAGCCCAGTTTTAACCCAGAGAAAATTGTGCCAGTGTCCTGATATATAGAATTTTAAGATAATAAATTTGTGCTGCTTTAAGCCACCAAGTTGTGATAATTTCTTACAGTGATAATAGAAAACTAATGCAATTGGAAAAATTGTCAGTATTTACTAATGATGAATATATTTAAACCCATTATCCAACAATTCCATTCCAAAGCTTATACTCAAGAGAAATTCATAAACACACCAAAAGGTGTGTACAAGAACGTTCATAGCAATATTATTTATAACAAGCAAACATTAGAAACAATTCAAATGACAATCTAAAGTAGAGTAGATGAATAAATGGATGCATGCTTTGTACAGATATGCACGCAAAGTAACTACAAACAAAGTTAGCATCATGAATGATACAAACATAATATTGAGCATAAGTAGGCATACTATATGATTTTATTTAAATAATTTAAAAAACATAAATTAACTTTGATATTAGAAGGCAGGATAGTGGTTACCCTTGCAAGATAGTGACTGTTAGAAGTCATAAGTTGGGTTTTTGTGTCCTGGTAAGGTTCTATTTCATGATCTGGAACCTTATTACAATGGAGGGTTCATTTTGTGAAAATTCAGTAAACTGTATCTTTGCTACTTGTGTCCTTAATGTGTATGTTTCAATAAAAATTACTAAAAAAAAGAAGAGACATACTACAGTGATGAAGAACAAAGAATACAGATTCAGAAAGATTTGGGTTAGGATTTGCATTCAGGTTCTGTTATTTAATGTATGTGTGACCATAAATAATATTTTAGTCTCTCAGCTTTAGTTCCCATATCTGTAAAATTGGAAAGCCAGTTAGCTTTCTTTCATTGGGGTGTGATAAAATTAGGCTCAGTAATGTATGTGACATGTATAGTAGATTACACCAATCATATGAATAAATGATATCTTTTTTTTTATCACCCCTCCTCCTATCTTTTCCTCTGACATTTCTTTCTATATCAGTACATGGTACAATATTCTCCTAACTGCATGCAAGTAACTAGAAAGTCGATTTTGTATCCTTTATTGCCTTCTGGTTTTGAATAAATGATAAAGTTGGCTACGTTTCTACTTTTAAACTATCTCTTGAATCCATCCACCTCTCTCACTCCTGATTGCCATCTTTAGAGTTCTGGATATTTTGCTATGATTATATAATGTCTGGATTACAGAAAAGGTAGCTACCTGTTTTCCCTATATCTTCTGTTCGACTCCTAACAATTTTCCACATTATGATGGAAATTACCCCTTTCTGAAAGCATCGCTCTCCTGCTTAAAATCTTATAATGGCTCTCTTTAGACTTCGGGTGAAATCAGAATCTTCCACATGGCTCTTAAGATCTTCCAGAATTTAGTCTTTAGCTTCCTCTCCGAAGTCATCTTGTGCCACTCTCCCTCTTACAGTATCCACCCATTTGACAAATGTACTTCTATCTCCCGTGACTTCAGGTCTTCATATTGTCCCTTCTTGAAACACTCTTCATTCTCTCAGCACTATTATCCCCTTCTCTCCTAACCATACTTGCATACCATTTCATCCAAAAGTGTTTTCCTGATGTGCCAAACAAGAATAAATATAGTTGGAGCTGTATAGTCCCATAGGAGGCTATAGTTCCCATTTAAAAAAAATTCTTGGGAGACTTCCTGGAAGATGGCGGCTTAGTAAGACGCGCGGATCTTAGTTTCTTCTCCAGGACACCTACTAGGGGAGTAGAAACAATACAGAAAGCGCCCAAAGCCACAACAGAGATAAAAAAGACAGCGTACCCCATCCTGGAACGGCTGGCTGGCTGAGAGAAGCAGCTCGGGTGAGATCGCCGAGGCGCGCGGGCCTTACCGGGCGGGGTGGCAAGTGGCCAGAGTTACTCCCTTCCCCCTTCCCGGGCCGGCTGGGAGAATTGGAGAGGTGGTCCCCTGAAACCAAGGCGACTGGCGCCCACACCACGCGCAGCCCCCGGACCAACTGAGAGAATTGGATCGGAAACCCCCAGGCCGCGGAGAACGGTGACCCCGTGACTCCCGGGGAATGTGCACTCTCTCGGGCGGGCCGCTGCCGCTGGCGCCCTCCCGCCACGCTTGTTGCCCAGGGCCGACTAGGAAATTCGGACGGGCTCTTTCCCTGGCTGCGGCGACCAGCAACCCTCCCTGCGTTCGGACTCCGGGCCGGCTCAAGCCGCTTCGGCTAGCGAACCCCCCGGACGGCGAGAGTTTTCCAAAGTTTAAGGTCCCACAGCACCTTTTACTGGTGGGACCCGCAGACAAACGTGTGCCACGAGCGCCACCTACTGGGCAGGATAAGAAAAACAGAACCCAGAGATTTCACGGAAAAATATTACAACCTTGCTGGGTCCAACACCAAGAGAAATCTGAATAAATGCCCAGACGCCAGCAGCAGAAGATAACTGTCCACGCTCAAAAGATTGAGAATATGGCTCAGTCAAAGGAACAAACCAATAGCTCAAATGAGACACAAGAGCTGAGACAACTAATGCTGAATATACGAACAGAAATGGAAAACCTCTTCAAAAATGAAATCGATAAATTGAGGGAGGACATGAAGAGGACATGGGCTGAACATAAAGAAGAAATAGAAAAACTGAAAAAACAAATCGCAGAACTTATGGAAGTGAAGGATAAAGTAGCAAACATAGAAAAAATAATGGATAGCTACAATGATAGATTTAAAGAGACAGAAGATAGAATTAGTGATTTGGAGGATGGAACATCTGAATTCCAAAAAGAAACAGAAACTATAGGGAAAAGAATGGAAAAATTTGAACAGGGTATCAGGGAACTCAAGGACAATATGAAGCGCACAAATATACGTGTTGTGGGTGTCCCAGAAGGAGAAGAGAAGGGAAAAGGAGGAGAAAAACTAATGGAAGAAATTATCACTGAAAATTTCCCAACTCTTATGAAAGACCTAAAATTACAGATCCAAGAAGTGCAGCGCACCCCAAAGAGATTAGACCCAAATAGGCGTTCTCCAAGACACTTACTAGTTAGAATGTCAGAGGTCAAAGAGAAAGAGAAGATCTTGAAAGCAGCAAGAGAAAAACAATCCATTACATACAAGGGAAACCCAATAAGACTTTGTGTAGATTTCTCAGCAGAAACCATGGAAGCTAGAAGACAGTGGGATGATATATTTAAAATACTAAAAGAGAAAAACTGCCAACCAAGACTCCTATATCCAGCAAAATTATCCTTCAAAAATGAGGGAGAAATTAAAACATTCTCAGACAAAAAGTCACTGAAAGAATTTGTGACCAAGAGACCAGCTCTGCAAGAAATACTAAAGGGAGCACTAGAGTCAGATACAAAAAGACAGAAGAGAGAGATATGGAAAAGAGTGTAGAAAGAAGGAAAATCAGATATGATATATATAATACAAAAGGCAAAATGGTAGAGGAAAATATTATCCAAACAGTAATAACACTAAATGTCAATGGACTGAATTCCCCAATCAAAAGACATAGATTGGCAGAATGGATTAAAAAACAGGATCCTTCTATATGCTGTCTACAGGAAACACATCTTAGACCCAAAGATAAACATAGGTTGAAAGTGAAAGGTTGGGAAAAGATATTTCATGCAAATAACAACCAGAAAAGAGCAGGAGTGGCTATACTAATATCCAACAAATTAGACTTCAAATGTAAAACAGTTAAAAGAGACAAAGAAGGACACTATATACTAATAAAAGGAACAATTAAACAAGAAGACATAACAATCATAAATATTTACGCACCGAATCAGAATGCCCCAAAATACGTGAGGAATATACTGCAAACACTGAAAAGGGAAATAGACTCATATACCATAATAGTTGGAGACTTCAACTCACCACTCTCATCAAGGGACAGAACATCTAGACAGAGGATCAACAAAGAAATAGAGAATCTGAATATTACTATAAATGAACTAGACTTAATAGACATTTATAGGACATTACATCCCACAACAGTAGGATACACCTTTTTCTCAAGTGCTCATGGATCATTCTCAAAGATAGACCATATGCTGGGTCACAAAGCAAGTCTTAACAAATTTAAAAAGATTGAAATCTTACACAACACTTTCTCGGACCATAAAGGAATGATGTTGGAAATCAATAATAGGCAGAGTGCCAGAAAATTCACAAATACGTGGAGGCTCAACAACACACTCCTAAACAACGACTGGGTCAAAGAAGAAATTGCAAGAGAAATTAGCAAATAACTCGAGGCGAATGAAAATGAAAACACAACATATCAAAACTTATGGGACGCAGCAAAGGCAGTGCTAAGAGGGAAATTTATTGCTCTAAATGCCTATATCAGAAAAGAAGAAAAGGCAAAAATTCAGGAATTAACTATCCATTTGGAAGAACTGGAGAAAGAACAGCAAGCTAACCCCAAAGCAAGCAAAAGGAAAGAAATAACAAAGATTAGAGCACAAATAAATGAAATTGAAAACATGAAAACAATAGAGAAAATCAATAAGGCCAGAAGTTGGTTCTATGAGAAAATCAATAAGATTGATGGGCCCTTAGCAAGATTGACAAAAAGAAGAAGAGAGAGGATGCAAATAAATAAGATCAGAAATGGAAGAGGAGACATAGCTACTGACCTCACAGAAATAAAGGAGGTAATAACAGGATACTATGAACAACTTTACGCTAATAAATACAACAATTTAGAGGAAATGGATGGGTTCCTGGAAAGACATGAACAACCAGCTTTGACTCAAGAAGACATAGATGACCTCAACAAACCAATCACAAGTAAAGAAATTGAATTAGTCATTCAAAAGCTTCCTAAAAAGAAAAGTCCAGGACCAGATGGCTTCACATGTGAATTCTACCAAACGTTCCAGAAAGAATTAGTACCAATTCTCTTCAAACTCTTCAAAAAAATCAAAGTGGAGGGAAAACTACCTAATTCATTCTATGAAGCCAACATCACCCTCATACCAAAACCAGGCAAAGATATTACAAAAAAAGAAAACTACAGACCAATCTCTCTAATGAATACAGATGCAAAAATCCTCAATAAAATTCTAGCAAATCGTATCCAACAACACATTAAAAGAATTATACATCATGACCAAGTAGGATTCATCCCAGGTACGCAAGGATGGTTCAACATAAGAAAATCAATTAATGTAATACACCATATCAACAAATCAAAGCAGAAAAATCACATGATCATCTCAATTGATGCAGAGAAGGCATTCGACAAGATTCAACATCCTTTCCTGTTGAAAACACTTCAAAAGATAGGAATACAAGGGAACTTCCTTAAAATGATAGAGGGAATATATGAAAAACCCACAGCTAATATCATCCTCAATGGGGAAAAATTGAAAACTTTCCCCCTAAGATCAGGAACAAGACAAGGATGTCCACTATCACCACTATTATTCAACATTGTGTTGGAGGTTCTAGCCAGAGCAATTAGACAAGAAAAAGAAATACAAGGCATCAAAATTGGAAAGGAAGAAGTAAAACTATCACTGTTTGCAGACGATATGATACTATACGTCGAAAACCCGGAAAAATCCACAACAAAACTACTAGAGCTAATAAATGAGTACAGCAAAGTAGCAGGTTACAAGATCAACATTCAAAAATCTGTAGCATTTCTATACACTAGTAATGAACAAGCTGAGGGGGAAATCAAGAAACGAATCCCATTTACAATTGCAACTAAAAGAATAAAATACCTAGGAATAAATTTAACTAAAGAGACAAAAAACCTATATAAAGAAAACTACAAAAAACTGCTAAAAGAAATCACAGAAGACCTAAATAGATGGAAGGGCATACCGTGTTCATGGATTGGAAGACTAAATATAGTTAAGATGTCAATCCTACCTAAATTGATTTACAGATTCAATGCAATACCAATCAAAATCCCAACAACTTATTTTTCAGAAATAGAAAAACCAATAAGCAAATTTATCTGGAAGGGCAGGGTGCCCCGAATTGCTAAAAACATCTTGAGGAAAAAAAACGAAGCTGGAGGTCTCGCGCTGCCTGACTTTAAGGCATATTATGAAGCCACAGTGGTCAAAACAGCATGGTATTGGCATAAAGATAGATATATCGACCAATGGAATCGAATAGAGTGCTCAGATATAGACCCTCTCATCTATGGACATTTGATCTTTGATAAGGCAGTCAAGCCAACTCACCTGGGACAGAGCAGTCTCTTCAATAAATGGTGCCTAGAGAACTGGATATCCATATGCAAAAGAATGAAAGAAGACCCATCTCTCACACCCTATACAAAAGTTAACTCAAAATGGATCAAAGATCTAAACATTAGGTCTAAGACCATAAAACAGTTAGAGGAAAATGTTGGGAGATATCTTATGGATCTTACAACTGGAGGCGGTTTTATGGACCTTAAACCTAAAGCAAGAGCACTGAAGAAGGAAATAAATAAATGGGAACTCCTCAAAATTAAACACTTTTGTGCATCAAAGAACTTCATCAAGAAAGTAGAAAGACAGCCTTCACAATGGGAGACAATATTTGGAAATGATATATCAGATAAAGGTCTAGTATCCAGAATTTATAAAGAGATTGTTCATCTCAACAACAAAAAGACAGCCAACCCAATTACAAAATGGGAAAAAGACTTGAACAGACACCTCTAAGAAGAGGAAATACGGATGGCCAAGAGGCACATGAAGAGATGCTCAATGTCCCTGGCCATTAGAGAAATGCAAATCAAAACCACAATGAGATATCATCTCACACCCACCAGAATGGCCATTATCAACAAAACAGAAAATGACAAGTGCTGGAGAGGATGCGGAGAAAGAGGCACACTTATCCACTGTTGGTGGGAATGTCAAAGGGTGCAACCACTGTGGAAGGCAGTTTGGCGGTTCCTCAAAAAGCTGAATATAGAATTGCCATACGACCCAGCAATACCATTGCTAGGTATCTACTCAAAGGACTTAAGGGCAAAGACACAAACGGACATTTGCACACCAATGTTTATAGCAGCATTATTTACAATTGCAAAGAGATGGAAACAGCCAAAATCTCCATCAACAGAAGAGTGGCTAAACAAACTGTGGTATATACATACGATGGAATATTATGCAGCTTTAAGACAAGATAAACTTATGAACCATGTAATAACATGGATGGACCTAGAGAATATTATGCTGAGTGAATCCAGCCAAAAACTAAAGGACAAATACTGTATGGTCCCACTGATGTGAACGGACATTCGAGAATAAACTTGAAATATGGCATTGGTAACAGAGTTCAGCAGAAGTTAGAAACAGGGTAAGACAATGGGTAATTGAAGCTGAAGGGATACAGACTGTGCAACAGGACTAGATACAAAAACTCAAAAATGGACAGCACAATAATACCCAATTGTAAAGTAATCATGTTAAAACACTGAATGAAGCTGCATCTGAGCTATAGGTTTTTGTTTTGTTTTGTTTTGTTTTGTTTTGATTTTACTATTATTACTTTTATTTTTTTCTCTATATTAACATTCTATATCTTTTTCGGTTATATTGCTAGTTCTTCTAAACCAATGCAAATGTACTAAGAAATGATGATCATGCATCTATGTGATGATGTTAAGAATTAATGATTGCATGTGTAGAATGGTATGATCTCTAAATGTTGGGTTAATTTCTTTTTTTCCGTTAATTAAAAAAAAAAAAAAAGAGAAGGGATAATTGGAGATGAAGGGATACAGACTGTACAACGGGACTGGATATAAAAACTCAGAAATGGACAGCACAATAGTACCCAGTTGTAATGCAATTATGTTAAAACACTGAATGAAGCTGCATGTGAGGTATAGGTTTTTTGTTTTTGTTTTTTTTGTTTTTTTTTCTTTCTATTATTGTTTTAATTCTTATTCTGTTGTCTTTTTATTTCTTTTTCTAAATCGATGCAAATGTACTAAGAAATGATGAATATGCAACTATGTGATGTTATTAAGAATTACTGATTGTACATGTAGATTGGAATGATTTCTAATTGTTTTGTTAATTCTTTTTTTAATTAATAAAAAAAAGATTCATATGTATAATTAAAAATTCATTAAAAAAAAAAGATAAAAAAAAAAATTCTTAACCTCCTTATAATACCTGGTTTTATTTTTGTAATTTCTATGAATCTGCAGTGTTCACATTTGTCCTATATACATTTTTCTTCTTCACAGGACACAAGGCAATGTTGTTGGCACATGTTTTATGTACAATACAGTTTTATTACATTAATCTTTTAAAATTTGATTTATTCGTATTATCAAACAAAAACAACATACAAACATGAACATTCTTAAATACAAACATTCCATGTATGGTGAACAATCAATTGGCTCACAATGTCATCAAATAGTATACTCATCACCGTGATAATTTTTTAGAATATTTGTATCACTTCAGAAAAAGAAATAAAAAGAAAAAAGAAAACCTCACACATACCATACTGCTTACCCCTCCCTCTCATTGACCACTAGATTTCCATCTACTCAATAGATTTTAATCTTTGTTCTCCCTATTTTTTTCCTATACTCCTTACCACTACCTTTCATTGTTTACTAGTATTTCAGTCTGCTCAATTTGTTTTAACATTTGTTCCTCCTATTTTTTATTTATTTCTAATCCATATTTTTTTATTCATCTGTCAATATCATAGATAAAAGGTACATCAGACACAAGGTTTTCACAATCACATAGTCACATTGCAAAAGCTATATCATTATATATTCATCTTCAAGAAACATGGCTACTAGAACACAGCTCTATACTTTCAGGCACTTCCCTCTAGCCTCTCTAATGCACCTTGAACTAAAAAGGGGATATCCACATAATGCATAAGAATAACCTCCAGGATAGCCTCTCGACTCTTTGAAATCTCTCAGCCACTAACACTTTATTTTGTCTCATTTCTCTCTTCCCCCTTTTGGTCGAGAAGGTTTTCAAAATCCCTTGATGCTGAGTCCCAGTTTATTCAAGGATTTCTGTCCCATGTTACCAGGGAGGTTTATACCCCTGGGAGTCATGTCCCATGTAGAGAGGGGGAAGGCAGTGAATTTGCTTGCCTTGTTGGCTGAGATAGAGATAGGTCACATCTGAACAACAAAAGAGGTCCTCTGGGGGTGACTCTTAGGGCTAATTTAAGTAGGCTTAGTCTATCCTTTGCAGGGATAAGTTTCATATGAACAAACCCCAAGATTGAGGGCTTGGCCTGTTGATTTGGTTGTCCCCATTACTTGCGAGAATATCAGGAATTCTCCAAATGGGGAAGTTGAATTTTCCCCCTTTCTTGCCATTCCCCCAAGGGGACTTTGCAAATGCTTTTTTATTCACTATTCAAATCACTCTGGGATTTATCAGGGCATCACTCCAGAGAAACCTACAAAATCTCATGCCCTATTCAGGGTGATTTTTTTTTTCATGCTGTATGGTGGGAGTCACATTTCATTCTTTTCCCACGTGAATATCCCATTATGGCAGCATCATTTGTTGAATATTTGTTTGTTTTTTTCTTTGTTTGTTTGCATGTTTGCTTGTTTTTTGGGAAGTGCATGGGCCAGGAATCAAACCTGGGTCTCCCGCGTGGCAGACGAGAATTCTACCACTGAACTACCCTTGCACCCCCAACACTGATTTCTGTATATCGTTGTTTTTAGCCCAGCCTTCATGGCCCTATACCATCTTTCCCCAATGTACACTTCTAGTCTAAGCTTTTCTTCTCTCCACACCAAATTAGAAGCTTATATATATTCACACACACAGGTATAGACATACTCATGTTTTCTACATAATTGTTCCATGTTTAATAATTTGATTTCTAAAACTTAATTTTGTATAGTTTTTACATTCTGTGATTTTAGTGATTCTCAGCCATTTTGTAATTGATCCAGTTTTTAACAACAAAATTTATAATGATCTTTTCCTATAGTAACTTCTCTACTTTAGATGTTTATTGGCATTGTAATAATTATACTTATTGGTTATTGAATTGCTTTTGTGCCCTAGCTCCTTGCTAGATAATTTATTTATACAACTTCATTTAAAATGAACAAGGGAGGTACTTAAATAGGACATTATCCTTAGCCTATTTAATGTCCAATTCTTGCTTCCGCCATGCAGTCCATTGGCTTCAGGTCAGTGGTTCATACCTAGACCTCATGCCTTTTGGGATAGGCTTGATGCCTGGATGGTATGCCGTCCTCTGTCCACAATGATTGGTTTAGAAAAGGGAATGCATTTCATTTCTGGACAATAAAATATGATGGCAGGTTGTTTAATGGCTTCCAGGAAATGCTCTTTACAAATAAGTGAAAGACCCGTGAAGAAATGTTTTTATTATCATGGTAACCATTATGAAAGCAAGGACTCCTAGCTGTTTTGTTACTCTGAGGGCAAGTAAACTCAGGGAAAGCCAGTACATAGATAGGCATAATCAAAATCATTCTGTCTCCAATGACCAGATAACGAAATACACTTAATAAATTTTTTTTTTCAAAATCAAGGTGGTAAAGCTGAGATTGCAAAGTATTTTTCTGACTCTTAAACCCAGTCTCCTTCTATTGCATTAGACAACAGCTGTCTCTTTTTCAAAGTAATCAGTATTGGAAAAAATTGGGGTGAATAATTTTGAGAATTCCATAGGTATTTTATTAACCTTTAAAAAGGTCAGGGTGGGATAGCCATTTTTCTAGGTCTTGGGTTTTGCACTATGATTAGTCACTGAGGCATAAATTTCATAGAAATAATTATTAGGAAAGAGATTGAGAGGTATCTCAAGAGCCTCATTTCTGACAAGAATCACATTTTTAACATGAAAAGTTCCTAAGTGATGAATCTTTAGGCTCCATCTCAGTAAACATCACCCCCGACCCCATACACATACTTTCACACAGAAGTAAATTAAGTAAGGCAAATTCTGAGAAATGGTCCCACATCTATATGCTTAATGATCATTTATTTCCTTACTATTAAGATAGATTTTACTTTGTATTGTAAATGTAAATATGTGTGTGTGTATATAAAATAAAGACACAGATCCATCCATTTCTCTTGTGATACCACACTTTTAACCTGGTATTCTGAAAAGCCTAGCCTTGATACAATTACTCTCTAAGCTTGTTATGTATTTTCCATTGTAACGTACATTAGAAATTATTGATAATTGCTACATTACAGACTCTTGATTTGCCCTGAAATAAAGAGTATAAATGACAAAGTGCTTCAATATACCTTTATCTGTGTCCAAAATACAGTTAATGAAACATTCATTCATAAAGAGAGTTATCACACAAACCCCTCTCCCCCAAATCACAGACAGTAGTGGTTCTAGAGAAAGCCCTATGGCAATAAGTTCAAAAGACACAGGTACAAATTCTGGGTCTGTTAATTATGATCATTGCATGAGGATCTTACTTAGACTCTGCCATCCAATTAAAATTGGTAAGCATGAAAAGGAACAGGAAAACCAGACAAATAATTAGGATAGAAATTAATCAGGACCCAAACTAGCACAGATGTTAGACTTAGCAGACAGAACACGGAAATGGTTATTATAACTGTATTCTATACATTAAAAAATTAAGACATGGAAGTTATAAAAGGGAATGAATTTGAATAACCAAAAGAGGAAAATACAATGTATGAGATGAAAAATACACTGGAAAACATCACCAGCAGATAAGACATTTCAGAAAAAAAGATTGGTGAACTTGAAGTCATAGCAAAAGAAACTACTGAAAATGAAACAAAGAGAAAGGGGGAAAAATAATGTTGAAAACAATTGAAATGAATACCGCTGAGCTCTGGGTAAAACTCCAAGTGGCCAAATAGACATGAAATTGGTACCAAAAAAGTTGAGGAGAGAGGGGGAAGACAGAAAAACATATTTGAAGAATTCATTGCTGGGCATTTTCAAATTTAGATGAAAACTATTTACCCACAGATCAGAGAAGTTCAATAAACTCCAGCACAAGATATATGATAAAAAGGACACTGAGGCACATAATATCTAACTGCTCAAAACCAGTAAGAAAAATGAAATCTTAAAAATAACCAGAAGAAAAAAAAATAACACATTTACAGAGAAATAAAGATAAAGTTAACAGCAGATTCTCACTAAGAAACAATATGTGCTGGTTTTAAATGATGTATGTACCCTAGAAAAGCCATGTTTTAATCCTAATCTCATTTTGTAAAGGCAGCCGTTTCTTGTAATTCCTATTCAGCATTGTATGTTTGGAACTGTAATTAGATCTTCTCCCTGGAGATGTGATATAATCGAGAGTGGTTGGATAGCTGGATTAGGTGATGACATGTCTCGACCCATTTGGGTGGGTCTTGCTTAGTTTCTGAAGTCCTATAAAAGAGTAAACATTTTGGAGAAAGAGATTCTGGGAGAGCAAAGAATGCTGTAGAACCACAAAGCAGAGTCCACCAGCCAGCAACCTTTGGAAATGAAGAAGGAAAGGGCCTCCTGGGGAGCTTCATGAAACAGGAAGCCAGGGGAGAAAGCTAGCAGATGACGCCATGTTCGCCATGTGCTCTTCCAGCCAAGAGAGAGAGAAACCCTGACTGTGTTCACCATGTGCCTTCTCACTTGAGAGAGAAACCCTGAACTTCATCAGCCTTCTTGAACCAAGGTATCTTTCCCTGGATGCCTTAGAGTGGACATTTCTATATTCTTGCTTTAATTGGGACATTTTCTTGGCCTTAGAACTGTAAACTAGCAACTTATTAAATTCCTCTTTTTAAAAGCCATTCCATTTCTGGTATATTGCATTCCAGCAGCTAGCAACTAGAACACAATATAAGCAAGAAGAGAGAGGGGAGCAACTGAAGGAAAAACACTGTCACCCTAATATTTTATGTACAGCAGAAACACACATATTGGGAAATTCCAGAAAAAAAGAAGAGAGAGAGAAAAAGAGACAGAAGGAATATTTGAAGGAGCATCTCATTTTTCTTCAATAATTATCCACTAGAATATTGCAAATATTTGCTAATTTCTAGAACTCTGAAAGAAAGTTGATTTTGATATATTTTGATAGCTTTTCATGGCTTTTAAGGAGGAACAGATTTTTGAGAAAGTCCTTACTTCACCAGAATAATAGAGCTATTTCTTTACTGTATTGCCTATGTAGCGTATCTAATTTTCCAAAAGCCATTCCAATAATAAAATGTGAATTTTAAATAATAAATGCATTTTAAAATAAGTTTCTGAGGGAAATAAAAATATGTCTTAAGCTGTTGTACGCACTGTGGATAATATATGCAGAAAGGGCTCAACTTGTGGTATTCTTGGAGTTTAGAGAAGGATTTCTGGAAATAAAGGTGAGTTTGGGATATAGCTTTTGCTTTCAATTTAACCTAGATTGGTTTACTTTTAATACGGATGTTTATGTGTGTGTATGCACGTGGTTGAATGTGTTCTCATTGTGTAACATTCAAATTCCCCAAGGAATTTGAGATTTCTTCTTTTTTTAAGTGCTAAGTAGAGTAGAGCATTGAACAAAATTCATAGAATTATACAATACTAAAGGTGGAGGAGATCACTGCAACTGTATAGTCTCAATCTAGGTTTATATATGAGAAATAAGAAATTGTGACATTTCCAATGTCATATAAATTATTGGTAAGGTCAAAACTAACACTTGACCTTTAATATCCAACTGTCCAATTCAGTGTAATTATATAGAACAATCTGGTATCATCATTTCTACTTTTCCTTGTAGGTACAATCTGATTCCAATTATGCAAAAATACTTGATGCAGCAATAGCAGGTTTTAAATTTGAGGAAAAATAATTGTTTTTGTAACATTTGTGAGTTTCTAATTTCTGAAGAGCCACATGATCTGTAGGTACAGAAAGTTCGAGCTAAGATAATGTCCTTGTATGCTCTGTCCCTTGCCCAGTTGAAGTCTTATATGACTTTAGAAGTGCCTTCAAATTGCAGGACAGGTGGTGCCTCTTTCCTCAGGAGATTCTGTGATCCAGACAGCTGGTTAGAGGTGAGAACACCAGGGCAGAGGTTTTACACCTGAATTTTGGAAGCTGTGGTAGATGTCCATCCCAAAAGCCTGTAGAGACTTAAACCTTCTGAAAACTTTTGTCCTTGAAAAGATCTGTGTCACTTTGACATTGTTAGTTTTCCCAGAGCAAATGTAGCCTCGTTCTGAACGTGGAGAAGTCTCATTTCTTTTAATTAATCAAGGGCAAATATGCATTTGGTTTTGCTTATGCATTTAGAGATTTTAAATGGGGAGAAAACTTAGTGTGACTTATTTACTTTGCTTGATTAAAGCCAAGTAGTAGCAGAAGCTAAGGAGAAATCTATTGCCTTCCCATAAGTATTATAATAAATTTCACAAACTCAAGGAGAAATGCAATTCCTTAGGAAGGTTCTCTAAGGAAGTGGAAGTATCAGGTCCAAATGACACCAAAAGTTGGATTCTCATAATTGGAAATGAAAAGACAATGAACCCCATATTGCATATATTTAGTTGGATGTGCTGGGACTTCTACTGATCTTTCCAGATATTCCTCAAAAAGCAGTTTCCTTCTTCATGTAGGCCTTGTGATTGATCAACTGTATTTCTTTGAACAAACTGTAAATACAAACCAATTGTTACTTGTTAAGTTCAGTTTACTTAGTAATTAAACATTATCCTGCCATTGGCTCCCTGGGTATAGGGGAAATATTAACAGAGATTCTCAGTGCTGATTAAGTAGGGATATCTGAAATAAATGGTTTCTAAGGTCCTGTCTGAGAAAGCTAAAAGACCTGAGATCTTAAAATTCTACTATTTCTAGCCAAAAGATAGACAAGAATAGTTTTGCTCTTTACAGGCTGCAATTTTTTGGAAGTTGCTAATTTAAAGGACAGACGGTAGCATAACCTTGAACTAAATATAATATACTAAGATAAATATACTAAGTGAAACATCCTATAGTAAAGTCAATTCTGCCATTAATTGTTTTTTTTTTTTTCTTCAAAAAGAGAAAAAAATAAAGAAGCCCCATCAATGTACAATGCTGGTACAGCTTAGGTACCTCTAATTTACCACTTCAGACATGTGTCAAATTACATTGACATTAAGTTCATTTTTTTCTTACTTTGAAATAACTTCAACTACAGTGACAGTGTGGACTGAAGCTGAGTTGCAGGGAATCTGATAAACTAGTCACGTATCAGAATTTCTCACCAAAATGACACTTAAACATTGATTTAAAAAATGTTTTTTTCCTGTGGGGAGAAACAAGAAAAGAGCAGGAAATTCCTGGTATTAATGAATTGATTTTAATTTGTAAGCTCTGTTTTTGTAGTCTTGATGTTGGAACAGCATTCAACTGCTAGAGATTTATGCTCTATGGGGGAAAAGAAACCTGCTGGAGAAAGTGCTGAATGCTAGAACAGATATGAATAACTAGAGATGGCACTGCGATGAACTGCTAGAGTAAAAATTCCTTGCAATGTTAGTAATGCTATTAATTTTTATGTTGCTGATTGGAACTTTTTTGTTGCTGATTGGTTAGAGATTTTCTGAAACACAGATATGAATCTTTCTAATTTTTCATATTTTCCTTCTCAACCCCAAATAACACCATTCCAGCATTCCATATTAAAGTCAATTCTAAAATATGGACTCTTGCCAAATGGAAACACATATGTAGTTAATTAAAATGAGTGCTTTGAAAGGGAAAAAAAGGTTGAATTTTTCATGTATCAGTTGGGTTGAGTCTCTGAGCCTGTAGATTTGCAGGTGAAATCAGGACAAAAAAATCCAGGATCTGGTCAGACAAATTAGCTCCAGGTGACTTAATAGAAACCTACTGGAGAGACCTAGTGGCAGCCTTTCATTGAAAGAAACTTGGAGCTTGGCAAAATAAAATAGCTGCTGCATTTTTAAAAACAGTGAATGTTTCCAGGCCCTGTGTCAGAGATCAGGAGGCAAGGAGAGAACTCTGCCATATCAGGAGGCAGGCACCTTTGAATGTTCTGGATCACCATGTTTGAGATGATGCAACCATTTGAAGTTCAGTGCTTGCTTTGTTAAGAAGGCCCTGGAATTTGATCTTATACCTAATGTAAATTTAATGGTAAATTGCTGGCCCCAGGTCTCTGACCCGGCTCCCAAACAAATGCTGAAAGAGGACCAGGGCCTCTGTCCCTTCATTCCACAGCCTTCCCTCCCAGTGAAACCTGCTTTTCTAGTCTTTTCGGTAGTGAGGATGAGGATAACAATACCGTTTTGGGTCTTTATAGTTTGTCCTTTTCTATGGGAATGTGTATTTATATGGGGAAGCTCTAAAAGAATTTATCCTAAAACAGTATTAAGAAATAATAGAGGAGTATTGTAGTAAGATGGTGGAATAGGTAGCTCCAGGAATCAGTCTCACCATCAAACAACTATTGAACTGGTAAGAATGGTCTGATTGAACCGCTCTGAAACTCTGGAGTTCTGGTGAACAGTGTGCAGCATCCAAGGAGGAGCAGAAGGAAGAGGCAATAAAGACCAGTGCATTTCGCCCTCCCTGCAGCAGCTGCCATCCCCTTCCCACAGCCCCATGGTGAGCAGCAGTGGATACTGGTCAGCTTGCCCTACCTTTGATCAGCTACTTCAAGTCCCTGAGGGTGGCTCTGAGGTGGCCACTGTTCCAACCCCTGTGGGGCAAGGGAAGCAGAGGGATGTTAAAGACTATAACCTTCCTCAAAATGATGGAAAGCAGTTAAAATGTTGCATTAACCAGGCAAGTTCTGAATTAAGGAAACACGTCTTCAAAAACTATAGCAATACTAGGGGTAAATAATTTGGGGGTGGGGCATAAGAGAGGGGAGGTTTAGATTTGCTATTTGATAAGGCTGTGTTTATCAGTTCTTTCTCTGTTTGGATCAATGAAAATTGTCTAAAACTGAGAGTGGTGATTATTGTACAACAAAGTGTGGACACTGGAAAACATGGATTGTTTATTTTGAACATTTTCCATGATGCCCAATAAATGGAGGGGGACAAAGGATACAACAATTGAGAAGCAGAACGGCCAACTGTGGTGTATACATATGATAGAATGCTGTGTAACTACAAAAAGAAACAGTCATAAGACACACAACAAAGTGAATGAACTTTGGGTCATTGTGTTGGGCAAATAAGCCAGAAACAAAAGAACAAATATGGCATGGTCTCTTTAAGGAAGTACTTATAAGAAAATTTGAGCTTAGATTGTAAGCTCTTATAGAGCCACACTTAGTCTGGAGTTGCAAATATATCTGTAGATTCTGAGATGCTGTGCTATATGTGTATAAACTGAGGTCTCTCCTGGATCTTTGGGTACCTCTGTGATACCTAAGACCCAGAGCTGGAGTTCTGCAGCTCTGAAAATCAGCATTGCTCTATTCAACAACCGTTAAAGTAAACCAAAAAAGAGATCAGGCTTCAATTTGAGTTAAAAGTGAAGCCAATCTTGTTGGGACTAAGGTAAATCAGAATATAAGGCAAAGGGCGAGAGCGTACATATTCTAGAGGTTCACCTACTGTATGAGACAAAAGCAGAGAGGTTTATCACGTCTAGAACTTAAATTTTCTGTAATAAACAATCTAAATCAATCTGTCTGAATAGTTCATTTAAACAACCCAGACACATGGAGCCCAGAACAGGAATGAGACCTTGTAATTCTGTATAGCTTAATGTAATACCCGGCTACATCCCAGACGATGGTGGGCTGATAATTACAAAGTATTGGTAGAGTCCCTTGAGGGACTGGAGATAAAACATGGAACTGCTAAACTTTCCCATCTATAAAAACCTTAGTACTCTCTCAAACATTAGGGGCTCCCAAGAAAATAAGCCAAGCACTTGATTTTGAGGCTTGCCCTTATGAAACTTATTTTTGTAGTGGAGAAGCTAATACTACCTGTAATTAAGCCTAAGAGGTGCTTCCAGGGAATCTCTTTTGTTGCTCAGATGTGGCCTCTCTCTTTCTCTAAGCCCAATTCTGCAAGAAAAATCATTACCCTCCCCCCTACGTGGGACATGATGTTCAGGGGTGCAAGTCTCCCTGACAATGTGGGACATGACTCCCCGAGATGAGCCTAGCCCTTGCACTATGGGATCAACAATGCCCTCCAGACTAAAAGGTGGAAAAGAAATACAACAAAAGAAAATATCAGTGGCCAAGAGAGTTCGAATGAATCAAGAGTTTATTCTGGAGGCTACTTTTATGCAAGCTTCAGTTAGAGATTGTTAATTGCCAACCCTAACCAACATTATTCCTGTTAATCCTAAAGAACACCTAGGGCTGTAACTGAGATGCTACAAAAGTTTCATGGATTAAATTTGCTTTCCTGAAACCTATAACTATAATTAGTTGATAGAATATCAGCTAATTCCATCCCCCTGTCCTATAGTCTTGATGCTTCTTTTCAACATGAAAGACTTAGAATGGGCATAGCCCAAGGATCCCTATAGTGTGGGGGAAGGATCAGAGGAAAAGGAGATGCTATAACAGAGAAGATAGGATTTAGCAAATGAGTTTTACTGCTGGATCAGTTTATTGATATTTTGTTTAGCCTCCAGTATTTTGGAACAGCTAGAAGGAAAAACCTGAAATTGTGATATGATAACCCATATCAAACTTTGAAATCTCTTCTGTAATTACTTTGTAAAATGTATTCTGAAAATGATTCTTTTTCTTTTTTGTGTGTGTGTATATGTTATATTTCATAATAAAAACATTAAAATATGAAAAAAATGTCGAGGACCAGTGCTCTAGGCTGAGAAATAGAAAGAGGAAAACTGGGAACTCAGAGGTACAAATGTAAGGTTGTGGGGTGGGGGGTGAGGTCTAGGGCAATGGCAGCTGACAATGGAGGGTCAAGAAATAGATTTTTGTTCCCCTTCCGTGTTTTCTTCTTCCAGGTGCCATAGACACCCAGTTATTAAGAATTTTATAGCTTAGGATGCAGAAAGCGACCACAATGGTTTCCAGGCCTCTTTTCCATTCCCTTCACATCTCTTTTTCTGAAACCTCTATGAACTGGGAAACATTGGAGGAGAGGAGCAGGGAAAGAAAAAAAGCCATAGGGGAAGCTCCTGGCACCCTTGCTGGACCCTCCCCACCCACTTCACAATACAGGGTAGAACAAGCTTGCACTCCAAAAAGGAGCATGGCCTCTATGCATATACTGGCGTACAGATATGTCAGTGCCAATCTATCAGATAGAAATCTGAAAGCCTGAGCAAGGGGCAACTGTCTCAGGTTGCCTTCCCAGAATTTGTCCTGACAGCAGAGAAAGCTCTTGCAGACAGCTGAAACAGTGTCAGAAACAACCACATTGGAATGGCCTGGTGTAAAGGATTACCTGCATTAAGTCACTGGAAACAGCACCCAGGAAAGACGGGATCTGTTTCAAAAAGAGTAAAGAGGGCATTCCTTCAAACTTCTGTGGACTATGAATGGGGAATTCTGGGGGGTTTTAGAGATCACAGGCCCCAGGAGAAGAAGCAGGCTCCCTGGCTCCGGCACCTTGCAGGTTCAGATAAGACAAGAGGACCATGCCATTCCCATTTGCCTTGGGCGGCTTCTTGATAGGAGGGCTAAGCTGTGAAGGAGACCACCAGCCCAAACAGAATCAGCTTGCAAAAAAGAGTAAAAAATGTTTTTTGCCTTGGTTTGCTGGTTTATTAGCTCATGGCATTCAAGAAAATCTCTCCTATATCAGTAGCTAGATGCAAACTTAAGGGGCTAAATTCCAGAGATAACACTAAATATTAAAATTGCACTGTGCAAGAAAAGTTTAGGAGAAAAAGAAAGGAACAGGAAATGATAGAACATTCAAAGGTACAAGATAAAAAGCCAAAACCATCACTAAAGAGGACCAAACTTTGAACTTTGTGGACAGACACTTTAAAATAATGATCCTCAACATGCTCAAGGAGAGAAAGGAAAACATGGAGAAAGAACTAAAAGAGATTTTTTAGTTTCATGAGGAAAACAATGAATAAACAATATTCATTTTCACAAAACTGAAATGAAAAATTCCCTAGATGTTTTCAGTTGCAGATTGGAGGCATCAGAGGAATGATTTGGTGAACTTGAAGACAAGACAACTGAAATGATTCAGGCCGAGGAACAGAAAGTCAAAAGAATAAAAAAGAATGAACAGACCCCAAAAGAGTTGCAGGACACCATCAAACATACTGAAATATGCATTACGGGAGTCTCCAAAAGAGTAGAAAGAGAGAAAGGGGCAGAAGAAATTTTAAAGAAATAATGGCAAAAAAACTTCCTGAATTTAATGAAAGACATGAATATGCAAAAAAGAGAGCTGGGGTAACTATACTAATATTAGATAAAACAGACTTTCAGTAAAAAAAAATGATTACAAGGGACCAATAGGGTCACCCATATTCTGATAAAAGCATCAATTCAGCAAGAAAACAACAATTATAAATATATATGCACCTCACAACAGAGCCCTTAAGTATGTGAAACAATACTGACAGATTTGAAGGGAGAAATAGATGGTTCTATATTGATGGCAAGATTTCAATAGACCACTTTCAATAATGGATAGGACATCCTGTAAGATGATAAATGAGGGAATAGGAGACTCAAATGATATTCTAAGCCAGTTATACCTCACAGACATATATAGAAAACTTTACCCAAGAACAGCAGAGTACACTTGTCCTCTAGTGCATGTGGTTATTCAGGAGAGACCCAAGTGTTAAGTATTGAAGCAAGTCTCGATAATTCAAAAATAATGAAATCATGCAGTACATCTTCTTCAACTACAATGGAATGATGTTAGAAGGAAATAACAGGGCAAAATGGAAAATTCACAGATAGGTTGAAATTAAACAATGTACTCTTAAATAACCTATGGGTCAAAGAAGAAGTCACAAGGAAAATTCGGAAATATCCTGAGGACCAAAAATGAAAACACAACACACCAGAACTTATGGGATGCAGTGAAGACAATGCTGAGAGGGAAATGTATAGCTCTAAATGCTTACATTAAAAAATAAGATCTCAAATCAGATACCTAACCTCAAAACTAGAGGATCTAGAAAAAGAGCAAATCAAACCTAAAGCGAGCATAAGTAAGGAAATAACAAAGAGTAGAGTGGAGATAAATGAGAGAGAGAATAAAAACACAATAGAGACAATCAACAAATTCAAATCAACAACTTTAAAAAGATTAATGAAATTGACAAACTTTTAGCTAGACTGATGAAGAAAAAGTGAGAGAGGATACAAATATCTAAAACCAGAAGTGAAAAGATAAACATTATTACAGACCCCACAGGGGAAAAATAGGACTATAAAAGGGTTCTGTAAACAACTGTATGCCAACAAATTAGATAACACTGATGAAATGGATACATTTCTAGAAACACACAAACTACTTATACAGACTTGAGAAGAAAGGGAAGATGTCAACAAATGATAACTAGTAAAAATTTGAATTAGTAACCAAAAGCAACTGACAAAGAAAAGTCCAGGACCACATGGCTTCACAGGGGAATTTTCCTAAGCATTTCAAGAAGAATGAACACCTATCCTGTTCAGAGATTTCCAAAAATTTGAAGAGGAAGAGAGAATGCTAACTCATTCTATGAGGCTAACATCACTCTCATACCAAAGCCAGATAATGATACCAAAGGAAAAGAAAATGACAGACCAAACTTATGACTTATGACTTATGACTTATGACTATAGATGCAAACATCCTCAACAAAATACTAGCAAATCAAATCGAATAGTATACCAAAGACTTACATATTAAGATCAAGTTGGGGCGTTGCAAATGGTGGCTCAGTGGCAGAATTCTCACCTGCCATGCTGGAGACCTTGATTCGACCCCTGGAGACTGCCCATGCAAAAAAAAAAAAAAAAATCAAGTGGGATTCATCCCATGTATGCAACATGTATGGAAGTGCAGTTCAACAAAAGAAAATCAATTATTGTAATGCACAATATTAACAGAAGTAAGGAAGAAAAAACATGATCATCTCAATTGATTCAGAAAAGGCATGTGACAAAATGCAGCACCATGTCTTGATAAAAATATATAGAAAAGTAGGAATAGAAGGAAATTTCCTTAACATGAGAGAGGGCCTCTATGAAAAACTCACAGCTAACATCAGACTCAATGGTGAAAGACCGACAGTTTTCCCTATAAGATCAAGAGCAACCTAAGGATGTCGACTGACACCATTGTATTCAACACTGTATTAGAAGTTCTAGCCAGAGCAATCAAGCAAGAGAAAGAAATAAAAGGCATCCAAATTGGAAAAGAAAAAGTAAAAGTTTCCCTATTTTCAGATGACATGATCCTATATGCATAAAATCCAGATAAATCCACATAAAAAATACTGGAATCAATAAATTCAGTATGTGGTGGGGTACAAGAGGGACCCACAAAAATTCAGTGGTGTTTCTATACATGAATAATGAACAATATGGAGAAGAAAGCAATAGCAACTAAAAGAAGAAAATATCTAGGAATAAATCTAACCAAGGATATAAAGGACTTGTACACAGAAGGCTACAAAATATTGCTAAAAGAAATCAAAGAATACCTAAATAAATAGAACTAAATTTCATGTTCATGGATTAGAAGTCTAAATACTGTTAGTATGTCAATTTTATCCACTGATTTATAGACTCAACATAATCCCAATGAAAATTCCAATAGCCTTCTTTGCATAAATGGAGAAGGTATTCATCAAATTACATGGAAAGATAAGGGTCCCTGAATAGCCAAAGCATCTTGAAAATGATGAATGAAGTTGGAGGACTCACTCTTCCCAACTTAAAAACTTAGAAAGTCACAGTCCTCAAAATAGCATGGTTCTGGCATAAGGACAGACATATCAACCAAAGGAATTAAACTGAGAGTTCAGAAATCAACCCTCATATTTATGATATTTGGCTAGGGTGCCAAGTATACTAACTGAGGAAAAGAATAGAATCTTCAAAAAATCATGCTGGAAAAACTGTTTGTCCATGTGCAAAAGACTGAATGCGGACTCCTACCTCATACCATATAAAAGTCATGTCAAAATGAATCAAAGACCTAAATATAAGAATTAGAACTATAAAACTCCTAGAAGAAAACATCGGGAAACACCCTCAAGACATTGAGTTAGGCAATGGTTTTTAAAACTTTACACCCAAAGCACAAGCAACAAAAGAAAAAATGATAGATAAATGGAACCTCAACAAAATTAAATACTTATGTGCCTCAAAGGAATTTGTAGTGAAAATGAAGAAAACAACCCACAGAATGGGAGGAAATACTTGGAAACCACATATCATTAAAGGAGTAGTATCCAGAACATATAAAGAAATCGTCCCACCTAACAATGAAAAGACAAACAGACCATTTTAAAAATGGGTAAAATTCTTACTTAAATATTATTTCCCAAAAAATTGGAAATTTTTCCCAACAAATTCCCAACAAATTTCCCAACAAATTGCCAAAAAAATATGAAAAGATGCCCAACATCACTTGCCATTAGGAAAATGGAAATCAAAACCACTATGAGATACAATTTCACACCCACTAGAGTGGCGACTATTGAAAAACCAAAAACTTACAAATGTTGGGGAGGGTAGAGAACAGCGAAACACCCATTGATTGTTGGTGGAAAAGTAAAATGGTGCAGCTGCTGTGGAAGCCAGTTTGATGATTTTTCAGAAAGATAAATATAGAATTACCATCTGATTTCACAATCCCACTTTTAGATACACACTCAAAAGATTTGAAAGCAGCAACTCAAACAGATATTTGCACACCAATACTCATAGCAGCCATATTCACTGTTGTCAAATAGTGGAAGCAACCCAAATATTCATTAACTGATAAATCTAAAAATAAAATGTGTATATATACAATGCAATATTATTCAGTAAACGGAATGAAGTTCTGATACATGTGGCAACATGGATGAAATTTGAGGACATCACGTTGGGTGAAATAAGCCAGACACAAAAGGACAAATATTGTATGACCGCACTGATATGAAATTATTAGAATAAACAAACTCATAGACTCACCGTCTAGAATATAGTCTTCCTGGGGATGGAGTTTGGTAGGGAAAAGGAAGTTAATGCTTAAATTGTACAGAATTTCTATTTGAGTTGATTGCAAAGTTTTGTTAATGGATTGTGGTGGTAATAGTGCAACATTATGAATGCAATTAACACCACTGAATTATATATTTGAATGTGGTTAAAAGGGGGAATTCTATGTTGCATATATGTTACTAGTATAAAAATCAAAAGGAACAACATAGGACTGTACAAGACAATGATTCCTATCATAAATGGTGGATTATACATATTAGCACAATTATAAAAATGTGGTTTCATTATTGTAAAAACTGTACCACACTAATTGAAGGTGTTAATAATAGGATGGTATATAGGAACTCTATATTTTTTGAGTGATTTTTCTGGAAACCTGCGATTTTTCTAAATAAAGAAAATGATAAAATGAATCATTGCAGAATTTAGACCACATGCAGAAGACTCTAGTATTTTTAACAAAACTGCCACAGAGGACACAGTACATTATTGTGGAAATTATTCTTGTTTTACTCATTAAAGACACATAAAACTTAAAATTAAAAATAAATTTTGGGAGTAGGCCATGGTGACTCAGCAGGCAGAGTTCTCATCTGCCATGATGGAGACCGTGGTTCGATTCCTGGTGCCTGCCCATGCAAAAAATAAATAAATAAAATAAATAAATAAATATTGGGATTTTAGACATTTGTGGGCACTTAGCTACATCTCCGGAGCCTGGGTTTTATTTCTGCATTCCCATTCATTCCTGTCATGCAAAAGTACCTGATGCAATACATGCTTGTTATATAAAGAAGTCTTTGAGAAAAATGCACTTTTTAAAAAATACTCATATTATGCCCTTATGCCCTGTAACAGGTTTGTCTATATCAGGCATATTTAATCCTCTCTTTCCACCTCCACCTGCAGACATAATGATCTCACCAGCTTAACAACTTACCCTTTAAAGATTTAATTCCCTCATAAATAAATAGGCAAAACATTTTATTTTCAGTGTGGTAGTTCGGATTCAATGAGTAATACAAGTGATAGCATATTGTTGGAATGACAGTAGACTCCTAATTCTTGAAAGCTTAAGAGATCAGCAAATCTCACATTTTCTAACTTCACTTGAGATTATTTTTTTCCAAACCAGCAAACATCAAAAATAGTGCTGACCAGTTTTCTCCTCATTGTGATATGTGATATTGCAGTAAAACTAAAATCCGGTGGTAACTCCCTCAAGGAGGAAGTAAGAATAGTTCTCTAACCTGAACTGCAGGCGTCAGAACTGGATGCTATTTTTGTGAGAAAGTGGAAGGAATAAAGGTCAGTGGTCAAGAGAAACTCCTCTAAAACAATTGTCCAAAGAGATCCACTTTGGGAGACAGTAGAGGTTGAAAGGATCAGTGATCAGAGATTTGGAAAACAGACTTAAGGTTAAATCAGCCTTCCACTAATCAGCTCTGTAGCAATCAAGCATTTACGTTAGTACCTACTTCATTTGTAAGATGGAGCCCACACCTTCAAACTTCTTGTAAGGATGAAATGACATCATATATGTGAAGGTCATGGTGCAGTGCCTGGAATATAGTAATTCCTCAAAAAGGAATTCCATAAGGAAGGTGGCCTAGAGTAGATATTGTAGCTAGGAGATCACTGAACCAGGGAGATATGAAAGTGAAAAGGGTTTTCCCAAAATATCAGCAGCAGATTTTACATTCATGCATCATCATGTGAGCTTGAGGAGTTGTATTTAAAAGGCTAAGGATGAATAAGTGCCGTCTACCTATCTACCTATGTAAATATGTATGTATATATATATGTATGTACGTATCTATCTATCTATCCACATACACACAAGCACACACATACACACATACACACACATATACACACATATATATATTTATATAAACATTTATATAGAGAAACCTTTAAAGACTCTTCCCAGTTAAGAATGTGAATTACATTATTTTCTCAGAAGCTATGTTGGCTTTACAAAAATTTAAGTGATATTCATTAGAATTCATCATGCAATGGGTGTCTGTGCATTGGTGCACAGTAAAAGATTAACTTATGCCTAAAATATTGATTCTCTTTGGCCTCAGGCTCTGAAGGAGGGCTGTGGGTCCCCTGGGACAGTTATCTCAGGTGGCAGTCAGCTTCCTCTATCTACCAAGTGCACAATTTAAATACTATAATTCCTTTAAGCTTAGCGGGCTGTAGAAAAGTTCAGGAAGTACTGCCCTTCATCATTATCAAAGGCAGACGCTGAGAAAAGTCAGGTCCCTAGCAGGTAGGTAGTTGATGGCCACAGAATAAAGAAAAACTAAGATCCTTGGCATTTGCTAGACACCAAATAGCTTTGTGTCTTTGATACTCAGGCTGTTATCAGAGACACAATGTTATATAATCTATCTATTGGGCAGAAAATGAACTATGTCCTCCATGTTTTTGTCAACAGTATGCTATTTTTTTCCTCTGCCATTCTTGAGAATTATGCTACTCTTTTGCATTAAGTTTTCTGCAGGTTTAGTTTCCTTTGCTTATAATGTCAGGAAATTTGAATAAGCTTTCATCTAAGAATCTCATTCACAGTGTTGATCTATGCAAGGTTTATCTGCTGAAATGGATCAGTCTGAATTAGATGTGGGTGGGAGAAGCTGATAAGAAAATGCGCTCAGCTGGGGAAAATGTGGCCAGCTAAGCAGCTTCAAAACAGATTCACTCCAATAAACCAGCTTCATATCAGCTCTGCAGCTGGGGCCAACACCTCCGCTTTCATAAAGAAGACATAAATATTCAGGAACATATCAGCATATCGGATAGGATCTATGTTTAAAATTCATGCTGGAAATGAATAGTGAGATCTTGATACAGAGGACATTGACAAAATGGCCTAAAATACATATTCTAAGTACAGAGAAGTCATCAATACAAAGATGATTTAGGCTTTTAAAACCCTTCCTCACAAACGAGATGTACTGTCGAATCACTCTTGAAGTAGTATTAATTAAAGCAATTATATGAACACTTAATAATAACTAACCACATTCAAAGTGGAGAAAATTTGGAATTTAATTTTTCCTTCTTATTGGAATAATTTATAAATACCTCACATGAAGATATTTATTTTCTTTAATGGAAGCGAGGTTATGATTAATTTGCATATTTATACGATTAGATTCTAACATTTTTGCTATTCTGTGGAGTACGTGAGAGATTTAATAAAAGGCTGACAAATCAGTTATGCCCTTTTAAGAGCATTTAAAACTATTTGGAATAAAGACAAGGCATTTTCCTGTTTTGTTCGAAGAAATAATAAAAGTATTTGAGCAAATTAAATTTATCTCTTAGAAAGCTTTAAAAATTACCCAGGTGTGATATCCATTTACAGTTATAGCACCCTAAGAGAGAGCAATCACGTGCCTTGTCCAGCCTGGACAAAATAATGCTTAGCAGCTGCTCTGCTTTCTCCAACTTCAGGTTGATGGTTAAATGCTGCACTGTCTCCTGGTAGCATGTCCAACCACTCTGACTCCCCTGCCAGCCTCCCATGTCTTGTTCACTTCTTTGTTGTTATTGCCTTCCTCAGGCCCATTTGCTACTTTAAAAAATACAAAAACCAAAAAAAAAACAAGTCATTTGTGAAGAAGTGTTTTGATATTGAAAGAGCAGGTACCTCCGTGTCCTTTCCAGACTGAACACAAACGGACCCGGGTGTGTGGAAGGGGGGTACAGAGCTACGTGTGATGACAGAACTCACTGCTGAAAAGAAGAGATTGCGTTCATTGCCACGTTCATGCCCCTTGTCTAAATGAGACAGGCTCAAGGAACTACAGGATTTCGTTCACACACTCGGAATGAATAGCCAGCTTTCGGAAGAATCTTTAAAAAACAAACCACGCGATTTCTATTGCAGTAACCTATGTAGAACAAAAACATTGCCATTTTAACAATTTTTAATTATAAAATCCAGTGGCATTAATTATATTTAAATGCTGGGCTCTATCACTGCAATTTAGTATCAAAACTTTTTTCTATCATCCAAAGCAGAAACCCTGTACCCATGAAGCAATAACTCCTTATTCCCTTCTACTCAGCTCCTGGTAATGTCTGATCTACTTTCTTTCTCTATGAATTTGCTTCTTCTGGGTATTTCATATACATAAAATCATGCATTTGTCCTTTTGTATTTGATTTTTTTCACTTTACCGTTCCCAAGTTTCATCCATGTTGTATCATGTGTCAGAACTTTTTCCTTTTATGGCTGAATAATATTCCTTTATCTGTATGTGCTGTTGTCTGTATATGTGTATCCATTCATCTGGTGATGTACATTTGAGTTGTTTCCACCTTTTGGCTAGTGTGAATAGTGCTGCTTTGAATACTGGTGTACACTATCTGAGTCCTTCCTTTCGGTTCTTTTTGGAATATATTGAGTAGAATTACTGGATCATCTGGTAATTATACATTTAACTTTTTGAAGAACCCCAGAACTATTTTATGCAGCATCTGCACCATTTTACATTCCCACGAGCAATGCAAGAGATTTCTGCTTTCTCTACATCCTCAACAACGCCCACTATTTTCTATTTGTTTGCGTAATAGTTATCCTAGTGGGTGTGATGTGGTGTGTCATTGTGTTTTTGGTTTGCATTGCCTTATTAGCACATGATATTGAGTTTATTAGCACATGATTTCAGAGTTTATTGGCCACTTTCATGTCTTCTTCTTTGAACTGTCTATTGAAGTCCTTTGTCCATTTTTAAATTGAATTGTTTGTCTTCTTGTTGAGTGGTAGCAATTAATTATATATTCAGGATAGGGAACTCGGGAGAAATATGATTTGTAACTATCCCCTCCCATTCTTTAGGTTGTCTCTCTTTTCTTGATAATGTCCTTGGGTGCACAAGATGTTTCAAATTTTGGGAGTCTAATTTATTTTTCTGTTGTCGTTCGTGTTTTTGGTGTCATGTTTTGGATCTAAGAATCCGCTGGCAAATACAAGGCCTGGAAGATCATTCCCTATGTTTTCTTCTAAGAGTTTTGTGGTTTTAGTTCTTATATTTGGGTTATTAATCCATTTTGATTTAACTTTTGTATATAATATGAGGTAGGGGCCCACTTTTATTCTTTTGCTTGTAGATATCCAGTTTTTCCTGAACCGTTGACAACACGTGACACCCTTGACAAAACTAGTGGGTTTATTTCTGAATTTTCAACTCCATTCCATTAGCTTATATGTTTATCACTTGATTCTTCTTTTTCAAAATTGCCTTGGGTCTCTGCAGCCCCTTGCAATTCTGTATGAATTTGATGATTGGCTTCTCGATTTCTGTAAAATGACTACCAGAATCTTGAAAGAATTGAGTTAAATTTATAGTTCTCATTGAAAGGTATTGTATGAAGAATCTTTGCCTCCCATGCATTTGGCACTGTTTATCTCCCTCAATTAGTTTTGTGCTAAGGATAATAAGGGGGTGGAATTTGCCATTCAATCCCCAGTCTTTAGAGAAGGTCATCATGTGGATGCCTTGGAGAGGGCATGGTTAGCTCCTTCAATGGGAATCAGAAACTTGGCTTTCTGAACACTATAGTACAAATAGTTTATCATTTCTCTTCATAATCTATCAACAACTTGACTTAAACATGTTGCAGGCACTCTGTTTTATTAAGAGCTAAGAATAGCTACAGGTCCATATGCTGGTATTAATTGTAAAATACAAAATCAAGATACACATTAAAATGAGAACAACTCAAAACAACCTTTAATCCATCTTCAGCAGCCAAGTAAGTTAATTTTTACACTGTTAATCATAAATAAATAAATATATATAAATAAATATATGCATATATTTATGATGCACTTTGAAAATACAAATTTTTTTAGATTCTTTTTTTAAAATTTTTTTATTAATTAAAAAAAATTATCAAACAAAACATTAAGATATCATTCCATTCTACATATACAATCAGTAATTCTTAATATCATCACATGGTTGCATATTCATCATATCTAGAACATTTGCATCGATTTAGAAAAAAATAAAAAAGACAACAGAAAAAGAAATAAAACGATAACAGAAAAAAAAAAGATTATACACGCCATACCCCTTACCCCTCGCTTTCATTTACCACTAGCACTTCAAACTAAATTTATTTTTAACATTTGTTCCCCCTATTATTTATTTATTTATTATTTTTTTCTATTAATTAAAAAAATTAATACATTTATAAATCATTCCATTCTACATATGCAATCAGCAATTCTTAACATCATCACATAGATGTATGATCATCATTTCTTAGTACATTTGCATTGATTTAGGAAAAGAACTAGCAAAACGGGCGGGCCGCGGTGGCTCAGCGGGCAAAGTGCTTGCCTGCTATGCCGGAGGACCTCGGTTCGATTCCCGGCCCCAGCCCATGTAACAAATACGGAGAAACAGAATACAATAAAAAACAAGAAAATGTTTAAAGATGTTTCCCTTTCTTCCTTCCTTCCTTCCTTCTATCCTTCCTTCCTTCTCTCTGTCTTTCCTTTAAAAAAAAAAAAAAAAAAAAAAAAAAAAAAAAAAAAAAAAAAAAAAAAAAAAAGAACTAGCAAAACAACAGAAAAAGATATAGAATGATAATATAGAGAAAAAAATAAAAACAATAATAATAAAAATATATATATATATAAAACACAAACAAACAAACAAAAAGACTATAGCTCAGATGTAGTTTCATTCAGTGTTTTAACAAAATTACATTACAGTTAGGTAGTTTGTGCTGTCCATTTTTGAGTTTTTGTATCTAGTCCTGTTGCACAGTCTGTATCCCTTCAGCTCCAATTACCCATTATCTTACCCTGTTTCTAACTCCTGCTGGTCTCTGTTACCAATGACATATTCCAAGTTTATTCTCGAATGTCGGTTCACATCAGTGGGACCATACAGTACTTGTCCTTTAGTTTTTGGCTAGACTCATAATGTTTGGCTAGACTCAGCATAATGTTCTCTAGGTCCATCCATGTTATTACATGCTTCATAAGTTTATTCTGTCTTAAAGCTGCATAATATTCCATCATATGTATATACCACAGTTTGTTTAGCCACTCGTCTGTTGATGGACATTTTGGCTGTTTCCATCTCTTTGCAATTGTAAATAACACTGCTATATACACTGGTGTGCAAGTGTCCATTTGTGTCTTTGCCCTTAAGTCCTTTGAGTAGATACCTAGCAATGGTATTGCTGGGTCATATGGCAATTCTATATTCAGCTTTTTGAGGAACCGCCAAACTGCCTTCCACAGTGGTTGCACCATTTGACATTCCCACCAACAGTGGATAAGTGTGCCTCTTTCTCCGCATCCTCTCCAGCACTTGTCATTTTCTGTTTTGTTGATAATGGCCATTCTGGTGGGTGTGAGATGATATCTCAGTGTGGTTTTGATTTGCATTTCTCTAATGGCCAGGGACATTGAGCATCTCTTCATGTGCCTTTTGGCCATTTGTATTTCCTCTTCTGAGAGGTGTCTGTTCAAGTCTTTTTCCCATTTTGTAATTGGGTTGGCTGTCTTTTTGTTGTTGAGTTGAACAATCTCTTTATAAATTCTGGATACTAGACCTTTATCTGATATGTCGTTTCCAAATATTGTCTCCCATTGTGTAGGCTGTCTTTCTACTTTCTTGATGAAGTTCTTTGATGCACAAAAGTGTTTAATTTTGAGGAGCTCCTATTTATTTATTTATTTCTTCAGTGCTCTTGCTTTAGGTTTAAGGTCCATAAAACCGCCTCCAATTGTAAGTTTCATAAGATATCTCCTTACATTTTCCTCTAACTGTTTTATGGTCTTAGACCTGATGTTTAGATCTTTGATCCATTTTGGGTTAACTTTTGTATAGGGTGTGAGATACGGGTCCTCTTTCATTCTTTTGCATATGGATATCCAGTTCTCTAGACACCATTTATTGAAGAGACTGTTCTGTCCCAGGTGAGTTGGCTTGACTGCCTTATCAAAGATCAAATGTCCATAGATGAGAGGGTCTATATCTGAGCACTCTATTCAATTCCATTGGTCGATATATGTATCTTTATGCCAATACCATGCTGTTTTGACCACTGTGGCTTCATAATATGCCTTAAAGTCTGGCAGCGTGAGACCTCCAGCTTCGTTTTTTTCCCTCAAGATACTTTTAGCAATTCGGGGCACCCTGCCCTTCCAGATAAATTTGCTTATTGGTTTTTCTATTTCTGAAAAATAAGTTGTTGGGATTTTGATTGGTATTGCATTGAATCTGTAAATCAATTTAGGTAGGATTGACATCTTAACTATATTTAGTCTTCCAATCCATGAACACGGTATGCCCTTCCATCTATTTAGGTCTTCTGTGATTTCTTTTAACAGTTTTTTGTAGTTTTCTTTATATAGGTTTTTTGTCTCTTTAGTTAAATTTATTCCTAGGTATTTTATTCTTTTAGTTGCAATTGTAAATGGGATTCTTTTCTTGATTTCCCCCTCAGCTTGTTCATTGCTGGTGTGTAGAAATGCTACAGATTTTTGAATGTTGATCTTGTAACCTGCTACTTTGCTGTACTCATTTATTAGCTCTAGTAGTTTTGTTGTGGATTTTTCCAGGTTTTCGATGTATAGTATCATATCGTCTGCAAACAGTGATAGTTTTACTTCTTCCTTTCCAATTTTGATGCCTTGTATTTCTTTTTCTTGTCTAATTGCTCTGGCTAGAACCTCCAACATGATGTTGAATAATAGTGGTGATAATGGACATCCTTGTCTTGTTCCTGATCTTAGGGGGAAAGTTTTCAATACTTCCCCATTGAGGATGATATTAGCTGTGGGTTTTTCATATATTCCCTCTATCATTTTAAGGAAGTTCCCTTGTATTCCTATCTTTTGAAGTGTTTTCAACAGGAAAGGATGTTGAATCTTGTCAAAAGCCTTCTCTGCATCAATTGAGATGATCATGTGATTTTTCTGCTTTGATTTGTTAATATGGTGTATTACATTAATTGATTTTCTTATGTTGAACCATCCTTGCATACCTGGGATGAATCCTATTTGGTCATGATGTATAATTCTTTTAATGTGTTGTTAGATTTGACTTGGTAGAATTTTGTTGAGGATTTTTGCATCTATATTCATTAGAGAGATTGGTCTGTAGTTTTCTTTTTTTGTAATATCTTTGCCTGGTTTTGGTATGAGGGTGATGTTTGCTTCATAGAATGAATTAGGTAGCTTTCCCTCCACTTCAAATTTTTGAAGAGTTTGAGGAGAGTTGGTACTAATTCTTTCCGGAATGTTTGGTAGAATTCACATGTGAAGCCGTCTGGTCCTGGAGTTTTCTTTTTAGGAAGCTTTTGAATGACTGATTCAATTTCTTTAGTGTGATTGGTTTGTTGAGGTCATCTATTTGTTCTTGAGTCAAAGTTGGTTGTTCATGCCTTTCCAGGAACCTGTCCATTTCATCTAAATTGTTGTATTTATTAGCGTAAAGTTGTTCATACTATCTTATTATTACCCACTTTATTTCTGTGAGGTCAGTGGTTATGTCTCCTCTTCCGTTTCTGATCTTATTTATTTGCGTCCTTTCTCTTCTTCTTTTTGTCAATCTTGCTAAGGGCCCGTCAATCTTATTGATTTTCTCATAGAACCAACTTCTGGTCTTATTGATTTTCTCTATTGCTTTCATGTTTTCAATTTCATTTATTTATGCTCTAATCTTTGTTATTTCTTTCCTTTTGCTTACTTTGGGGTTAGTTTGCTGTTCTTTCTCCAGTTCTTCCAAGTGGACGGTTAATTCCTGAATTTTTGCCTTTTCTTTTTCTCTGATATAGGCAGTTAGGGCAATGAATTTCCCTCTTAGCGCTGCCTTTGCTGCGTCCCATAGATTTTGATATGTTGTGTTTTCATTTTCATTCGCCTTGAGAGATTTACTAATTTCTCTTGCAATTTCTTCCTTGACCCACTCGTTGTGTAAAGAGTGTGTTGTTGAGCCTCCACGTATTTGTGAATTTTCTGGCACTCTGCCTATTATTGATTTCCACCTTCACTCCTTTATGATCCAAGAAAGTGTTGTGTATGTTTTCAATCTTTTTAAATTTGTTAAGACTTGCTTTGTGACCCAGCATATGGTCTATCTTTGAGAATGATCCATGAGCACTTGAGAAAAAGGTGTATCCTGCTGTTGTGGGATGTAATGTCCTATAAATGTCTGTTAAGTCTAGCTCATTTATTGTAATATTCAAATTCTCTATTTCTTTATTGATCCTCTGTCTAGATGTTCTGTCCATTGATGAGAGTGGTGAATTGAAGTCTCCAACTATTATGGTATATGTGTCTATTTCCCTTTTCAGTGTTTACAGTGTATTCCTCACGTATTTTGGGGCATTCTGGTTCGGTGCATAAATATTTATGGTTGTTATGTCTTCTTGTTTAATTGTTCCTTTTATTAGTAGATAGTGTCCTTCTTTGTCTCTTTTAACTGTTTTACCTTTGAAGTCTAATTTGTTGAATATTAGTATAGCTACTCCTGCTCTTTTCTGGTTGTTATTTGCATGAAATATCTTTTCCCAACCTTTCACTTTCAACCTATGTTTATCTTTGGGTCTAAGATGTGTTTCCTGTAGACAGCATATAGAAGGATCCTGTTTTTTAATCCATTCTGCCAGTCTATGTCTTTTGATTGGGGAATTCAGTCCATTAACATTTAGTGTTATTACTGTTTGGATAATATTTTCCTCTACCATTTTGCCTTTTGTATTATATATATCATGTCTGCCTTTCCTTCTTTCTACACTCTTCTCCATACCTCTCTCTTCTGTCTTTTCGTATCTGACTCTAGTGCTCCCTTTAGTATTTCTTGCAGAGCTGGTCTCTTGGTCACAAATTCTCTCAGTGACTTTTTGTCTATAAATGTTTTAATTTCTCCTTCATTTTTGAAGGACAATTTTGCTGGATATAGAAGTCTGGGTTGGCAGTTTTTCTCTTTTAGTAATTTAAATATATCATCCCACTGTCTTCTAGCTTCCATGGTTTCTGCTGAGAAATCTACACATAGTCTTATTGGGTTTCCCTTGTATGTGATGGATTGTTTTTCTCTTGCTGCTTTCAAGATCCTCTCTTTCTCTTTGACCTCTGACATTCTAACTAGTAAGTGTCTTGGAGAACGCCTATTTGGGTCTATTCTCTTTGGGGTGCGCTGCACTTCTTGGATCTGTAATTTTAGGTCTTTCATAAGAGTTGGGAAATTTTCAGTGATAATTTCTTCCATTAGTTTTTCTCCTCCTTTTCCCTTCTCTTCTCCTTCTGGAACACCCACAACACGTATATTTGTGCGCTTCATATTGTCATTCAGTTCCCTGATCCCCTGCTCAAGTTTTTCCATTCTTTTCCCTATAGTTTCTGTTTCTTTTTGGAATTCAGATGTTCCATCCTCCAGTTCACTAATTGTAGCTTCTGTCTCTTTAGATCTACCATTGTAGGTATCCATTGTTTTTTCCATCTTTTCTACTTTGTCCTTCAATCCCATATGTTCTGTGATTTGTTTATTCAGACTTTCTATTTCTTCTTTTTGTCAGCCCATGTCTTCTTCATGTCCTCCCTCAATTTATTGATTTGGTTTTTGGAAAGGGTTTCCATTTCTGTTCGTATATTCAGAATTAGTTGTCTCAGCTCCTGTATCTCATTTGAACTATTGGTTTGTTCCTTTGACTGGGCCATATCTTCAATTTTCTGAGCGTGATCCATTATTTTCTGTTGGCTTCTGGGCATTTAATCAGATTTCCCTGGGTGTGGGACCTAGCAGATTGAAAGGTTTTCCTGTGAAATCTCTGTGCTCTGTTTTTCTTATCCTGCCCAGTATGTGGCGCTCGTGGCACTCGTCTGTCGGCGGGTCCCACCAGTAAAAGATGCTGTGGCTCCTTTAACTTTGGAAAACTCTCGCTGTGGGGGAGGGTCGCCAGCCAAAGCAGCTTGGGGTGTTCCGATTCAAATTTCCCAGCCGCCCCGGGAGTCCATGCTTGGGGGGGACACCGGCCTCCGCGGCTTGGGGGAGTGCCAGTCCAAATCTCCCAGCCGGCCCGGGAAGCCAATCGTGGCGGGGGGCGCCAGCCGCTGCGGCTTGGGGGAGTGCCGATCCAATGTTCCCAGCCAGAGCGGGAAGCCACATATGTGGAAGGGACCCCGTTCACCGTCTTCCGAGGCTTGGGGGACCTCCCATCCAATTCTCCCAGCCGGCTGGGGAGGCCGTGCATGGGGGGGGGGGGCACTGGCTGCCGCGGCTTGAGTGGACCGCCTGTCCAATTCTCCCAGCCGGCCTGGGAAGGAGGGAGGGAGGGACTCCAGCAGCCTGCCGCCCCGGCCTGGGGAAGCACGCGCCCCTCGGGTATCTCACCACAACGGATTCTCCCTGCCGGTTCAGCCGTTCCAGAATGGGGTACGCTGTCTTTTTGGTCTCTGGTGTGGCTCCGGGAGCTGTTCTGTACTGTTTCTATTTCTTTAGTAACTGTTCTGGAGGAAGAACTAAGACCCGTGCATCTTACTAAGCCGCCATCTTCTCTGGAAGTCTTTTTTAGATTCTTCAAGGCTGTGTAACAGGTCTGGTATTTAACTGATAGGAATCAATTGAAATTTGTCAGCTTTCTGTTCCTATTGATCAAGAATATTTAAGAAATTTAATATTTCTTAAATATTTTAAAAATAATTCTAATAGTCACTTCTGCAGAATTGAATATATGATACTCTTCCCGCCTATAAAGGTCATATACTTTATTGATAGTGAGAAAGACAAAATACAAGGGTACTGAAAGAAAATGTCACAAGAATGGTTTAAAAACAGACAAAATCTCAGGGACACAGGGTACATCACACACAGCTTAAATTTCCGGGACGTTGGAGTGCAAGAGTAGTTCAGTGGTAGAATTCTCACCTGCCATGCAGGAGACCCGGGTTCATTCCCAGCCCATGCACTTCCCAAAACAAACAAACAAGCAAACAGACAAACAATGGTGCTGCAATAATGGGATTCTCACATGTAAGAAAAATGAAATGTAACCCCCACCATACAGCATACAAAAAAGAAATTTTTCCAGGGCACTTGTGTGAAGAAAACAGATATGATTTACACAAAAGGAGATAAGGCTATGGTGAGAGATAGCTTGGAGAAGAAATTATATCAGCAAATGTCCAGAGCACAGGAAGAGTGGGACTGGGCTCCAGAGAGAACAAAACCAATGATTTGGTTCATGTCTTGCCAAAGTAAGAATGAAATGAGGGGCAATCAGGAAAGGGTACATATGGCAGGAGGACCACAGATGCCTGGCTGAGGAATATTTGCTTTTCAAGTGTTGACTGAAGATTCAGCGAGCTGGCAAAATGTCATCTTGCAAATACTGAGTCAACATCTCTTTAGAATAAAACACAAATGTATGTGAACTTGCCATACTGAAAGAAGAAGACAATACAACTTCACTTTAAGGACTTTTAGGACCAGGCTACAGTTGTAGAGAGAGACATGACAGGAAAATCTTTTTGTCTGCAGGCATTTGGCAATAAGCCCACAAGCACATGCCCTTCTTATCATTTTGACCGACTTGCTAACCAGGACATGAGACATCTATAGGAAAGAGCATTAGATGGATAATAAGGAGTAAGGAATTTTAGTTCCATGCTGTGTGAGCATGGGCAAATCACAAATTCCATACTTATTAAATGTGAGCATTAAACCACAGGCCATGTAAGATTCCTTTAGGCCTGAGAATTTTAGTTACACCAGTTTTAGCAAAGACTTTTAAAAATTTAGTAAACTAAATTATAGAAATGGATTTACCTGTGTTTCAATTTAATTGTCATGAATGCTGTTCTTAGCAAACTATTTGCTAGACAGTTTACTAGGCATGGAAAAAAATGACAAATGAAATATATTTCCTAGTTTTCTGCTATTGGGGATTAGCATGCAAATCAATAAGCATATTCAAGCATTAAAGGTGCATTGAGGAACTTAGGTAAAGAGCACGAAGAAGGGCAAATAGAAATTGTATTTTTTTGTTTGTTTTCTTCCTTATAACCTGAGTTCCCCTAAACAGCTTTCTGTAAGTTCTTTCAGTGGAAGTTATGGGAGCAAGAGGTGTGGATGGATGTTACCAAAGCTTAAAGAACAGTAACAAATGCAGTTGGGCAGTATTTCAGTTAACATAAATTACTTTTTCCACTCAAATTTCTGATTATCCTTCATCCTCCAAGCTTTCTATGAACATGTAAAACTACCCTGACTAATATCTGCATAGCAGTCAAATATGTAATCCCCATGCCAGGCAATTTGCTGACTTTTTAGTTTTCGCATAGACTGTATTTAAATACTGCCTGAAAATGTGAACACCCATAAAATTCTGTTCTCTGTATATGTTGAGACTCAAAGTCATTTTTTTCTAAGCTTGCTATATTTGTACTTTTAATTTAACATTAGTGGGACATCTGCCAAGCTAATATAGGCACTTCTCTATGCACTGGAAAACCCAATTAGGACTTGTTCTGAGTTTGATTATCAGTCAAAAACATGCATACAGAAATATTCATTAGAGACCTACTGAGAGCTGTGATAAAACAGCAGACAGCTGAATTATAGAGTCACTGTCACTCTCCCCTGCCACAGTTTTGCATTTGCTTGATAAAGGACAAGCAACCAAAGATCCTCAGTGTAATTTGGGGCCCATTGGAACTGCACTCCATTATGAGGGATATTGTTCTGACTTTCTTTAGGATGTTAGTGAGCATTTCATGACATGATATTGCAGGCAGATGATAAACTGCAACACTGACTACAGCCCATGTTAGGCTGGGTTGGTTTGCAGCTGCAGCCCCAGCATAGGCATGATATAAGCTTTAATTATGGGCTTTGAAGTGTGTCTATACATTATGTATAGGTACACTATACTTTGTGGAACACCTAAAATTTAATGTCCTCCCCCTTTCCTGCCACAGTACTTGCAATTCCCATCATGAGTTTCTCCTATAGATTTAGCTTCATACTTAATTTGATTTGTTGGAGTAGATCCAGATCGTCCAAGAGATCTTTGAGAAATTCAGACACGCATTCATTACTTTGATGGCAATGAGTAGTAGGAAGATACAAAGGGCTTTGAGAATGTGAAGAACTAACCAGAATGGGATTGCAGGGCACTGGGTATATGAAGGCGACCTGGGAAACCAAAGGCCAGCATGGGAACCCTGAAGAAGTACAAGGAACTGATGGAACCATGAGAAGATGAGCTATGAGTGCTATAGACTCTCCTTCTTCCTTGCCATTAGTTTGACCTAGATTATGAGGTTTATTAGTGTGCTTTTCTAAAATACTATTGTTGGGGCTGGGGGTGGAGGTGGGGGAAGTGCTGTAGTGAGAAAGATTTAAACAATCTGGAGAAAAATAAATAGAATTTGGCTGATTCAGCTAACTATTGCAAAGAAGTCATACAATATGGTGGGAAGGGCTACTTTTTCTGGCTCCTTGAATGCCAAACTTATAGAATAGCTTGAGTTTTCCTTACAGGACTTCTTAATCACCTTCTGTTCCCAATCTGGCTCTCAGGAAACTCAGAATGTGACACATTGGAAAAACTTCCTTGATGCAATCAGAAGAGGCTAAGTGCCCCTTGCTGTCATTGCGTTGTCAGCTAACAAGATCAAAGTGCTTTGAGCAGTTTATTTGAAAAACATTTGAGTAGCTAGCTTGGCTCCTAATGGCTTCAGTATGTTTGCCATTTCAAACATTAAATATACTACATTTTAAAAATGAAAGAAAGAGAACGATATCCTTGCATTTTGGTTGTTCCATTAAACAACATCTATTTCCTGCATAAACAAAGAAGTCAGATTAAATAAAACAACAAATACAAGTTTCTGAAAGTGATACACATTGAATGAAAAAAATGGAATTAAAAGACAAAATTTGTGTTCTAAAGAAAGTCTGTCTGTATCTACCTATAAGGGTAACATTTACCATGTGGTTAATACACATAAAAGTGGTGCCCTGTAAGATCAGAGGTTTCAAGATAATCAATATTGGGATGACACCATCTTCATAAATTTTAAGTTTCTGAATAGGATTAAAGACATTTGGTGATGATCAAAGTACTAAGCCATATTGCTGGCATATAGTAACGAAAAATTTTTTTTACTGTGGACAGTTAATGAATATCTTTTAATAAACAAAAGACTGAAAATCCATGCTTTTGTTTTGTTTAGATAGCAGCAGTTTTCTATCTAACTTGACATATCTTTATCTCCCTTTTGGGAAGACCAAGTAAATGTCTTATTGTTTACAATTTTGACAGTATGAGTCCCTAGAGAATGAATCTTCTTCCTTAACCTTACCGCTGTCTAGGAATATGCTTTTTAAATGAATATTGACCTTGTCCCATTAGATCACCAAGGGTTTGTCCCACTGAAGTCACAGAGAAAAACTAAAGTGAAAGGTTCATGAAGGAGGCAGGAATTTCTGGCATTGATTATCATGAATTAGGCAAAATCTTTTACCAAAAAGTGAACATTTTTATTGACCTTAATTGGAATAGCACTGTTTTATTGCAGTTCTTGGTCAAGAATTTAAGAAACAGTCTGGTTGTCTTTGAGAATGCTTCCTGTTGGTGGAATCACGTGGTTTGTCTTTCAAAGAGTCAGCTGGGAATTATAAAAGTTTTTCTTCCTGTAATTGCAGGGGAATTCTAGCTGAAGGTAGATAAAGTGTATGCATCTTAAAATGTAGTAATCAAATTTCATGTTGCTCTCTTTTACTACTGATCAGTCAGGAATCTCCAGAAGAACAGAACCACAGGATGCGTGTGTGTGTACGTGTGTGCATATAAAAAGATTTATTTTGATTTATTGACTTACTTGATTGTGGGGGCTTCCAGGGTTCAGACCTATAGAGCAGGTCAGCAGGCTGGTAACCACAGCAAGAATGATGCTGCTGTTTTAAGTCTGAAATCTGTAGGGAGGCTGGCAAGTTGGAAATTCCAACAGGAGTTGATGTAGTCTTGAGACAGAGTTTCTATTTTTTTGAATGCTCAGTTCTCTGTTTTTAAGACTGCTGACTAATTGGGTGAGTCCCACCCACAATATCATGGGAAATATCCTTTACTTAAAGTCAACTAATTGTTGCTGCCAATCACATTGGCAAAATACCTCCACAGCTACATCTAGGCCAAAGTTTGATGGAATAACTGGCCCCAAACCAAGCAAAGTCAACAAATAAATTTAACCATCACAGACTACTATACTTTTGTTTTCTTCAAACTTTCAATAAAATTTCAGTTAGTACTCCAACTTGCTATCAGATAGGAATTGGGGGGAATAAATGAGTTACTGTTTGGTCTTGAATGGTTGTTCTTAACTAAGGAAAAAGGGGCATTTGATAATATGTGGAAATATTTTTGTTCAGATTTCTTATGGGTAGAGGCCATTCTACACTGCACAGAACAACCCCCACAAGGAATTTTGAACACAAAATTTCAATAGTACTGATGTTGAAAATTCCTGGTCAAAAGTGTCAAATGGAAGGACGACTTTGCTAAAGTCAGCTGGGTTTTGATGTTACAGCAGTAATTAATAATGGATCCCTAAGGGAAAAAATGAATTTCAAGAGCTAATAAGAGTACAGATCTTTCTTGGGTGAATATTTTCCTTCACTGCTCTTCCTGTTAAATCTGGGCATTTAAAAGTGCTGTTGGGATTTTTAACAATGTTATGAATTCCTTCAGAACCATTCTAGACCTGTAGGCATCTTGAGCTTGGTTATAAACTGCTTTAAGAGTTTATTCCATTGTTTGGAAGATATAAACCGAGTTTATAAAGTTTTTTTTTTTTTTTGTATTGAGATTCAGGGAGGATATATGGAATATTGCTCTGTGTTAGCGACAATGTTGAGTGCTTTATGTATAATCTTATCCAAACCTCACAAGAAGCCTTCAAAATAAGTAATTATTTAACTTCAATGAAGTTCTTATTCAAACTTCTTAAACTTAAAGGAAGCAAAGGCTTAGATTAGTTTTTCCAGGGTCTTAAAGCTAGTGTGTATAGTTCTGAGATACTCACATCTCTCCCTCCCAAATTTTTATCACAATCCCACTGTTACTTTCATCAGTAGTTTCAGTTGGGTCCTTGAAGCGACACAGAATGCCTATTCTCCCTTCCAAGTTTGGCATATTTTTTTTCCAAGAAAACTATTCGTTTAACCTCCTCAAGGCTGAACACTCCTAGTTTCTCTACTAAGTCTTATTATGGGGACACTGTAAATTCTTTATCCAATAACTTGGCCATCTGTATTGTGTTGCTTTCTTTTGATCATGGTCCTCCTTTGGTGGATGAACACATTGGCATGCATATTCCACCTGAGGTCAGGGTGTGGGGTTCAGGAGTCCTGTAGGGATGCCCTGTTCTTTAATAAGGAAACATTGTATCACTGTTAGTTAGCATAGGCTGTTTCCAGAAGCCTTGCTGTAAATGCTCCTGATCTTTTGATCACCTCAAAACATCTAGATTGCTACTAAGTGGGGTTGATTATATATTCACATATAAATATATATGCAAGTATGTAACATGAAAATGAAGCATATATACACTTGTGAATATATTAATATGTTAACATATTTGACTGGTTTTATCTCTAAAATATTGTTTACTTTTACACATAGAGACATAGATCCAGATTGGCATTTAGGCTTAGGAAATAGCTTAATGAAGACATGGAAGTGCCTGTGAGAAAATTCTGTTTGCTATGTATCTGAAGTGAAGTTGATGAGGTACGCATGCTATATGAATCTTCAATTACTCCATTTTTGTTTTATATTTCATAACTTTATTTTCTTTGTTATTTTTTAAAACTTATGTGGGTTTAGCTTGTTGTTCTTATTCAAACTTCTTAAACTGGAGTCTTAGTTCCTCATTTTCAATACTTCTTTTACAATGAAAACTATTAAAGTGATATATTTCCTATTGTGAATCTCTTCAGCAACATCCCACTAGATTTTATAGGTACCAGTGTCATTACTATCCTTATTATTTTAAAATTAACACCTATGATTTCTTCTTTGACCAATGAATTATTTAGCAGAGTATTTTAAATTTTCCAAGGATATGCTTTTTGTAGTTGACTTTATAGCATTGATTTTTAACTCAATGGCATTTTTTTCCAGATAATATATTTTATATGCTATAGATTTAACTATCTTAAATTCACAGCATTTTAGTTCTTTTTTCTTATCTATAAAATTTGTAATTATTATTATTTTAATGCTATAATGTCAATTTGTTTTCACACCCACTAGGATGGCTATATTTAAATAAACACAGAAAATAACAGGTATTGGTGAGGATTTGGAGAGATACGAACTCTCGTATATTGTTGGTGGGAATATAAAATGGTACAGCCCTTATGGAAAACATATTGGCAGTTCTTCAGAAAGTTAAAAATAGAATTATCGTAAAAGTCGACAGTTCCATTTCTATCAATATAACTGAAAGAATTGAACATGGACTCGAACAAATATTTGTACACCAATGTTCATAGCAGCTTTTCTCACAATAGTCAAAAGTTGGAAGCCACCCAAGTGTCTATCAACAAATGGATGGATAAATAAAATATGGCATATACATACAATGGAATATTATTCAGCTATAAAAAGAACTAAAGCTAATCCTTGAAGACAGCATGTTGAGTGAAATAAGGCAGATACAAAAGGACTAATGTTGTATGATTTCTCTAAGGTGAAATACTTAGAAGAAGCCACCTCCCAGAGGCAGAAAGCAGAACAGTGATTATCCAGGACAAGGATAGAGGGAATGGGTAGCTATTACTTAATGGGTATGAGTTTCCATTTGGGCTGATGGAAATGTTATGGAAATAGATGGTACTGAAGGTTACACAACATTATTAATGTCCTGTTAATGTTTACTGTTATATATATTTCACTACAATAAAAATAAAATATTAAACCTTCCTCCCACAAAAAAAGTAGATGCTTTTTTTTTTTCCACCTTTGCCAGTTTTTTTCTTTTCTTTTTTTTTTTTTGGTTCACATTTTCTTCTGTCATTACAGAAGACGTCTTCTTTTCAGGATCAATTTTTATTTGTCCTGATGTACAATATTTTTTGATGTTCCTCTAGTGAAAGTCTGTTTGTGATAAATATTTTAGAGTTTTAAATTGTGTTTGAAATAAAATGTGTTTATTAGGGTTTTGTAGGTTGCCTATATTAGATAATTGATAAATACATTCTCCTTTTGACTTTATACACACACATATAAAATGCTTTATCACTATTAACTATTTAGATTGAAACTAATACCAATTCCCTCAACACACATCTACTGAATGAAGACTATTGGCTGCAACAGGCACTGTCCTGACGATTCTGAGATAAAATCTCATCCTGACTTTCAAGAATTTCACATAACCATGTGGAGTATTCCATGTCAGAAGCATTCACTGTGGACTCTGAAAGCATGTGCAAGAGCTTTCTTACCAAGTTAGAAGAGAGTAGATCAACTAGGAAAGCTATCTGGAGCCAAGGCATGAAGTATGAAGAAGAACTTAACCAACTGAAGAATGAAGGCAGAGAACCAAATGAGAAATAAAGAGGAATTAATATTTGCAAAGGCACAGAGTTGTGAAAGAGCATACCATGCTCTGGGACTAGAACCATTATTGAAAAATCTTTTGCAGAAATGTGGAGATACTCAAACACCACCACCACCGCCACTGCTGCTGCTGCTGCTACTGCTGTCAATGATACTGGTAGCTGGCACTAAGCACATACTTTATCAGGTATTAATTATCTTATTTGATCAATGCCCCTTACCACTCAGTGAGATAAACATAATTATTATCCTAATTTTTCATTGAGAAAACCAATATTTACAAGAGGAGCAGGTAATTTGTTTCAGGCCGTGGAACATATGAATGTTAGAGTAACCCCCCACTGACCACATAACTCATTCTCATTCTTTAGATTTTAGCTTAGACACCAACTCCACTGGGAATCCTCTCTTGAATCAGCAAGCCAGCATAGTGCTCTGCTTTTGGGTTCTCAAAGCACTCTACTCTGTTCCATGCTTTATAGCAAAATTTATCTCTGTATTAAGTATCTGATTCCTAATTTGTCTTTCTTACTAAACTACAAACCCCGAAGGCAGAAACTCTATTTTTCCCAAGTGATTCACCATATCTGATGGAAAGTCAGTGCTCAACGCATAGTTGAGAGAACATATGGGTAAGTCAATGAATAGCATTGCAATGAATAAGTGGATGACTGACATTGTGTAGCTGCATTATAGCATGCTCCAGGAAAAGGGGAATGAGAAGAGACTGGAGAAGGACCAACCAGGTCATGAACTGTTTTATCCCTTACTCAATTACTATCATTGCATATGGGCATAGTATTGCATGGGAAGCCACCGAATGATTTTAAGCAAGATGAGGATATAATCAAATATGTGTAAAAAGATAATTCATGCCGTATCTACATCTGGAGGAATAGGGGAAATGTTAGAGATATCTAATTCGTTGACAGTAGGGAGTGGATAGTGGAACTTATATTCAAGAGATGTTTAAGGAAGAAAGTCATTAGCCTCCTTGTCTATGGAGAGGGAAGGAAATAGAGGCAAGGAAAACTATTGGTTTCTGGGCTAAAGGATTTGGAGAATGGAGTTACTGTGCATTAAGATAAGGAATATAGAGTACGGTACAAGTTAGCAGTGAGGCTAGATGGCTTCTGTTTTTGACATCATGATTTGAACAGTCCAGTGAGATATTCATGTAAAGGATATTTAAATAGCTATTCATAATGAATTTGAACCATTAGTTTTACTGCCTTGGACCTCAACTCCTCATTTGTAATATGAGATTATCAAACAGAAATCTTTCTAGTATAAAATTAAATGATAAATGGTATAAATAGAATAGTTTCATGTAATAATTTATAGAAATAATTAAACCTAGTAAACATTTTAACAAATACATGAGTTTTGTCTGAGAATAGAGTACATATCATTATGATTAGGGGAATCTCAAAAAAAATAAGAATAAAAACATTGTAAGGAAAGAGATTTAATCCAGGAGCATATCAATAGGTTGAAGAAACAAATAGGTGGTCTTCCATATAATGAGATGTGAGAAAAAATGGCCAGGAAAATAAGGAAGAACTTGGTCTTCTCTAAGCATTCTGGCCATGCCGGAGGCTTTAGCCAGATAAAACAGATTAAGTGATGGTGAGGAAAAAGCACCAACATTTAGATGCTGCCTTCTTAATCTATTTTGCATGCTTGGATTTCTCTCTCCCCACAATTCATATCTGATGCTATCCAGGGTCCTAACCTCTGCTTTCTTCTCAAATTTATTTCCTTGTCTTGCTCAAAATTCCCATTTTATAATTCTTCAGCATGGTTTACATAAATTCCCATTAACTAAAGCAACCTAATCTTGCAAGCTACCTTGAAATACACTGGATTTCCTGAACACAGCATCTTTTTTCAACTCTCAGTGCCCTTGCAGATGTTATTCTTCCTACCTCCCTTCTAGTGTGGTAAGGACTCCCATTCTTCCTATCTTACTGACTTGGTGAAAACTTTCTCTCCTTTCCTTAACTTTAAAACTTGACTGCAAAGCCTACCCCTTCTCCCTTACCAGGACATTAATTTCTCCATTACAACTGACTCAACACTTTCTCAGCATGCAAGCCCTCTGATCTTATTTCCTCATAGTTTGAATAATTCCTATTAGTTGTAACTGGATTGAGATGATTTTTGAGGGCAAGCAGTGGCCTAATTCTTCTTTGTAGTTGCATGCCTATCACAGGATCCATAACGAAATTGGTTCTTAGCAAATTTTTGCTGAATAAATTGTATGAATAACTGAATGTATAACCATGAGGGGTAAAATAAAGAGATAGAGAAAAGAATTTTACATTGCAGTTTTAAAAACAGAGGGTTTATCACTTACAATTCATTTTCTTGTGATTAAAAAATGATTTCTGGGGCAAAAAAATGTACTTTTCCTTAATACTCTCTGGATTGTAGAAAGCCTAAGGTAAATTTTACAGTGTACTTTCAACTTACTGTGAAACAATACTGTCATTTAAAAACCATTTCAGGTAAAACTATAACATCATTTAAAGTGGTAAAGAAGAAAATCTCATTCTGACATTGTGGGTGAAAAGTCTTGCTTGCAAATCTTCCTAGGTCTAAACAGACTCTGGCAATTTTTTTTTGGTTTTCTAACATTCCAGAACCCTCAATGGTCACTAATTGAGGAAACGGCAATGTCAATGATTAATCTGGTGCTGAATGAGAAAGAAAAGGATTCATTTCAGCTTGTTGAAGCAAATAATCTCTTATTAAATTTATGAATTATTCTTCTGAAACCCTAGGAAAGCTGGATTCTGAATTCAGAAACAGTGCTTATCATATCTATAGGAGCCTCTTTTGTGAAAACACTATTACCTCAGTTTCTTGGCACACATGACAATTGGGATTGGATGTCATAATCTCTAGCACTATCATTCCTGGAAAACTGGTTGCCTTTGCCAGGACCTTGCCAGAAGATCAAGTCTCTCTTAATTGGCCTCCATGTAATACTTTGAACCCATGCAGGCGTGTCTGCTAGGTAGCAGCAAGTCCACTTGGTCTCACTTTATTGCTAAGGAAATCTGGGCTCCCCCTTTGGGAAAGCAGAGCTTGTGGGAAATTTCCAAAATCATGGAATAAAATTCAAGTGACCCCAATTGACAAATGTCAAAGATCTTTTACCCTCTAGCAAGTAGGATCTCTTGATTTCACACCGAGGCTCTGTTACTTATTATGTTTCTTGCACAAGTCATTTAACCATTATGAATCATATTTTTCTGATCTATGTAACTGGAGTATACATCACAGATATTGTGGCAGTAATTGAATAAGGCTGGTCACAAGGTACGTATTTACTCAATGTGGGTTGAATCCACATCTCTACCAAATACCACCTCTTCTTAGGAAGTATCCAGCTCCTTTACCATCCTTTCCAAGGTTCTTTTATCAGTGCTTCCAAAAATTTGCAGGGAATTTTGATGTCTCAGACCTCAGAGAGTCTTATTTTGTTGGTGTGGGGTGTTGTTCAGACACCTATTTTTTAAAAAACATTCTCCAGGTGATTCCAATGTGTAGCAATGTTAAGATCCACTGGGTTACAGCCTCTCATTGGCCAACCCATCAGCTTTTCTTGGGGTTATATGAAATAATTCAACACTACTGAAAACAATTTGAATGATTTTTTCTTCTTTTCTCACAAAGATGATATATGGGTAATAATATTCTTGATACATGAAGGAAACTAATTTATTACTTGCAATTGGTGCCTTAGAATATTAGGCTGAATTATCTTGTGCAGAGAGGTGATATGTAGAGTTATTAAAAGATATGTTAGTAGCTAGTGGTGAGATGATAAACTGGTCTCTTGAGGGAGGAACAAGGGGCCTGATTGGTTGTATCTGCCACTTTCTGTGGCATAAATGCTTCCACCATGATGACTGTCAAGCTACCAACTATTTGACAACTGGCTTACAAAACCCTGAATAATTAAAAATTAACTTTAGCAAGCTGGTTTCACGAACCGGTAGGAGCTGCCTTTAGCACACTATATATTGCTTAAGATATATATCTATTGTTTTTGTTGTTCTTGGATTTCATAAAAGTAACTCAGGTAGATGTTTCATGCCAATTTAGCCTGGAAGACAATGATAGACTAGCTGTTATGATCTCTTCCAAACCAATAATACCACAGCATCATCTGTAGAAGAGTGGGTCATGTGTTCAAGAACAAAAGGAATCTTAAGGGTAAAAATTAAAATCTTCTATACAGCAAAATTCAAAATATCAAACTTGAAAACCAGAGAATATAATTCTGTTTTTTAAAAATCTTGTTTAAAAGCCAAGAAAAGTGTTCAGAATAGAAATATCTGCCATTCCCTCTTCTTTACTTAACAGAATTGCCCACATGCAAAAGAAGCAATAGTTTATTTAAGTTATTTGGAGCATATGCAAAAGCCCTGAGATAACTCCTACCCAAATATAGATAGTATAGTAAGTCCAAGCATGACATTGAATACAGGGGATAAAAAGAAACCAAACTGCATGCCTTCAAAACATTAACATGCTATAGGAAGTTGAGAAACTTAAGAATGTTTACTTAAAGATAAAAAGGCCCAAAAATGCATAAGAATTGTCTCCAAATAATTGTTCTGAGTTTATATTTAGAATTACGTGAAAAGATCCTGAACCCTGGTAAACATATTTGAGTTTCAACATGAGGTTGGGCTTCTTGGTGCCCTCAGGGGAAGGGAAAATATCTTGAAGGGGTAGCTTGTCAGTTCTTCCGCTACAAAATACACAGCACAAAATTTATTTCAAGGGATATATTTTACTCAAGTAATTTAAGAATTAAGTGTGAAAAGTAAGATTTTTAAAGCACTGTGTTTAAATGGGGGCAATGTCACTTTCCTATGGGTGAAGGAATTTATGGGCTTATGACATGGAGTTTGTGCTCTCTACCTCAGGAGGAGGCAGTTTGGTCAGGGGCAGTCTGAAAGGAGCTACCACGCTCCACCCCCCACCCCCCTCTCCCCTTGCTGACGACTCATCTTGGATCTATATGGATGTTGGAGTTCCTTGAGTTATATAACATTCTAAGGCCCTCTGAAATCATAAATTGAGGAAATTGAGATATGTTGATTAATGCTTTTATGCCTTTAAGGAAAACCTTCTTCCCAGTGAGGACAAAACTGATTCTGTAGCAGCTTGCTAAGTGTCAACAGCTATTTTACTTTAAGAAATTAATTAGAAACTTATTGAATTATAATAACCGGGGAATCCCCATAAACTTCTCCAATCCCAATGCCTCTCAAAAGGATAAGAGTTTATTGCATGATTAAGTTTTGTCATTCACTTGAATGGGATATCACTGTTACCAGGATTTAACTGGGAAGAGAAAAATGCCAACCTGGTAGAGTAATTTTCTATGGGAAGCTGCTCCTTAGATATTGGGATATTAGCCAACCTGATAGAGGCTGTTCTAATCCTATGAATTCAGATCAGAAAATTACACCCTCTACTCATCTCATTCCTAGTAAGAATGGGTTTCTGAGTAACCCCATCAAGGAGACACCCTATTTTTACTTTATCTTTAGTATATTCAAATTACATGCCCCCTTACGTTCACTCATTGCTCTGATATCTTCTTAGGTTTGTTTATAGCCTTTCACTTTTGGCTTTACCTTCTCTGTGAACTACCCTCAGTATTTTACTTCTCATTCCTTTGTGTAAAATCATTCCAACCCTATGAGGATATTGCCAATATACAAATACGCAACATAAAAAGGAGAATAACTGAACCATATAAACATTATAGTTTATCATAATTGTTTTCAAATTGTGCTTCCAAAAGACAGCATTCTGTTCAGAAGCGCATGCCACATGTTGGTCAAGTAGGAAGGGATGTGGGCCTCTGTCCCAGTTTTTATTTAAGTTGCTTTACTCTAATCTGTTTTTCTATATCGAGGGTGTACCCGATATTTTGTTCTTTTAACAACCGCTAAATTGAGGGTGATTTTTGTTAGATTAGTCAATCTCTGAATGTGGTGCATAGAGAAGTTGCATCCCACAGCTAAAACAGGTGACAGCAAAAATTTTTCAGGATAAATGAGAAGATTGATGTTTAAAGAAGGAGGGCGACTTGCTGCTCCAATAACAGAGCCAAAGCCGGTGTATATACCACCTCGTTCCAAAATGGTCGCGGTTAATCTAACATTTGTTGGAGTGAGGCATGGGCATAGATGCTGGGTCATGAGGAGGAATAAAATCTAAACTTTGACTTGAAGTTAATTGCATCCTAGTGGAGCAGAAAAAATATGTAAATAAGTCATTCCAATACATCGTGATTAGTACAATAAAAGAAGTATGTGTCATTTTCAATGGAAGGATTGGAAGGGATAAAACTCAACAGAGGTGAGGGCAGGAAGTAATCAGGGAAGGTAATCTGGAAATAAGAACCAATTAGGTAGAATTTTAAGGACTAAGATTTACCCAGGCAACCAATGAATTGTCACAATATATCCAAGTTGGGCTCAGGAGAAGAGAGGGGGACAATATTTTCCTGCCAGAGGAAGCAGCACCATTATTAAATGGGTAAACATGTTTAACACTAATTTGATTTTAATCTTAAATAGGATTTATCTTCTGAATTAGAGTAAATTGTTTTTTTTTTCTCTCTCTCTTTTTTAATCTTAATTCTCAATCTGCCTGAAATTCTTTTCTTTGATTATTTGTGGAAGAATAACATGAAATAACTTTGATCCATTTGACCAGCACTAAATGAATTGTTACTGCAGAATCCAACTAGAGCGAGAAGCAGCAAACTGTTGGAAAATATAATTCATCTATATGGAAAAAAAGGAAGTAACATTGAAATTTCTTCAGAAAAAAATAATGATAATAATTATAATCTCTCTCTCTCTTCCATCCCTGCTTTATCATTTTCCAGAAAGAATAACATATAAATGGGCTTTTTTTTTTCCTGGTCAGTAGAGAATTTGCAGAACTACTTAAATGTCAAATAACATTAGGAAAGAAACACTTTGAGAAGTTTGGGGTAAAAACCAAGAATGGACTAAGGAAATTATAGCACTGGTATCATGGCCTGAAATGCTTTTTGATATTTAATTCGTATGTAAAAAAAAAAAAGATATAGAAATCAAACAGTAAAAAAGGGAAGAATACTTATGCATAAAAGTCATTCTCTTATATATCCTTTAAGATAAAATGTGAGATGCAGTCCACATTTAAGTTGAACAGCATGCTCTGTATTTCCGATTAGTGATTTTTTCATCATGACCTGCTTTGCCAAGAAGCTTAAATAAGTGCATTTTAGATATATCTCCTGCATGTAGTATTTAGTCATCAATACACTGTCTATTTTACCTTAATGTAATGAACACTCTATTGCTTGTCTTTTTATGGCACAGCCTGAAACCTAAAAATCTTTGTGGCTTGCAATAACATTAATTGTCTTGCTCAAGAGTCTGCTGGTCACTTGCAGCTGTCCTGGTCACATATTCCCAGACTGTCCTGGGACCAGTAACTACATCGGCTGAACACAGGTGTTTGAGACCCAAACCACTCCGAGTTTAAACTGTACTTTTAAAGCTTCCATTAAAAAACAAATCTGCTAACAGTGTATAAGCAACAGCCCAATGTCAGTGAACTAGGGAAATTCATTCTACCATTCCAGTGTAATGCAATGTTAGAAGAGAAGATAAACTGAGAACACTGATCCAATCTACCAACAACATTATCTGCACAAGTTATCCTGGAGTTTTCTTTGCTGCAGCTGTAAACCTACTTCCATTAGAATCACATTTATCAAGCCATGTGTGGCACAGTCTCTGATCCTCAATTATGTATTGTTATTTAATCAGTGATATGTCATTGTTCAGTATGCCTTTGCTAAAAAGTCGTCAGAGTTATAAAGTATGTTTATCAAAGGCATTGACTCAGTGTATATCATTTTAATTCTGCACTGTTTTCCTCTATAGACGATACCTAAAAGTCCTTGTTCATTGCCTACAATCCTCATCAATCTTTTCCTTCAAACATTTTAAATTCAATGTTCTTACTTCTTATCTACTATTCAATAATTCCCCAACATCTTTACCCACTGAAATCTGACTTTTCCTTCCCCCCACCCATGCTATCCCACCACCGTGACTTTATTTTCATTAAGGTCACTGGAGATTTTCAGTTGTCAACTCTGTTGTATAGTTCTGAGCTGTTATTTCATAAGATGTCGAAGGTTTAAGAAATCATTCTCTTTTTTGAAATGTTATACTTTCTTGTTTCCAGAATGCCATATTCTACGGGTTCTCATTGGATTTCAGCAGCCATTTATTCTGCTATATTTATAGAGCCTCCATTTCTAGCCATCCTTCTCAATGCAAGAATTCTTCAGAGTCCAGTTTAGTCCACTAGTTTTATAATGTTACATTCATCATTGGGTAATTATATCTGCTGGCATCTTTTCTTTGTTATCTTCTCTCAAATATATCTCTCTAGCCTAGTATGATTCCTTGGGTTTTAGTTACATGCAATCATCCTATGGGCACTGCCAACTGCATTCAATCTCAGTACTTTCCAAATTTCATCTGCTATAAATTAAGCTTAGTTATCTTTCTAAATAAAGTTCTAATTTTCCTTATGTTTTTTTTTCTTTTTTCTTGATGGGTGTGAGCACCATTTATCCAGTTTCACTCTGAACCTTTGATGGTGACTATTTATTCTTTTTGGTCTTCAATTCTCCACATCACATTAATTACAAATTCTTAAGGATTCTGTTTCCCAAATATTTTTCACATCCTTTTCTCTCTTCCATAACTACTGCCCCACTAGTAATAACTACCATTTATCACTTAAATGAACCAATCCCTATGTTAGCATTTTACTTTCAATATCATGTTTATCCTCTGAAGCAAATATTAATCTCGCTACATTACAGTTGAGAAGACAGTCTCAGAGACTTTACAGATGAAAAAAATTAGGCTCCAAGAAATTAAGTAACTTGCTTAGTGGCTGTGATTCATAAATTTGTCTAAATTCAAAGTCGAAACATACTTTTAGTTTGCAGTCCATACCATCATTCTGGGCAAATAATTTGCTTTTTTTTTTATTTGAATAATGTATTCTATCCCCCAATTCTATTAATTCTATGCAATTTGATAGAAAACATTCAACCAAAACTTGTTGATTGCTATATTACAAGAACTCTGCCAGATAGTAGAAGCAGAAATATGAATGGATTTAGTTCCTGCCCTCTTTAGCCCAAAAAAGAAAGTTGAATGTTAAGAATTTATGTATTAAATAAGATATACAATATTGATCATTTTAGAAATTTGATGAGAAAATAATTTGTATACTTAGCCAACTAAGAATATTATGTTTGAGGATATATGTGCAAATCATCCAGATGATTCAGGCCAGGAAACATATTTACCTGAAATAGCTAGGTAATAAATAATGCTATTTTTTACTTCTTTTATCAGGACACTTTATACTTGTTGATTCCAACTTAGTTAATATGCCCCATTTGTGAATGATTATACATTTTTAAAAATCCTATAAATGTTCTGAACTGAAGTCAGATGTTTAAGGATGAGGAAGCTAGTGAATTTCACTAGCTTATCATTTTCTAAATAACACCACTGATCAATGCACTGTAAGGGAATTCACATATTAAACACATCCGCTCTCTCCCACCTTCCAAGACATGACTGTATGAGCTCTAATTTTAAGTAGTAATCAGCTATAATGTATTACTTGTTCCTAAATGTCAGTATTGGTGATTTAATGATTAATTATCTGACTGCTATGTAGAGCTTAAAATAATCCAAATGCATGAAGTAAATTAGTTGATCGGGAAGAAGGTCTGTCATGCAAATTCATGCAATACAGAACCTCACTGTCAGACTTATTGCTGACAATCTAAGTGGGTCACCAGAGTGGCTGGCCCCTGTTAATTTATTTTCTCAGACATACTATACATATTCATGATATCCTGCTGTTTGTCTGTCACCTCAAAGCAGCCCTCTCTTTCCTTAGAATCACAATTAACAGAAAATATGCACATTTAGCCAAAGAATAAGAGTAGACTATAAGAATTATTGGTTTGATTTTATTTTTCAGGCTTTTACTACAGATTGGAAACAGCAATTATTTGTCATATGGTATCTTTGAAATGTTAGTTCGTGGGCAGTCATATACAAGAAAATTTTTCTTAGGAAAAAGCATTTGTGAAAGGAAAAATATTTATTCATTCATTTTTGAGCCTCATGGCTTGCTAAACTGCTAAGTATTCTATTCCAATCAACAGTGAATAAATGCAGATTATGCCAGATAAATAAATATAAATAAGTGCATATGCACAATGCAGCATATATGGGTCCCTGTCTTATCCATCCAGTGTGATTAATGCTGACGGGATCAGGACAAAGCTGCAACAGTTATAACAGCACCAGGGCAAGGGGCTCTGTCCAACAGTATTTTGTTCACTTGGGCATTTTCTCTGTCCAGGAATACAATGTGTTTCATTAGCAAAGAGATAGAAGATGGCATAACTACTTCAGCCAACAAAGTTGCATCTTGCTCAGGTTACACTATATGTGTGCCTCTTGAATATACCATGCGACAAATAATAGCTGTTTACAATCTGTAGTCAAAGCCTGAAAAATAAAATCAGACCAATAACTCTTCTAGTCTATGTTATTCTTTGGCTAAATACACCTATTTTCTGTTAATTGTGATCTGTAAAAAATATGATTTTCTGTTCATTGTGATGATTGTAATGGACAGATACAGAAATAATAGAGGAATTTTGAATAACAGCCACTATTTGCAAAGATTGGGTCTATCAAACATGCATGCTATTTGCAAGAATGAGCTATTTCCTGAACTTTTTGCTTAAGTTTACAATGCTTTCTTCTTATGTATAAATCTGTGAAACAATATTTCCTTCTCTAAGGAAAAGTAGGTTACACAGAGCAATTCATCAATTATCTTTGAGTAAAGAAGTAAGATAAGGGATAAGAACATAGGTTTATTATCCAGCTCCTGAAAAGACATGGAAAATTAAATGGTGAAAGATATACTGCAAGTTTTCCCCAAACTTTCATGTATTCTCTTTTGATATGTACAAAGCAAAGGATTAGCTCCATTGGCAATATTTATGTCAGGGCTATGCTGATTAATTTAATATTCTGATTGGATGAGCAGCAGAGCTTTAACGGCTGTTAACTTTTTGGCAAGTAGCTCTTGAGAGGGTGATAATGAGATTAACATTCAGAGGACCTGATCTGCTTTTTCACTGTATTTAATTACTACTTTGACACCAAATCATTCTCACCGAGAGTTTTCCAGATAAGATGCTAATAATCCACCTTTGTGGTGCTATGTGAGGTTTGCTTTGGAAAACCTGCGGAAAATGTGGTCTTCATAAACTGTCCTCCCCAACCACAGGGGGACGCATAGGATAAATGCCAACTTAGCAGCAAGTATTTGGAAAGAATTGAGCTTCCTACGTTCAGTTCTCGGTGATACGTGAACACTAGTGCCAAATCCTTAACTATGCTGTTGTTATTCACAAAGCATTTTTACAGTCTTCATTTCATTTGAGTTTTCCTCAAAACCCTTTGAATTAATTCTTACCATGCCTTTTTTATAGATGAATAAGCTGAAATTGAACTTGCAGATAGACAATTACCTGTGCTCCCAGGCTTTGTTTTGGGGGAGGGTCTGGGCTTAAATTAGAGCCACTCTACCTCACAGCATAAAGTTCATTTGGCAATAAAGAAAGTACATGATTTTAGAAATCTAAAGTCATTTTATTCATTTATTATCTTTCCAGTTGTCAAGATTTAAAAATAGGTGCTCTTATTTTCTTATAGAAATTAGGAAATAAAGGGAAAAATTTCTCTTCAATGTGAAGAATTATGCGGTTAAACATGTATAAGATGAATTTTTTAAAAAATAATTTGAGAAAACTTCTATTAAAAATAAATTAAGGTAAGTGGACTAAGTCAACCCTGGTCCTGCCTTTGCCACCAGTGGGCTGGGATGCCTTGAATACAGTACCTCTGTCGCTTTGGGGTCTTATCAGTATAATTTAAGAGCCAAACAAGGTATTCCTTAAGGCACTTTTCAAAGTTAACATTTTATGATTCCACATATATGCAAGTGTGTGTGTATTTATAAATTACAACTCTATACAAGTAGGCAAGTTATAATTAATAATTCAGAGAGGGCCTACTTAATTATTCTTCAGCTCTTCAAATTTCTTCACACTATCTTGACAGTGGGATGCCTTTTATTTTTTGGTTAACAAAATATTTGAATGGCAGTGTGGGTTCCAATGAATTGGGCTACATAGTATGTAGTGGAATGTGAACAAAAACAAATCATCACTCCTCTGAATTCAACTATTTTATTGATTGATCCACCCATCCATCCATCCATTCATCCATCCATCTATCCATCCATCCTCCATCCAACATTATTTGTTGATCCTATTATGTACCAGGTAAATAGGGCTACATATAGTGGAATGTGGACAAAAACCTACCATCACTCCTCTAAATTCAACTATTTTATTCATTGATCCACCCATCAATCCACCATCTATCCATCCATCCATCCTCACCCAACATTATTTATTGATCCTATTACATACCAGTTAATGGAAGCAAAAAATTTTAAAAGTGTAGTCCTTTCCTTCATGAAACAGAAATTCTATATGTGTAGCCTATTGGTAATTGTTGCTTTTCTTTATAAAAGATAGTATTACCAGACATGAAAAAGTATTTGCACAAATATTGAGAGGTTATTGATCATTCACTAATTCTTTATTTGGCAGAGGAAGTATATAAGATCTCTTGCCTCAAGAATGAAGGCTGATCTTTAATGTGATAAGAACAAGAAAAAATTACCTTTCTGAGAGTTTAATTGAAACATCAAGTAAATATGGCAAAATTGGGTTATTTCATTGCCTATGTTCTTTTTCATATTGAAAATTATTTTATATGTTGAAGTTGGATAGGTATAGAGAGGAAAGGTAGCTTGAAATCATTTCACAGTCATGAATAATTTCAGAATGTATTTAATCAGTGCCTTCTTCTGTTCACATTCCTGTTTAGTCACAAAACTGCTACCAATTTCACGGTTTACAGTATGAAAGTTGCTTCAGAAGATGACATCTATTGTTGGCTAATGATGTCATTGGTAAGTGCCATGTAATAGCATGACAGTTAGGTACCTGTTGAGGTAGAATATGCAAACATTGCTTCCCTGTTTGATGGCCTCTTTAGAATATTCCTTATGCAGACTGGCTATTCTCTACCTAGTGAGCAGAGTGCTGTAGCAGTCTCTGACTGGTTTTTGCCAGTAGGATCTGATGGTCAGTGAGGCTTACCTGACCAGTTATTATTACCTTAGGTAATTACCAAATAGAATTCTCAGGTTGGCATTTCAGAAACAGAGCAATTATCAAAGAATAATTAAATCACAGCATGAATGAACTAAATTCACATTTCACTGAACAGTTTACTTTGGGCATTTTAACTAATTACTGGTCTCTTTAGAGACACAGGTGTCCAAATCACACATTTGTCAGTCCTGCTCCTGATCTATTGCTTCACGGCCCACTTTATTCTTTTACACACACACATACGGGCGCGTGCGCGCACACACACACACACACACACAGCATTTCTATAAATATCAATGCCAAAATAGCTGACTAAAATATTTCTGCTATTACTCCCAGATTTCATTCACTTAATTTCTCTTTCATTTGTTTGTAATTCATGCATTTGTTCCACGTACCGTGCATTCATTTCTCCTGGGGCTCTCTTCCTTCTTGTGATGGACTTGGAATTTCCTCTTAATCTGAGTAATCCTTTAAGAGGCCTTATCCAAGTCTCAAGATCAAAGATCTCACTGGCCATGTCCTCTTTATATTATCTCAGCCATCATCGTGCTGCACTGGCTGCCACTGCACCCTAGACTGACTGGCGCAGCTCCTCCGATAGTGTGCTCTGACTCTGATTGGCTGGACGGCTATTTATCCTCTTCTATAATATAGACAAGAAAGCATACCATAGGTCAGAGTGCTGCTAGGACCAATGTGCCCCAGGAAAAGTGGATGTGGGAATAGGAGGAGTCTCCTTCTATGATTAAGCTTATTTCCCTACTTAAAAATCTCCCTCCATGTTGTTCTAGCTGAAAGTAAGCCACAACACAAAACTATGTTTTTGACTCTTCATTGCTCCTAGAAGGGCAAAATGAAACATCTCAACATTACTAACCTTTCATGGAGTATCTTTTGCTCAAGCGAAAGAAAAATGTGATCTTGCAATAATGCATTATTATTCATAATGTATTAGAAATAATACCCACAGGAGTGAAAATGCCTTCAAGATTTCCAGCTAGCTGATTAAAAACCTAGTACAATTTTATAGAGAATTTTAGAATGGCTTTTCCCCGTACAACACTTATCATGATTTGAATGAATGCAGAATAAGTATCCTTTCAGATTTGAGATGCCATTGAGTTTCTAGGACAGCATTATTCCAGAGATTTGATGAAATAATGAGTGGGAAGTCTCTATTTCCATGTCTACATGTAGTAACTACTATAGATGGAGGTAACAGGAGCAATGAGGGCGGCAGTGGCAGTTGCGGTAATGGTAGTACAAGTTGTAAAAGTGAATTGACTGGGAAAATAGCCAGTTTGGTTCTAAAACACCAAAAAGTCCCAACATAATAGAAACAGACATATGAGATAGCAATATGTGGCACGCAAGCACATTCCATCCATTTAGTAGCTAGATCGATGGAGGTGATAGCCCTCCCTTACTTTGCAGTGTCCATGCTACACCTGGAGGGTTGCACTCCTTCCTGGAGGGCAAGCTGTGAAATATAGAGGAAGTGGTGTATGATCAGAAGAGAATTTATATGCTATAAGAAGAACCCCCAAGGCACCTGAGAATTTTACCCTGGATAATAGAGGATCCGGGGATTCATAAGAGCCATGTCTTCAAATTTGTTAAGGCGTCACATGATAGCAGGGTTGGACATGCTCTCTTGGGCCATGGGGCTTAATGCCAGGACCAGTAGGAGAAGGAGACATATCTTCGTCCAGTTAAATGAATTTCCCAAAAGTCAAGAGTGTCCCACATGAGGATTAGGCAATCTCAGGAGGAACTGCATTCCCTGTCACTTAAAGATGTTCAAAATGAGCCAATTTATGCATGATAAGGAGGAGTAAGGTATGCTTAAGCATCATGTGTGTCTCTCTGTGTGTGTGTATGCATGTGTGTCTATGTATGGATTATCCTGAAAATGAGGATTGGAACAAATGACTTCTTAGGGCCATGAAACTCTAGGATACTAAAATTATTTTGGGGGGATCAGGATTATTACCCCAATTTCTGTTTTTTTTTTTCTACTTCTGGTCAATTAAACCCAATGCATTTATGGATTTTTTTTCTTTCACTCAACCAATGAGTATAGATTAGTGGAAGTAGAAAAGCCTGGGATTAAGATGTAGATTTAAAACTAAGCCCTGCCACTTAGTAACAGTGTGACCTTGGGCAACTCCAAAATTATTTTAGGTCATAATTTTCTGTATTTATAAAATGAATTTCACAGCAATCCAAATCTAAAATTCTTTCCTTGTCTAAAACGTTATGACTGAATGAGCTACTCATAAATCATGCCATACGTTTTACACATTTATTAGTTTTGACCAATGAAAAAACACTGAGGAAAAATACCTGCGCTTAGGAGCATAATTAAATCTTCACATCTGAAGGACTGTCATATTTAGGCACTGCAGCCTATTGCATTCCCCAGACAACTTTATTCTCCAAGCAGCATTTAGTGGCAGAACCAGGGTGATGCGCTAAGAAAGATAGAACACTTTTGCTTACGTAAAACAAGGATTTTATTATCATTCAATGGTACACATAAGAACTGCACATTTCTATTTGATTTGTAATATTTGTTCGCATTAAAATGTCCTGTGTTACAGATTTATATTTCTAAAAATGTTCTCTAGGCACAGCCTCGTCATTACACATCTGCCTGCCAAGCAACACTATTATTTCTTCCCCTCTGACTCCACTTCAATCCAAGTTCCAAGGCTTCATGGGTATTAAATTGCGAAGAGTTGAATTTTGCTATCAGACAATCGGAGCTAATTGTCTGAGACGATTTACATCCATCAGTGCAATGTTTTATGGCTTTTCAGACTCAGTATAAAATGAATAAATAACATAGTTTGAGTCATTACTCTGTTTTATTACTTGCGATGTGCTGGGTAATCTGAAAATAATTTGGGCACTATAGCTCCGTCAAAGAGTGGACATCTGTCAAGTTACAGGTTCTGATGATATTTTCCAATCTGTCCACTCATATCCATTACAATTCTACCCTAAAACCAAAGAACCAAGGAACTGAGGTTTGTGTTTTTTTTAAGTAAAGAATTGCGTAGAAGATGCAATAGTCATTTTCATTCAGTCGACTCAGTAGATTACCCTTTGGGAATGTGAACTTTATTTTCCTCCGTCTCTAAACCCCACCCTACCCAGCACACACACTCCATTCTTTTGTTGAGATAATAGATTCAAAAGAAGCAAATTTCTTCTTGCAATTTTGCTGCTTTGATTTTAGCAAGGTTCAGGGAGTTAACTCATCAAGCCAGAAGAGGAGGTTGTCCAGTAGGTCTCTGTCACCTCATATGTCTGATTTAGTAGATGATGCACCAGCTCTGACTTTGGCAAGTGTATTTTAAAATACTTAAAAAAAAATATCTCCACAGTGATTGTTTCACTCTTTTTTAGGGAAGTGTTTCATAGTTCGATAGCTTTTACTGTCTGGAAATTTTCCCCTGATTCAGTTTCCATTTTTATTTACTTTATAAAAACTGTTTAACTTTTTTTTTTTGTTTTAACTTTATATTTTTACTTTATTTTTTTAACTTTATATTTTTTGGCCCAATGTTACATATAGTGCTAGCAGGCAAATGTTTGTGCCTTTTATTAAAGCAAAAATAAAATTTATAGTGATAATTACTTAGTACATGTATATGGAGTTGTGGAAGTTCGTGGGAGAGCACAACGGACTTTGAGTACATTTAGGAAGTGTTCACAGAATTTTTTATGGGTAGGCACTTGAAGGACGGATAAAAGTTTGCCAGTAAGATAAAGAGAGAAATGACTTCCATTCAGGTGGACCAGTGTGTGCCAAGCTCAAGCCAGATTTTCATTCACCTGCTTTTTAGCTTGTTTACTTTTCTCCTTTGTCTTTGTTCCTTTCCTTTGCTAATTCTTTCTTCTAGTCCTGTCATCAATGATTGAAAGTGTTTCATTTTTGTTTATTTGTTTTTTGCTTGTTTTATTTTACATGGACAGGTACCAGGACTCGAACCCAGGTCTCCGACATGGCAGGTGAGAACTCTGCCAGTGAGCCATGGTGACCCAACCTGAAAGTGTTTCAGACTTCAGAAATAGGTTCTCTCTCTTTCTCTCTCTCCCTCTCCCTCTCCCTCTCCCTCTCCCTCTCTCTCTTTCTCTCTCTCTCATGCACACATGAGCACATCCTGCCCTAGGTGATCACATCTATGGACAAGGCTTTGAATATGATTAAGTTGTTATGATGCCCAGTTTATATCTCAGCTCAGACCCATCTTATGGTGTTCAAGATGCCATAACCAGCTGCCTGAGTAGATTCTCCACTTGAATTTCTCATAGGCTTCCCTGGTTTGATGATAAAGCTCTTGACTTTCTGGTCTCCAGCCCTCTGCCTTTCCTGCCCCACATGAGCCCATTCTTCTGGCAAAAAATTTTAGTACATAAATGTGTTAGTTAGGGTTCTCTGGAGAAACAGAATCAACAGGAAATGTTCATGAATATAAAATTTATAAATGTGTCTCATGTGACTGTGGGAACGTAGAGTCCAAAATCTGTAGGGCAGGCTGTGAAACTGATGATTCCGATGGAGGGTCTGGACGAACTCCACAGGAGAGGCTCACCGGCCGAAGCAGGAAGAGAGCCTGTCTCTTCTGAATCTTCCTTAAAGGGCTTCCAGTGATTAGATGAAGCCTCACTCATTGCAGAAGACACTCTCCTTGGCTGATTACAAATGGAATCAGCAGTGGATATAGCTGAGTGAGCATGATTTAATTCTATGAAATGTCCTCATAGAAAAAAAACAGAGAGCACTTGCCCAAGTAGACAAACAGGTATCACCTCTGGCCAAGTTGACACATGAACTTGATCATGATAATAAATATAAATCTAGTCATACCACCATCCTAATGCTTATAATTTGAATGGATTTAATTTCCATTCAAAGCTAAGATTACTTCTTAAAATCTTAGCGGTGTCTAATCCAATTCCTGCTTACCTCTTGAATTCCATCTCTTGACTCTCCCTCCTTTCCCCCCACTGCAGTCACCCAGCCTCTGTTTGTCTTAGAATGACCAACTTCCAGTCCTCATGCTTCTCACATCTGCTTTCTCTGCCCCAAATTGTCTGTCACTACATGCATTGATAGCTCCTTCTCTTCCTTTTACAGGGAATTTTTTCCTGGTCTCTCCAGATAAGCCTAGAGCTCCATGTAGTGTTTTATGCACTTAAAAAAGTATAATTTAACTTTAATAAGTCTGTTTAATATGTAGGAGTATATGGTTCACAAGGGCAGGTGATATATCTGTGTCATCCACTACTAAATTGATAAATGAATAGAATGAAGAAGCAAGAAAGAAGGAAGGAAGGAAGAAAGGAAGGAAAGAAGAAAGGAAGGAAGGAAGGCAAAATGATACAAGGAAAGCAAACAAAAAATATTATCACAACATCTTATATAAATTGTGAGAAGGCCAAGAAATCAAGAGATGACTAATTGGAATCATTGGGTCAAGAGATGACTAATTAGAGAGCAGTCATAAATGAAAACAAATGCAAGAAACAGGTCCCATGGAATTAAAAAAAAACCTCGAATAGAAGATAGGAGGCTTAGCTCCAATCATTATATAGCCTAAATGTGTCTGAAAATATTGCTTAAGCTTTTGTGGTCTAGCTTGTACAACATTAAATGAGTAGTTTGGGTTAAAATATTTGGAGTCTATAAAACTCAGATTCTAATAGTCTGAGAAGAAGTGGCATGGCCAAGAAGGGTCAGAAAGAATAGAAGAAGCATGCATGGTTGAAGAGAAGAGAAGAAATGAAAGAAACAGAAGAAGCAAAAAATAGGAAAGGAAGAATTCTGGCACTTACAGAGGAGCTTACACAGATGACGCTAACAAGGCCTGATTACAAAAATACTCTGTGGGAAACCAAGAGTAGCTTCATTAGTCTTCTTGGTAGTAGTGGAAAATAACTTGAGATATTGCATATCTCCATGTGAAAAATAAAAAGTAGAAAAAATAGAAAAGTGTGAAGAGACTAATGGTGATTGGAACTGAAATTAGACATTGGTTTGATTCTAGCTTGTATACATTATATACAATTTGGACAACTTGATCACTCTGAGCTCCAGGACCCTTACCTATTAAACAGGGATAATACTCATTATCATTTCATGAAAATTAAACAGCATAATGTAAATAAAATCAGCAAGGACCATTTATGCTCAGAAATGCCAGCTGAATGAAGGAAGACAGAGTCTAAGTGGGAGCACTCTGGAGACAGGGCTGGTACCCTTACTGCTATTTCAGAGTGATGGAACTGGATGGTGAAGGTGACAATCAGATTGTCAGAGAATAAGGACCATTATGCTAGATACCATAAGTAAAAAAATTCATATGATACAGTAAATAATTGAATATCCTTTGAAGGACTGGAAGAAATTTCAAAAACAACTTCTGAGTTTTAAGCACAAATCATTGAGAAAATTATAGTGACATTTGTACCCGAGATGGGTAGATTTAGGAGTTAGTACTATGTGCAATGCTGATATGCACTAGTTTAGATAACTAAAAGTTATTAATGGTGCTCTAGTCAAGAACAGTCAATAACCAAATAATAAGCCTATAGTTACTGGATACTCCTTTAGTCTAGGTTCTCTTGATAGCAGAGAGAAAAGGGGTTTGCAGACTGGTAGTTTATTTAGATTACTGTTTTAGGGAATAGAAGTGGGGGAGTGAAATATGGAAAAAAGGAAAAAACAGCCCAAGGGTAGCTTATCAAATTAGTCAATTTCATAAACAAATGAGATTCAATTCTGAGGGATATTCTGATAAAACTAAAGAAATAAATCTCAAAACTACTCAAGAACAAAAAGGTGGAAACATTAATCTAACATCTTTTATTACCCTTGGTTAAAAGGTGGCTTAAGGCATGAACTCCCTGGCATTTACAGATTGCATGTGTGTCATTAGCAAGCAAGCTCTGGTTGGTTTCTTCCACCAAGGCATCAGAAACTCTGAGGTAGGAAGAGAAGAATGATCATTCAGCAAACATGCTAACAGCTTCTATTCAAGTAGGTTATTTGAGAAGTGATACCAGGGAACAAAGAGTAAGAAGTGATACCAGGGAACTCACCTCCTTGGTGAGTGAATCAAGGAGGAAAGGACAGGCAATATAAGGAGGTATATAGTTTGCTGTTACTGTGGGTAAATAGGGCTTAACCTTGAGAAAACTTCTGAGAAGCTTAATGAAATATCTCAGAAGTGTCCATATAAGTTTTAAAAAAAAGAGTACTATATAATGCTCCTATTCCTTTTGGTTAAGTATGACCCAAGGACCTTAATTTCCTTCCTTTGCTGAGCTGCAGATTATGCTAGAGTTTCAGAAAAAACCCAAGGAAGACAGTTCTTATCATGGATGGTGTGTCAGAGATGTGGCACTTTCTGCTCACGTCCCTCACAAATGTCCTTAGACACTGCAGCTAAAACCTAATTAATAGGAACAATAAGAGGGAGAGCCAACAGGATTGAAGAGGGGTATAAGATGTGTCTGAAACAAATACAATCTCAGAGGCTTTATGCCTTTCACATGGTTGCTTATTTAGGATTATGTTTTTCTGCAGATGATAGAGATGTAAAATAATAGTAACGTTAACGAGATAGAAGTCTAGACACATTCAGTCAAGGGTTTCCCTCGGGACCATTTTCCAGGAGGTTCTCAGAAACTCAGACCTCTTTCAGCTTTCATTTCCACCATCCTTGGTTATGGTCTTCAACTTCATGATCAACCATCAAGTTTACCATTTGTGTTCCAAGCAATGTGATGGGAAAGGGGAGAATAAGAGTAAAGGGCAGAGATTGATAGAGGAAGCTGGTGAAGTTATGCCTTCAATGTCCTTTACAGTTATGCCATCTTGATAATCAGCTCCTGCTCCTGATTTTTCCGACAACGTCTGCCCTGCAGCTGCAGGAGTTGGCGGGCTTTAAACACTTCCATAGAGGCTCTCTGGCAGCTGCCTCTTAAAAAAAGTTCTCAGAAGCTGAAATTCAAAACTTTTACTTATATCCAACTGACAAGAACTTAGTCTCACTGCCACACTTTGTTTCATGAGAGACTGAGAAATGTCTTTATTTTGGATACCATGTAATCAGCTAAAGTTCTTTTACTAGAGTAGAAGCAATCCATTCTGCTTACATGGATACTCATTTAATTCTACAAACAGTATGAAGAAATTGCCATTGTAATCTCTTTCCTGGCTTGTTTTGACTGCTAGAATTCTCTTTATTGCTTTTCGTTCTTCATTGTTTTGCAAATTATAAATTTTCTTTTAATTTTTAACGTTTCTTTCATATTTTTCTATGAATCTCTGAAGATAGTTGATGAACTTTTCCTCTCCCTTAACAAGATGAGGTCTTTGGAACTCTATAAAATCCCTCTGCAGTCACAAAAGACATGATTACATTGTTGTTTTTTTTTTAATTTTCAATTCAGAATTTTTAATGTAAATTACAAGTTACATAGAGTGCACAAATAAAGATGTGAATTACAATGATTATCACAAAGTGAACTTTGGTGTAACCAATGACTAGTTTAAATAATAAAACATTGCCAGCAGCCCAGAAATCCCTCTCATTCCCCTCTAACTCATTATCATTACCCCCTTCCTGCCAAGTAAGCATTAGCCTTACTTTTAGGGTAATTATGTTCTTTTCTTTAAAGCCTTACCAGTTAAGTGTGCATCTATTGATACAGCAGTGCTCTGTAAACTCTGTTTATCCACCATCCATCATCTACCTATCTAGATATATTAAATCATACAATAATGATTCTTTTGTGTATGGTTTCTTTTGCTCAACAATATATTTGTAAAATTCATCCATGTTGCTGCATGTAACTACAGTTTTTTTTCATTTCATTGTTGTCTGATATTCTGTTATTCCATGTATGACTATAACTCGATTTATTTGTTCATTCTACTGTGGACAGACATTTGGATTTTTATCATTTCTGTGATTAAAAAATCCTGCTATTTTATACCTGTCCCTTGGTGTGGATATGCACGCATATATGCTGAATCAATGGCTATTTAGAGTATTGCTGAGCCCCAGGGTGTGTCATATTCAACTTTAGTAGATAATGTCAAACTATTTTCAAGATTATGATGCCAATTCACATACTCCTATAAATGGGATTCTCTACCACTCCTGAGAAAGTAAATACCTGCCTTGCCATTCATCAGACCGTGGCTTCTCACATCCTCCCTATAACACCTGGCTATTGTCAGTTCACTTAATTTTAGTTGTTCTGGTTGGTGTGTAGTGGTGACTCATTTGTGGTTTAAATTGGCATTTTCCTGAACACTGTAGAAAACTTTTACTATATGTTGGATATTTGGATCTTCTCGTTTGTGATGCATTTGTTCAAGTCTATTTCAAATTTTTTTTCTTCAATACAATACCCATTCATAGTTTAAAAAGAAATCCCTCTCAGAAAATGAGATATAGATAAGAAACTTACTGAACTTTATAAAGAACATTTATAAAAACCCACCAGGTGAGAAATTAGATACTTCCTCCTAACATTAGAAACAATATAAAGACTTTCCCTCTCACCTTTCCTATTCAACTTCATACTGGAATCCATGCTAATGCAATTAGATAAGCAAAGACATAAAAGGTATGCAGATTGGGGAGCAATAAGTTAAATGGCCTTTGTTCGTGGATTTCAGGATTACCTATGTGAAAAATCTCAAAGAATGAACCAAAAACAAACAAACAAATGAAAACTCTTGAAACTCGTAAGCAATTAAAGCAGTGTTGCAGGATACATGCATAGTAAGCAAAGTCAACTGATTTCCTACATCAAAGTAACGAATGATTGAAATTTGAAATTCAGAACACTGCATCATTGACTTTAGAACCCCCTAAAATGAAATACTTGAGTGGAAATCAAACAAAATATGTACAGTATTTATATAAGAAGACCATAAAGCTCTGCGGAAAGAAATAAAATATTTAAATAATGAAGAATTCCATCATCATAGATGGAACGCTTGATAGCAGATAGCAGCAAATTCTTATAAATTTGATCTATAGATTTACTATAATCTTCTCCAAAATCCCTATAAGTCATTTTTGACTGTAACAAACTAATTCTAAAGTTTATGTAAAAAGGGAAAAGACACAGAACAGGCAATACAATACTGATGAAGAAGAACAGAGTTGGATTACTGACAAAATCCAACTTCAGGAGTTACCATAAAACCACAATATCCAAGATGGTGTAGTATGGATAAATAGATCAGTGTGACAGAACGCTGATCCCAGAAATATTGGCAAATATAGTCAAGTGACCTTTGATAAAGAAGCAAATGCTATAAAAAGACAAATCAATACATTCATCTATGTATACATGTATGTATAGGTGTATACATTTTAAAGAATATAGAGTCATTTTGTAACTTGTACACAATAGGATGTAATGCTCTTTCCTTAGAAGAATGTATTAGAGGTTTCAGCAGAGTTCTTTTTTTTTATACCTCAGATGCAGTTTCATTCAGTGTTTTAACATGATTACTTTACAGTTAGGTATTATTGTGCTGTCCATTTTTGAGTTTTTGTATCTAGTCCTGTTGCACAGTCTGTATCCCTTCAGCTCCAATTACCCGTTATCTTATCCTGTTTCTAAGTCCTGTTTTTTCTTAACTTTTTCTTTATCTCTGTTCTGTTTCATCATTTACAATGAACTCATGTGTTAATTAGGGTATTTTCAATTGCATGTAACAGAATAAAATAACTGTAAAACTATCTAGAGGTAGGACAGGTGCAGAAATGATTAACTCACTGACTCCACAATTTCAAAATGGTTCATGTTTTCCCAACATTCTTTCATTCTCAGCTTGTTGCCTTTCTTCCTTGTGTGGTCCCCTCTGGGTTATCATGGATCTAAAACAATCACCCCCTCTCTAGACTTCACTTCTTTATGCAAAGTTGTCTAAAAGCAGGAAAATAGGAAATGAGAATGGAGCTTTCCAGTATCTATTGTGGGAAGCAGAATATGATAGCAAGGAAATGAGATAAGAGGTTGTGAAGATTGCTGGGTAGGCAACCAAAAAATGTCTTCCAGAGCCCATTCCTCTTTTACTTGAAAGAAATAAAGTGCTTTTGGAAACAAGAAAAATATAGAATACATGATGATATGTGCAATAAGAGTACAAATAAAAGCCACCATAAGAATATGACCTGCAGTTTGAGTTTTTACTTTATAAAACTTCCAAAAATGTTTATGGGCATTCACCAACCAGGAGAAACTATAAAGTTCCCTTCTACTATTCCTCAAAATTTTGTTCTATTTTGGGATGAGAAGACCAGATGGGCCCAGAACAATTTTCTCAGAGCCATACATAGCCACTGACATGCTGGAGATACAATCAAATCCAAATGCATCTTTCAGAGACATGAACAACTGTGAAGCAATTGTTTTTCTGCTTTGTAGTTCTCCACTCGTTTATTGACTTATTAGCACATGTAGAGCAGAAAAAGATTGGTAAGGGAAATAGTCTTCATCTCTGTGACAGTAGAAATTTATCTGTTGTCCAGTAGCAGCAGCCAGTAGAGTGGTTAATGAACCTCAATGATAAGCAATGCTGAAATATAAATAACTACTATTTTAAATGATTACACCGGCAGACACAATATTCTTTGTGTTCACTATAATCATAGTGCACCATTAATGGTATGTTGTAATTTCCCTTTAGCATTATGTGGAATTATGTTTGCTCATTTGCACAAAGATAAAGACATGACAAAGAGGACCTTTATCTGTGAAGTAAGGCTATCGATTTTATTCAGTGCAGGGTAGGGAAAAATTGGAGAAGTATTTGATTAAACACTACCCTAAGTCAGCGCACACATCCTTTTGCTTTACTACACTGCTTGAATAATCCACATGGCTAACCCCACTAGATTAAGGCATACACAGTGCCTGTATGCAAATTCTAATGCAGAGGAAAGAGCAATAATCTGGAAGCAACTGGAGAGACCAATTTTGCCACTTCTCTGTGTCAATCATTTTGTAACTCTGTAGGCTTTTGCACAGTTCACTTTTGGCCTTTGTAAATGATGTTCTGCTTGCTGCTTAATTCACTCAACCTGCCTCTGAGGAGTCAGGGACCAGGGATACTAAGGCTCCATAGGTGCAGAGTCCACTGAAGTGTGCCATAACCAGAGCTCAGATGGCTCCTGTGGCCACAAATGCACCGTGGCTTTCTATGTTTTGTGATACAGAATGTAAGAGGACTACTCAGCAGACTTAGTGGAGCACCAAGATATGATAGAATTTAGCCAGATGATTCTTTCAATGTACACTTACAGCTCTTGCTTTTCCACAGTAATACACTCAGATTAACTGCAGCAGAATGGGTTCCAGTAACGTCCATGATGCTGCATCTGCTAGTCTCACCTGTCTCAGCCTTTCAAGGTCTTTGACTAAGTTGGTTTCATTATACCTGGGTTTTTTCTTCCCTTATGAAGAATTCTTTCTCAGAATCCTATAGCCAATTCCTTCTACCATCTGGCTTCTGCGGTCTATTAGATATTCTTCTTTTGCCCACCAGAAGGCCTCTTAGTAAACACTGAGTCAATGCAAATATCTTCTTACAAGAAACAGTATCATGTAGAATCATGTGCCAGGCATAACCAAGTCTGATCTTTGGTTCAACCAAAACCTTTGTAGTAAAACTAGAAAAAAAATAATAAACTAGAGCACATGGATTTTTTATTGGTTATTTTATACATGAACTTAAATAAGGTGCAAGCAAAGTCCTGAGATAATGTGGCACAAGGCAGGTAAGTTAAGAAGAGAAAATTTGCAAAGATTTAATGCAAATGTGTCTGAGGAAGGTTAGGTAGAACACATTTTTTAAAACTGAGAGGGAATTGTGGGAAATGACACAAAAAAGCTGCCTTCCATGATTCTGAGTTCCTTCTGTAGGTAAATGAGAGATACTGTGATGTCCTCTGAATTTTACAATTTAAAGTTGAAGTGGTGAGTATACTTAACTCTAATTAGTTGTAAGAATAAGAGGTCAGTGGTGTGAATATGATTATTAATGGGTCTCATGACATGGAAGTGCTGATAAGTGGTGGGAATGGACAATTGACTTTCATACATCTTAAAACTGGTCCTGTATCTCTAATTCCACCTGTACCAATCCCTGAGGTCCATTGCCTGTGTCTTATTTCCCACAGAGAAGTATTACATTCACCATTTTCTGGCTGAAATAAGTTCTTTTCTTAAAGAATTCCTATTTGCTTGATTTGTGCACTCTGGGGGTCCTAATAAAATCCTCTTGGTTTAGGTTTGCAAAACGTGGAATGCTTCTTTCACTCAATAAAGAAAGCTAAAGGATAAGTTTAAGGATGATGAGACTTGCTTACTCTCCATAGCCAGTGCTGTGCCCTGGAAGTTTGTCATAAATTTCAGACGCTGCCAGAAATCTAGAGAATCAGAATTTGCAATGTAATAGCATATAAATATATAAACATGCAGATATAACTAAGATTTTACCAAACATACAGCATATACTTTCTACCTTAATCCCTTTCCACCTAAGACATTAGTATATTCTATTTCTGCCATCTTAGGTTTGAAGAGACCGTCTAGAAATTGCTTAACAAAGGTAATACAGTATGTTTGAAAAAAATGGACTTAAATCATCAAAATTCATTTCACAGAAGAAATTAAAATTGCTGATACACCTCAGGAAATGTGCTCAAACTCTCTATTAGAAAAAAAAACAAATTAAAATTTTAAGTTATCTTTTTATAACTTAGTAGATTGAAAAAAAATTAAAAAGAGCAATAATACCCCATGTTGGGTATGGTGTGGTAAAAAGGAGCACTCTTTTTAATATGTTCCTGGTAAGGTAATAAATTATTACTTCCTTTTGGAATTGAAATGTGCTAGAGGCTATTTAAAAATAATTCTGCCTTTTATTTCTGCAATCCCACAGATCAGAAACAAATTTTTTTATGTGTGGATAAAAGTACAAAGATGTAACTTGCAGTAGCATGTCTACTTGTCCCAACAACATGCATGCCCATGAATCTAATATTTGGTGACGGTTAACTGTCTATTAGGCGCTGCATTAAGTGCTTTACTTATTAGCAGAGCTCTATTTTTGTGCACCTTATTAATGTCTATTTTATAACTATTTTAACTTTTATTAACTCAAGGTTTCAAAATCCTGTAAACACGTTTCAACAGGCCTCTTGGTGGGGCAGCAAGTAAGACAGAGTCCCCCAGTGGGTCAGTTGTGCGATCTTGGAAAAGCACTTAACATATTTCACATCTCACTTCGCTCTCATGATTGAATGCAATGATAATAATTACTAGCCATCATAACACCTATTTCATAAGCTTTCTGTGTGGATTAACTGATAGAACCAAGTAAAATATTTATAGCAGTATCTGGTATATAAAAAGTACTCAATAAATGTTGTCCACTATAAAATATGCATTTCTCCTGATAGTTTTTGCTCCGCCTACCTCCAATGATTGTTGATGTGGTCAATGAGAAAATACAGGTAAAATGATTTAGCAATTCTAAAATGCAGCATGAAGTTGGGGTCTTGTTACCACCCTGGTGATTTTTATGTCCTCTCAGATCCTATGTATTGGTTGATGCAATTCATTATTTCCTTACTTTTAAATTAAATGGTACACACTTAAAGAATTAGAAGAGGTTTTAAGCTTAAATGCTCAGGTAACTTGACTAGCTCAGGTCTTGTCAGCCTGCAATTACAAATGTATTTACTTAACATTAACATTTGAATCTTGTCATTTCTTACCCTTTTAGCTGTTGGATTTCAAGAAGCTAAATATCATAGAGAAATATCTATGGATACTTTCTTAGATGATCTAAAAACTGTCCTATTCTTGGCTGGCTTCAGGAACTGGATTACCTAAATCCTGAAGCCTCTTGCTTTCAGAGGGTCACTACTCACCAACCCTATTGTAACCAGCCGCAGGCGAGCTGCCAACAATGCTGAGTGCCATTATTAGAGACCACACTGTCACTTTTCTCATTTCTTTTTAGACATGCCAGTTTTTATATATATTTTGTTACATCATATTCTACTGTATCATATTACAAATTATTATATATTTATTTTGGTAAAGAAGACATAATCTCACAAAAACTGCCTTAAATGTTATGAAGTTTGAATTTTTCCTCAGGATTTACACACCTAACAGAATGCATGTCTTAAAATGAAATCTCCTATCAGTTAACCTGAAAGAGCTCAAGTGGCCAGCACCCCTCTCAGGCTCAGAGCGTGATTCTCAGGGCCAGACCTCATCTTCCATCCAGCTCCTCTCTCTTCAATCTGGCAGTCCAGTTTGCCCAAAATGTCTGTATGTCAGAAGTCCAGGGAAGGACAACAACAACCATTTTCCCCGGGGAACTCTTAAGGTCACATTTAAAACATCAACTGCCAATACATTTGTGCAAGGAGGGGTGTCTCCTAACTCTGGGTCCCGCTTTAATACAGAAGAGACACACTGCTACTCTTCCATTTCCTCAAATCTAGACGAGGAAGAAACCATTATCATGTGGTTTCATCTGAGAGTCAGCCTGCAAATCTTGAGACTACATTGGTTCATGAGATAGTGTGCAATAGAAGACAGAACCTGTGAATATAGGAAATTTTATTTTTCCAGGGTCAAATTTTAACAGAAAAAATTGTTTGAGAAAAATGTATATATATATATATATATATATATATATATATATATATATATAGTTTGTGTGTGTGTGTAGAAATGTTATGAAAATAAAAACTGGTATGAGAGTTTCTTTGGGGAAGAAAATACCTTAATGAATCCACTTAACTTTGTTGCTGAAACCCTCAAGGCATAAGTGTTGGCAGAAACCAACACTTGAAGAAGACGGAAGAAGCTCTGCATAACAGATATATTTGTTGGTTTTGGTCCCCAAATGGAAGAGGAGATAAGAGAGCCTGATAGAAGACACAAAAAAGATCCTCACATGCAGGTAGAAGCAATGGGAAATCAGCGTCAGTGGGTGGCCAGAAGGGGCTACAAAAATAAAAAAATCACGTTGCCTAATATAAAATTAATACTGCTTGATTTATATCCTCTGATGTAAACATCCCATCCCTACATCTCTGGGCTACAGTACCCTCCCCCAAGACTTAAGAAAGATCTCCTATTAAGAAGCCTTTGCGTGAGGGATTTATTTTTGTGGCTGATGGTAATATTAAAGGCAAGAAATTACACGTCCGAAAATCAATACGGGAAGGAACAAGATGGCTCTAGCGAAAAGGAGACCGTGAGATCACGTGCTCGCAGTTTGCTAGGCTCTGAGGTGAAAAGACTAAAAAGGATTTCCTCAGAGCTGGAACCAAAGGTCTGATACGTGTTTCCACAGCTCGCAGAAAGTCGCGGGTAGCTTCTGTTGTAGACATGCGAGATTTAAAACACATGCATAATAACTACACATATCACTCAGAAAATTGAATCAATTTTTAAATTCAGTAATCCGTAACTTTGAATTTTGTGGAAACTTTTCCTGTCTACAGTATCACACCTTTAAAATTCATTTTTTTGAGATTTGAAAAATGTGTATCAATGCTTATATATAAAATACACAGTTTCTTTCTCTGAAGATGAAAGTAAAGATGGGCAAAGTATGAATCTGCATTTAGCAGTTTTCATAGCTCCTTAAAATCTCTGGTTTTCAGTAGTGATATGGAAAAGATATTTGATTTTTTTCCCCTCATCTGTAGAAATGTAAAAGCTGAGCATGCTATAGACAAAAGCGCAGACAAATACATAGAGAGTTCAATTATTTAATATATAACACAAAAGTTTACTCTCAGATAGTAGTAGATTTATGATTTCCTAATATATATTGACTTCAAAAAATTGGCTTGGGATGCTTTTAGTTTTAGGCATGTCTTCAAATTTCTGATAAATGTACTAAAAAGATTTATGAGTTTATGAAATCCATCCCTCTACCTCCTTTGAAACTAAATCTCTTGATTTAAATATGTTTTACCCTAAAACAATCCTCTGAGCCCATTTTGGTTTCTAAGAAAAGAAAACGATCTGCAACATAATAGCTGTTTGATATTTCTATCCTCTCCTAAAATTTTTAAAACATCCTCTTTGGAACAGTAGTTATTAAACTTTGTGTAAACCAGTCACATAGGTAACTTGTTAAAATTGTGCATTTCTTGGTCCACTCTGCTCAAGATGATTCAGGAGCTCTGCTGTGGGACTCAGGAACATTCATTTTCAATAAATCTCTCACATAATTCCTATATAGGTTGTCAACAAACCAAAATGGAAATCACCACTCTTTATTTTTTTACTGTGTTTGCCTGGTAGAAAATATCTCAGTAATTTACCAGAACAGAGTGTGTGAGCTCTCACACTTGAATTTACACTGTCTACCCTGACTCTAGCCTTGCAGTATTCACTGCTGAAAACCACTCTACCTTCCTTACACCAACTCCAATTCAGATTAGTTTCAGAACCTATCTCGTGGGTATTTGGCTGCTAAACCTCCCTGCTTTTTTCTTTCCCCCAGCCCTACCAAAATGCTATAGAGATATTATGTGCTTCTTTTGTTTGCTTAGGATTGGCCATATATAAATTTAGCGTTCACATTGAGATGATTTAGAGTGTTAAAATGCTATAATGGATAGGATGCTGTAAGACACTGGGACATCATGCTTAAACTGAAACTAACCCAGGCATACCAGCATATATAATCATTCTATTTAAGATCAATATATGAATGCTAAATACATTTTAAAATTATATGGAAATTTATGTCTTTGAAAACAACACATTTATGATAAGTTTAAGGTTCATGTGAAAACATATGTTGAAAAGTACTTTCAAATAATATTTTTCCTCTATCTTTTACTTCTACACTCTGTTCTTATTCTAGTACATTTTTCTTCTAGTATTTATTAAGCAAGATGCTAGTTTTCAGTCTTTGAAACCCTTTCATCCCTAACCCTAACCATGTAATTTCTTGCATCTTTAATCTTGTGTTCTACTATAATGTTAATGCATCTACCTTTTTTCCATTTTTTCACTAAAATCTGTGCTCAGTGTTATAAAATGGTTATCAAGTGATAGAGTCTTTTTTTTCAATCTATTTAGCTCATTTGTTCCTTATGAACATAGTTTTCTTGTGCTTTATTTTTTAAAATTATTTTCATTAAACAGATTTTATTTTAAAAAAGTAAGAAAACTCATAAAAATTTGAGAGCTCAAATGGATGTACAGCATATGCAATTCTCCCTCACACTTCAACTCCCTCAATTCCTCATCTTCTTCGAAGCAACCACTATATATTTTGTGTATATTGCAGTAACAATCTCAGCATACATAAACCTCTATGAATCTGCATGTATAGGTACATATATGTCTAGATATAAAATCAAAATTTATATATAATCAGTGTGTTCACTGGGACCTCTACCTCTTGCCTGCTTCTTGACCTGGAATTTTGAGAAGTTGTTGACTAGAACTCAAAGCTGAAGGCAAAGAACCGTTAATGAATTCACATTGAAAAAATAATACTAACTCCTAATAACCTCTCAAATTTCATTAGGATTTAGCCAGGTGGGATTTCTTCCCCCACCCATCTTCCCCTGTCTATATGAAAGAGCATTCTGATAGAAGCAAGTCAAATAAAATAAACTGGCAGGAGAAATAAGTTTTCCACTCAGGTGGGGTTTTACCTTCTTCTTCCTTCACCCTGGTGGAGAGTAGGGGACACTACCCTCTCCCAACCTAAGAGATGAGAGTGGGCTCATCTTAGTTCACACATTTCGACTGCAGGTACCTGCTTGGGGAAAAGGCTGATATCTCCTTTCCTGAACTGTGTGCTCACTGAGGTACAGAAATTCATGGGACTAGCCCAGTATGTCATCCAGAGAATTTGTCATGTTTTTAGGAAAATATCTGTTCTTGGGAGTACAGGAGCATTTCTAATTTCTAATTTCTAATACAGGAGCGTTACAGATTACTACCTCAGTCTTACCTGGGGATGTCTGAAAGTGAGGTCCTTGCTGATATGACCCAAGACAGCGAGGTGAGTAGTGACTATGGTATAATGTGTATTCTAAGAAAATGAAGGCAGAGGAAGCTTCACCATTCCAATTCTTCCTAGATCTCTGAAAGCATGAAGATCCTTGGGTTTTCATGGTTCCATATAAGGAGATGATAAGAGCTTTGGGGCTACCTAGAAGGGGTTTGAATGCCCAGATTACTGAGGACCCCTGTGAAGGCATCCTCGGTATTAAATAGAGCAAGGGGTAAAAACTGAACACCTCTCTCTTCCCCTGAACTATATGTATCATTTATGAAAAACCCTTATTTCCTTAGAGGCCAGCAGCAACTGTGGCGGTCAGATACAGGTCAAGTACTGCTACTCGTTGTTCCTGTAAAGATGGTATGTGGCGTGCCATTGGGAAATTCTTGGGATAATGACTATTTTATCCCATTCTCTTTCACAGATAATTAGAGGAGTATGAGAGAGAGAATTGTTCAATCTTTTTCCATCCTCCAAAACTGTAGATGACCTAGAATCAGGAGAGAAAGAGAGACTGCAGTAAATGTATAAAGGATTGATGTTCCTTTTTGGGCTGTGATGGGAGACGTGAACCAGCAGACCATGTTCCCTCTGTCCTGTGGAAATGCCTCTTTCTACTCCAAGGGTTAATCATGAATTGAGAGGATGTGAAAAAATGAGCTGGGCATTAACATTGCTCAGAATGGGACATTTTAATAACTGAAAAGCTATCGGTTCTGACCAAAGGTGAGGGAGATTTGACAAAGCATGATTATGAGTCAGTGAAAGGGGAAAAATTTTCGTGATTGCACAGCGTCAGTTTTTCTGTGGTTGTAGACATGTACATACCAAAACATATCATTTCATTTTTTTCCTAAACACAAATGGAAATAAAATCAATACCAGTGGTTGCTAGCCCTTTTCTCTAAAGGGCCAACTAGTAAATATTTTCAGTTTCACAGACCACAAAGTTTCTCTGTTGTACATTCTTTTTCACTTTAAAAAAAGAATAACACTTTAAAAATGTGAAAACCCTTCTTAGTTTGAGGGCTGAACAAAAACAGGCCTCAGATTTAATTTGGCTGATATGCAGTCATTTGCTCTCCCCTGCCCTAAACTATTCTGCATTATTTTTACTTAATATAACTTTGCGATCTCTCCATATAAGGACACATACATTTAATTCATTTTTACCTGAATATGTAACATTCCAATTTATTGTTTTATGGGTTTCACAGGTAAAAAGTGATATATTTATGTCCTTTATAAGCGTTGGGAAGTTTTCCCCCATTATATCCTCAACTACACTTACTAGCCCTTTATTTCTCTCTTCTCCTTCTGGGATACCAGTGATTCTTATATTTGTGCACTTCATTTTGTCTGTCACTTCCCTGAGATCCAACTCAAATTTTTCCATCTTTTTTGTCATTTGTTGTTTTGCATGTTTGGAATCAGTTATCCTGTCCTCTATATTGCTTATTCTTTCTGTCTCTTCAAATGTGCTGTTGTTGCCTCTTCTATGATTTTTATTTGGTCAACAGAGTCTTAAATCTCTGCTAATTTTTATTTATTCTTTCTACTTCTTCTTTATGCTCATCTATTGTCTTATTGATCTCCTTTAGGTCATTAGCCATCCTGCTTATTTTATGAAGTAGAGTTATATGAACATTTTTTGATTAGTGGTTCCAATGTCTGTGTCTCCTCTGGTGTTTTAATTTCATCGTTAAGCTGGGCTATATCTGCATTGTAATATGCTTACTTTGGGAGTGGATTTCCTTCAGTAGTCTAAAGTCTTGTGTTGGTGGGGTGGATGTGTAGCAGGATGCAAGGTACAGGGCAGGGCACAACAGTGTGGTGATGCATTACAACCTGTGTGGATTGGGGATGTTACTCTAGTGCTTGTGAACATGGGCAGTCAGCTGCCAGGGAGGATGTAGCTGTGTGAGCGCACCAGTCTGGGAGGCATAGCTTTGTGTGCACTGGTCTAGTCCATGAGGTCCTTTGTGTGCATGCACAGAGCTCTGGCAGCCTTCATTGGCTGGGGTTAATTTGCTGTTCATTTTCAAGTTGCTCCAGGTATCCTTGATTTTTGCTCTTTCTTGTTTTTAATATAAGCATTTAGGGCAATAAATTTCCCTCTCAGCAAGCCTTTGCTACATCCCCACTCTGTGCACTCAAAGCACCCCTGCCCCACCAACCTCCAATGTACATACTCGCCCCATACCCCCACTCCAAGTGCTGCCCAACCCACCTTTTCTGCACCTCCCTGGGAACACTACCTCTCCCACCCTGCTGCCTGCAGGCTATTGCCAGTACATGAAGTCTGCAGGAACTAAGCTCCATACTTAGGCTATACCCACCACCTGCCCATAGTGAGGCACAGCCTCACCACCCCCTCCACCCCCAAAGCTCTGTGCATTAGTTTATGGCATTCCTAGACCTGCACATGTGCCTGATCCCCAATCATGTCCTTCAGCTCTGGGAACATCATTTGGCAGCACTCCTAGAGCTGTGCATACTACCGACCCCCAATCATGTTTCCTGGCTCTGAGAAGTCCAGACCTGTGCAGCTGGGTCACATCCGCAACAACACAAATAGACACTTGCACACCAATGTTCATAACAGCATTATTCACAATTGCCAAAAGATGGAAACAAACCAAATGCCCATCAATAGACAAGTGAATCAACAAAATGTGGTATATGCATACAGTGGAATATTATACAGCAGTGAAATGAAATGATGTCCTGAAGCACATGACAAGATGGATGAGACTTGAGGATATAATGTTGAGTGAAATAAGCCAGACACAAAAGGATAGATAGTGTATGATTCCACTTTTATGACCATGGTAAAGGTAAAATCAGAGGTTTATAATACAGAATATAGGGGACTTGGAGATACAGAGAAGCTAGAGATGGGTGAACGGTTAGCTAATGAGGTTGAACTCCAATGTAAGGGAATAGTTTCTCTAGTGGGTCTGTAAGTAATATTAGCATATTGAAGATGAACAAGATTGAAAGGAGTTTTATAGACCTATGTGTCCCAATGATGAACACTAGAAATATAAATTAGTTCTTGCAAGAACTACGTCAAAGGTATGATTTGTGAACAAAGAATGCTTAAGTCCAGGGTACAAGGGAAAATGGCTATTGCATGCCATGGGCTATGTTTAAAAGGAAAACATCAGCACTACCACAATAACAGCAGAGGTAAATAATGGAGGAGGAACAAGATTTAAGAGGAGGTTTAGGTTTCTTATTTGGTGAGGGTGTTTTTATTCATTTTCCTTCTCTTGGGATCAATGAAATTATCTAAAATTGAGAATGCTGATGGACTGTGGACTTTGCTCAGTATACGTGATGCCTGATGAATGCAGGTGGCTGAAAGATCCACTGATGGAGAAGTAGATTGGTGAGAGATGATGTGTACTTATGAATGAATGTTGTGCTGCTACGAAACAGGAACGATGTCATGAGGCAAGCAATAATGTGAATGAGTGTGTGGGACATTTGATGAGGCAAAATAAGCCAGAAACAAAAGAGCGACAACTGTATGGTCTCCCTTAGAAAATGCTTACAAAAAACAGGGGCCTAGATTGTAAGCTTTTGTAGCAGACACATTTAGTCTGGAGGAGTAAGTATTATCTCTGAATTTCTAAATAACCTGGTATTTAGATAAAAATGAAGCCAATCAGGTTGGGGTTAAAGTAATTCAGAACACAGGGGTAAGTTAGACAATGTCTTATTTTAGAACCACACATACTCTTTGAGACCAAAGGAAGAAATGTTAATCTGGTCTGGAACTGAAATTTTCTGTAGCATATAATCTAACTCAATTAATCTGTATAGTTTATTTGATCAATTGAAACACAGGGAGCCCAGAATAAGAAAGTGGTCCCTTTATCCTGTATAGCTTAATGTAATGCCTGGATGCATCCTAAGATATCTTAAGCAGATAATCAAAAAGTATTGGCAAAGTCCCTTGAGGGATGGGAGAAAAAAAATGAAACTGTTAAACTTTACCATCAGGGAATACCCTGATAGTGTGTCAGACTTTAGGGACACAAATCGATAAACCATGCTCTTGATCTTGAGGCTTACTCTTGTGAAGCTTATGTAGGTAGTGGAGAAGCTTAGTCTACCTATAGGCATACCTAAGAGTTACTTCTGGAGGACTTCTTCTGTTGCTCAGACGTGGCCTCACTCTCTCTAAGCCAAACTATGCAAATGAAATCATTGCCCTCCCCCTTACATGGGACATGATATCCAGGGGTGAAAGTCTTGCTGGTGAGGTGCGAGATGACTCCCAGGGATGAATCTGGCCCTGGCACCCTGGGATTAACAATTCCACCTTGACAAAAAGGGGGAAAAGAAGTGTAACTAATAAAGTATCAGTGGCAGAGAGAGTTCAAATAAAGTCGAGAGGCTACTCTGAAGGATGCTGTTACGCAAACTTCAAGTAGACCTTGCTACCTGTCATAACCTCCCAACCCCCAACCAAGACCATTCCAACCAATCCTAAAGAACACCTAGGGCAATATGCAAGATTCCACAAGGGTTCCAGGCACTAGAGTAACTTTCCAGAAACCTACAACCTCCAGATGGTTCCCTGGTCTAGATAAGTCCTGAAACCTAGACCAGCCTCTCCAAAATACCAATAGTTCCATATCCCCACCCCATATTAGTGACAGACCCTTCCAACATGAAAAAGTTATAATGGTCATAGCCCATACACCCTGAAAAAACAGGGACAGACAGATCAAAGGTGTTGATGGAGTTATAAAGAGAAGATAGGATTTAACAAGTGAATATGAATGCTGAATCATTAAATTGATATCTCTTTTAGTCTCCAGTATCTTAGAGCAGCTAGAAGTAAAAATCTAAAATTGTGGAAACATAACCCATGTCAAACTCTGAAATATGTTCTACAACCAATTGTGGTGCTGTGCTTTGAAATGTACTGTTTTTGCACATATGTTATTTTTCACAGGTAAAGAAAGAAAAAAAAGCTGATTGTGGTGATAAAACAATATTTAAGTTTTCTAGCTTCCTATATTCTGGAGCAACTAGAAGGAAAAATCTGAGAGGATTGTATGGTAGCCCATGACAAACTCTGGGATCTGTCCTGTCACTGCATGTCGGAGAGTGCTTTGAAAACTATTGCTTTTTTATTTCTTTGCTTTGTATATATGTTATACTACACAGTAAAAAAGTTTAAAAAATGAACTAAAGTTTTCTTGTCTTTTTAAGTCAATTTTGGTAAGTTGTGTTTTTAAAGATATGTATCCATTTTATCTAAATTATCAAATGTATTAGTATGAAGTTATTTATAATATCACCTCTTTGATTTTATAAGCAGTACTGCAGTAAACATACTGTATAAACATTTTTTTTTTTTTAGTATATATAGTAGCCAAAGCAGTTCTTTGGCAGTATTTGTCAAAACTAAAATAAACATATTTTTGGACAAACCAATTCCATTATTAAAAATTTATTCTATGCATATACTACCAAACTGAAAAATGGCATATAGTTTATTATCTCTAAGATTAGAAACGATGTAAGCATCCATCAAGTTAGAAGAGATTAATTTTATTGATCATTTACTTACCAAAACCTAACTAAAAAAGGCTTCCCCACTCTAAAATTATGAATAAAATTAAAGCCATCTTTTCTTGAAGTTCTTTTAGAGTTTTATATTTTAAAGTTAAAATCAATGTTCTATCTCCCTTTTGGTTTGTGAAAGCAATGAGTTAACAATTAAGATTTATTTTATTTTTTATGTATTTCATGTCTCTTTCCAATACCACTTATCAAATAATATGCATTTTCACCGTTCAATTGAAATGCCTAGTACTTTCTTATTTGTATGTGAGGTTGTATCTGAACTTTTTATCTTGGTTCATTGCTCCTTTTTCTTTTTTCATGTACTTTTACCAAATAACTATTCAAAGCGTATCTTCATAATATATGTAAAATATATTTATGGCTGGTAGAACTTGTGTCTGGCCCCAATATCTCTTTGTATATACACAGCACATTTCTTTTGTCTTTTAGTCTGGTTGCTCTTGCCTATTTCTTGTATTGTTCTAAGGTATAATTTTAAATGGATGAGCATTTATTAATTTTAACAGCTTCCATCTTGAATTCTTGAGAATTTTGTCCCAGAAATACAAGACTATCCATCGTCCCATTACCAAATAGCATACAGTAAAGGCACTTAATAAACCTATTCACATAAAGTTAAGTAGTTATCTCAAAGTTCACAAATGTAGAGTCAGATTGAGATCCAAATCTCAGCTCTCTGTGTCTGTTGTAAAGATCAGAGAAGATAATGCATAGGAGAAATCATAACTGAAGAACTGGCACATACTAGAAACCTTTATAAAGGATAGTTTTTTTTAAAACAGTCTCATTTTACATATTTTTTTAAAAGGTGAGGCTAATTGTTTTTTTTTTCTTTTTTAAAAACTCTTGAAGCAAAAGACAGCTGATAGAAATTGTAGATATTTAGAAATATCTAACCAGTGTCTTGGTTCATTTTTCAGTAGGTTAATTCATCATTTCATCATAAACCAACAAATTAGCTGGGAAATATGAATTAAATTCACAAGATAAGTCTTGATGAATTGAATTTTCCCTGTTATATCCATGTATCTCTTACTAATGGAATTTTATTTATTTGGTGGACAAATGATTAGATATCTCTGCATCTAATTACCAAGAAAAATAGGGAGTTCAGCCTAGGCTGAAAATTTGCATTTTCTATAATGCAAATTCCAAACATGCATTTTTGGGGGAATATCTCTACTATTCTACTATTGTTTTAGATACAAAACAAGGTTGTTTTTGTCAGTATTTCATTGAAAATTGACTGAAATGACTTCTATTGTAAAGAAAAATAATCTGTCATTTGTGTTGGGAATATGACTCACACATATAGAAGGGCCTTGTGAATTAAGAGCCGCTTTTATCCACAACATCCTTGTAATATTCAAGTCAGCCTTCTAAAATAAGAGATTGTATTTCTTTTGTTTGTTGGACTAAGATGAAATGCATCCTTCTCTGCTCAAAGAGGGACTCACAATCATTTGCTGCTAGCAACGCTTTCGTTGTTGGAATATTCATACAGGATCCTGGGCTTCTGTTCCAGTAATTTACATGAGGAAAAAGATGAAAGCTGTTATTTTGAGAGTAGTGGTGAAATCTGAACTGGAGTAAAGCTTTCACACTGACTTCAACTTTGAGAATAGCCTGAGATAATAGGAGCTGATTTTTCCTGGTCAGGACACTGAATCACAGAACTGGGTTCTGGGTGAAGTGCCCAGCCGTAGTCCCTGACAGAATTCTGCAAAAGGCAGCATAAAAAGCAGATATTCAAATGAGGCCAGGAATTGAAAGGCTGCATTCCCTCCATTAGCAGGTGGTCTTTGCTTTACACACAGGTCTGGCAGCACCAAAGTGTCTACTTCAGGAGCAGCTGTCCTGCACCTGATATGGAAATTCAAAGATGACTTTGGCCCTTATTTTTATTCCCTGCTCAGCCCATCCCAACATTGAAGGTTCATTGCTGAAATTTACAAAATGAAAGCATCCGAATGTTTTAACTATACCAAGTGTCTGTGTTCATACACACCTACACACGGAAGTGTCCGTGATCTGGATTCACCAGAGAAGTGAATATCTAACACCTGCTTTCATTTTCATCTGAAATTTCATTTGGTATTCTATGATTTGTCTGGGAGGGTGCTAAAATGGTGACTTCTGGACGTTCATATTTGTAATTGGGTGCTGCAATCATTTGAAACAACTGAAACCTAATGAGAGTTGTTTATTTTTCCCTTTTTGTTGTTGATGTCAGAGGAAAGAAAGCATTTTACTGAAGACCTAGCTAAGTTTCCGTGCTAATGAGTCTCTTCCCTTGTCACCAATGGCATCTAAGATGCTGCTCTTGTGCATTTCCATAATGAAAAGCTATAGAGGGAAAAAACAAGAAAAAATGAACATTGTACATAGGTTTTGTCATTTAATGACCTAGCATGTAAGTAAATATGTATTTGTCCTGGTATCATAAGACAGATTTTGAAACCCTCAAAGCTTATTGTTTACACATTCATTTGATTATTTAAAAACTGCACCTTGAGTTTTTAATCTGATCATGCAAGTCTACTTCACCTTAGTGAATATGATGGCACATTTAACAACCAGCCCCAAATACACAAATCTCCTAGCAGCATCTGTGCCACTGGTGAGCAAATAGTCAGAAAAGCAACATATTGAGCAAAACCCGGGCGTTTCTGGGTCTAAAAGAAAACTACGTTCAATTTGTCACCTCTCATCTTGAACTGAAAGGCTGGAGCAGCTGCTTTGGCAACTAGCCTTCTTGTCTTTAGAGTCCCAGGAAAACACAGTTCATCACCCAAATCTTTTCAGGCTCCCCTCCCTAACCGAGCTCTCCTCCACTGACTTACATTTAAAACTACCTGAGAGCATTTTCTTTCAGGGCCTGTCATTCTCATTGTATGTATGGTGTGAAGATTACAGATGAGAAATGTGAGGGTCTAAAATAAATACCCTATGAACCTGGAGATGTGTGAGGGCCTCTGGGAGCTAAGAAATGAAATGTTCATTATTCCCCCGAGATTGTCACTTCATGCCTCATTATGCTTAGATCAGATGTATAGGTGGAGCCCACGCAAGCTCTCTGGTTGAATGGAGGGGTACCTGCTGGGAAGAAGCAGGGAGGAATTGAACGATGGGGTAAGGAAGAATGGAGCTGAGTAATCAAAAACCTCAGAAGATGGGAGGTCTATGACCCAATTGCCCCCAGATTCCATAATAAGCCTTCCTTTCAGCATTTAGGGTGTGGTCGTTTGTTTCACATACTGTGGTGTTCCCTGTGTGTATGTTTTAATTGCAGTTATTCTCATCAGTTTGGTTAAAATTTGTAGACTAAAACAATAAGCAGGTTCATCTAAGGAAAGTTGGGGGAGGAATGAAAAGTCGAATGAACTCAGTGCTGCTTTCTGTAAACTGTGAAACTGACTTCTGTTTATGGAAGAGTCAGCAGACAAGACTGCTGACAATGTGCAGAAACCATGAAATATCACAAAATTGTCCTGACCTGCTCGAATGAAGAAAATGGTTCCAACTCCAGAAATAGAACCAAAAAGGATTCATGTATGCACTTGCAGTATAAAATATGAGCCTGGAGCACACCATGAGTTCAGAATGAATGAAAATTGGAAACTGTAACAGTAAAAATATGTCCTGAATTACAGAAGAAATTACTAATTTTTTAAAAATTATTTTTAGGAAAACATCTAAAGTAGAAGGGTATGGTAATAGTCTTAGTTTAATATGATTACTTTGAGAAATAGTGAGGAAAATGTGTCCAGGTATAAAAATCATGATCATTAAGATACAAGAGTATTTGAAGAGACTATTCAAAGTATATGGCAAAATTTAAGGTTCTCCTTAAAGTAATTAGTACTAAAACATAACTACTATTGCTTTTCATATATTAATTTATTTTTGTAATGGTCATATTTTCTCCCACAGTAACAACATATGAAATGTTAATTTATGTGTATGTGAGGTTAGGTTAGGCTTCCAGAAAAGTCAGTCAAATTTTTATAGATAATTAATGACATTTAAGAGGCACAGATTGTATAGTAGTCAAAAGCAGCTTCAATGTCTCTTGATTCTCTTTCTCTAAGTTCAGACACGTTATTGCCTGGAATTTAAACATTTAATTTTTAAAAAGTGCATCTGGTAGTGATTAAAATGTGTATGGGCAAAGGGAAGGGGGGCTGTTTCATTTGATGTAAGATTAAAATGCTATTGCTAGCATAGATTGTTTTGTTTTTTTTTTTTTTACTGTGGAGGGGGAAATGATGGAGAAGTACATCACTTTTCTTTTATGCTTTGTTTGTACTTTTATATTAAAAACATTATTTTGTTTATGCTTACTTTCTAGGTATTCTGAAAAGCTACTAAGCTGACAATTTTTTAGTTTAGAATTCTCCTTTCAATAATTCCTATAGTTTTGAGGGCATGAAAGAAATGAATTGCTTGGACCAAAACCTTGCAAGTTTTCTGGAAATTCAAATTTTGTGTCAAGTATTGAAGTTGACATTTTAACGTTTGGACAGGGGAAGTGAAGAGTATGTTTCTTAAGGATTTGATGAACTCTGTCTAATATGAATGCAAGTTGCCATGTGGGATTTTGTCACAGAATACACAGATGCCGTAGGCAATTATCCCTTTCTCTCCAAGTTTTCAAATTCCTTTTAAGTCAATCAAGTTATATTAAAACCGATTCAGACTGAAAATTTCAGTTGCTCATTATTTCATTGAAGAGTTCAATTGACATGTTTTTCTACATGTCATAGTAACTGTTTTTAGAAAAGAAGGAAAGTAAAAAGCTGACCGTCCACTGTGAACACTGAAGAGCATCATTTTATTCTTTATCAGATGCCTACTTGATTGCTTCAAACATGTCTCCGCTACCCCATCACGGCATTCTCCACTTATATTTGCCAATCCTTTGAGGGTTAAAAGGCACTTGAACTATCACCTCTGCCAGCTTATTTCTACATATGCAGGAATCAAGTATTACAATGAGCAAGACCAGTAAGGAAACCACAAACCACAGCCACAAGATTGATAAATCACCATGTAGCTAAACAGAGAAATTAACCCAAACCCCAAATAACCAGGAGGAAATATGTGGAGTTTTATGGTCAGGGGGTGGTGGGTGCCAATAAAGGAAAAGTTCAGAGGCACACTGGAAGTGGCTGGCTGTAGAATTCTCTGAACAGATAACGCTGGCTGTCCCAGGAGTGCTACTGATGGTAGCAAGGAAAAGCTGGTGCAAATAATGGATTGGAGGTAAATCAGAAAAACCTCAGATCACTGTGAGAGGTCCTAGCAAGAGTAGGAGCTGAACCAAGAAACCAGATCTCTCAGTAGTCACCAGAATCCTTTCCAGAGTAATTTATTTCCAGACACTGCCTGAGGTAGTTCACGTGACCTTAGATTTATGAGTGAATTGGAAAGCAGCAGGAGTCAATTTTGTGTCCATTGAGCTGCCGTGGGAAGATGGATTTTGTATGACGGTGAGCTGGGACATTATTTAACATAGATTAGTGCTTCCCACGTATTAGACTTTGGCGTACCATCTTCAGAATTTGTGCCTTGTTGAAGTCATTGATACCAGTGCTGGGCAGTAGAAATATAAAGCAAGCCACAAGTAGCTTTACATTTTTTAGTAGCCATATAAAGATCCTTAAAAAAACGTGTGGTCAATTTTAATTATAAATATTAATCCAATTTACCCCAAATATTATTATTTTAACATATGGCACAGGTGCTCATTAACTGTGTGTAACTAGTGGTATTGTATTAGAGAGAACAAGAGAATGCCATTATTTCCTTAATATTTTCTCTAATAGGCCTAATATGTTTTACTTTGAAATTTTTACTCTGAAAGAAAAATTTCATATCACCATAAATATTTTCTACTCTATATCGATCTATAACTTTTAAAATTAAATAGAATATATGTTTATATTCTACTTTAAATCTCGTGTGACACTAGTGGCACAAATACTAAACTTGGAAAACTTCTTATTTAAATTAATTAAAATTTATCTAGGGAACACTACTGTATCTCAAAAATATTTTCTCCTGAAATTCATTTAAAAATATGTGAAAGGGGGTGTACAGGTGGTTCAGTGATCGAATGCTCACTTTGCATGCGGGAGACCTGGGTTCGATTCCTAGACCATGCACCTAAAAAAGAAAAAAAAAAATATGTGAAAGGTCATGACCTTCTTAATACATTCTGAAAAATAAGAATGAAAATTATATCTTAAAAGAAAATTAGACATACTAGGAATCTAATTAAAAAAATATGATGAATTCATTTTCATAAAAATAAAAGCATAAATATAATCAAATTTATTTTGAACACGTAATAAATTGTTTTTATTGACTTTTCTTCAATAGGGCTTATACTACCTGAAATTACAATAGCAAAAGCCAGAAACATTTGAATTGATATAAGAACCTATCAACCATGAAATATCAGCAACAATCTATAAAAATTATTCTCATTAAAACTTGAAAAAATCATATGGAGACATTCCCTTATTACTAATACTAGCTTGCTTCGTGCCTTATTTCTGTTCAGCAAAGGTGTTCGTTTTACTTTAATTTATGATTTGTACCTTATTAAAGTTTATAATTTGAGAATCAAAATCATTGTCATTTCATATCATTTCAAAAGAACTGCTTAATTTTATACTTCATGAAAAAAATGTCAACCACAGCATATATGAATTGAGCAAAACTGACCCTCTGAATGTTTTTTATAGAAGAAGACTTTGAAAGCCATTCCATTCTGCAGAGGTTACTTTAACAATAGCACAAATGGTGAAGGTCTGCCTCCTGCTTTTTTTCTTATTTCTTACTGAAAGTATGAATCCCAGATGTCCTTGGGTAGAAGAACAGAGAGTAGAAATACCAAAACAAATGAATAACAGAAACTTGTCATGCTACATCTGTCTACATACAATTCCAGCCAAATTAAAGTGTGATCTTAGCCCACTTGTTTTGTTTGCAGCCCTTGTAATGAACTGCTTTTCATCTTTCAATTGTCTATGCCACCCCCTAGTATTATTTGTCATGACATTTCACTTAGTATTTAACCTCTGTGACTTGGAGTCATGTATTCCAGGAGAGCATATTTTTAATCTTAACTCAATCCTGTGGGTGTAAACCCATTATAAATAGGACCTTTTGATGAGGTTACTTCAGTTAAGGCATGGCCCAACTGAATAAGGATGGGTCTTAATCCAATTACTTGAGGTATTATAGAGAAAACCTCAGAGAAAGAAACCATGGAGAGCAGTCAGAAGGTGGCTGTCCATGGAACACAGAGAGGAAAGAAGCTGTCACCATGTGCATTGCCATGTGATAGAAAAGCCAAGGAGCTCCAAAGATTGCCAGCCAGCCAGAACATACTGAACCCCAGAAGTGAACATTTTAGCCTCTGAAACTCTGAGCCAATAAATTCCTGCTATTAATTCAAGTCAGTGTGTGGTATTTGTTTTAGCAGCCAGGAAGCTAAAACAGTTTTTGGTACCAGAAAATAGGGTGCAGCTATGAAAAAATACCTAAAAATGTGGAGACAGTTTTGGAATTGGGTAATTAGTTGAGGTTGGAAGAAGTGTAAAGTTCTTGGCGTGAAAAACCTAGATTGCTTTGAACAGACCATTGGCAGAAATATAGACGTTAAAAGTAGTTATGATGAGGTTTTAACAGTAAACGATGAATAAGTTATTGGAAACTGGAAGAAAGGTGATCTTTCTTATAAAGTTGCAAAGAACTTGGAAAAGTTGTGCTCTGATGTCAGTTTGAACACTGAACTTGAAAGCATGAACTTGACTATTTTTTTTAGCTAAGGCAAATTCCAAGCTAAATGTGAAAGGTACAGCCTGGTATCTCCTTCCAGGGTATAATAAAATGTGAGAGGAGAAGTTTAAGCTGAGAATTAAAGAAAACAAAAAGGAATCAAAACTGATGATTTTTGAAAAGTTTCAGCCAATCCACATAGAGTGCTCTGAGACTAGGACTGGAAGTGGCTCTATCATGGAACAACCTAAACTTTCAGAAACTGAGTCCCCAGGGAACAGGATCCACTGTGTGGTTAAACTGAACAACTCTGCTAAAGAGGGTGTAGCTGAATATGGATCCAGTCAGCCATTTCAGGGGAAGTAAGGATTAGAACTGCAGTGATCCAGGAAGGACCTGTGGAAATTTCTATTGTCTGATGGTTTGGACCTACTTAAAATGCATGCAAAACCAACTGCACTGAAAGGAAAATCATGCATGAAATGCATGGAAAGCCAACAAGAGTTTTGCAAAATTTGTATGAGCAGAACTACTGCCAAAATGGGCTGAAAGGGAAATCAAGAGCAGAGACTTGAAGGCAGCTGGGGAGGTCATCCCTCTCAGTCACACAACCTGGAGTTCCCATGTAGGAACCTAGGAACCAGCTGACACATGTTATCCACACACAGAGACCTTGCAGCAGTACCCAATGCCTATCCGTTATCACTGAGGCAGGTCACATTGGGCACCTGGTTTTGGGGGAGATTAAGAGGCCCTCCCCTTGGAAGGAGAGGGAGATTCAGAGAAGTGCCAATCTGACAGTCATCCAGCAAGAGAAACACTCTGGGTCTTGCCTTCATCTTTTTTTTTTTTTTAATGGAGTCCTGGAGAGCCCACTTTGTGCATGAGTGGGAGAAGAGGTGGTGGGGAAGACACTTCATAGAAATGCCAGGAACACTTCATTTACTCCCAAGACCCACAGGTACATACCAGCCTGGGTCTTGCTGGCTGGTGAAAAACAGGGCACTCCTGGGATTGCTTCAGGCTGGGGAAGTTGAGCCTCTCAGTCCCACAGCCCAAGTTCTTTCCAAGTGGAAGCCTAGGAATCAACAGATTCATTGTGCCTACAAGTGGAGTCTCTGCCAAGGTGCACAATGCTCATCCTCCAGAAAAATAGCAGATATTATGAAAAAGAAATATATTGCAGATCAAATTAAATATATACTAGAGACACCCAACAACACATTTGAAGACTCAGAAGAAAGCATAAAGAAAGCAGAGGACAGAGCAAATGAATTTTAATGCACAAAAGAACAAGTCGTGAAAAAGATGGAAAACCTTGAATTGGATCTCAGGGTTATGACTGGCATCACAAAGTGCACAAATATATGAATTGCTGGTGTTCCAGAAGGAAAAGAGATGAGTAAAAGGTTAGGAAGATTATTTGAGGAGATAATTGGGGAGAACTTCCCAACCCTTATAAAAGACATAAATATGCAAATCAAAGAAGCCCAATGACCTCCAAATAGAATAAATCCAAATAGACCTACTCCAAGACAGACTAGTCAGATTGTCAAATACTGAAGAAAAGGAGAGAGTTCTAAAAGCAGAAAGAGAAAAGTCATTCACCACATACAAGGAAAGCCATATCAGACTAAGTGCAGACTACTCATCAGGCAACATTGAGGCAAGAATGCAGTGGTAGGATATATTTAAGATTCTGAAAGAGAAAAATTGCTAGCCAAAAATTCTTTGTCCAGCAAAGCTCTCCTCCAAAAAATAAGGTTACTTTAATGTTTTCACAGATAAGTAAATGTTGAAAGAATTTGTTAACAATGGTTCTGCCCTATAGGGTGTACTGTTGGCTGAAAAAAAAAAAAAAACAGGAAAGAACAATCTGGAGAAGGGCAGAGAATTGAAGAGTTTTCGAAAGGGTAACTTGCAAGACAGAGAGAGAGAGAGAGAGAGAAATAAATCTGATGAATAAAAACCAAAGAAATGACGATTGAATAAAGAACTGCCATTACAGTGATAAATTTGAATTTTAACAGATTAAGCTCCCCAATTAAAAGACAGATTGCAGAATAGATTTAAAAATATGATCCATCTATTTGCTGTTTATAAGAGACTCATGTTAGAATCAAGGATACCATTAGATTGAAAGAGAAAAAATGGAAAAAGATATTCCATACCAGTAGCCACCAAAAGAAAGTTAGGGTAGTTATAATATCAGACAAAATAGAATTTAAATGCAAAAATGTCATAACAGACAAAGAGGCAAGTCAGCAAGAAGAAATAACAATCATAAATATTCGTGCATGCAATCAAGTTGCTCCAAAGTACATGAGGCAAACACAGCAAAACTGAGACAATAGAAGTTTCTACAATGATAGTAGAAATCCCACTCTTTCAGTAGAAAGAACAACCAGACAGAGGACCAAAAAAGAGAACACAGAACCTAAACCATATGATCAGTGAATTAGTCTTAATGGGCATATATAGTTTGGTGAACCCCCCAAACACCAAGATATGCATTCTTCTTAAGTGCCCATGGAACATTCTCCAGTTAGGTCATATGCTGGGGTAAAAAATCAGGTCTTAATATTTTTTAAAAGATTGCAATTATTCAAGGCACTTTCTCTGATAATAATGGAATGAAGCTGGAAATCATAACTACTGAAGAAATGAAACTTTCATTTCATAAATGGAGGTTATACAATACACTCTTAATCAATTGGTGGGTCAGAGAATACATTGCAAGAGAAAACAGGAAATATTTGAACACGAATGAAAAGAAGTATACAATATATCAAAATCTATGGGATGCAGTGAAGGCTTGTGCTGAGGGAAAAAGTATAGCTCTAAACACCTACATTAAAAAGGAAGAAAGAGCTAAAACCAAAGACCTAATTGAACAGAACTGAAGAAATTAGAGAAGGAGCAGAAATTTAATCCTCAAGCAAAGAGAAGAAAAGAAATAACAAAGATGAAAGAAGAAATAAATGATTTGGAGAACAACAACAAAAAAGAAAATTAGAGAAAATCAATCAAACTACAAGTTGGTTCTTTGAGAAGATCAACAAGATTGATAAACCCTTAAAGTTAGACTACGTGAAAAAGAGAGAAGATGCAAATAAATAAAATCAGAAATGAGAGGGTGGTCATTACCAGGGACCCTGAAGATGTAAAACCTTAAGAAGGTACTATAAGCAACTGTATGCCAACAAATTAGACAATTTAGGTGAAATGGGCAATTTCCTTGAAACACATTAACAACCTATACTGACTCGAGAAGAAACTGAAGACCTCAACAAACCAATCACAAGTAAAGAGAGTCAATCGGTTATCAAAAACCTCCTTACAAAGAAAGGTCCAGAACCAGATGGTTTCACAGGGGAATTTTATCAAACATTACAAGAAGAACTGACACCATTCTTCCTCAAACTCTTCCAAAAAATTAAAAAAAAAAAAAAAAAGGAACTCTAACTCATTCTTTGACACTAAAACCAAAACCTTATGAACATACTACAAGAAAAGAAAATTACAGCAAATCTCCTAATAATAAGGAAGCAAAAATTCTCAACAAAATACTTGCACATTGAATCCAATGGCATATTCCCCACTGCTGTGAGGTACAGTTTGCCTTTAGGCTCTAAACCAAAGGTCTGAGTCAGAATAACATTTGATAGAGCAAAACCATTTACCTTCGGCAATTGCCTCATGATTTCTTGCATTTAATATTTTGAAAATTGTCAATCTTGGTCAACAGGAGCTAAAAACATGTTTATCACATTTTTACTTAGCTTGTGAATAAACATCAACTTTGAAGAAAGCATATCATCTGATAAAAATGAAACAACTGAAACAGTTCAGCTCTTTAGAATCAGAAATTTCCTCAGTATAATATAAGACATATATAAAAAAAAACCCCAAAGCTAGCATCATACTCAAAGGTGAGAGACTGAAAGCCTTCCCTCAAGATCAGGAACAAGACAACGATGCCCACTCTCACCACTGTTATTCAATATTGTGTTAGAAGTTCTAACTACAGCAATTAGGCAAAAAAAGAAATAAAAGGTATCCAAACTGGAAAGAAAGTAGTAAAACTCTCATTATTTGCAGATGACCTGATGATCCTATATTTGGAAAATCCTGAGAAATCTATGAGAAAGCTACTTGAGCTAATGAAGTCAGCAAAGTGGCAGTATACAAGAAAAGCATGTGAAAAATCAGTAGTGTTTCTATACACTAGTCATGACCAAACCAAGGAGGTAATTAAGAAAAAAAGTCTATTCACAATAGCAATTAAAAAAATCAAGTATCTCTGAATAAACTTAACCAAGGATAGAAAGAACTGGGTACACAAAAAATTACAAAACATTTCTAAGAGAAATCACAGAAGATCTAAATAATTGAAAAGACATTCCATGTTCATGGATAGGAAGGCTAACTGTTAAGATGCCAGTTCTACCTAAATCGATCTACTGACTCAACACAATACCAATCGAAATTTCAACAACCTACCTTAAAGACTTTGAAAAGTTAGTTATCAAATTTATTTGGAAAGGAAAGGGCCTCAAATAGCCAAATATCCTAAAAAAGAAAAACAAAGTGGGAGAACTTACATTTCCTGAGTTCTAAGTTTATTACAAAGCACAGTGGTCGAAACAGTGTGGTATTGCCACAAAGATAGACACTGATCAATAGAATCAAATGGAAAATTCAGAAATGGGCTCTGAGATCTATGGTTAATTGATTTTTGACAAGGTCCCCAAATCCACTGAACTGGAAAGAATAATCTCTTCAATAAATGGGGCTGGGAGAACATCCATGTCCAAAAGAATGAAAGAGGACCCCTACCTCAAACTCTATACAAAATTATCTTATAGTGGATCAAAAAACTAAATATAAATGTCAGCAACATAAAACTCTTAGAAGAAAATATAGGGAAACATCTTCAAGACCTAGTTATAGGAGGTAGCCTCTTAGACCTTATAGCCGAAGTAGAAGCAAAATAAATACGGATAATAAAAATTCCTCAAGAGTGAACACTTCTTTGCTTTGAAGAACTTTGTCAAAAAGGTGAAAAGGGGTGGGCAACGGTGACTCAGTGGCAGAGTTCTCTCCTTCTGTGCAGGAGACCTGGGTGTGATTCCCAGTGCCTGCCCACACACACAAAATTAATTAATTAATTAAAAGATGAAAAGGCAGCAACCTCAATGGGAGAAAATATTTTGTAACTATATATCTGCTAAGAGTTTGACATCTAGTATATATAAAGAAAACCTACAACTCAACAATAAAAGGACAAACGACCCAATTATAAAATGGGCAAAAGATATTAATAAACATTTCCCAAAGAGGAAATACAAATGACAAAGAAGCACATGAAAACATGTTCATCTTTGTTAGCTATTAGGGAAGCGTAAATCAAAATCACGGTGAGATATCATCTCACACCTATAAGAATTGTCACTGTTAAACAAACAGGAAATTACAAATGTTGGAGAGGATGTGGAGAATTAGGAACACATTCACTGCTGGTGGGAATGTAAAATGGTACAGCTACTGTGGAAGACAGTTTGGCAGTTCCTCTGATAGCTAAATATGGAGTTTCCCTGTGATGTGGCAAGTCTGCTATTCCGTGTATAGCCAGGAAATCTGAAAACAGTGACAAGAACAGACATCTGCACACCAGTGTTCATAGTGGCATTATTCACAGTTGCCAAAAGATAGAAACTATCCAAATGTCCATCACCAGATGAATAGATAAACAAAATATGTTATATACATATGATGGAAGATTTTGCAGCAGTAAGAAGGAATGAAGTCCTGAAACATGTGACAACATGGATGAACCTTGAGGACATAATACTGAGTGAAATAAGTCAGACACAAAAGGACAGATATTGTAAGATTTCGTTAACATGAACTAACTAGAGTTTGTAAACTCAGAGTCTTAAAATGTAGAATATAGGGTAACTGGTAACTAGAGATAGACAGAAGTTAGAGAAGGGGGAGTGGTTGCCTAATGTGTGCAGAATTGTTAATGAGGTTGAACTTAAATGTTTGGGACTCCATAGAGGTGATGTTAGCTTGTTTTGGAGAGTATAAGTAATAGTGACATGCTGTAGCTGAATTTGGTTGAAAGAGTTGTTTAATGTCATGTATGTCATGATCAACACTACAAATATAGATAAATTCTTGCCCAAATGACTACAAATTATGACACTTGTGCAAAGAGTTAGTAACAGAGTGGTACATGGAGAAAAGCTACTTTTTGCAAGCTACAGACTATTTTTAACAGTAATACCTTAATATGTTTTTGTCAACAGTAACAGGAGTACCACCCCAATACAAGGGACCAACACTGGGTGGGGGGAGGAATAAATGGTATGGGGTGTCTTGGGTTTTCTTTTTGTGTGTCTATCTGCTATTTTTCTCTTTGGAGCAATGAAAATGGTCTAAAACTGAGTGTGATGATTGTACAACTAAGTGATGATACTGAGAAGCATTGAGTGTATACTTTGGATGGAATATATGGCATGTGAATATATCTCCATAAAATCTGCAGAGTCAAAAAAAAAAAAAGAATGGGTGGGGCTGCTTCTCCATCAGACCTGGAAGACAATCAATCCACAGATGTTTTTCAGAACTTGTAACATAATCACATTTGCCCTGCTGGGTTTCAGAATTGTTTGAGACTGTTTCTCCTTCCAATTTCTCCCTTCTGGAATGGGAATGTTTATCCTATGCCTGCCTTTCCATTGTATATTAAAAGCAGAAAACTTGTTTTCTAGTTTTTATAGGTCCATCAGGCAGAGGAATTTTGCCCCAGGACAGACCACACACATAGCTGATTTTTATGAGACTTTGGAGTTATCATTGTCTAAAATGGCTTAAGGATTTTGAGATGTTTTTGATGGAATGATTGCATTTTTTACATGGGAAGAACATGTCTTTTGGGAATCCAGAGGGTGGACTGGAATAGACTTGTGTTATAGAAACAAGATTATGCTCTTAAACATAATCCATTCTAATGGGTGTGAACCCATTGTCAGTAGTAACTTCTGATGAGTTTACTGCAGTTAAGGTGTGGCCCAACTGAATCAGGATGGTCATAAGTATTTTGAGTCTTTCGGGGAAGACCTCAGAGGTTAAGAGGCATGGGAAGCAGCTAGAAACTGGAAGTCCCCACAATCTGGAGGGGAAAGATGTTGCCAGGTGCATTTCATGTGACAGGAAAGCCAGTGAATGTCAAAAATTACCAGCTCCCTAGAAGATAGTGGCCCTAGGAGGAAGCAAGCTTTCTAGCCTCTGAAACAGGGAACCAATAAATTCCTGTTGTTAAGTCAACCTATTGTATGGTATTTGTTTTAGCTAGAAAAGTAAAACCTCAGGATCCTCAATTGGACACTACTGAAATTTGGGACTGCTAACTCTTTGTTTAGAAGACCTGTTCTATGCACTGTGGGATGCTTGGCATCATCCCCATTCAGTAATACCCCTGGGCCTTAAAATTTTACGTACAACAAACAGGCAAGAGTCAATCAAGACATCATCTCTGGCCCCTGACAGAAGTACCACGGTAGTTCACATTATTTCAGGCATCAGAGCAAAGAGCATGAATGATAGGACACTACTTTGATTTATGAGTCGCCACTCTAGTAACCATAGCTGTTAATGGGAGCACAGGCCCAGGGGTTAATGTATGAATTGTGACATCAATTTTTGTTTCTGGTTCTGAATCAGTGAAAGTTAAAATAAAGCCATCAATTCTTGTAGATATAGAAGGATTTGCTCCGGGGATCTGAATTCTGTCTGTCTGGCACTGAACTCCATCTAATTTTCTTCTACACGTAAGAAACTTTGCTTCCTTGCAAAACACAATGCTTTGAAAATTGCTAGCATCCAAAGAAAATCATGCTTTGCATGCACAGATCAAGTATCTTTCACCTTTCCATCATTCCAACAGAGTATGCCTTTAAGAATAATGTGGAAAATATGAAAGCATATGTTCTGAAAAAGAGATTACAAGGTTCTTGTAGTGAGAGAAGCCTAAATGCTCATCTACTGTGAAACATGTCACTCCAGATCCCATACACAACACATCCACAATGTAAAGTAGAGGATAAACTACAAGCTAAAACCTGAAAAACCATAACCAGAGGGCATACCTCATCTTTTATTATCATGATCATTATGATTATTACCATATTATTAGATAAGGAGTAAACAACATCTTGACTATTGTTTATATATGTAAAAAGGTTAAGCTTTGTCTTTAAAAAATTCTGAGACTGAGAAATAAGTATCTTATAATACAAAAAAAATCAGGGCTCTTGCCAATTTAATCATGGGGTCAGAAGTATTTTCACATTTGTCCTGTTACTTTTTGAAAAAGGAACTCTAAATTAGAGATGAATTAAAAACAGACTTGCCTCACTATCATATTGTTACCTGAATTTTTAAGTAGGTAAAATGACCTCAGAAAAATAAATTTTTAGTTTTATACTTTTAGTAACTTGTTTGCAAAGTCTAGAAAAATAAAAAATATTTGCTCAAACTATGAACCATTTTAAATACATTTTTTATTGTCCATGTCTTTGATTACCTTCCTTGTTCTTTTGCTCTTTACTCTCCCCTTACCCCTTTTGTATCTTGAATACAAAATTTTACCTGATCAAATTCCTGATCCAGAATAAAAGTTCCTGATAGTAAGTCTTTCTGGTATAGACTCTGGCAGCACTGTTAAAAAGTTGATGTTGAACTTTTCCCAATCTATAATGTTTTCTTTCCCATTTACCTTTTTTGGTAGCTTCAGTATATTTCCACTGGACACACTATTCATATGGACTAAATTGATGGCTTAGCATGGTAAAAGCCTTTCAAGATCACTTGCATTTCAGTAACAGATACTGAAATATTGAAAATACTCACAGCTTTCAAAGACTTTTGATTCTAGAATTTGGATGGTTAGGTGGAATATCCTCTTAGTAGTATTACTTTTTTTGTATGCTGTATGGCAGGGTCACACTTCATTCTTTTTCCATGTGAGTATTCCATATTGCAGCATTATTTGTTGAACTTTTTTTGGGGGGGTGGGGAATTGCATGGGCCAGGAATCGAACCTGGGTCTCCCACATGGTAGGTGAGAAGTCTGCCACTGAACTACCCTTGCACTTCCCTTAGTATTCTTTGTCATCTACCTTAGGCATATGCCTACTTATTTGGTCTGACCTCTATGTTTTACTTTTATAGGGCCTTGCTCTATGTCCGACTTAGGCTCTTATCTTTGCAACTGTTTTACAAACTATAAAGCCTTATATAAAAATACGAGACTTGATTACATAAATTTAACATACTTACATGACAATGACTGCTCCTGGCTTTATGTCACTTTTATTCATTTCAAGTGAATTAACAAAAGTTTAATGAAGCTTTTCTGAAATCAATGTATTCTCATTGTCAGGGGTAACCTTTTAGCCATTATCAAAAGAATAAGAAATGCTATAAATCTGGTGGGTGATGAGGAGTTCCCTAGAACTCAGCAATTGCTTGCTGCCCCTTACCCTGGGTTAGCTCTGCTTTCTGTCCCCAGCATGTACACTTTTTGGTAAGCCATATGACAGAACATTTGAACTGTTTACTGAGTTGTCTCATTTTATTTTCATAACTAAATGTATTCTTAGTGTCTAATGCTGGAATATTATGAGCTATAAACTTCAGCATTCCAAGGCCTTGGGCACAATATCTTTTATTCTAGAAAACAACTTTTTGATTAGATATCAATTTTAGAAATAGCAACAACTCAGATATTATGCTGTCCTTCTTTTCATTGGATGTTTCAGCGAGTCAAGACTGTAAAACTGTGGGGAACATAGTAGAGGTAAACATGGATCAGCTTTTTGAAGGCTCAATATGACAGTCTTCAGAGTTTTCAGCCTCCTCTTCCTACTCATTTTAATTCCTCCTTCAAACCCCGCAGAAGTCATTTGTCCATTGATTAATATGTAAAGGAAGAAAAGTTTAAGATCAGCATGTTTATGTCACTGTTTCCCTCTGAGATCTTTGGCCAGGATTTCTTATATATGCGATGATACTAAGAATTACTGATTGTACATGTAGAATGGAATGATACCTAAATGTTTTGTTTGTTAATTTTTTTAATTAATAAAAAATGTTAAAAAAAAGATATCTTAAAAAACACAGACTTCTGCTTCTACTAAGAGTTTTACCACTTACTAGTCATAAAATCTTCATCTCTGACTTAAATTTTCTGAAACCTAGTTTCCTCATTTGTAACATCTGAAAAGTGAGAAATGATTTTCCCACTCCAGTGGATGATCCAGTTTGAATTCTCTTATATTGAGAATAGATTCGGTATGCAGAATATTTATTGGAGACGAACATCAGGAAGGGAGGGAAAGGAAGCAAGATTGGACTGAGAGAAGTTAAACCCCCATGCAATGCAAGCATAATAAAGGCTTAGCCCACCCTGCAGGAAACAGAGTAATGTAAATGACCATCACTGTTGTGACATCCCAGATGGTTTAGGATTTTTTATTTCCTCTGCAATCAGTCATTGGCTGTGGGTGGCTCTAAGAGCTGTGAGCCCTTGGGTGAGACAGCTTTCTGCAACTGAAGAAAAACCTAAGAATCAGAAGTCAGGGCAACAAATCTGTCTTTGAAGGGAGATCTACCACAACCATGAGGTAATATCATGGAAATATTTTGCATTTTAAGTGTAAGAAATGTTCTTGATTCTTTTTATAAGCATTTGCCATTTTCTTTATTTTATGCCAAGATGCACCTTTGTGTAAATTAGAAAATGATCAGATGTTTTAGAAAATGGGGACCCTTCTTCTGGAAGGAAGCCACTCTCCTACCACGTGCAATGTGTGTTGAGTGGAGATAGGCCAAGCATCTCTAGGAAATATTCAACCTGAACAACCACAAGGGGCATAACTCATACTCACTTGGTGATATCATCAAACCATGGATGAATCACACATGATGGCTGCTCTGTTCCTTGATCTTCTCTGCTCCAATAGTCATCATCCAGTCTTCTTTGGCCACCCACTCTCAGGATCATCCAGTGGACTTTGCAGTTACCAATAGGTGAGCCATTTCTGAAATGTTCGTTTTAAGAATACTTAATTCTTACACTTCTCCACTATTTTTCCATTAGAGTTACCCTACAACAATTCATCAGTCCTCAACCCATTGATCCTACTGCTTTTTCCACATCCTCTTTATCTGCACTGGCTTCCTTTCCCAACTTAGAATTCATGGGTTGGACATAACCTCTCTCTTGAAAATATCTTTAATGTCCTTACTCATTCCTTTGATCACTGTATCCACCTATGTGGTGGGTTAAAGCTGCATGCATCCCAGAAAAACATGCTCTTCAATTTAATCCATACCAGTGGGCACGAACCTCTTGTAAGTAGGAACTTTTGATAAGGTTATTTCAGTTAATTGTGGCCTACCTCATTCAGGGAAGGTCTTAATCCTATTACTGTAGTCTTTTGTAAGTGAATTTCAGACTCAGAAAGCCACAGGAATCAAGAAGCTGAACTTTGACAGAACCTGGAAGAGAATAGAGAGACCAGGGGATGCCACCATATGTCTTGCCATATGGCAGAGAGGCCAAGGATTACCAGAAGCCAACTCAGGTGCACCAGAACCTGGGTTTCTTCAGGGAGAAAGCATTGCCTTGATGATGTTGAGATTAGGATTTCTTTTAAGTCTCAAGGCTGTAAGCTAATGAAGCCCCTTGTTTAAGCCAGCTCATTTCATGGTATTTGCTTGGGCAGCCTAGGAAACTAAACAACCTGTAAATTCAGACCTAATTAATTGTCTTTTTTATGCCAAACAGCCATACATGGCTGGAGAAAACTCTCACAACCATTTTAATTGTTCTTATTTGGAATTTATAACTACAAATAAGCAATTGGCATATGCCAGATATAACTACTGCAATACTTAGTAAATTCTCTTCCTTACAGTCTGTAATCACTCTTTCATATATTTGCCTATATATTCATACCTCTCCCTCCTCTTCAGTTTCAGCTAAATAGTCAACTAGTAACTTATTAATATATTAGAGGTAAGCATATGTGAACTGCCTCATATTCCCAGGCTCATATCTCTACTCTACCTCCATCTATACACATATACTCAGGCTTCTCCTTTCTTATTGTGGATAAAACACCCCTGCTTCATATTAACTACTGCCATACTATCTTCTTTAACTTACTCTAGAAATTTTCTCCTGTAATATTTACCTCTATTTCCCTTACCTTCAGTTCTCTCTTCCTCCTAGACCAACACTCTTGGCTTACAAGCATGACAACATAATTTCATTTTCAAAATAAAAAAAAATTGATTTAATAGCTCCCTCCAGCCATATATTGCAAAGATTGCCCATACTCAGTCTCTGTTTTCCATAGCTTCCATTTGTCTTTTCTCTAATTGAGTTTTTCTTTCCTCTACTAAAATGCTGATATTATATTAAGTCAAATTCACTGATGATTTATGTAAAAAATTCAGTGGTTATTTCCCTACACTAATCATGCTTAATCTTGAAGCATGTAACCAAGCTGATAACACCTTCTTCTACTAAACATCTACTTCTCTAGTCACCTTTTAACTTTTTATTGTGGTAACATACATACAATTCAGAATTTTCCATTTTAACCACATTCAAGTGTACACTCACTCTTAGGATCATCCATTGGCAAAACTTTTTCATCACCCCAAACAGAAACTCTGTAACCATTAAGCAGTAATGCCCCATTCTTCTCTCCCCTCTCAGCCCCTGGTAACCTGTAATATATTTTCTGCCTGTGCATGTGTTTATTTTAGGTATTTCATATTTGTGAAATCATCCACTATTTGTCCTTTTGTGCCTGGTTTATTTCACTCAAAATGATGTCTTCAAGAATTGGTATCCTTTGCTGTTGTCTTCTCTTCTTCAACACATCTCATTATTAGAGTTCCCAAGACAGCTGTCCACTGACCTTGTATATTCTCCTTTTACATAATCTTTGCCCTTAGATGACCTAATCCAGCAGTATAGATTAAAAGGTAACTATATACCAAAGACTTGAAAATTATATCTCCAGCTATAAGCACCCCCTCAACTCCAGATTCATGATTTATAGAGAAAATCTAAACAGTATTTCCAATTTAACGTGTCCAGACTAAATTATTCCTTTCCTTCCTCTTTTACAGTTTCTTATTTAATGAATAGGCCAATTCTTTAAACTAAAAAAAATTACATATAAATCTTGATTCCTCTCTTTTTTTCATATCCTGTGTTTGATTTGTCAGCAAATCTTATTCATTTTACCTCTGACAAGCAATCTGAACAAACAATAATTAAGTTCATAAGCCTAGTCTTAGCTAATATCTATAAACTGGCAATTATTAATTCATTGTTCATTATTTCATTGCTTGCTCTTTATAACATAAACACAATACAATAAATGAATGTACTTGTATTAGTTAGGGTTCTCTAGAGAAACAGAATCAACAGGGAACACTTGCAAATATAAAATTTATAAAAGTGTCTCACGTGACCACAGGAATGCAGAGTCCAAAATCCACAGGGCAGGCTGTGAAGCTGACGACTCTGATGGATGGTCTGGATGAACTCCACAGGAGAGGCTCACCAGCCAAAGCAGGAATGGAACCTGTCTCTTCTGAGTCCTCCTTAAAAGGCTTCCCATGATTAGATTAAGCATCACTCATTGTAGAAGATGCTCCCCTTTGGCTGATTACAAATGGAATCAGCTATGGATGCGGCTGACGTGATCATGACCTAATCCTATGAAATGTCCTCATTGCAACAGACAGGCTAGCGCTTGCCCAATCAGATGAACAGGTACCACAACTTGGCCAAGTTGACACCTGTCCCTAACCATGACAGTCCACCCCTTGTCAACTTGGCATATATATATATATATATATATATATATGTACCACCTTAGACCATACTTAATTTCCAAATGAAAACAAATAAGCACACATTTTTTCTTTTACCTGACAATACTCCACTGTCCTGCATATAACTGGAAACACATTAAATCTCTCCAGAATAGCGTGCAAATACTTGGGCAACATTCATTCTTAAACTTGATATCTTACAACATAAATAGCATAACATGAACAAAACAGCATTACAGTCCTCATTTCTGTAACTGATCACGTGGTCGAAGTTCATATTTATCACTACCTTCTTCCACTACCCATTCCATGTTCCCTTTACCCTCAGCAAGCACTTCAGCTGGCCATGGTTCTTTGCCTGGTTAGGTGACCAAAACCTTCATTCCTGAAGTTTCAGAGCCATTAGTAGTCCTGCCTGGATGGCGTTGATGCACTTTTCCATTGATTTTAATCACAGGGCATGGTAGTACTAATAGACGCCCTAGGGGATCTCCTACATTCCAAGAAAACTCTTCTTTACCTCCATTATGTAGTAGCAATCCTACTTCTTTCTGATAGTCAGGGTCAATTACCACAGACAATAATGTAATCCACTTCTTGGATTGTTGATCCAGGGGCATAAGTAGCCCAAAGTGACCAGGTGGCAGTCTTAACTTCCAGTTCAGTGGAATTGTTGTTTCTCCTGGAGGAAGCACACCCCATTTTGGAACTAAAACCTGTAGACCAGCAGAACTCAGGGTAGCAGGGACAGGAAGCAAAAATTTTCCTAGTGGATCACTAGGGGTAATAGTGAGTGGTACCACACCCATTTCCACCCCTTGGTTCCTGGACCCATGGATCCTGGCTATGGAAGAAACAACACCATACAGCAGATGCCGATTCAGAGCATACACAGCTTCCTGGAGAACATTACCCCAGTCTTTCAAGGTATTGCCACCTAGTTGGCACTGTAGTTGAGTTTTCAAAAGGCCATTCCATTTTTCTAGCAATCCAGCTGCTGCTGGATGATGGGGAACATGGTAAGACCAGAGAATTCCATGAGCATGCACCCATTCCCGTACTTCATTTGCTGTGAAGTGTGCTCCTTGATCCGAAGAAATGCTATGTGGAATACCATGACGATGGATGAGGCATTCTGTAAGTCCACGGGTGGTAGTTTTGGTAGAAGCATTGCATTCAGGGAAAGCAAACCCATATCCAGAGTATGTGTCTATTCCAGTTAGAATAAATCGCTGCCCCTTCCATGAAGGGAGTGGTCCAATGTAATCAACCTGCCACCATGTAGCTGGCTGGTCACCTCGGGTAATGGTGCCATATCGGGGGCTGAGTGTGGGTCTCTGCAGCTGGCAGACTGGGCACTCAGCAGTGGCTGTAACCAAGTCAGCCTTGGTGAGTGGAAGTCCATGTTTCTGAGCCCATGCATAACCTCCATCCCTACCACCATGACCACTTTGTTCATGAGCCCATTGAGCAATGACAGGAGTTACTGGGGAAAGAGGCTGACTGGTACCAACAGAACAGGTCATCTTATCCACTTGATTATTAAAATCTTCCTCTGCTGAAGTCACACCCTCTGGCGTGCATTCACATGGGACACAAATATCTTCATGTTCTTAGCCCACTCAGAAAGGTCTATCCACATAGCTTTTCCCCAGACCTCTTTGTCACCAATTTTCCAGTTATGGTCTTTCCAAGTCCGTGACCATCCAGCCAAACCATTAGCAACAGCCCATGAGTCAGTATACAAATGTACCTCTGTCCAATTTTCCTTCCAAGCAAAATGAACAACCAGGTGCACTGCTCGAAGTTCTGACCACTGAGAGGATTTCCCCTCACCACTGTCTTTCAAGGACACCCCAGATAGGGGTTGTAATGCTGCAGCTGTCCACTTTCAGGTGGTACTTGCATATCGTGCTGAACCATCTGTAAACCATGCCCGAGTTTTCTCTTCTTCAGTCAATTCACTGTAAGGAACTCCCCAAGAGGCCATAGCTCTGGTCTGGGAAAGAGAAGGTAATGTGGCAGGAGTGGAAATCATGGGCATTTGTGCCACTTCTTCATGTAACTTACTTGTACCTTCAGGACCTGCTCTGGCTCTATCTCATATATACAATTTCCATTTTACAATAGAGCACTGCTGTGCACACCCAACTTTATGGCTTGGTGGGTCACACAACACCCAACTCATGATAGGCAACTCAGGTCTCATAGTAACTTGGTGGCCCATGGCTAAGCGTTCAGTCTCTACTAAGGCCCAGTAGCAGGCCAAAAGCTGTTCCTCAAAATGAAAGTAGGTATCTGCAGCAGATGGTAAAGTTTTGCTCCAAAATCCTAATGGTCTGCATTGTGAATCTCCTATAGGGGCCTGCCAATGGCTCCAGACAGCGTCTCTATTTGCCACTGACACTTCCAGCACCATTGGATCTGCTGGATCATATGGCCCAAGTGGCAGAGCAGCTTGCACAGCAGCCTGGACCTGTCACAGAACCTCCTCTTGTTCAGGTCCCCACTCAAAATTAGCAGCTTTTCTGGTCACTCGATAAATGGGCCAGAGTAGCACACCCAAATGAGTAATATGTTGTCACCAAAATTCAAAAAGACCAACTAGGCGTTGTGCCTCTTTTTTGGTTGTAGGAGGGGCCAGATGCAGCAACTTATCCTTTACCTTAGAAGAGATATCTTGACATGCCCCACACCACTGGACACCTAGAAATTTTACTAAGGTGGGAGGCCCCTGTATTTTTGTTGGGATTTATCTCCCATCCTCTGACACACAAATGCCTTACCAGTAAATCTAGAGTAGTTGCTACTTCTTGCTCACTAGGTCCAATCAACACGATATAATCAATATAATGGACCAGTGTGATGTCTCGTGGGAGGCAGAAATGATCAAGGTGTCTGCGAACAAGATTATGACATAGGGCTGAAGAGTTGCTATATCCCTGAGGTAGGACAGTGAAAGTATATTGCTGACCTTGCCAGCTTAAAGCAAACTGTTTCTGGTGGTCCTTACTAATAGCTATTGAGAAAAAAGCATTTGCCAGATCAATAGCTGCATACCAGGTACCAGGGGATGTATTGATTTGCTCAAGCAATGATACTACATCTGGAACAGCAGCTGCAATTGGAGTTACCACCTGGTTGAGCTTATGATAATCCACTGTCATTCTCCAAGACCCATCTGTTTTCTGCGCAGGCCAAATAGGAGAGTTGAATGGGGATGTGGTGGGAATTACTACCCCTGCATCTTTCAAGTCCTTAAGAGTGGCAGTAATCTCTGCAATCCCTCCAGGAATCCGATATTGCTTCTGATTTACTATTTTGCTTGGTAGGGGCAGTTCTAGTGGCTTCCACTTGGCCTTTCCCACCATAATAGCCCTCACTGCATGAGTTAGAGAGCCAACATGGGGATTCTGCCAGTTGCTCAGTATGTCTATGCCAATTATACATTCCAGAACTGGGGAAATAACTACAGAATGCGTCCAGGGGCCCACTGGACATACTTTGAGATGGACCTGAGCTAAAACTCCATTGATCACCTGGCCTCCATAAGCCGCCACTCTGACTGGTGGTCCAGAGTGACGTGTTGGGTCCCCTGGAATTAATGTCACTTCTGAACCAGTGTCTAATAATCCCTGAAATATCTAATCATTTTCTTTTCCCCAATGCACAGTTATCCTGGTAAAAAGCTATCAGTCTCCTTGGGGAAGTCTTGGAGGAAGATTAACAGTATAAATTTGTGGCAGTGTAACAGGTTTCTCCCTCAAAGGGACCTGGCCTCTCCTTCATTCAAGGGGCTCTGGGTCTGTAAATTGTCTCAAGTTTGGAAATTGATTAAGGGGCCGTGACTCTGTGTTTTTGTAATTCAGGTTAGACTTCTGTTCATTTGACCTAGAACTCTTTTGTTTATACAGCTCCAACAAGAATTTAGTAGACTGCCCTTCTATTGTATTTCTAGGTATCCCATGATTTACTAGCCAATGACACAAATCTCTGCATGTCATATAATTTTGATACCTCCTTTGAGTTTTCTGTCTATTATAATAGCCACGTCTACCCTGTCTTTGGCGATTAAGTGCTGCCACCTGACTTCTGCCAACTCGGGATCCTGTCATCCCCATTGTGTTTAAGGATTCCAGCTCAGTGACAGCAGTTCCTACAGTAATATCTGACCTACAGAGAAGTGCAATCACAGAGCTCTTCAGGGATGATGGTGCTAGTCTCACAAATTTATTTCTCACTGTCCTGGTAAAAGGTGCATCCTCTGGACATTCCTGGGGTGTAGGAGCAGACTTTGCATGATAAATCCACTCTAACATTCCAATCTCTCTAAGCCTCTGGATCCCCTCATCTACATTATACCAGGGCAGTTCTGACATTTCAACCTCAGGTAATATTGGCCACCTTTTGATCCATGTTTCAACCAACCATCCAAACAAACTGTTAACACCTTTTCTAACCACTCGAGCTATAACATTGAATGCAGAATCTCTGCTTAGTGGGCCCATATCAATAAATTCAGCCTGATCCAGCCTTATATTCCTCCCACCATTATCCCACACTCTTAAAATCCATTGCCACACATATTCCCCTGATTTCTGTCTATATAAATTGGAAAACTCACACAGTTCTTTTGGAGTATAACATACCTCCTCATGTGTGATACTTTGTACCTCACCTTTAGGGACCCGTTGGGACTTTAGTCTAGTTATAGGTCTGGAAGAAATGAGGGGTTGTGGGGGTGGGTCATGAATAGAATTAGAAATATCTTCCAAGCCATTTGCTTCAGAGCTTTCATTTTCAGTTTCATCTGGTGAAAAAAGATTAATCACTCTAGGGCTAATCCCTTCAGGAGGAGGTTGGGTGGCCAATTCCTCAAGGCAGGCTGGAGGTGGGGCAGTTATGTCCTCAGGGCAAACTATTACAGAGTTATCTAGAGAAGACTCAGCATGATCAGGGGCTTCAACCTCACCCCCAACATCATTATCAATCCATATGTCACGATCCCATTTTTCAGGGTCCCACTACTTTCCAATCAATGCCCTCACTTTAACGGCAGACACCATGCAAGACTGAGATTTCAGTTTACGTTTTAAAGTTGCTGCTCTAACAATAAGATTCTTATCATAGACAGAGATCTCAAGTCTATGGCTACAGGAAATAAGATTTTCCTTCAGGATGCTCATAGAAGCATCTAGATCTTTCAGCAGCACTTAAGCTTCTCATTTGAAGCCTTAAGCCCATCCCTTTCACCCCTTAATGTAGCCAGTGTATCTAACAACAACCAACTAACATCTCTAGGACTCTTATTTCTACAAAACTCTGTAAAGGTGTCAAAAACATTTTCCCCAGAGTCTTGCTTCATACAAGTGAAGCATTAGGAAAATCAAATGATGATATTTTGACTATTTCCTTTGCCAACTCACTCCATGGATTGGGAGTGTCATTCTGATTACAGGAATCAGAGTCCTTAGTGTCTCTGAGTCCAGTCAGAGTAGAAAACCATTCATAAAAAAACATTTTTAAGATTCTGTTTCTTAAGAACCACTCCTGGTACCAAGTTAGGGTTCTCTAGAGAAACAGAATCAACAGGGAACACTTGCAAATATAAAATTTATAAAAGTGTCTCACATGACCGCAGGACACAGAGTCCAAAATCCACAGGACAGGCTGTGAAGCCGATGACTCTGATGGATGGTCTGGATGAACTCCCCAGGAGAGGCTCACCAGCCTAAGCAAAAAGGGAATCTGTCTCCTCTGAATCCTCCTTGCAAGCCTTCCCGTGATTAGATTTAGCATCACTCATTGTAGAAGACACTCCCCTTTGGCTGATTACAAATGGAATCAGCTGTGGATGCAGCTGACGTGATCATGACCTAATCCTATGAAATGTCCTCATTGCAACAGACAGGCCAGCACTTGCCAAATCAGATAAACAGGTACTACAACTTGACCAGGTTGACACATGTTCCTAACCATGACAGTACTTTAAAAATATCAATATCAAATATTATAAAAAAGATTTCATTCCTTCCTGCCTTCAAAATAAATAATGAGCATCTGCACAATTACATTGATGAACATAGTCACTCCTCTAAGAGAGCTTAACATCTTTTGATGGACAAAGGCTGTTCAATAATTAGAACAATATATGACTGTGAGTGTTATAATAAGGAAATTCTGCGCACTAGGGAAACGTATTTAAAATTAAAACAGCCTAGAAAACAGAGAAAACCAACATGAAAAATAAAGAACTAAGGTATGAAATAGGAAAAGACAGGAATTCAGGTAGAAAAATCCACATATATGAGATAAAAGGATTTAGATTGACTGGGACCTGCAGTGCAGAAGGGATTGGTGAAATGCAGAGGTAGGATGTATATTTGTTGGGCAAAGTGTTCTATATATATCTGATAGGTCTAGTTGATTTCGGGTATATTCAAATCTTTTGTCTCCAAATTGATCTTCTGAACCAATGTGGTATTTATTATTGAAAGTGATGTATTAAAGTCTCCTACTACTAATGTAGAACCATCAATTTCTCCCTTTAAGCTTTTCAGCATTTGCTTTGCATAGTTTGGAACTCTACTGTTAGGTGCATACATGTTTATGATTGTTACATCTTCGTGTTGAATTCAAAGAATTAAAATGTTTATAACAAAGTCATAACTGTCATTGACTTAAAGTCAGTTTTATCTGATATTAATATAACTACTCAGCTTCCTTTTGCCTACTATTTGCATAGCATGTTTTTCCCCAACTTCGCACTTTCAACCTACTGACTAATGACTTCATTTCCTTGAGCATTTTTAAGATTATGTTTTAAAGGTTTTGTTTGGTTAATGTAAATTTAAGGTGAGTCTCTTGCAGATAGTATATAGTTGGGTCATGCTTTTCTATCTATTCTGCCAAATCAGTCTTTCCCAACCAAAATAAGGCTAGGGACCCACAAACGGGTCATAGACTGGCTCAAAAATTTCCTAGGGAGGGGATCAGGAAGGTGCTGAGAGCTTTTCCAATGGCTCCCCAAAGCTGCACTTTCCCGGTTTGCCCAGCAAATGCAGGCCTTCAGTTAACTGTCCCCTACAGTGTTGAGGAAGTGAAGCATCTTTAAGTCTCCTCCACCTCGGCCCCTAACCAGGTGGAGTTGAAACAATGGCTGTGCTCAGAGCCGTGCCCCCAGTGATCTAAACTGACTAATCAAAATCCAGGATCAGTGATAGGTTGTGTCCACCCATGCTCTTGGGGAAAATGATTTTTACCACCTTTTCTGTCACCAGTGAGTGAGCAAGGGACTGGACTCCATGACAGCCTGCCATTACAATGGGGGATTTATATATAATAACCGCCAACAGAGAGAGCAATTTATTATTCACTGTAAGTTTTCAACTTCTTCATTCCACTCTTCCTTGAATTCTGTACAGTGTTCTTCAGTTCTATGGAGTTTCAAAATGTTTTTTTTCAGGCAGTTTCTGCCTATTCTACAGTTACCTTGTGAGCACTGAGTCCTGGATCTCTCTACACTGCCATCTTACCACAATCCTCTGCCAATTAATTTTTGGCCAGATGGCAAAGATCACTAAATTGGGAAAGAATAGTCTTGTCAACAAATGGTGCTGGGAAATCTGGATTTCCATGGACAGCAAGAAGTAGGACCCCTACCTTATACCTTATAAAAAAATTAACACAAAATGGATGAGAGACAATATTTATAAGAACCAGAACTATGAAAATCCTAGAAGAAAACTTAGTGAACATGTTCAGGACCTTGCACCAGACAATGGTTTCTTAGGCTTTATACCCACAGCACTAGCAACAAAAGAACAAGTAAATGGGACCTCATAAAAAAAAAAGAACCCCAAAGGAATTTACCATGGAAGTAAAATTACAACTTGCAAAATGGGGGAAATATTTGGAAACCATATATGTGGTGTAAGGTTAATATCTAGACTAGATAAATAGATCTTTCTTTACAACAAAAAGGCAAACAACCAAATTTAAAAAATGGGCAAAGACTTAAAGAGACTTCTCTCTGAGGAAGATATAAATGGTTAGGAAGCCCATGAAAGATGCTCAACATCATTAGCCATTAGGGAAATATGAATAAAAATCACAATAAGATTCCATTTCACAGCTATTAGAAGGTCTTTTATTTAAAAAATGGACAATAACATGTTGGAGAGGTTAAGAAGAAACAGGAACTGACTTTCATTTCTGGTGGCAATATAAAATGGTGCCACCACTGTGGAAAGAGTTTGGTAATTCCTCAAAAAGCTAAGTATGAAACTACTAAATGACCCAACAATCCCACTACTAGGTATATATCCTGAAGAATTGGAAGCAGGGATCCCAACAGATATTTGCACACTGATATTCATAGTGTGACTTTATTCACAATTTTCAAAAGATGGAAGCAGCCAAAGTGCTCATCAACCAATGAATGTATAAATTAAATGTGAACTGTACATACTATGGAATATCATTCAGCCATGAATAGGGATGAAATACTGATACATGCAACAATGTGGATGAAACCTGAAGGCATCATGTCGAGTGAAATAAGCCAGCACAAAAGGACAATTATTATGTGATCTCACTGATGTGAAAAATCTGTACAAACTCATAGACTCAGCATCTAGATTATAATTTACTATGGGACAGAGTAGGGATAAGGAGTTGGAAGATTAGGCTTAAAATGTACAGAATTCTTATTTGTAATGATGGAAATATTGTGATAATGGAGTGAGGTGATGATAGCCCAACATTGTGAATGTAATTAACAGCACTGAGATGTATGTCTGAATTTCACTAAAAGTGGAAATGTTAGATTGCATATACAACAATAATTTTTTTAATGCCATGGACTGACACTACACAAACAATGAGCTCTAAGTTAAACCATGCACAATTTTCAATAGTACAATTATGAAAATATGCTACTATCAACGGTAATAAATGTTCCACATCAATGCAAGGTGCTGATAATACAGTGGTATATGGGATTCCTGTACTTTATACATGATTGTTCTATAACCCATGACTTTTCTAATAAAGAAAAAGAAAAACAACTACCAAATAAAGATCAATATGAAAATGAAATTAATAAAAAAATGAAAAAGTAAGAGTAGAGCACTAGATAGAGGAATACCAAACAGTAATGTCTGGACTATTGCACACAGGCCTGTTTTAGTCTATATGATGAAAGAGGAAGCCAAATATGTGGTCACTGAAGCATGGAATGGATGCCAGAAAGCATATTGAAAGAAAGTGACCTTGCTGTATGACTGTGAATATTAAGGTGGGGCCAGCTGCCTTTGGCAAAACAATTGTAAACTCAAAGTCTATACTAATAGCTAGAGGTACAATAATGAAGTGGCCTCCTGAAAATCTGAGTTCAAATTCTGTCTCTATCACTTAGTGATCACCAACTTTGTTTACTTTTATTTGCTTTTCTAAACTTCCGTTCTCATTCACATCATAGAGATAATAATACAATGAGATGTGAATTCAAAATTTCCCTGTCACCCTCAATTATGTCACACTCAATTTTGACCCAAAGTTGAAGGAAAATACAAACTTTCGCCATGTCCCAGGGTCCACCCCAAGCTCTTCCACTTGAGTCAGTAAGAACAGAAGGTGAAGAGGATACTTGGTGACCTCATGGGTTGCCAGCTGGGTGGAAATGATGCCAGCAGAATCAGAGAATGTTTGGAGAAGATATAACCAAGCAGGAAGCTCCCTTATATAATGGACTTACTCGCTTTGCCTGTTTGAGCCATGGGCAAGGAACACTGGAGAAAAATGGCAGGTGTAAAGGAAAGAGTCAGCAACTAACAGCCCAAGTTCTTACAGTGACGAGGAAACATACACTTTTAATTGATTGAACAAAAAGTGAAAGCATGATTTGGGCTTTTTTGTCCATATGATTGTTAAGAGTTTTGACTGTTACATAGGGAAAGCACACCAACACGAGGTGGTAGGGTGTAGACCTGTGGCTGGGGAGTGAGAGCAGTTAGAAGAGTTTGTGTCACAGAGACATGTCCATATGAAGGATCTACGTAATGGACTCCCTGACTTCAGCTTCCCTTAAGAACTCAAGTTTAATATGCCTGAAGGCCAACATTGGACAGCTGCCTCACAGAGGGAATCTTTGACTAGGTAATTTAGTCAGAGAACCGTTGTATTAGTTAGGGTTCTCTAGAGAAACAGAATCAACAGGGAACAGTTGCAAATATAAAATTTATGAAAGTGTCTCACGTGACCGTAGGAATGCAGAGTCCAAAAGCCACAGGGCAGGCTGCGAAGCTGATGACTCCAATGGATGGCCTGGATGAACTCCACAGGAGAGGCTCACCAGCCAAAGCAGGAATGGAACCTGTCTCCCCTGAGTCCTCCTTAAAAGGCTTCCCATGATTGCATTTAGCATCACTAATTGCAGAAGACACTCCCCTTTGGCTGATTACAAATGGAATCAGCTGTGGATGTAGCTGACGTGATCATGACCTAATCCTATGAAATGTCCTCATTGCAACAGACAGGCCAGCGCTTGCCCAATCAGATGAACAGGTACCACAACTTGGCCAAGTTGACACCTGTCCCCAACCATGACAGTCCACCCCTTGTCAACTTGGCATATATATATATATATATATATATATATATATATATATATCACCTTAAACCATACTTAATTTCCAAATGAAAACAAATAAGCACACATTTTTTCTTTTACCTGACAATACTCAACTGTCCTGCATATAACTGGAAACACATTAAATCTCTCCAGAATAGCGTGCAAATTCTTGGGCAACATTCATTCTTAAACTTGATATCTTACAACTTAAATAGTATAACACAAACAAAACAGCATTACAGTCCTCGTTTCTGTAACTGATCACGTGGTCAAAGTTCATATTTATCACTACCTTCTTCCACTACCCATTCCATGTTCCCTTTACCCTCAGCAAGCACTTCAGCTGGCCGTGGTTCTTTGCCTGGTGGGGAAGAAGTATGTGGATAGACCTTTCTGAGTGGGCTAAAAACATGAAGATATTTGTGTCCCATGTGAATGCACACCAGAGGGTGACTTCAGCAGAGGAAGATTTTAATAATCAAGTGGATAAGATGACCCGTTCTATGGATACCAGTCAGCCTCTTTCCCCAGCAACTCCTGTTATTGCCCAATGGGCTCATGAACAAAGTGGTCATGGTGGTAGGGATGGAGGTTATGCATGGGCTCAGCAACATGGACTTCCACTCACCAAGGCTGACCTGGCTATAGCCACTGCTGAGTGCCCAATCTGCCAGCAGCAGAGACCCACACTCAGCCCCCGATATGGCACCATTCCCCGAGGTGACCAGCCAGCTACATGGTGGCAGGTTGATTACATTGGACCACTCCCTTCATGGAAGGGGCAGCGATTTGTTCTAACTGGAATAGACACATACTCTGGATATGGGTTTGCTTTCCCTGCACGCAATGCTTCTGCCAAAACTACTATCCGTGGGCTTACAGAATGCCTTATCCATCGTCATGGTATTCCACATAGCATTGCTTCGGATCAAGGAACACACTTCACAGCAAATGAAGTGCGGGAATGGGCACATGCTCATGGAATTCTCTGGTCTTACCATGTTCCCCATCATCCAGAAGCTGCTGGATTGATAGAACGGTGGAATGGCCTTTTGAAAACTCAATTACGGTGCCAACTAGGTGGCAAAAACTTGAAAGGCTGAGGTAATGTTCTCCAGGAAGCTGTGTATGCTCTGAATCAGCGTCCACTGTATGATGCTGTTTCTCCCATAGCCAGGATCCATGGGTCCAGGAACCAAGGGGTGGAAATGGGTGTGGTGCCACTCACTATTACTCCTAGTGATCCACTAGGAAAATTTTTGCTTCCTGTCCCTGCTACCCTGAATTCTGCTGGTCTACAGGTTTTTGTTCCAAAACGGGGTGTGCTTTCTCCAGGAGAAACAACAGTGATACCACTGAACTGGAAGTTAAGATTGCCACCTGGCCACTTTGGGCTACTTATGCCTCTGGATCAACACACCAAGAAGGGGATTACATTATTGTCTGGGGTAACTGACCCTGACTATCAGAAGGAAGTAGGACTACAACTACATAATGGAGGTAAAGAAGAGTTTTCTTGGAATATAGGAGATCCCCTGGGGCGTCTATTAGTACTACCATGCCCTGTGATTAAAATCAATGGAAAACTGCAACAACACAATCCAGGCAGGACCACTAATGGCTCTGAGACTTCAGGAATGAAGGTTTGGGTTACCCCACTCTCGGTACCAAGATGTATTAGTTAGGGTTCTCTAGAGAAACAGAATCAACAGGGAACACTTGCAAATATAAAATTTATGAAAGTGTCTCACGTGACCGTAGGAATGCAGAGTCCAAAATCCACAGGGCAGGCTGCGAAGCCGATGACTCCAATGGATGGCCTGGATGAACTCCACAGGAGAGGCTCACCAGCCAAAGCAGGAATGCAACCTGTCTCCTCTGAGTCCTCCTTAAAAGGCTTCCCATGATTGGATTTAGGATCACTAATTGCAGAAGACACTCCCCTTTGGCTGATTACAAATGGAATCAGCTGTGGATGTAGCTGACGTGATCATGACCTAATCCTATGAAATGTCCTCATTGCAACAGACAGGCCAGTGCTTGCCCAATCAGATGAACAGGTACCACAACTTGGCCAAGTTGACACCTGTCCCAACCATGACAACTGTGGTGACCAAGACCTCGAAATCCTCAAGAAATTTGGAACCATGTCCCTGTCTCTACCTTTCATAATTTAGTCCCAATTGTCAACCCAAGAACAGCCTGAGACTAGGAGAATGAATGGGATTGGGGCCAAGTGAAAAAGTAAACCACGTGCTTTTTTCCACTCTATTTCTGGGTGAAGGATAAAAGACATCAGGGAAAGAGGAGAAAATGGAAATTAAGTTGGGAATGAAAATTAAAATTCTGAACTATGTTAGACCAGACTGGACAGAGAAAGCTATGGAACAGCTTAGAAAGCAATCTCCTTATGTGATGAGAAAGGATATTTCCAAGATAGTTTTGAGGGCATTAGCAGGACAAAATAAGAAAAACAGTTAATATATCTTTATACATATATAATATCCCATCAAATTCAGAGTTCAATACATTGGTTATAATAATATTTAAACTGGAGTGTTGTTATAAGCATGAGATAATGTAATTCATGTGTGACAGTTTATATATGCATATAAATGTATATATATGCATATGTCCATGCCCATATCTACATCTATATTTTTATCTATAGAGAGTCAAAGCAACAGCTAAGAACTGCCTTCCTCCTCACTCAACATTGTATTATGTTCTGTCGCCTGGACTTCTGGACATTTTACTGACTTGATCAGAAAAATGGGTAGCTATAAAGAAGAAACATCAAAAATGCCAGTTTGATTGTCTAGAAAGGATGGAGTATTAATCACTGAAAGAAATAATGTGGATCGTGGATGGCCATAGCAGGGGATAAAAGTGAATTTATTTAGAACAGTTCAAAGCCTTTTATGATTTTGAAATAACTTCCAGAATTGTTAACCTAATGGAGCGAAAATAAGCTACAGCTTTGCGACTCTCAAAAATCTGTTTCTTTACCTTCTTGGATTCTGTCTTAGATTAACATGCCCCCATCATATTTTTAAAATATATTGACATCACCTGTCATAGCCTCTGGATAGTTTTCAGTAATGATGAAACTCAGTCTCAGGTCAAGTATTATGAGTCCAGGAAACATTTGTCAAACATATGGTTTAAATTTTTTTCTGTGTCTGGAAAATTAGTAAATTTCTACCCTACATAGAGTACAAAGAATATAGGTGTAGCAATCACAGGAGGAAGTTGCTCCAACATCACATAATTTATTTGTATAATATGCTGTAGATATGCCTAGATATTTAAGGAAACCTCATAATAATATGACAGCTTCTAGATAGATTATTTAAGGAGATTTTCCCCAGAACAATGCCTGCAACGGGACAAGAAGAAATATTACAGACATGGAAATAAGATGTTGAATACATTCACTGAATAAGTTGCAAGAGAGAGTCATCTTTTTATTGTAATATGTTCAGTAATTTATTTACATGCTTCCTCGTTGCAAAACATTTTATTGACTTACGAAGCATCACTCACTATATGACAGATAAAATTAATCAACAATAAATAAGAAGATAAAGCAAAGGGAAAGCAAAGATAAAAGAATGACAATCTCTAAAAGTTAAAAAAAGAAGAAATATAAGCCATAGATTAGTAGGGCATGTTAGTAAAATTAAAGTGAACATTTTGAATATTATTTGGAAAAATAGCAATAGTTTGCTTAATTTTTTTTCCTGATGGACATTAATTTTACCTCGTTTTTTTTATTGCTTCATCTGCCATTTGTGCCGTCGAGATTCATATGAGACTATTAAAAATATCTTGCAGGAATAATACCATGGGATTCAGAGAAATCATCCTAGGAATTGTGTACTAGGATGGTATTTGTATTAACTTATTTTGGGGGGAGAGTTTCCATTCCTCTTTTTGGAATTCCAATCACAATGAATGGTGCCTGATTTTGAATGAGGACACATCTTAAAATTATTTTCCTTTTTAAAGGTAGAGATAATTTCTGAAAACAGAAGAAGTCATTCACTAAAAACTAGTGAAAAGGTTTCTGATTACAGCTGAAACAATAGTGTTAGGAGCTAAAAGCAGTAATTCCTGGTTGTCATGTGCAGCTAGTAAAATGGCCGTAACGGAAATTTCTTAAGAAGAATTCCAAAAACTTTTAAATAAAAGGCATCATTGGGATAAGGGTATAATTTCTTCTGGTAATTGCTTGGAAGGGGAAAAGGCTTATATAAACATACATGTGCTCTTGAGTTTGCTTAAAAGGATCCTCTGTGAGGAATTGCTTCAGACTAAAGAAGATTAAAGTGAAATAACCACGGGATGCTGGACGAGAAAATAAAATGTTAAAAAGGACTTTTTGAGGGCAATTGATGAACTTTAAAAATAAGCTGTGGATTGGATAATAGTATTCTATCAGCATTACATTTTCTGGTATTTATGATAACTGTAAGGTGGTTGTTAAGAAAGAGAATGACCTTATACTAGGAGCCAGGAAATACTCAGTTTCTTTTAAATGGTTCGGAAAGATAGAAAGATAATGTACATTTATACATACATGTGTATTTCTATCTATGTATGTTGTTACATATGTATGTATGGGTATATGCTTGTGTGTGTGTATATAGAGAGAGACAAGGAGAGAGATAGAATGCAAAAAAATGGGTGAATCTACCTAAAGAGTGTATAGGAGTTTCTTGTTCTACTTTTGCAACTTTTCCATAAATTTGAAATTATATTAAAATAGAAGATTAAAAAGCAAAATAAAAAGAAAAGTAGTCCTTGTGCATGCAAGAGTTTGTATTTATGTTTTTATGTCTGCATAATGCATTTCAGTATAGTTTGGTAATATAAGTCGCATCTGCTTATATATTAAATTTGGAAATTAAAGTTTGAAGTTGTCTAGCCACTGTTAATATTTTGATTAGTTTCTTCTAGAATTTTATGACCTTTTTAGATTTTTTAATATACTTTAGATTGTGTTTATATATATATTTATAATTCTATACCAGCTTTTTCATTTGACAGCTTTCATGGGTACCTTCCCATATCATGTTATTTATAATTTTTTAAGGGTGCAAAGCATTGCATATTTGGGTTTGACTCTGATGCAGTGTAGTATAGTGGCTAGCTCACAGAAACCTCTGTAGGCTTGTATTCTGAAGCCACTGCTTATTGGCTGTTTACCTTGAGTAACTTAGTTAAACATTTTGTGCCTCGATTTTCCCATCCATGCAGTAGTGAGATAAAAGATACTCATCCCACAGTGTTCTTATGAGAACCAATTGTGCTCATTTCTTTGATATGCTTAAACATTATCTATGTGAGCTCACAGCTAATGGATGCTAGTTGTTATTATTACAATTAATTTTCTTTTTCCAGTCTAAGAAAATTAACATTGGAATACGCATCATTGTTAATATGTCTCTACAGCTATTTTTGCATTATTTACGAGAGTCCAACAGGGCTCAATTCCAAACCTTACCTGATATCACCTTGCTGATATCACAACTCTAACATGTCTGTATTGTTCAGGGGTCTCCAGAGAAAGAGAGCCAATAAGAATTGCTTTATTATAGGAATTGGCTCATGTGACCATGGGGATTGGCAAGCCCAAATTCCATAGGGCAGGCTGCATATTGGAAACTCTGATAAAGGTGACATTGGATTCTCCAGGAGAAGCTGATTGACTGAAATAGAAATGGAGATTATTCTTTCTGACCTTTGAAATCTAACTTCCAAATTATTGAATGAGGAGACTCTCTTCATTGCTGAGGGCAATCTTCTTTGTTGGTTGTAGATACAATTAGCCACAGATGCAATCAACTGACTATATATGCACATCATCAATGAAGTATTAATCAGGCCAAAGCTTGCTTGACCAAACAACTGGATACCATAGCCTAGACAAATTGACACATGAGCTTAGCCATCCCACCATCAACATAGGTTTTATTGTGATTCCTCAAAATTACCAAAAGTGCTTCGCTCTAAGACTTTGCTATATGTTCTCCTTTGCATAACTTCCTTCTCCAGATCATATCTCATTTATTCCAGGTCTATTCTCAAATTTCTCCTCCTCAGTAGCCTTTCTTGATCACTTTGAATAGACCAACTCTGCTCCTAATTTATTTTCTAACCTTTGACCTATCATTTTTCCACTTTAGAGCATGTATCACTGTCTGTGATTATCATTGTCTCCTTTTGCCTTACTAAAATATAAACTTCATGAAGGCTTCTATCTGATTTTCACTTTCCTCTCTTCCCAGAATCTATAACATGACCTAGCATATGGTAAAAAAATTCTCAGTACATATTTGTCAAATGAATGAATTTCTTATACAGGAATTTGACTCTTAGGTATTGTTCTAGTTTGCTAGCTGCCGGAATGCAATACACTAGAGAAGGATTGGCTTTCAATAAAAGGGGATTTATTTTACTAGTTCTTCAGAGGAAAGGCAGCTAACTTTCAACAGAGGTTCTTTCTTACGTGGGAAGGCACAGGATGGTCTCTGCTGGCCTTCTCTCCAGGTGTCTGAGTTACAACAACTTTCCCCAGGGTGATTTCTTTCTGCATCTCCAAAGACCTGGGCTGAACTTCCAGTGCTGAGATGAGGTATGCTGAGCTGCTTGGGCTGTGGTTGAGCTCTTTCATTTAAGCACCAGCCAATTAAATCAAGCATCATTCATGGTGGCAGGCACACCTCCTAGCCAACTGCAGATGTTATGAGCGACAGATGAGGTTCACGTACCATTAACTCATGGCCACAGTACCAGAACTAGGCACATTCACCTGGCCAAGTTGACACCTGAACCTAACTACCACAGGCATCTAACTAACACAGAATAGAAAGAGTGGTGGGACATTTAAGTTCAACATTTACTATTAACCTTTTAATAGCTGTAATCTTTCTAGACCTTACTAGACATTAATTATTTAATGTTACAGGATGATAAGAATGAGAATGAAGTAAGCTGCATGTTTTGAAATATGTTCAAATATGACCATCAATGTTGCAGATATTATCTTTGCAGTTTAACTTGCATATACATTTCTTTTTCCTTGTTAATTTGAGATTCAATTTTCCTCTTTAGTGAACTAGCTGCTTATGACTACTATGCATTTATCCTTAAGTTCTAAATCCCTGGGCTGACACTCTGAATCTTTGAATCAAAGGGGAAGTTTTGCTTTCTTTGGCTTACAGACAGGTGACCCCCTGCTCTATCCCATGTACACACACAAACACCTGCATAGCTCTTGAGTATGCTCCCAGTAGCACTTAAATTCCCCAGTTGTCTCTTTCTGCCTGCATTCCTCTCCACCATCCAAAAGAGGGGTATTCAACAAGTACACAGTACTTTACAATGGTTGCTTTTTAAAAGACCATTCTCTAGGTACTAACTTGAGCACAAAACCCATTATATCTTCTTTCTTTGACTTTCACTTTTTGTGACTATTTTGAATATTAAATAAGGGCTGTTTTGTGTGGTTTAGTTTGGAAAATATGAATACATACTTAAATTATTGCAAATCATGGGGACTGAAGGTGTACGAACTAAAGCAAGGAAACACAAGATACGGTTTCAAGAGTCAAATGCCAGACCTGGCATACACAGCCCTGTTGCTCAAACTATCCCAGATTATCTTGCTATGAGGCCAATGGCCACTGTTTTTTCCAGAAACAACGAAAATTCTAGGAAATCGCATGTTTCTCCTGTCTCACGTTTGCCTCTACTCCCACTGAATCTGATTCCATTGCTCTTATCTATTTTCTTTTCTCTACTTCATGGCATCTACTTGCTCACGGCCTCAATACCCTCCTAGCGCCTGCTCACTGCCTTCTATCCATGTGTCTCCCTGCTGGAGGGCACTCTATCATCCGGACCTCCATGCTGCCTAGAAAGGGTCATTGTGAATGACTATCCACTGCCTGGGGTGGAGCACTGGCAATGGGTTGCTTTTATGCCTGGCCAAGGAGTAGTTCACAGAGCAGACCTCAATTTGCTGTGTTTGGCACAGAGACAGGCCCAGTGGCCTAATGTGGTCAGGACAAGATGTTTACAAGGTAGAACACGACTTCTATGTAAGAAGCCCCGTTTTTTCACAAGGTAGGTGGCATCTGAGACTTTTCCAAGGGGCTGGTCTAAAAGTTTAATTCTCTGTGTCCTTACCCAGCCATGTTTACTCCCCCTTTAAAGTAAACAATTTTGGATACTGTAGTCATTACTGGATATGACTTTTATTACATATCTGGATCAAACTCTTTACAATATAAATACAACTATATATTTTAGCATGTCAAGGAGAAAATAGGCTTTAATAAAAAGAACTTGCTTCCAAAGTTCAATTTTCAGGACATCATATATTTCTTTAGAAAGAGTTCATAGAAAAACTGTTACACATAATCATTTTATGTTTATCCTGCAAGAAGTATTTATCTCTTTTTTTCTGGTGGATATGGCTATAGTACCTTTCCATTGATTATAATAGAGAAGATAAGGGTTACCACACTGCTTAAAAATGTTCGCGTTTCATCAGTTCCATCTTCCATCTGAGCATATCAAATCACAACAAAGAGAAACTTCATCAGGAAATGAGATATTACAGAAAACAAAGGGAAGTAAATATTTCCCTTTGTGCAATAAAGCAGTGTTCTTCTTTTGAACGCCAGGAATTCAGGCATAACGTTGGGTTGACCAAGTGCTGGCTCTCCAGCTGGTCAGCACTGGACTAAGATCTTGGTTTGTTTCTTTACTGACTGTGGGAAATCTTTGGCATAAAGCAGCACACCCATCTCTACAAAAAAATCCTTTTCTGACATCCCATTGCTCTAATGAGAAAGTCCAGATTCCTTACCATGATTTAACTGTGACGCTTTGACCTGGTTTTGCCCACCTCCCAAGCTCTCTTGCCTTCCAATCTAAAACTATAATCCCTGGAGCCTTCTTTAAGTTCCTAGGAAGTTTCCTGCTCCTGCCTGACTGGGGTTATCCAGCCTGGAAGGACAACATCACTCCTACTTAGGCTGAATTATTTCTAACTCTCTCTAATCCTGGCCTAAATATCCCTTCCTCAGGACAAAATCTTGCTGACACACAACTCTACTGTCTCTGCTCCTTCAGACCCATGTGGCTGCACTTCTCCTTCAGTGCATGTATCACAATTATAATTGAATTGTGAAATTGGTAATTTAATATATCTCCCCTCTGCAAGCATGCAAGCTTTATGAGGACTGAGGTTTTCTGGTTCCAGTTTAATGTCTAGCTTAAAGCCAGTCATGTAAAAGCTACTCAGTATTTGTGTACTGCATCACTAATTTGGAGCAAGTTTATTTATCTCATTGTTTTTTAAACAGCTACTATATATCAGGGATTGTACTTATGTTTAAACCACTTAACCAAATCATTGGAACATTATCAGTCTAATTTTATAATCTAGAAAAAATAACATCAAAACTGCTTAGGACGTGTAATAAGATTGTTTTGAGAATTAGTTTATAATGCACATATAAGTCACTTAAAGATGAGTGACATTTTGCAAAAGACATTTATTTTTAAGTCAGACATATCCTAGGAAATCCAGTAGATGGTAAATTCAATTATTGTTTAACTATTCGTAATATTTGTGGGTTATTTTTGTAGTATAAATAATATGGAAAAAACCCCAGTTCTTATATAATGCAACTGACATATAATTTGATAGAAAAATAACAGCGTTTATGAGATGTCAATTTAGTCACCCCTTTTATTATTTGAGTCTTCTGTAAATACGATGTAAAACTTTTTTGGAGAACATACTCTCTAAGTCCTTGTTCGATTTTTCTACCATCATACCAGCTACCATTTTCCTTTCTTTTTGATTTTTATTTTTCATTTTAAACACTCCGGTTTCCCTCTTCCCCCATTCTTCCACACCTTCATCACCCCCTCCAAATAACCTCTATTCATCTTTCTATCTATGCAATTTATTTTTATTTCTAGTCATCTTTTATAAGTGACATCGTGCAATTATTGTTTTTATGCCCTTTGCTTACTTCACTGAACATAAGGGCTTCAAGTTTCTTCCATGTTGCATGTCTCGTAACATCCTATTTTCTTATGGCCGAATAATATTCCATGGTTTATATGTGCCATATTCTGGTTCACACTCATTTGCTGGTGCATGCATGGGCTGTTGTCAGCCTTTGTGCTATTGTGAATAATCCTGCTGTAAACATTGTGGTACAAGTATCTGCTTCCACTGCTCACCATCTTTACATATCTAGCACGCGACATTCTGTCTGGCCCATACTACATCCCTAATGAATGTTTTCTTCATATAAAAATTGGAAATGTTTTCTAATTTTATGAATTCTCTCTTCTGGCTCTGAGGTTTAAATATCTTTAAGACAGCCTTGCTTTACTACAATTCGGCTCCACAAGGATGCACTAGGGGCATTTATAATGGAAGACACGCTGACCAATGTTTTGTCCAGTCTGTAGCCCATTATCCTGCGGCAGACACACCCCGCTCCCTTGTGTGAAACTGGCACGTGGCTTCAGTATAGTGGCTCAGCTCTTCTCCATGAGCTGGCTTCAGGTCCAGTCTCACTGCAGGCAACCATTTGACGAATCAGCCTGTTTGCCTATGCTGCATAGCCATTCTAGGAATGTTTTAAAGACATTGCTCTATTTTGAATGGATTTATATTCATGCATTTACACACATGTATGTGTATACACATATATATATATAACTCCAAATGCATTGATGTTTTGATTAGCACAGACATATCAGATTAAAGAAAGAAGGGATAGTTAATTTAGTATTGCCACTTTTGCGTAAAACCTTGGGGAGCCGGTATCTTGTTCCTTAGTATTGTTTATAATCATTCAGCTTAAGGGGGGGAAATGACATATTGCTTTACTTTACATTTCTTGGGATAAGTATATAGCCAGACAGAAGCTGGAAGAAGCCTCTAGTTTATCTGTAATGATTAATATTTGATGACCAAGCTCCTGCCCTTGTTTATGTATTCTACTGATCAAATCGGAGCCCTAGAAATCATCGAAAATTGCATGCTCTGAGACTGACTTTTCAATGCGTGTATGATCAGAGATATTTTAAAGAAGTGTTGTGAGCAGAATGCTGCTCCCAAGGAAAGTTAATGAGAAAAAAAGTAGAGCTGTGCACGAATGGCCAGCTTCATTCAATATTTAGAGTATCACACTAGCATAAGACTGTAGATATTTCTCACAGTAAATATATATCTGTATGTTTGTTAATATCCTTCCTAAGGATGCAAAATCCATTCTAAGACATTACTTTCTCAAATTTACAATGTATAATTTCTTAATAAAAAGGAAATTGGTATAATTTTATAAAAAATATTTAATTCACATAGAAATTTTTTTCGCTACAACTGACAGGCTCATTTTTAATCTCTGAATCCTTACATCATAATCCCCACTTAGCTAGCATTATAAGAATCTACAAATATCTTTTAGCTCTCATCCTTCATTAACAAATAGCTTTTAATATGATACTTTTATTAAAAATAGCTTTTAATGTGTTACTCACTCAGAAACATCTATAGACATGTATCAGGCATGGATTTTAAAAGCCTCCAGACTTAATCATGTTTTCTAAAGCACAGAAAATTGGTAATATTTTTATGTCTTTACTCTGAAAGTGCACTCAGTCATTAAAGAGCACTAGCATAACTTTCTAATATAATAAAAAAAAAAGGCTACTTTCTAAACCACCAAAATTTTTAGAGCAGGACCTATTTATAAATGCCCTGAAGCTATCTTTTCACACACATCAATAAAAGCTAGAGAGAAATAGCAAAATGTGTTTCGGCATAGAAAATGAAATAACCCCCCTTGTGTTCCCAGGGTTTAAGAAGGAAACTCAGCTGTTGGAATATCTTCTTGATTTTATTATAAAATGAATGGAGTGGCAAATATTTGCACAGCATTCTTCAACAGGTGTTATATTTCCAGTAGAGAATTTAGGTTTTTCTTCTTTAGCATTGTAAGGCGCCATAATTTTAAAAGCATATTCTGACAATGTGAAATTCAAATGTATGAGTAATCAGTATCAGTATATTTTATCTTTTGAGAAATATGTATTAATGTATCCTCTTTGAGCCTGGGGATCTGAATGCACAGAGCTTATGATAACCTCTCCTTATTATATGGTTCCAGGAACACCAGCTCCACATATTGGGATTATCCTTCTCCCTACGTGTGTCATCCATTCCAGGCCTGTTTGTCACTTAGCTGCTGCCCTTGTCTGGCTTCCCTACCTGGTGAAATCTTACACCCTTCAAGGCCTGGCCTGATTGCCTCTTCATCCATGAGGTCATCTCTGTTCTTCCTGGTTGGAACTGATTCTTCTCTTCTCTGGGTTCCAATGGTTTTCATCTCTTCATTCATTTAAAGCCATTGCTTCATCACTCTCCATGGGCAGGCTGGTTCCCTGTAACTCACATTACAGACAGAAAGAAGGACGATGCCTGCAATGCCACCAAATAAATACGTGGTGGCATGTATGTGGTTGGGTTTCTGGATTTGAATTCTCTATGTAGTGTCACTGAATCTACGTTTTAGTGATAAGTTTGTTCCCAGTTGTCTTTTCTTCTAATAAACTTTTTATCTTGGAAAAGCTTTGCATTTACAGAAATATCATGAAGGTAGAGAAAAAATCCTCGTATACCTAACAACAAATTTCTCCTATTACCAACATCTTGTATTAGTTTGGTACACTCTTAACAATTGATGAACCGTATTTATGCATGATTATTAGCTAAGGTCCGTAGTTTTCAGATTTCCTTAGCTTTTTCCAATGGCATTTTTCTTTTCTAGGATTCATCCAAGAGGCTACATACCATTTAGTAATAATTTCCTCGTAGATTGTCTTGGCTGTGACAATTTCTGTTTTCTTTCGTTCTGATACCTTGATTTGTCAGTAATTCTGTAGAATTCTACAGAATTTACATTTAATGGAATGTAAATTCCATTAAACATACTGGAATTTGTTTAATAGTTCTCTCATGATGAGACTTAGGTTATATGTTTTGGGAAGGAATGTCAGGGATGCAATGTGCTGTGTTCATCATATAATATCAAAGGTACCTATTATCAACATGACTTATTGGTGTTGATGTGAACCTTAATTAGGTGGCTATGGTGTTTGTCAGCTTTCCCCACTGTAAGAAAAGAAAAAGTTTTTTTTTTCAAATTACCTTTTTTTTCATCCTTCCCACACTGTAGTCTTTTGAATGAAGTCATTATGCATAGTCCACACTTAAGGAGTGAGGAAATAGGTTCTTCTTCCTTGAGAGTAGGGTATTTACATAAATTATTTAGAATTTTTCTGCACAGATTTGTCTCTTCTTTACCATTTCTTTCTTTACTGAATGATTTATTTATTTCAGTATAGTCCAGTACTACTTCATTTTGTTTCTCTAAATTGTTCCATCTTTGACGGTTAGAAACTCTTTTAGAGGGCCACAGTGTTCCTTTAACACACCCCATCATTGTGGAACTTTTTTTTTTTTTTGAGTACTTCTTTACTTCCAGTTTCTTGTCTTACTGCACTGGCTAGGACCTTTAGCAGGAACTTTAAAATGGTGAAGTAGGACATCCTTGTTTTGTTCTTGATCTTAAGAGAAAGAGTCCAGTTTCTCACAATTAAGTATGATTATGATATTGGCAATAGGTTTTTAGTAGATATTCTATATAAGTTTGAGAAGAATGTGTACCATAGTTGGATCCATAAGGTCCAATTAAATCTAGTTGATTAAGGGTGCTATTTAGGCCAACTATAAACTTATTTTCTGCCTACTGTCAAATACTGACAGAAGAGAGTTGGAGTCAGCAATTACAATAGGGATTGTATCTATTTGTCCTTGTATCTATACCAGTTTTTGCCTCAAGGATTTTGAGTTCCTGTTAGGTGCTTGCACCTGTAGAATTGTGATATCTTTTTAGAAAATTGACTCTTTGATTATTGGATAATGCCCTATCTCTATCTCTGACAATGTTCCATTTTCTGAAGTCTGCTTTGTTTGTAATTAAAATAGCTATTCCAGTTTTCTTTTGGGTAGTGTCAGAATGTATATATCTCTCCATACATTTCCTTTTTTATTAGAGAAGTTTTGGGTTTCCCCAACAATGATGCATAAAATGCAGGATTCTCATACACAACTCCACTTACAACAACTTGCATTAATGTGGAACATTTTGACAATTGATGATAGCACACTTTTATAATTTTTCTTTCAATTAAAGTTGATGGTTTAACTTAGGGTTCCATGTTTGGGTAGTGTGGTTTCATGGGTTTTTTTTTTTTAGCATTTTTTTTTTTACCATATATAGAATTTAATTCATTTATTTACTTTTTTTTTTCATACGGGCAGGCATCTGGAATCGAACTCGGGTCTCCAGCTGCATGGCAGGTGAGAACTCTGCCTGCTGAGTCATAGTGGCCTGCCCTGTCCCCCTTTATTTTTAATCTATCTGTGTCTTTATATTTAAAGTGAGTTTCTATTGGCAACATATAATTGGGTCTTGTTTAATTCTATCCACTTTTGACAATCTCTGTTGGTGTGTTTAGACCATTCACTGCCAAAGTAATTATTGATATAGTTGGATTACTGCCTATTGTATTTGTATCATGTTTCTTTTTGATCTTTATTCCTTTCCTGACCCTTCCTTTTCTGACCTATTTGGTTTAATTTGAAGAGTATATGTGATTCTGTTTTATTCTCTCACTTTGCATGTCAATTATATTTCTTTTACACTTTTTTTACTACCTGTCTTAGAGTTTATAGTACACATTTTTAATGAATCTAAGTCCATCTGCTGATAGCATTATTCTCTTTCACGTTATACACATACCTTGTAACAAGTTATTTGCAGTTGCTTCTTCCTTTCCTTTTGACAAGGTTGTCTTTCATTTAACTCATCCATATACTATAATCAATTAATGAATTTTGCTATTTGACTTTAAACTGTTTCTTTTAGATCAACTGAGCTTAAGAAAAATACCAAATTTTCTTTTATTTTCATTAATACTATCTTTCTTAATGTAGATTCTAATTTTGGTCCTAAATTATTTTCCTTCTATCTGTAGAACTTCTTTAAACAATTCTTGCCAGATGGATCTGCTGGCAAAGAATTCCCTCAGGTTTTTTTTTTAAGAAATCATTTATTTCTCCCTCACTTAGGAAAGATGGTTTCTTTGACTATAGAGTTACAAGTTGGTATGTTTTTTCTTTCAGTACTTTACTCTTTTTTTTTATTTGCATGGTTTCTGACAGATATCCCCTATAATTCTTATCCTTGTTATCTAGGTAAGATATTTTTTTCCCTTGCATTTTCCCAAGATTTTCCCTTTGTTTTTGTTTTTGTGCAGTTTGAATATAATATACTGTTTCAGTTTACTAAAGCTGCCAGAATGCAATATGCCAGACATGGGTTGGGTTTTTCAATGGTGATTTAATAGGTTACAAATTTCAAGTTCTAAGGCCATGAAAATGTTCAAATTAAGACATCAGGAGGAAGATACCTTCTCTGAGGAAAGGCGGCTGGCATTTGTGTTTCTCTGTCGCATAGGAAGACACATGGCGATGTCTGCTGGTGCTTCTCTCCTGGTTCTGGTTTAAATGACTCTCTCCAGATGTTGCTGGGTATTTTTCTTTTCTCTGTCCATACTTCCCTGCTTTTATCCTCTCATAAAGGACTTCAGTGAAGGCTTAAGATCTACCTTGAATGAGCTGGGCCACATCTCAACTGAAATAGCCTAGCAAAAAGTTTTCACCTACAACAGGTTTATCCCCATGAGAATGGATGCAAAAGAACATGGTCTTTTCTGGGGCACATAACAGATTTACACTGGCACAAATATCTATGTATAGATTTGTTTTTTATTTATCCTTTTGCACTCTGAGCTTCTTAGATCAGTAATTAAGTATCTGGAGTTAGAATTAGAACATTTTTTCTATCATTACTTCATATATTTCTTCTTTTCCATTCTCTTGTTCTTTTTCTTACGGTGTTCTTATTATATGTTTGTTACATCTTTTGAAATCTTTCTATAATTATTTGATGTTCTCTTCTGTTTTTAGTCTTTTTTTGTTTGTTTTTATTTCTGTGTTGAACATTTCTATTACCATATCTTCAAGCTTACTGATTCTTCCTTGTTTGTATGCTATCTACTGGTAAGCACATGAAAGACAGTCTTTGCATTACAAATCGCTGTTTTTTTTTTCTTTAAGTTTCTAGCATTTAATTTTATTCTTTTTAGAATTTCCATCTCATCTGTTTTTTGCTGTTGTTTACTTTTTTCATTAGAGTTTTTAACATATTAGTCATAGTTATCTTAGATTCCCTGTCTGATAATTTCAACTTCTGTGTTATAGTGAGCCTGGTTATTATATGTGCAATCATACACATGCGCATACATATCCTATTGGTTTTGTTTCTCTGGAGAACCTTACTGATAAAATACGTCTATGAGTTGGATGGTGTTTAATGTTTGCTCTAGCTGTAGATGATAGAGGCTTCAAATTCCTCTATTTTCCTAGAATTTTTGTCCCCTCTGCTGACAATGGTCTTCCCTTAGAGAAAAAAGGTCTTTACCTTGTAGCTCTTCAGTTGCAATTCTCTGTTAGCGTCCTCTTGGTGTGGTGGTAAGATATGAGGAACCACAAGTTTTGGATAATCCTATAGTTCAGTCTTTTTATGGGCCCGGGTCTCCAACTTATGACTTTCCCAAGTATTTCTTAGCTTTTTCTACCCCTAAGGAGAGGGTAGAGAGGGCTGGAGTAGGAAAAATACAAATCTCCAATGAGATATAAAGTTCCTGTAAAGTCTTGTAGTGTAGGCCTTTTATTTTGAGAATGTTCCTGATAGACTTTACAATGATTACACTTCCCCTTCCCCTGCCAGAACTGTGAGGCAATCATCAGCTTGCCATCATGAGAACCTGGTGGGCTTCTTGGAGATAAATCTGACAAAGTATGGGAACCCCCTAAGACTGTGGCTTCCCAGAGCTTCTCAAACTTATGAAAGTCCATCAACTCAAGAAAATTAACATTTAAGTACACCTATAAAAAATAGCTCCTCTGACATCTGCTCTAGGTATGCTGATTTAGACTGTGATTCTCTGTACTCACCTATATTTCCAGATTTGGTGGTGGTAGTTTGTCCTCAGTTCTCTAATGGTTTTAAGAAAAGTAGTTTGTCTTTAGTTTATTTAACTTTTTGTTATTGCAAGGTCAAGGGTGATCTTTTCCAGGGTCTCTACATGTCGAAGCTGAAATTGGAAGACCCACTAGAGGATGTTGATTGGGGGAATTGTATGATCTAACTTTCTGAACCTTTTGACATGCAGAAATTGTGGGGATGCCATCATTAAAGAAAGGGGAATGTTTTAGTGGCTAATGAAGTAGACTAGAAGAGAGATGATGGGCTTGATCCATCGTGACAGGGAAGATAAGTGATTGGGATTCAGAAATGTTTTGGAGATAAGCCATCACATGTTGGTTTTGACTGAAGTCAGATGTGAGTGAAAGAGCAGAATAAAGGATGATTTTGGAACTGAAGATCTAGTTGAATCACAATTCTTGTAATGAACTGCAAAAGATGGGGGATGTGGGGCAGGTTAGGCAGTGTGATAAGAAAAAATAAAATATTTGTGTTTTGGACCTGTGAAATTGGAGATGCCTCAGGGTGGAGACTTGGAGTAGGTGGTTGAATTTTGAAGTATGGAGCTCACGGAAGAAGTTATGTCTAGAGACACAAATTATTAAGAGTATGAAACAGGTAAATATTATTTAAATTGATCGGTCTGGTAATGTGAGAGCACGCTCTTTGCTTTTCTGTTCCTCTACTTCCATTCATTATGTTTTTAACTTGAATTGGGTATTTACATAGTTGTCACCAATTATATTATTAAAGTAGATCTTTTCTTATATATTTTGTATTCTGCATGGCATTATCACCTTATACACAATAAATAAATGCTTGTTAAAGAGATTGAAAGCAGAATAGACCTCTAGATAATTTATTCACAATTCTAAAGTCTAAAAGGCTTTGAAACCTGAAATGTTTTGTAAGGAAGACAATTTTCTGGGGCAAAACCTGACCTGTACTGTTGAGAGGTGGAATATATAACTATACTTGCTCATTTTAAATGTACAGTATAATAATTTTTTAGCAAGTTTACTGAATTGTGCAATTATCAACTTATTCTAGTTCTAAAGTATTTCCATCACCCCAATGAGATCCTCCATGCCCATTTACAGTTATTCCTTGTTCCAATCCTTACCTTTAGGCAACCACTGCTCTACTTTCTGTCTCTGTAGATTTGCATCTTCTGGACATTGCACATAAATGGAATCATACAATATGTGGTCTTCTGTGAAATGAAGTATCATCTTTTTTCCATATGATATGCATATTCACATTTTGTTAAGACAGTAGTTATGTACTTAGGGTCTTCCCATATATGTGTTTTCTAACATAAAGTATGCCTGTCATACCATCTTTCTAAAGTCTGAAACCAAAAAAATGCCTGAAATCTAAACTTTTTCTAGCCCATATAGGTTCTGATAAGGTATTGTTAACCTGTATATCATTTTAAATGTGATTAAAAGAATCCATCACTTTTGATTATTGGAATCTGAGTGTGTCATGCAGTAAGATCTCCTAATTAATACCTGATGGTATTTTAGATTCAGAGAAGAACCTCAGAGTTTCAGTGCCTTGTTTCACTTTTAAAGAGAAGGAGACTGAGGTCCAGAAAGCACCCTATCCTACTTTAGAGGTAGCAGATCTGCACCTAGAATCCAGGTCTCATGTTACAGTCTTGTGCTTGAATGTGAACAGCTAAAGTTAGCTATAAAGTATCAGCACTCTTTCTCCTACCCATTATGCATTTGTTAGAGAAGAGGAAAACAAGCTAGATTGCATCTTTACACATGGTTGGTGCTTAAAAAATAAGTTTGTGCGACAAATGGCTACATCGAAGAAGGGATCTAAACAGGTCTTACCCTCAGCTTTTGCGCCAATGTGAAGCACTTTCAGGTCTCTGCATGTTTACCCATGAGGATGCTGTTGCAATAGCTCAGGAGAGAAAGAATGAAGTTATTATTTCTGGACCAGGGATAGAAATAAATTTAAGACAAACGTAAGAGAAGGGAAAAAGAGGAAAACAAGACTGCACGGTAGGTACTTATGAAATACCTATCTGTTAATGTTGGAAGGGGAAAATATGTGAAAGGGGCTAAAGAATGAGTCTTTTCAGCAGAGGAAGACGCGGAGACATTGTTAAGATGAAGAGAAGAAAGAGAGCGTTTCCTGAGGAGGGATTGAGTCAACCCTGTGAAAGTGCAGAGAGGTTAAAGAGAAGGAGGGTTACAAAAGGCCTTTGAGTTGAGGGCAGAAGGGCATTGATAATCTTTCCATGAATGCGCTAGATTGCTGGGAGGAAGCCAGAGGGGGACAGAATGAGGAGTCCACAGGATGTGAAATAATGACAGCAGCAAGCATTAACTTCTCCTTCAAGAGCTCTGCCTCCAAGAATAGGATGGTAGAGGGACACTATCAGTAGAATAAAAAGTCATTAAACAAATGTTTAAAGCCTAAGCACATCTGAAGCCTTATAGAAAAAGATTTTTATTCACTTGTGCAACATGTCTAAATATCAAGTCGCAAAATAAAGGACACTCAAGGATGAAATAGCTGATTTTCAATTTCTAGCTTCAGCTCAAGTAACCCTTTCAAGCATCCAAATTAGATTTCAGTTATCTGTTTTAAAATGCCTTCATTAGGTATTAGAGATAGCAACTAAACAAATTTTAAGAAAAATACATCAGAGCTCAAAACCAAAGGCATTGTTATGCTGCAGTATTGATGATGAGTTGCCAGTAATATAAATATTTTTAATTTTTTCTTAACAGATTCTTACAGCCATTTAATGTGCAATATTGCTATGCAGTGTACAGCAGTTGTACACTTCAGCACTTCCATTAGAATGCTCTGAGATTCCTACCGCAGTGTTAGTTTACAGCCATTCTTTTGGCTTTACTTTTCCTATGTCCTACTTTTTAAGCAATTTTTTCTTTTTTTTCTTTTTCTTTTTTTTTTTTTTTTGCATGGGCAGGCATCAGGAATCGAACCCAGGTCTCCAGCATGGAGGTGAGAACTCTACCACTGAGCCACGGTTGCACCGCCCCCCATCATCCTACTTTTTAATGTACAAAAGCTAATCATGATTTGCTAGATTGAAATATGTTCTAGAAAGTTACAAATAAAACTGAATCTACTGGAGTGATTTTTTCCTTTATGCTAATGTAGAAGATATTTTCATTAGATGTGCATGATGTGCATGAAAGTCAACCTTAAGCCTTATGCGAAGAGACAGAGGAATATGTTAAGGGCCTCAGTAAAAATCTTGTGTAAATATTCCCTAAATAATAGAACTGCATTTAGGTATTCCCAATATTATGTGCAAATAAGTAAATGGTCCACTCAACCTGCATGAATTCAGTGATGTAGTTCTGCCTGTAAACTCAATATCTCTTCAGTCTTGCTTACGGGTTCTATTTTGTCATTTGAGAAATTATAGCCTTACTAGATTCAAGAATTGTAGGCAAGTGACAACATTTTTGTGATGACAGTTGCTGTATTGGACAGACAAAATACTTCCCAAAAGTAGAAGGTGATGAAAATTGGAGAATGGAAATCATTATTCAAGAGTCCACAGAATTAGTTCTTAGAGTTGGAATGAACGTTTAAAACCATCTAGTTTAATATTCTCATTTCTCAAAATCTTTTCTATAAAACCTTTCTTCCTTCTGTTCCTAGAAAGAGAAAAATTTTTCCTTTCTATGGACTCTTCTAGAATTTTGAAATTGTCTGTGGCATTTATTAATAGCCACCTTGCAATGCAGCAATTTATGTGCAGATTCTATGTCTCTGTTAGGCTTGGGGACCAAGGTCTCTGGTTGTTTCATATTGGTACCCACCATGGCACAGACAAAAATGCCTCCTACAGAAAAGTGGTAACTCAGTATAGATTACAGATATACATCAGTAAGTCAGGTTTGCAGCTTAAAAAAGGTAAGATTCTCAAAGGTCAAAAGATTTACCTAAGATCTTGGAGTTATTGTAACAACAGGACAATTTGACATTTCTCAAATTCCAGTCCTGAAGTATTCTTTTTAATACACCTCATGTCTTCTTAATAGTCAGGAAAATGTATTATTGACTTTTAACAAAGGACCTCTTGATTCTCAACTGCTTAATTATAGAAGTAATAACCTTGCTTTTGGAATTTTAAGCTGCTGAACAATATCTATTCAGTGGCATAAGAAAGAAAATTATAAATTTTCTAATTTGAGTTACAGTAACAGAAACTATACAAGAAAATGATAGAATCCTTTGTATCAGAGTACATGCCAGAAAATTTTCAGACAGATGTACAAAGTTTTACTGAAGTTAGGCAAAAGTACTTTGAAAATTGATTCACTCTGGGTAAAGTGACTGGTAGAAAAGGACCAGACTGCATTAAGATTGATCTGTTCTCCTTCTTCTCTACTCCCTTAAATTATCAGCAGACACAGCTACTGCATATGGGTTCCCAAGGCATAGTATCATAAATGGTGTAAACTTACTTAAAAAATGGAGGCTTTCTCTCCCTAAGAACACCATATAATATCAGAGAAAGGAGAGGGGGTGGGATGGTTGAGGAATAGAATTTCCTCAATGGGTTAACCTATCTGATTGTTCAACAAGTTTTTATTGACACACAAGATGGTGTGGCACTGTGCTAGTGCCAAGGACACAAAGTTGCGTCAGTCCTGCTGTCCTTGAGGACAGCCCATCCTCCCTGGGAATAACAATAAACAAGTACATTAAAATATTGCAGTGGGTCAAATGCCATATTAAAATATATGCAAATTGCTAAGGGAGAACAGATGAGAGAAATTAATTCTGCTTGGTAGAACAGGGAACTCTATGGAGACCCAGTGGCATTTCAAGAAGACCTTGAAGGATAAAAAGGAATTTTCCAAGAATACATTAGGGGTAATACATAGACCATGCAGGAAGAGAAAGGGATCTATAGCTTGGACATTGGAAAGTTCCTTGTGCATTGAGGAAACAGTGAGTTCATGAATTTTTTCACTCTTTTCCACATATTAATAGAGTTTATGTTAATCTCTTCTTTTGACAAATTTAAAAAATATATAAAGCAAAAGACTCACAGTGTATAAATTACCCACTCTCTCTTTCTTACCATGAGTTAAAATGTTCTTTAGGCTAGACCTGTGTAATAATTGTCATTATACACATCTGCCCCTCCCACACATGAAAAGAAAAGGTAAGAGGTGATTTGAAGATGTCAAAGTGATGACCTATGAAAAACTTTAATATATTTTAAAGATATTAACTGTTAATCTGAATGAATGCTAAATGAAGAAACAATAGAATCACCAGGCAAGAAATTAGGAACTTATTAAAAGGCATGATACTCAGACATTAAAAAGGAAACAACCACAGAATTAATTGTACATAACCAGGAGCCCTAGAAAATATCTTGTTCAAATCCATCTTGAAATGGTCACACCTCTTCTAATGAAATTCCAAGTAATATGATGATTTTTTTAAAACTACTAATAAATTATCATTTCAGAATTTTCACTAAATGTTAATGTAAAATATTTTGTTTATAAAATACTAGACAAGGCACTACAGGGAATCTGGAAAAGCAGGAAGCACTATCAGTGCACTTACAGAGATGGTATCCACAGGCACAATAAGACAACTCCTAAGAAAAAAGCAGAGTGCAGCAGTGAAAAATGAGTTACACACACACAAGGTTAGATGTCTAGATAAGATTTATTAAGTATGTTGATAGAGCTATTAGGGACGTGCATGTTTATAAGAATGAGACTTAATAGATGAATAGGCATCAAGAGAGCAAATTATTTTAACGAGACACCTGAGTTTATTCCATTAGTTTCCATAATTTAATCACAGCCAAATTTTATCAAGGGAAAAAAAAGAAATTTGAATTATAAAAAGTAAAACTGAAGATAGTTATTCAATTTTTTTGAATAGCAAGGAGAAGCACTGAAATGGGCGATAGGGTAGTACATATATCAGCAGATGAATCCACTGGCACTTAGGTTATAATTAAAAACATAGGCATTCTCTTCTATAAATAAATCAATTGATTACTAATTCAATACCTAAGTAGGTCAATAAGATCAAAATATGGGTGATGTGTTAGTTTCCTAGCATTGCCATAACAAAGTACCACAAACTGGTTTTTCAACCAGAATGATAGATATCAGGGCAAAAAAAAGAAAGTCACTGCCAGTTCTAATGCTGTTGAGGTTCTTTACTCTGTCGGCTAACAGTTACATTTCACTGTTCTCATGTAGGTTTTCCCTGTTTATCAGCAATGATTTTATTTATATTAAGTGAGAGAAACAGGGCAGAAAATGCTCACCCCTTTTTCCCCAAAGTGTATTTCTAGATTTATCTTATTTGCTCTTGACTTCTTACTCTTCCAGGGAGTGCTGTTCTTTCATAAGCAAAGTCATCTCTGTTGAAAGAATTTTCAGCAATATAAGTTCAACCATTCAATGTTTGAGATATTCAACTAAAATCAGTGTTGGAATTAAGACAAGATGATGCAGAAGTGAATATATATATATGCATGTAATGGGATTGGTTTCTCAGAGACCCTTACTTACATGAATCCCCAAGGCAATGTAAATATTTGTCAGATTTTTAATTTTAGTCAATTGGAGAGGTATTAAATTTTATTTCACTGATGTTTTTATTTGCATTTTCCTATTACCTCTGAGGATAAGCAAACTTTTACTGGGTTATTTGCCATTCTCTTCTCTTTTATGAATTGCATATTCAATTTCTTTATTCAGCTATCTATTTATTACTGTTTTGTTCTTGCCAATTTATAGAAGTTAATAAAGATTCTGGATATTAATCCTTACATGATGTTAAGACTTTCAAAAACCTTCTCCTCCTCTTTAACTTTCATCTAATTTTTTAAATGAATATTTTAAAAATTAACATGAAATTTTAAGTTAGCTGTCTTTATTTGAGCTCCACTGGGAGAAGCCTCTGAGATGGAATTTAACATGGAAGATGATTTTAGTGACCTTTTTTGGGAGCAGCATCTGTGGAAGAGAAGGGAAGGGAAAGAAGTAGGATTATGCAAGAAAAAAGTTTAGCTACAATGCAGTGTCAACAGAAGACTTAGGTGACCTAAGTAAAAGGTAGGAGGGGATGACTTACAGTGCTCTCCTCAGGAGATTGAGGGATTTAATCTTTATAGCCAAAACCCATCAGCTCTTGGATGTTAGCTGCCTCAGAAAGGAGTTATGATTTTGAGAAAGGCTCCTCAAGTTGCAGTTATCCATGAAGAGGGCTGACAGCTAAAAGCTGTGAGCTGGCATCATTCTCAGTCCTGGGATAATACGTGCTTTATTTTACAAGGGAAATATAAGCGGTACATTGCACTGAGCATCATTTTTTATGCCTTGTGCCATTCTAAATCTACTTTTTTTGGTAAAATCTGGAAGCAGCTCCTCTAATATTATAGTGGACATATTTTCCTGGGAAAAAATTTGAAGAGAATGATGATGGGATGAAGTCTCCACCATGGCAACGTATCTCAGTGAAGAAATTGGCTTTCATTATCTCCCTCTCCAACTATCCACTCTTATTCTCTCCACCTTCAACTAGCACCTCTATTGGTCTTGGTAGTTTTCCCAGTGAAATGACCCATACTCTAATTCTTGAGGTATCTGAGTTCTTCCCAGGTCAGGATTGCTGCCCTTGTGTATATACTGTGCAGACTGTGAAAGGATTTTTTGGAGGACATCAAAATAGATAACTCGGGTATAAAACACAGTTCTTCCTTCCAATATTGCACAAGAACATTCCTGTCTACACTTGATCAATTAACCCTACTAAGATGTGGAATACCCTATTTGTCTGCTGGCCCCTTGTACAAAGGAGATTGAAGTGTCAGGTGGCAGCCATATCTTATGATTCAGGGGCACTCTTATCTTTTGAGGCAAATGTTCCCCTGGTGAAGGTGATCCCTCTTTGTAAAACAGGATCTACAGAGCCCTCATATTCAATTATATAAAGGACAAATTCATAAAGTGGGTCACGGGAGATAATGATAAGCTCAGCTGTTCTTGCTTCTTCTCCTCTGTTACAGGACCTATGCTTGCTTCCTGTTAGGAGAATAGTAACTCGTTAAGGTTTTTGATCCAAAGTCTACTACAGTTTAAATGATGGTACATGAGAGTATTAAAATGTATTAATTTTTCCATTACATTTCTTTTTCTCTCCTTCTTATTAGAGAAATACATTTCTACAAAAATTCATAATACAGATAGTATATTTTCTTCTAAATATTTTAAATTTGTACTTTTAGTAATTATTTCTTTGTTTCACATATAATTTATTTTTGTGGGTTGTGTGAGACAGATAGATATATATTTTTTTAATTTTTCAGTATGGATTGTCAGTCTTCCCAGAACCATTTTTGAACAATCCAACTTTTCTCTGCTGATATGCAGTACTACTTTTATGCTTTTAAGGTTTATATATATTTTGGGGAGTGGTTGTGTTCCTGTATTGTATTTAAAACATCCTTGCATCTGGGAAAGAAAACAAGTTGTATTTTGGTAACACTATTCTCTCAGATAATTTCCAGGAAATGTAATGTTAGACAAAAATATTTGGAACCATAAAAGGTCATGGCATCTCTATGTTTGGCACAGAAAAGTTTGTTCAAACATGATTAATAACTGTGATAGGTTCAGGAATCAACCTGACATGGTGATGATACCCTGTTGTTCTGTTACTGTGAACTTAATCATCAGCATGTCTATTGCTATGGACTTAAGTCATCAGAATGTGAAATTCATCTATGGCTGATTACATCTGCAATTGGCTAAGGGGAGTGTCTTCTGCAATGAGTGACATTTAATTTAATTAGCTGGAGGTTTAAAGGAATAGAGCTCAGCAGCTCAACATAAATCATCTCAGCACCCAGAGCTCAGACTCAGACATTTGGAGATTGTTCTAGTTTGCTAGCTGCTGGAGTGCAACACACCAGAGAAGGATTGGCTTTCAATAAAAGGGGATTTATTTAGTTAAAATACAGTTCTTCAGAGAAAAGGCAGCTAACTTTCAACTGAGATTCATTCTTATGTGGGAAGGTACAGGGCGATCTCTGCTGGCCTTCTCTCCAGGCCTCTGGGTTCCAGCAACTTTCTCCAGGGTGATTCCTTTCTGCATCACCAAAGGCCTGGGCTGAGCTGCAAGGGCTGAGATGATGTATGCTGAGCTATTTGGGCTGTGCTATGTTGAGCTCTCTCATGTAAGCACCAGCCAATTAAACCAAACATCATTAATTGCAGCAGGCAAACCTCCCAGCTGATGGTAGATGTAATCAGCAACAAATGAGGTTCACATGACATTGGCTCATGTGAACTAGGTACTTTCACCTGGCCAGGCTGACACCTGAAACTAACTACCACAGAGTTGCAGAAAGGAATCACCGTAGGGAAAGCCATTTGAACCAGAAGCCAGGGGGGAAGTCCAGTACACATCTACCATATGCCTGCCCTGTGACAGAGAAAGCCAAAGGGAAGCCAGCCACCTTTTCTCTGAAGAGCTATGTATTTGTAACTAAATAAATCCCCTTATTAAAAGCTGGTCCATGTCTAGTGTGTTGCTTTCTGGCAGTTTTAGCAAACTAAAACACTGAATTTCTAAACACATTTCCAAATTTCATACTTTCTTTATGCCACCTGGTTCATGATGTTATTCAGTCAATTGCATAGACATCAAATATTTATCATTGTCTATCTTGTTCTCACACTGTGTAAGGCACTTGGGACACAAAAGTGACTACATCGTCTCTGTCATAGCACTTCCCCAATAATGCAAGATAAATAGAGGAATAATCACAATAACTTCTGAAAAAGTAGTTTTTAGAGGAATTACCCCGTGCTTTAGTAGAAAGTTGGAACAATTTCTAACCCCAAGGATAGAACAGAGAAGTGAGTGAATGTGTTCAAGGTTAGAAACATCCAAAAAATGTAATGGTGATTTTAATTCAGCAATTGAAGAGGATGTGAGTGGAATGAAAAGAAGGTGTTGAAAGTAGATACCAGGAATAGTAAGAGTGAAATTTAGATGGTAAAGTCATTCAATTCAATGCAAATATGTAAAAAATCGTGTCAAAATAAATCACTAAATTAAAAAAAAATCATAGTTCTTTGAGCAAACACCACTATATCTGAACACAGCCAAATATTGATGTTCCTAACAGTTTATTGATTATTTTCTCTGAGCTCCATTACATGCTTGGGATTTATCACACCCTACTCTCCTCCATCTGAGACACCCTACTGATCTTTGAAGACGATTCCAATTTCAGAGCTCCAGTCTCTATATTAATATCACTTGAGTTCTATTCCACATTCCATCCATGATCCCTGCTCCATCCCTAATTCTTAATTCATAATTCTATCCCAACTCTTCTTTAGCTTCTCTGTGATCTTTAACTTCTACCACATGCCAACCTAGAAGTGAGGCCCTTTATAAGGTGAGGAATTTTTATATGCATTAATTGATATTGTTTTTAAACAAATTTTAAATTTTAAAAGTTGTGTCTTGTGCAAAATCAGAATTTTCCAATGTTTAGATGACTTTGTCAAAGTGGCTGCAAGGTAATACATCTGTTAATTATCAGGGCTTTTTCATATGTCAAAATGCCATAAGTTACATGTTAAGATGTTAGTTATAGTGGAGCATGAGGGTAGTTCAGTGGTCTCATCTGCATGCAGAGACCCAGGTTCGATTCCCAGCCCATGCACTTCCCAAAACAAACAAACAAAAGAAACCAACAAAAACAAACCAACAAAAAATTCAACAAATGCTGCTGCTGCAATAATGAGATACTCACATTGAAAAAGAATGAAATGTGACCTCCATTTTACAGCATATAAAAAAAAAGTTAGTTGTAATGTCCAGGGTAAATGACTTAAGTAGAGTAAAAGAAAGTCCAAGAAATGAAAACAATGTACTAAAAAATATCTACTTAACAAAATGGAAGGCAGTAATGGAAAAAGAGATGAACCAAAAAAGCCATGATATATGTAGGAAAAAATAGCAAAATGAGAGATAAAAACCTAACTCAACAATAATTATATTAATAAAAAATGGATTAAACATTCTAAGTAAGAGACAGATATTGGCATTACATTGGCTAAGCACACATGATCTGACTAACACTATCCAGAAGAGACACAATTTAGATTCAAATATACAAAGGAGTTAGAAGTAAAAGGATGTATAAAGATATCCCATGCAAACAGCAACCAGAAAAGAGGTGGAATTGATATATTAACATCAGATAAATTAGTTTTTGGACTAAATTTACTACTGGAGGAAGTGATATTACATAATGATGAAAGGGCTATTCCATCAAATAGATAAAATAGTTATGAACATATATTCTCCTAAAACAGCTCTAAAAGACATATAACAAAAACTAACTGACTTAAAGGGAAAACAAACAGTTTGACAATAACAGTTGGAGACTTCAATACCACACATTCAATAATGGGTAGGACAAACTAGAGATATGTTCAACATAAATAAGGAAATAGAAGTCTTGAACAGCACTATAAATCAACTAGATTTCATAGGTATCTATAATAGACTCCATCTAACAAGAGCAGAATACATAGTCTTCTTAAATGTAAATGGAATAGTCTCAAAGATAAATTTCATAATAGGCAATGAAATAAGTCTTAGTAAATATATAAAGATTAATATGATTCAAAGAATCTTCTCTGACCACAGCAGAATGAAGTAAGAAATCAGTAATCAAAGGAAAACTGGAAATTGTACAATTGTCTTGAAATTAAACAGCAAATCCTTAAACAGCCAACGGGACAAAGAAGAAATCATTTGGAAAATTAGAAAATGTGTTTATGAGAAGTATATGAAAATACAACACAGCAAAATTTATAAGATGCAACCAAAGTATGTTTATATGAATTATATGAAAAAACAACATATCAGAATTTTAAGATGCAGCTAAAGTAGTACTTAGAAGAAATGAATGTCTATAATTACTTACATTAATAAAGAAGAAAGAGCTCAAACCAATAACATAACCTTCCACCTTAACCCAATGGGAACAAAAGTAGATTTTACTGACAGAAAACTAAAGGAAGGACAAAAAGATTAAAGCATAAATGAATTATGTAAAGAATAGAAAACAATAAAAAAATCAATATAACTAAAAGTTGACTTAGAAAAATACCAACAAAATTGACAACCAATATTGACCAGGCTAGATTGATTGCATAAAAAAGAGACTCAAATTACTAGATTCAGAAATGAAAGAGAGGACATTAATTCCACTTTACAGAAATAAAAATGATTACGAAGGGTTATTGTGAAAAATTTTGTGTCAACAATTTAGGTAAATTAGACGAAATGTAAAAATTCATAGAAGACATAAACTACGAAATTTCTCAAGAAGAAATCTACAATCTGAATTGACTTATAAAAAACAAAGAGATACAGTGGTAATCAACAAATTAACTACAGAGAAAAATTCAGACCCAGATAAAGAGGAGGGAACTTTTCCCAATTAATTGTATGAAATAATATTAACCTGATACCAAAATCAGATGAAAGTATATCACAAGGAACAAAAACTATAGACAAATATCTCTTGGAATACTAGAAAACTAAACCCAGCCACATCTACAAAAAGTAATTATATACCATGACTAAGTGAGATTTATACCAGGAATTCAAGGTTTGTGTTTTAGTTTCTCAGGCTGCTTAAAGCAAATACTTTGAAATAGGTTGGCTTAAACAATGGGAATTTATATCTTCACAGTTTTGAGGCTGGGGAAATGACCAAATCAAGATATCATCAATGTGATGCTTTCTTCCCAAAGACCAGTTGCCAGCAGTACTTGGCTCCTCTGTCACATAGAAAGGCACATGGTGGCATCAGGTGGTCTGTCCCTTTCCTTCTAGGTTTCATTGATTTTATCTTCTTATTTCTATGGCTTTCTTTTTCTTTCTCTGTAATCATCCCATTTATAAGGACTCCAGCGTAGGATTAAGACCCATCCTGAATGAGATGGTCCATATTTAATTGAAATAGCCTCATCAATAGGTCCTACTTACAATGAGTTTATACTAACAGAAATCGATTAAGTTTAAGAACGTGTTTTCTGAAAGTACATACAGCTTCAAACTTTCATAGTTGGTTTTATATCAGAAAATGAATTGAGGCAGTGCACCATATCAGTAGAATAAAAAAACGAAAACAAAACAACAATGATCATCTCAAAAGATGCAGAAAAAACATTTCACAAAATCCAAAAACTTTCATAACAAAGACAGTCCAAAAATGAGGATTAGAAGGGGCTTTCTCAACCTGATAAAATGCATCTTTGAAAATTCACATGTAACATTATACTTGGTGAAAGACTTAAAATTTTACCACTTAAGATAAAACAAAAAGGCAAAGATATATATGCTCATTAGTTCTATTCAGCATTGAACTGGAGGCTTTAAATAGGGCACTTGGGCATTAACATGAAACAAAAGGCATAAAGATTGGAAAGGAAGAAATAAAGCTATCTTTATTCAACAGATGGCATTATCCTGTAATAGGAAATTCTAAGTAATCCAATAAAAACTGTAAAAGCTAAGGAAGAAGTTCAGCAGGGTTACACGATACAAGAGCAATATGCAAAAATCAGCTATAGTTCTTTACACTTCCAATAAATAATTCAACAGTTATATGAAGAAAATAATTCTGGCATTAGAGTAACTTTCCAGAAATGGACAACCTCCAGATGTGTCCCTAATTCAGATAAATCCTGAAACCTAGCCCAGCCTCTCCAGAACATCAGACAGTTCCATCTCCCTACCCCATATTAGTGACAGACCCTTCCATTTTCAAAAATTTAGAATTGTCATAGCCCAAAGAACCCTAAAGAGAAGTATGGAAAGATCAAAGATGAAGGTGGAATCATACATAGAAGGTAGGACTTAACAAATGAATATGAATGTTGAATTATTAAATCGATATCCCTTTTAGTTTCCAGTATTTTAGAGCAGCTAGAAGTAAAAACCTAAAGTTGTGAAGTTGTAACCCATGTCAAAGTCTGAAATATCCTTTACAGTTAATTGTGGCTCTGTGCTTTGAGATTGATAGATTTTTTTGTATATATGTGTTGTTCACAAAAAAGGAAGGAAAAAAAAGTCGATTGTGATGATAAAAAAAGTATTTAAGCCCTCTCACCTTCTATATTCTGGAGCAGCTAGAAGGAAAAATATGAGAGGATCAAATGGTAACCCATGAAAACTCTGGGATCTGTTCTGTAACCACTTGTTGAAAAGTGCTTTGGAAACTATTGCTCTTATATTTCTTTGCTCTGTATATGTGTTATACTATACGATAAAAAAAGTTAAAAAAATAAATAATGAAAGGATCAGGCAGGTCACTCTCATACACTGTGGAGGAAAATGTCCATCGGCACCCTCTATGGGGAATAATTTGATCAAATCTATCAATATAGTAAGTTTCAGGTCTAAAAAAGAATCATTTAACTTTAGTGTTTAAGATCTAGGTTACTGGATGTGTAAATTATTCCTAAATAAAAATGATTTAAGAGTGGAAAAGAAGAAAGCAATTTCACTTATAATAGCATTGAAAAGAATACAATGATTAGGAAAAATTTTGCAAAACAAATGAAAAATGAATACCGAAAATAATAAAGCATTGTTTAAAGGTATGTTAAAAGATCCGAGTAAATGGGAGACAGCCCATGCTCATCAATCAGAAGATTGAATGTTGTTAAGAAGGGACTGCTCCCTAAGATGCTCAACAGGTCCAACACTCCCCATAGCTAAATAACAGCTGAATTCTTTGTAGAAATTGACAAGCTCATCCTAAATTTCATATGGAAATGCATGAACTCAGAATAACTGAAAAATCTTGCCAAAGAGAAACAAAATTTGAAAACCCAGCTTTTCTGTTTCAGTACCACCTATGAAGCAATATTCAAGCCAGTGTGGTACTGTCATAAAGATAGACATAGAGATCAACGGAATAGAATTGAGAGCCCAGAAGAACCCATTATCTATAGTTGATTGACTTTTGAAAAAGGTGCCAAGCTCATTCAATGGAGAAAAGATATTCTTTTCAACAAATGGCGCTAGAAAAACTGGATAACTGTACAAAAAAAAACACCCTTATGTCACACCATACACAAAACAAACACACAAACACAAACCTCAAAATGTATTAAATACCTAAATATAAGAATCAAAAGTAGAGAAATTTAGAAGAAAACACAGTGGTAAATCTTCATTCCCTGGATTTGGTAATGGATTTTTAAATATGAACACCAAGAGGACAGTGACAAAAGAAAAGAATCAATAAATTTTATTCTTTAAAACTAAAAATTTTTGTTCTTCAAAGGACATTCAAAATTAAGTGAAAAGACAATCTACAGAATGGGAAAAAAAATCTTTGTAAAACATATATCTGCTAATGGCCTTGTATCTAGAATAAGCAACCGATTCTTAGAACTCAATAATGAAGTAAAAAAATAAAAATTGATTTTAATAAATATTTTTCAAAAGAGGTATACAAATGCCCAGTATGTACATGAAAAGTTGCTCAACATCATTAGTCAGCAGAGAAATGCAAATTAAAACCACAATGAGATACCACATACCCACTAAGTTGGTTATAATAACAAAGTTAAATAAAACTTAGTGTTAGTATGGATACAGAGAATAAAACTGCTAGTGGGAATGTAAAATGATGCAGCTAATCTGGAAAACAGTATTGCGGTTCCTAAAAAAATTAAATACTGAGATACCATTTGAACCAACAATTGCACCCTTAGGTATATACACAAGAGAAATGAAAACATATGTCCATACAAACACACACACACAAACTTGTGCACATATGTTTATGGCAATATTGTTGACCATATTCTGTAACTACCAACAACTCAAATGGCCGTTAACTGATAATTAGATAAATAAAATTCAGTGTATCTATGCAAGAGAATTTCATTCAGCCTTATAAAAAGAATGAAGTACCAATATAACATGGATGTACCCTGAAAATAATGCTAAGTGAACAAAGCCACTCACAAAATAGCACCTGCTATATGATTATATTTATATGAAATGTCCAAAATAAGCAAATACATAGTGACTATGTATTTTATTGATTGTTTAAGTTTAGGGGATATAGGAAGTATTGTGTTGTGATAGCTGCAGGATGTGGTGCAGGATGTGGTGGCCATGGTGAAATGCTCTAAATTTGATTATGTCAATGATCACAGAACTCCTTAAGCATATTAATAAACATAGAATTGTACACTTTGAAGGGGTCAATTGTATGGCATTGTAGTCTGCTAGGCTGTGGAAAGGCAAATACCATGAATAGAGTTGGCTTTTACCAGTGGCAATTGTATTGGTTGTTAAAGCTGACAGAATGCAGTATGCCAGAAATGGGTTGGCCCTTATAAAGGGAATTCATCAAGTCACAAGTTTACAGTTCTAAGGCCATGAAAATGTCCAAACTAAGGCATCCAGGGAAAGATACCTTGACTCAAGAAAGGGTAATCTGGGGAGCCATGTTGCTGGCATCTGCTGGCCCTTTGGCTTTTGGTCTCAAAACAGTTTCCCTAGGAGCATTTCTCCCTATATTTCCAAAGGCCTCTCTCTGTGCCAGTTCTGAAGCTTTTTACAAAAAAGCTTTTTCTGAAGCTTAAAAAGCTCCAGTAAGCGAACCCACTTTGAGTGAGTGGAGACACATCTCCATGGAAACTACCTAATCCAAAGGTCCCACTCACAAATGGGTGGGTCACATCTCCATGGAAAGAAGTTAATCAAAAAGATTCCACCCAACAATTTTGAATGGGGATTAAAAAACATGGCTTTTTTGGTACATGACAGTTTCAAACCAGCACAGCAATTTATTAACTTACAAGCTTACAATTTTGAGTTTGGGAATAGTGATCAGGGCATCATTAATTTTCTTCTCAAAGACCAGCTGCTGGTGATCCTGGATTCCCATTACATGTCAAAGCACATAGCGGTATCTGCGGATCTTTCCCTTCTCATTTGGGTTTCATTGCCTTCAGCTTCTTGCTTCTATGGATTGCTCTCTTTGTCTGAATTTCACTATCTTATGAAGACTCCACTAAGAGGATTAAGACCCATGCTGAATGAGGTGGGTCACATCTCAGCATAAGATCCTATTCACCAAAAGAGCCTACTTAGAATGGGTCCACGCCCACAGGAATGGATTAACTTGAAGAACATACTTTCCTGGTGTTCATACAGCTTCAAACCATCAAACATTGTATATAAATTATATCTCAAAAAAAGCTGTTACAGAAATGAATGTAATATGGAAACAAGATAAAAAAAGAGAAACGAATGGAACACAGAGGAATAAAAAAATGAAATGAAAATAAGCAAAACATCAATGAACAGTGAGAGAACAACAAATAGTCTAATATACGAGTAATTTGGCATCTTCAAAAATATCCTCAGAAGATATTTCAAAGATTAATTATTGAAAACTTTACAAATTTGATAAAAAGTAGGAAACTATACTACCAACTCCCAATCACAAAACAAATGAAGCAAAACACATCAAGGCACCTAATAATCCAATTGCTGAAAACCAGCAATAAAGAGAAAAATTTTTAAAGCAGGAAGAAAATTAATACATGTTACAGTTTATTACATGTTAATGTATACATGTTAATACATTTATTACAAACCAATAAAATATACTGAACATAGGAGATTTCTCATTGAAAACAGTGCAATGAAGAAGAAATTGGATCAACATCTTTAAAATAATGAAAGAACTAAAGGAAACTGTCATCCTCAACATCTCTTTTTTTTTAGTCTTTATTGTCTATCTTTCCTTCTGATTTCATTCCCAGACCTCCTCCCTCTATCATTCTCACATTCAGCTTCATTCAGTGTTTTAACATTATTGTATTACACTTAGGTAGCATTGTGTTACCCATTTCTGAATTTTTACAATCAGTCCTGTTGCACAATCTGTATCCCTTCAGCTCCAATTACCCAATATCTACCCTATTTCTATCTCTTGATAGTCTCTGTTACCAACTGAAATTCTCCAAGTTCATTCGCTAATGTCAGTTCATATGAGTGAGGCCATGCAGTATTTGTCCTTTTGTTTCTGGCTAATCTCACTCAGCATAATGTCCTTAAGGTCCATCCATGCTGTTACATGCTTCATGAATTTATTCTGTCTTACAGCTGCATAATATTCCATTGTATGTATATACCACAGCTTGCTTAGCCACTCATCTGTTGATGGACATTTTGGCTATTTCCATCTCTTGGCAATTGTAAATAATGCTGCTATAAACATAGGTGTGCAAATGTCCTTTTGTGTTCTTGCCCTCATGTCCTCTGAGTAGACACCTAGCAATGGCATTGCTGGATCATATGGCAATTCTGTACTTAGCTTCCTGAAAAACCACCACACTGTCTTGCACAGTGATTATACCATTTGACATTCCCACCAACAGTGGATAAGTGTGCCTCTTTCTACACATAGCTCAGTGGTAGAGCATTTGACTGCACATCCTAGACTTCTATACCTAGAGAAAATATCTTTTAAAAATGAAGACTTTTAAAGATGTCACAAAAGCTTAAAGAATTCATCACCTCACCAGTAGATGCACACTACAGGGACAATTTAAAGAAGCTGAAAAAACATGAGACAGAAAAATGAATCTACATAAAGGAATAAAGGCCACAGGAAATAACTACGTGACTAAACATATCAGATACCTTTCTTCTTTAAATCATTTAAAAGGTATTCAAACTATTTAAACAGAAACAATAATGGCTTATAACATGCAATAATAGCACATGGACTTTAATGGGAAAAATGGAAGTATTCTGTTGTAAGCTTTTTTTACTACAATGAAATGGTATTATATCACTTGAAAGTAGATTGTGACCAATAAAGTAACAACCTGCTAAATTAGACTCTAAACAGTTATGTTCTTCAAAAGGCATTGTTAAGGTAATGAAAATAATTAAAAAGACAAACCACAGGATGTGAAAAAATATTTGTATCTCATATATCTGTTAAGGACCTGTATCTAGAACATATAAATAATTTTCCTAAGCTAATACTAAGAAAACAAACCAGCCAATTAAAATATGGATAAAAAATGGAACAGACAGTTCACCAAAATGACATTCACGTGGCAAAATACTTTCAGCATCATTAAAAATTAGAATAATTAAAATTAGAACCTCTACAAGGTGCCACTCTATATTTATTGGAATGATTACAATTAAAAAGACTAACCATACAAAGTGTTGGTGAGGATAGAAAGAAACTACAAAGCTCATACACTGCTGGTGGGTAGCAAAATGGAACAATTACCTAGGAAAAAGACTTCAGAAGTTTCTTAAAAAGTTACATATATACTTAGGACATGATAAAGCCATTCCACTCCTAGATAGTTACCTAAGAGAAATGAAAACACAAGGCCATAAAAAGACTTAGATGAAGCAGCTTTATTTGTAATAGATTAAATCTGGAAAAAGCCCAATGTGTATCAACAGGTGAACAGCTAGTCAAAATCAAATTTTGCTATATCCCTTCAATGGAATTCTACTTGACAATTGAAAGGAATGAACTATTGATGCCTTTAACAAAATGGATAAATCTCTAAATGATTATGCTAAGTGAAAGAAGCTAGTCAAAACTGAGTCAAAAGTAGAATGAGCCTAGGGAAATATTTAGAGTCCAAAATTTAAGGAGAAACTCACTCTCAGACTCCAACCTTTCACATAAGAGTGAGTACCTGCATGAAAAGGGGGTCCCCTGGACAAATTTAAACACAGCATGAAATAAAAATATTGAAGTTAAAGTGGACTTGAATTGCAGTTGCCATGATAAATTTGTTCTAGTTTGCAAAACTGCTGGAATGTGATATACCAGAATCAGAATGTTTTTCTAAAAGGGGGGGTTATCAAGTTGCAAGTTTACAGTTTATTAAGTTACAAGTACACAGATGTGAAAATGTCCAAATTATGGCACCAACAAGAGATTACCTTAACTGATGAAAGACCAATAAAGTTTGGGGTTGCTCTCTCAGAGGGGAGGTCTTATGGTGACATTTTCTAGCTTTTCTCCTGGCTTCTTTTTTCATGAAGCTCCCTGGGGGGTGTTTTCCTTCTTCATCTCCAAAAGTCTCCAGCTGTGTGGACTCTGTTGGTTCTGATTGCTCTGCTGGTTTTGATGACTCTAAAACTTTTTCCAAAAGTGTTCCCTCTTAAAGGGCTCCAGTAAGGAACCCCACCTTGAATGGGTGGAGACACATCTCCATGGAAACCATCTAATCAAATATTGCCACCCACTGGCTCTGGATCTGAAGAACTCAGAATAGGTTATCTTTTGCCAACATACAAAGGAGGGACAGTCATAAGATACATATTCCCATTTCCATAGGGAGAATTTGGAAGGAACACAGGGATCACAGAACTCAAACAGTTCTGGAAACCTGCAGGGCAAATGCCATTAAATTTCAAAGTCTGAGAGTCATTTATCTTTGGGGCTTGAGAAAGCGGCAGTCCCACCCTTTCCTAGGTCATATGTAGTGGCCTGCCTCTTTCTGAATGCAACCTTGGGGGACATTGGGGAGACCACTTTTTCTTGGCTCCACTCTTTCTCCACACTGGGGCCATGCCTGAGCACTCTGACATCTCCAGAGCACACACTCAACCTGTCAAAAAAATGTGGTGGCAATCAGCCTTTCCTCTATTCCCAGGGAATGTGAGCCACTCTCTCTAAGTCTAAGTCCTGATGAGACACAACTCTTCCATTGCAAGGAGGAGGAAGGTCCACCCTCTGCCTTTGGAGCAAACTCACAATCGTCAAGTCCTGAATGGGTCTGCTTTTCTGGCCCAAGTTTCTTTGACTTCAGACCTTAGCTTCCATAGTTCTGCCTCTGAAGTTATTTTTCCTCTAATATGTCCCTTTCCTGCCCCTCTTATTTCAGACTGGCAATGACTCCATTTATACCAATCCCATAATACTCTTGTTGGTTACCTGTGCCATTTGCAGGGATCAGGTCCATCAAACAAAAGGATTTTCCACAAATCCTTCCTGGAAAATTTTATCTCCATTCCTGCCTTTTTCTGAAATGATTGACTGGTTCCACATTTGATTAAATGCCCATATGGGGTACTATTCTCTGGGGTCTCCCTTTCTGGAAACCGAGAACTTTCCAGACCATTAATATCTGGTTTCTTTATACCCAAGAGTTCAATTCTCTCTTACCTGTTTTATTTCACTCTAAGCTGCAAAGAGAAACCAGGCTGCACTTTGCTCTTTTGTTGGGGAGTCTCCTCAGTTAAGTACTCTGGGTTGTCCTCTTTCAATTCTAACTTCCACCCAATAGTAGTACTCAATTTTGCATGATTCTGTGCCACTTTGAAACAAGAGTCATCTTCTTTCCAGTTTGCAATGACACATTACTCATTTCTGTTTAAAACCTCATCAGAGAAATCTTTAGAGTTCCACATTTCTACCAACAGTCTCTTCAAAGCATTCTAAGCCTTCTCTATCAACCTCCTCCCAACACTTCCAGAATGTTTCCTTTATCCATTGAAAAAAACATTCCAACATGCTTGGTATTTAGAAACTGCAGCAGCATCCCACTTCTGGTACCCACATCTGTTCTAGTTTGCAAAAGCTGCTAGAATGTGATATACCACAAATGGAATAGCTTTTAAAAAGGGGAATTTATTAAGTTGCAAATTTAAAGTTCTAAGACTGTGAAAAATGCCAAAATTAAGGCACCAACAAGAGGTTGCATTCACTCAAGAAAGGCAAATGAAGTTTGGGGGTTATCTCTCAACTGGGAGGACACATGGCGATATCTGCTAGCTTTCTTTGTTTCATGAAACTTCCTCAGGGGCATTTTTCTTCTTCATCTCCAAAGTTCTCTGGCTTTGTGGACTCTGTTGGTTCTGGTTGCTCTGTTGGTTCTGGTGGTTCTAAATCTTTTTCCAAAATGGTTCCCTCTTAAAGGGCTCCTGTAAGCAACCTCACCTTGAATAGGTGGAGACACATCTCTTTGGAAACCATCTAACAAAAAAATTACCACCCACAATTGGGTAGGTTATATCTCTACAGAAGCAATAAAAGAGATTCCAACCAGCAGTGCTAAATGAAGTTTAAATGACATGGCTTTTCTGGGGTATATAGATTCTAACTGGCAGATGGTTGTTCTTTGTTTTGTTTTTAAAAAAGAAAGTGGAAAGTGTGACAATTTTTTACTGTGGCAGCTTTTGTATGTCAGAAAATTGTGACATCGCAATAACATTTTTGAACTTGAAATCAATAAGTAGTTGAATTCCAATAAATTGAAGAATGTGAGCTTATAATGTATTTGTCAATCAAATGTAACTTGTGTTAATAAAGCTCATTGTGGTCATTAACTTTTAAAAACTGTTAATTTCTTACAAAAGAAAAAGACTGAATAAAAAGGATGTTATCTTGTTATATTCCCTATTCTTATTGAACAGTGCTGGAGAAATCAAGTAAAATAACTGATTCAAAATGCAGAAATGAAATTATTTCAGAAGACATATAAAATTAAAACATATCTTCTAGAACACACGTTATGGGTCAACTAAAAGCAAGATTTTTACATCTAGTGTAATATTCTTAGTGCTGGTTAGTTAGGGAGTATAAATCATTTTAGTTTTTGGTTAATGATTTGATTTACTCTGGAGCCAACCATTTGACAGTCTATTGTGATCTTAAAAATAAATTGCTATTCCTTTCCCAGTGCAAATATGTATATATATATATATATATATATATATATATATATATATATATATAAGATATATATATATCTTGCTAAACCTTATTTCAACATTTCACTCATATCTTTAAACAGAACTTATCAAACACCTAGTTATGCAAAATAGTATTTGGGAGCTTTATACCAAGAGAATTTTTTTACTTTGAAATTTAAAAATCTTTATTTTTTAAATCACTTCTATTTTCTTTCTGTCTTGGTTAAGTCACTCTCATTTATCACCCAAAGTATTCATCCTTCATTCAACAAACATTAATTAAACATTGATGGCCTATCAGATATTTTGTTTAGATGGCAGAGATACAAAAATAGATTGCATATAATCCAGGTCCTGAAGAAATGCCAGGTATCGATAGTTCTGTTCTTTACTATCCCCTTTTCCAGGGCTGTTAAATATGTTACTGAATACCATTCAATAAGTGCTAATAAGAAATGAGAAGACTGAGCTTTCCGAAGAGTTTTTTTTAATTGAACATTTCAGCGCAGGTTTTCATTTTTATGCACTTGATATGAATGAGGTAGTCTCCCCAGGCTGAGTGGTAGGTAATACTCAGGATTGCAGTGTTTTGCTAAAACTTGTGGAATTAGCTATTCTATGGCTTCAGGCACTCTTCCCTCAAGTGTGGTGCCTTTCAAGTAGGTGGATTTGTGGCTAAAGGAAAGGAGGCTGGGTGTTTTGAAACCAAAATTCTTTGTATTATCCTCAGGGCCAGATTCAATGGGCTGAGAGGAACACTAAAAGACTTTGCCTTAAAAAAAAATCTTTGGTAACTTCAGACGAGAGCAGTTTGATTTCAGCTTGCAGTACCTATTTCAAAGGCTTCCCTATACAGATGCCGGAGCACCTCCAGCTGCAGCTGTCAGTCTTGGATTCTTTGTGTTTTCTCAAAAGCTCAAGCCCCAAATACTTTAGCTCTCTAAGGTGAGCGGGGAATAGGGGACCAGACAGAAGGGTGTCTGTGTAAATGGAACTGTGGACACTTCAAGGAAGGAAAAATCTACCAGGGCTCAATTCCAATGAAAGTTTCTTATGTCAGTCAAACACACTGTACAGAAAGAGCTTTGGCCACTTATATCCTGCATAAGTGCTCCATCTAGATATATATGCCACAAATATCCCATCTTTATAGTTCTTATTTAAATATGATGTGTAGGTGAGTCTATATTTACGTGAAGATTTCTATAGTACCTTAAATTCACAAACTCCATGGAGCCCAACAGGTCTTTTCATCTATCCTCTTGTCACCACGAGGCACACAAAAACACATCTTCACCTGCCAGGATAAGCCTTAAAATGGTGAGTTAGTGTGTACATAAACTCATCTTGTATGGAATGTGAGACGAATTCCTCAAACAATCCAGTTAGTTCACAGTTAGAATATGATTAACCTCAAAACACCTGTTTATCAAAATATTATCTTGGTAAAAATACATCCATTTACCCATGCAATTTTTTTTTCTAATTTTCTTCTTTTGTCCAACAAAATGGTCTCTTGGACTGCAAAATAAAGTAATGCAACTTCAAATTGGACATCTAAATACAGAAAATAGAAGGATGGAAATACCACTAAGTCAAATACTTAGTACCCTTTAGAAACTTTGTCTACAATAACCAAGTCTACTTGTGTTTGTGGTACCTTTAGTAATAAACTCATTATTTTAATATATGCTATTTTTTTCAAATATATGGCTGTCAATTTTACTTCGGGGAATTTAGTTATTTTTACATGAAATCTTGATAGAATTCCACGAGCATGTGGCTCTAACTTGTCTGGAGGTAATGTGTTTTCCAAGCTGCTGTAAAATTATAACCTATCAAAATGTCTACCTCACTTCCCTTTTTCAACCTTTCTCCAGCTTGGAAACGTTTCTCATTTTGTCATGAAATTCTAGGTAGTTTGTTGGCCAAAGGAGACATTTATATCTGGCAATCAAAGATGGACAAATTAACTTATGTTTAATTACAAAAGATTTAGGAAGCCAACATCTTCAGTTATAGGACTGCTCAACAATAAACATGCTTTTCCTTGTCTTTTTTTTTTTTTGGTTTTTAAAAAAGGAATTTATTAAGTTGTAAGTTTAAAGTTCAAAGGCCATTAAAATGTCCAAACTAAGGCATCCAAAGAAACCTTACCTTCAAAGAAAGGGTCAATGAAGTTCGGGGTTTTGCTCTCATCTGGGAGGGCACTTGCCAATGTCTGCTAGCTTTCTCTTCTCATTTCATAAGGCTTCCCCAGAGATTCCTTCTGCATCTCCAAAGGTCTCTGGCTCTGTGGGCTCTGTCGGCACTTTTCAAAATGGTTCTCTTTTTTATTTATTTATTTTATTTTTTAAAATTTTTTTCCTTGTCTTTTAACTTTAGCTATTTTCTGCCACAGCGAAAGGGTGCTGCTTTCTTCAGAAGCCCACTAACCTAGTCTCTTACTGCATCAAATCCTTTACCCATCATCTGTCTGGCAATGCTGCCTCTAAGACAGGCAGCTGTCCTCACAGTAAAACAACAACATTGCTTCCACTCTTTTGTAAAAAGTGATTTTAACAAAATCACAAAAAAGTGTAAAAAAGTTCATGTTTATATTTATTTTGAAGTGATATTCACTGTAGTCTACTACTATATATCTATTTATCTAGGATAATAATGAAATATGAACAGTGAAAAGATACATCAAGGCTAAAGACATTAGAGTTGTATCCAAGTAGAGTAGAAACACAAGTAGAGTTGACCACTTAGCTTCTCCTCAGCTTACTTCTAGAAAATGTCTTTCAAATTTTCACTTCCAGGTATATGCATGAGTAAGTTCCATTGTCCTTATATGTACTCTCTTGCTACATATTTGCCTGCATTAATTCATATCTAGCTTTGGAAATTTAACATGTGTTTCTTTCTCCAGAAAGCCTTCCCTGAATCCATGGTCTGATTTAAACAGCATATTGGACTGTGGTTCCATAGTGCCCTGTTCTTTCTTCTTTCTCTGCACTATTTCTGCATTGGACTATGAACATCTCACAGAAAGGGGCCTTGAACCAACTAAAGAGTTCAGACTTTACTCTCACTGCTGTCCTCCTACTCTTTATCTTCATTTTCATCGTCATGCTCTTCTTCATTATCATCTTAGCTATCAGTCAAATGATTATTACAAGGTAGGCACTGTGTTACATGCATTGTGTACTTGAGCATCATGCAACTTTCATGCCAATTTTGTCAGTAATCCTGTTATTCCTGCTTCATAGCTGGGCAGACTAAGACTTAAAAAAGTTCAGAAACATGCTGAAGTTCATGTGACCTTTGGAGATTAAAAAGGAAACTGCCTTCTGGGGAGCTTCATGAAACAGGAAGCCAGAAGAAGCTAGCAGATAATGCCATGTTTGCCATGTGCCCTTCCAGATGAGAAAGAAACTCTGACTGTGTTCGCCATGTGACCTTTTGCTCGAGAAAGACACTGTGAACTTCCTCGGCCTCCTCAAACCAAGGTATCTTTCCCTGGATGCCTTAGATTGAACATTTCTATAGACTTACTTTAATTGGGACATTTTCCCAGCCTTAGAACTATACACTTGTAACTTATTAAATTCCCCTTTTTAAAAGTCATTCCATTTCTGGTATATTGCATTCTGGCAGCTAGCAAACTAGAACAATTTCTAAACAAGAGTCTAATCCAGTTTTGTACATTTTATTTGGTTGTCATTTCTCTTTAGTCTTTTTTCACTTAGTTCATTACCCATATTTTATTTATTATAATAATTGTTTTGTGTGGCATTGAAAGTTGAAGAGTCCGGGTTCATTGTCCTGCACAATATCTCACATTCTGGGTTTGTCTGAGTGTTTTTGTAGGTGGTTCTCTTACCCCTTTATCTTCTGTAAACTAGAGATTAGATTACCTGGGTAGATTGAAGTTGAATAGAATGGGTAAGACTACTTCATAGATAATGCTGTATATTTGAAATTGCAACATATTTGTAGGCACCAGGTATCTGGTTTCTCACTTTTCATTAGGCTAAGTTTGATAACTTGGTTAAGATTGTGAACACCTCCTCTCTTCCTTGTAAAAGTATGTTTAGTTTTTGTTTTCCTTTCCAATTAACAAGCAGTTTCCTTTTCAATTTCCAAGGCACTGTGAAAATTTCCTTCCCAAGAATCTTTCAATTTATGGCTTAAGCATCCATTAATGATTGATGATCCTTGACTGAATCAATTATTTTCTTTGGGGTGAATCATGGTGTTTTCCAATTCCTTCCATATTTGTTAACTAGTTTCCTTCTGGAAAAAGAAACTATTTCACAAAAGCTGGGGGTGACCTACTACAGTTCTGACTGAAAAAGCAGGGACAGCATTTAATTGTCACCAATAATGCCAAATGATGTGCTTCCTTCAGTTCACCCCATACTCATGACTCTCTGAGCACATAGGTTTTTATTAAAGAAATCTGGTGTGATAAAATGCAGTGATTATTGATTGTGATGTTCTATTTTCCCACATTTGCCCATCAGAGTGGCTAAAATCAGTCTCTTCTGTCTTTTGGACATACTCTCTTTGCTGTTGTGTACTTTTTTGTTTTCTGGCACAGACAAACAAAAGTTAGCTCACACAAACCTTGTCCTTCCTTATCCTAGAATTTCTCTAAGGATTTCTTAGTTCCTTTAATGGAGGATAGTATTTAGAAACAATGCTTGGTTCCTCTTGCTTCTGATGTTCATTTATTTTAGGGTTTTGCGGTAGAGAGCTAAGAAAATTATTTTTCTTAAAAGATCATAAACCATTTCCTTTTCAAATTTAACATTGCTGGGCATTTTCTTAAATGTTACGTCTGTATCTTTTTTGTTTTTTCTTGTTACACTGAAACTTAGTTTCTTATTATTTTGACAAATTTTTTATTATCTTATTCCTATAATAAAGATAAAATAGTTTTAAAACTATAATACAATTAAGTCTTTAAATTCACTTCCTGATTTCCTTGTAGCTCTTTGTCCTTAGGCTGTATATCAGTAAGAACATACTTTGCATTTAAAAGTTATTTGAAATAATTATTTATGTTACAATTTAATTAAACGTTAGCTTCATTTGTTTTAGATTATTTCTGATTGTAGCGATTGCTCTTCTAAAGTCATCTATATTGACGTAAAATGTACATAAAATAAAATTCATGACTTTTAAGTATACAATTTACTGAACCTTGGAAAATGCATACAGCCATATAACCAATCATGATATAGGATGTTTCCATTTCCCTTAGAGCTCCCTTATGCCCTTTTGGGCAATTTCATACTCCCAACATATGACCTCGGCACCCACTGATCATCTCTTTCTATCGTTATAATTTTGCCTTTTCTAAAACTTCATAGATGTTGGTTATACAATATGCAGCATTTTTTTATCTGGCTCCTGTCACTTAACATAATGTTTTTCAGATTCATGGGATTCAGCTCATTCCTTTTTGTTTATTTTTTTTAGTAATATTTCATTTTGAGTATACACTACCTCTGTTTATATTGACCATTTTAGTGGGTATGTAGGGATATATACTTTGGTTTTATTTTGCTTTTACCTAAGGGATAATAATATTGAATATCTTTTCATACGCTTGTGTGACTATTATATATATTTTTTGGTTATATTCATTTTAATATTTTACCCATTCCTTTATTATTTGATTTATTTTCTTATTCTTAAAGTGTGAGGTAGACAGAATATTAAATATGACTCCTAATGGTTTTAGACCTTGCATAATCTCCTTCTCTTTGAATGTAGATGGAACCCATACATATGACAAGATATGATTCCAGAAACTATGTTAACTTTTATAGCGAAAAACTTACATAGCAAAAAAAAAAAAAAAAAAATTTATCTAGATGGGCCTCATCTAATCACATAAATCATTTAAAAGAAGAGAATTTTTTGTTTTGTTTTCCAGAACCAACATCACTTCCGAAGCTCTTAAGAATGCCTAGGGCTCTAACTGAGTTTCAAGTTTCAGGCACTAAGTTTACTGTCTTGAAACCTGTAACTTCTAGAGGGTCCCTAGGCCAGATAAATCCTGAAACCCAGAGGGACCAGTCTCTCTAAGATTATCAACTAATTACATCCCCCTATCCTTTATTGTGGACGCCCCTTCCCAACATGAAAAAATTAGAATGGTAGAATGGGCATAGTCAAAGTGCCCGATAGATTAGGAGAATGATCAAAGGAGAAGGAGGAATTCTAACAGAGAAAATGTGATTTAACAAATGAGTATGACTGCTGAATATTGATGTTTCTTTTAGCTTCCTGGGTTTTGGAGCAGCTAGAAGGAAAAATATGAAATAGTGGAACAGTAATCAACAACAAATTCTGAAATCTGTCCTGAAACTACTTATTGAAGTGTACATTGAAAATTACTGCTTTTTTCTTTTCTTTATATAATATGTATATATGTTATAATTCATAATTAAGAAGTTAAAAAAATAAAAAGAGAAAGTTATAGAGATTCAAAGCACGGAAAGGAATTCATCTGGCTTTGCTGGCTTTAAAGATAGTGAGGGGCACCATGAGAAAGCATCTGCGAGGTCTGTAGGAGAAAAGTGAACCTCAGCTGATAGCTAGCAAAGGAAGGGTACCCTAGACCTAGAAATGCAAGATTTTCTGGATTCTAACAACCAAGGCCAACTACCAGAATGACCTCAGACACAGATTCTTCCCAAGAGTTTCTAGAGAAGAGCACAACCGAGCAAGCGTATATTTTCTGTTTTAATCTTGTGACAACCTGGCCACCGAACCCAGCCGACATTGCCCAGACTTTCGATCTAAAGAACTACGAGATAAAATGTGGTTTGTTTTAAGATGCTAAGTTTATGGTAATTTGTTATGTAACAAAATGGAAACCAATATAAATTTTAAGAATTCTTTGTATATTTTGACCATATCTTTTAACAGATAGATGCTTCATAAGTATTTACTCTAGTTCTTGAATTGCTTTTCATTAAATTGGGGTACTAACATTTAAAAATTTGATCAAATCTGCATTATTAATTTTTATTTGTTTTTTGCTTGGGCAGGCACTGGGAATTGAACCCAGGTCTCTTGCATGGCAGATGAGAACTCTGCCAGCTGAGCCACTGTGGCCTGCCCTGCTTTATTAATTTTTATTAAATGTTCTGTGCTTTTTTGTGCTCTCCAAAATCTGTGCATAACTCAAGGTAATGTTGATTTCCTACTATATTTTTTCCTAGAAGTTCTATAGTTTTCACATTTATATTGAGATTTAGAACACATTTCAAGTAATCTTTTAGGGTTTGAGGTTCTATTTCTTGTTTTCCATTTGAAAACAGATATTCAACATTCAATTATTTCAGAATCATTTTTTGAAAAGATTCCCTACTCCATTGGATTATCTTGGCATCTACGTTGAAAATGAATTGACTACATATGTGCAAGGCTATTTCTGGGCTATTTTGTTCCTTTCATCTATATGTCTTTCCTTAAGTTCTTACTACATGGTCATGACAACTTTACCTTCATAACAAATCTGGGAGTGTAAATTCTCTAATTTTGTTCTTTTTTAAAATTTAGGGTAATAATACAGGATTTTTGTATTTCCAAATACATTTTTAATTCAGCTTGTCAGTTTTTAGAGTCTTTATGGGTTTTTAGTGTGATTTTTATTGGATTTATAGATCTATAGGTACATAAATATCATAAAATTTTGTTTTTTCATCTTAATTATTCATGATCCATGATAATGAAATTTCTCTAAATTTATTTGGTCATTTATATTTTCTCAGTAATGATTTGAAGTTTTTATTATGCAAATGTATTATAAATTTGTTAAATTCATGCATTTTTTTTGTTTTTTTCTTTAATTTTGATTTTCCATTGCTTTTTGTTGGTATATAGAAATGCAATTTAATTTTTAAATTAATGTATTTTATATTTAGAACTGTAGTATATTTACAGAAAAACTGAGCAGAGATTACAAAGTTCCCATAAAAAAGCCCCACAATATAACTTATCTTCTATAATAGTATCATACAGAAGAGTTTCACCACCTTGGAAATCCCCTGTAATTCACGTATTCACCTGTCCCTTCCTGCCCTGAAACTTATAGAAACCATTGATCTTTTTACTGCCTCTATAGCTTTGTCTTTTTCCTGAATATAATATATTTTGATATTTTCAAATTGCCTTTTTAAACCTGGAAATATGCATTTAATACTTTTCATGTCTTCCCATGGCTTGATAGCTCATTTCTTTCTATAGTTGAATAATATGCCACTGATAGATAAAACGCCATTTGTTTATTCATTCACCTAGTGAAGGGCATCTTGGTTGCTTTCAGTATTGGTAATTATGGATGCAGCTCTATTAACATTTGTGTGTAGGTTTTTGTATGTACCTAAGTTTTCTAGTTTGCGAGCTGCCAGAATGCAATACACCAGAAATGGAATGGCTTTTGAAAGGGGGAATTTAATAAGTTGCTAGTTTGTAGTTCTAAGCCTGAGAAAATGTCCCAATTAAAACAAGTCTATAGAAATATCCAGTCTAAGATATCTTGGTTCAGTAAGGCTAATAGTGTTCAGCACTTCTCTCTCAGTTGGAAGGACATATGGTGAACATGGTGGCATCTGCTGGATTCTCTCCAGGCCTCTTCCTTCATGAAGCTCCCTGGGAAGTATTTTCCTTCTTCATCTCCAAAAGTCACTGGATGGTGGATCCTCTGCTTTGTGGTTCTGCAGTGTTCTGAAGCTTTCTCCAAAATACTCTTCTTTTATAGGATTCCAGTAAACTAATCAAGACCCATGTAGAGTGGGTGGAGACACATCTCCATCTATTCAAGTTTAATAGATTGAGTCGCATCTCCGTGGAGATAACCTAATCAAGTTTCCAATCTTGATCATGATTGGAATCATGATCATGATTAGGATTAAAACATGATTTTTAAAGGGTACATAAATCCTTTCAAACCAGCACACTATGTTTTGAATTCAATTGGGCAAATACCTAGGAGCAAGATTGCTGGATCATATGGTTGGTGTGCCAGTTTTAGAATATTAGGTACCCCAGAAAAGTCATGCTTTATTACTCATCCAATCTGTGGGAGAAGCCATTTCTTTTACTTCTGATTTCATGCTGTAGGATCTGTTGATTATATTATATCCACAGAAATGTGGCTTGCCCAGTTTTGGGTGTGACCTTTGATTATATAGAGATGTGACTCTATTCATTCCATGTGGGTCTTGATTACTGGAATACTTTAAAAGAGGAAACATTTTTTGAAAGAGCCAGAAATCACAGAGTCTACAGAAACAACAGAGCCAACAGAGAGAGAGCTGATACAACTTGGAGTACAGCAGAAATGTTTAGCAAGCCAGAACCTGGAGAAAGCCAAGGGACGCTTAGAGATGAAAGCCAGCCCCAGAGAAGCAAAGTTGAGGAACTCCTACAGGAACAGAGGTTGAAAGTAATGGAACCCAGAACCAAGGGTCCAGCAGATGCTAGCCACATGACTACCCAGCCAACAAAGGTGTGACTGTCTCCTCGACGTTCCTTGAGTTATCTTTTCCTGTGTTCCTTAGTTTGGACACTTTTATAGGCTTAGTACTTATAGTAACAAGCTTACTTAGTACTATAGTTAGTACCTGTAGTTCATTAAATTCTCCTTTTTAAATCTGTTCTAGTTCTGATATATCACATTCCAGCAGCTTGCAAACTAGAACAGTTGGACTATGCATAATTTTGTAAGAAATTTCCAGTCTTCCAAAATGACTGTATCATTTTGCATTCTGTCAACAATGAATAAGAGCTCCTATTGCCATTGTGTGCTGGTTTGAAACTGTTATGTACCCCAGAAAATCTGGCTTTTTCATCTAATCTTGTGGGCACAGACTTATTATGAATTGGATCTTTTGATTAGGTTGTTTCCATGAAGATGTGACCTACACAATGGTGGGTGGAGCCTGTTGATTAGATTATATCCATGAAGCTGTGACCCTACCTATTGAAGGAGGGTCTTACATAGTTTGCTGGAGTCCTTAAAAATGCTCATGAAAAGATAGAGGGCTCACAGCTGACACAGCAGAGAGACACAACCAAGACACAGATGTTTGGAGATGTTAAGCTTAAAGATGAAACCCTGAGTCTGCCCTGGAGAAGCTAAGTGAGGAGCCACAGACTTTAAATTTTTTTTTTAGCTTTTTTTTATTGAATGGTATAACATATAAACAAAGCAAAGAAATAAAAATAGCAATAGTTTTCAAAGCACTCTTCAACAAGTAGTTACAGGACAGACACCAGAGTTTGTCATGGGCTACCATACAAATCTCTCAGATTTTTCCTTCTAGCTGCTGCAGGGTATAGAAGGCTAGAAGGTGTAAATATTTTTTAATCTTCACAATTGCCTTTTTTCCTTCTTTTTTTGTGAAAAATAACATATATAAAAAAAATCTATAAATTTCAAAGCACAGCACCACAATTAGTTATAGAATATATTTCAGAGTTTGACATGGGTTATATTTCCACAATTTTAGGTTTTTAGTTCTAGTTGCTCTAAAATACTAGAGACTAAAAAAGATATCAATTTAACAATTCCACATTCGTATTCATTTGTTAAATCCTACCTTCTCTGTGTAACTCTACCATCACCTGTGATTTAGCCCTCTCTTTACAGGTATTTGGGCTATGGCCATTCTAAATTTTTCATATTGGAAGGGTCCATCACTAATATGGGGTAAGGAGATGGAACTGTCTGATGTTCTGGAGAGGCTGGGCTAGGTTTCAGGACTTATCTGGTCCAGGGACCCATTTGTAGGTTGCAGATTTCAGGAAAGTGACTCTAGTGCATGGAACCCTTGTGGAATCTTATATATTGCCCTAGGTGTTCTTTAGGATTGGCTGGAATGGTCCTGGTTGGGTGTTGGCAGGTTATGATAGGTAGCAAGGTCTAACTGAAGCTTGCATAAGAGCCACCTCCAGAGTAGCCTCTCAATTCTATTTGAACTCTCTCTGCCACTGATACATTATTAGTTACACTTCTTTTCTCACTTGGATCATGATGGAATTGCTGATCCCACTGTGCCAGGGCCAGATTCATCCCTGGGATTCCTCTCCTATGTCACCAGGGAGACTTTTACCCCTCGATGTCATGTCTCATGTATGAAGGAGGGCAATGATTTTACTTCCAGAGTTGGGCTTACAGAGAGTGAAGTCACATATGAGCAACAAAAGAGGTCCTCCAGAAGTTACTCTTAGAAATGCCTATAGGTAGTCTAAGCATCTCCACTACCTATATAAGCTTCACAAGAGTAAGCCTCATGATTGAGGGCATGGCCTATTGATTTGGGTGTCCCTAAAGTTTGACACAGTATCAAGGGATTCCCTGATGTTAGGTTTAATACTTCCATATTCTTCCTCCCATCCCTCAGGGGGCTTTGCCAATATTTTTTGATTATCTACTTAGTATACTCTAAGATGTATCCAGGCATTGCAACAATATAAACAGGATTAAAGGACCTCTTTCTTATTCTGGGGTCCCCATGTTTCAATTGTTCAAATGAGCTATGCAGATAGGTTGAGTTAGATTATGCACAACAGAAAATTTCAGCTCCAGACCAAATAAACCTTTCTTCCATTGGTCTCAAAGAGTATGTGTGGTTCTAAAATACAGACATCCTATTGTTCTAAATTACTTTAACCCCAAACTGTTCAGCTTTGTTCTTATCTCTAAATATCGGGTTACATATATAAAACAGCCTCTCAAAATCCAGAAGTAATAATCACCACTCAGACTTAATGTGTCTCCTCTAAAAGCTTACAATCTAGGCCCCTTTTTTTTTATAAGCATTTTCTAAAGGTCACCATACCATTCTTGTTCTTTTGTTTCTGGCTCATTTTGTCTCACCAAATGCCCCACATGTTCATTCGCAACGTTGCAGGCCTCACGATTTGGTTCCTTTTTGTAGCAGTGCCACCTTCGTTCATAAGTATACACCATTGTTCACCAATTCTCAGTCAGTGTATTCTTCAGCCACCTGCATTCACTGGGGCATCATGTATAGGGCCCTAAATGCACAATTCATAAACGTTTTCAATTTTAGATAATTTCATTGTTCCCAAGAGAAAAAAAAAAACAATAAATACACCCTTGCCAAATAGGAAATCTAAACCTCCTCTTAACTCTTGTCCCTCTCCCCATTTTTTTTTTATCTCTGCTGTTGCTGTGGTAGTATTGATGGTTTCCTTGAGCATAGCTCATAGGTTGCAATAGCAGTTTTCCCCCTGTACACAGGAGTCACAAACTCTTAGAGAGAAGGCCACTAGAAACAGAAGCTGAGAGAGTCATTTTGAAGGACAGCAGACACACCACCATGTGCCTTCCCATGTAACAGAAACCCTGGTCACTATTGCCCTTTCTCCAGAGTCAAGGCTTCTTTCTCTGGGTGACTTAATTTGGACATTTTCACGGCCTTAGGACTGTAAATTTGTAACTTTATAAATCCCCTTTGAAAAAGCCAATCCATTTCTGGTGTATTACATTCCACCAGCATTAGCAAATTGAAACATCATCTTTGCCATTTTTTTGCTGCATTTTCCTTCTTCCTTCCTTACCTCCCTCCATACCTCCTTTCTTTGCTTCCTTTCTTTCTTTTGATTTTGGATATTCTGATAGTTGTATAATGATGTCTCAATTGTTTTAATTTGTAATTCCCTAATGATTTAGAATGTTGGGCATCTTTTCATATGCACATATGCTGTCTATATATCTTCTTGAGTAAAGTGTTTAGATATATTGTCCATTTCTTCATTAGGTTTTTTTTTATTTTGAATTTTAAGTGTACTTTGTATATCTTGGATACCAGTCACTTATTAGATATGTGGCTTGTAAATATTTCCTTCCAGTTTATTATTTTTCATTTTCTTAATAATGTTTTCCACCAAGGAGAAGTTTTTAATTTTAATGAAGCCTAACTTATATTTTTATGGATTATGTTTTTGCTGTTGCCTGAGATTAATAAAGCTTTTCCAGTTTTCTTGTGATTAGAGTTAGCATGGTATATCTTTCTCCATTCCTTTACTTTCAATCTTTCTATGTCTTAATATTTAAAGTGAGTGTCTTGTAGAAAACTTATACTTGGATCTTCTTTTTTTTCAGTCCACTCCAACATTCTCTGTCTTTTACTGGTATATTTAGACCATTCTCATTTAAAGTGATTATTGATGTCACTGGATTAATATCTTCCATTTGTCTAACTTGTTTTCTATTCATTTGACTTGTTTTTTTTTCCTTTTTAAACCTTTACTTCTTTCCATCTTCTCTACCTTTTTTGTTTGGCATGGGCAGGCTCCAGGAATCAAACCCAGATCCCAGATCTCCGGCATGGCAGGGGAGAATTCTGCCACTGAGCCACCATTGCACCATCCCATCTTATCTACTTTTAATTTAGCATTTTGTATGATTTCATTTTCTCTCTTCTCATGGCATAGCAATTATACTGCTTTAAAAAATAGTGGTTATTCTAGAGTCTGCAAAGTACATTTACAACTACTTTCTCTACTTTCAAGCTACAGCATATAACCAAGTTTTCCCCATCCCTCCTTCCTGTCCCCTATAACATTGTCTCATTCATAGGCTATAATTGCCCAATACATGGCTGCTATTATTACTTTGAATAAATAGCATCTATAAGTTCAATTAAGAATAAGAACATTGAAATATTTCATTTTGCCTCCAGTTATTCCTCTTTTGCTGCTTTTCCACTCTTATGTACATCCACATTCCTGACTTACATAATTTTTCTCTCTCAAAAAACTTCTCTTAACATTTCTTTTATAAGGCTGGTCTATTGGTGACAAATTCTTTCAAGTTTTGTTTGTCTGAGGAGGTCTTTATTTCTCTTTCACTTATAAATGTTAATTTTGCTGGGTACAAAATTCTAGGGTTTTTTTTCTTTGAACACTAAATATTTCAGTCTACTCTCTTCTTGTTTGCTTGTTTTTTGACAAATCCAATGTAATAATTATCTTTGTTAATCTATTGGTAGGTGATTTTTTTCTCTGACTTCTTGCAATGGTTTCAAGATCATTGATATTTTTTCTTAACTTTTAAGATATTTTTATATTTGAGGCATAAGAACATTTTGTCAGTATAATAAGCTTCAAATATAATATTTTCTTGTAACTTTTCATTTGTCTCTTGACTTTAAGATGTTTTTTCTTCATCTGTTTTTTTCTCTTTTTTGCATTTGTCATACATTCAGATTTCTGATCCATTAAGATTTCCTCTTATTATATACTAGTATATATCTTACTATATGGAATGAATCCAATTTTATCTTGAATATCATTTCCCTATTTCAACCATATACCAAATGTCCATTTGTGCTTGATTTAATATGTGTTGCTTTCTTGTTTATTTATTTACCAATAACAAGCATTTTATGTCTTTTAATATTGGTTAATACTAATGCACATAATTTTTAGTCTTTTGTTATGACTTTCTGACTGACTCTTGCTTATATTTCCAAAATTTATAAACAACTTGTCAGGCTCTAAAAAAGAGAATATTCTGTATACTTATGAATCCTGCTACCTATATATTGACTTGGGGAGAATTGCATTTTTTGATATGAAGTCATACTATCTAAGGGCATGATATAACTTGCCATTTATTCTAGTTTGCCTTTGCATTTTTTGGGATATTTTAATGTTTTCATCACAAAGGTTTTGTACATTACTTAAGTTAATTCTTATTTTTGAATTCTGTTTTATTATTATTATAAATACTCTCCTTTCTTATATTTTCCAGCCTGTTATAAAAATATATATGTTAAGAGTGCATACAAGGGGTGGGCCATGGTGGCTCAGCAGGTAGAGTTTTCACCTGCCATGCAGGAGACCTGGGTTCGATTCCCAGTGTCTGCCCATGCAAAAAAAAAAGTTCATACAAGCTTATTATTATTAAATATTATTAAAGCTTTCTTTTTTATGGAACTTTAGTCATTAAGAAATATTCCTGTTTAGTGTTTCTTTTAGAGTCCAATGTATTTTTTTATTAAATAGTTACTTCAGTTTTTTCTTATTATTTCCATTTGCCCCAATATAACTCTTATCTTTGTCTTTATGTTTAGGTATACCTACAAATGTTCATCTTTTAACAAGAGAATTTAGTTCATTTGAATTTATTGTAATTGGTGAATAAATTACTTCTATTTCATTTCCTTAATTTTTTTCTGGTTTTACATCTTATGTTTTGAGTTGTTATTTTCTCTTTCATTGCCTTTTCCTTCCATTTTTTTCTGTGAAGATGCCATAATTCTATCTTTTTATTGGTTATTCAACTGATTTTATAACTTCTACTTAGCAAAGTGTCAATTAAACCAACATTTTAGCTTTTTTATTGAGAACTATGAGGACTTGTAATTATTTTACTAGGAAATTTACTTTAGAATTTTTTTAACTATATTATGTTACATTAGCATTTCAAAATTAACACCAAGGGTCTTTCAATCTTTTTCCTGATAACAAGTTCAACTAAATTGGCACATAAATCCCTAAGTCTACAAATGTAATGATTTCTAAATATACTTGCTTTAAATCAGTAGGTGAGAATTTTGTAAATATTTCCCTATTATAACAAAAAATTATATGCTGAAAACCGCAATTTTACTGTTTTTTGCTAGCAATTTTTGAGTTTGTTGAACTTAACTACAGTTATTGTTTAGGGTATAAAACTGCATTTGAGAACATGACTGTGTTGAACAGAGTTTAAATCATATTAAACTAATAATAGCCAAACAGCTTTCAGACTCCAGTCTATAGGAAGAAATCATCCGCACGATTGATCAATTAGGAAAATTTGCAGAATCCCAGCATATTTAAATTTGGTTTCTGTAGTAAACTCAGTGTGGATAAGTAATTCATTATAAATTACTGCTTTGAGGCAAATAATGCAATAATGAAGAAACTGCAAGCTAACACTGCACATTGAATTTATTGGTGCAATGACAACTAATATAGGGCTTTAACACATTTAACAGTAGGCTTTTGTCCAAAAAAGATAATTCACGGTCTTTTGGAACTAAAATATTTTTCAGACCTTTCAGTAAAATATTCCCATGATTTGCAGACGTACATTTTTTTTATCTCTAATCCAAATGCTCTTTAATCCAATATCCAAAAGAAGTGCAGACAATTGGTTTCTGCTGAATAATGTAATTGTTTTTCTGCCTTTTCAGAGAAGTAGACAGAAGGAAAGAAGGAGCAATGCTACTTCAAAGTAATAAACTGAGTGTACAGAGTAAATGACAGTCCCTTACGGTGTATTCACTGAATTATATAGTAAACTTTCATTTGCAGAAAACATATTACCTTATAAACCAAGCGTTGAAATCTCAAACGGTGGTCATAAGACAGTATTTTATGTGCTTTTCACTTTGTCGTCTCTTGGCTTCAGCATAGAAAACTATTTTATCAGTGACACATCATGGCAAATTAATAGGTGCAAATAAAACCTTCCATAAATATTCATTACATCCCATTACTGCAAATTAATGAGATATTTTAATATTAAGCCTAGTTACATTTGGTGCTGAGCATCTTTTTTTAACTATATGATGCTCAGAGAAAAATTATGATTATGAATATGATTAAGGACATTGTGAGAAAGCTTGGGATAGGCTTTTAAAATCGTAATTGGGATAAGGACAGACTAATTTTATTCATGCATTTAGAAATGAGAAGTAATTTTCCTTACATGTGTATGCTTCTAAACTTATTTAATATCATTTAACATCTCTCATGTAATACTGCAAAGAAAAGAACTTTATTCTGTAGGCTATATGATGCATTTCAACAATTCAGGAAAAATGTCTGTACTTAGAAGTGTATGCCTAAATAAATCAACATTTAAAACAAAATCTGATTTTTTTTTCCTGTATGAGAAATAGATTCACTGTCGTTTTATTCATCTGCATTAGAAAACTGAGCATATACTTAAAGATTTATCAAGAAAATAGGTGTATACAATGTAGGGTAAATTCTATAAACCATTTCAAGCAATGATCCATTTGGTGAAGGAAAAAGAAATTAAGTTAGTTTTGGAGGATTAAAAACTCTTGAGATTTTTACCATAATAGCACCAAGTAGAATATAGAATCAGGTTACCTTATACCATGAAAGAAAAACAGTAATAACCAGAGTTTCTTTTAGAATGCTATTTAAAGCATAGAATAATTTGGGGAGAACTATTGTAAATATCAAACTTTCAACTGGTTTGCTACTTGAGTCTAGAAATCCAATTTACTGTTAAATGTTAATTCTGTGCTAGGCAACTAGCAAAACTTTTTTATTAATTCTAGAGATTTGTATAATTGTGCTGGTTTGATATTATTGTGTACCCCAGCAAAGCCATGCTCTTTAATCTTCATTCCATATTGCTGGGTGGGATCTTTTAGGTTGTTTCCATGGAGATGTGACTCATCCAACTGTTGGAGGTAACTTTTGATTAGTTTGTTTCTATGGAAATGTGTCTCCACTTATTCAAGGTGGGTTACTTACGGAAGTGCTGTTAAGAAGGAACCATTTTGGAAAAATCTTTGGTGTGAACAGAACCTATGCAGCCAGAAACCTTTGGAGGTGCAGAAAAAAACCCTCCCCCTTCCCCCAACCCCAGGGAAAATATTTGAGAAAGCCAGTAGAGAAAGTCAGCAGATGCCCAAAGCCGAATGTCATCAACCTTTTCTTTGAAGTTAAGTTATCTTTCTGTAGATGCCTTGGTTTGGACATTTCTATGGTCTTAGAACTGTATACTTGCAACTTATTAAAGTCCCTTTTAAACACCCTTTCCATTTCCAGTATATTGCTTTCTGGCAGCATTGACAAACTAAAACAATAATGTTTTGGGTTTCCCACATAAAATGCTATAAAAAGTATGAATAACAGTAATTTAATTTTTTTGTTTTTCAGTCCTCATACATTTTATCTATTTTCCTTTCCCTTTCTTTTTACTAGGAGGCTTATCAATTATTTAATAGAAATGGTGAAACTAGGAATACTTGTATTATTCTGACTCTAAGAATTTTTTTTGTGTATTATTTTGTTATGGTTCCCATGGCTCCTTTATCAGATTAATGATGTGCCCTTCTATTCTTAATTTCCTATGAGTTTTTATTATGCATTATCTCCCATTATTTCATCAATTTTGGAAATTCATAGTTATCAAAGAAATTGTCCATGTTTTAAAATGCACTGTCATATTTTTCCATAATATTCTATTTTCTTTTTGGTCTTTATTACATGAAACGCTAATTCCCTATTTTTATTTCTAATATTGGTTATTTATGCATTTTCTCTTTAATTTTTACTTGATCAGTTTTGCCAGAGGTTTGTCCATTTTATTACACTTTACAAAACAGCAAATCTGTCCCTGTTAATCCTTTCAATTGCTACTGTTTTCTACTTTATGAATCTCCGCTTTCATGTTTATTACTTTCTTTTCACTACATCTTTGAATTTATTTGTTGCTGTTTTCCTTGCATCTTGTACTAGATGTTTGCTCGTTAATTCTCAACCTTTATTATTTTCTAATAGAAGTAAGTTTACTTTAAATATCCCCTTAAGACCTTTAGTTGTATTCCATTTTCTCTGTTGTATAGCACTTTTATTGTTATTTATATATAAGTGTTTTATAATTTCCATTTGTATTTCATAAACAATATATGTCATTTAGAAATGTGTTATTTAATTTAGAAGTGATTAAATAGCAGGGTGTATATTTTAAAAGATTTGTTCTTGAAATGTGGTCCTGTGATCAGTGAAGTCAGCATCGCTGGGAACATATTAGAAATGCAAATTCTGGGACTGCCTTCAGATCTTCTAAAACAAAACTTGGGCAGTTGGATATCAGCAATGTGTGGTTCCAAAATCTTCCATAAGAATTTGATGTACACTAAAGTAAAAGAATCCTTATGGTACTTATTTTAAGAATAGTTGTCCAAAGGAAGAGAGTATCTGAATGATTGCTATATTTTGAGTCACTAAAATTGTCATTTTATATATGAATCCTTGTATCCTTTTGAAGAATATAATCTCCAATAGTAGAAGGTTGTCCTGTATTTATTTATTAGATCAAGATTAATTCTGTTGTTTCCAATTTTTTATATCTCAGGTTTTTTTTTTTCACATTCTATTCTAAAACTTACAGAGGAAGGCATAAAAATATCTGACACTGGATTTTCCAATTTCTCCTTTTATATCTGTCCATTTGTACTTCACACCTTTTGAAAGCACATTTGTACATGCTTTTTCCTTTTTTAACAGCTTTCTTGAGATATAATTTATGTATCACAAAACACCCCTCTTAAAATTTACAATTCAGTGGTTTTTAGTACACTTAAAAGCCGTTGCCATATTCTAATTTTAGAATAGTTTCACCCATCCTGTGAGAGACCCAGCACACTTTAATAGTCATTGTACATTCCCTCCCCTGGAAACCCTCTGTAACCATTAATCTACCCTTTGTTTCTATCAGTTTGTCTATTCTGGACATTTTTAAATAAATGGAATCATAAAATATGTGGATTTTATGATTTTCTCCTTTCATTTACATAATGTTCCAAAGATTTGGTAATTTTTAGCATACATTTTTACTTACTTCTTTCATTTTTATTGTCAATTAACATTCCATTTTATGGATATACCATATTTGCTTTATCATTGCATCTATTGTTGGTCATTGGGATAATCTCCACATTCTGACTTTTGTGAAGAATAACTTCCATGAGCATTCATGTAAACTTTTTGTTTTAGTACCTGCTTCCATTTCTCTTGGGTTTATACCTAGGAGTGCAATTGCTGGGATGTATGGTTTAACTCTTTTTGTTTGTTTGTTTAATTTTAAGAGGAATTTACAAACTGTTTTCTGCAGGGGCTGTGCTATTTCACATTCCCTACCAGTAATGTATAAAGTTCCCAGTTTGTCCGCATGCTCAACAACACTTGTTATCATCTGTCTTTTTTATTATAACAATCTTATAATAAAGTGTAAAGAATATTTCATTGAGGTTTTGATTTGTATTTCCCAAATGACTAATAATATTGAAAACTTTTTCATGTGTTTATTGCCCATTTACATGTTTTCTTCAGAGAAGTGTCTTTTAAAATTCTTTGCATATTTTTAATTTATTTGAGCTGTATATGTTCTCAATATATCTGTGATACAAGCCCCTTAACCATTATATAATTTTCAAATATTTGTTCTGATTCTGTGAGGTGTCTTCTCAGTCTCTTGGTGACATCATTTAAAGCACAAAAAATCCATGAAGTCCAATTTATCGCTGTTGTTTTTTCACTTGTGCATTTGGTGTCATATCTAAGAAATCGTTTTCTGCTCCAAGATCACAAATATTCATTCTGTTTTCTTCGAAGAGTTTTTATAGTTTAATGAAATTTTGCTTTCTTTGCTCGTAAGTTTTAAGCTATGTTGTCCATAAGCAGCATATTATTCAATGTTCTTATTTTTTATTTCAATCTGGCAATCTTTCTTTTTAAATTGTTAGGTTAGTCTATTTAAACAAAAATTTTATTGGCATAGAGTACACATACAGAAATGGCACAAATCTTAAGTACATTTCAATTCCAACTTGGGGAAAGGTATTCATTTTTCAAATGTAGTTATTTATGATGCTTTCATGCTTTTTCAGATGTGTGTCTCTTCTATTTCTGGCTTGTTAACAATTCTATGTTTAATAAGAAAAGTGTACTTAATATTATAAAACGCTTTGTCTTTGATTACTGAGATGATCACATGGCTTTTTATTTAATCTTTTATATGTTGAATTTATTAAATTCTGAATATTAAATAAGCTTGACTTCCTAAAATAAAACAATTTTTATCATTATGCTATTTTTTTCATATTTTGTTCTTTCAATCCATTTACATTTTATTTGGATATTCTCATCAATATTTATAGAGAGATTGTTATGTGATTTTCTTTTTCATTATAAACTTGTCAGACTTTAGTTATCAAGATTGTACTAGTCCAACAGGATGAGTTGGGGAGTTTATCCTAGCTCTAATCTCTAGGAGACTCTTTTAAAGTTTAGTGTTGTTTTTCTTAATGTACTTGAACAGATTTACCAGTAAATCCTCAGTTGATATAGTTCTATTGTTTTATATTCTGTGGCATAACAATTGCATATTTCCTGTTGTTGTGGATTTGATTCTGTCCTTCTTTTTTGTTCTGTTGACTCATGCTTACTGCCACTCATTGCCTTAGTGGTTTTTGATTTTTAGAGAGTTAGAAAAAGTGTTCCTCCAGAAAGGAGTGTTATGTATCTCTGCCAAATATCTGTTATCTCATGAACAGTCTAAGTCATTTTTTGGTTCAATTTTTTAAGAACAAAACATTAGATTAAATTTTGCCGACCAACAAATATGAGTGTTATCGTGTGGTTAGTTACTCCCAGTGTTTTTTTTACCCCTCATTCTTTACATGCCAAGTTCAAGATCATCTTATGTTTCTACAATCTCCTATTTGGTGTTACTTTTTTCCAGTTACCTATTGAAGATATGGTTATATGTGGTTCTTGCTTCATGTAGGTTTGTCTTACCCTGTATGTTGCCTCTTAAATCATAGAAGAGGCAAATGTCTCCAGGGAAGAGAGCAATTTCAGTGGCTTTGCTACCTTACTGGAATCATTTTTTTCTCATTGTTTCTGACTGTGACCTAATTAAAATAATATAATACCTTAGATGGGGTGAGGCTTTAGATGCATCACAATACCTTCATATACATTATCCTATTTCACTCTCACATCAACGAAACTTTATAAAATATGCAATGATAGCACCACTTCTAAATGAGAAGAAAAAGGAAGTTAAAAAATGTTTCATGGTCAATATCATATTAATTAAAATACTGAATTTAAAATCAGTATTTTTGTATATCCAATGAAATGCATATTTTAATATTTACTTGAGAAAATCTTGTTTGCTTTTTTACTTAATGCCATGTGCCAAGCACCCGGAATATTTCTTTGAATATAGTAGAAACACAATACACTTAGATGGAATAAAATGACTAATGGGATTTTGCATTAAGATAGTCAAAAATGGTTTCCTTTACCGAATTCAAATAAATTACTTAATATAGCACAGCAACAAATTTTCTCATTGGATCAGGTGATTTTATGTACATAATATAATGGAAACTGAAAATTTATGTTGTGAAATTTAAGATTGGGCACTGGTTTTATAATTTGGGGGGGACAGATATTTGAAATTACATTTTTCTTTGAAGGAAAGGTAAGTAATTTTTAAAATAATTTCTGGTATAAAATTGAGTTAATTTTAACAATTAACTGATGATAAAGAAGTAATGACGCTTGGTGATGTGATCCCTCAGTGCTGTGCCTTCTTTCATCTCTCATTGAAATAGCTTTTCATTATCTTTTGGGAGGGTAGCTTTGCTTGGTGATACAAAATCAATGGCACTTACTTATATAGCAAATTCCCTCCATTTTATGCACCTGGAGCAAAATTGAGAAAGCAAATTGTTCAGAGATGATCAAGTAGAGCCAACCAAAAACTATTACTTCACCAGCTATAGTGGCCCTTCTTACAATTATATCAACATCCATTCCTCAACCATGGTGTCACATCCACCTGCTCCTTTAATTGACTGATGCAACATGGACCAAAGAACACCAGAAAGGAAACACTCTGTTTCCATATATATATATATATATATATATGTATTTTTTTCTGAGTCTATTCTTTTTCTAAATCTCTTGTCACTTAATTTCACATCTTCTTCCTCTCTATATTAATCTTGACCATTCCTCTGGCTGTTTAGATTTGTTTTACTTCTAATATCATTTTATTTTTGTTGCCCACTTAGTTGATTTTGGCTTAGCTTAAGTTGCTAGTTCTCTTCTGACCAAACTTCCATGGTTAATACTTGATTCTGGTTTTGTTCCCTTAGAAAACAAATCCTAGTAATTGTTTACTAGCTTGGTATCAGAACCAAGAAAATCAAGATCAAATCCTAATATATTTCCATAAAGAGAGTTTTCAATTCAAGTGTAGGTTTAGTAATTTAAAAAATATATTCATTGGGTGCTGACTCCGTTCCAGGCACTGTGTTAATTATTAAAGACATAGCAGTAAAAAGACAGACATTCATCCGTTATCTAATAGAGCTTGTAATAAAATATATCCTTATGCAAATTGCTAATCACCTCTAGTTATAACATCCCCTTTAGCTATAAAACCATTATATAATTCCCATATTTTCCCACTGACTTCTAACTAGGAGCAGTCTCTGGAGTAGCTATTTTCACAATGGCTCAGATATTTGTGTGGTTAAAGAAAATGTACGTATTATATTATTTATTTTCTCCTCTATCCACATTGCCATCCAAATTTTCAAGATAAAACATATTTGATGAAGATAATAATAGCAGTCATAATAGTATCTTGTGTAGGCTAAAATATTCTTTATCAGATACTTAGCTAGATTTTTTTATGTTGATTATTTTAATTAAATCCTCACAATGAGCCAAAAGATAGTATTTATATAATCTTCATTTCACAGAAAGTGAAATTGAAGCTTGAAGAAATGAAACTATTGGTCAAAATCATATAGGTAGTAAATGGTGGATCTGGGTGGAAATCAAACCCAAACAGTTTGGTCCAAAATCTTGTGCTATCCTTAAATTAACAAACACATTGTTGTTTGTAAACAAACAACAGAGTGAAATGTATTGCTAAATAAGAGATGGTAAATAGAAAATGTAAATCTCATCAATATTTCCTTTATTTGATGTTTTGATTTTATTTTTTATTTTGATAATTATAAAATATATATGGTGTTGATTTTGTGTATATTTGTTTTGGTGAGAAACAAAAAGTTCATGCGCAATCTTAGTCCACCCAACTTTTTCCCCTAAACACTTCAAGTCCCTCAAATACAATTTTTCTATCATGGAGGTTTTTAATCATAATCATTTGGCTTTTGAATGTTAGAGGAGAATGTTGTGCTGCCTAGACTTAAGCTAAGTTCATAGAGAAACAGTCAAAATAATTAGAAAAAAATAATGCTAATATGCAAAACACTTCTTTCTTAATTCAATGACATTGATTTAGGTAATCCAGATTGTTTTCATGATATATTAAATTCATGACACAAGAGACCCCTTAGAAAATATAGCTTAACCAACACCTTTTGAAATAATCTTTCCTAAAGCAGACTTCACATGGTGATTAACTATGGAAAAAACATCTTAACAGAATTTAAGATATTGCTCAAGCATTAATGAGATGCTTACTATATGTCAAGCTTAAAATATATTTCAACCTTGTGATAGTCTAGATCGAGTTGGAATGAGGTAGTGGACTATTCACTGTATTTGGACTTAAAAAAGTTGGGTTCTGGCAAAACCTCTACTACTAACTGTGTTACATTAGACCTTAAGTCATGGATACATGCATTGCAAAGACCAGTCCTGTGAACCAGGCTTCCTTACATTCATTCTGGGGGCAATGTGCCAAATTCCCAAGTCACCACAACATCTCTACTTCAGCTTGTCTACACAGATGACTGTTAGCCTTCTTCTATTTCCTGAATGTTCTTTCCTTCCTTTAGATTTACAGGGGACTCACCCAATGCTCTTTTTATTTATTGTCTTTACTATTATTTAGAATGCTGTGATTTGGATTTTTAGAGTAGATTATATTATTTGTTTAGTTAATTTTATTGAAATAAAGTCACAGCTGCCCAGATTCAGCAATAACAGATTTCACTCTTGGATTCAAAGTCCTATAGATTCCCTTGTGGATTTAGAATTGCCTGGGATTGCGTAAAACATATCATCTTGCTCACCTGGCTGGAAGTACTCTTTTGAATATTTTCTGCTCATCATAGGAAATAATAACATAATTTTTCAAGTTTTAAATGCTGAATGATTGGTTGGGAATGAAAAATGAGAGAATATTTGTATAAGCTATCCTGTTTGAGAGAATAAGGATATTGTAACAGACCTACAGTGAAAACCGTGCAGGCAGAGATTTAAGTGTGGAGGTGTAGATGTTGTATAAGTGAATTTAAAAGTACTTTTCAAATTATTCTCAGCTGTAACCTGGGTTAAATAAGATGTGTAACTAGTATAAACAGCTTCCTGCTAATGTAAAGCTTTAAATAGTATAAACTAGTTAGTATAAAAATAGTTTTCACTTTTCTAAAGTTATTATGTCATATATTCCTGACTCTTCTTATTGTCTATAGCTCTATTAGGGTTTAGAACTGGGACTGCCTACTTCCTAGCTAATTAAAATTTTTTTAGGGCTGGCGTCTCTGGCAAAATGTTCAGTTGGATTGCTTCTTCCTTCCAGGCAGTATAAAATGTTTAAAGATGAAAAATTGTCTTCATAGAAAATAAATAAAGAACTCAATATATCAAGAAGACTCTAGAAAATGTTATTAGTATTTTAAGTGTAACTCAATCAGAAACATTAAATTTTCCTCAAAAGACAGATTATTTTTTAAAATTAAGTGTGCAGAGGTTTTGCAAAATGCTTGAATTCAAACTAAGATTCTTGAAAGCTATTTCCAGTGCTTACTAAACTGTTACTTTTCTCAAATTCAGTGATAATAAACTATAACAGTATTTTGGCATATCTGATTTGTGAAAAGAGGGAAATGGAAAATAAAGCAAAATAAGGGATTGGGGCTGGGGGAGATTTAAAGAGCAGGTGTTATAAACCTCAAAAGAGATTTGTCCCATTATTTTAAAAGTTAATGACCGAGTTTTATTTCATTTCTCAAAAATTGGGTAGCAAAGCTCAGAGACCATTGCAAGACAATGATGAATCTCTATCATTTTCTCCATGACTGCTCCCTAATCGTGCCACTTTAATCCTCAGCATAGTGCCATTTTCTGATTTCAGGTATTCTAACTGATAGAATTCAGCAATTTTCTGTCCTTTGACCAGCATTTTTGGAAATGAGCGTTTACTAATACAGCAAGATTGTACACATTTGGAGAAATACAAGGATAAAAAAAAAAAAAAAGAATACCATCATCTTATTTCAGGTTTGGTGGTAGAAATTTGGGGAAATGTAAACAGAAGCAACAGAAGGAAAAAGAGTTCTTTTGGAGGGCAGAGGGGAATGTCATGAAAATATCTGAAGTTATTAGTGCATACATATCAGAATGATTTCTCTTTGCCACTTCTTTTTTGCCTTGGGCCATTCAGTGCCTTGGAGGGCAGGGTTGCATTCTTGATATTCTTAAATATGCTAATACCTGCTTTAGATTCTGGGTCTGATAGGATCTAGGAGGAATCTCTTTAAACATTCTGTGCAATTTATACATTTATGGAGTATAAGTATAATCAATGACCACAATGGATCTTCTTTTTAAAAATTTCCAATAGTTTTAGGTTTCTTTGCTGCTCAAGGAAATACCAGACACTTGTCAGCTTAAAACTAAAAATTTATAAACTCACAATTTTCAGAGTACAAAAAAGTCCAAATTGAGGCATCACCAAGGCAAAACTTTCTTCCCAGAGACTGGCATTCTGGGACTGACAGCCAGGAATCCTTGGTCCTGGACTTTTCCAGCACAAGGCATTGCACATGGCAGCTTCTCCTGCCTTCTCCCTTCTCTTCCCAGTTTCACTGATGTTTGGCTTCTAGTTGCTTTCTATGTGGCTTTCTGTCCTGTCTGAATTTTATTCCTGTTACAGAAGATTCTAGTAATAGGATTAAAAGACATCCAGGTTGTGGCCACACCTTAACTGAAGTTAACTCATCAAAAGTTCCCACTTACAATGGGTCATGCCCACAGGAATGGATTAAGTTTAAAAGCTTGGATGGATTAAGTTTAAGAGTTTGTCTTGGGTACAGACAGTTCCAAACCACCAAACCATTGTATACTACTTGTGACGTCATCTTTGAAATCTTAGAATTTAGCTCACATTTCATATTTCCAATATTTTAAGTATGTGGATATAGTTCAGACTCAGATATACACTAATGCGATGTTCATTGTACATGGATTGAATTCAAAGATACTCATATTTAAAGCCTGGCTTACCTATAGTATGGCAAGTTTCTTAGTTCTTCTGGGTGACATTTACTCACCTATATACTATTTTTGCATCATTATTAGGGAGACAATAAAATAATTTTCATATTGTCACTGGGATTACTGAGATTATATTTACAAAAGCACCTAGCAACATTAGTGGTGCATAGAAGCTTTTTGCTTCATTCCAGAATTTTGATTGCAAGAGATACTAATCCTTTGCCATGAAGGAGAATCTTTTAGATAGTGCTGCCAAACTATGTGTCATGGTTAGGTTCACGTGTCAACTTGGCCAGGCAGTGGTACCCGTTTGTCTGGTTGGGCAAGTGCTGGCCTGTCTGTTGCGATGAGGACATTTCATAGAATTAAATCATGATCACGTCAGCTGCATCCACAGCTGATTTCATTTGTAATCAGCCAAGGGGAGTGTCTTCTGCAATGAGTGATGCTTAAGCTAATCATTGGAAGCCTTTTAAGGAGGATTCAGAAGAGACAGACTCTCTTCCTGCTTTGGGTGGTGAGCCTCTCCTGTGGAGTTGTCAGCTTCACAGCCTGCCCTACGGATTTTGGACTTTACATTCCTATAGTTATGTGAGACGCTTTTATAAATTTTATATCTACAGATATTTCCTGCTGATTTTGTTTCTCTATAAAACCTTGGCTAATACACTATGGAAGAGAATGATAGGGAATTCCAGAGAAAGCTGGATCTTGGGAGTAGAAATCTTTACAGTCTACCTTTTGCCTCTGCTTCTCCTTATTTGTCAGTCATCTTCTGTAACTAGTCTGTAACTGCAGACAAGGCTGTCACAGTATGGCACTGGGCCTAGTCACAGGGCTCTGGTTCTGTACCCTTCCAGCTTCCATGATGGAAAATTAATGTGAATCTATTTATCCATGTATGGTTTGAAATGCTCTCTGGAAGTCTGCTTGCCAAGATTTTCACCCATGGCCACGGAAGAATGTCCAATCTAGATTATATATTCATTCCTCTTGTCAGAAAGCTGAAAAAAGTTATCAGAATGAGAAATAAGAAAAGGGTGCAAGTTAGACTCAAGCAGTCATCACTGGGTTATTTTAATGAAACACAATTACAATGCCATTCCAATTACTGATAGATCTTGCTAGTTCTGACATAAAATGCTACAGCTACAGAAATGGCTCACGTACTAGGAGGAAAAGTGGCTAGACAATAACAGAACACTATAAGAAGTTTGTTGACCTGAAAATAATACTGAATTTAAAAAAATATGGTTTTTATTCTTGCTTAACTCATTTCTAACTCAGGGAACCTCACCACATTCATGTAGCTAAGTCTCTGAATCCTTAAAATGAGGGTAATAGTAACTACTTTGCCCATTTCACATCATTATGATGAAGAGAGCAAAACAAAAATGATGGCTGTTTTCTCCAGTTGTCTAGTGCTGCATAAAAATTCGCCCCAAATTTAGTGACTCCAACCGAACTAATTTATTATCTCTTGCATTTTCTATGATTCATAAATTTGAGGGTGGCTAGGATGGACGATTTTCACTTGGGAACTCTCATGAGGAGATAGTCAGACAGTGCAGTGCTGGAGTATTCTTGAAGTTTTCCTCTTGCCCATCCCTGGGAGTAGAGCTTAGGAGAACCAAATACCTGGGAGCAAGAACAAAGTAGACTTCTGGAGCAATTGTCTTTTCTCTCTGTCCTTTTTCCCCATGATGTCTCCAGATTGGTGTCTTCAGCATAGCCATACTTCTTAAATGCTGGCTTAAGAGCCTGTTCCATGAGAGCCAGAAAGAACAAGGCAGAAGCTGCAACATCGTTTATTATTTAGCCTCAGGAGATAGGCAGGTACAGCATCATTCTTACCACATCTGGCTGAGGCAGTTATAAAGGTTTGCTCAGGTTTTAGGGGATGGAACATGGACTGTACCTTTCAGGGGAAGAGTGACAGTATCACATTTTAAGGATAGCCTAGTGAATGGGGTGTAGATTGGTGCATCCATCTTTGGAAAATATATTCTGCTGCATTTTTCCTGTGGCCACAATTTACATTCCTCCCAAATGCAAAATATAGTCATGCCCTCCACATAACCCAAGTCTCATTTCACAATGACATCAGCTTGAGATCTTGTGTGTCATCATGTAAATCAGGTCCAGGCTTGGCTGAATTTCTTTGAGTGCAGTTCCTCGAGTACAGCTTCTCTCGATATGAAGATGTTTGAATATATGAAGGTTGGATAGTGTGGTAGTTACAGTCAGTTGTGAACTTGGCCAGGTGAACATGCCTAGTTTCGTTGCTGCGGACATGGGCCGATGATATGTGAAACTCATCTGTTGCTAATTACATCTGCAGTCGGCTAGGAGGTGTGCCTGCTGCAATGAATGATGTCTGACTTAATTGGCTGGTAAACATAGCACAGCCCAAGCAGCTCAGCATACCTTGTCTCAGCACTCACAGCTCACCCCTAGTCTCTAGAGATGCAGAAAGGAATCACCCTGGGGAAAGTTGTTGGAACTCAGAGGCCTGAGAAGGCCAGCAGAGATTACCCTGTGCCTTCCCACATAAGAAAGAACCTCAGTGGAAAATTAGTTGCTTTTCCTCTGAAGAACTAACAAAATAAATCCCCTTTTATTAAAAGCCGATCTGTCTCTGGTGTGTTGCATTCCTGCAGCTAGCAAACTAGAACAGATAGCCTGAAGAAAACTGTTATAGACCAGCTCATTCAAAAACACATTAAGATGGAAGCATATAGACATCACTGGTCCAAAGAATTCTCAAAGTAAATCAGACACATGCTACCTGATTTACCATTGATTAAGACTGAGTTTTACTTCCTAAGATTCACCAGGACTGTGGGCTTTGCCTTCTGGCTTCTTGATTCCACCCTCTGATCTTTCTCCTACTATAAGAACTATCTAGTGTTTAAACTTAATTTGTTTTCTCAGTCTGCTTTATGCTTATAGCTATCTGGGGGTCCAAACTATCTTATCAGTTTGTACCATGTCTAACCTTATTAGTCCAAGTGGACAGTGATTCTGTCAATACAGCTCTCTTAAAAAATGTTGTGTTTCACAATGCTATTGGGATTCTCTTCATTAGACAAAAGCCATACTTATACATTTCATCAGAAAAATGGCTTGTCCATCTTGGGTTTTGTATAAGACTGCTGAAGACCTGCAATATTCTTAAAAGTTCTAGTTTTTAGCAGAAAGAATGTGTAAAGCACACTTTTAAGATCCATAGAAGGTTGAGAGTGATAATGATTTTACAACTGAGAATACTGTGAGACATTGATTGTTTATTTGAGATAGAATATACGCTATGTGAATATATCTCAACAAAATTTGCAGATTCTAAATAAATAAATAATAAGATCCTCAGAAGGACTTTATATTTTTTATTGGAATCACAACCTGAAATCTTTCTGAAGTCTTATAAAATGTATATCATGTCCTTGGATTCATATTTAACTTTATTTTTCTGAAAACGTCATGGATTGGCTCTTTGCCCAGAAGCCATGTATAAATTTAGCATTATTTGCCACCTAGAGACTGAGAATGAAAATGAGAATCAATTTTACTTTGGAAACCTGAAAAGTCCTGCGTACCTTATATTTAACCATTATTTTCCCTTGAGCTTAGTTCTCTCTTCCTACATTTTGCCATAAATGACCAGAGGAAACCAAGTGGAATTTTTAAAAGTCTTCCCCCAAATCTCCTTAGATGTTATTCAGTTCTAGTTTTTTTAGTTTTCACATAAATCCAGGAGATAGTGCTCCTAAACTTTCCACCACTCCATCGCAAGTATCACCAGCTTCCAATAAATGTTTTCTCTCTTTCTTTAAAACCATCAACAACAGCATCATTGAATGCTACCAAGATTCTCCTAACAGTCTCTACAAAGCCCTTTCCATTTCTGCCTGATCCTGAAGCAGTAGCCATTTTTAGATTTTTGTATGGCAAAATTCCATGTCTGGTATTAAAGTCTGCTTTGCTGATCAGTTGTTGTATAATTTATCACCCTAAAATTTAGTGGTCTAAGACAACAATTAGTATTTAGTATGCTTAAGATCTCTGTAGATCAAGAAATGAGATGTAGGTTGGTCTGGATGTTTTGGCTAGTAATTTCTCATGATGTTGCAGTCAGAAAGAATCTGGATCTGGGGTCATCTTGAAAGCTTCTTCATTGGTGATTTGATTGGGAAAACACACTGCTGGGAACTAGAATAAGCAGAACTATTTGGCTATCACTTTCTATTTCTATATAGACTCTTTACATAAGCTTTCCATTATGATGGTTATAGAGGAACTAAGTTGTTGTTGTTGTTGTTTTCATGTTAGCTTAGCGGTGCTATGTTGCATATCCAAGAAAATAGAGGAGCAGAAAAAAGCTGTATTATATTTTATGACTTTGACTGAAGATTCATGTAACTTCACTTCTTACTGGTCAAGGCAATTACAAAATTCTACCCAAGTTCAAGAGCCAGGGAATATAGACCTCACTTCCTGATGGCACAGTATTAATGTCAAAGTAAAAGGAATCTGTGGCAAGGGCTATATATTTATTCGTCTGATCATCTTTGGAAAATACAATCTGCCACAGATTGAAAATTCTGCACGTACTGCAAGGTGATGTACAAATAACAGATATAAGCATCCTATATTAGCTTGTTAAACTGCCAGAATGTAACAGACCAGAAATTGAACAGCTTAAAAAAAAGAAATTTAATAGTTACAAGTTTAGAGTTCTGAGGCCATGAAAATGCCCAAATTAAGTACCCAAGAAAGCCTTCTGATGTCTGGAACACTTCTCTCTCTTTTTTTTTTTTTTTTTTTTTTTTTTTTACGTGGGCAGGCACCGGGAACCGAACCCAGGTCCTCGGGCATGGCAGGCAAGCATTCTTACCTGCTGAGCCACCGTGGCCCACCCTGGAACACTTCTATCAGCTGGGAAGGCATGTGGCTGGTGTCTTCTGGTCCTTGTTCCCAGTAAGTACCATTGCTTCCAGCTGCTCATGCCATTGATTTCCTCTGTAAGCGTCTGGGTCTTCACTTAGCTCCTCTGGGACAGAACTCTGGGTTCTGGCTTGCTTAGCACCACTTGGAAAGGCACAAGGCAATGTCTGCTGGACTCGTCCCATGTCTAGGCATCTGCATTCTCTGTTGGCACTGCATGCATCCCCAAACATCTGTGTCTCTGTCAACTCTGAAGCAACTGCTCTCCAAGCATCTGCATCTGAGTTTTCTTCAAAATGTTTCCCCTTTAAAGGACTTCAGTAAACTAACTAAAACTCACCTTGAATGGGGGGAGTCACATTTGCATCTAGCCAAAAGGCCACACCCAAAATTGGGTGTGCCACATTTTCATGGAGGTAATCAACTTCAATGTTTCTGCCCCTCAGTGTTGAATCAGGACTAAAAGAAATAGCAGCCCACACAAGATTGGATCGGGACTAAAACTTGGTTCGTCTGGGATACATAATAGTTTCAAACCAGCACACACCTCTTTCATGAAATCATGAATTTTGTAGAAATTAATTCCTCTTTCAAAGATGTTTCTTCACTTCAGAATATTTCATTTCAATAGCTATCTGTAACTTGAGTCCACACTGAGCACTATAAATTGTGCTAAGTTGTCCAAGAGTAGAATCTTACCATTCATAATCATCTGACTCTAAATATTTTCTGTAACAACTTTACCCTGTTGAAACTGCTTTCCTCTTTATTCTTCTTCCCTCTAAGGAATTACAACCAGACCTCTGGCTTCATAGATGCTCTGTTACTTGCTGTAAAGGTAGAGGTCTAGATTTGTATCTTCTGTGAATAATTCACCAAGTGAAATAGTAGTTAGTCTCAAGGTTTGTGAATCTTTCTTGCATTTATTAGAACTTTGTCATAATAGCATAAGTCTGCTGCTATAAAATCAATTCTTTAGCTGATTTGCAATAACTTGTGCCATTATGAAAAATCATCCAAAGTTGGTTAGATTCAGGGCCAATGGAATTAGCTAATTCAGAACCACATAATGGAGGGCCATGGTGGCTCAGTACACAGAGTTATCTTCTCACCTGCCATGTCAGAGTTCTGGTTTGATTCTTGGTGCCTGCCCATGCAAAAACAAACAAACAAACAAATAAAAAATAAAAAAAAATAAATAGAAATGATACTCCATACTCACTAATCGTCCATTTATATGAATACCTCAGTTAAAGTGTCCTGGAAGGTTTGTCTAGTTTTCTAGTATTTCTTGTCCAAGAAACTAAGACATTAGAAAAACTAAGTAATTAATTTTTACTAATTCTAATGGCAAAATTAAGATATAGTTATTGTACAAATGATACTGAAAGGTGTAGATGAAAAACTCAAAACTTTTATAAAAATTATCAATAGATGTTAGTGTTGTCTGTTATACATACCTAGATCTTTTAAAATGTCTTTGTGTCTTGTATAATTATAAATACAATACTATCTCACTAGAAGCCCATTCTCTGAGTTTTGTGCCTACCCAATTTCAGCAAAGTTAAAAAAAGAAAAATTACTTTTGCAACCATTGGTTACATTAAAAGCACGTTAAAAAATTCAAGCAAGGAAAGTTCCAGGGAAGATCGAACAGGGAGTTTCAGGACTTGATCCTTCACCAAAATGACTATTAAGCAAGGAAGAACCCTCTGAAATAACTATATGGAAACTCCAGAGGCCAGAAGAACACTATACAGCATCCAGGGAAGAGTGGGAGGAAGCAGCTAAAAATTTTTGATAAAGAGCTGTAAATTGTGTTGTCTGTGCAGTGGCTACCAGTATCTATATACCACTTTCACAGCAGGTCACCATGGGGTGTAGTCCCTGGCTAGTTGCTCATGACAGAAAGGGATAAAAAAATTTTCTTTAATAAGTGTAACTGTAGGAAAGGCCGATCAACTATTATGGCTTTTCTTCTTTTTTTTTTTTTGCATGGGTAGCGCCAGGAATTGAAACCAGGCCTTGAGCATGGCAAGTGAAAATTCTGCAATTAAGCTACCATCGCACTGCCTGCAAACATGGCTTTTGATTAGCAAGCTCAGATCTCGGGATACTAGCTCTGAGGGCAGCCATTGTTTCAATGCTTCCAGGAAAAGGACTGAGACATGGGAGATTTAAACCCACTTCCTCAGGGCTGCAGGGGATAGTAAGCTGAAGGATTACATTTGCTAGACATGCCAGGAAAGCCCAGCTTTGGGGAGCCATTGGAAAATTTTTTATCACCCCTCTTAGTCACCTTTGGAGCTGGTATGCATCCCCTTGGAGGGTCTGTGAACTTGTTATGGCTGTGAAAAGCTGACTTGGGAAAATGCACTCTAAGGTGACCCTCTTCCAGTATTTGCCCTTCAGGCAAAAGTAACATGAAAAAATGAAAGGAGTGCAAAAACTATAGTGACAGATAGCCTGGAAAAAAACGACCGGTTTCAAATGCCTGAAAGAAGGAGATCTGTCTCCTGGGAAAGAGAAAGAACCACAAAACTCCTATGAACAGTAAAACTCCAAAACAACTAAGCAAAAGCCCAGGACAAGGCAGTGGACAGAAAGAGAAAATAGATAGAAAGCTGCAGATTGCTTTCTAAAAGAGGGACTGAAGTTTAAGAAAATCTCTATCATTAGCTAGTTACAAACCAAGAAACAGATATCTTAAGGAATAAATCTGAGAGTTAACATATTTAAATATTAAAATATACAATGTGCAACAAGACTACAAGAAAAACAAAAACAAGAAATTATGGCAAATCCAAAGAAAGAGGAAAAAAATCCAGAAAAGAAAAAATGCCAACAACTAAGGATGAGAAGACAAACTGAACAGAGCCTTTAAAAATTATTATAAAAATGCTTAAGGAAATTACAGAGCAATATTGGAGTCTAAGAAATGAGATAAAAATTTTAAATAGAAGCCAATTGGAACTACTGGAGTTGAAGACCACAATAACTGAAATGAAAAATGCCCAAAGGGTTTCAAGGGCAGATTGGAGCTGGCAGAAGAAAGAAAAAGTGAACAAAACATTTGAAAAGACAAGCCACTTGAAAAGAGTGAGGCTGAGGAAAAGAATGAAAAATGAATATTGAAAGTGAAAGTAGCCTAAGACTCGTCTGGAATACCAACAAACCCACCAATATATGCATTATGGGAGTCCCAGAAAGATAAAACAAAACAAGGGGGCAGAAGGAAATCAAAGAAATAATGACAGATAACTTCCCAAACTTAGCAAAAGAAGTGAATATGTACATCCAAGAAGCTCAGAGAACAATAAACATGATCAACATGAAGGAGAAAGATACCATATCATATACTGATTATACTATAAAATGCAGGACAAGAAGAGAGTTTTGAAAGCTTCAAGAGAAAAAAGCAAAGTGTTACACTAAAGGGAGTCCCAATTAGAATGAGTCATGATTTCTCATCAGAAACCATGGAGGTAAGAAGGCATTGGATTGAAATATTTAAAGTATTGAAGGAAAAAAAGATGCTAGCCAAGAATTTTTTACCTGGCAGGTCTCTCATTCAAAAATGAGAGAGACATTAAGACATTCTCAGACAAACAAAAGCTGAGGGAGTTCATCACCACTATATCTGCCCTACAAGCAATGCTAAAGGGAATTCTTCAGATTGAAAGGAAAGGAGATTAGACAATGGTTCAAAGCAGCTTTTAGAAATAAGTCCTGCAATAAAGAAACCATTTAAGTAATTATAAATGCCAGTATTATTATAGTGTATTGTTTCATATGTGCTGAGGGTAAAGGTAGCATTGAATGGGTGGTAGAAGAATGTACTAACAAGTATGATCTACAACCATGTGACCAGTTAAGGAATGAAGACTGTGATTATATGAATATTTCCTCTGTGTTCCATTATGACTATATTTGCATCTGTACATAAGCAGACAATTTATTTTCCTCTCATCCTGTGATGTAAGTTATTTTGTTCATGTTATAGTATTTAAATCATAGGGTATGAAGTTTAACAGTGAATGTTACCTAAGGACTTCCACCCTATTCTGGAAAGATGTAGTATGTTCCAGTTGTACACAGAACAGTTGAGTATTGTTAGGTGAAACACATGTCTGTAATTGTGTTCTATTTGGAAATTAAGCTGTCAAGTTGACAAGGGGTGGACTGTTATGGTTAGGTTCTGGTGTCAACTTAGCCAAGTGATGATGCCCAGTTGTCTAGTCAGGCAAGCACCAGTCCGACCTCTGCTGCAAGGATATTTCATGGCTGGGTGATAAACTGGAAGTCTGGGATATTAAATTGTCAGTCAATTGATTGCACCTGTGGCTGATTACATCTGTGATCAACTAAGGTGTGTCTCCCACCAATGAGATAATCCAATCAGTCAAGGACTTTTTAAGGAAGGAGAGAGATTTTTGGCTGCTTTGTTCAGTCAGTGAAACTCTCTTGTGAAGTTTGCCCAGACCTTCATCAGAGCTGCCAGATTCACAGCCTGCAGATTTTGGACTCTTCCATTCCTACAGTTGTGGGTCATCTTTATAAATCTCATATCTACAGACATCTCCTGTTTGGTCTGTTTCTCTAGAGAACCCTGACTAATACAGTATGCAGCACCATTTCTTACTTGGTACAATACACAAAAAGTAAATATATAAAAAGTACACACTTATGGAAATTAGGGACAAAAATGGTGTGTCTTACAAAGGATAAATAGAAAAATGGCAGAAGAAACTCTTGTATTATCAATAGTACCTTTAAATGTAAAGGAATTAAGCCCTCCAATCAAAAGGCAGAGATTGGCAGAATGGATAATAAAAAAGCCTTATTTAACTATATGCTGTCTGATAGAGACTCTCCTTGAAGTCAAAGATGCAAGTAGATTGAAGGTAGAAAGAGAGAAAAATATAACATGCAAGAAATAATCAAAAGAAAGCTAGGGTGGCCAGATTAATATCACATAAAGTGGACTTCTAGTGAAAAACAGCTAGGAGTGACAAAGATAGTCATTATATACAGGTAAAGGGGACAATTCGATAAGAAAATACAATAATTATAAATATCTATGAATCTAACAGCAGTGCCCCAGGATATATGAGGCAAATACTGACAGATTTGAAGGGAGAAACTGACAGTTCTACATTATTAGTAGGAAATTTTAATACACCACATTTATAATGGTTAGAACATCAAGTCAGAACATCAGTAAGGAAACACAGGACTTGAATGATCTAGACCTAAAAAAATATATAGAACACTACACCCAATGAATGCAGAATACACATTATTCTCAGAATGCATACGAGATATTCTCCAGGATTAACCATACACTGGGTCATAAAAAAGCATCAATAAACTGAAAAATATGGAAATCATACAATGTATATTCTCCAACCACAATGGAATAAAGCTTAGAAATCAGTAACAGAGGAAGAAATGGAAAGCTCATACATGTGGAAATTGAACAAAATATTCTTAATCCATCAGATAAAGAGGAAATCAGAGGCAAATTTAAGAAATATCCTTAGGCAAGTGAAAATGAAAACTTACGAGATGCAGGAAGGCAGTGCTGAAAAAGAAATTTATATCTCTATACACTTACATTAAAAAAAAAAAGAGGACAGATTTCGAAACAAAAGCCTCACCTCACAATTGGAAGAAGTAGAAAAAGAACAGCAATTGAAACCTAAAGCAAACAGAAGGAAAAAATAGCAAAGTTAGAGTGGAGAAAAATGAAATTGAAAGAAAAAACAATGGAGAGAATCAACAAAAGCTAAAGTTGATCTTTGAAAGAGCAATAAGATTGGTAAACCTTTAGCTAGACTGACAAAGAAAAAAAAAGAAAACAAATAATGCAAATCATAAATGAAAAGGACTGCATTATTACTGATCCTGTTGAAATACTATGACCAAAGTATAACAATAAATTAGATACCCTAGATGAAATGGAAAACTTATTAGAAACACATAAGCTACCTACATTGACTCAAGAAAAAGCAGAAGATTTCAACAAACCAATTACCAGTAAAGAGGTTGAATCAGTCATCAGAAACGTCCCAACAAAGAAAAGCCAGGACCAGAAGACTTCACAAGGGAATTCTATAAAAAAATTCCAAGAAAGCTTAACACCAATTCTGCTCAAATTATTCCTCAAACTTGAAGAAGATAGAACTCCTTCTACAAATTCACTCCATCCTCATATCAAAACCAGGTGAAGATACCACAAGAAAATAAAACTACAGATCAATATCTCTTGTGAATATAGATGCAAAACTACTCAATAAAATACTATCAAACCACCTCCAGCAGCATATTAAAAAAATTATACACTATGATAAAATGAGATTTATCACTGGAATGCAAGGTTGGTTCAACATAAGAAAATAAATTAATGTAATATACTACTCTCACAGAATTAAATAAAAAACACATAATCCTTTCAATTGGTGCAGAAAATGTGCTTTAAAAAATACAATACCATTCTTGATAAAAACACTTAGAACACTAGAAATAGAAGGAAACTTCTTCAACATGATAAAGGACATATATGATAAGCCCACAGTTAAATCCTATTTCATGGTGAAAGATTTAAAACTTTTTCTAAGATTATGCACAAGATATGGATGCCCACTGCCATCACTGTTATTCAACATTGTATTTGAAGTTCTTCCCAAAGTAACCAGGCAAGAAAAATAAATAAAAGGTAACCAAAGTGGAAAGAAGTAAATCTTTCCCTATTTACAGATAACATGACTTTATATGCAGAAAATTCCGAAAAATCCCCAACAAAGCTCCTAGAGATAATGAATGAATTTAGCAAAGTGGTGGTATACAAGATCAACATATAAAAATCAGTAGTTTCTATACACAAGCAATGAGCAATCAGAAGAAAATCAAGGAAAGAATTCCATTCACAATAGCAGCTAAATGAATCAAATATCTAAAAATAAATCTAACCAATTATGTAAAGAACATGTACACAGAAAACAATAAGGCATTGCTAAAAGATCAAAGTGGATATTCTGTGTTCATGTATCAGAAGATACAAATATTGTTAAGATCTCAATACCACCCACAGAAATTCATAGGTTCAACACAATTCCAACAGTCTTCTCTGCAGAAAAGAAAAGCCAATCAGCAAAACTATACGGAAGGATAATTTGCCCCAAATAGCTAATGAAGTTGGAGGGCTCATATTCCCTGATTTTAAAATGTATTAGAAAAACACAGTAATCAAAACACCATGATAGTGGCACAAGGACAGAAACATAGACCAATAGAATATAATTGAGAGCTCAGGAAATAAATCCTCACATTAATTGCCAACTGATGCTTGACATGGTGGTAAAAACCATTCTATTGGGAAAGAATAGTCTCTTCAACAACTTGTGATGGGAAAATTGAATCACTATTGGCAAAAAAAAAAAAAAAAATGAAAGAGGTCACCTATTTCACACCATACACAAAAATAAAATCAAAATAGATCAACTACCTTAATAGAATAGCTGGAACTATCAAAATTCTGGAAGAAAATATAGGGAATCATCCTCAGGACCTTGTGTTAGGCAATGATTCATAGACTTTATACCCAAAGGACATGCAATAAAACAAAAAAATTTATAAATGAGGCCTCATAAAAGGGTTTATACCTGTGAAGACTATAAAATAAAAGAACTTATGCAATAGGAGAAAATATTTGGAAACCACATATACGATCAAGGATTAATATCCATAATATATCAAGAAATTCTACAACTGAACAACAAAAAGACAAAAAAATCAATTTAAAAATGGGCCAAAAACTTGAATAGACATCTCTGTAAAGAAGAAATACAAGTAGCCAGAAAGCACAAATAAGATTCCCAACATCCTTAGCCATCAAGGAAATGCAAATCAAAACCACAATGAGATAGCATTTCATTCCTAGTAGAATGGCTGCTATAAAAACAAAGCAAAACAAAACATTCCTGGCCCATGCACTTCCCAAAAACAAACAAATAAAACAAACAAACAAGCAAAAGTCAATAAATGGGACACTCACATGGAAAAAGAATGAGATGTGACCCCCAACATCCATACAGCATACAAAAACAAACAAACAAATGAAAAACAAAAAATAACAAGTGTTGGAGAAGATAAAGAGAGTTGGGAACACTCATTCTTTCCTAGTGGGATTGTAAACTGGTGTATCTGCTGTGGAAAACAGTTTGGTATGTCCTCAGAAAGCTCAGTATAGAACTGTCACATGACTCAGCAATCCCACTTCTAAGTATACTAAGTATACACAAAATAATTTAAAGCAGGGACTTACACAGATATTATCACACCAATGTTCCTAGTGAAATTATTGACAATTGCCAAATGATGGGCACAACCTAAATGTCCATCAACCAAAGAATGGATAAACAAAAGTGGCATATACATACAATCAGCATCTGAAAAGGAATGCAGTCCTGATACACGTGAAAACATGGTTGAAATTTGAAGGCATCATATTGACTGAAATAAGCCAGACACAGAAGGAAAAATATGGTTAGATCTCACTGTTTTGAAATAATTAGAATAAGCAGATTCATAGAGTCAGAATCTAGAATATAGATTACCAGGGTATGGTGTAGGGATAGAGAATGGGACATTAAGGTTTAAAATGTACAGGGTTCTATTTAGAATGATACAAATGTTTTGCTATGGTAGCATAATATTTTGAATTTAATTAACAGCACTGAGGCAAATATCTTAATATGATTAAAAGGTATAATGTTAGATTGTATATATGGTAACACAACAACATTTTTTTAGAAAATAGATGGACCTACTCTACACAAACAGTGAACCCTAAATTAAACTATGGACTTTAATTAAGTACAATTATAAAAATGTGCTATCATCAGTTGTAACAAATATTTCACACCAATGTAAGTTGTTGGTGTTGGGGTGGTATATATGGGAATCCTGTGTTTTATGCATGATTATTCTGTAAACCCACAGACCTGGAAAAAATTCAGGCAAAATTGTTATGTTAATGAAGTCATATAGGAAAGGGGATCATAAAATAATCCTTAAGGACATGGGGTCCAATATCAGGGAATCTGATTTTGATTTCTAGACTGAGTACTAATTCTGTTAGATTGAGCCATTGTTTTAATATATACAAACTAATATTTACTCCTCTGTAAAATGAAGATATGGATATTAATCTTAGAGAGAATTAAATAAGATAATATATTATAAAAAGCTGATTGTTAACCACACATCAAATGCTCAATATATTTTTTCCAAAAAGTAATAGAAATATTTTTAAATGGGGAAATATAGATCTTCTATACCATGTGTATGTTTTGTTTAAAAGTAAATAAGATTAGCCAAAAAGAAAAATCTATTTTTCTAGTATTTATTCACTTAGGAATAAGTATATATTTTGAGTTTATTTTCTGTATTTATATTTAAAGTTTGTTGACTTTTATTTTTAACACTGTATGAAAATATACTTTGGCTGTTCACTTCAATTTTACTTTAGTATACACAAATCCTCAGGAACAACAGCTATATCATTAAATCTTCAATACTGAACTTGACACATGACCTTATGAAGCATTGTACTAAGTATTGTTGGCCCTTCACTTCTGACTTTATGCTTCAAAAATTGTCTATTTTCACTCTATAAACAAAATGCTTTTTTCCCAATTAATTGTATATTGCTTCCTCTAGTTGATCTGATTATTCATTATCTATTAGATCTTCTAATCTCTAACTTTCTTTGCAACTTTTATGGTAACTATTAACTATATTTACTGAAATTTGATGATTGTTCAGGGTGATAGTTATGGCATATTTCATATTATGATGTTTTAGGCAAACATAAACTAGACTGTTTCCTGAGAAAAAGAAAAAAAAAAAATAGCCCTACTGCAGTGTACACTACCACCCTTCAAGCACTAGAATGCCATTATTGATTTTCTTTATTATTACTATAGAAAAACAAAATACAGTTGGAGAATACTTAACTTATATCATCCAAATAATGGAAAAAATTGGATGGAATTTTTCTTCAGAAAATATATTTAAAATTATATTTTCCACGTAAGTAGGAAAAACACTACAATTCAAATTATCTACATGGGATGAAATGAAATGAAATACTGATGTGTTAATCCTGTAAGAATATAACAGTAGGGAAGGGTTATGTTTTTTAAACCTTTAATCTGTTTTATCCTACAATATTTTCATTATAAAAAGTTCCAAGGTTTTAATTACATTATGACTGCTAGCTAAATATATCTTTTAACACCTATTCGAATATCTCTATAAGCGATTTTTGTCTCACAGATTAATTATGTGAGAATTACAAGAAATTAGGATCCTCATTAAAAGGGATTTGTTGTTTATTTCCTGTACCTGAGCATATTTTTTACCAACTGAACAATATTCCATGATTTCACTGAAATCAAACCATGCAAATATTGTGCATGTGTTAGGTTCCCATCTGCTAAAACAAATATACAATGGATTGAATTAAACAATGGGAATTTATTGGTTTACGGTTTTGAAGTTTGGGGCAGTCCAAAATTGAGATTTCAGCAAGGTGATATTTCTCCCCAATGACTGTGACATTCTGGGGCTGTCAGCAATCTTTGGTTCTTGGCTTTTCTGACACGTGGCAATGCACAGGGTACCTTTCTCTCTGTTGCCTTTTAACCTTTTTTTTTTTTTTTTCCCTGTATCTTCTCCTCCTGTGTCCAATTTCCTTTGCTTATAAGGACTTCACCCATATTGGATTAAAACCCACTCTCATGCAATTTGAACACCTATGCTGGTTTGAAGTTGTATGTTTTCCAGAAGAGGCCACATTCTTTTAATCCATTCCTGAGGGTACAGAAATGTTGTGGGTGGGCCATTTTGATGAGGTTATTTCAATTTAGATGTCCACCCATGCAAGGTGGGTCTTAATCTGTTTTACTGGGATCCTTTGAGAGAAGATAAAAGACAGAAAAATCCCAAAGAGCTTGGAGAGAAATTCTCAGAGGTAGCTGGAGAGCGCTTAGAGAGAAAATGAAAACCCAGAGATTTTAAAAGATGACTCACAATTCAGGTTCCATTCCCGCCACCCCACCCCCACCCCCACCAAAGAAGAGGTCCCACAGAGGCTCAGAGAGGAGACTAGTAGGAGCCGAAAGCAATGAAACCCAGGAGTGAAGGACCATTAGATGCCAGTCATGTGCCTGCCATCTGACAGAGGAATCTTGGAGACCAACAGCCTTTCTCAGAAAAGATATCTTCCTTTAGATGTCTTAATTTGGACATTTTCATGGCTTTAGAACTGTACATTTGTAAGCTAATAAATCTTCATTGTTAAAGGTCAGTCCATTTTTGGTCTGTTGCATTTTGATAGCTTCTGTAAATGTAAACAGCACTTTTTAACTAGTAGCATATTCAAAGACCCTATTTGCGAATGGGTCCATACCCACAGGACCAGAGATGGAGACCTGAGCATGCATTTTGTGGGAGACATGACTCAATCCGTAATGGTGAGTATTCCTTACAATTCTATATTCTAGTTCATCTTCAGGTCCTGAACTTGAGTTGCATTATTTAATATTGAACCCCGTGCTGGATTGAAATGATGCATGTACCCTAGAAAAGCTATGTTTTAATCCTAATCCCATTTTGTATAGGCAGCTGTTTCTTCTAATCCCTATTCAGTATTGTATGTTTGAAACTGTAATTAGATCATTTCCCTGGAGATGTGATTTAATCAAGAGCGTTTATTAAGCTGGATTAGGTGGAGGCATGTCTCTGCCCTTTTGGGTAGGTCTTGATTAGTTTCCTGGAGTCCTATAAAAGAGAAAACATTTTGGAGAAAGTGAGAGATTCAGAGAGAGCAGAGAACGCTGCAGCACCACGAAGCCCAGAGTCCATGAGCCAGCGACCTTTGGAGATGGAGAAGGAAAATGCCTCCTGGGGAGCTTCATGAAACAGGAAGCCAGGAGAGAGGAGGATGAACACGGTGTCATCCACTGTGCTTGCCATGTGCCCTTCCATTCGAGAGACAAGCTCTGAGTGTGTTTGCCATGTGCCTTCTCACTTGAGAAAGAAACCCTGAACTTCATCGGCTTTCTTGAACCAAGGTGTCTTTCCCTGGATGCCTTTGATGGGACATTTTCTCAGCCTTAGAATTGTAAACTAGCAATTTATTAAATCCCCCCTTTACAAAGCCATTCTGTTCCTTGTGTATTGCATTCCAGCAGCTAGCAAACTAGAACAAACTTAATGTTACCTTTTAATAAGCAAGAATATAGGAGAATTAATTCCTGTAACATGAAATTGAATATCTTATAAATGTGGGATGAATGAGAAGGCAGGCAGGTAGCATGGGTGATGGGAGATTTCTTTTTAATTATTGTTCAACAATGAAAACATATTTTCCAATAATTTCATACCAATATTATCTAGGCTTCAGAAGCATATTAAAACAATTCATATTTCAATAAAAGACAAACTGTTGTAGTTGACTCCTAGAAAACAGAAAATGCATTTTTTCAATATAACATTTTGTCATAAGGGAATCTGTGCTAATATAAATCAAAGTCATCCAAAAGATATTAATTTTATATCCCCTTTTACTTTCTCAGAGCCCTCTTGATATATATGATCAATTGAAGGCTGTATCAGCTGCACTTGATGATTTGCATCTAGCATGACACGTTCATGTTTTATTCATCTATTTGAAATTGGATTCTTCTTCCTAAAATTCTTTTGCTGCTCTGAATACATTTTCCTTGTATTCTGAGATATAATTCAATAGCTCTCCAAACGAGCCTAAAAACAAAATAATTGGTGAAATGGCCTAATATTACAGTTTATTATATGCAATAGGTGGTAAATTAATACTTCTTACCTGGATGAATGAATCAATGAAATGGTCTCACATCAACAAAAAAAAAAAAAAAGAAGTAATTTTTAAAAAATCTCATATGATTTCCAGGTTTTATATTTTATTTCTAACACATACCATAGAGCATTACAGCAGCTTAGACATCACCTTGTCCAAAATCCCCAATTCACAGGCAAAACAAAACAAAAATTCTCTGGGGTTGAGACTGCATTTACAAGTGTTTGATGTTTTTTTCCTTCTCAAGGAGTACCTTGAGCTTTTAAGACCATGGGGAAAGTTAAAAAAAAAAAAAAGGTATTGTTTTATGTTCATTGAGCACTTTGGTCCTGTCTTAGTTTCTTATGGTTGTTCAGTTTTAGTAGGAAAAAATATGTGTTCTTGCTGTACTAATGATATATTCTTCTTGTTATTTGTCCATTGTCTTCTGATGCAAGCCTAGAATTATGTTACTGAGTTAATTGTGTAGGTTTTTCTTTCTTTTCTTTTCTTTTTTTTGCTAATTGTGTTTTATGCAATCATTTTTCCATAGTATTTCATTATCACTTTTCCGCTCCTTCTATTTGTTTGTTTGGTTTGGTTTCATAAAGTTTCTTTTGAAAATTTTGTGGCAAAAAAAAAATCTCTTGCTATCTAATCAATTTCCCCCAATTCCACAGGTACTAATTTTTTATTTGTTTCTTAAATTCTATCCCCTTGACTAAGTGCTGCAAATTCAATAACATTTCTACTCTTCCAAAATCATTTAATCCAAAAATACACTAAATAAATTAAAAATAGGGATGTTCTAGGTAACATAATTGATATTAATTTTTAAATATTTTCTCAATTTTCTTTATTGATAACTAAATTCAAGCTGGGAGTTAGGTCATTTGAGGGATATATATATATATATATATATATATATATATATATATACATATTTCAGGTAAAATATTTACAGTTAAATCTCTTGTATCCTACTTGATTTTAAATATACCTATGTACTTCAAAATATTTAAAAAACAGAGTTTTTCTACATTAATTTTATTGGCCACAAAACTCAATATTAAAAAAAATTTAGTTTACAATGGCTTTGCTATCTCTCTCTATAAAATATCTGGCTGCTTAAGTCCATTTCTCTTCTGATTTTGCCTTTTCCTCAGAGAAAACTCAAGGCCTGAAATGAAATTTTTAAAAATGAGTTTTCATTTTCTAACAAGATATAAAATATACATTCTGCCTGAATCAAAGAATGTATAGATTATACCTTCTGCTTCTCTGTATCACCAAATAATTTTCAAAATTCAGAGTGTTAAAATAAACCATTTGAATGTCTAATTTTATAGCTCAAAAATTGTCAAATATCACTGCATTTCTTATGATTTAACATATACAAAGACTACATGTGTTTTCCAAAATCAACCCTTAATAAACACCTGAATAACATATACCAATTATATAATCTGGGCTTGAAGTTATGAAACTTAGATTCAAATTCCAATTATCTGGGAAATCAGTGTAAAACTCTGTATTCAGTTTCCACTTTGGTGAAATTGGGGATGATAGTACGTACATGAGCTAGTACACAAAAATGTAGCAAGGATCAGATTAAATACAAAATATAAACACATTTTACATTAAAAATGCAATTCAAAATTCTTTCATGCATGAATAAATCAATTATTCAACATACTTGACCAGATTTCTAGGTCCCTGAAAAGAGAGAGCTAGATCTGTCATGGGAGAAGTATTGAAGGGCAATTTGGAAAATAACTCAGAGTTTAACCCCACCCTCATCCCTTTCTATACCTTTAACGACTGGATTAATCTCTTGGCTTAGATTTACGTTAAGATATTATAATCACAACATACACTGGTAAGATAGCATTGATATTATCAAAGACTAGAATCCAGGAGCATTCCATTGTACAGGAAGAGAAATATGGAAGACCAAACCTTACTAGATCTTAAGAAAGTGATATACTTTTTGGTCATAGCTGGAAATATATTACTAAATTCCTATTTTCCAAAGAAAAGAAATAAATTCTATTAAAAATCAGAAGAAAAAGAGAAAATTGAGAATGATAGCAGAATATTCAGAAGTAAGATCTGTATTTGAAAAGAGTGCATCACATTTTTAGAAAAACATTAGGAACAATAGTCAGTTACTGAAATTTCTCATATGGGGAACTGGATCTATGATCTATGCTTCTTACTTCATAAAGATGAATGCATGATTCAATCTATCATTTCTTAACAAGTCATTGTATGATTAAACACATACAAAACACACCAAATTAGAAAGGGGTGACCCAATTAATTATGCTCTCTTAAACTGATGCGTAGATTTTTGCTTGTATATCATACAATTAAGTTTTGGCAACTTGATTAAATTTCCCAGTGAAATATATATTTAAGTTAAACAAAATATATTAGACCTGAAATAGTTCTCTGAAATCATTTTGAATTCTTCTCCTTCTCTTTATTTTTCTTATTCTCTTCCTCCCCATCTTCTCCTCTTTCTTTTCCTTCTACTCTTTTTCATACTTTCCCTGTCCTACCACCTCCTTCTGCCCTTCCTCCTCATTTCCCTCCCCCTTTTTCTTCTTTGTGATTCTCAGGAGAATTAACTACATTATGTATGGTGATGCAATGATAAGATCTTGTCATTTAAAGACATTGTAGACTATTTGAGAAATCATTTTAAAGGGCATTACCTTGCAGTTTTTTCCCTTAATATCCTTTTTTTTTTTTAGATGTTTAAAACAATGAATTTGAAATTTGTTGTGAAATAAATGCTTATGGCTTTAGTTTACAAATTTAGAGTGCTTTGTCACTGAGGATCATTGTGGCAAAAGAAAACTGCAGTAGTGTTTATATAAGTTAAAAAAGTAAAACTTCTTGTTTAGTTTCTTATTTGACCCTCATGAAAGTCTATGAATTAGGGAATTGTGTCATCTCATTTTTCAAGTACAGAAACTGAGATCAAAAGACTTACTTTTTTTTTCTCAAGTCATCAAGTGAGATATATTTGATTGGCAGTCGTTATCCATCTATTTCCTCTTCATTTTTGCTTCCCTGTATTTTAGTGGCTATTGGGATGCAAATTTGATTTTAAAAATTACTTGCGTGAGTCATCTTCTTGCTATTAAATATGCTAGAAAATTAGTTTTTTTTGCATGTCTTCTAGTTAAGGAACAGTTGAAAGGGTGTTAGAGGTAACTCTCTGATCTTTGCTAACTGATCCCTGGACAACATATCTATGGTGATGTGGTCTTAAATTCCACATTTTCAGTGGCAAAACTCTATTCCATCAACTACTAACACTTCAATAATTTTCCAAGAATTCAGTTCCTATATTATCCCTTTCTTTCTTAGAATACTCAGAGTGATTTCTCTTTTTGTAATATATCTGACTGAATCAGCATTTTGAACCAGACAACAAACCTTTATGTATGTGATCCTGGGATTAATTATTATTAGGTCTGCCTGCAGTGTTAATCAAGTTTCCATTGGAAAATATGACATTGGAACTATATGACATGGAATAAAAATGTTTATTTAATTTCAACCAATGATCACTAAAAATGAAATATTTATTAGAAGGCAGGCTGTGACAGGCCAAGTGGATGTTGTCATAGATTATTGTCTATGATCATTTTCAGAGACCATTATGTAGTAGTGGCAAATGAAGTGTGAGATAGGTCCCACCACATGACACTGGAAAGCTTAAATAACAGACTTAGACTTCAAAACCATCAGCTCATACTCTGACGAAGATCAAATACCTTCACATGAACACTGTGATACATTGCATATCTGGTGGCTACAGGCATGGTGTTGATGAAATTAAATGCAAAGTGTGATTGTATGTAGGTAATGCATTCCACCAGAAGTTCATTTCACAATTTATTTCATGTAAATATAACTCAGGGTACTGGGTGAAAATTCAATAGATGTAAATGAATCTAAGTATCCTTAATACTCAATACTACTGAATACACCTTTGTAGAAGCTCTACTCTGTCTAAGGAGGGCTTTCCTATATTGTTTAGAGACCTTCACCTGAGGTAGTTATCATGAAAGGGTTTGTCAATTCTCCTTAGGTCCTAACTTCATTTCTCTTGTTCTGCCTCCAGGCTTGTAACTACAATCAGATCTAAACATGACCCTAAGGCACAAACAAATCCTGACCCAGACAAGAAGAAAGTCGACAAACTCAAATTTGTAAGATCTTTCTCTCTTTCTCATGCACACACACATACCCATGCACACACACACACACACACACATACACATAGAAACCTAGGAACATTTGAACAAATGAACTCTAAAAGTTCTATACAAGGGAAGGCTAACGTTATAAACAGAGATGCTTTTATTAGATATCATAGTTTTAACATGCTAGTCAGTCACCTGAGAATATTCTCACTTTGCTCTTGGTTTGGTTAAAATCTGTATTTTAAGGAGACATACAATTTTGTTGAAGTTTAGAAGTCATATATACTTATTTTGCTATAAAGAAATATATACAAAAACTTTAAGAAATAAGAATGTTGGGGAGGATTTATCGTGCAATTCATCCACCCATCCAGTTAACTATGACCCCAACAAGGTACAGATAACATTTCCTTCAGAAAGGCAGTAAAAATTATGTTGGTGAGTAGAAAATTAGTATCCTTATAAGCAAAGAAGTGTTTGTTTCCTGTAGGAAAATGGTAAAGCTGGGAGCTATGACCATTGAAAAAGCTATCCTATTTTAATGAAGATGATGTTATCTAGAAGTCACATAGGATAAGTGGAAGCACTTAGGAACCTCAGACAAATTTGGTGTGATATCATAGGAAAAAGGGATAAATAGATTTTCACAATTGCTTGATTTTTGTAGTAGTTATTAATCATGTGGCTGTTAGGACTAAAATGCATGAATAGATTTGAGTCACCATGATTTCTAAACAATTTCTAGACCACAGCCATTTCACAGACCCACAGTTTCTAACTCCAAAGGATATAACCTATGATATTTCCATAATTGAATAATTAAATTTCCATAATTAAAATTCTTTATAGCAACTTCTATCAAAACCATTGACCATGATAATTTTACACTAAAGAAAACTAATCAGATATTGCTAGGATTACCATATGATGATGTATGACCTTCCTGCACTACTGGAGAGGCTAATGATATGCCCTGGAAAAGAACACCATGCATTCTGGTCTTCCTGCTAAAATATGGTCCCTCATGGGAAAGATTGGACTCAAATTTGTCTCACTGTCTACCCAGTGTGCTCCAAATTGACTCTCTAAATACTCCCAGTTCTTGAAAGCATAGTTGGAATTGCCCTTTCAAGCAACAGAAATGGCTCACTAACCCATTTAAAGAGGGTTGTTGTGGTAGGAAAACCAAATGAAAGCCCTTATAACTGCATTTCTTCACTGAATCAGTAAGCACACAGGCATATCAAATCCCGAAAAGAATTGTAGAGATTAGTTGTGTAACTCTTGAAAGATGTAGAAGAGTTAATTATCATTATATGCTTACTTCATTTTCTTTCTTGTGAGGAAGATGAATGGATCTTGATGAAATATAGATGATTATCATAAAATTTGAAAAGGGAATATCTCCAAATACAGCTACTCTTCCAGATAAGCTGTCCATAGAATTAGTAAATAATACCAAACTCAGGTACTTAGTGAATAGATCTAGAAAATTCAAGAAGCATTTGCTTTAATATGTGAGAGACAACATTTCACTTTCATTTTCTCATCTCAGTGTTAGATCAAATCTCCTCAGCCACCAGGAGCCTTGATTATATTATCAACTCACAAAAAAATCAAAGGCCCACTATATTTTACTGATGGAACTGGGTAGGTAGGAAATAGTAGGTTCCATACAAGATAACTGTGGTCAGAGTTTTAGAGACAAGTATTAGAAAAATGACATGTCTTGAGAGACTTATGATGTTTCTGGAGGGACGGCAGCTTTGGGGGCATTTTGGCATACACATCTCCTCTAATGTGAAAAAGTTGAAGTGCTTTGCACAGCTTTTTACTAAGAAGAAGGTACAGCGCATGCTGGACCTCTTCAGAATTTTGGATTCACAATATATTTGGCATTTTTCACCCAAACATGAATGAAATAATCTAAAGCTTTGTGTGCATTCAAAAGCAAAAAGCACTCTCCAATAGTACAGGAAGGTCTATCACTTGTGCACAAGTGATGTCTCTGGCAAATGACCTTGCCAAACAATTACTCTTCTTTGAAAATAAGCTGCTGGTGTCTATAGGACCCCAAATAATCATGCCAACTAAGTTGTCTTCATGAGGTAAGTTTTATCTGTTGCATCAAACCATTAAGTTGCATATTGAGAGCAATAATCCATCATCAAGTGGAAGTGTCACTGATGAGATCTGGCTTGATTTTATCATGATGACTTACTTAAGGTAAAGAGCAGGTGAATACCAGCCCCCCTGCATTGATTTCTACTGCATTTAGCCATCTCCTTCAATCCTCCATATGGTCTCATAAAAATATTTTTATGAAAATTTGATTGAATAATAAAATTTTGAGACTGTTTTTCTAATAGCTCTGTGCAGTAATTGGCACTTGTGAGGTAATGCAGCAGTATGGACTCTACTGACCCTGAAGGAAAGTGGGAATGGAATTCCTTCCAGGGGCTGAACTTCAAACAGTACTTACATCTATGGATTTCCAAATGCCTTATTCACCATAACAGTATCCTATACATTATTATTTCTGATCAAGGAATTGATCTTAGTGTAAAAGAAATGAGGTAATAGGAGAGTCACTGGTGTAACTCTGTACCCTGTCATTCAGAAGTAAATGATATTAGAGAATAGAGAAACATGAAGGTCTCAGACACTGACTTGGAAACAGCACCTTTTAAATCTATATGGTGTGTCGTGTGCTTTTAACTATTGGCCAATATATTGTGCTTATTTTAACTAGGTAAATTATATGTATACAGAAACCAGGGTGCAGGAATGGAAATAGTGCCTCTCACTATTGCACCTAATGCCCTCTTGCAAACTTTTTGCTTCATACCCTATAACTTTTTTTTAGAGATTTAAGTTCACAAGGGAGGAATCTATATCCCTGGAGACACAGTAACTCTCCCATTAAGCTAGAAGTTGAAGCTGCTGTCTGACCTTTCGAGGTTAAAAGAAGAATACTGAATTGACTGAATGATTCATTCTGGTTAGCAAGGTGAAATAATTTGCTTCTTTATAAGGTAGAGAAGAAAGAATATATCTGAAAACCAGGGAATCCTCTGGAGTAGCTTTTATAATTTTTTGGTGCTTTATAATGATAAAAGTCCTTAGAAGTCTACAGCAACCCCATACAAACAGACCTTTCATCAATGAATTTTTGCTTTACCTAACCAAGTAAATAATTTTGCTCAACTGAAATACTGACTGAAGGTAGAGCAAACACTGAATTAGGTATTAATGGAAGAAAGTTATGCCTCCTAATTAGTTGCGGATGTGAGTGTCAGGTTAGTCCAGGTTTGGTTGGAATTGAAAATCCACCTGGAGGTATCAATGATTTAAAACATTACTTGGCTCTATGGCAAAGTAATACATGATTACTTGTGAGATCAGGCAGCTCACCAGTGCAGTTGCTTTATATGTTTAATTTAGAATCTGCCACATTTGGCTTCTGGATTCTCCATTAAAGAAGAAGGACTTTAAAGAACTCACACCAGCTATCTCATGACAGTGCAATAGAAATGAAATTTGTCACTTCAGCTCATAATCTATTGGCCAGCAATAATCACATGACTCTACCCTAACCATAAGAAACTAACAATATATGGGAACACATAAAATATGAGTGAGCACTATTTCTCCCACATTACCTATATTTTTATCTGTTTTATTAAACACACACACACACACACACACACACAATATCCTCTATCTCTCCTTTTCAATTTCTGTAAAAAATAAAATGTATTATTGGTGAATATTTTAATCTACTGGCTGTTAATGTCATGCAACAGATTGACTTAAACAACAGGAACTTATTGGCTCGTGGTTTGAGGCCAGGTGAAGTCCAAAATCAAGGTATCATCAAGATAATTCTTTCTCTTAGAAAACTGTGGAGTTCTGGGGCATGCTGCTGCTGCTATTTGGTCTTTGGCTTTTTGGCTGCATGGCAATGCACATGGAAGTCTCAACTGACTTGTTTTCTGGGTTCTGCTTGCTTCTCCTGTGGTGATCATGTCGAATTTCATTCATTCTGCTTATGAAGGACTCCAGTAATAGGATTAAGTCCATCCTCATTTAGTCGGTTCACACCTTAACTGAAGTAACCTCATCAAAAGGTTCCTATTTACAATGAGTTCATAGCCACAGGGATGGATTAAGTTTAAGAATATCTTTTTGGGGGGTACATAACTCTAAGACATCACAGTGAGTGACTTTATAATTTAGTAGGAGAACCCATGAATTTGAGAGATAATTGTGTCAGAAATGGAAGAATAAACATTACCCATAAGAATTGCAATCCCTTTTGAGAAAAAGGTCACTAGCTTCATATTTCCACAGATGTAGTGGTGACCTTAGGGGATTCCAGACCTTGAGAACTTGATTCCTGGACCATAGACTTTATTGTATATTGTTTATAACAATCATTCAAGTGCTACCTTCCTGATTTCAATTACTGGAGCTTATTCAATAATTTTTGTACATATATTTTTTAAGCCATTTTTACTTAGAATACTGTGATGATTAGTCTCAAATGTCCATTTGTCTTGGCTATCGTATGCAGTTATTCAGTAAAGCAGTGATGGAAGTATTGTGAAGATAATTTTGTAGATGCAATTAACACCTATAATCAGTTGGCTTTAATTAAAGGGTGGAACTCATCCAATCAGTTGAAGGCCTTAAATGCAACACCTGAGGTTTCCAAGAGAAGAAGAAATTCTGCCTCAAGACTTCAGCATAAAATCCTGCCTGAATTCCAGCTTGCTGCCTGCCTTAAGGATTTCAGACACAAGACCAGAACTTCAACTGTTGCCTCAGTTTCCAGTCTTCCCAGTCTACCCTTCATATTTTTGAATTTCTGGCACCCACAAACAAGTGAATGAATACCTTAGATAACTCTCTCTTCATAATATCAGTTCTTTTTCTCTTGAGAACCCTGACTGATTGAAATATCTAGTGAACTTCTCATTCCTTCATTGAACTCTGATTGATGCAAATATAAAGAAAATTGTTGCCAGAGCTAAGACTGAAATCTAATCTCTTGATAAATATTATAACATTTTCCCTATTATATCACACTATATTTGACATGGAAAACCAATCAAATAATTTATGTATTAGTGGCTCTAAATCTGATTTGCCTGTGTTCCATATTTGAGAGATCACAGATATGTACTTAAATTGATGGCTAATAGTTGAGTAGAAAACCATAACAATACTTTCTTACCAGAATACTTACAGCAATACTTTCTTAACATATCTATACTTGGTATTTGGACATCCAGTGCAAAAAACCACTTTTACATATCTGAAAACCTAAACCCGTTTGGCTGACTAACCCACTTTAAAGAAAGCTAGGACTTTTTTGACTGCCAATTAAACTTTTATTAAAAAAGTTTAGATCACTTTCCATCCAAATCGTACTTCCTTAAGCTGAATTACTAATAATTGAATAAAAATTTGTACCTAAAATATAAAATATGATTTGGTAACATCAGCTATATGCTAAAGCTTAGCATAGAATTACAAATAGATTTAACTGTTTTGAAGAAAGTGCCTACAGTGGCCCAGAAGAGAGAAATCAGAGAGGATTCCAGGAACTATTTTAGAAAAACCTGGGATTTTAAGTTGAATGCAACAGCTAGCTCTAACATTATAGTCAATTTGCTGCTTGACATTAGGAATTTCACCAGCAAATTGTGAAATGAAAATGATGTTTGAAGTAGACAATTACACAGAGTGGAAACCAGAGTTCAAGAGGAAGGAACTTAAGGCAATAAAACAAGATGGTTGTTGTAATGAGGTAGACCAGATGGTGAGCTCCCAATACAGGGAAAGCTGGGTCAAATATGAGCAGCTATTTGGAGGAGGAAGTGTTTCAATGAATTTTATGTAGTGAAAGAAGGTCAGAGGAAGATAAGAGACTCTTCTTTTATTTATAACATGTGGAGTTTTGGACTGTCCTCCGTGGGTACTCTTTTTTTTATGCCATGCCTCGGTGGGTAAGAAGGTCTTCTTTGGATAATCACAATGAAGCCAATAAGAACTTCAAACTTGAATTATCCTCATGGGTTTTTTATTTTTCTGCTAGTTAAAGATTGGATTCCCTATAATTTAACCACAGAGTAAACACCATTTGATAAGGAAAGGAGTTAATTTGGTGAGAATATCAGGTTCATTGAAATACTGAGCTTTTCTATTACACTGTAGGGGGAAATTACATGGAATTAAAAAAAAAAAATCTACCAACCCTGCGATAATAGCTGCTAAGTTTCTGGTTGTACTGGCACTGCACTAACACTCCTATTATGTGGAGAATCCCCAAGTGTCACCTTGTTATGCAAATGTGCTTCTTAGGGGCCATAGCTGGAGAATTGCAGGGCAGCAATCCATATAGATAAGATGATTTTTTGAATTAATGAGTTTAATAATGTAATCGTTGCCCTATATTTTTTTAAAGAAAGATCGGTAAGGTTTTAAACCTTTTAAAATGTTCCTATGTTGACACTGTATAAATGAAGTTCTCAAATATGCATTTACATTATGGTATTAGAGACTTTCTAAATTTGTATTTATATCTGCCTATGATTATTCTTACCCCATAAAGACAGTTAAAATCACTGTCAAACAACTATTTTTATTTTTATATGAACTGTTTATTATCAATTTGCTTCTACAAGGACTATTGAGAAAATAGTGAGTGTGCAAGAGAACTTTCACACTAATTTAAGGAGGAAGATACTTATAATCTTTGGTGGGAAGTTGTGGTAAGAACTATTATTTTCACTGGACCTCTGAGAATAGATTATGTTATATGCTCTATTCATTTATTTTGGATATTAGAGATCTTAGCCAAGAAGAACTTAATTGAGTATCTATCTACAGCACAAAGATACAGAAATTATGCTTAATCTTTTCATCCTTGTCTTTTTACAATACAAAAATAGGCAAACTGATGATAGAAATGGTGAAATGGTGGCTTACAGCTATGCTAAAGATATTGCAAACAAAATATCATCATGCATACTAATTCTCTAATATGAAAATGAAATTTGTAAAAATTGTATAAATTAATGAAAAAAAAAACCAATACATGCACGTAGTCAAAAACATAAAAGAGTACAGATATCACACTTGAAGCAAATGAAAAGTATTAAAATTCTTTAGGATTGTTAACAAAAATTAAATAAACACTTAAGAACTCTAAATTATCATTGACAAAATGTGTGAGGTATCTGTAATCATGTCCTGAGTATTTCTTTATTTGAAATTGCATAAGTTAATTTAAAATATCAACATTATTGAGGAATAATTTTTGCAAAAGTAAGTACTCCGTTTTAAATATGTAGTTTAATGAATTTCAACACATTTATACACCACAATAATTTTGTTCACTGTAAAATTTTGTTTTGTGCCCATATGGAGTCAAACTCCACCCTTCACCTCCCAACACTCTCAACCAGTTTAACCCTCTTGTCCTAGGCAACCACTGAATTGATTTCTATCACCATAGATTACCATAAACAGTTTACAATTTCATATGAATGGAATCATTCTATTTGTTCTCTTTTGTATCTTTTACATAGAATACTTTTTCTGAGATTCATTCAAAGAGTTTTGTGTACCCATAGTTTGTTCCTTTTTATTGCTTAATATGACATTTTTTGGGGATATACCACACTTTATTTGTTCATTCACCTGGCGATGGACATTTGGGTTCTTTTTACTTATGGCTATTTATATTATTATTAAAAAAAACTTCATTTTTATGAATGAAGTTGTGAACATCCAGATACAATTTTTGTATATACATGTAGTTTCATTTTTTCAGTGTAAATATTTAGACTAAAATTGCAGGGTCCTATGTAAATTGTGTATACTACTTTAGAAGAAATCTGTTATAGTATGTTAAGAAGTTATTATACTATTTAACATTTCCATTAGTAATGTATGTGAATTCCAGGAGATCCACATCCTCACTGACACTTGTTCTCAGGCTTTTTAAATTTAGCCATTTGTTAGGAGTTAGCTGAATGTGGTTTCACTTGCATTTCTCTTCTGACCAAGGAGGCTGGGCATCTTATCAAGTTATATTTTCTCTGACGAATATCTATTCAAGTGCTTCATCACTTACTTCTGAGTTGTAAGACGTCTGTATACATTCTGCTGGAAGGCCTTTGTTAAATATATGTATCACATTTTTTTCTCCCATTCTGTGATTTGCCTTTCCATTCTAATGTTGTCTTTTGAGTAACAGAAAGGTTTTACAAATTTGATGAAGTCCTATTAACACATTTTTCTTACATGATTCACAGTTTTTTTTTTCTTATTTTCCAACTAAGACATATTTGCCTACCCCAAGTCTCAAAGATGCTTCCCTAAGTTTTCTATTAGAAGTCTTAGTGATTTTAGCTTTTACACTTAGGTTTAAATTCCACTTTGATTAAATTATTTTTAAGTGAGAAGAAATGAACAAATGTTTTTGTAGGTCCTCTTAAATATTTTCAGCATTGTTTCCTGATTTTCTTATTTGGGCTTTGTGGTTTTGTATAGATACATATATAACATTTTTTTCACATAATTATAAATGCTGTGTTTGTTTCAAGTTTTGTGCATTTATTGCTAGTAAATAAAGACATTATTGATTTTTATATTGATATTTTATCCTGAGACCTTGATGAAGTTATTTATTAGTTCAAGTGTTTCGATTTTTTCCTCTCAAGATTCCTTAGGATTTTTAACTTAAGTGTATTGGCTTAAAAACTACTGTTTACTTCTTTCTTTCATGCCTATTGCATTAGCTAAGGGTCTCTAGAGAAACAGAATCAGCAGGTAATATCCATAGATACAAAATTTATTAAAGTGTCTCATGTAGCCACAGGAACATAGAGCCCAAAATCCAAAGGGCAGGCTGTGAAGCTGATGACTCTGATGAAGGGTCTGGATGAATTCCACAGGAGAGGCTCGCCAACTGAAGCAGGAAGAGAGACTGTCTCTTCTGAATCCTCCTTAAAAGCCTTCCAGTAATTAGATTAAGCATCACTCATTACAGAACACAGTCCCTTTGCTGATTACAAATGCAACCAGCTGTACATGTAGCCAACATGATCATTATTTAATTATGTGAAATGTCCTCATAGCAACAGACAGACCAGCACTTGCCCAACCAGACAAATGGGCACCACCACCTGACCAAGTTGACAGATGAACCTGACCATGGCAGTCCACCCCTTGTCACTTGGTAGTGATACACATCACCTTAAACCATATTTAATCTCTAAATAAAAAACAACAACAGAAACATTTTTTCCTCACCTAACAATACTCAACTGTCCCACGTACAACCAGAAATGCATTAAATCTTCCCAGAATAGGGTGCAAGTCTTTGAGTGATATTCATTCTTAAACTAAATTTGATATCTTACAACTTAAGTACTGTAACATGAACAAAACAGCATTACAATCCTCGTTTCTGTAGCTGATCATGTGGTCATAGTTCATATTTATCATTACCTTCCTCTACCACTCATTCCATGTTCCCTTTACCCTCAGTAAGTTGGCCATGGCTCTTTGCCTCGTGGGGTGACCCAAACCTTCATTCCTGAAGCTTCAGAGTCATTGGTAGTCCTGCCTGGATTGGGCTGTTGCAGTTTTCCATTGATTTTAATCACAGGGCATGATAGTACTAAAAGAAGCCCTAGGGGATCTCCTATATTTCAGGAAAACTATTCTTTGCCTCCATTGTGTAGTTGAGTCCTATTTCCCCCTGATAATCAGAGTCGGTCACCCCAGCCAGTAATGTAACCCCCTTCTTAGCTTGCTGATACTAGAGCATGAGTAGCCCAAAGTGGGCAGTCTTAGATTCTGTTTCAGTGGAATCATTGTTGTTTCTCCTGGTGGAAGCACTCGCCCTTTTGGAACTGAAACCTGTAGACCAGCAGAGCTCCAGGTTGCAGGGACAGGAAGCAAACATTTTTCCTAGTAGATCATTAGGGATAATAGTGAATGGTGCCACTCTCATTTCCACGCCTTGGTTCCTGAACCCATGGATCCTGGCTATGGGAGAAACAGCACCATATAAGCGGACAGGGATTCAGAGCATACACAGTTTCCTGGAGAACATTACCCCAGCTCTTCAAAGTATTGCCACCTAGTTGACACTGTAATTGAGTTTCTAAAAGACTATTCCACCGTTCTATCAATCCAGCTGCTTCTGGATGGTGGGGAACATGGTAAGACCAGAGAATTTCATGAGCATGTGCCCATTCCCGCACATCATTTGCTGTGAAGTATGTTCCTTGATCAGAAGCAATGCTGTGTCAATTACCACGACGATAGATAAGGCATTCTGTAAGTCCATGTATGGTAGTTTTGGTCGAAGCATTGTGTGCACGGAAAGCAAACAGATATCTGAGTATTTATCTATTACAATTAGAACAAATTGCTGATCCTTCCATGAAGGGAGTGGTCCAATATAATCAACCTGCCACCATGTAGCCAGCTGGTCACCTTGGGGAATGTTAACATATTGGGGGCTAAATGTGGGTCTCTACTGCTGGGCACTCAGCAGTGGCTGTAGCCAGGTCATACTTGGTGAGTAGAAATCCATGTTGCTGAGCTTATGCTTAACCTCCATCCTTACCACAATGACCACTTTGTTATGAGTCCATTGGGCAATGACAGGAGTTGTTGGGGAAAGAGGCTGACTGGTATCCACAGAATGGATCATCTTATCTATTTGATTATTAAAACCTTCTACTGCTGAAGTCACCCATTCACATGGGACACAAGTATCTTTTTGCTTTTAGCCCACTCAGAAAGGTCTATCCATATACCTCTTCCCCAGACCTCTTTGTCACCAATTTTCCAATTGTGGTCTTCCCAAGTACATGACCATCCAGTCAAACCATTAGCAGTAGCCTATGAGTCAGCATACAAATGCACCTCTGGCCAGTTCTCCATCTAAGCAAAATGAACAACCAGGTACACTACTCAAAGTTCTGCCTGCTGGGAGGATTTCCCCTCGCCACTGTCCTTCAGGGACACTCCAGAAAGGGGTTGGAGTTCTGCAGCTGTCCACTTTCTGGTTGTACCTGCATATCATAGCAGAACATCTGTAAACCAGTCCCAAGTTTTCTCTTCCTCAGTCAATTCACTGTAAGGAACTACCCAAGAGGCCATAGTTCTGTTCTGGGAAGGAGAAGGCAATGTGGCAAGAGTGGAGACCTTGGCCATTTGTGCCACTTCTTCATGTAACTTACTTGTGCCTTCAGGACCTGCTCTAACCCTATCTTGTATATGCCATTTCCATTTTATGATGGAGTACTGCTGCGCACGCCCAAATTTGTGGCTTGGTGGGTCAGACAACACCCAGCTTATGATCGGCAACTCAGATAGTATGGTAACTTGGTGGTCCATGGTTAAGCATTCAGTTTCTACTAGGGCCCAGTAGCATGCCAAAAGCTCTTTCACCAAAGAAGAGTAGTTATCTGCAGCAGATGGTAAGGCTTTGCTCCGATTTCCTGAGAATCTGCATTGTGATTCTCCTATAGGGGCCTGCCAAAGGCTCCCGCAGCATCTCTGTTTGCCACTGACAGTTCCAGCACCATTGGATCTGCTGGATCATATGGTCTAAGTGGCAGAGCAGCTTGTACAGCAGCCTAGACCTGTCTGAGAGCCTCCTCTTTTTCAGGTCCCCACTCAAAATTAGCAGCTTTTCTGGTCACTTGATAAATGGGTGGGAGTAGCACACTCAGATGAAGAATATGTTGTTGCCAAAATTCAAAGAGACCAACTAAGCATTATGCTGCTTTTTTGGTCATAGGAGGGGCCAGATGCAGCAATTTATCTTTCACCTTAGAAGGGATATCTCAACATGCCCCACACCACTGAACACCTAGAAATTTCACTGAGGTGGAAGACCCCTATATTTTTGTTAGATTTATCTCCCATCCTCTGACACACAAATGCCTTACTTATAAATCTAGAGTACTTATAAATCTACTCCTTGCTCACTAGGTCCAATCAGTGTGATATCATAGATATAATGGACCAGTGTGATGTCCTGTGGGAGGGAGAAATGATCAAGATCCCTACAGAGAAGATTGTGACATAGGACTGGAGAGTTTATATGCCCCTGAGACAGGACAGTGAAAATATATTGCTGACCTTGCCAGCTAAAAGCAAACTGTTTCTGGTGATTCTTACTAACAGCTATTGAGAAAAAAAGAGTTTGCCAGATCAATAGCTGCATACCAGGTACCAGGGGTTGTACTGATTTGATCAAGCAATCACACTACATCCAGAACAGCAGCTGCATTTAGAGTTGTCGCCTGGTTGACTTTATGATAATTCACAGTCATCCTCCAAGACCCATCTGTTTTCTGCACAGGCCAAATAGGAGAGTTAAATGGGGATATGGTAAGAATCACCACCCCTGCATCCTTCAAGTCCTTAATAGTGGCACTACTCACTGTAATATCACCAGGAATCCAATATTGCTTCTGATTTACTATTTTGCTAGATAGGGGCAGTTCTAGTGGTTCCACTTGGTCTTTCCCACCTTAATAGCCCCCACTCCATGAATTAGAGAGCCAATGTGGGGATTCTACCAGTTGCTCAATATGTCTATTCCAATTATGCATTCCAGAATGGAGAAATAACTACAGACTGGGCCTAGGAGCCCACTGAACCCACTGTGAGATGGACCTGAGCTTAAACTTCATCGATCACTTGACCTCCATAAGCCCCCACTCTGCCTGGTAGACGAGAGTGACATTTTGGGTCCCCTGGAATTACTGTCAATTCTGAACCAGTGCCTAATAATGCCCCAAATATCTGATCATTTCCTTTTCTCTTGGTAAAAAGTCATTGGCCTCCTTGTGGAAGCCTTGGAGGAAGATTAACAGTATAAATTTCTAGCAGTATAACAGGGTCCTCCTCCAAAGGGACCTGGCTTCCCTCTTCTCCAAGGGGCTATGGACCTGTAAACTGTCGCAAGTCTGGAAATTGATTAAGGGGCCATGACTCAGTATTTTTGTAATTCAAGTTAGACTTCTGTTCACTTGACTTAGAACTCTTTTGTTTATGCAGCTCAAACAATAATTTAGTAGACTGCCCATCTATTATACTTCTGGGTACCCCATGATTTACTAGCTAATGCCACAAGTCTCTGTGAGTCAGGTTATTTTAACTCCTGCTTTGAGTCTGCTGTCTATTATGATAACAATGTCCACCTTGTCTTTGGCAGCCAAGTGCTGTCACCTGGCTTCTGCCCACTCAGAATCCAGTCAGCCCCATTGTTTTTAAGGATTCTAGCTCAGTGACAGCAGTTTCCACAGTAATATCTGACCTACAGAAAAGTGCAACTATTGAGCTCTTCAGGGATGATGGCGCTAGTCTCATAAATTTATTTCTCACAGTTCTGGTAAAAGGTGCATCCTTCAGACATTCCTGGGGTGTAAGAGCAGGCTTTTCGTGATAAATCCACTCTAATATTCCAATGTCTCTAACTCTCTGGATCCCCTATCTATATTATACTGGGGCAGTTCTGGCATTTCAACCTCAGGTAATGTCAGCTACCTTTTGATATATATCTAATCCAACCATCCCAACAGACTCTTAATGTCTTTTCTAACCCCTCAAGCTATAACATTGAATGCAGAATCTCTGCTTAGTGGGCCCATATCAATAAATTCAGTCTGATCCAGCTTTATATTCCTTCCACCATTATCCTACACACTTAAAATCCATTGCCACATATCCCCCTGATTTCTGTCTATATAAATTGGAAAACTTACACAGCTCTTTGGAGAATAGTGTACCTCTTCATGGGTGACACTTCATGCTTCACCTTTTGGGGCCTGTTGGGACTTTAGTCATAGATCTGGAAGAAATGAAGGGTGGCGAGGGTGGGTGATGAAAAGAATTAGAAGTATCTTCCAAGCCATTTGTTTCATCTGCAGTTTCATCTGGTGAAATATGAGTAATCACTCAGGGCTAATCCCTTCAGGTGGAGGTTTGGTGGCCAACTCCTCAGGGCAGGCTGGAGTTGGGCTGGCTATGTCCTCAAGGCAAACTATTACAGGATTACCTAGAGAAGGCTCAGCATGATCTAATGTTTCAACCTCTCCACTGACATCATTATCAATCCATATGTTACCATCCCATTTTTCAGGGTCCCATTCGTTTCCAATCAATGCCATTATTTTAATGGCAGACTCCATGCAAGACTGAGATTTCAGTTTATGTTGTAAAGTTGCTACCCTAACAATAAGTTTCTGAGTCTCATTTTTTGAGATCTCATGTCTATGGCTATAGTTAATAATATTTTCCTTCAGGACACTCATAGAAACATTTACATCTGTCAGATGACACATAAGCTTCTCATTTGAAGCCTTAAACCCATCCCTTTCACTCATTAATATATACAGTACATCCAATAACAACCAGCCAACATCTATATACCTCTTATTTCCACAAAATTCCATAAACGTGTCAAATGCATTATCCCTCAGAGCCTGGCTTCATACAAACAAAGCATTAGAAGAATCCAATGGTGATATTTTGACTATCTCTTTTGCCAAATCACCCCATGGATTGGAAGTGTCATTCTGATTACGGGAATCAGAGTCTTTAGTGCCTTTGAGTCCAGTCAGAGTAGAAAACCAATTGTAAAAGTCCATTTTTGATTCTGTTGCTTAAGAACCACTTCTGATACCAAGTTGTATTAGTTAGGGTTCTCTAGAGAAACAGAATCATCAGGAAATATCCATAGATGTAAAATTTATAAAAAATGTCTCACATAACCATGAGAACAGAGAGTCCAAAATCCATATGACAGGCTATGAAGCTGACAACTCTAATTAAGGGTCTGAACAGACACCACAGGATAGGCTCGCCTACTGAAGTAGGAAGAGAGAATGTCTCCTCTGAATCTTCCTTAAAAGCCTTCCAGTGATTAGATTAAGCATCACTTATTGCAGAGGACACTCTCTTTGCTGATTACAAATGCAATCAGCTGTGGATGCAGCCAACATGATGATGATTTAATTCTATGAAATGTCCTCATAGCAACAGATGGGTCAGCATTTGACCAACCAGACACCACCACCTGGCCGAGTTGACAGATGAAGCTGACCATGACATCTATATACCATTTATTCCTTTTGACTGGATTATTTCACTGGCTAAGACCTCCAATCCAATACTGAATAAGAGTTGTGAGAAAGGACTTCTTTGTTGTGCTCTTGATCTTAGGGTAAAGGATTGGGCTTGTCATCATTACGCATGTGCTATCTGTAGGGTTTACATAGATATACTTTACCAGTTTGAGGAAATTTTCTTCTATTCCTAGTTTGCATGATTTTTTATCTTACATGGGTGATTAGGAAGAACAGGTAAATCAGCTGTCCATAATCCATTTTTCTTCTTTCTTGGGAATGTCATTGTGCCATTTTGAAAATATTATGTACCACAGAAAAGCCATGTTTAATCCTGATTTAAGAATTTAGGCTGCTGGAACACAGCTCAACAGTTTCAGGTACTTCCCTCTAGTCACTGCAATACACCATAAACTAAAAAGAAATATCTGTATAATGCATAAGAATAACCTCCAGGGTAACCTCTTGACTCTGTTTGAAATCTCTTAGTTACCGAAAGTTGATTCTGTCTCATTTCTCTCTTCCCTCTTTTGATCAAGAAGTCTTTCTCAATCTCTTGATGTCAGGTTCTGGCTTATCCTAAACTTTCTGTTCCACATTGCCAGGGAAATTTACACCCCTGAAAGTCATGTCCCATGTAGGAGGGAAGGCAGTGAGTTCAAGTGACTTCTCATGCTGAGTTGACTTAGAGAGACAGGCCATATCTGAGCAACAAAAGAAGTTCTCTCGGGGTGACTCTTAGACCTAGCTTTAAGTAGTCTTAGCCTACCGTTTGAAGTAATAAGTTTCCAAGGGGCAAACCCCAAGATCAAGGGCTTGGCCTATTGATTTGGTTGTCCCCACTGCTTGCAAAAGTATTAGAAATTCTCCAAATGGGGAAGTTGAATATTTCCTCCTTTCTTCCCATTCCCCCAAGGGGATTTTGCAAATACTTCTTTATTCACAGCCCAAAACACTCTGGGATTTATTGGCCATACTCTTTTAATCCATTCTTGGGGGTGTATATTTAATGTGGGCAGTACCTTTTGATTAAGTTGTTTCAATTCAGATGAGACGCACCCAATTTAGGGTGTGTCTTAGTCCTTTACAACAGGATAAAAGACAGAAGCTGAGAGAGAGAGCAAAGAGGAAGAAAGCAAAGAAACCTATGAGAAAAATGCCATCAGACACTGGCCATGAGTCTTCCCATGGGAAAGAGGAAACCTGTATGCCAGTGCCCTTTCTTCAGAGTAGATATTGTCTTGTTGGTGACTTAATTGGGACATATTCATGGACCTAGAGCTATAAGTTCATAAACATTTATTTTATGAGTGTCCCTCCTTTGTATATTGGAAGCAGATGCTTGTTCTGCAATTCACAGATCTATAGTCAGAGGAGAATTTTGTCTTAGGATAGACCACACCAGTAACTGATTTTGATGAGACTTTGTACTTATTTATTGTTACTGAAATGATTTAGGCATTTCTGCTATTGTGATGGAATGAATGCATTTTTGCATATGGAAAGAATAAATCCCCCTTGTAAAAGCCAATCTAATTCTGTTATATTGCATTCTGTCAGCTTTAGCAAACCAAAGCAGAATTCAGTGCCAGAAGAGTGGGGTACTGCAAGATGCAAATGTCAGAAATGCTGGAGTGGCTTTATAAATAGATACAGGGAATATTCTGGAAGAATTGTGAAGACTTTGATAGAGAAGCACTAGATTGCTTTGAAGAGACTGTTGAAGTTACTTCCTATGAGGCCATAGACAGAAATGATAACTGAATGATTGCAAATTGGAAGAAAAGTGATCCTTGTTTTAAAGTGGCAGAGAATTTGGCAAAATTGAATACTGGTATTGGATGGAAGGGAGAATCTGAAAGTGATGAGCTTGAATATCTGGCTGAAGAAATTTCCAAAATAAATGTGGAAAATGCAGTCTGGCCACTACTTGCAGCTTATAATAAAATGTGAGAGGAAAGGATAAGCTGAAAATTGAATTCTTGAGTACAAAGAAACCAGAAATTGATAGTCTAGAAACTTCTGAGCTTTTGGAAAATGAGTCCCAAGAGGATAGTGCCACACCTGAGGACTTAAACAAACATGGAACTAGTCAGCCACTTCACGTCAAGTCAGGAGTGGAAACGGAGTTATCCAGGATGATTTGTGGAAGATCCTATTGTCTTATCACAGGAACCCTGTGTGCTGCATGTGAAACCAACAAATTTTTTGCAAGATCTGCATGAAGGGAACCACTGCCAGTGTGGACTAAAATGAACAGAAAAGGGATAGATTGAAGGAAAATAACTTTAGAGGTAGAAATGTGAAAGCTAATGTCTGGAGCTATGGAACCTCAGGCATGGAGAACAGACCCACCAATGGTTGCAGAAAACATGAGTGTGCCTCAGAGTTTGCAGAGGATGGGCTTTACTGCCCCATTGTTTAGGAAGAATGCCGCTGCACCAGGCCTCAGAAAGGCTAGAGCACATTCCCTGGGGATTGTGGAGAGCCCTGGCTACCACCCCACTGTTCTAAGGGGGTTGAGAGTGTGCCCCATAGAAGACAGAAGGGCCAGCTGCCATCCAGATGCTTGAGCAGGTGGAGGAGGGGCTAAGAATGTGGTGGTCTTACCAGTGTTTAGAGATGTTGGAACCCTAAATACTGGTGTTTGGAGAGAGCAAGGCCACTGTGTAAGCCCTTAGAGAAGGTTAAACTGCCACTCTCTCAAGCCCTGAAGATAAAACATCATTCTATGGATGACTTTCAGACCTGAAAATCTGATGGAGTTTGCCCTGCAGGTTTTCTGAACTGTTTGGCACCTTTGAACCCTGTTTTCTTTCCAATTTCTCCTAATGGATATGGGAACAGTTATGAGTATCTCTCCTTTGTTTATGGAAACAGATAACTTGTTCTGAGTTTCACAGATCCACAGTCAGAGGAGAATTTTTTCTTAAGACAGACCACACATGTAACTCATTTTGAGGAGACTTTATACTTATTTATTGTTACTGAAATGATTTAGGCTTTTCTGCTATTGTGATGGAATGAATGCATTTTGCATATGGAAAGAATATGTCTTGTGTCCAGAGAGTGGAGTATGCTGGTTTGAAGCTGTCATGTACCCCAGGCAAAGCCATGTTCTTTTAATTCATTCCTGTAGATACAGACTTATTGTGAGTGGTATTTCACTATTTTGTTTCGATTGAGGTGAGACTCACTCAACTCAAAGTTGGTCTTAATCATTTACTGGATTCCTTTATGAGAGGGTAAAAGGTGGAAGCTGAGAGGGAGGGAGGGAGAGAGAGAGAGAGAGAGAGAGAGAGAGAGAGAGAGGGAGGGAGGGAGGGAGGGAGGGAGGGAGGGAGGGAGGGAGAGAGAGAGAGAAAGAGAGAGAGAGAGAGAGAGAGAGAGAGAGAGGAGAAAGCCCCCAGGGAAGCAAGCAAGGATACACAGTATATGAAAAATCCAAACCTGAAAGCAATGAAACCTGTGAGGAAAGGACCATCAGACACCAGCCATGTGCCTTATGATGTGACAAAGGAACCCCAAATGCCAGTGGCCTTTCTTCAGAGACGATATTGTCTTGTTGGTGCCTTAATGGGGACATTTTCATGGCCTTAGAATTATAAGCAAATAAATCCCCATTGTAAAAGCCAACCCATTTCTGGTATTACTACAATATACCAGAATCATTGTACTTATATCTCATTTAATTTTTGTTTCTTTTTCTTATTTTTGTTGAATTCTTATAAGTTTTAAGATTTATTTTATTTTTGTTGTTTATTTGTTTTCTACCTTGCTTGTATTATTGTCTTATTAGCTAAAATTATTTTATATTTTCAATTGTGGAAAATGTATGTTTAGAGCTTACAACACTGGCTCAGTGGTAGAATTCTCCACTGCCACGCTGAAGACCTGGGTTTGATTCCTGGAGCCTGCCCATGTCAAAAAAAACTTATGTTTAACTTATAGCTCATTATATTCTACCTTAAAATTGTATTTCACTTCGTGTATTAAGAACCTGGTAAAAATAAATATTTTTCCCTCTTCCAAACAGCAAACTTCTTATTTCTACACATGGTATAAAAGCCTCAAAATACGTTATCATTTTTTCTTCTTAGTAAATTGTTTTTAATTAAAAAACTGAAAAATTTTGAAAATTTTGAATATTTTATATAAAAAATATGTTCATATCCATATTTACTATTTTTTTGCACTCTTTCTTCTTACATACAGATTTAAGTTTCCCTCTGATATCTTTTTTTTTTTTTTTGGTTAAAATCTTCCTGTAAGATTTTGAATTATAGGTCAACTTTTGCTTTTTTGAAAGAAAGACTGTATTTTATCTTTATTTTTGAAAAATATTCTCACTTGATGTAGAATCCCAATCTGACAATCCTTTATTTTCAAATACCTATTTGAAATACTAATTTGAATTAGTATTCAAATTTCTTATAACTTATTTCATTTATTCCGAGAAATGCAAAGTCATTTCATTTTCCTCCTGTACATTATATATGGTGAACATATGTATGTACACAAATACATTTCTATACATAGATAAACATGCATATCTACATGTTTATACATATACATATTTCTTAAGTGTTGTATCTTTATCATGATTTTCTAGCAATCTGATTATGTTGTACTTTCATGTGGTTTTCTTTGCTATTTATCCTTGCTAGGAGCTTTTTTTTTTTTGTCATGCTTTTTGGATTATATGTTCCCTTATGCTTGGAAAACTGCTGACCATTATTTCTCCAAATCAAGTTTGAACAGTTTCTTTTATTGTGATAAAATTCTTGTAACACAAAATTCACCATTTCAACTATTTTAAAGTGTATGATTTGGTGACTTCCAGTACATTCTCAATGTTGTACAATCATCACTATCTAATCACAAAACATCTCCATCACCCCAAAAAGGAACTCTTTACTCGTCAAGCATTCATACCCACTATCCCTCTCCCCAGGCCCTGACATCTACTAATCTTTCACTGACTATGGATTTGCCTATTCTGGATAGTTCATATAAATGAAATCCTATAAAATATGGTGTTTTGTAGTTAGTTACTTTCATTTAACAGGTTTTCAAGGTTCCATGTTATAGCATGTTATCAGTAAATAATTTCTATTTATGGCTGAATAATATCCATTTGTATGGATATGCCATATTTTGTTTATCCACTCATTAGTTAATGGGCATCTTAGTTGTTTCCATTTTCTGGTGATTGTGAAAACTGCTGTTCTAAATATTTGTGTATGGCTTTGTTTTCAATTCTCAGTTTGGATTTACTTAGTCATGGTGTGTAAGAATTCTTTTACTATGCCCCTGGATTGAGTTTCCCAGTATTTTGTTGAGGATTTTTGTATGTGCACTCAGTAGGCACATTGGTCTGTAGTTTTCCTTTCTGGTGCTTATCTCTGATAGTAGAATAATATGGACCTTATAGAACAAGTTAGAAAGCATTCCTTTCCCTATTTTTTGGCAGAGATTGAGAAAGACTGATGTTTTTATGATAATTCACCAGTGAAGCCATCTGATCCTGGACTTTTGTGTTGTTGGAAGGTTTTTAATTATCTATTCTAGACCTATTCAGATTTTTTAATTCTTCTGAAGTCAGTTTTGATGGTCTGTTTCTAGGACTTTTCCATTTCCTCCAGGTTATCTAGTTTGAGGACATAAAACTTGCTCACAGTATTCCCTTCTATGCCTGTAAATGTTGCTAGTAATTTTCCCATTTTATTGCTAATTTTGTGGCCTATGTGGTCTATCTAGAATGTACCGTGCATGTCTATGAACTTCTTAGAAGTGTAAAATGTAAAATCTCAGGCTGTGTCCCAGACCTAGTGGATCAGAAGTTGCATTTTAGCAAGGATCTCAGGCATTCTGTATGCGCATTAACATTTCAGAAGCACAGCCGCTTTAGATTACAGTTCAGTTTATTGTTCCCCATCTTGTTCCTGGACAGGCATAGATTTAGATTCCACATTAACAGTAACACCTGGTAGAAATGCAATCTGTTTGCACATGTGTATGACTTCCCTGGCTGTCTTGAGGCCCCCATATATCATTGTGAGACCCAGAAGTGATCCTATGTAGCAGGGTTTGTCTGTTTTCCTTATCAAAATCTCTGGTGGAGAGGTCAGTAATTCAGCTAGTTTAAATCTGAAGCAGACAGGACTTGATCTGTATATTCCCATTTCAGTTGCTGCTCTTTTAAAATGAAATTTGATTTAAATCAGTGTACTCACCATGACTTAAGGACTTATTTTGTTAATGCCTTTGACAAGATCTGCTACCTAATAAGGAAAATGGTATAACTCAAATTATGTCTATTCTTTCCTGAGAAAACAGAGACTTTGTAGAAGCTACGTCTTTCTGTTCTGGAATTTAGTAGCAAAGAAATTACAGAAAGGAGCAACAAGAGCCATTAAAGTATAAAAATCGGTAAGTACATGTTTTGTTGACCCAACTAGTAGATTTCACTAGCATTTCTTCATGAAGCTGTTCTTCTTTCACACATACCCCACCAGGATACCTCTCTGTTCTATTCCAGGTGCCTTAGTGGGTCACTGGTATGTAGGTTTGAGACTGTTCAATAACAACAGCTTCTGAGGAAGCAAATAGATAATTTTACTCATATCCAAAGTCTTCAGGGATATAGGAGAAATACAAATAGGGAGAAGTAGGAAGTAAAAGCAGTGAAAATGAACGACAATCAGTAGAAAAACCCTTTTCTCACTCTTTACTTTTATGTCCATATGATTCTATTGAAAGCCAGAATGGGATAAACAACTTTGCAGAGTGTGAAGTCTTATCTCCAACATATGCACAAATTTGTTAGTAGCAAAAGAAAAAGGAATAGTTATGGGAGAAAACCGTAGATTGTAATTAAGTATTTTCTAAGAATTGCACATCTACCTTGATAGAGAGACATGACAAGTCTTATGTAGATTTATACATATATCAGTGTAGCATGAAAAAAATGCTGAAACACTAAAAATTAATTAAGATTATCCAGGAATAATAACCAACGTTCCTTCCTTTCTTCCTTCTTTCTTCCATTTTTTTCTTTCTTTCTATTAATTTCTTTTTCCCCTTTGCTCTACTTCCTTTTCTTTCCTCTTGCCTTTCATCATTTCTTTTCTTTTTTCTTTCATTAATTTGCTTATTTAGTGACACTTTGATGAAAAGTGTCACTTACTATATCTTCCCGGACTCTGAAAATATAATATTGAACAATAAGATTCATATTTCTTTCATACTTGGAAAGTACGATCTGTTGAAAATTATGGACTTAATCAAATAACCACACTGATGATTGCAGATTTACTCACTGAGTTAAGTATTTGAGCTGGGATCTGAAGGGTAAGTAGGAAAAAGTAGGTGAGGGGTCTGAAATGAGTCAAAGGCATTCTAAATGTAGGGTGTCACATTATGTGCCAAGACCATTTGGAAAATTCAGTGTGACTCGAATACAAAGAAAATTAGGGAAGGATCATGAGATGAATTTGGAGAAGGGTCAAGAGATTACAATTCTCAAAGCAATGAAAAGCATTGGAGGTTTATGATCTGGGTTTGTGAGGAGTCAAGTGCTCATTTTCTCTGGTTTCATTTGCATTTAGAGAAAGTCATTTTGCTGCAGTGTGTACAAGAAAATTTTAAAGGTGTCAGAGTGCTTGTTGTGAGGCAGTTTGTAACTTGTGTAATCCAGATAGGAGATAATTACCACTTGGTAATTTGCAATATTAGTGAAGATGGAAGCAGAGATGAAGAGATTAGAACATTTAGACAATAGTCCTGAGAGTACTTGGTGATAGATTAGCCATGGGAGGGGAAGTAAGGATAGCTGTAAATGATGACTTTAAGGTTTCTGATGCCTAACTAAATAAACAGTGGCACCATTCATGAAATAGAGAATCTTGCCAGAAAATCTGTTTGGGAAAATTATGGGTTGGGTATTGAGCATGCTGTGATCTCAGAAAAGAGATACAAGAAGTAATTGACCAAGAGTCAGACAACTTGACTAGTGAGAAGGGATTAAAATAAATACCAGATGGGGTGCATGGGTAGTTCAGTGGTAGAATTCTTGTCTGCCATGTGGGAGACTTGAGTTTGATTCCCAGCCCATGCACTCCAAAAAAAGAAATTCAACAAATGGTGCTGCAATAAGAGTATATTCACATGGAAAAGAATGAAATATGACCCCCACCACATAATATACAAAAATAAATAAATAATAAGTACCAGAGTCACAATATAGGTTATGTTTGTAGGTTTGATACACATATAAGATTAAGAGTATTTGTATGTGTGTGCATGTTTCTGTGTATTTATGTGTGTATAAGTTAACTCTTTAGTAAATTGTAGGTTATTCTCTAATGTTAATTAAATTCTAAGCAAAGACTGTGTCTTGGCAGATATGCAGAATAGAAAAGATAAAGCACTACTGTGAAGACAAATAGATCTTGAGATTTACATCCTATCAGCTGTGGGAATTTAAGGAAATTACATAATCTTTCATAGCTTTAGTTTCCTTATGAGCAAAAATGAAGATGATTACCTTCAACTCGTAGGTTGAAGGTAAGAATGAAGTGAAATGTATATGTAAATTACCCTGCACAGTATCTGGCACAGTTTTCATCCAATTAGTAGTGCTTGCTCATTTTCAATATTCACTAATTTCTGATAAAAAAATTTCATGGAATATTGCCAAGAAGAAGAATCTGAATGCAGAGAATGTAACTGATAATTTCAACAAAGAGAGTTGTTCCTCTGTAGACCAGGAGGTTTTTTGCTGAACAAGTTCCATTCCAGATGCTTTCCCTACTATAGTTCTTTAATGACTCAATCTTTCTAGACTATCCACAGAAAGTTTTCTTATAATTGATATATTAGCTAATTACTAAAGTGGCATCTAAGATATTTAAATATCTCTTATGGATAAGCTTATTTCCATCAGAGACTTCTGAGGACTGACAATCATCATATCATCATAGAAGAATGAAAGGGGTCAACCTTCGAGGAAGATGTTCATATCACATTGAAGCTTACCTACATGTGATGTTCAGTTTAGAGATTATTGTTCACTGCATTCAAGTATTCTGTTGAGCAACAAATGGAAGATAAAATATCATGAATATACTGAAACTATTCTATTGGCATACTCAAATTATTCAGTGAGTTGAAACAAAGACAAAGAAGTGAGAAAGTTACTAATAATTTTATAAGCACAAAAGTTAGGTTTAGTATTATTGTAAATACATATTACTTTTTAAAGGTATTTTTTCTTTAAATGCCAAAAATCTGAAATTAGTGGCTCTTTCAGATTTCTAAATTAATAGCTTTTGTTAGAAAAAGCAGATTTGAATTTATTCACTTATCATTGTGAACAGAAGATATATATGCTACTCTTAGAAATATATTTCATCTATTAGATGTTTCCAAATTACCAATTTCATGCAACAGCTTCTTTTTCCTTGTGAACTTTTTCAACAATTTTATTTTCAAAGAAAATAGGACAAATATAAAATAGCTTATCTATAACTCATAAATGTGTAAGAAATGTGTGTTATATCTAACCATTTCATATTCTGAATATCAGTAAAGTAAGTACAAGGAAGAAATATTAAAGAAATGAGCTTTACCTAAGGCACAATTTAACAGAAACTATAGCCCAGACCTGATTAAAATCATCTTCATTTTGGGGTACATTTTACTAGAATTGCAAACTCTTTACTTCTTGGTAGCTTCTGAGTACAGTTTCAAATTGGGAAGATAAATTACCATCCTTGAATTCTTTGGCCCTTGATTACTGGAGAAATATTTTTCCTTCTCTCTCTCTCCCTCCCTCCCTCCCTTCCTCTCTCTCTTTCTTCAGAGACACAATGTGTATTTTATTCAAAACACAATGGAGGGCAGGCCGCGGTGGCTCAGCGGGCAAAGTGCTTGCCTGCTATGCCGGAGGACCTCGGTTCGATTCCCGGCCCCAGCCCATGTAACAAAAACGGAGAAACAGAATACAATAAAACAAGAAAATGTTTAAAAATGTTTCCCTTTCTTCCTTCCTTCCTTCCTTCTATCCTTCCTTCCTTCTCTCTGTCTTTAAAAAAAAAAAAAAAAAAAAAAAAAACACAATGGAGACCTACAACAGCAGATTTGAACAAGCAGAAGAAAGGATTAGTGAACTAGAACAGGCAGAAGAAAAGATTAGTGAACTAGAAAACAGGACATCTGAAATCCTACAGACAAAAGAACAGATAAGAAAAAGAATGGAAAAATATAAGTAGGTTCTCGGGGAACTGAATGCCAAAATGAAGTGTACAAATATATGCTTTATAAGTGTTCCAGAAGAAATAGTAACAGAGGCAGGGAGAATAATAGAGGAAATTATCACTGAAAATTTCCCATCTCTTATGAAGGACATAAAATAACAGATCCAGGAAGCCCAGCATACCCCAAACAGAATAGATTTGATCAGACCTAATCAAAGACACTTATTAATCATTTTCTCAAATGTCAGAGAAAAAAAGAGATTAAGCAGCAAGAGAAAAGCAGTCCATCACACACAAGGGAAGCTCAAAAAGACTATATGTGGATTTTTCATCAGAAACCATAGAAGCAAGTAAGCAGTGGTATGATAAATTTAACATATTGAAAGAGAAACAACCAATAATTTTATAACTGGCAGAATTGACCTTCAAAAATGCAGGATAGTTTAAAATAATTTCAGATAAACAGCCACAGAGAGTTCATGAACAAGAGACCTACTTTACAAGAAATATTGAAGTGATCACTACAGGCAGATAGGAAAAGATAGGAGAGAGAGGTTTGGAGAAGAATTTAGAAATGAAGACTGTCAGTAAGGGTAAAAAGAGAAAAAAAGCAAGATGTGACAATCTAAAATCCAAAAGACAAAATGGTAGAGGAATGCATTGCTGTTACATTAATAATTAATTAACATTAAACTTAATGTTATTAATATTTATTTATTTAAATTTATTTAATGTTATCAATATTTAATTAATAGCAGTAAATTTTATTGGCTCAAACTTCCGAATCAAAAGCCTAGACTGGCAGAATGAATTACAAAACAGGAACCATCTATGTGCTGTCTACAAAAGATTCACTTTGTACCCAAGGACAAAAATGACTGAAAGTGAAAGGTTGGAAAAAGATTTTCATTCAAACAACCAAAAAAAGCATAGAGGTAACTATACTAAAATCCAACATATTGCACTTCAAATGTAAATCAATTAAAAGAGAAAACAGAAGGACACTATGTATTAATGAAAGGAACAATTCATCAAGAAGACATAACAATCATAAATAGTTATGCACTGAGCCACAGTGCCCCGAAATTCATGAGGCAAATAATGATAACACTGAAAATAGAAGTAGACAGCTCTAACATAATAATTGGAGATATCAATCCTCACTCTCCTCAATGAATCAATAAGGAAGCGAGGTTTTGAAAAGTACAGTGAATGAGCTAGACTAAACAGACATTTATAGAACATTATACCCAACAACAGAAAATACACATTTTTCTCAAGTGCAGAATGGACCACATGCTAGGTCAAAAAGGAAGTCTTGATAAATTCCAAAACACTGAAATTATAAAGAACACTTTTTTGGATCATAATGAAATGAAATTAGAAATCAATAACAGGCAGAAGGTCATAAAATTCATAAATATATGGAAGCAAAACAACACATTCTTAAACAATCAGTGGATAAAGAACTACAAGAGAAATCATTAAATATCTTGAGGCAAATGAAAATGAAAATACAACATATCAAAACTTATGGGGCACTGGGAGGGTCACAGTGGCTCATCAGGCAAGAATGCTTGCCTGCCATACCAGAGGACCCAGGTTAGATTCCCGGTGCCTGCCCATGTAAAAAAAAAAAAAAAAGACTTATGGGGCACAGCAAAGGCAGTTCTGAAAAGAAAATTTGTCATAAATGCCTTTATTTAAAAAGAAGAAAGAGCAAAAATAGAGGAATTAAGTATTGACCTGGAGAAACTAGAGAAAGAACAGCAAACTAACCCCAAAGCAAACACAAGGAAAGAAATAACAAATATTAGAGCATAAATAAATGAAATTGAGAACATAAAACAAAAGAGAAAATCAACAAAACTGCAAGTTGGTTCCTTAAGAAAATTGATTAAATCAATGGACACTTAGGTAGCCTGACCAAAAAGAGAGAAAGAGAGAGAGAGAGTGCAAATAAAGAAAAATAGAAATGGGAGAGGGGGCATAACTACTGATCCTGAAGAAATAAAGAACAAAATGAGAGAATACTATGAGCAACTACATGCTAATAAAGTAGACAATGATGAAATGCACAACTTCCTGGAAAAACATGATGAATGAATATTGACTCAAGAAGAAATATGTGGTACCAACAAACCAATCACAAGAAAAGAGATGAAATCAGCTGTCAAGAAGTTCCCCAAAAAGGAAAAGTTCAGGACCAGATGGCTTCCCAGGTGAATTCTAACAAGCATTCAGAAAACAACTAGTAATAATCCTGCTTGTCATGGTTTGAAGCTGTTATATACCCCAGAAAAGCCATTTCCTTTGTCCTGAGCCAATCTTTTGGGGGTAGCCATGTTTCTTTTAATCCAGATTCAATATTGTGGGGTGGAGGCTTTAATTAGATTGTTTCCATAGAGATTGACAAACTCAATTGTTGGTATGATCTTTTGGTTAGATTACTTCCATGGAGATGTAACACAATCAATTGTTGGTGTGGCCTTGTGATTAAATTGAGATGTGACTCTACCTCTGCAAAGTGGTTCTTGAATAGTTTAAATTTCCCTTTAAAAGGGGAAATATTTTGGAGAGATCTCAGAAGTGACAGAGCCAACAGGAGATCCAGACATTTGGAAATGCAGAAGAAAAACACCACCAGGGAAGTTGTTTGAAACAAGACTCCAAAGGATGAGCATAAGCCAGCCACATTGCTTTCCAGCTGACAGAGATGTTCTGGGCCCATTGGCCATTCTTGAGTCGAGGTATCTTTTCCTGGATGCCTTAGTTTGGACATATCTATGGCCTTGTAACAGTAAACTTGCAGCTTCATAAATTATCTTTTTAAAAGTTGTTCCATTTCTGATGTATTGCATTCTAACAGCTTCAATAAACTAATACAGATTTTGGAACCAGAGAAGTGGGGTGCTGGGGGTTGCAAATATGAAAAACATTTTAATGCCTTCTTAAATGGATAACCTTAAGATTCTAGAAGAATCATTAGGAGCTTGAAAGAAAAGGCCTAGAATTCTTTGAAGAGACTGTAGGTAAAAATGTGGATGCTAAAAATAATTCTGGTAAGGTCATAAACAGAAATGATGCATGCATTATTGCAAACTGGAAGGAAGGTGATCCTTCTTTTTAAAGTGGCAGGGAATTTGGCAAAATTGAATACTGATTTTGGAGGGAAGGCAAATTTTAAAAGCCATTAACTTGGATATTTATCAGAAAAGTTTTCCAAACTATATATAGAAAATGCAGCCTGGCTTTTCCTTGCAGCTTATAGTGAAATGTGACAGGAAAGAGGTAAGCTGAGAACTGAACTTGTGGATATAAAGAAACCAGGAATTAGTGATCTGGGAAATTCTGGACTTCCAAAGAGGGCGCTCCCAGAGAATAGTGCACAACATAAGAATTTAACCAAACATGAAGCCAGTCAGCCATTACAGGACAAGCCAGGATTGGAGATGGTGTTTTGCAGAATTTGTGGAAAATTCTATTGTATGATGAGTGTGATCTTAGTATAATGCATTGAAAACCAACAAGGATGTTGTGTGAACTGTATAAATGGAACCACTACCATTCTGGACTAAAAGAGCAGAAAATGGACAAATTTAGGGAAAAATAACTTCAAAGGTAGGACCATGGAAACTAAGGTCTGAAGCCAAGAAAATTTGAGTGAGGAGAGCAGGCCAACCCATACTTAGAGAGGTGAACTTGCCCTGAAAGCAGAAGGTGAGCCTTCTGCCTCTATTTTCAGGAAAGTTTTGGTTGAGGAAGAGAGGGTGGAGCACATTCCTTAGAGTTTGGGAAGAGCTTTGTAAACACTGCCATTCTTCTGAGGGGTTGAGCATGTACACCTAAAGTGGCAGAGAGCCTGGTTGCTACTCTGAAGCCTGGGGAGGATGGAGCTGAAAAAAAGGTAGTCTCTTCAATGTGCCCCAAGGTTGCAACCCTCAACACGGTATTTGGAGAGAGCAGAGCTTCTGCATAGGCCCTTGGAAAGGGTGGGACTGCTGCTTTCTAAAGCCCTGAGGATGAATGACTTTCAGACTTTGAAATCTAATGAAGTTTGCCCTGAAGGTTTTCAGAAGCATTTGGGACCTCTGACCCCTATTTTCCTCCCAGTATACCCCTATGGCAATGGGATCATCAATTTTCCTTTGTATATTGGCAGCAGATAACTTTGTATATTCACAGCAGGTAACTTCTTGTGAGTTTTACAGGCCCAGAGCCACAAGAGAATTTTGTCTTGTGATAGACCATACTTGTCACCAAACTTGATGAGATTTTGTACTGATTTTAACTTTGTATTCTATTTGTATGGTTACTGAAATCGTTTAGGGATTTGTGATATTATAATGGAATGAATGTATTTTCTATATGGAAAGAACATGTCTTTTTGGGGTCCAGAGGATGGAATGTTTCAGTTCGAAATTGGTGTGTACCCCAGAAAAAACATATTCTTTAACCCTGACTCAATATTGTTTAGGATGGGACCTTTTGATTTGGTTGTTTCCATGGAGATTTGACCCACCAAATTGGGGGTGGGATCTTTTGATTAAGTGGTTTCCATGGAGATGTGTCTCTACCATTTCAAGGTGGGTCGCTTACTGGAGTCCTTTAAGAGTGAACCATTTTGGAGAGAGTTAAGAGGTGACACAGACAGAAACATTTGTAGATACAAAAAGAAATCACCTCTGGAGAAGCTGTTTGAATCAGAAGCCTAAGGATCAGCAGATGCCAGTCAAGTGACTTGCTGGCTGACAGAGATGTTCTGGACATCACTGACCTTTCCTGAACAAGGTATCTTTCTGTGGATGCTTAACTTTGCACAATTTTATGGTCTTAGAACTGTAAACTTGTAAGTTAATTAAAGTTCCTTTATAAAATCTGTTCCATTTCTGGGATATTTTATTCAACAGCTTTCACAAACTAAAACATTGCCCAAACTATTCAAAATTTGAAGAGAAACGAAAGCTACCTAACTCATTCCATGAAGGCAATAGAACCCTAATACCAAAGCAAGACAAAAATACTAGATGGAAACAAAATTACAGGCCAATCTCTTTGATGAATATAGCTGCACATAGCCTCAACTAAATACTCACAAGTTGAATCTAATGGTACATTAAAAGAATTATACAACATGACTGCACTGGAATGAGATATACAGAACAGGCATGGCTTTTACAAAGGGGACTTTAATAAGTTTACAAGCTTACAGTTCTAAGGAAGTGAAAATGTCCAAAATAAGGCACCAACAAGAAGTTACGTTCACTCAAGGAAGGCTGATTGGTCTGGAACCCTCTGTCAACTGGGAAGTCATGTGGTTGGCATCTGCTGGTTCCTGCCTCTTGGACTCCATTCCTTTCAGTTTCTGTCTGTGAAATTTCCTCACTTTGTTTCTCTGGGGCTGGCTTTCATCTCTTGTATTCCCTTGGTTCTCTCCATGTTCTGGCTTGCTTAGCATCTCATAGTGATGTCTGCTGGGCTCTAATCATTTCCAAATATTTGTGTCTCTGTTTTCCACATGTCCACATCTGTGTCAGCTCTGCTGTGAAGTTTCTGTTGGTTCTGAGGCTTCTATCATTTCTGGCTCTCTCCAAAATGTTTCCTCTTTTAAAGGATTCTGGAAATGTAATCAAGACCCACCTGGAATGGATGAAGTCGCTCTATCTAGTAAAAGATCACACCCACAACTGGGCATGGCTTATCTCCATCAAGATAATCTAATCAAGTTTCCAGCCTACAGTGCTGAATAGGGATTCAAAGAAACAGCTGCCTCCACAGTATGAATTAAGATTAAAACATGCCTTTTCTAATGTACCTACCTTCAAACTGTCACATTCTACCTTCAGGGCCCCAAAAAAGACATGTTTTTTTTTCCACATACAAAATACATTCATTCCATCATAATATCACAAAAATCTTAAATAATTTCAGTAACGATACAAATACAAAGTCAGAAACAATACAAAATTTCATCAAAGTCTGTTGCAACCATGTTCTAATGCAAAAATTCTCCTCTGGCTCTGAACCTGTGAAACTCAAAACGTTACCTGCTGCCGATATACAGAGGAGGGACAGTTATAGGATATATGTTGTTATTGCTATAGGGAGAAAGTGAAAGGTAAACAAGGGTTATTGGACCCATACATTTCCAAAAACCTGAAGGGCACTCTCCATTGAATTTCAGAGTCTGAGAGTCCTTTATCCTCAAGACTTTAGAAAATGCCAGTCCCACCCTATCCAAGGGTCTACATAGCGGCCTTGCTCTCTCCAAACACTGGTATGGAGTTTGCATCCTTGGGAGACATTAGGGAGACCACCTTTTTCTCATTTCTACCCTCTCCAAGCATTGAGGTGGCACCTGGGCTCTCTGCTACCTCCAGGGCACAATCTCAATCACTCCAAAATAATGGAGTGAATACAGGCTGCCCCCAATCCCTGGTTTATGTGCTCCACCCTCTCTGAGGCTTGAGATGGCACAACTCTTCCTAAACAATGAAGCTGAAGGCCCACCCTCTCCACGGATATGGGTCAGCCTGATCTTTTGGCTTAAGGTTTCCTGGCTCCAGACCTTAACTTCCATGGTTCTACCTCTGAAATTACTTTTCCTCCAATTTTACCCTTTCTGTACATTTTTGTCCAGACTGGCAGTGGTTCCATTTATACAGATACCACAACACCTCACTGGTTTTCTATGCAATATGCTAGGATCATGCCCATCAGACAAAAGGACTTTCCAGAAATCCTTCCTGGAAAACTCAATCTCCAATTCTGGCTTTTTTTGAAATGGATGACTACTTTCATGTTTGCTTAAATCCTTATGAGGCACTATACCCTGGGGTCTTACTTTCTAGAAGCCCAGAGTTTTTCAGCCCATCAATTTCTGGTTTCTTTATAACCAAGAATTCATTTCTTAGCTTATCTCTTTTCTGTTACATTTCGCCAGAAGCTGCGAGAAGAATCCAGGTTTCCTTTTCCACACTTAATTTGGAAATTTCCTCAGCTAAGTATCATGGGTTGTCACCTTTATATTCTAACTTCCATCCAACAGCAGTACTCAAGTTGGCCAAATTATTTGTCATTTTAGAACAAGAATCACCTTCCTTATAGCCTGTCATGACATATTCCTCATTCCTGTCTAAAGCCTCATCAGAGGTATCTCTAGAGTCCACATTTCTACTAATAGTCTCTTCAAAGCAATTCAGGCCTTCTTTATCAAAATCATCACAGCTATTCCATAATCTTCCCTGTATCCATTTAAAAAGCTGTTCCAAAACCTAGATATTACCCAGGTTGAATTTCCAGTGCCTGTTTATGCAAAAAACAAACAAACAAAACCCTCAGTATTTGCAAACCACAGCAGTACCCCACTCTTAACACCAAAATATGTTTCTTAGTTTGCAAACTGCCAGAATGCAATATATCAGAACTGGAATAGCTTTTATAAAGGGAACTTTAATAAGTTTACAAGTTTACAGTTCTACGAAAGTGAAAGTGTCCAAATTAAGGCACCAGCAAGAGGTTATTCTCATGCAAAGAAGGCTGATTGGCATGGAACACTTCTATCAACTGGGAATTCACGTGGCTGGTATCTGCTGGTCCCTTCCTCCTGGGCTCCATTGCTTTGAGTCTCTGTCTATGTGGAGGTTCTCACTTTGTTTCTCTGGGTCTGGCTTTCATTTCTTGATTCCCCTTGGCTCTCTCCAGGTTATAGCTTACTTAACATCTCATAGTAATGTGTGCTGGGCTCCAAGCATCTCTAAACATCTGTGTCTCTCTCTGCACGTGTGTCAGCTCTGCTGTGAAGTTTCTGTCAGCTCTGAGGCTTCTGTCATTTCTGGCTTTCTCCAAAATGTTTCCTCTTTTAAAGGATTCCAGTAATCTAATCAAAACCCACCTGGAATAGGTGAGGTCACATTTCCCTACAATTAAAGGTCACATATACAATTGGGTGTGTCACATCTCTGTGAAGATAAGCTAATCAAGTTCCCAACCTATAGTACTGAATATGAGTTAAAAGTAATGGCTGTTTCCACAAGATTGAATCAGGATTGAAACATGGCAATTCTGGGGTACGTACTTTCAAACAGGCACAATGACCAAGTAGAATTTACTCCTGATGTGCAAGCTTGGATCAACACAAGGAAGTCAATTAATGTGGTTCATCATATCAATCAATCAATCAACCAAAAGAGAAAACACACATGATCATGGTGATTCATGCAGAAAAAGCATTTGACAAAATTCAACATCCATTCTTGATGAAAACACTTCAAAGGAAAAGAATAGAAGGAAACTTTCTCAACATGATAAAGGGAAAATATGAAAAACCCACAGCTAAAATCTTACCCAATGGAGATAGACTTAAATCTTTCCCTTTGAGACCAGGAACAAGAAAAGAATGTCCCTTGTCACTATTGTTACTTAACATTGTGCTGGAAGGTCTAGCTAGAGCAATTTGGCAAGAAAAAGAAATAAAAGCCTTTCAAATTGGAAAAGAAGAAGTAAAATTTTCACTGCTTGCACATGAAATGATACCATATGTCAAAAATCCTGAAAATCTAGAGCTGATAAATGAGTACAGCAATATGTCAGGGCACAGGATCAACACCCAAAATTAATAGTGTTAGTATACACAATAATGAACAATCAGAGGAGGAAATCAAGGAAAAACTTCCATTTACAATAACAACCAAAAGAATCAAATTTTTAGAAATATAATTTAGTCAAGACCGCAAAAGACCTATACAAACACAAAAAAAACCACGTGAAATCTAAGAAGATATAAATAAATGGAAGCTCATACTATGTTCATGATTGGAAAACTAAATATGGTTAAGATGTCAATTCTATACAAACTGATTTATAGATCCAAGGAAATACCAATAAAAATCCCAGCAACTTACTTTGCAGAAATAGGAAAACCAATAATCAAATTTATTTGGAAAGGAAGGGTTCCCTGAATAGCTAAAAATATTTTGCAAAAGAAGAATGAAGAGGGAAGTCCTACATTATTTGACTTTAAATCATATTACAAAGCTGCAGTGGTCAAAACAACACAGTACTGGCATATGCTGACAAACACAATCAAATTAAATGTTCAGAAATGCACCCTCCCATTTATGGACAATTGATCTTTGATAAGGCAGTCAGGTCAACTCAACAGGAACAAAGCAGCCTCTTCAATAAATGGTGTTTTGAGAATTGGATATCCACAACCAAAAGAATGAAAGAAGACCCATTTTTCACATTTTATAAAAAAATAACTCAAAATTGTGCAAAGACGTAAACATTAGAGATAAGACCATAAAACTTTTAGAAGAAAATGCAGGGAAGTATCTTACAGATCTTTTGATAACAGATAGTTTCATAGACCTTACACCCAAAGGTTGAGCAGTAAAAAAGAAATAAGTAAATGGGATTGCCTAAATATTAAAATCTTTTGTGCATCAAAAGATTTTGTCAGGAAGATGAAAAGGCAGCCTATGCAATGGGAGACAATATTTGGTAGCCAAATATCACATATGGGTCTAATATCCAACATATATACAGAGATTCTACACTCAACAACACAAAGACAAACAATCCAATTAAAAAAAAACGGATGAAAGTCATGGAAAGACACTTTTCTGAAGAAGAAATACAAATGGCTCAACAAAAACATGAAAAGACACTGAATCTCACTGTCTGTCAGGGAAATGCAAATCAAAACCACAACGAGCAGTTTGAGTTTTGGGAAGATGGTGGAATAGGGTAGATGGAGCTAAGCTCTGCTCCCAGGAAAAGTTAGAGGAAGGATGGGAGGGTGACTGAAACAGTGATTCAAGAGTGGAACTCACCTGGGAGAGTCTTCTGCACCATGTAGGGTGGCCCTGGTTGCAAAAGCTGAGGAACTGAGAAGCAGAGAACTGGACCCTAAGGTGTAAGCCCAGAGCCCTCAGGACTGTATGGATGGAGAGATGAGGACTAGGAAGTAAGCCAAGGCACATTCCTTGAACATTCTACCCTCACCAGCACTGCCCCATGACCCATGACTCACCCCACATCCCACGCACCTGAACCCCATCAGCTGCCCCCACTCCCTGGACTTCAAGTGCAGCTGCCCCACCAACCCCCAACAGGCATATCCCCAGCCCCCACCCCAAGGGCAGCCCAATCTACCTCTTCTGCAGCCATCCTGAGCACTAACTCCCCCTCCCTGCTCCCTGTAGGGTGTCACCAGCATGTAAGGGCTGTGGGCACTTGCATCCATACCCAAGCTATGCCTACCCCCAGCCCATGATGTCGCACAGTCCCCCTCCCCAAGCTCTGCACATCGGTTTGAGGCATGCCTAGATGTGTGCATGTGCTGGGCCCCCACTCATGCCCCTTAGCTCTGGGAATATCAGTTCATGGCACTCCTTGAACTGCACATGTACACTGCCCTCAGTAACAACTCCCAGATTTGGGAAAGTGATGACCTGAGGAGTCAGGTCACATCTGCCCCTGGTCTACACATGCATAATACCAACTCACTGCCATAGCTCTGTGCATGTGTACAAAGAGCCCCATGCCCTAGACCAGCTTACACCAAGATTACGCCTCCCAGACCTGTGCACCTGCACAGCTACATCCTCCTTGGCCACTCTGCAACCACATTCACAAGCACCAGTGTAACATCCCCAAGTACTTAAACCTGCCCTGTAATGCATTACCTCATTGTTTTACCTGGCCCGTACCCTGCATCCTGCTGCACATTCACCCCACAAACACAGGGCTATAGACTACTGAAGGAAATCAACTGCCAAAGTAAAGAAATCAAGATATTTACATGCAACAACAAAAAAAGAAGATCACCAAGCATATCACAATGCAGGCAGTTATGGCCCAGCCTAGCACCAAGTTAAAACACCAGAGGAGACACAGACATTGGAATAACTAATCAAAGATATTCATATAACTTTACTAAATAAAATAAGTGGGATGGTTAATGACATAAAAGAAATTAAGAAGACTGTAGAAGATCATAAAGAAGAAGTTCAAAAAACAAGTACAAAAATAGCAGATATCACAGAGATTAAAGATTCTGTTCACCAAGTAAAAAAGCATACTAGAGACACAACAGCAGATTTGAAGAGACAAAGAAAGAATAAGCGATATAGAGTATAAGACAACTGATTTTGAACACTGAAAACAGCAAACAGCAAAAGAGATTGAAAAATCTGAATTAGATCTCAAGGAAATGAAGGAAAAACAAAACACACCGATATAAGAATCATTGGTGTCCCAGAAGGACAAGAGAGGAGTAAAAAGCTAGGAAGAGTAGTTGAGGATATAATGGGGGATACTTCTCAATGCTTATAAAGGATGTAAATATACAAGTCAAAGAAAACCCAATGAACTCCAAATGGAATAAATCTGAATGGGCCTTCCCAAAAAACACATACTAATCAGGCTGTTAAATGTCAAAGGGAAACAGAAAATTCTGAAAGTAGCAACAGAAAAGCAATCTACTACATACAAGGGTAGTATGTTATGACATATTTAAGATCCTGAAAGAGTTAGACTTCCAGCTAGGAATTCTGTACCCAGCCAAATTGTCCTTCAAAACTGAGGGAGAGATTAAAATTTTCACAGACAAGCAAATCCCAATCTGTCAACAAGAGACTGGACCTTCAAGAAATACTAAAGGGTATACTGCCAGTTGAAAAAAAAAAAAGACAGGAGAGGGAGGTCTGGAGGAGGGCAAAGAATTGAAGAGTACCAGTAAGGGTAACTTAAAGGATAAAAAGAGAAAGAGGGAAAATAACATATAGATATGACAAATAAAATAAAAAAGAAAAATGGTATGTTCAAAAAATGTATACTCAGTAATAACTTTGAATGTTAATGGACTAAAGCTACCAATTAAAAGTTTCAGATTGTCAGAATGGATTAAGAAACATAATCCAACTATATGCTGCTTACAAGAGGCTCATCTTAGACACAAGGATACAGATAGATTGAAAGTGAAAGGATGGAAAAAGATTTTCCATGCAAGTTGTAATCAAAAGAAAGCAGGAGCAGCTATACTATTATTGAACAAAATAGACTTTGAATGAAAAGACATCTTAAGAGACAAAAAAAAGACACTATATATTAATTAAAGTGACAATTCATGAAGAAGAAATAACAATCAGATGTTTATGCTCCCAATCAAGGAGCTCCAAAGTACATGAGACAGACATTGGCAAAACTGAAGGGACTGATAGATGTTTCAACAATAATAATAGCAGACTTCAATACACCATAGTCCTCTACAGATAGAATAGCTAGACAGATGATGAACAAGGAAATAGAAAAGTTAAATAACTTGATAAATAAATTAGACCTAAAAGATGTATATAGGTCATTGCACCCCAGAACACAAGGGTATAATTCTTCTTTAGTGCTCCTGGAACATTCTCTAGGATAGATCATATGCTTTAAAACAGAAATTTAAAATTTTAAAAACATTGACATTATTCAAAGCACTTTCTCTGATCACAATGGAATGAAGCTGGATTTCAATAACCACCAAAGAATGAGAACATTCACAAATGTATGGAGTTAAATAACACACTCTTAAACAATGAGTGGGTTAAAGAAGAAATTGTTAGAGAAATCAGTAGCTGTCTGGAGATTAATGAAAATGAGAATACAACTTATCAGAACTTATGGGATGTGGCAAAGGCTGTACTGAGAGGGAAATTTATTGCCCTAAATGCCTATGTTAAAAAACAAGAGAGTGTGAAAATTGAGGACTTAACTGCTCACCTGGAGGAACTTGAGAAAGATTAGCAAACTAATCCCCAAAGCATATAGAAGAAGAGAAATAACAAAGATTAAAGCAGAGTTAAATGAATGGGAGAACAAAAGAAAATTATAAAGAATCAAATAAACCAAACGTTGGTTCTTTGGAAAAAGGGGTGCATAACCGCAGACCCTGAAGAAATAAAAAGAATCATTAAGAGGGTTCTATGGACAACTGTATGCCAACAAACTAGACAACTTAGGTGAAATGGATAAATTACTGGAAATACACAAACAAGCTTCACTGACTCAGGAAAAAATAGAAGATCTCAACAAACCAATCACAAGTAAAGAGATTCAATCGGTCATCAAAAATCTTCCTAAAAGAAAAGCCAAGGACCAGATGGTTTCACAGGGGAATTTTATCAAACATTCCAAAAACAACTAACACCAATCCTGCTCAAACTTTTCCAAAAAAAAAATGAGGAAAAAGGAACTCTACTTAACTCATTTTATGAAGCTAATATCATTTTAATAACAAAAACTGGGTAAAAATGCTATAAGAAAGGAAAACTACAGGCAAATCTCCCTAATGAACATAGATGCAAAAATTCTCAATAAAATATTAGCAAATCGAGTCCAACAACACATTGAAAGAATTATACACTATGACCAAGTGATATTTATACCAAGAATGCAAGGATGATTCAACACAAGTAAATCAATTAACATAAAACAGCACATCAAGAAATCAAAAGGAAAAAATCACATGATCATCTTAATTGATGCTGAAAAAGCATTTGGTAAAATTCAGCATTCTGGGACTTCCGGAGAAGATGGCGGCTTAGTAAGATGCGCGGATCTTAGTTTTTCCTCCAGGACAACTACTAAGAGAGTAGAAATGATACAGAACAGCTCCCAAAGCCATGACAGAGATAAAAAAGACAGCGTACCCCATCCTGGAATGGCTGGCTGGCTGAGAGAACCGGCTCTGGTGAGATCGCCGAGGGGCGCAGGCTTCAGTGGGCGGGGTGGCAAGCGGCCGGAGTCACTCCCTTCCCCCTTCCCGGGCCGGCTGGGAGAATTGGACAGGCGGTCCCCTCAAACCGCGGCGGCCGGCGTACACACGACGCGCGGCCCCCCGGACCAACTGAGAGAATTGGATCGGAAATCCCCAGGCCATGGAGAACGGTGACGGGGGGGGCCCTTCCAAACCCGTGACTCCCCGGGAACGTGCACTTTCCCGGGCGGGCCGCTGTGGCTGGTGACCTCCCACCAAGCTTGGCGCCCCAGGCCGACTAGGAAATTCGGACAGGCGCTGTCCCGGGCTGCGGCGGCCAGCGACCCTCCCCGCGTTCGGAACCCGGGCCAGCTGGCACTCTTCCAAGTCGCTTCGGCTAGCGAACCTCCCGGACGGCGAGAGTTTTCCAAAGTTAAAGGACCCACAGCACCTTTTACTGGTGGGACCCGCAGACAAACGTGTGCCACGAGCGCCACCTACTGGGCAGGATAAGAAAAACAGAACCCAGAGATTTCACAGAAAAATCTTGCAACCATTTGGATCCAACACCCAGGGAAATCTGTCTAAATGCACAGACGCCAGCAGAAGATAATGGATCACGCTCAAAAAATTGAAAATATGGCCCAGTCAAAGGAACAAACCAATAGTTCAAATGAGATACAGGAGCTGAGACAACTAATGCTGAATATACGAACAGAAATGGAAAACCTCTTCAAAAACGAAATCGATAAATTGAGGGAGGACATGAAGAAGACATGGGCTGAACATAAAGAAGAAATAGAAAAACTGAAAAAACAAATCACAGAACTTATGGAAGTGAAGGACAAAGTAGAAAAGATGGAAAAAACAAGGGATACCTACAATGATAGATTCAAAGAGACAGAAGATAGAATTAGTGATTTGGAGGATGGAACATCTGAATTCCAAAAAGAAACAGAAACTATTGGGAAAAGAATGGAAAAATTTGAACAGGGTATCAGGGAACTCAAGGACAATATGAAGCGCACAAATATACGTGTTGTGGGTGTCCCAGAAGGAGAAGAGAAGGGAAAAGGAGGAGAAAAACTAATGGAAGAAATTATCACTGAAAATTTTCCAACTCTTATGAAAGACCTGAAATTACAGATCCAAGAAGTGCAGCGCACCCCAAAGAGATTAGACCCAAATAGGCATTCTCCAAGACACTTACTAGTTAGAATGTCAGAGGTCAAAGAGAGAGGATCTTGAAAGCAGCAAGAGAAAAACAATCCATCACATACCAGGGAAACCCAATAAGACTATGTGTAGATTTCTCAGCAGAAACCATGGAGGCTAGAAGACAGTGGGATGATATATTTAAATTACTAAAAGAGAAAAACTGCCAACCAAGACTCCTATATCCAGTAAAATTGTCCTTCAAAAATGAGAGAGAAATTAAAACATTCTCAGACAAAAAGTCACTGAGAGAATTTGTGACCAAGAGACCAGCTCTGCAAGAAATACTAAAGGGAGCACTAGATTCAAAAACGAAAAGACAGAAGAGAGAGGTATGGAGAAGAGTGTAGAAAGAAGGAAAGTCAGACATGATATATATAATACAAAAGGCAAAATGGTAGAGGAAAATATTATCCAAACAGTAATAACACTAAATGTTAATGGACTGAATTCCCCAATCAAAAGACATAGACTGGCAGAATGGATTAAAAAACAGGATCCTTCTATATGCTGTCTAGAGGAAACACATCTTAGACCCAAAGATAAACATAGGTTGAAAGTGAAAGGTTGGGAAAAGATATTTCATGCAAATAACAACCAGAAAATAGCAGGAGTGGCTATACTAATATCCAACAAGTTAGACTTCAAATGTAAAACAGTTAAAAGAGACAAAGAAGGACACTATCTACTAATAAAAGGAACAATTAAACAAGAAGACATAACAATCATAAATATTTACACACTGAACCAGAATGCCCCAAAATACGTGAGGAATACACTGCAAACACTGAAAAGGGAAATAGACACATATACCATAATAGTTGGAGACTTCAATTCACCACTCTCATCAATGGACAGAACATCTAGACAGAGGATCAATAAAGAAATAGAGAATCTGAATATTACTATAAATGAGCTAGACTTAACAGACATTTATAGAACATTACATCCCACAACAGCAGGATACACCTTTTTCTCAAGTGCTCATGGATCATTCTCAAAGATAGACCATATGCTGGGTCACAAAGCATGTCTTAACAAATTTAAAAAGATTGAAATCATGCACAACACTTTCTCGGATCATAAAGGAATGAAGTTGGAAATCAATAATAGGTGGAGTGCCAGAAAATTCACAAATACGTGGAGGCTCAACAACACACTCTTAAACAACGAGTGGGTCAAAGAAGAAATTGCAAGAGAAATTAGTAAATACCTCGAGGCGAATGAAAATGAAAACACAACATATCAAAACTTATGGGATGCAGCAAAGGCAGTGCTAAGAGGGCAATTTATTGCCCTAAATGCCTATATCAGAAAAGAATAAAAGGCAGAAATGCAGGAATTAACTGTTCACTTGGAAGAACTGGAGAAAGAACAACAAACTAATCCCAAAGCAAGCAAAAGGAAAGAAACAATAAAGATAAGAGCAGAAATAAATGAAATTGAAAACATGAAAACAATAGAGAAAATCAATAAGGCCAGAAGTTGGTTCTATGAGAAAATCAATAAGATTGGTGGGCCCTTAGCAAGACTGACAAAAAGAAGAAGAGAGAGGATGCAAATAAATAAGATCAGAAATGGAAGAGGAGACATAACCACTGACCTCACAGAAATAAAGGAGGTAATAACAGGATACTATGAACAACTTTACGCTAATAAATACAACAATGTAGATGAAATGGGCAAGTTCCTAGAAAGGCATGAACAACCAACTTTGACTCAAGAAGAAATAGATGACCTCAACAAACCAATCACAAGGAAAGAAATTGAATTAGTCATTCAAAAGCTTCCTAAAAAGAAAAGCCCAGGACCAGACGGCTTCACATGTGAATTCTACCAAACATTCCAGAAAGAATTAGTACCAACTCTCCTCAAACTCTTCAAAAAAATTGAAGTGGAGGGGAAACTACCTAATTCATTCTATGAAGCCAACATCACCCTCATACCAAAACCAGGCAAAGATATTACAAAAAGAGAAAACTATAGACCAATCTCTCTAATGAATATAGATGCAAAAATCCTCAATAAAATTCTAGCAAATCATATCCAACAACACATTAAAAGAATTATACATTATGACCAAGTAGGATTCATCCCAGGTATGCAAGGATGGTTCAACATAAGAAAATCAATTAATGTAATACACCATATCAACAAATCAAAGCAGAAAATTCACATGATCATCTCAATTGATGCAGAGAAGGCATTTGACAAGATTCAACATCCTTTCCTGTTGAAAACACTTCAAAAGATAGGAATACAAGGGAACTTCCTTAAAATGATAGAGGGAATATATGAAAAACCCACAGCTAATATCATCCTCAATGGGGAAAAATTGAAAACTTTCCCCCTAAGATCAGGAACAAGACAAGGATGTCCACTATCACCACTATTATTCAACATCGTGTTGGAGGTTCTAGCCAGAGCAATTAGACAAGAAAAAGAAATACAAGGCATCAAAATTGGAAAGGAAGAAGTAAAACTATCACTGTTTGCAGACGATATGATACTATACGTCGAAAACCCGGAAAAATCCACAACAAAACTACTAGAGCTAATAAATGAGTACAGCAAAGTAGCAGGTTACAAGATCAACGTTCAAAAATCTGTAGCATTTCTATACACTAGTAATGAACAAGCTGAGGGGGAAATCAAGAAACGAATCCCATTTACAATTGCAACTAAAAGAATAAAATACCTAGGAATAAATTTAACTAAAGAGACAAAAAACCTATACAAAGAAAACTACAAAAAACTGTTAGAAGAAATCACAGAAGACCTAAATAGATGGAAGGGCATACCGTGTTCATGGATTGGAAGACTAAATATAGTTAAGATGTCAATCCTACCTAAATTGATTTACAGATTCAATGCAATACCAATCAAAATCCCAACAACTTATTTTTCAGAAATAGAAAAACCAATAAGCAAATTTATCTGGAAGGGCAGGGTGCCCCGAATTGCTAAAAACATCTTGAGGACAAAAAACGAAGCTGGAGGTCTCGCGCTGCCTGACTTTAAGGCATATTATGAAGCCACAGTGGTCAAAACAGCATGGTATTGGCATAAAGATAGATATATCGACCAATGGAATCGAATAGAGTGCTCAGATATAGACCCTCTCATCTATGGACATTTGATCTTTGATAAGGCAGTCAAGCCAACTCACCTGGGACAGAACAGTCTCTTCAATAAATGGTGCCTAGAGAACTGGATATCCATATGCAAAAGAATGAAAGAAGACCCATCTCTCACACCCTATACAAAAGTTAACTCAAAATGGATCAAAGATCTAAATGTTAGGTCTAAGACCATAAAACAGATAGAGGAAAATGTTGGGAGATATCTTATGAATCTTACAACTGGAGGCGGTTTTATGGACCTTAAACCTAAAGCAAGAGCACTGAAGAAGGAAATAAATAAATGGGAACTCCTCAAAATTAAACACTTTTGTGCATCAAAGAACTTCATCAAGAAAGTAGAAAGACAGCCTACACGGTGGGAGACAATATTTGGAAATGACATATCAGATAAAGGTCTAGTATCCAGAATTTATAAAGAGATTGTTCAACTCAGCAACAAAAAGACAGCCAACCCAATTACAAAATGGGAAAAAGACTTGAACAGACACCTACCAGAAGAGGAAATACAAATGGCCAAAAGGCACATGAAGAGATGCTCAATGTCCCTGGCTATTAGAGAAATGAAAATCAAAACCACAATGAGATATCATCTCACACCCACCAGAATGGCCATTATCAACAAAACAGAAAATGACATGTGCTGGAGAGGATGCGGAGAAAGAGGCACACTTATCCACTGTTGGTGGGAATGTCAAATGGTGCAACCACTGTGGAAGGCAGTTTGGCGGTTCCTCAAAAAGCTGAATATAGAATTGCCATATGACCCAGCAATACCATTGCTTGGAATCTACTCAAAGGACTTAAGGGCAAAGACACAAACGGACATTTGCACACCAATGTTTATAGCAGCGTTATTTACAATTGCAAAGAGATGGAAGCAGCCAAAATCTCCATCAACAGAAGAGTGGCTAAACAAACTGTGGTATATACATACGATGGAATATTATGCAGCTTTAAGACAGGATAAACTTATGAAGCATGTAATAACATGGATGGACCTAGAGAACATTATGCTGAGTGAGTCTAGCCAAAAACTAAAGGACAAATACTGTATGGTCCCACTGATGTGAACGGACATTTGAGAATAAATTTGGAATACGTCATTGGTAACTGAGTCCAGTAGGAGGTAGAAACAGGGTAAGATGATGGGCAATTGGAGCTGAAGGGATACAGACTGTGCAACAGGACTAGATACAAAAACTCAAAAATGGACAGCACAATAATACATAATTGTAAAGTAATCGTGTTAAAACACTGAATGAAGCTGCATCTGAGCTATAGGTTTTTGTTTTGTTTTGTTTTGTTTTTACTATTATTACTTTTATTTTTTTCTCTATATTAACATTCTGTATCTTTTTCGGTTGTGTTGCTAGTCCTTCTAAACTGATGCAAATGTACTAAGAAACGATGATCATGCATCTATGTGATGATGTTAAGAATTACTGACTGCATATGTAGAATGGTATGATTTCTAAATGTTGGGTTAATTTCATTTTTTCCATTAAGTAAAAAAAAAAAAAAAGAGAAGGGGTAATTCGATCTGAAGGGATACAGACTGTGCAACAGGACTGGATATAAAAACTCAGAAATGGACAGTACAATACTACCTAATTGTAATGCAATTATGTGAAAACATTGAATGAAGCTGCATGTGAGGTATAGGTTTATTTTTCCTCTCTATTATCATTTTAATTCTTATTCTGTTGTCTTTTTATTTCTTTTTCTAAATCGATGCAAATGTACTAAGAAATGATGAACATGCAACTATATGATGATATTAAGAATTACTGATTGTACATGTAGAATGGAATGATTTCTAAATGTTTTGTTAATTTTTTTAATTAATAAAAAAAAAATTCAGCATTCTTTCCTGATAAAAACATTTCAAAAGATTGGAATCAATGGTAACTATCTCCATATGATAAAGGGAATAAACTGATAGCCAGCATCGTACTCAATAGAGAGAGGCTGAAAACTTTCCCCTTAAGATCAGGAAAGAGCCAAGGATATCCACTGTCACCACTATTAATGAACATTGTTCTAGATGCTCTAGCTAAAGCAATCAAGCAGGACAAAGAAAAAAAAGTATCCAAATGGGAAAGGAGGAAGTGAAACTTTCATTATTTATAGATGACATGATACTTGGAAGATCCTGAGAAATCTACAGCAAAGTTACTTGAGCTAATAAACAAATTCAGCAAGGTGGCAGGATATAATATTAAAGTGTAAAAATCAGTAATATTTCTATATACAAGTAATGAACTGAGGAGTCAGTTAAGGAAAAATTTCAATCAAAATAGCAACTAAAATGGACAGGCCACGGTGGCTCAGCAAGCAGAGTTCTCACCCGCCATGTCAGACACCTGGAGTTTGATTCCCGGTGGCTGTCCATGCAAAAAATATAAATAAATAAATAAATAAATAGCAACTAAAAGAATGAAGTACTTAGGAGTGAACTTAACTAAGGATGTGTTCTAGTTTGCTATCTGACGGAATGAAATATACCAGAAACAGATGGCTTTTAAAAGGGGGAATTTAATGAGTTGCTAGTTTACAGTTCTAAGGCCGAGAAAATGTCCCAATTAAAACAAGTCTATGGAAATCTCTAATCAAAGGCATCCAGGGAAAGATACCTTGGTTTAAGAAGGCTGATGAAGTTCAGGGTTTCTCTCTCAAGTGAGAAGGCACATGGCAAACACAGTCAGGGCTTCTCTCTTGGCTGGAAAGGCACATGGAGAATATGGTGTCATCTATTAGCTTTCTCTCCTGGCTTCCTGCTTCATGAAGCTCCCCAGGAGGCTTTTTCCTTCTTCATATCCAAAGGTCACTGGCTGGTGGACTCTCTGCTTCGTGGTGCAGCAGCATTCTCTGCCCTTTCTGAGTCTCTCATTCTCCAAAATGTTTCCTCTTTTATAGGACTTCAGAAACTTGTCCAGACCCACCCAAATGGGTGGAGACATGTCATCCCTTAATCCAGTTTAACAACCACTCTTGACTAAATCACATCATCCAGGGAGATGATCCAATCACAGTTTCAAACATACAGTATTGAACAAGGATTATCCTACCTCTACAAAATGAGACTTATATTAAAACATGGCTTTTCTTAGGGGGCATACTTCCTTTCAAACCAGCACATTCTACCCTCTGGCCCCTAAAAAAGACATGTTTTTCCCATATACAATATACATTAATTTCATAACAATATCAGAATTCCTTAAACCTTTTAGTAGCAATGCAATGAAGTACAAAATTAGTGACAGTATAAAATCTCATCAAGCCAGTTACAGGCATGGTCTTTCCTAAGGCAAAATTCTCTCCATTTCCTCTGGACCTTTGAAAACTCATAACAAGTTATTTGCTGCCAACATATAAAGGAGGAACATTCATAGGATACATATACACATTTCCATAGGGAGGAAGGAACACAGGGGTCACTGGACCCATACAGTTTTGAAAACCTGCAGGGCAAAGTCCATTAGATTTCAAAGTTTGAGGATCATTTATCCTCAGGGCTTTAGAAAGTGGCAGTCCCACCCTTTCCAAATGCCTACACAGAGGCCTGACTCTCTTCAAATGCAACCTTGGAGGACATTGGGGAGACCACCCTTCTCTAGGCTCCACCCTCTCCAAGCATTGGGGCCGCACCCAGGCTCTCTGCCATCTCCAGGGCACACGCTCAACCCCTCCATGTGGTGGCAGCCAGGCTCTCCCCAAACCCAAGGAATGTGCTTCACCTTCTCCAAGGCCTGAGGTGGCATGACTCTTCCACTGCAACAAGGTGGAAGGCCCATCCTCTGCCTCTGGGGCAAACTCACCCTCTCCACGTGACTGGGTGGGTCCGCTCTCCTGGCCCGAGGCTTCTTGACTTCAGACTTCAGCCTCCATGGTTTTGCCTCTGAAGTTATTTTTCCTCCAATGTGTTCCTTCTCTGAACCCCCCAGTCCAGCCTGGAAGCAGCTCTGTTTATACAGGTCCCACAGCACTCTCATTGGCTTTCTATGCAGTAGCCTTGTATCATGCCCATTAGATATAAGGAGTTTCCACAAATCCTTCCTGGATAACTCCATGTCCGATCATGACTTTCTCTGAAATGGCTGGCTGGTTCCGCATTAGGTTAAATCCTCACACAGGACTCTATTCTCTGGGGTCTCCCTTTCTGGAGGCCCAGAATTTTCCAGGACCTCAATTTCTGGTTTCTTTTTACTCAAGAGTTCAGTTCTCAGCTTTTCTCTCTCCTGTCACATTTCGATATAAGCTGCGAGGAGAAACCAGGCTTTACTTTCGACATTTAATTTGGAGATCTCTTCTGCCAAATATCCAAGTTCATGGCTTTTAAAATCTGCCTTCCAGCCGAAGCCACTAGTCAACTCTGCCAGATTATCTGCCATTTTAAAACAAGGATTGCCTATCTTTCAGACTCTAATAACAGGGGTCTCATCTCTGTCTAAAGCCTGGTTAGAGGTTTCTTTAGAGTCTACATTTCTACCAACAGTCTCTTCAAAACATTCTGGGTCTTCTCTATCAAGCTTCTCACAACTCTTCCAGAATCTTCTCTTTATCCATTTAAAAAGCTGTTCCAACATGTTTGGTATTTGCGAACTGCAGCAGCAGCACCCCACTCTTGGTACCAAAATCTGTTCTAGTTTGCTAGCTGCCGGAATGAAATATACCAGAAACGGAATGGTTTTTAAAAGGGGGAATTTAATGAGTTGCTAGTTCACAGTTCTAAGGCCGAGAAAATGTTCCAATTAAAACAAGTCTATGGAAATCTCTAATCAAAGGCATCCAGGGAAAGATACCTTGGTTCAAGAAGGCTGATGAAGTTCAGGGTTTCTCTCTCAAGTGAGAAGGCACATGGCAAACACAGTCAGGGCTTCTCTCTCAGCTGGAAGGGCACATGGCGAATATGGTGTCATCTATTAGCTTTCTTTCCTGGCTTCCTGTTTCATGAAGCTCCCCAGGAGGTGTTTTCCTTCTTCATCTCCAAAGGTCACTGGCTGGTGGACTCTCTGCTTCGTGGTGCTGCAGCATTCTCTGCCCTTTCTGAGTCTCTCATTCTCCAAAATATGTCCTCTTTTATAGGACTTCAGAAACTAGTCCAGACCCACCCAAATGGGTGGAGACATGTCATCCCTTAATCCAGTTTAACAACCACTCTTGACTAAATCACATCATCCAGGGAGATGATCCAATCACAGTTTCAAACATATAGTATTGAACAGGGATTATTCTACCTCTACGAAATGAGACATATTAAAACATGGCTTTTCTTAGGGGGCATACTTCCTTTCAAACCAGCACCAGATGTAAAGGACTTATACAGTGAAAACTACATAACATTGCTAAACAAAAAAAAAATCAGAGATCTAAATGGGTGGGAAGACATTCCATGCTCATGGATAGAAAGGCCAAATATAGTTGAGATGCCAGTTCTACTCAAATTGATCTACAGTTTCAACATAGTACCAATCAAAACTCCAACAACCTACTTTGAAGACTTGGAAAAGCTAGTTACCAAATTCACCTGTAAGGGAAAGGAGTCCTGAATAGCTAAAAACATCCTCAAAAAGAAGAATGAAGTGGGAAGGTTAACAATCCCTGACTTGAAAACCTATTATTATAAAGCCACAGTGGTCAAAACAGCACAGTACTGGCACAAAGATAGAAGCACTGACCAATGGAATCAATTTGAGAGTGCTGAAATCGAGACCCAAATCCTCTGAACTTGGACAATGTAGCCTTTTCAATAAATTGCCATGGAAGAACTGGATATCAAAAGAATGAAAGAGGAAGCTTTCCTTACATGCTATACAAAAATTAATTCTAAATGAATCAAACACCTAAATGTAAGAACAAACCAAATGCCTATCACAGATGAGTAGATTAACAAAATCTGGTATATACATATGATGGAACATTATGCAGCGGTAACATGAAATGATGTCCTTAAGCACATGAGAAGATGGATGTGTCATGAAGACATTATGCTGAATGAAATAAGCCAGACAAGAAAGGATAGATACTGTATGATACCAATTTTTTGACCATGGTAAGGGTAAAATCAGAGGTTAAAATATAGAATATCGGGGACTTAGTGATACATGGAAGCTAGAGATCGGTGAACTGTTAGATAATGAGGTTGAACTCCAATGTAAGGGAATAGATAGAAGTGAAGGTGGTTCTCTAGTGGGTCCATAAGTAATATTACCATATTGAAGATGAACAAGATTGAAAGACTTATGTTTCCCACTGATTAGCACTAGAAATATAAATTAGTTCTTGCAAGAAGTACTTCGAAGTTATGATGAGTGTATGAAGAGTGTTTAAGTCCAGGGTACAGGACTATTGCATACTATGAGCTATGTTTAAAAGGAAAACATCAGCACTACCCCAGCAACAGCAGAGTTAAATAATGGGGTGAGGGACAAGAGTTAGAGGAGTGTCATGGTCAGGTTCATGTGTCAACTTGGCCAAGTGGTGGTACCTGTTTAGCTGGTTGGGCAAGTGCTGGCCTCTCTGTTGCAATGAGGACATTTCATAGAATTAAATCATGATCACATCAGCTACAACCACAGCTGATTCCGTTTTTAATCAACCAAGGTGTGTGTCTTCTGCACTGAGTGATGCTTAATCTAATTACTGGAAGTCTTTTAAGGAGGATTCAGAAGAGACAGGCTCTCTTCCTGCTTCAGTAAGTGAGCCTCTCCTGTGGAGTTTGTCCAGACCCTCCATCTGAATCATCAGTTTCACAGCCAGTCCTGTGGATTTTGGACTCTGCATTCCCATGGTTACATGAAACACTTTTATAAATTTTATATTTGCAAGTGTTTTCTGTTGATTTTGTTTCCCTAGAGAATCCTAACTAATACAAGGAGGTTTAGATTTCTTATTTTGCAAGGGCATGTGTGTTTGTTTGAAAGGATGTATGTCTCCTAGAAAAGCCATGTTTTAATCTAAACCCCATTTCGTAAAGACAGAATAATCCCTAATCAATACTGTATATTTGAATCTGTAATTAGATCATCACCCTGGTGATGCAACCTAATCAAGAGTGGTTGTTAGGCTGGATTGGGGGAAATGTGTCTCTACCCATTTGGGTGGGTCTTGATGAGTTTCTGGAGTTCGATAAAAGAGGAATCATTTCAGAGAAAGAAAGAGATTCAGAGAGAACAAGGCAGAACGACATAATCACGAGAAGCAGAGTCCACCAGCCAGCGACCTTTGGAGGTGAAGAAGGAAAATGCCTCCTGGGGAGCTTCATGAAACCAAAAGCCAGGAGAGAAAGTGAGCAGATGATGCCATGTTCACCATGTGCCCTTCCAGCTGAGAGAGAAGCCCTGACTATGCTTGCCATGTGCCTTCTCACTTGAGAGAGAAACCCTGAACTTCATCAGCCTTCTTGAACCAAGGTATCTTTCCCTGGATGGATGCATTTGATTGGACATTTCTGTAAACTTGTTTTAATTGGGACTTTTTTTCAGTTAGAACTGTAAACTAGCAACATATTAAATTACCCTTTTTAAAGCGATTCCATTTCTGGTATATTGCATTCCAACAGCTAGCAAACTAGAACGGTGTGTTTATTGATTTTCTTTCTTTTGGGAACAATGAAATTATCTAAAATTGAGAGTGTTGATAGACTGTGGACTTTGGGCACTATACGTGATGCCTGATGAATGCAGGTGGCTGAAGGATGCACTGACTGAGAAGTAGATTGGTTACTGATGGTGTATACTTATAAAGAAATGTTGTGCTGCTACAAAAAAAATGAAGTCATGAGGCATGCAACAATGTGAATGAATGTGTGGGACATTTGGTGAGGCAGAATAAGACAGAAACAATAGAACAATTATGGTATTATCTCCTTTAGAAAATGCTTACAGAAAACAGGGGCCTTTTATAGCCCCTGTTTGTAAGCTTTTATAGCAGAAACATTTAGTTTAGAGAGGTAATTATTATTTCTGGATTTTGAGAGGCTGATTTATATATATTCTTAAATGAAGTTAATCAGGCTGGGGCTAAAGTAATTCAGAACACAGGGACAGGAAGACATTGTCTATATTTTACAACCACACATACTCCTTGAGACCAAAAGAAGAAAGGTTTATTTGGTCTGGAACCTACATTTTCTGTAGTGCATAAACTAACTCAACCTATCTGTACAGCTCATTTGAATAACTGAAACACAGGTTGCCCAGAATAAGAAAGAGGTTCTTTAATCCTGTATAGTTTAACATAATGTCTGGATACATCATAGAGTATATTAAGCAGATAATCAAAAAGGATTGGCAAAGTCCCTTGAAGGATGGGAGAGAAAATATGGAGCCATTTGACATTACTATCAGGGAATCCCCTAATACCGTGTCAAACTTTAGGGACACCCAAAACAATAGATCATGCATTTGATCTTTAGGCTAACTCTTGTGAAGCTTATATAGGTAGCAGAGAAACTTAGCCTACCTATTGGTATGCTTAAGAGTTACTTCTGGAGTACATCTTCTGTTGCTCAGACGTGGCCTCACTCTAAAAACCAACTCTGCAACTTAAATCATTGGTCTCCCCCCTATATGGGCATAACATCCAGGGGTGAACATCTCCCTGGTGGCATGGGAGTTGACTCCCAAGGTTGAGTCCAGCCTTGGTACCATGGGATCAACAATTCCATCCTAACCAAAAGGGGGAACATAAATATAACTAATAAAGTTTCAGTAGCAGAGAGAGTTAAAATAGAATTGAGAGGCTACTCTGAATGTTGCTCTTACACAAGCTTCAGTTAGACACTACTACCTATTATAACCTGCCAAACCACAACCAGGACCATTTCAGCCAATCCTAAAGAACACCTAGGGCAACATATAATTTTCCACAAGGGTTCCATGCACTAAAGTAACTTTCCAGAAACCTACAATCTCCATATGGGCCCCTGGACCAGATAAGTACTGAAACCTAGAGGGCCCAGCCTTTCTAGAACATTAGATAGTTCCATCTTCTTAACACATATTATTAACAGATCCTCCCAATATGAAAAATTTAAAATGGCCATAGCCCAAACCACCCCTACAGAGAGGGAAAGAAAGATCAAAGTTGATGGTGGAGTTATACAGAGAATATAGTATTTAACAAATAAATATGATTGCTGAATCATTAAATTTGTATCTCTTTTAGTTTCCAGTATCTTAGAGCAGCTAGGAGTAAACACCTCAAATTGTGGATTGTAACCCATGTCAAACACTGAAATATGTTCTGCAACATATTGTGGTGCTGTGCTTTGAAATTTATTGCTTTTTGTATATATGTTACTTTTCACAAAAAAGAAAAAAGCTGATTATGATGATTTAAAAAAAAATGTACACCTTCTAGCCTCCTATATTCCAGAGTAGCTAGAAGGAAAAATATGAGAGCATCTTATGGTAGCCCATAACATACTTTAGGATCTCTCCTGTAACTGCCTATTGAAAAGTGCTTTGGAAACTATTGGATTTTTATTTCTTTGCTTTATATATATACTATACAATAAAAAAGTTAAAAAAGAGTTAATATAAATAGAAATATGATCAGAAACTTCTCTATAACAGCAGGAGAAGTTGCTGAGTCAACTGCAAAAGCTATGGCTGCACAACAAAAATCTAGATTCTTTAGTTAAAGTTATTTTAGATAATAAAGTTACCCTGGACTTAAACAAAACACAACAAAACAAAAATGAGTTATCTTCTCACATCTGCTAGAATGGCAATTATGGGGAAAAAAAGCACAACAGAAAACTACAAGTGCTACAGAGGATGTGGAGAAGAGGCACATTTATTTGTTGTTGGTGGGAATGTAGAATGGTGAAACTGCTCTGGAAGGTGATTTAGCAGTTCCTCACGAATCTGAGTATAGAATTGTCATATGATCCAGCAATCCCATTACTATGTATATATTTGGAAGAACTGAAGGCAAGGACATAGACAGACATTTGCACACTGATGTTTATAGTGGAATGATTCATGATTGCCGAGAGAGTAGAAATAGCCCAAATGTCCATCAATGGATGAGAGGCTAAGCAACTATGGTATATATATATATATGATGGAATATTGCACAGCTATAAGACAAAATAAAGTCATAATGCATGTAACAACGTGAATGAACTTTGAGGACATTATGTTGAGTGAAATTAGTCAGAAATAAATGCACAAATACTATAAGGTCTCAGTAATATGAATTAACATTAATGAGAAAATGTTGAGAGTTAACCTTGAGAGCACAGGTTATCAGAGATAGAAGGAGGGTAGAAATTGGGCATTTGATGCTGAAGGAGTTCAGAATGTTCAACAGGATTGAATGTAAAGATCCAAAAATGGACAACACAGTACAATCTGATGGTAACACAATATTGTAAGTGCACTGAATGAAATTGAGGGTGACTATGTTTGAGGAAAGATGGCTGAGGGGCATGTATGACACTAGAAGGAAAGATAGAGAAAAAAAATCTGGCACAATATAACTAAGTAAAGTCTAGTGGGGATATGGTGGAGGGGTATGAGATTCTTTGCTGAAGAAATAAAAAGGCCCTCATACAATTTATGATGTGAAGTCATGGCTATGTGATTGTATCAAGAACCATGCATTTTTAAACTTAGGTTGGGTTGTATGGTGTGTGAATAAAACTATTTAAAAAATGAACAGAATGTCAAAGTGCTGGGGAAAACGTAGAGAGAGGTTATCTATTCATTTTCAGTAGAGAAGTACAGTGGTGCCCTCCCTCTCGACAGCAGAGTAGTGGCTTCAAAGGACACTAGGGTTAAGTTGCTTTATAATCCTGCACCCTGTAATTAGGTATATACTTGGAGGAACTGAGAACAGGAACACAAATAGGCAATTGTACACTATGCTTACGGCAGCAGTATTTGCAATTTGCCATAGAATAATGTGGCCAAAAGATATATGAACTGATAGTTGGAGGGACGAACTGTGGTGTATATATACCACAGTGCTTACTGAGCAGCTGCAAAAAAGGAATGAAGTTGTGAGGCATGCAACTAGGTGAATGAGCCTAGAGGACATTATACTCAGTGAAATAAGCCAGACACTGAAAGACAACAATTATAATGTCTCACTATATGGACTAACTATATAGTACAAACTCTGATAATCGAATTCGAGAACATACATTATCAGACGAAGGCCTCTTGTAAAGATTCTTAGATTGTAAGCTCTTACAACAGTCACGTCTATTTCTAAGAGGCTTCTGTTATTTCTAAATTCTCTGTGTAAAACCTGGTCATTTCCTGAATCTTTGGATATCTGTGTGACACCAGAGACTCAGAGATAGAATTCTGCAGCCATGAAAGTCAGCATTACCCCATAGGGGAACTGCTCAAAAGTGAAAAAGTGATCAGACTTCAGCTAGATACATGAATGAAAGTAAGGACACCCGAGAATACCCAATTCAATGAACAAGAGCAGGGTCAGAAAATTACACTATACAATTTCAAAATTTACTAGAAAAGAATAGTAACTAAGACAATAGGGTTCTGTCATAAGAATTAGCGTACAGGTCAATGGAGTAGAATTGAGACACCTTTATATTTACAGTCAATTTATTCTTGACAAAGATGCTAAAACAATCCAATGGAGGTAAGAATAGTTTTTTTCCACAGATGGTGCTTGGGAAATTATACATACGTGTTAAAACAGCAGCAAACACACACACACAAAACAAAGAAAAACGTAGCTCTTTACTGCACACCTTAAGCAAAAACTCATTCAAAATGGTTTGTAGACCGTAAGAGCTCAAATTATAAAACTTTTAGAGGAATCTATAGGAGGAAATTTTCATATTTCAGTTAGGTAAAAACTATTCAGACACTATGTCATAAGCAAGAACCATAAAATATAATTAATTTGATTTTATCAAAATTAGAAATATATATATTTCTTCTAAAGATACCTGTAGGGAAGGTTGTGGGAAGATGGCAGAGTCCGGAGATCTAAGACTTGGTTCTTCCACAAAAACAACTATTAAACAGGCAGAAACTGCTTGGAATAACTATTTTGAAACTCTGAAAGCCGTAAAAATACTATACAGCATCCAGGGACGAGCAAGAAGAGACAGATAAAGTAAAGAACAGTAAATTACTGTCTCAGTGTGGTGCCCATCCCCCCAGTCTCGTGGCAGGCTGCCAAGGAATCCAGCCCCTGACTAGCCACTGGTGACAGGAAGGGGCATAAAAACTCTCTTCCCCAAGAACAGGAATGGACATGGACGATTCCCAATCGGACTTCTGATTAACAAAATTGTCTTGCAGGGGGCCTAGTTCTGAAGGTAGCTATTGTTTCCAAGCACCCCAGACAAAGACAGTGGCAGCCATCATTTCAAAGCAACATGGGTGGAGATGGGGAGTGTGGGGAAGCAGCCATTGTTTCGACCTGCCCCAGATGGGAATGGTGGTCATGGAGACTTAAAGACATTCTGTTTCCTCAGGCCTGTCGGGGACAGTTAGCTGAACTGTATTTTCTGGGCAGGCCAGAAGAGCTCAGCTTTGAGAAACAATTGGAGAAGCTCTTGGTTCCCTTCCTGATCTCCTCCCTAAGGCACTTTGGAGCCAGTATGTTCCTATTTCTTGAGTCCTTAGCCCTGTTTGGGTTGGGAAAAGTTGACTTGGGAAAATCCTCTCCATTGTGTCCTCTTCCCAGAATTTGTCTTCCAGACAAAAGATGCTTGAGACAAAAAGAGTGTAAAAAATGCCAGAGGCAAATAATCTGAGATAAAAGTCTGCTGTCATCAAAGACCCAGGAAACAGAGCCTGTCTCCTGAGAAACAGAAGGGACAACCAAACTCCTATAAACAGGGACTGCAAGACAACTGACAAGCAAAAGGTTAGGACAAGGGAGACACCCAGAAAGACAAATGGAACCCTGCACATTGCACCCTCCTTGGGCAGACCTTATTGATAGGAGGTCTGAAGTTCAAGAAAACCTCTGTCTTATCATAGCTGGTGACAAAACCATGAAACAGATATTGCATGGAATAAATCCCAGATTTAACATTTTAAAATATTAAAATATACAGTTAACAACAAAAAAGTAGAAGACAAACAAAAACAGGAAACAATGGCCCATCCAAAGGAAGAGGATAAAAATCCAGAAACCACCAATGGAGAAGATGAGAATGCAAACATGCTGAACAAAGCCTGTAAAATAAAATTGTCTTAAAAATGCTCAAGGAAATGAAGGAAAATAAAGAGAAAGAAATAAATAATATCAGGGAAAAAAACTGAATGAGCAACACGAGAGTATAAATAAAGAGAAATTTTAAAAAGGAACTAAATGAACTTCTGGAGTTGAAGAGCACAATAACTTAAATTAAAAATTTCCAGGAGGGTTTCAACAGCAGCATCAATAAACAAAGACCTGCAGTAGAAGTAACCATTTGGGTAATTATAAGTACCAGGATTATTGTAGTGTGTTGTCAGATATGCAACTCTATTTCTTACATCTTACACATGCTAAAATGCAAATGTATAAAATAATGAGAAATCTATGTTCTTGTACATACAAGGTACAAAGATATAAGTGGTAACAGATACAAATAATGGTGGAGAATATAGCAGTAAGGGAAGCGTATATGTGCATACTATTGACGTTAAGTGAATATCAAACAAACTATGATTGTTTTATATGTAGGATGTTAAATTTTACTGGCATGGTGTGCTGGCTTGAAAGGAAGTATGCCCCCTAGAAAAGCCATGTTTTAATCAAAATATCATTTCATAAAGGTAGAATAATCTCTATTCAATATTGTATGTTTGAAACTGTATGAGATCATCTCTCTGGATGATGTGATTTAGTCAAGAATGGTTGTTAAACTGGATTAGGGGATGACATTTCTCCACTCATTTGGGTGGGTCTTGATTGGTTCATTGGAGTCCTATAAAAGCGGAAATATTTCGGAGAATGAGAGATTCAGAGAGAGCAACACTACGAAGCATAGAGTCCACCAGCCAGCGACCTTTGGAGATGAAGAAGGAAAATCCCTCCTGGGGAGATTCATGAAACTGGAAGCCAGGAGAAGAAGCTAGCAGATGATGCCATGTTCACCATGTGCCATTCCAGATGAGAGAGAGAAGCCCTGACTGTGTTCTCCACATGCCTTCTCACTTGAGAGAGAAACCCTGAAATTCATCAGCCTTCTTGAATCAAGGTATCTTTCCCTGGATGCCTGTGACTGGACATTTTTATAGACTTGTTTTAATTGGAACATTTTCTCGGCCTTAGAACTGTAAATCAGCAACTCATTAAATTCCCCCTTTTAAAGGCCATTCCATTTCTGGTATACTGCATTCTGGCAGCTAGCAAACTGGAACAACTAGTAAATAGATTGAATCAGCCATCAGAAACCTCCCGACAAAGAAAGATCCAGAACAAAATGGTTTCACTGAGGAATTCTACCAAACATTCTAAGAAGGCTTAGCGCCAGTTCTGCTCAACTCTTCTAAAAAGTTGAAGAGGATGGAATACTCTTTAACTCCTTCTACAAGGCCAACATTGCCCTCATACCAAACAGATGAAGATACTACAAGAAAAGAAAACTACAGATCAATGTCTCTTATGAATATAGATGCAAAAATCCTCAAGAAAATACTAGCACCTACATCCGACAGCATGTTATAAGAATTATACACTGTTGTAAAGTGGAATTTATTCCTGGTATGCAAGGATGTTTCAACATAAGAAAATAAATTAATATAATATACCACATTAACAGAATGGAGGAAAAAATACATGATTTTGGTGCAGAAAATGTATTTGACAAAATACAGAATCTTTCTTGATTAAAAAAACACCTCAGAAATACGGGTATAGAAAGAAACTTTCTCAACAGGATAAAAGGCATATATGAGAGGCCCACAGCTTATATACTACTTAGTGATAAAAGTTTGAAAGATTTCCCTCTAAGATCTGGAATAATAGTTGTATGCCCACTGTGACCACATTATTCAAAATTTTACTGGAAGTTCTTGCCAGAGTAATTAAGCCAGAAAAAAGGAGTAAAAGACATCGAATTTGTTGAAAAACAGTCCCTTTAACAAATGGTGCTGGGGAAACTGAATCTCCATTTGCAATAAAACAAAAACAAGAACAAAAACAGGAGTTGAAATGCTACCTTGCCCCATGTATAAAAATAAACTCAAAATGGAACAAAGACCTAAATATAAGTGCTAGAACTATAAAACTGCTAGAAGAAATATAGGGAATCATCTTATGACCTTGTGTTGGGCTGCAGTTTCTTGGATTTTATACCCAACAGACATGAAGTAAAAGAAAAACATAGTTAATGGGACTTCATCAAAATTAAAAACTTTTGCATCTCAAAAATTTACTTTCAAGGTAAAGTAAAACAACAGTCTACACAATAGGAGAAAATATTTGGAAACCACATAATCCGATAAAGTTTTCATATCCAGAATATATAAAGAAAGCCTTCTTTCTACTTAAAGAAGGCAAAGAAACCAAGTGAAAAATTGGCAAAGTACTTGAACAGACATGTCTCCAAAGAATATATAAGAATGGGCAGAAAGCACGCGAAAAGATGCCCAGCATCATTAGCCATTAGGGAAATGCAAATCAAAAACCACAATGAGATAGCATTTCATATTCATTAAAATGGCAACTCTAAAATAAATAAATAAATAAAACAGAAAATAACAAGTTGGAAAGAATACAGAGAAATAGGAACACTTATTCACTGCTGGTGACTATCTGAAATAATGTATATGTAGTGGAAGATAGTTGGAGATTCTTCAGGAAGCTATGCATAACACAATCATATGACCCAGAAATTTCACTACAGTTATATTACCAAAATGATTGAAAACAGAGACTCAAACAGATATTTGCACACTGATGTTCACAGGGCATTATTCTTAATTTCTAAAAGGTGGAAGCAACCCAAGTGTCCATCAACTGATGAATGGATAAACAAAATGTGGTATAGACGTGCAATGGAATATTATTCCACTGTGAAAAAGAGTGGAGTCCTTATATATGCAATGTAATGGACAATCTTTAAGATATCATGTTGCGTGGAATAAGCTTGATTAAAAAAAGAAAAATATTGTATGATCTCACTGATTTGAGACAATTAAAATAAGCAAACTCATAGACTCAGAATCCAGAATATAGTTTATCAGGGGATGGGGTGGGAATAGAGAATGGAATGTTAGGCTTAAAATGTGCACAGTTCCTATTTGGAATGATGGAAATGTTTTGGTAACGGATGATGGTAATTGTGGTATAACATCTGTTGGGAGTATAAATGCTTGAGTTTGAAAAACAGTTTTGCAGTTTCTGAAGTTTAGTGTAAATGTAATATACATCACAGCAACTCCACTCTTTGGAATCGGCTTAATGAAAATATATATTCACACAGAGACTCATATGCAAATGCTCATAGCAGCATTACTCATTATAGCTAAAAATGAAAACTATCCAAACGTCCATCACCCGGAAAGTGGATAAACAAAATATGGAGTGTCCATACAATTGAATATTATTCATCTCTAAAAGGAATGAAATACTTATATGTACTACATTCATGGATGAACCTCAAGAACATATATGTTAGTGAAAGAAGCCAGAGGCAAAAGACCACGTATCATCTGATTTCATTTATTCAAAATTTCTGAGGAAATAAGTTAGAAAAAAAATGAAAACAAGGAGGTTAGAATATTGGCAAGAGAGTTATTGAATCAATGCACTCTGAAATCTAAACTGAGTAGCAAATATGTGAAGTCAGACAGGGATTTATAGATAGGGACAATTTTGAAGTTTCATGGATTGGTACATTAGGGACAAAAGTAATAGTGGAAACAAATAATTAATGGAACAGAGAGGATAAGTGTTTGGGATCGGAGATTAGAGGCTGAGTTTCTGATTTTAAAGATGGAAGAGTTCCAAGACATGATGAGGTCTGGTGCATAGTCATCAGATTACATCCTTACAAAGTTAGAGATTCTTACTGATAGGAAGAGTATAGACCTGAGAAGCCAAGGTGTTAGAGGAATGGGAGTTCAGTAATTGGGCTGTTGAGGAAATTAGAGATAACAAGTAAAATGCCTAGTATCACTTCTAGTGATACCTGTTGCATAATCATAATTTTGCGCCTTATGGATGTCTTGATACCAACATGACTCTGAATCACAATGGTGCTTTGACCTTTTGTGTTTGAATGTATTTTAAGAACAATTTGTTCTCCTAATTTCATACCTCTGGCTTCCCTTATAAGTATGGACTTTTCGATCCTGCCCTGACTTTCTAGATCTTCAGCTATATATTATGACAGGTGTGAGGGTCCTGCCATTTCTCCTGGTTTTGATGTGTCAATTTGCCTGTGGGATAAACTGATACCCAAGGCTTGGATTTGTAATTAGTAAACCCTAATGCATGATAGAGTAGTACTTCAAACTTCTGCCTCAGTATCAAATAGATTAGTAGCATAGGTTTTATAATTCATTAATGCCTGTTTTAGTCTTATTGGAATGCTTCCAGGTTTTAATGAATAAGCAGAGTGACTTTAACTTGTTTTATATCTCAGAGTAGCTGACATTTAAGGAATATGTTTTTCTTCATGATATTTTATTTTAATAGTCCTTTACCAATAAATATGGATAGAACAACATATAATTAAAATAAGTTCCTTTTCAGATAAAACTAAATCATTAATAATATGGAAGTGTACAATAATATATTTCCCAATAAAATAAGCAACCAAAGTTATTGTTTTTATCTACTTGTTACAGCATATATTACATCACAATAGGATTATAACCACATACAAATATGACAGCAACTTAATTTTCTAATGAGGCTTTCAAGTTCTTGCTTATATTTGTAGAAATAGTGGACTGGTAAAATTGATTTTAAGTGTTTACTAGAAAAAAAAACTAAGTAAAGTTTGGGCAATATCTTATAGTCTTATTTTCTTAGATTTGTATGTAAAAGTCACAGATCTCTGTCACTAAATATTATTTCAATGTTTAAAAATAATTTCATCTTTATATTAAAAATAATTTTAATAATAAATATGCAAAAGTATGCATTGAAGGGCCAAAAAAATTCAATGATAAAGCTAAAGTTTTCCTATGTGACTCTGAAAAAATGAACCAAATTAGTTTTCTGCTTATTCTCAATGTGATATTTCATATTTCTAAACATAAAGTTTAAGAGTATCTGCAAGGGGTATTTTGCAGTCTCAGCCAAAAGAAACAAGAGAAAAGTAATGAAAATCTTTCTTCAATAGAGCAATCATAGGCGTTCTCCATTTGGCAAAGCTCAGGGTTGTTTCTCAATACATATTGCACATATTTCCTGGGAAAAAGATATCAGGAAAATATAAGATAAAGGAAATATTGAGTTGGTAACCTAAAATTAGTATCAAACCACAAGATATGTAATAGATGACACTTTGTGGAGTGAATGCGGGCTTTAAAACAGCAAAACTGCATTTGAAAAGTAGGTCTCCTACTTGCTAGCTTTGCAACCTTAAGTTATTTTAAGTCCATATCTATAAAATGGAAGTAATAATACCTGTATCATAGGTTGTTGTGAGAATTTAAAAACAAATTAAGCACCTAGAACATAAGTGGCATTTATTAAAGTTAAGTATGATAAGCAGTAATTATTAGGAGAAACAGATAAATTATCATACATCACAAATAGTATATGGTGGATTTAGTGAAGTAAAAACCAGATTATGTAATCTGACAAAGGAATTTTAAACATCTTTCCAGATTTAATTATTTAGGCAGACGAACAGTCTTAACAGAAGTTTTGCTTGTTTATAATTACAATCTTATCCTAATGCATCATCTTTACCAAAACACAAAATTTTATTAAAATATAAAAATGTTATCAAGAAGTACATATTGATAAATCATTTAAATATTTGAAATTATTATTTTGTAGAAAACAAGATAAATTTGCATTTACATGTCATACTTTATGCGTAGCAATACAAATTAGAAGAATTATTATTCACAGAACACCACTTTTTTGCCAGGCATTCTGTTAGAAGTGCTATAAATAAGTAAATTCTCATTTTCCCAATCACCTTTTAAGATAGATATTTTATCCACATTTTACAATGGAAGGAATTGGACTAAGAGTTTGAAATATTTGGCAGCCAGTAAGTTCCACATCTAAGACTAAAATTCAGTGCTCTTCCTCTCCCAAACACATAATTCCATTTCAACCATGAAATGAACATTAGACAATTTCCCATTGAGGACCATTCTGCAAAATATCTTATCAGTAATCTTCATATTTTGTCAATACCATCAAAAACAAGAACATCTGGGAAACTTACACTCAAGAGGAGTTGAAGGAAATATGACAACAAATATAATGAGGTGTCCTAGATGTATCTTGGAACAGAATAAGAACACTAGAGAAAAACGAAGGAAATCTGAATTAACTATGGACTTAGATGATAATAATTTTTCTAGTCTGCTAGCTGCTGGAATGCAATATACCAGAAACAGAATGGTTTTTAAAGAGGGGAATTTAATAAATTGCTAGTTTACTGTTCTAAGGCCGAGAAAATGTCCCAATTAAAACAAGTCTGTAGAACTGTCCAAGCAAAGGCATCCAGGGAAAGATACCTTGGTTCAAGAAGGCCGATGAAGTTCAGGGTTTCTTTCTCAAGTGAGAAAGCACATAGCGAACACAGTCAGAGTTTCTCTCTCATCTAGGAAGGGCACATGGCAAACACAGCATCATCTGCTAGCTTCTTCTCCTGGCTTCCCATTTCATGAAGCCCCCTGGGAAGCATTTTCCTTCTTCATCTCCAAAGGTCACTGGTTGGTGGACTCTGCTTCTCGTGGCTATGTCGTTCTACTCTGCTCTCTCTGAATCGCTCATTCTCCAAAATGTTTCCTCTTTTATAGGACTCCAGAAACTTATCAAGACTCATCCAAGTGGGAGGAGACATGTCATCACCTAATCTAGCTTAACAACCACTCTTGACTAAATCACATCATCCAGGGAGATGAACTGATTACAGTTTCAAACATACAGTATTGAATAGGGATTATTCTACTTTTATGAAATGGGATTTTGGTTAAAACATGGCTTTTCTAGGGTCCAATGCATCCTTTCAAACCAACACAATAATGTACCAATATTTATTGAATAATCAATGCATACATTAGTATAAGTGTGCAATACTAAAATTAGATGTTGATACAGGATGCTGGCTATATGGGAACTCTCTGTATTATCTTTTATTTTTCTGTAAGTCTAAATATATGCAATAAAAAGTGTATTAAAATTTTATATTCAATATTCCTTGAAGTGGGACTAGATTGTATTATATCACTAGCTGGACTTCTGTAGATGTGGCGTCTACAATCTTCATGAGATAAAAAACAATTGCTAATTTACTTAAAGCTTTAAACTCCTTGGGGTTTGGAGTAGGTATGTGTCCGGCATCAATAATGAAATGGCCAGGTGATGGTTTAGGAAGCACCAATGCCAAAGTTAAGCCTGCTCCTTAGCCTCTGTGGTAGGACAGAGCAGATTCAGAAACTTCTTTGGCAGACACCATAGGATAGTGTTTCTGTTTGTTCTCGCTGTTGTTTCCCCAGTGTTTGGCAAACGAGATGGCACAACATGGATGATTAAATATAAGTAGATAAAAATAAATTTTAAAAGGGTGAATGAATGAACAAACCAAAATAACATATGATTTCAGTGGATTGATTAAAACAAAACAGGATAACTATAATATAGGCAAACAATGATAAATTCAGTAAAAAGGAATCCAAGACGTTAGTTAGCATAATGTTGGGGAAAATGCACAGTGGATAGACATTTATCTCTCTTCAATTGCATATTTGTGCAGTTTACAGACCTGAGCTCTGTTTCCCTAACACTAACAAGTGTTTGCTTCATGACCTCTCATAGTATATTGCATCTAAACTGGTACCACAGATGTTCTCCTCTGTGCATCATTAACAAAGTAAGTTTCTTTTCAAAACAGACTGGAATTAAAAAAAAAGCCTCTTATTTTTAAATATGTGAAGTAAAATATAAAAATAAATACAATGTTGAAAGAAAGAGGATGCATGGATAAGATAAGGTGGCTTGAGATGTTAGTACTATTTTCATATAAGTGGACACGAAAGTATTCTTGTGCAATTCCCTTTCTGTACAACATTTTTCTTCTACTCAGAATTGGCTGTCTATTACATATAAGTAAACAGAAGTGCCTACAATATGCCAGAGCCATTTCCTGCTGAACAAAACAGTGCTCATTTTTTATAAAAATGTTGGACTCTGTTTTAATGCTCCCTAAATTATAGTCTGCTGCAAAATTGCGTGCCAAGACATTTTTTTGTGTGAGAGCCCATAATACACAGAAAACCACACGTCAAAGAATACTGATTCTTCAATAATTCAAATTCTTGCCCTGATTTAGAATAAAAACTGGGGGCAATAATAGAGAAGCACAACCTCATAGATTGTGCTTAACATCTCTGATGGAGAATAATATACATTAATTTTCTTTGATATGTCACTGTATAAAGAATTTGCCTCTTATTTGTTTATTTTAACTTAAAAAGGGAGACATTTCTAATAATGTAGATGATAGAATTTCTTTTCTGCAGGTCCTGAGCCAAATTCACTGAGTCTTAACTTGAAAGTCAGAGACATGTAGTCCTACAGGGATTACGCAGCAGAAAGGAAATATGAAAACTATTTCCCTATTCTTTGCTCATCTACTCCACTCAGACTGCATGCAAAAGAAGGAAGAATTGGTAGTGCCATCACATGGCTATCTGTTGAGTCTGCAAACATCATGTTATGTCCACCTGAAATCCTCTTATAGGAGACTTCAGGCTCCATTCTTCTATCTAATTTCTTTTTTCATTTTTTCATTATCAAAGTAAATATATTCTAGACATACACATATGTTCAGATAATAAGTGAAAAGTAGATATCCCTTTCCAAACCTGTCCCACTCTCAGAAGTAAATCTGTATTGAGTGTTTAGTATATATCCCTAGAACTTTTCTATTTATATATGAACAAATACAGAGATACAGATTCAGGTTTATAAACATATGTCTATATACATACACACCCAGAGAGATAACAATATAGTAAGAGTCCCAGAAGGAAACAAGTGTAACCTTCAAAATAGGTTAACCTGAGTAGGATTTAATAAAGGCACTATTTATAAAGGTCTGCACAGGACATAAGTAAACCAGAAGGGAGAGTGTAGAAAAGTGTGGCCTTTTTTCAGGGCTATGCCAAAGGGCAGAGGAGAAAGAAAACTGTTATCAAAATCTGCAAGGGGAAAATAATTTAAAGAAAAGGTGGCTTTGAGAAGAGCAGTATTCTTTCATCAGGATAAACTATGCCTCAAGAATGCAGCAGGAAAAACAAATATCCTTACCCAACTCCTCTTTCTGTCTTCCCTTTCTTTTTTTTTTTTTTAACAGGAAATCTGCATTGACCAACCCAACTGGCAACTAGAGGGTGAGGGAACTTATTAATTAGTCCATACGATTCAGCTTCCCATACCACAGAACAGGGTGGAATGAGATAGAGAGAGGATCCAGGAATTCATACAGAGAATTTCCAACTATATGGAGGTATTCGCCATAGGAAACACAAGGGCATATTCATCTTTTTTTGTTCTACAAATAAAATTATTCTGCTTAGAGTGTACAATGACAGTGATTAAATGTACAAATTAGAAAATATTTTTGTGTGAGGAAGGACAAAGGAATGTCAATATTGCAGGGTGTTGAAAATAGATGGTCATTCATATTTTAAAACTTCAACTTCTGTGTGAGACTAAAGCAAGAAATGGTTATTTAGTACAAAATAAGAAAAATAAAATCATTCTATAAATATTATTGAAAACTTGCTTTTATGCTTGAAACTGTGCTGGGCATAGTTCTTCATAAATACATATTGGTTTATCTCATTAATTTAAATTATATGTCTTGAATAAATATAGTATAATTTACCTTACTGGTCCCATATGATGCACATTTAAGCTATTCCCAATCTCTTTCAATTACAATAAATCTGCAATAAACATTTTTGTACATTTGTTCTTGTGAATGCTAGTGAATCAATATCCAAGATAAATTCTAAGAGTTCAATTTCTAGGTAAAAGGGTTTGTGTATATAATATTTATAGCTATTTTCAAATTGACTTCCACAGATGTAACAATCTATGAACCTAACTTTAGTGTAAGTGCCTTTATCATCAATATAGAAATCGCAAAGGTTTAAAAATTTTAGTTGTCTGGTAGCTAACCTCTCATTCAATCAATTCTTTCTTCTGGAATCACCTTTACTCCTTGATTGCTGAAGATGTTAGAGTCTGGGTTAGAGAAAGAGCCGAGTCTAACTCAACCACCCATCTTCTATGTGATCTTATACAAATCACCTGCCTTCTTGAACTTTTATATTCCTATATAGAAAATGGGAAATATAAAATCTGCCCCACCCTACTTCATAGGATTGGGATAAAAATGAAATTATATCTAGGGAAAAACACTGTAAAATCATTCTTCATAATCATACAGAATATTTATCATTCTATTGATCCTTAAAATACAGTTTAAGGTATACTCTTCTGAAAAGTGTGAGCCATCAGGGGAGTTTTTATTGATCTATTCCTCAAAAACTATCAAAAATCACCGTATTATTTATGTATTAGATCTTCAATTAAAAAAAAAAGATGGATGAAAATTGAAAACAGCTTGCACTAATTCATACCCATTGGTAGCAGATGATGAATATGTAAACAGAGAAGTGTTCTGTTCTTACAGTAACAAATTCATTTCCCCCAAGGTATATTTTTTAAATAAATGCGTAAGACTCATCCAAAGCATACTGACATTCGTACTGTAAATAGAAAACTTGAACAGCGTTTCTGATGTAGTCAGGACCACAGTCTCTTCTTCAACAGAATAATTGACATTAAGTGACATATGCATCTCAGTGCTCTAATTTGTAACATGGGTTACTACCCACAAAGTTTGTATCAGGATTAAATGAGAAACATACAGACCTCCTCCTTTTTCTATCTTATAGAGTAGAAATACAGCAAAGTGCTTCAGAGATTAGAGAGATGGGTTGATAGATATTCTACTAAGACATTACAACAATAAAACAAAACAATGTTTAGGCACCTATACATCATGTCATCTAGTCTTATACTTGATGCCATGGTTACAGAAGGGGTTCCTGTCTTGTAGTTTGGTCTTGTTTGAGAGATCAGCATGTAAACAGATTAGTAGAACAAAATGAGCCAAAGAAAATAATTCAAGTATATAGAAGATATAAGTTAGTAAGGTGGGAGAGAGTAGTTATTTTTCTTTTGACTCAGGTATTGGAGGTCAGAAAAGACAAGGCCTTTATTGTTAAAGTTATCTAGAGCCTGTATCATATTGCAAAGAAATTTAAATATAATTCAAATGGCAAAACATTTTGGAATCTGTCAGAATTTAAAAAATTATGAATATATATATATATATATATATGATTTTCCCCTGAGCTTTAGAATATATATTTCAATTTTACTCTTTGCATAAAATTAGCTGTGGAGACAACATGCTGTTACATAAACATTGGTTTAGGATAATATTGTGATCTACTCTAAATCACAGAAAAGAAATTAAATACATCATCACAATGAAAGTCAGTTTCTCATAACTACTTCAGTTAAGAATCTGGCTATATTCCATTCTGGCTTCTTTGAGTTCTGCTAGTAGAAGAGAATGATTTATTGTGCTTTTTATGTTTGGTTAAATCACTATATATTATAGTTTGTCTCTTCTGTCACTGAACATAATACATGTTAAACAGATGTAATTCTGTAGCAGAGTGCCAAAACTGGGCCTTCTTGTGTCATAAATTATTCTTTCACTGTACAGAAGGCAAACTTAACTTTTGCCTCAGATACTTAATTTACTTTTTTATTTATTTAGTCCCCAAGTTTGCTCACATCTTTCCCAAGAATAAAGAGATCTAATTTCACTGACTCATATTGTCCATCCATTTTCTGAGAATTACCATATAATAAAACATAATATTAAACTCTTACTGAAATAATTAAAATTTCCTTTGCCAGCTCCAATATCATATCACATACTTAAGGTATCTGAGTCATCATTAGTTTCAACTTGATAGTATGAAGTTACTAAACATTCTTTTTAAAAGAAAGTTTCTGATGGTATGATTACTGGGTGAATTTACTCGTATGATGTTGCATATCTAGAGAAAGTCCTAAGACCATTTCTTTCTCTTAGCACCTAGAAAGAGAAGAGTCTTGGAAGCAGGAGTTGAACTCTCTATCCCTCTGGGCTTCCATCACACTCTTTACCTCTCTGGACTTCCATTACAATTTGCAGATTTCCCCACATTATATTTGCAATAGGACGTTATAATAGCAATTTTGACTGAGGCACCAAGATGCAAACTGTCAAACTGAACAGTAAGAAAAGCCATGGGTAGAACTTTAAAACTTTCAAAGTAGAGTAACTGAGACAAAGAGTTCCCTAAAATGCTCAGAGTATATAAAAAGTACAGGAGAGGATTTACTGAAGGGGATTTCTTTGATAAGAGTTGCTGGTATACTGTGAATCCTGCTTTGTCCTCCCTCACTTCCATGGGGGCAAGGGTAGGAGTTTCCTAATTCTCACCTTGGGCTTCGTGAGATGTGTTTCAATAGGACTATGCAGATAGCAGGATATGTGTCCACTGGACCTTGTAGGACACAGCAGGATGGTTTCTGGATTATGCTGGTAAATTTTGATGGGAGAGAAATTATGATGGTTTAGGTGGCCCAAGAGCACCTGGAGGAGAACTGTTGCTATGTTGGGGTTATCCTGCTTGTCAGGAATTTGTTCAGTCAAAGGTTGAGTGAGTGTCCCTAATAGAAAATATACAAGCTAACAGGTGTCTGGAGTAGAGGTGATCTGAGCTTCTTTTCTATTGGCCTACCCACAGTGTAAAATATCCCACAGCAAAGGTGAAACTGAGGTTAACTAACAATGCCATCCAGGTTGAAGTAGAAGTGAGGTACAAGCAAAATGAAAGACGTTGCCTATGTCAAGGTAAATGGGGGCTTCTGATGAACCTATAAAATACTCACAAGAGTTAGATTTTAACACAAGCCAGGACTAAGAGTGTGAAGCCATTTTATAACAATATCAGTTGGTTGAAACTTTCTCTCCTTACTCCTACTCTTTCTCTTTACAGAGTCAAAAAAGCTTGGAAAAGTGGTGAGCAGGGAAGAATGTGAGTGAAGAAGAGATGAAACCAATGAAAATGCAATTCAAAGCTTGCAGGCATTCTAGTTCTAGCTGGAGGTGTTAAGCCATTGAAAAGTGATCATGGTGATAAACATAGTGAAGTGAGCTTTCTAAAAACTTCTGAATCAAGAGTGTGCTTTGTTTCTTAAAATGATGATAAACTCTGAATTATCTAATAATTATTACAAAATTCTTAGGCTTACCAGAAGTTTCAGTCAGGGATAGGGCATCCCTCCATTTTTCAACAACCAAATAAATTTCAGACACAATGGGAGCCAAAATCTAAAAGAGCCTGTGAGCCCATCCTACTTGTTCAATATTCTTGATGCATATTGTGATTATCAGTTTATCTATTTATGATGTGTAAAACACTGTATTTTAAGGACTGTGACTATCTTTCCTTTAGTGGAATTTTGGCATAGCTCAATGCATGTTAAAAGTAACTTAACAAACATTTTACCTTTGTTAGATGAATAACTTAACGTAAGGCCCCAAATCTCCTGTATTCAAGTTACGGTGTGTGTGTGTGTTGACCTACTCTTGGCAAAATTTTGAAGGTGTCTTTCCGCTTCCTCCATGACTGCCCTTTTATCATCTTTACCTCCAGGTCGTGATGCTCAGAAGACCTGTTCATTTGTATTATTAATGAGGCTGTACTGGAAGCAAAAAAAGAGCTGATGCTTTAAGGCAAGGGTGAGGGTAGAAAAATTAGGCAGCAATTCCAGGGTTTAAACACACTATGGGGAAACCTTTCATGGTGCTTCCTTCCTAAACTCATGGACAAAAAGAAAGCAGTAAAAAAAAAAACTAATATCATATAGAAATGAGAAGAGTAAGTCAGGAACATAGATCTAAAACAACATGTTCTAATGAGCAAAACAGGGCCATTTTAGAAAAGTATCAAGGTGGCTGTGTTAGTCATGGTTCTATAAAGAAATAGAACCACCAGCAGGGATCTGGAAATATAAGGCTTATAAAGGTGTCTTGGGGGAATGAAAGAATCCAAAAGCTGTAGAGCAAACTGTGAAGTTGGCGGCTCCAATGAAGGGTCTGGGTGAACTCCACAGGAAAGACTCACTGGCTGAAGAAGCAGTGAAAGAGTCTCTTGTCTTCCTTAAAAATCTTTCAACTGATTGAATTATCTCATTATGGGAAACACACCTTAGTTGATCACAGATGCAATCAGACACAGATGCAATCATATGACGGATGGCTTTATGCACCAGCCTTCCAGTTTATCAGCCCCAGCCACAAAATATCCTTGCAGCAATAGTCAGGCCAGTGCTTGCCTGACCAGACAACTGGGCATAATCATTTGGCCATGTTGACACCAGAACCCAACCATCACAATCCACCCCTTGTCAACTTGGCAGTTATACACATCACCTTGAAACATGCTTAATTTCCAAATAGAACACAATAACAGACGTTTCACCTAACAATACTCAACTGTCCTGGGTACAATAAGAAATGCACTATCTTTCTCCAGGATAGGGTACAAGTCCATAGGTAACATTCATCCTATTCTATTTATTCTAAACTTCATATCCTATGATTTAAATAATGTAACAGTACAACTTATGTCACATGAAAAGAGGAAAAGAAGATATTTGCTTATATACAAAACATACTCATAACAAGACAGGGAGGAAATATATCATAAAATCAAAGTCCTTTTTCTATAATTGGTCATGGGGTTATAGTTCATATTTATCACTACCTTCTTCTACTAATCATTACACGTTTCCTTTACCCTCAGCAAGCAAGTCAGCTGACCATTGTTTGCCAGGTAGTTTGACCCAGATCTTAATTCCTGAAGTTTCTGGGGCACTGGTGAAACTGCCTGTATTGGTTGCTTCAGTTTTCCATTGACTTTAAACACAGGGCATAATAGGACTAAGAGATACCCTAGGGGATATCCTGTATTCCAGGAAAACTCTTTTTTTTTTTTTTTTTTTTATCTCCATTGTATAGTTGCAGTCCAATTTCCCCATGATAGTCAAGATCAATCACCCCAGACAGAACAGTAATCCCCTTTAGTGCCTGGTAATTCAGTGGCATGAGAAGCCCAAAGAGACAAGGTGACAATCTTAATTTATAGTTCAAAGGAATCATTGTTATGTCTTCTAGAAGGAGCAGTCCTCCTTCTGGAACTAATGCCTGTAGCCCAGCAGAGCTTAAGGTTTCAGGGGCAGAAAGTAAAAATTTTTCTAGTGGATCACTAGAGATGATAGTGAGTGGTGTCACTCTCATTTCCACCCCTTGATTTCCGGACCCATGAATCCTGATTATGAGACACAGCACCATAGAGTGGATGCTGATTCAGAGCACACACAGCCTCATGGAGAAGCTACTGCAAGTTCAAGAACGGTTAGTAAAATCAAGATAATAAATGTAATTGAGGCTCTTATCGCCCAAGCCCTACAAGGTATTGCTACCTAGTTTGCACCATAATTGGGTCTTCAAAAGGCCATTCTACTGTTCTATTAACCCAGCTGCCTATGAATGATAGGGAATATGGTAAGACCAGAGAATTCCATGAACATGTGCCCATTCCCACACTTTATTTGCTGTGAAGTGATTTCCTTGATCAGAGCAATGCTGTGTGGAATATTATGTTGGTGGATAAGGCATTATGTAAATCCACATATAGTAGTTTTTGCAGAAGCATTGTATGTAGAGAATGCAAACTCATATCTGTACCTACTCCAGTAAGAACAAATCACTGCCCTTTCCATGATGGAAGTGGTCTAATGTGATCAACTTGCCACCAGGTAACAGGCTGATCACCTTGAGGAACTGTGTCATGTAGGGGACTGAGTGTGAGTCTCTGCTGCTGGCAGATTGGACATTTAGCAGTGGCCATAACCAGGTTGATCTTGGTGAGTGGAAGTCTATGTTGCTGAGCCTATGCATAACCTCCATCCCTATCACCATGCCCACTTTGTTCATGAGCCCATTGGGTGGCAGGAGTGGCTGAGGAAACAGGATGAGTTGTATCCACAGGATGGGTCATCTTATCTGCTTGATTATTAAAACCTTCCTCTGCTGAAGTCACCTTCTGCTGAGTATTTACTTGGGATAAAAATATCTTCAAGTTCTTTGCCCACTCAGAAAGGTCTATTCACATACTATTTTCCCAAAACTCTTTGCCACCAATTTCCCAATCATGCTCCTTCCAAGTCCCTGACCATCCAACCAAATCATAGTAACAGCCCATAAATCAGTATACAAATGCAGAACTGTGGCCAGTTCTCCTTCAGAGCAAAATGAACAACTATGAGCACTGCTCGAAGTTCCACCCACTGGGAGGATTTTTCCCTCACCACTGTCCTTTAAGGACATCCCAGAATGTGGCTGTAATGCTGAAGCTGTCCACTTTTGTGTAGTCCCTGCATATTGTGCAGAACCTTCTGTAAGCCAGGTTCAAATATTCTCTTCCTCAGTCAACTGCGTCTAGGGAACTCCCCAAGAGGCATTAGGTCTGGTCTGTGAAAGAGAAGGTAAAGTGGCAGCAGTAGGGACCATGGGCATTTGGACCACTTTGTTATGTAATTTACTTGTGCCTTCAGGACATGCTCAAGCCCTATCTCTACTATACTATTTCCATTTTATGATGGAGTGCTGCTGTGCATGATAGGCAACTCAGGTCTCATGGTAACTTGTGACCCATGGTTAGGCATTCAGTCTCTACTAAGCCCAAGTAGCAGGCTAAAAGTTGTTTCTCAAAAGGAGAGTCATTTTCTGCAGCTGATGGTAAGGCTTTGCTCCAAAATCCTAAGGGTCTGCATTGTGATTCTCCTATAGAGGCCTGCTGGATAGTATCCCTATTTGCCTTAGAACCATTGAACCTGCTGGATCATATGGCCCAAGTGGCTTAGCAGCTTATACAGCAACCTGGACCTGTTGCAGGGCCTCCTCTTGTTCTGGTACCTGCTCAAAACTAGCAGCTTTTCTGGTCACCAGAGTAGCACAATCACTTTGGGAATATGTCATCTCCAAAATTCAAACAGGCCAACTAAGCATTCTGCCTCTTTTGTGTTTGTAGGAGGGGCCAGATGCAACAGCTTATTCTTCACTTAAAAAGGTATATCTTGACATGCCCCATACCACTGGACATCTAGAAATTTTACTGAGGTGGAAGTTTCCTGTATTGCTGCTGGATTTACCTCCCATCCCTTGACCTGAAAATGTCTTTTGAATAAATTTGGAATAGTTGCTACTTCCTGCTCACTAGGTCCAGTCAGCATGATATCAGCAATATAATGGACCAGTATGTTGTCTTATGGGAGGGAGATATGATCAAAGTTCCTGCAGACAAGATTGTGATATAGGGCTGGAAAGTTGATATACCCGTGAGTCAGTTCAGTGAAGTTATATTGCTGACCTTGCCAGCTGAAAGCAAACTGTTTTGGGTGACCCTTACTAACAGCTATTGAGAAAACAATGTTTGCCAGAGCCAATAGTTTCTGGTGGCCCTTACTGACAACTGTTGAGAAAACACCATTTGCCAGATCCAACCAGGTACTAGATGATGTGTTGATTGCTCAAGCAATGATACCACATCTGGGATAGCAGCTGTAATTGAAGTCACCACCTGGTTAAGTTACAATAATCCACTGTTATCCTCCAAGACCCATCTGTTTTCTGCACTGGCCAAATAGGAGAATTGAATTGGGATGTGGCGGGAATCACCACCCCTTCATCCTTCTAGTTCTTAACAGAGACACTAATCTCTTCAATCCCTCCAAGAAAGTGGTTTTGTTTATGATTCACTATTTAGCTAGGTAGGGGCAGTCCTAATGGCTTCCACTTGGCCTTTCATATCTAATAGCCTTCAGTCAGTGAGTCAGAGAACTAATGTAGGGTTCTGTCAGTTGCTGAGTATGTGCAATTTCAATTCTGTAGTCTGGAACTGGGGAATGACCACAAAATGGATCCAGGGATCCACTGGATTTGCTGTGATCTGAGCTAAACCTTCATCAATCACCTGATCTCCATAAGCCCCTACTCCAACTGGTGGACCAGAGTGACATTTTGGATCTCCTGGAATTAGTGTCACTTCTGAGCTAATGTCTAAATCTGATCATGTCCTTTTCCCTGGTGCACAGTCACCCCGGAAAAAGGCTGTAGGTCTCCTTGGGAAAGACTAGGCAGAAGATTAGCAGTGTAAATTCTGGGCAGTGTAAAAGAGTCTTTCCCAAAGATATCCAGCCTTCCTCTAGGGGCTCTGGGTCTATAAACTTCTCATGTCTGGAAGTTAGACTTCTATTCACCTGATCTAGAATTTTTCTGCTTATACAGATCAAATAAGAGTTGAATAGATTGCCCATCTATTTTACTTTAAGGTACCCCAAGATCTACTAGCCAATGCCACAAGTCTCTGTGAGTCAAATAATTTTGACTGTTGTGTTGAGTCTGCAGTCCATTATGGTGGCCCTGCCCACCTTGTCTATGGTGATTAAATGTCACCACGTGGCTTCTGCCAACTGAGGATCCTATCATCACCATTGTGTTTAAAGATTCCAGTTCAGTGACAGCAGTTCCCAAGTAACACTGACCTACAGAGAAGGGTGGCTACAGAGCTCTTCAGAGATGATGGAGCTAGTCTCACAAATTTATTTCTCAAGATTCTGATGAAAGATATGTCGTCTGGACGTTCCTGGGGTGTGTGAGTACGTAATAAATCTACTCTAGCATTCCCATCTCTCTAAGTCTCTGGATCCCTTCACATACATTATATCAGGAATTCTGCCATTTCAACTCAAGTAATATTGGCCACCTTTTGATTCATGTTTCATCCAACCATCCAAACAAACTGTTAATGCCCTAACTCCTTGAGCTCTAACATTGAATGCAGAATCTCTGCTTAGTGGGTCCATATCAATAAATTCAACTTGATTCAACTTTATATTCCTTCCACCATTATCCCACACCCTTAATATCCATTTCTGAAAATATTCCCCTGATTTCTGTTTATATAGATTGGGAAACTCATACAGTTCTTTTGGAGTACAGGTACTTCTTCATGGGTCAAATTTTGTACCTCACCTTTTGAGCTCTGTTGGAACTTCAGTCTAGTTATAATTCTTGAAGAAAAGAGGGGTGGTGGGGGTGGGTCATGAAAAGAAATAGAAATATCTTTCAAGCTAAGTACCTCAAGGCATTCTGTTGCAATTTCATCTGGTAAAAGAGGGTTAGTCACTCCAGACAGAAGAGTAAGGGCTTTAAGAGCAGACACCATGCAAGGTTGAGATTTTAATTTACATTGTAAATCTGCTACTCACACAATGAGGCTTTGTATCTGGTTTTCAGAAATCTCAAATCTGCAACCACAAGAAACAAGACTTTCTTTCAGGGTACACATGGAAACTTTTACATCATTCATATAGTGCTGAAGTTGTAAATTTGAAGCCTTCATCTCATCCCTTTCCATCATCACATATCCAGTATATATAAAAACAACCAGCCAATATCATTATACCTCTTAATCCCACAAAATTCCATAAAAGTGTTAAAAACATTATCATCCAGAGTCTTGCCTCATTTAAGCAATATAAATAACAGGATCTAATGGTGATCTTTTTAATATCACTTTTGCCAACTCTCCAGAATGACTGTTAGTGCCATCTCGATTACTGGAAACAGTCAGTCATTAGTGTTTCTGAGCCTAGTCAGAGTATAAAACAAATTTTAAAAACCTATTTTTAAAATTCTGTTTCTCAAGAACCACTTCTGGTACCAGGATTTGTTCATCTGGGTTCTCTAGAGAAACAGAATCACCAGAAGAGATCTGAAAATATGAGATTTATGAAGGTGCCTTACAACCGTGAGAATGGAGAGTCCAAAATCTATAAGACAGGCTGTGAAGCTGGCAGCTCTGATGAAGGGTCTGAACAAACTCCACAGGAGAGGCACACTGGTTGAAGAAGCAGTGACAGAGTCTCTCTTCTTCCTTAAAAGCCTTTGATGGATTGGATTATCTCATTGTAGTAGATATGCTTTAATTGATTACAGATGTAATCAGATACAGTTGTAATCAGATACAGATGCAATTAACTGACTGATGACTTAATACACCAGCCTTCCAGTTTATCAACCAGTCACAAAATATCTTTGCATCAAGGGTCAGGCCAATGTTTGCCTGAACAGACAACTGGGCATAATCATTTGGTCAAGTTGACACCAGAACCTAACTGTCACAGTGGGTCATTAGTCCTTAGGCATCATGTTGGAGTACAAAGCAGGACCAAACTATTTGGAGTTGTAGACCTTGTAGAGGCCAGGACAGGCTGGATATTGTGTGACCCTGTCAAAACAATGCCAATCATATAATATGTCTGGTGTTTCCATGGGAAAATTCGGCAACTGATGACTAAGAGAATCATCCAAATGCCTCATAATTTGTCTCTGCCCTTATCACAGCCAAGCATGTTGGTTTGAAACTGTTATGTACTTCAGAAAAGCCATATTCTTCTAATTCAATATTTTAGGGCAGACCTATTGTTGGGTAGGAACTTTTTATTAGGTTGTTCCCATAGAAATGTGAACCTGCCCATTCAAGCTGATTCTTAATTCTTTTACTGGAGTTCTCTATGAAGAGAATAAATGGCAGAAAACGTAGAGAGATCTGAGTGCCAACACAGAGAGCAGAGAAGTAGAGTCAAATGACAGACATTTGGAGATACGAAGCTAAGAGTTGAAACCTAGAGTTTCCCTAGGGAAGCTAAGGGAGGACACACAGACACTTTGAGAGAAAACCATCGGAATCAGAAACTGAAACCTGAAGCCAGGAGAGGACAGCAGACATCGTCATGTGCCTTCCCATGTGACAGAGAAACCTCAGATGCCATAGGCCTTTTTCAGAGTCAAGGTATCTTTCTTTAGATGCCTTTGTTGGGACATTTTTATGGTCTTAGAATTGTAAACTTGTCACTTCATAAATCCCCTTTATAAAAGCCATTCCATTTCTGGTATATTGCATTATGGTAGCTTTAGCAAACTGAAACACCAAGCCTTTGAGTTCTTACCATTCTCTTGACAAGTACTCTTTTTATGTTCTGGACACAGAATTTTGCCAAATGGTTCTAGGTGACAATGATTCTAGGGCCAGACATTTTAAGCCAGCTGGTTATTCAGTCTGAACACCTGAGATGAGACTAGAACCAGAACAAAGATTAAACATGCACTCAATGGGAACTTATTCTAATACAAGGTTTGTTTTAGCATATTGAACATTACTCTTAACATCATGGCTTGATCCTACTAGCTAAAACTAAGGCCAGATCTTTACTTCAGTTCAAAGTAGACTATATTATATTACATTGTATGCTTTAAGAAAATTCTCTTGAACATTTCCAACAATAATAACATATATGGGTTTTTTTGGGTGCATGGTCTGAGAATCAAACCTGGGTCTCCCACATGGAAGGTGAGCATCCTATCACTGAACCACCTGTGTATGCCTTCAACTGTAATAATATTTTATTGATAAAGATCACATTCTTGGAAGAGATATGGAAACATACACACATACATATCGGCACACACACATAGTATATATTAATAGCTTTTATGTCATTTAAATATGTTTGATTGCCATTTAAAACCAGGATTCAAAAACGTCATGAGGTTTGCAGTTTAAAAGGCAAGACTGACATAGAACCACTAAAGAAAAATCTGGGGATAGGTGGCCATCTAGTCTCCTTCCTTTTAGTTCTAGCATGCTAGTCCAGCAAGAGCACCAACAAATTTTCCTCACAGCTCCCACAATAAGTTCTCACTTTCCAACTTATGGCCCAGCAAAATTCATTTCTTTCACATTCTCCATGCATATTAATAGAATAAAAGTCCAAATTTCCTCTAAATTCAGAAAGCCTGGATATTTAGTTCCATAGGTAATTCTGCTTGAATATAGCAGATTGAACTCCACAGAAAATGTTACCCAGAGGCTCAACCCTGAAACTTGGCATCTTTAACCTCCCACCAACCTCAGAGAAAAGGGATGCTAATAAAAGATTACTAGTCACACTTGAGCTATCTCAAATATTTATATCTGTTCATTTATTTATTTGTAATTCAATACTGTGATCTTCACAGATATTAATTCCTTTACTTCATTATTTTTTTTTCCTTCATAAAACAGATGCTGAAAATCTACTGATAATAGATGTGAATCAGTAGGCAATGTGGCAAGTCACCTTACAGATGTGTAAAGTTTTTGTCAAACATAAAGAGTCATTGGTTAATTCAGAGGTTCCATTTATTTCAAAGTCTCAAAAACAATATCATATATGTATTAAAGGTAGGCAAAGTGAAATTTAGATATGCCTTGGTGTTTCCCTTTTATGCCAAGTTGCCCTGTGATCTTCATTGCCAATTTTCAGCCTCTGAAACACTTAAATGAGAAATAAGACTATGTAAGCAAAAACTTTTTAACTTTAACTTTTTAATCCAAAGTTCTTTAAAATAGACCTTCAGATTAAAAAAAAAAAAGCAGGATTTTACTTGGAAGTTGTTCTAGTTTGCTAGCTGTTGGAATGCAACATACCAGAAACAGAATGACTTTTAAAAAGGAAATTTAATATATTGCTAGTTTATAGTTTCAAGGCCGAGAAAACGTCCCCATTAAAACATTTTCTATTGAAATGTCCAACTTAAGGTATCTGGGGAAAGGTACCTTGGTTCAAGAAGGCAGATGATGTTCAACTCTTCTCTTTCAGCTGGAAGGGCACATGGAGAACATGGTGGCATCTGCTGGCTTTCATGTGGCTCTACCAAAAGGGACTCTTTCCAAAATGTTTCCTCTTTTAAAGGATTCCAGCAAGCAACTCCACCTTCAGTGGGTAGAGACACACCTCCATGGAAATCATGTAATCAAAAGTTACCACCCACAATTGGGTGGGTCACGTCTTCATGGAAACAATCAAAATGTTCCCACCCAGCAATATTGAATGAGGATCAAAGGGCATGGCTTTTCTGGGGTCCACCACAGATACAGACCAGCACATTCCACCCTTCGGACCCCAAAAAAGACATGCCCTTTCCAAATGTAAAATACATTCATTCCATAACAATATCAGAAAACCTTAAACCTTTCAGTAGAATACAGTTGAAGTACCAAATTAGAGACAGTATAAAATCTCATCAAGTCAATTATAGCCATGGTCTGTCCTAAGGCAAAATTCTCTCCATTTGCTCTGGACCTTTGAAAACTTATAAGTTATTTGCTGCCAACATACAAAGGAGGACCACTCATGGGAAACACATATGCATTTCCATAGGGAGGAAAGAACACAGGGGTCACTGGACCCATACAGTTTCGAAAACCTGCAGGGCAAAGTCCATTAGATTTCAAAGTTGGAGAATCATTTATCTTCAGGGCTTCTGAAAACAGCAGTCCCACCCTTTCCAAGGGCCTACACAGAGACCTGTCCCTCTTCGAATGCAACCTTGGTGGACATTGGGAAGGCCACCTGTTTCTAGGCTCCATCCTCTCCAAGCATCGGGGCTGCACCTGGGCTCTCTGCCATCTCTGGGGCACACACTCAACCCCTCCATATGGTGGCAGCCAGGTTCTCCCCAAACCCCAAGGAACATGCTTCACTCTCTCCAAGACCTGCAGCGGCATGACTCTTCCACTGCAGCAAAGTGGAAGGCCCATCCTCTGCCTTTGGGGCAAACTCACCCTCACCATGGGCTTAGGTGGGTCCTCTTTCCTGGCCTGAGGCTTCTTGACTTCAGACCTCAGTCTCCATGGTTTTGCCTCTGAAGTTATTTTTCCTCCAATATGTCCCTTCTCTGAACCCCCAAGTCCAGACTGGCAGCAGCTCTGTTTATACAGGTCCCACAGCACTCTCATTGGCTTTCTATGCAGTAGCCTTGGATCGTGCCCATCAGACATAAGGAATTTCCACAAATCCTTCCTGGATAACTCCATATCCAATCCTGGCTTTCTCTGAAATGGCTGACTGGTTTACATTTGGCCAAGACCTCAAGTGGGGCACTATTCTCTGCGGTCTCCCTTCCGGGAAGCCCAGAATTTTCAAGGACATCAATTTCTAGTTTCTTTGTACTCAAGAGTTCAGTTTTCAGCTTATCTCTCTCTTGTCACATTTCACTGTAAGCTGTGAGGAAAAACCAGGCTGTACTTTCAACATCTAATTTGGAGATCTTTTCTGCTAAATATCCAAGTTCATGGCTTTTAAAATCTGCCTTCCAGCCAAAGCCACCAGTCAATTTTGCCAGATTACCTGCCATTTTAAAACAAGGCTCATCTTCCTTCCAGTCTATAATAACACACGCCTCATTTCTGTCTTTATCAGAAGTGTCTTTAGAGTCCACATTTCTACCAACAGTCTCTTCAAAGCATTCTAGGCCTTCTCTATCAAGCTTCTCACAACTCTTCCAGAATCTTCCCCTTATCAATTTAAAAAGCCGCTCCAACGTGTTTGGTATTTATAAACTGCAGCAGCAGCACCCCACTGTCTGGTACCAAAATCTGTTCTAGTTTTCTAGCTGCTGGAATGCAATATACCAGAAACAGAATGACTTTTAAAAAGAGGAATTTAATATATTGCTAGTTTACAGTTCTAAGGTTGAGAAAATGTCCCAATTAAAACATTTTCTGTAGAAATGTCCAACCTAAGGAATCTGGGGAAAGATACCTTGGTTCAAGAAGGCCGATGATGATAAATGTTTCTCTCTCAGCTGAAAAGGCACATGGCGAACACGGTGGTGTCTGCTGGCTTTCTCATAGCTCTACCAAAAGGGACTCTCTCCAAAATGTTTCCTTTTTTGAAGGATTCCAGCAAGCAGCTCCACCTTCAGTGGGTGGAGACCCACTTCCATGGAAATCATCTACTCAAAAGTTACCACCCACAATTGGGTTTGTCACATCTTCATGGAAACAATCAAAATGCTCCCACCCAGCAATATTGAATGAGGATCAAAGAACATGGCTTTTCTGGGCTCCACCACAGATTCAGGCCAGCACAGAAGTATTTTCATTCATATCAATATTTAAATCAGGAGATAAAAATCCTTGATGATGTAAGGAAAGGTCCAGTGAAAAGAGTGTTCATATCCACCCCATACTATTTCTCTTCTACCTGGATCCATAGATGGTCCCCAGTCAGGACTGTTTGGTGACAGCTCTGGGACTAATTCTGATACTGGCAGGAAGTACATTAACAGATCTAGCTCTTTCCTCTCGTGATGTTCACAGTTTCCCATGTCTGATCAAGTGTCCCAGTCACAATTGCTAGCTCACAGAAGGGACATCTTCAAGAGACCTCATTACCCCAGGGTGACAGCAATCCACTTCCTAAAGGTGTCTGATGTTGACTCGCTTCATATTGTTAAATATAATGTACCCACATAACCATTTGATTGAGTTTTTCCTTTTTAACCAGTGCCTTTAGCTTCATTTAGTTATAGCTGACAGTAACTATTATTGATTATTGGTATCTAAGAAAGAGTTGGAGAGACAAAATGAGGGACTCAAATCAGTCAGACAGGGGAGGACATAGATTCAGAAACTTCTTTTTGATTAGCATGTGGTGCATGCACATTGGTTATGTTCATAATTTTGTGGCATGCTTATTGTGGTAAGGATAGGAAAATATCTTGAAATGGGAAGCAATCCTGTCGTTTTTCTAAGTCTCTCTCTGTACTTCTTGGCATCAGTCCAGAACACCACCCTTCATTTTATAGCTCACTCACATCTACCCTTAAGACCCTGCATTTGTGTTATCATAACCACTAATTTAAGTAACTTCATTTTGAGTACAACCCAGGTCTTCCTAAACTTAGCATAAATTAGGTTGCTCTATATACCTACCAGTCTCACAGTTTCTGAATGCTACTTGGGGTCATGATTTCAAGAGTTGCCTGCAGTTAATCATTTCACATTTTTGCTGTGTTTCACATAGGACCAAGTGAGAGACCAGGACCTCAGAAGAGAAAATGAACTCAAGGGCTATTTTAAATGCCACCAATCCACTGAGAATATTACTTTTATTTCTCTGCATACTGTAATAGGTAGTATTATTCTTGGTTAGATGCCCAGGAACATTGCAAAAAAAAATTGATAAACTTTCTGAGCTCCTTATGGACAAGGGCTCTTTTAGAATAATTCTTATCTGTTACTGAACTTGTAAATTATTCATCTTTTGATTAATATGCTAATTAAAGATTTGCTGTTAAAAAGGTATAAATATCTTTCATTGCCTAAAGTAATTAGAATAAGTAATTACTTAAACATTATGATTCTGATGTTAAATAATTACTATGAAAGAAAAAAGAAGATACAAAAATATGCTTGATATAATTTCAACTGTTGAACCAAATGACAATATTTTATGTTGTTTATATAAATATATACATATGCTTTGGAAGACTCTAATACTTGTTTCCATTTATACAAGTCATTTCAATTTTCATTTCACTGACAATCTACAAGAATACTTTTCTGTCTTTAAGACTCTTTTTTTAAAGGAAATGTAAATGATCTCAAAATAGTTATCATGTAAATGTGTATTTTATTATTTATTCAACAATTAATGTTCGTGGTTATTATTACTAGATGTGATGCAAAGTGTTAGAGATGCAGAGTTGAGTAAGACTTTAGAGTAACCTATACCATTTACAAATTATTCTGGGGCATTATTGTGACCAGAGTTCATAATATTTCCCAACACTTTAGGCAATAATCTCTACACTTTTGATCATGTAAACTTATTTGCTAAAAAAAAAAAAAAACAACTTTACTGTATACATTGCAATAAAAATATTCTTAAAACAAATACATGTATTACTACTATAAATTATTATTTTTAAATTAATTTGTACATAAATGTTTCATCCTTGACATTTCCTAATTTATACTACAACATTTGGAAGAACACACAGTAAAATTTTGAAACCCATGTCTTATTGTTAACATATTTTGAACTATAACTCTGAATTACTCAATGATTAATCCTAGTTAAACTTAAATTATTTAAAAAAAACATAATTTCTAGGTTTTACTCTATCTACTCTTCAATTCATCATTGCATTAATTGTATATTTATTTATAAGATAAATACACAAGAGCAAAATATCCATTTAGGGTGAAGTCTAAAATTAATAATTGAGGTTGTAAATTCAAAGTTAAATGGTCTTGATCTTTTGGTTTTTAGTTTGTCATTGTCTATATTGTGCTTGGAACTAAATTTATACAAAGAGTGGAAGAAACATGAGTTGTGCCATATCTTATAGTACTTATTAGTATCATCTTAATTCATGGCCTCTTGGTAAAATGTTTCAAGCCACTTGGACGTTTCTCTCTGTGCTATTTTATTAAAACTAAGTAATACAATGTGCAAATCTCTGCTGTGTACTCTATGTTGTCAGAGTAAGACAAATGAGCTAATGGAAGCAAGTTTGAGAACCACTCATCTGTACACTCAACATATTTGAAATATGAGTTGCCATAATCACTTTCACACCGCTCAACTCTAGGGTTGGGTAACATTGGGAAACAAAGATTCATTCTGCAATTGGTTCTATAAACACTGTTTCTCAGTATCTGTCTTTAATATTTAATTTTCAATATGTATGGTCAGTTAGATAGATAGAGATGTAGATACAGATAGAGAGATATAGATGTGTATCCCAGTTCAAATATTATTAGTTTTTCACAGAAAAATGGTACCATGCTTGGGCTGCCAATAATGGAAATGGACTTGGAGTCATGTGGAATATAATTCTAATAAAGTTTGCTCTCTTTTTACCTCCTCTCTCCTTGGCACCTTTGAGTTTTAAGATTTTCGTTCCATGCCATAACTATTGGTTGTTTTGTCCATGTAGTATGTGAGATGAGGATGCAGATTAAAGACTCCCATACATGAAGGCAATGTTGACATAATATTGCCCAATCTATGCCCAAATAAAGGAACCAGATCTCGGGCAGATATACAAATTTGTGTGCCATTTTAAGACTAGCAAGAAAACTTTTCATTTGCTGTTCAATAAGTGTTGGAAAACAATTTCATTCACCCAGGTAACTAAGCAAAGAACAGTTGTTATTGCGACTCACTCCAAATTTAGACTTATTGATAACATTGAGCAGTAAGCTAAAGTTAAAAAATGAAGAGAATTTATTTCTGGTTTCAATCTGCCAGCTGTTTAAATTTCCTGATATTAAGAAATGCTTTCTATATCTTGAAGAGAATGAATCCTCTAAGTGCCTTTTTTTAACAGTCTTTGCAGTAGTGTTCTGAAGTGTTATTAAATTCTAAAATACTATTCAGTTTATGGTATGAAAGATTTGCCTATGAAAACCTTTCATGTTGATACTTTCTCAAAAAATAAAAAAGAAAATATTTGTCTTCACCAAACCTAATGAATAGAATGGGATTGTGTATGCGTTCTTTCATCTGCAGAGATTTGCATAATATGCAGCATATAATAGATGCTCACTCAATTATTATTTTTTTTTTCCAGAGCAGGCACCAGGAATTCAACCTGGGTCTCTGGCATGGCAGGCAAGAACTCTGCTACTGAGCCATTGTCACACTGCCCTCAATTTTTAATTGAATGATTGAATAAATGAATATGCAAACTAGTCATTTTTTATGAATTGAGTTTCAATGTCTAAGCTGTCACCCATCCTAGGCTTCTTATCATATCACCATCAGAGAGAGAGGGTTTTATGTGAGTCGACAAATTTACTATTGAATGTCTACTGTATATGCAGTTTGATAAGAGACATGCTTCTATACAAAAGAAATTCAATATAAAATGATAAATGCAACAAAAAAGCATTCACAGGCACTGAAATAATACATAGGCTGTGATTGTTTCCAAGAGAGTCAAGAAAGTCTTCCATCTGAAAATGAAATCAGTGCTACGATGAAGAGTGTGAATGAAAATGAAAGATGAGTGTAAGTGAGTGAAAGAAATGGGTGGAAGACATTTTAGGAGCTTGGAAGAAGCTCGGTGGCAAATTAGGCATGTGTTTTGTCTCCTGTCATGCTTTTTAAAATGAAGAGTCGTTCAATTTCTGGAATCAAATATAATAAGTAAGATACTTATCACATGTTCTAAGGAGGGTATCACAGAACCAACATTGCATTTAAGCCGAATAATCTTTTGAATGTTTCCTTGAATACTTTATGTATATGTCTTCCAAGAAAACAAATCCTGTTTGAACTAACCAAATCCTTCTGATGCCACACACTGCTCTCTAAGCAGAGTAAGTTACCTTATTTTCAAACCAGTAATAAGCTGCTCTCCAGTAATAAAGTAAGCATCAGCTCTCTTACTTCCCAGTATGTTGTGGTATTTTCTGTAACTGTGTTGAACACATTAGTTCTAAGAACACCTTCCCCTGTCTTTGCTAATTTGTAGAACTGGATTTTTCACATAAGTACCTAGACCTTCAAGATTTAATCCCAAGATTGATTTTGACTTATCAGATATTAATGATAGCCAGTTTGGTGAAGAAATGAGCAGATGGAAGCCATACTATAAGACGTACAAATCAACAAGTCTCCAAACTGGAAACTCAGCTTGTAAGTTTGTTCTATGAGATGTCACCAGAAGATTTATTTGAGATCACTGGAAATAAAGTATCCTTGTAGAAACAGTCTGATGATGAACATGTACTTATAACAGAGAGCAAGGGGAAAATACTATTTCATTCAATGCATTACCTGCATGTTCTCTGAGATTTGCAGAGGTTTTGTTACATTAAAAATTTGGGGAGATATTTTACAATGCTCATTAAAAATATTTACGCAACTCACAATGTTTTATTCATGAAGAATGACACTAAAACCAGTTACTGTACTATAATGTACCATAGATCAGTTAGTTTTATGGCATGCCTTATGGTATAGCTTACAGTAAATGACCGGTATTCTCACTTCTTAACCTTTCTTCTGGTCACACATATGAATCTTGGCTCTTTTGTCACCTAATCACTTTGAGTCCCAGGTTTCATCATTTAAAAAAGGTGGGACAATCATTCTCATTTCACAAGGTTGTTGTGAAGGTGAAAAGTGATTATGTCTGTAGAGTGCTTGGTGAATGCAAATTTAATTTCTTCTCTTCGCTTTGTGACATGTCTCTCAGTTATCAAAAATCTTCCAAGGGATTTTTTTTTGGTTGTTTCTTTTGTTAGCTGTTCATATTTTTAATTCAGTTGTACTGGTGATTAGAATTACTGAGTGTCCACTACATTTTAGGTGCCATGCTAGATTCTGGCTACAGGAAGATACATGGGGAAGATTCTCTGACTTCAGGGTCTTCATAAATTTGGCTCAATGTACACGAATATTACTATGTACATATTAAGCTCTGCAATAGCCACATAGATAAAGTCTGTGAGGTCACAGAGGGGAGGAATTACTTCTGCCTGTATGTACTAGGGAAAGACTGTGATCCCGACATTAAATATCTCCCCCTTTCCCCTTTTATTACTTTATGTTATTATTTACTTAGTGAAGAACCTTAATAGACGTTAAGATACAGGCATTGAGGAACCTTACAATTCAACAAAACCAGAATAGAGTGTCAACCTCTGAATTTTACTTGGTTTGTAAAGTAAATAAAAATAGGAACAGTTGGATCTAAGTTTTTAAGATTAGTAAAAAGTAATATTTATTTTGCCATTCCTTGTGAGCTACCTTAATTTAGAGGGTCTACCTCTCTGGGGACCATATGATTGCTAGGATTTTTAAAGAATGAGTCTGGGTTGCACAGAATTGATGATGTTTTGCTGAATAAATACGGTCCCTCTCAAATGCACTTTTTAAAAAGACCCTTCCCATGATTCTGTCCACATATTATTGCGGTTCTGCTTTCTGTGTGTCATCAAAGCTGATGCTTTCATTTTCCGCACTGGGAAATTTAGCCTAGCGCAGGAACTTTACCACCAGGAGCATTCCCAGGCTGACAAACACCAGCACTGCTGCAATTGGGCTCCACTGTAATCAAATGTCTTGGAGATGTTAATCATCCTTTATGGAGGTGGTTTGTAGCAGCTCTTCTGTCTGCCCTTGAGAGAAAGATAGCAGTTCAAGAGATAACAGAGTAGCTTTTCCTAGAGTAAAAAGCTCTGAAAAGTAAACATTCCAAAGCATTGTATATATATGCGTATATTTTTCTTTAACCTAAGATTGCAAACAGGCAAACATTTCTTGGGGAGCTGTGATAGCACAAGTGCAATCTGCAGAGTAGAAAGGATTTTTCATGTTACCATGGGGACACCTGAGTGTGAAAAAAATATGACTTTTCCCTCCCCTCTGCTCTTCAGATAAGTGCAGAGCTGGAAGCCTTTTATCTATGGCCATTTATTTATTTATTTATTTTGATTTTCTTTAAAAGAAAAAAAAAAAAATATATATATATATAACTTGCCTCGTTTCATTTCTTTATGATTTTATCGAAGGGTGGTATCTTTACGGAAGCAAAACAAAGATTGTGGTGTGCGCTTTCATTGGCTTTGGCATCAGAGGGACTTGGGTTTGACTCCCAGCTCTGCCCCCTAGGTTCCTTTCTGTTCTTAAGCTCAGGTTGTCTCCTTTGCAGAGGCAAAGTGGGGTAGTGTGGGAAACACTGTGACGGGTAAGAACCCCTCACACAGATTTGGATCCAAATACTGACTCCACTGCTTAGGAGAAGTGTAGCTGTAATACTCCCTTTCTTGCAAATGAGAATATGTAAAGGTCCTGCCATACAGAGGTGAACGCGCTGACCATGCTACTTTTACTATAAATGAAGTGAATTTTGATCTATCATATTTGGAAAAAACAATTGCACACTGACCCTGGCTTCTGAGTCAAAAGGAATTTGAACATTTATAGATTTACTGACTTGTAAAGAAGGAAATATGTAATTTGTAATCTCTTAAAAAAGTGTGTTTAAGGATGTTTCAGAATCTGGTAGAATCTAGAATCACTGCCTCTTCTGAGGGATCCTAGAGCAACTGAGGAAAGTCGATAACTTTCTCAGGAAACACTCCATTTCAGCACTAAACTGATCTTGATGTACAGATTTATTTAAAAAAATGAATCCTAATTTAAATTTATGAATAAGTAATGAGGGAGAGTTTCCTTTAATATAGAAAAGTAGCAGAGTCTACTTTTCCTGAGGAGACAGAAAGGGGCAAGAAAACATCATTCTCATCCTACCAAGGAGAAAAAGTTAATAGTTTACAAAACCATAATTTAAAAAAAAATCCACCAATGAACTGCCATATCATACAGAAGAGAGATGCAACACAGAACCGTTTCACCTTTGGCAGAGCTTGGGTGGAACAGGGAACTGACAGAAAGGTGGTTAAGAAGAAAGCAGCTCAAATGTAATCAAATTCTTCCAGGCTGAGTGTGGGTTAATGTAACAGAATAATGGGGATACCCTGACACAGGGTCCTCACTTGTAAGCTGTTTTAAAGAACAAGCTCAGCAGAGAGCCAAGTGTGCCCTAAGGCACAGAAGGCAGGTGCTGATTGGCTGCTGGAGGCGGACAAAGTCATGCCCTCTTTCACTTTGGTCTTTTAGACTCCGCAAAGCTTTGGGGGTGCAGGGCAGAAGAAAATGCAAAAGCTCTCTGCCCTAAAGGAAGGCTGAAAGGCCTCTTGGACCCAGGACCCTGTATCTGGATAAAGCAGACTCTGCTATGGCTCAGGAAGGGGAAGAAAATTCTCTTGCTCAAGACCTCCCAGATATGAGCTTAGCACCAAATAAGCAAAATCAATCTACTGCTGAAAGTCAAAGAGCCTGGCCTTTGTGTTACTGGCATGAGAGAAATGCTGAACATTGAGGATGGGGCAGCAATACTGAGTGAAAATAATAATAATAACAATAACAATAACAATAATACACTGATTTCAAATACCTCCAACATTGGTTTTCCTCTTACCTTGTTGACTCTTGTTTTCTCTTTCTTTCTTTTCTTTTTTTTTTTAACATTTTAAAATGTTAAGATCGCTTTTAATTGTGGCGATCTCCAAAATTATCCTGTCTTGTTTCCCTCTTTTCCCACTATATGCACTAACTGTGATCTGTCAAAAGACAAATCAGAGTTCAATTGGCAGATTACAGTTGATAAATAAAATCTAGAGGCCCAACATGGGGGCACCCATACGAAGCCCCACATCAGTAAAATAAAAAAACAAAACAAAACAACTAAGCTAATCTCTAGTCCTATATATGCCCTGCTAGCTCAGGAAACCAAATTTAAATACAACCGATCAGTTATGCCCGTCAACTTCTTCATGACTTAGCAACCTGCCTCTCTCCACTTTGTAAGACGTCTTAGGCAAAATTGGAAACTTGCAGTCAGCCAATCAGAACATTTCCTCAATTGCGTCTGTCTTCACCCTACGTGAGCTTCCTGGTTCCACTCCCCGGGTGCTGCTCCCTTCTACTTTCAGAATGGAATGCCGCCCAATTTATGAATTGCTTAATAAAGCTGAGATCCTAGATTTCACGCAAAATTTTCTTTTTTCAGTTTTGGTGACGAGAATAGGAGCAGAAGGTGACAGCTGATGGTTCTGGTGACAAAGAGAAAGAAACGTGGAGGCACCATTAAACTCTTTCAGCTCTCAGTATTCTTTGCTGTCTCCAAGGATTGTGGGCGAGTGCCTCTCAAATGTGAGCTCCGTTCTCTTTGTGTTAGGGCACTCCGATCTCACTTGCTTTTAGGCTAAAGGTTAATGGATAAATCTTATTGGTGAAGACGCTCAAATTTTTAGTCTGAGTGCCTGCCTAACCTTTGGTTCAGTCCGCAGTTTCATTTTTGCTGTTGCTGGTTTCTTTGTCTTGTGCTCACGGTAAGAAAAATGTAGTGATAAAGATGGTGTTTTTAAAGATTTTGATTCTCCACCCTCTGACACACCAGGATATTACTTGTTCAAAAATTATGGGGCCGGCAGCTGTGCCTATCTAACTAAATAGCAAAAACTCACCAAAGACAGCCCGGAACTGTGATGGCTTTTACAGGAATGGGGAACATTCCAATTAGAAAACTTCAGTCATTTCAGAGGAACACTCTAGAAAGAGTGCTCCTGAATTAGGCCAAATGGGATGCCTGTTTAAATTGGTATTCATAGTCTACTAAGAAATGCAAGACCCTAAAATAGTTTATATGAACTGGTGAGTTTTGCATGTCTATTTTCTGTGTTTTCATGTCTGACTCGTGACTGGAAAAATTTTAATTGAAGCTATAAACTCTCAGTTCATCTGTCTGTATGTTTGATGTATGCTATTTTCTTACCTCTGGATGATATTAGCAAATTAACTTATAAAACTCCTCTAATCAAACTGCTTAAAGATAAATGTAGACTTATATATAAATTAAAAACTCCTCAAGTCCTAGAAATTGAGGAAATAAAATGTTAAAGAAATTCAATTTTATGTAATTCAGATAAACCTTCAATAAATGGATTAGTTTAACATGTTTAGATTAAAAGCAGTTATGCCTTCTGAGCCATCAAAGTTAAGTACAATACAAGCATACATTTTTTTTCTACTTAGAGATGTTCTCCCTAACTTTATACAGCTAGACTGATAAAATAGACTAGGATTATACCTACTCTATCTTCAAGGTGATAAAAATATAAATTTGTGTTTAACCAAATGGAGCCATTATACTGACAAATTTGATTCTAAGAATTTTTGTGCTTTTTTAGGATGACAACTTAAACACAATTTCCAAGATTTTTTGGGTTACTTAAGTATGTAAGGTTTGATGATTTTCGGTAAGGAAAAAGCTGGTGGTTTTGTCCTAAAGTAAAATGACAGGTTGTTGCAGAATGAGAAATATAGGAGTGTGTAGGACAAAACCCAGAATGGATATAGAAAATTGTAGAAGTTTTGCAGAAAAGGAATTTTATTTGTGTGGTTAAGGTTGGCTGAGATTTTATAGGATTATAAGTTTTAAAAGTGTTTTCTTATCAGACAGTATCTTCATGCAAAATTAGAAATTGGTTTTTTTAGCCATTTGAGTAATCTACCTAAATAAGGCAAAAATTTTAATGTCTTACCAGAATGTCATTATTGATATGTACATTGACCTTATCACCATTTATTGTTTTGGAGAACAAATTTTTGTGCTTTTAATAAAACTAAGTGTTTTGTTTTTTTTTAATAATCATGCCAATTCCTATTTGCTTTTAAAATCTTTTCTTGTTACTTTGGTTAAATGGGGAATAAAATACTGTTGCGCAGAAACCCATTTTCCTATTTAGCAAAAGTGCATACATGACAATTTTGACATTTTGCCTTCCCCATATCAAACCCTAAATGATGTCTTATTCATCTCAAACTGTCTTTGGGTTTTTCAGAGGGCCCCCGGAAGGTCACAAATTATTTGTTCTTTCACCTTATGAAAAGATAAGTACTGGAATAATTAGGTTTATTGGGTATGTTATGAGTTGCATGAGAGGTGTTGCCAAATTAAATAAAATTTTCTAGCCTTCTGTTGGTTGAATTTGTTATGGGTAAAATGCTATTATATAATCATTTCAGAAATTGTACAGAGTTCCTGAAGATTTGTCAATATTCCTACTCTTCATGAGATGTTCTGATACTTATCTGCCTGTTATTAGGCAATGGTTTAGTGGTATTGGTCATACTTTCAGTTATTCTTTAAAAATGTTATATGAAACAGAAACAACCAAATAATCTTTTCAATTGAATTATTATTTTTGTCCAGAATTTTTTTGACTTTTTATTTTTCTTATTTTATTTTTTAAAATCCAAAAAAAAAACACAAACAAACTCAAGCATTCCTATTTTGAGCATTCCGTTCTACATATATAACCAGTAATTCACAATATCATCACATAGTTGCATATTCATCATCATGATCATTTCTTGGAACATTTGCATCTATTCAGAAAAAGAAATAAAATGAAAACAGAAAGGAAAAAAATTATATATACCATACCCCTTACCCCTCCCTTTCATTGATCACTAGCATTTGAAACTAACTTTATTTTAACATTTGTTCCCCGTATTATTTATTTTAGGCATTCCTAGATTATACAATCTAGGAATTATACAATTGAATTATTTTTTAATGAATTAAAAATACTAAGTTAAACACAGCCATTTTAAATCTGTCTTTCTGATGCTTGGGCATTTCACTACTAACGATAATTATAATAGTTTCTGGTGCACTGTATTCTCTTTCAAGTCTTGAATGGTTGCACCCAGCCAACGGCATGTTCATCCAGCTGGTATGCAGAAGCATGAAAAGATGAAGCATTCTGATGCTTCCCTGAAAATGCTTTCTATCAGCCAAAGTGTTTCATCTTCAACAAAGAGAAGTATCTCAGAGACCCCTCAAAAGGGCTATGCCAGGTAAAGATGCATTTCCAGGTCTGACTCTCAGACTACTCACATGCTAATGTCTAGCAATTGTGTTTACTAATATCATCATCAATACAAAATAGCCCTCGAACTACCCACTTCTGACATTGCAGTCAAACTGAAGATATTGAAGCTTAGGCTCACATTTCAGAACTTAAAACGGTCCCCTTCCCAATGACTGGATCCGTGACCAAACCAGAGGCCTAAAACTGAATGTTACTAAGATGAGAAGTAGATGGCTTTAAAGAGGTGGACAGTTTCCACCCAATATCATGGAGCAAGACTCCCATGATCCAATGTTCCTGTCATATTCCTTATCATATTAGTATTTACAATTATTATTGCATTTTTATTGTTTCCACGCTCCTTTTGCACTTCTTTTCTGTATTGCTTAGAAAATATTACCACCAAAGATATTTAAACTGTTTCTGTTTGTCTCTTCCTTCCTCTTTGCCATGGCTTGGGAAGGCGATGCTATCATTCCCTCTTCACATGCCATTGCAAAAGGGGAGAATCCGACTGGTGGGTCAGCCTGCATAAACCCCACTTGGTTCATCAATCACAGGATCCTGTTGTTTTGCTGGCAACAAACTTTTTAGGGATTCTAAATGTCTTGGTATCTTACAATCAAGCCAGGCCATTCAGCCTTTGTTACTCGTGCCTTTGAATTTACAAACATTGTAAAGACTAGGCCTATTCCCTGATGGCCAGACTCACTCTGTATTAACACATGACAGGCCCAGAATTTACTCTCATTATGATACCAGTTGTCCTCAGATCATCAATGCATGAGAACAGACAGGACAGTCACACCAGGTATAATGTTCCATTTAAAAATGACATTTTAGCTCCTTTTAGATATGGGATACTGTGAAAATTCCATGCCTAATGCATAGTTAGAAGCAGCCAATACCAGCCTCCCCTGAACAGATTATTAAATCCTCACTGGTATTTTATGTGCACCTTTGGGTTATATCTAAATTTTTGAAAGGGTCTCAGACCATGACCTACACGTTCCATATGCCTGGGCATTTCAACATATAGATGGTTGGCATATATTAGGGCAATGTGGATTGGACCTGTTAGTAGTCCTATAAAAATTTATAACAAATCTGAGGTTTCATACTGGACTACCTCACTTAATTTACACTTTTGAGCAAAACTTGAATTGCCCAGGGGTATTACTGGTATGCTGGATACTTCTTTCACTGGACTCTTATTTCCTATTAAGACTTTTCATAAACAGAAATATGATTAGAAACTTATCTATAACAGTAGGGAAGATTGTTGAATCCACTGCAAAAGTGATTGCTGCACAGTAGAAATCTTTGGATTCTTTAGCTACAATTGTTTTAGATAAAGGAATTTGAGCTTGATTACTTGCTGGCTTAGCAAGGAGGAGTTTGTGCTATGTTCAGTACCACCTGCTGAACCTAGATAAATGCTTCTGAGGAAGTTGAAAAGTAGTTACATGAAATTGTCAAACAAGCCACATGGCTCAAGCAAGTTAAGTCCTTCAGAATCATTCTTTGATCTCTTTGATTTTGGTTGGTTTGGGCCCTGGAGTTGTTTTTTCAGAAGCATACTCCAAACACTGAGCATTTTGCTACTAATGATAATCATAATAGTCTCTAATGCACTGTATTCTCTCTAAAGTTTCAAATGTTTTCACCTAGCCAATGGCCTGTTCATTGAGAAATAACGACAAAAGTATTGAAAAGAACAAAGTACAAGTATAAAGTTGTCTAGAGTTAGTTGATAGTAAATGACAGTGGCACTAATGTCTTGAATTTTTTCCCTAGCCTTCAGCCTGACCCATGTCTGGGCAAATAAGATGGAATTGATAAATAAAATCTGATAGTAGGTCCAACATGGAGGTGTACATGCTAAGTCTTATGTCAGCCACCCAACAGCAAAAGCTAGAGTCTGTTTCTTGTAAATGCCTGGCTTGCCCAGAAAACCAAATTTAAATACAGTTGATCAGTCATCACCAGCTAATTTCCTCAATCTTGAGCCATCACTTGCTCCCTATTTTGTACTACACTCTTAAGGATTCACACCATTTGAGCTTACCCTTTTTAGCCCCTCATTTGAGTTTCCTTCAACTTTCTGAATGGAGTGCTGCCAGATTCCTGAATCACTCAATAAAGCTGTGAGAACCTAAATTGTAGGAAAACTTTTGCTTTTATCACAGCATTTTATTCAGGACACCAAAGTTTTGTTACAGCAAGGAAGCCAAATCAATGGCAATAATGGACGCAGCTTCCAGTCTAGCGATGAAAAATGATTTTTATAAACATAAAATGGAAGTTAGCTCAATTCTTACTGATTGGAAAAGTGGTTGTCCATCTCATAAGCATGCATCTATGCCTTTATTTTGTATTGGGTCGTATATAATGAACAAAGGCCTTGATCAGCTATCTGATTGGCTTCCTTGTAGGGATTTCAAATTTCAAAAGATAACAAGCGGAAACTCAAGAGGAAGTTCATAGAGAGGAAATAGGGCATGGTTTTGTTTGGCTCTGAGGGGTCCCCATGGCATTCTCTCTATATAATTTAATCAATTTCTCCAATTTTGGCTATTGCCTGGACTATGAGAGCTTGACCAAATATGTTGTTAGTCTCGTATTCATCACTAAAAGTCTCTCATGTTTCATTGCTGATTTCATAGTTTGACTGAAGGTTTTCATCATCTCATTCACACTGGTTTATAGTCTCAGTTGTATTATTTGTCAATTTAGTGGCTGTGTAGTAGCATTTAAGAGTAGAGTGGTCTGACAATGAATGAAATAAATTATGAATATGATTAAGAGTTGGGAAGAAGCTGTCTGCATCAGACGACATCTGCTCCTGGAGTCCTCATGTCAATTTTAGCTCTGGGTCCAAAATGGGAGAGACCATCCAAAGGCTTGGAGCATGTTTCAATTGTGACGTATGGATCAGGAGTCAGTTGCCTGTAGATTTAGTGCTCAAATGGTGGTCAATAAGACTTGCCAAGTTCCTTCCTTTCTAAGTTTTAAAGCAGTCTTTCATTGATATCTCTTCCAATATATCAAGTATCTAGTTTGAGGTTATTTAGGGTTTTCTGTAGAGGAATCTTGAAAAAAGAAGTGCAGATCCATGAATGGTGGAATTGGGTATGTGATTGGTCCCTTACAATAATTAGCAATTTCACATTGTAATAGTTGGAGTCAGTACAGTAGGAGGAATAATAAGCCTCATGGGTCTTCCAATTATTGTTTCATAAGAGGATAAATGGTGTTTTTTTCTGACAGGCTAGATCTTATGATAAGACTAAAGGAAACACTATAGGCCAAGGCAAAGAGGATTCTGATATTTTAGCTAATTTAAGTTTTAAGATACCTTTTACTCTTTCTACTCTTCCTGAAAACTGAGGTTAGTAGGGACAGTGAAGCTTCTGGTTGATTGGTAAGTCTTTGCAAAGTTCCTTGATTACAATTTCAGTAAATTGGGAGCCTCTATCATTTGGGAGATTAGCAGGAATTTACCAATGTAGAAAACAAAGTTTAGTAGTCTTTTAGCTACTCTGAGAGCAGTAGACTTTTGTCAAAGCCTCTATCCATCAAGAAAATAGACAAATGATAATAGGAACATACTCATATCTCATAGAAATGTGTAGCTATACAAAGTCCATTTGAGGATGTCCAATAGGGCTTTGTCAGGTATTTGACCTTCTTCCACCTTTTGATTTTACCGGAATTATGTTAATTGACAGGTAGAATATGATTTGTGTACTTTCTTTGCTTCTCTTTTAAAATCCCTTTTGTTTTGCTGAAGATGAAGCCCTGATGCGTAGCTGACTACAGGTGCTTTCAGAGATACATCAGAGTAAATCAGTGTAACTGACAAGAACATTTGTTTTAGCAAGATGTAACAATTATTCAAGAATAACTAAAATTATGACCAATAACACTATGCTGTTGTCTGTTATCTAGCAAATCAGCATCAGACCGTAACACATTGTGGATATTGCCAAATATTTAAGATTCCATGTAATTTATGAAATATTTATATGAGTTACACTTACCCATAAAAATTTAGCCAACAGAAGATTAGAAAATCATGTTCAATTGGACAACATTCACCATGCAACTCATAGCGTATGAAAAGAAAGCTAATTGTTTCTAGCACCTTTCTTTTTCTTTTTCTTTATTTATTTTTATTTCGTTGTAATTTTTCTAGCACCTCTTTTTTTATGAGATGAAAGAACAAATTCTTTCCAGGGGCACTGTGGAAAATCCCAAATACAGTTTGAAAACAGAGATATCCTTTAGGGTTTGATGTTGAGAAAGCAAAATCTCAAAAATTGTCAGGAGGTTTGAACATTTGGCTAAATAGGATCATAGGTCACTGATAAACACTAGTTGGTTACTATTAAGCCAAAATGACAATAAAAGATTTTATAAGTAAATCTTGGAGGTCAACATTATTATAAAAAAAACTTAGTTTTTTAAAAGTGAGAAGACTTGATCTCTTAAACAATAAAGGAGAACAAGGTCAATCTAAATATCAATGAGGATATTATTATAGGACATAGAATCTTTGTCTTCTAGGCAGATTACTCAGATGATTAAAAAATACCTTTTATGACCTTTCATTAAGAGCAGACAAATAATCCAAGAAAACTTTAACATTTTTAAGAAAACCAAATCCTAGTTTTGCATGAATATACTGTTTGCTACAAAAGCTTCTTAAAAAATCTTATAAACAAGCCTATTAAATCTTAGTCAGTGCTGACAATGACAAATAAAATTCAATTCCACGAGCCTTTTACAGCTTTCTGTATTCATTCAGGTTTTGTCCCACATTTTCCTGTTCCTCATTCTGAAACAACCTGTCAATGTACTTTAGGAAAAACTACTTTCTTTTCCTTAATAAAAATGCATCCTGAAATGATCTTAGAAATCGTCTTTAAGCCAACACCCTATAAAACACAATAATTTTTAAAATTAAATTTATCAAAAAAATAACCCAATTTCTGAGTCAGTCTAATCAGCATTTGCTGCCGAGGTTTTAGCATTTGAGGGTTTTACCAACGTATATACAAGCTGATATAGTTCAGGTATCCTGGGATTATATGTACTTAAAGAATTCTAAATATTTCTAAGAATATTTGCTGGTCATATTTGAGGAAATCTTTAATTATAGCTCTTAATTAAATTCAGTTCCAAGGTTCAAATTGTTGCTCCTTTGAATCATATGTTTTTTTAAAAAGTTTCTTTTTTATTGTATAATGTATAGTGTAGGTCACATTTCATTCTTTTTCCATATGACAATCCCATTATTGCAGCATCATTTGTTAATTTTTTTTTTTTCCACAGGGGACAGTGCATGGGCCAGGAATTGAACCTGGGTTTCCTGCATGGCAGGTGAGAATTCTACCACTAAACTACCCTTGTACCCCCAAAAAGTTTCTTTTTGAAATATTTTTAAAGATAATGCTCTGCTCTTTGTAGGTCAATTTTGTGTCTATTGTCTTTGCTGAAATTTCTTACTATAGTTTTTCTTTTCCAAATTTTATATTTCTTAACTTTTCTTGTTTTATGTACTGTGTCAGTGTTATGATAGGAAGAGATATAGGTAATATATTGAAATTTTTCCCATTGATTGGAGGGTTTTCAGTCTTTTGGTATATATATATACTAAACTGGTTTATTGACAGAATTTCCTATTCCTGGTTTCTATGATATTTCAAGATAATGTTGGAATTTCATGAAATGTGTTTTCTTCATATTTTAATATAATTTTGTGATTTTGCTTTTGGCTCCATTAATATGGTAAATTTCAGTTATATTTCTGATGTTAAACAATTCTTGCTTTTCTAAGATAAAGCCTATTTAATCAGGGTATATATATATATATATATATATATATAAGATCCTAGGATACATATTTTAACACTCCTTTTTTTTCATTATTCATTAAACATGTAAAATCTTTGCATCTATGATATGAATTATTTGAATAAAATGTTTGATACTGTTCCTGGAAAGTTTGATAAAACTTGCCTGTAACACATTCCAGGGGTTTTTGCTTGACAGTCGGAGGCTGGGGATATTATGAAAGAGTAGGGAAGTCTTTGGTTACTGTTTCAATTCCTCTCTTGGTATTTGACTCATTCAGGTCATTTCCTTGAGCTAATATGGACATTTTGAATTTTCTAAAACTTCATCTGTTTCTCCTGGGCCATCAGATTTATTCATATTTACTAGATTTATTTATTTTTTTCTAATCTCTTTTTTATGAGCCTAATTAATCAAATATGTATATATTTACTTTTTCATTCTGCACTTTATTTTACTTATTTATTTTTTTTTTTGCTTTACCCTCTTTCTGATATTTTAATTGCTCAAAAACAGATTTGGGTTTGCTAAACTTCTCTATTGCTTTCTTTTTAACATTATTTTCTATTTATTTCTACCCTTGTATTTATTTTGCCCTATTTTTCAATTCCCTTAAGTAGATTCATTAGTTCTTCTTACAACGATATGTTCTGAAAACCTAACTCATTCATATATTCAGATAAATGTATTTAAAGGTATAAAATTATCTTTATAAAATTATGCTGCAACCATGTCTCCCAAATTTTGACACATTGTGCTTACATTGTTGTTCATTTATAATTATTTCTCTGTTGCCCTATTGCCCTAATGTTGTTTTCCTTAACTCATAACTTAATAATATTATTTAATTTCCAAATAGGTGAGATCTCTTTTTGCATTCATTTTGTTATATTTTACTTGTTTTATTGCAATCAACTGTGTATGCATAAATTAGATTCTTGGGAATTTATTTGTTTTATACGAGTATGTATATGTTTGGGGTAGTGTGTGGTCAATTTCCATGAATGTTTCATTCATACATAATATGTAGTCTATGTTTTGTGTAAAGTTTATTACACATATTAGACATATTAAAATCATTAGTCATATCTATAGCTATGTCTCTGCTTTGTTTTGATTTCCTCATTCTGCTTGTTTGGAAAAAAGTTAAAAGTCTTCAAATATATCAAATACATTTTTTAGCTTATGGATCTGACCTGGTTATTTTGTTTTTTGTAGCTTTATTGTTTAAGCTGATACTCTAAAGAACTCACCTGTTCATGTACATTATTTTATCTTGATGTGTTTTCTCTTAGTGGTATGAAAAGTTTCTTTTCATTTTTATCTATATTTCTCTTAAACTGAATGCTATTTTTCTAATATTCAAACAGATACTCTTTTTTTCTTTGCTGCTCTACTTTTCTAAACATCTTTTATTGCACCTCTCAGTATAGTTTAATTTTTAAGTATTTCTCTTATGTGTTAGTTTGAAACTGTTATGTACCCCTAAAAAAGCATGCTTTTTCAAATCAATTTTGTGGATGCAGATTCATCATGTGTGGGCTCTTTTGATTAGGTTGATTCCTTGGAGATGTGGGTGAGACATTTGATTAGAATATTTCAATGGAAATGTGGACCTACCCATCCGAAGTGGGTCTTATTGGTTTACTGGAGTCCTTAAAAGAGCCAACATAGAGAGACTAGACACAGATCTTTAGAGATGCTTAGAGAGCCTACAAAGAAAACCGCTGGAATCAGAAACTGAAAGCAACACAACCAGGAAGCAAAGGACCAGGAGATGCCAGCCATGTGCCTTCCCAGCTGACACAGAAAACTTGGATGTGATCGTCCTTTCTTGAGTGAAGGTGTCCTCTTGTCGATGCCTTAATTTGGACATCTTTATGGTCTTAGAACTGTAAACTTTTAACCTAATAAATCCCCTCTGTAAAAGCCAACCTGTTTCAGGTATACTGCATTCTAGCAGTGTTAGCAAACAAAGACATCTTATATATAACAAGGCCTCATATTGTACTGTGTTATGTTGTCTTATGTTAAACAAAGTCTGAGAGTCAACATTTTGATTGGTGAGTTTGCCATTAACATTTATCATAATTACCAATTGTCATATTCAAATAAGATTTATTTTCTCATTTCTAATCCTATCTGTTTTTCTTTGTTTTCTTGCTTTTGGAGCATTATGTGCAAAGACGATGGTATAAAATCATCATTGTTCCATGCAAAATCCCTTTCCTAGTTTATTAATTGTTACATTTTTTTCATTTAGTTTTTCCTTCCCTTTTATTCCTATACTGTATGTCCATTCCTTTCTTCATCATAAAATATTCAATGCTCTCAGTTCTGTTTATTAATATTCAACTGTGTTTTTGCAAATATCTACTATAGTATTGTCCATGTATATTTTTGATAAAGATAAGTACTATTGTATCATGTACCTTATTTGATTCCCTTCTCTTTTTCCATTAAATATGTGTTTAATATCCATACATGCTGCTTCTAATCACTCTCCTTAAGCCTAGTTACACTTATCCAATTTTATTCAGGCCATCACAATGTTTTACAGCACCTCAATGTCAATGCCCAAACAGAAATTCATCACCTTTATTCAATATGGGCATTTCCTCCTACAACAAATTTTGCCATCATCACAACCCCTACCAAGTATAGATTAGGGAATTAAGATAGAAATCTGGAATCTATTATAGACTGCATCCTCTTCTTCAGTCTCTTGTTAAGGTATTTAGTTCATAACCCAATACTGTAAGTTTTATTTCCTTAATAGCTTTTAGATCACTATTTTTGCTTAACTGGGTGCAAACCCTTATTGCTTCTCTCTATACAACTGTAACAGTGACCTAAAATTTCATCTCTCCATGTCTCCAGATGTAGAACACTAACATTTTACACATGGCTACCAATGGCCATTTGAAAATACAAATCTAGTCACCTTGATTGTCTTCAATGTTTTCTCATTGTCTATAAGGTATAGTTTAAGCTTCTTAGTTATAGCCAGCCTCATACCTTTTTATGTTCTTCCTGCTTCAACATATGTTCTGGGTCAGCTACACTGAAAGGTTTGCTAACCTTAGGTCTGCCTTCTTCATGTCCCCATGTATTGCTTTGCTGATTTCTCAATTAGAAATACCCTATTCCATTATCTTGTTCTGTAATTTGCAAAACTACTAATTTCTGCAGGGAATTAAGTCAGGAACTATCTCTTTTATTGTGCCAGTTTGAATCTGTGGTATATTGCAGAAAAGCCATGTGCTTTAGCCCTCCTTCAGTATTTCTGGGTGGGAGCTTTTTGATTATCCCTGAAGAGTGACCCACCCAATTATGGGTGGTAACTTTTGATTAGATGGTTTCCGCAGAGATATATCGCCACCTATTCCAAGTGGGGTTGCTTACTGGAGCCCTTTAAGAGGAACCATTTTGGAAAAAGTCACGTACCCTTTCAGCTGAGAGAGAAACCCTGAACCTCATCAGCCTTTCTTAAGTGAAGGTAACCCCTTGCTGGTGCCTTAATTTGAACATTTTCACAGGCTTTGAACTGTAAGCTTGCAACTTACTGAATTCCCATTTTAAAAGCCATTCTAGTTCTGGTATATTGCATTCCAATAGCTAGCAAACTAGAATACCTACAAAAGATTATCTTTTTACTCTTAACTCTGCTCCCAACTAGACATAAGCTTCCCTTCAAGTCCCTCTCTTTATACATGTATATGCCATGGTACAAAGGTATTTATACTTGTCATTTTCTTGCATTAAATGCTCTTCAACAAATATCTTCAGAGATGACCTGCTACTTAAATACCACCTTGTGATCAAGCCTTTCTTCACCACAGTAAAAAATAATGATTCTCTTCCCATATACGCTCTTTCATTTCTACCCTCTATTACTTTTTTATTGATCTGTAATCCCCATATAGCCCATGGCTGTGCTATATATGCCACTGTAGTACTCTCAGTGAATGGTCAGTGAAATCAGGTGAACTTAAGTGTAGTATTCTCCGAATGTCTCTTATGTTAACTTTTACTCTAAATTAGAACAAATGTTTTATTGAATCCCAATCAAAATGATCAAGGACTTATGTAGCCCCCCCATTAAAAATGACATATACTCAATGTGAAAATGCGCACAATATAGAAAATAATTAATATACAAATAATTAATCATACACTCAGCATTCAAAGGCAATACTTTAATTCTAGTATTTATTTATAATCTGTTTATGTTCTTTTTAATGCTTATGCAGTTATCATTGTACTTACAGAATTGCATATCATGCATTTTTCCATAAACACAACATACACATTTTCTCTTCAACTCTGAACCCCGTATAAATATTTTCAAATTGCAAAACATTATTCCATGGAGTAGAAACATCAAAATATATATTCATTTCCATGTGGTCGGCATCATAGGCTGTTTCCAATATGTTATTAATATACATACAACTGGTTTCTGCATTTTTTGCATGAAGAATTATTTTTGTTTCTAGTTGATCAAGATAATGACATAAGATATTCAGGATGTAATTCCCCCACAAGATCTTTGAATAACTAGCAAAAACTGACAGTGTCATTTTCTTGGCCCAATGGGGCTTTTCCAGTTGAAAAACCAAAGTAAATGCCAGGCACAGACTGGGACATGAACATTATTAAGGGAACTTACATATAGGCAAAATAAAAAAGCTTCAAATATGGTGGTCCAGAGTGCGAAAGCAGCACACCACAATTAGGTAAAAATCAGGAAAGCTAGTTATAGGGGCCCAAACAAAGACATTCCACTGAGTATGAAAACATGGGTAAAGTGAGGCGTTTGCTTGGTAGGTAACAGTAATATTTCAAGGTTCCTGGGAACATATAGGGTATACACTGACCATCTGTGCATGCTTTCCTCCCTAAGGAGGTTAGCTAAACTTTGACAAACCACCCAAAGTCATGCAGGCTGCTGTGTGCTCGAGTTTCACAGAATCTTAGGGAAATGTCCAGGTCCTGGGCTGCCACGCTCCATCCCCATGCAGCAGTCTGTGTTGACCATAACACGGACATTGCATCCCTAGTCCATACGACAATACAATAAGCAACACATTATGAACAGACTGGCACATAAAAAGGGTTGTCCTATTTATAAGCGGCACCATGGCCAGGACAAAGAATTAAACCATTTTGACAGAAGATCATCAGACAGATGTTCAATATTTTGTATATGATTATGCATATGGTTTAAAATTTGCCTGACAATTTTTTAATTACCAGGTTCATATATACAACACTGGATATGTATTGAAACACAAGTGACATCCTAAGCAGCAGTGAGGATTTAGGGAGCCATTCTATTTTGCAAGATAACATTTCTAAGTCTTTGGTTTAGGAAGAAGTTATTATGTCCTGGCCTTTACTTGGGTATTCAATGTTTGATGGATTCGGATGGCTTATTGCTGAAGTCGTACCTGTCAGTAAAGTGGATCCAGTCTGTATGGGGCACATTAAAGGGTATGAAGATATGGGGTGGCTGCCTCCCTGAACTCTGCAATTTAAGCACCCACTTGCAAACTGTCATTTAGCAATGATATTGCTAATTTTGACTCATTAAACATATGAGTGGTGTGACTGGCTAAAGCAACTGAAAATGTTTTTCAATTACTAGGCAGCTTCTCTAGGAACAAGTATGGCTAATGGTTAATACCACCAGGAGGTCTGCATTATTCTATATCTGGTTTTTATCATTTCCTAATTACTGGGTTTGTGTGGTAGAGAGTTATACATCGTAGCTGGCACATAAGGCTGACTCCATGTGTCCAATCCAGTTATAGGGCAATTACAGTAAGTCATTTTGTCCATAAGTCCAGAACTTTGGAGAGGGGTAGGCTCCACTTTTACTAGTAATATTTTGCCACTGAAAGTGGCTGCCAGTTTGCAAGTGGGTGCTTAAATTGCAGAGTTCAGGGGGGCAGCCACCCCATATCTTCATACCCTTTAATGTACCCCATACAGACTAGATCCACTTTACTGACAGGTAAGGTTTCAGCAATAAGCCATCTGAATTCATCAAACATTGAATACCCATATAAAGGCCAGGACATAATAACTTCTTCCCAAACAAAGAGTATAGATACATGGATATGTTAAAGTCTTAAGAGGCAGAGTTTTTGATGAGGAGGAGAAAGAGAAGAAGTCATCCTAAACTTGTCATCAGCTGATGTTTTGCCACGTCAACATTGGTCCCATATTGTCCAGTTGGCGGGAACAATAGTCCATGGAAGGCTGGTGGTGCCTGACGATGGTAAATCAGCGCATATCAAGTACTGAGACCTGTTGTGCACATAAGTTACTACAGATGTCTACTGAAGAAATAAAGTTCCCACAGTGCTACGGGAAAAAAGAAAGAAGTTTATGGGGAATAATTAGGGTTAGTTCTTGGTGATCTAACTATATGCAAGGTAAGTTTCCATTAAAAGACAGAAAGGTTCCTGGGGAAGAGATGCCATGAGGTGGTTTCAGATATCAAGTTTTTGGTCAGCCTAGGCATAAAGAGTGTCAGTAGGGCCATGCACGTAGTTCTTTAAGGTATAGATACAGGGGGTTCTGGATTGGTGATATGAATGACTTTTGGCATTTTATTTATAAAATGTGGTTTAATACTTAAGTTTTGAGTAACCCTGATTCTCCATGGGCTTAAATTCTCAACCAGCATGTCTACATTGGCCATAATCCAATTGGTCTTATTTTTCCCAATTTCTAATGCTCATGGCACAGGCACGAGCAAGTTGTTATAGTTAGCTCATTGTGATTGTAGTATTGTTAATCCTCTTACTGGTAATTGTAACACTTGCTTGATTTACACAGTCACTAATTCAGTAGGAACAAGAGCAGCAGTTTAGGACCTTGAGTTAGGCTGGTGAGAGCTAGATATGTTATAAATGAACCAAACAGTTATACTAGAAATTCAAAATTCCCCAGAATGTGTCACAGCAAATTAAAATTGGCAAAAGAAAAGGTCAGTAAACTCAAAGACAAGATAAATTATTTAGGATGAGAAGCACAAATGAAAAATGATTTTAAAAAGTAACAGATCCCAAGAGATCCATGGGACATCATCATATGGATCAAATCTGCATTATTGGAGTCCCATAAGGAGGAGAAAGAAATGGGTAGAAAGAATATTCACAGAAATAATAGCAGAAAAATTCCCATATTTAACAAAAAATAAGATAATTGACATTTAAGAAGTCCAATAAATACAAAATAAGTTAAACTCATAGAGAAACATGCCTAGAATATAGTAGTCAGCTTGTCAAATGAAAAAGAAAAGGAAATAGTTCTGAAAACTGCAAGATAAAATAGTTTTATGTACAAGGGAGTCCCAATAAGATAAGATTTAATCTTATTTAATCAATAAGATTAAATTCTCATTTTTCATCAGAAACCATTGAAGCAAGCAGTCAGTGGGGCAAAAATAAAGTACTTAGAGGAAACAATTGTCAACCAAGAATTTATTGTTCCAAGAGAATGGCTTTAAAAATATGTGCAAGTTTAAAACAATCCCAGATAAAATATGGGAAAGTGACTCATCACTAGACCTACCCTACAAACAGTGCTAGAGGAAGTTCTTCAAACTGTAAGTAAAGGATATCAGTCTTTGGATCAAAGGAGGAGAAACAAAGACTTTCAGTAATGGTAATGACATGGGAGATTATAAGCATATTTTGAGTCATGTAAACCCTCTTTTTACTCCTTCAAATGTTCTAAAGTGTAATGCATAAAAATGTATAGCACATTACTATAAAGATACATTTTGTAAAAATTACAACAAAATATGGTGGAATGGGAGGATATAAAAAGGTGTATGTGTACGCTATTAGGATTGATTTGGTACAAATAATTAATTTGGTATCTATAACTATAGATTTAGGAATTTAAATTTAAGCCCCATGATAACCTCAAAGAAAATATATGAAAAATATATACAGAAATAAATCAGGAGGGATTCAAAATAGAACAATTAAAAACTCAAGTGAAAAAAGGAAAGCTCTCAAATGAGAGATCTACCTACAAAAACTAGAGGATCTAAAAGAAAAAGAAGCACAAACTCAACCCAAAGCAAGAAGAAGGGAATGACAGAATTTAGAGCAGAGATAAGTGAAATAGAAAAAAAAAAAGGAAAATTAATGAAATCATAAGGTGATGCCATGAAAAGTTCAATAAAATTGACAAATCTTTAGCTCTACTGAAAAAGAAAAGGAGAGAGAAGATATAAATGAATAAAATCAGAAATGAAAGGAGGATATTAACACTGATCTTACAGAAATAAAAAGGATTATAAAAGGATACCATGAGCAGATCTATGACAATAAATTAGATAATCTGGATGGACCAATTCCCAGAAAAACACAAACTAACTATACTGACTCAAGAAGAAATAACGCATTTCAATGCAGCAATAACAAATAAGGAAATTGAATCAGTAATCAAAATCCTCCTAATAAAGAAAACCCAAGCCTAGATGTATTCCCCTGGTAAATTTTGTCAAACGTTCCAAGTACAGTTAACCTCATTCCTGATCAGTCTTCCAAAAACTGAAGAAGAGGGATTGCTCCCTTACTCCTTTGATGAGGCCAACAAAACTTTAACACCGAACCCAGATAAAAATATCAAAAGAAAAGAAATTACCAATGAACATTCCCTATGATTTATATGAAAATATCCTCAACAAAACAGTAGCAAACTGCATCCAAGAACGTATCAAAATAATTCTATACCAATCAAGTGGGGTTCATCTCAGTTATGCAAGAGTGATTCTATATGAATGTCAACTGTTGTAATACACCGCATTAATAGAACAAAGAACAAAAAGCATGTGATCATCTCAATTGATGGAAAAAAGGCATTTGACAAAATTCTACACCACTTCATGATTTGAGAAAAAAAATTTACAAAACCAAGAATAGAAGGAAACTTCCCAACACGTTACAAGGCATCTATCAAAACCCACATATAACATCATATTTAATGATGAATAACTGAAAGCATGCCCTCTAAGATCAGGAATAAGACAAGAATTCCCACTGCCACCAATGTCATTAAAACTTTCACTGAAATTTCTGAAAAGAACAATTTGGCAATAAAAATAAATGAAAAGCATCCTAATAGGAAAGGAAGAAGTAAAACTTTCCCTCTTTGTAGATGACACGATCATATATGTGTGTGTGTGTGTGCATGCATGCGCGCATGTGTGTATATGAAAATACACAACAAAGTACAAAATCTAAAAAAAAATTCAGCAGAGTGGTAGGGTATAAGGCTAACACTCAAAAATTGGTAGTGTTTCTATACTTTGGTAATGGACAATATACAGTAGAAATCAAGAAAAACTTCCATATACAGTAGCATCCAAATAGGATAAAAGAATCAAATCCATAGGAACAAATTCAACCAAGGGTCTAAAGGACTTATATTTGAAAAACTATGAAATACTGCTAAAACAAATCAGTGCAGTCCTAAATAAATGGAAGGACATTCATTGTTCATGTACTGGAAAATTAAATACTGTGAGAAGTAAACTTTACCCAGTCATTGCAGATCGAATGCAATCCCTATAAAAGTGGAACAGCCTTCTTTGACAAAATGGAAAAGCCAGTCTTCAAATTTATATGGAAGGGTAAGGGGCCTGGAATAGCTGAAATCATCATGAAAGAGGAAAGAATTTGGAGGACTCACAGTTTTTTATTTGAAATCTTATCACAAAGCTACAATAATCAAAGCACAGCATAGTACTGGCACAAGGACAGACATCTACACCAATAGAAATGAATTGATTTGCATATGGATATCCAGTTCTCTAGGCACCATTTAATGAAGAGACTGTTCTGTCCCAGGTGAGTTGGCTTGACTGCCTTATCAAAGATCAAATGTCCACCCTGCCCTTCCAGATAAATTTGCTTATTGGTTTTTTTATTTCTGAAAAATAAGTTGTTGGAATTTTGATTGGTATTGCATTGAATCTGTAAATCAATTTAGGTAGGATTGACATCTTAACTATATTTAGTATTCCAATCCATGAACATGGTATGCCCTTACATCTACTTAGGTCTTCTGTGATTTCTTTTAACAGTTTTTTATAGTTTTCTTTGTATAGGTCTTTTGTCTCTTTAGTTAAATTTATTCCTAGGTATTTTATTCTTTTAGTTGCAATTGTAAATGGAATTTGCTTCTTAATTTCCCCCTCAGCTTGTTCATTACTAGTGTATAGAAACACTACAGATTTTTGAATGCTGATCTTGTAACCTACTACTTTGCTGTACTCATTTATTAGCTCTAGAAGTTTTGTTGTGGATTTTTCCGGGTTTTTGACGTATAGTATCATATCATCTGCAAACAGTGATAGTCTTACTTCTTCCTTTCGAATTTTGATGCCTTGCATTTCTTTTTCTTGTCTAATTGCTCTGGCAAGGACCTCCAACACAATGTTGAATAATAGTGGTGATAATGGACATCCTTGTCTTGTTCCTGATCTTAGGGGGAAAGTTTTCAATTTTTCCCCATTGAGGATGATATTAGCTGTGGGTTTTTCATATATTCCCTCTATCATTTTGAGGAAGTTCCCTTGTATTCCTATTCTTTGAAGTGTTTTCAACAGGAAAGGATGTTTAATCTTGTCAAATGCCTTCTCTGCATCAGTTGAGATGATCATGTGATTTTTCTGCTTTGATGCAGCGAGAGTTTTACAAAGTTAAAGGAGCCACAGCATCTTTTACTGGTGGGACCAGCAGACAGATGAGTGCCACGAGCACCACCTACTGGGCAGGATAAGAAAAACAGAGCCCAGAGATTTCACAGAAAAATCTTTCAACCTGCGGGGTCTTACACCCAGGGAAATCTGATTAAATGCCCAGACACCAACAGAAGATAATGGATCATGCTCACAAAATTGAAAATATGGCCCAGTCAAAGGAACAAACCAACAGTTCAAATGAGATACAGGAGCTGAGATAACTAATGCTGAATATATGAACAGAAATGGAAAGCCTCTTCAAAAACCAAATCAATAAATTGAGGGAGAACATGAAGAATACATGGGCTGAACAAAAAGAAGAAATAGAAAAACTGAAAAAACAAATCACAGAACTTATGGGAGTGAAGGACAAAGTAGAAAAGACGGAAAAAACAATGGATACCTACAATGGTAGATTTAAAGAGACAGAAGCTAGAATTAGTGAATTGGAGGATGGAACATCTGAATTCCAAAAAGAAACAGAAACTATAGGGAAAAGAATGGAAAAACTTGAACAGGGGATCAGGGAACTGAATGAAAATGTGAAGCGCACAAATATACGTGTTGTGGGTGTCCCAGAAGGAGAAGAGAAGGGAAAAGGAAGAGAAAAACTAATGGAAGAAATTATCACTGAAAATTTCCCAACTCTTATGAAAGACCTAAAATTACAGATCCAAGAAGTGCAGCGCACCCCAAAGAGAATAGACCCAAATAGGCGTTCTCCAAGACACTTACTAGTTAGAATGTCAGAGGTCAAAGAGAAAGAGAGGATGTTGAAAGCAGCAAGAGAAAAACAATCCATCACATACAAGGGAAACCCAATAAGTCTATGTGTAGATTTCTCAGCAGAAACCATGGAAGCTAGAAGACAGTGGGATGATATATTTAAATTGCTAAAAGAGAAAAACCGCCAACCAAGACTCCTATATCCAGCAAAATTGTCCTTCAAAAATGAGGGAGAAATTAAAACATTCTCAGACAAAAAGTCACTGAGAGTATTTGTGACCAAGAGACCAGCTCTGCAAGAAATACTAAAGGGAGCACCAGAGTCAGATACGAAAAGACAGAAGAGAGAGGTATGGAGAAGAGTGTAGAAAGAAGGAAAGTCAGACATGATATATATAATACAAAAGGCAAAATGGTAGAGGAAAATATTATTCAAACAGTAATAACACTAAATGTTAATGGACTGAATTCCCCAATCAAAAGACATAGAATGGCAAAATGGATTTAAAAAAAGGATCCTTCTATATGCTGTCTACAGGAAACACATTTTAGACCCAAAGATAAACATAGGTTGAAAGTGAAAGATTGGGAAAAGATATTTCATGCAAATAACAACCAGAAAAGAGCAGGAGTAGCTATACTAATATCCAACAAATTAGACTTCAAATGTAAAACAGTTAAAAGAGACAAAGAAGGACACTATCTACTAATAAAAGGAACAATTAAACAAGAAGACATAACAATCATAAATATTTATGCACCGAACCAGAATGCCCCAAAATACGTGAGGAATACACTGTAAACACTGAAAAGGGAAATAGACACATATACCATAATAGTTGGAGACTTCAATTCACCACTCTCATCAATGGACAGAATATCTAGACAGAGGATCAATAAAGAAATAGAGAATCTGAATATTACTATAAATGAGCTAGACTTAACAGACATTTATAGGACATTACATCCCACAACAGCAGGATACACCTTTTTCTCAAGTGCTCATGGATCATTCTCAAAGATAGACCATATGCTGGGTCACAAAGCATGTCTTAACGAATTTAAAAAGATTGAAATCATACACAACACTTTCTCAGATCATAAAGGAATGAAGTTGGAAATCAATAATAGACGGAGTACACCTACTAGGGGAGTAGAAACGATACAGAAAGCGCCCAAAGCCACAACAGAGATAAAAAAGACAGCGTACCCCATCCTGGAACGGCTGGCTGGCTGAGAGAAGCAGCTTGGGTGAGATCGCCGAGGCGCGCGGGCCTTACCGGGCGGGGTGGCAAGCCGCCGGAGTTACTCCCTTCCCCCTTCCCGGGCCGGCTGGGAGAATTGGAGAGGTGGTCCCCTGAAACCAAGGCGACTGGCGACCACACCACACGCAGCCCCCGGACCAACTGAGAGAATTGGATCGGAAACCCCCAGGCCGCGGAGAACGGTGACCCCGTGACTCCCGGGAACGTGCACTCTCTCCGGCGGGCTGCTGCCGCTGGCGCCCTCCCGCCACGCGTGTTGCCCAGGGCTGACTAGGAAATTCGGACGGGCTCTTTCCCTGGCTGCGGCGACCAGCAACCCTCCCTGCGTTCGGACCCCAGGCCGGCTCAAGCCGCTTCGGCTAGCGAACCCCCAGGACGGCGAGAGTTTTCCAAAGTTTAAGGTCCCACAGCACCTTTTACTGGTGGGACCCACAGACAAACGTGTGCCACGAGCGCCACCTACTGGGCAGGATAAGAAAAACAGAACCCAGAGATTTCACAGAAAAATATTACAACCTTGCTGGGTCCAACACCAAGAGAAATCTGAATAAATGCCCAGATGCCAGCAGCAGAAGATAACTGTCCACGCTCAAAAGACTGAGAATATGGCTCAGTCAAAGGAACAAACCAATAGCTCAAATGAGACACAAGAGCTGAGACAACTAATGCTGAATATACGAACAGAAATGGAAAACCTCTTCAAAAATGAAATCGATAAATTGAGGGAGGACATGAAGAGGACATGGGCTGAACATAAAGAAGAAATAGAAAAACTGAAAAAACAAATCGCAGAACTTATGGAAGTGAAGGATAAAGTAGCAAACATAGAAAAAATAATGGATAGTTACAATGATAGATTTAAAGAGACAGAAGATAGAATTAGTGATTTGGAGGATGGAACATCTGAATTCCAAAAAGAAACAGAAACTAGAGGGAAAAGAATGAAAAAATTTGAACAGGGTATCAGGGAACTCAAGGACAATATGAACCGCACAAATATACGTGTTGTGGGTGTCCCAGAAGGAGAAAAGAAGGGAAAAGGAGGAGAAAAACTAATGGAAGAAATTATCACTGAAAATTTCCCAACTCTTATGAAAGACCTAAAATTACAGATCCAAGAAGTGCAGCGCACCCCAAAGAGATTAGACCCAAATAGGTGTTCTCCAAGACACTTACTAGTTAGAATGTCAGAGGTCAAAGAGAAAGAGAGGATCTTGAAAGCAGCAAGAGAAAAACAATCCATCACATACAAGGGAAACCCAATAAGACTATGTGTAGATTTCTCAGCAGAAACCATGGAGGCTAGAAGACAGTGGGATGATATATTTAAATTGCTAAAAGAGAAAAACCGCCAACCAAGACTCCTATATCCAGCAAAATTATCCTTCAAAAATGAGGGAGAAATTAAAACATTCTCAGACAAAAAGTCACTGAAAGAATTTGTGACCAAGAGACCAGCTCTGCAAGAAATACTAAAGGGAGCACTAGAGTCAGATACAAAAAGACAGAAGAGAGAGATATGGAAAAGAGTGTAGAAAGAAGGAAAATCAGATATGATATATATAATACAAAAGGCAAAATGTTAGAGGAAAATATTATTCAAACAGTAATAACACTAAATGTCAATGGACTGAATTCCCCAATCAAAAGACATAGATTGGCAGAATGGATTAAAAAACAGGATCCTTCTATATGCTGTCTACAGGAAACACATCTTAGACCCAAAGATAAACATAGGTTGAAAGTGAAAGGTTGGGAAAAGATATTTCATGCAAATAACAACCAGAAAAGAGCAGGAGTGGCTATACTAATATCCAACAAATTAGACTTCAAATGTAAAACAGTTAAAAGAGACAAAGAAGGACACTATATACTAATAAAAGGAACAATTAAACAAGAAGACATAACAATCATAAATATTTACGCACCGAATCAGAATGCCCCAAAATACGTGAGGAATATACTGCAAACACTGAAAAGGGAAATAGACTCATATACCATAATAGTTGGAGACTTCAACTCACCACTCTCATCAAGGGACAGAACATCTAGACAGAGGATCAACAAAGAAATAGAGAATCTGAATATTACTATAAATGAACTAGACTTAATAGACATTTATAGGACATTACATCCCACAACAGCAGGATACACCTTTTTCTCAAGTGCTCATGGATCATTCTCAAAGATAGACCATATGCTGGGTCACAAAGCAAGTCTTAACAAATTTAAAAAGATTGAAATCTTACACAACACTTTCTCGGACCATAAAGGAATGATGTTGGAAATCAATAATAGGCAGAGTGCCAGAAAATTCACAAATACGTGGAGGCTCAACAACACACTCCTAAACAACGACTGGGTCAAAGAAGAAATTGCAAGAGAAATTAGCAAATACCTCGAGGCGAATGAAAATGAAAACACAACATATCAAAACTTATGGGACGCAGCAAAGGCAGTGCTAAGAGGGAAATTTATTGCTCTAAATGCCTATATCAGAAAAGAAGAAAAGGCAAAAATTCAGGAATTAACTATCCATTTGGAAGAACTGGAGAAAGAACAGCAAGCTAACCCCAAAGTAAGCAAAAGGAAAGAAATAACAAAGATTAGAGCACAAATAAATGAAATTGAAAACATGAAAACAATAGAGAAAATCAATAAGGCCAGAAGTTGGTTCTATGAGAAAATCAATAAGATTGATGGGCCCTTAGCAAGATTGACAAAAAGAAGAAGAGAGAGGATGCAAATAAATAAGATCAGAAATGGAAGAGGAGACATAACTACTGACCTCACAGAAATAAAGGAGGTAATAACAGGATACTATGAACAACTTTACGCTAATAAATACAACAATTTAGAGGAAATGGACGGGTTCCTGGAAAGACATGAACAACCAACTTTGACTCAAGAAGACATAGATGACCTCAACAAACCAATCACAAGTAAAGAAATTGAATTAGTCATTCAAAAGCTTCCTAAAAAGAAAAGTCCAGGACCAGATGGCTTCACATGTGAATTCTACCAAACGTTCCAGAAAGAATTAGTACCAATTCTCTTCAAACTCTTCAAAAAAATCGAAGTGGAGGGAAAACTACCTAATTCATTCTATGAAGCCAACATCACCCTCATACCAAAACCAGGCAAAGATATTACAAAAAAAGAAAACTACAGACCAATCTCTCTAATGAATACAGATGCAAAAATCCTCAATAAAATTCTAGCAAATCGTATCCAACAACACATTAAAAGAATTATACATCATGACCAAGTAGGATTCATCCCAGGTATGCAAGGATGGTTCAACATAAGAAAATCAATTAATGTAATACACCATATCAACAAATCAAAGCAGAAAAATCACATGATCATCTCAATTGATGCAGAGAAGGCATTCGACAAGATTCAACATCCTTTCCTGTTGAAAACACTTCAAAAGATAGGAATACAAGGGAACTTCCTTAAAATGATAGAGGGAATATATGAAAAACCCACAGCTAATATCATCCTCAATGGGGAAAAATTGAAAACTTTCCCCCTAAGATCAGAAACAAGACAAGGATGTCCACTATCACCACTATTATTCAACATTGTGTTGGAGGTTCTAGCCAGAGCAATTAGACAAGAAAAAGAAATACAAGGCATCAAAATTGGAAAGGAAGAAGTAAAACTATCACTGTTTGCAGACGATATGATACTATACGTCGAAAACCCGGAAAAATCCACAACAAAACTACTAGAGCTAATAAATGAGTACAGCAAAGTAGCAGGTTACAAGATCAACATTCAAAAATCTATAGCATTTCTATACACTAGTAATGAACAAGCTGAGGGGGAAATCAAGAAACGAATCCCATTTACAATTGCAACTAAAAGAATAAAATACCTAGGAATAAATTTAACTAAAGAGACAAAAAACCTATATAAAGAAAACTACAAAAAACTGCTAAAAGAAATCACAGAAGACCTAAATAGATGGAAGGGCATACCGTGTTCATGGATTGGAAGACTAAATATAGTTAAGATGTCAATCCTACCTAAATTGATTTACAGATTCAATGCAATACCAATCAAAATCCCAACAACTTATTTTTCAGAAATAGAAAAACCAATAAGCAAATTTATCTGGAATGGCAGGGTTCTCCGAATTGCTAAAAGTATCTTGAGGGAAAAAAACAAATTGGAGGTCTCACGCTGCTGGACTTTAAGGCATATTAGGAAGCCACAGTGGTCAAAACAGCATGGTATTGGCGTAAAGATAGATATATCGACCAATGCAGTCGAATAGAGTGCTCAGATATAGACCCTCTCATCTATGGACATTTGATCTTTGATAAGGCAGTCAAGCCAACTCACCTGGGACAGAGCAGTCTCTTCAATAAATGGTGCCTAGAGAACTGAATATCCATATGCAAAAGAATGAAAGAAGACCCGTATCTCACACCCTATACAAAAGTTAACTCAAAATGGATCAAAGATCTAAACATTAGGTCTAAGACCATAAAACAGTTAGAGGAAAATATAGGGAGATATCTTATGAAACTTAGAATTGGAGGCGGTTTTATGGACCTTAAACCTAAAGCAAGAGCACTGAAGAAAGAAATAAATAAATGGGAGCTCCTCAAAATTAAACACTTTTGTGCATCAAAGAACTTCATCAAGAAAGTAGAAAGACAGCCTACACAATGGGAGACAATATTTGGAAATGACATATCAGATAAAGGTCTAGTATCCAGAATTTATAAAGAGATTGTCCAACTCAACAATAAAAAGACAGCCAACCCAATTACAAAATGGGAAAAAGACTTGAACAGACACCTACCAGAAGAGGAAATACAAATGGCCAAAAGGCACATGAAGAGATGCTCAATGTCCCTGGCCATTAGAGAAATGCAAATCAAAACCACAATGAGATATCATCTCACACCCACCAGAATGGCCATTATCAACAAAACAGAAAATGACAAGTGCTGGAGAGGATGCGGAGAAAGAGGCACACTTATCCACTGTTGGTGGGAATGTCAAATGGTGCAACCACTGTGGAAGGCAGTTTGGCGGTTCCTCAAAAAACTGAATATATAATTGCTGTACGACCCAGCAATACCATTGCTAGGTATCTACTCAAAGGACTTAAGGGCAAAGACACAAACGGACATTTGCACACCAATGTTTATAGCAGCGTTATTTACAATTGCGAAGAGGTGGAAACAGCCAAAACGTCCATCAACAGACGAGTGGCTAAACAAACTGTGGTATATACATACGATGGAATATTATGCAGCTTTAAGACAGGATAAACTTATGAAGCATGTAATAACATGGATGGACCTAGAGAACATTATGCTGAGTGAGTCTAGCCAAAAACTAAAGGACAAATACTGTATGGTCCCACTGATGTGAACAGACATTCGAGAATAAACTTGGAATATGTCATCGGTAACATAGACCAGCAGGAGTTAGAAACAGGTGACATTTATCAGATGGAGAAAGACATTGCTTTAAAGCAGGAAAGGAATATTCGTTACCGACCTCCCAAAATCTTGGAGCCCACAGCCTACCAGGAGCCCCCAACCAAGCCCAGCCGGCCTAAGTATAGACCCCCTCCACAAATCAACCTTCTGGCTCCCAAGCTGCAATTCCAGGAGGAGCACTTCATCCCACCCAGCAGCCAAGAGGAGGCCCAGCAGCTGTGGGGCGGAGCGGGTCAAGATGCGGCAGATCCTGGACAGGCAGCAGAAGCAAATGATGGAAGATTACCAGTGGCTGAGGCAGGAGGAGAAATCCTTGGACTCCATGGTGTACATGAATGATAAATCCCCGATGACCCCAGAGAAGGAGGCCGGCTACACGGAATTCACAGGGCCGCCATAGAAGCCCCCGTGGCTGGGAGCACAGTCCATCCAGCCCACAGCTAACCTGGACAGCACCGACGACCTGGTGTACCTCAACGTCATGGAGCTCATGCGGGCCGTGCTGGACCTGAAGAACGAGCTCTGCCAGCTGCCCCCCGAGGGCTATGTGGTCGTGGTGAAGAACGTGGGACTCACCCTGCGGAAGCTCATCGGGAGCGTGGACCATCTCCTGCCCTCCTTGCCATCATCCTCACGGACGGAGATTGAGGGGACCCAGAAGCTGCTGAACAAGGACCTGGCAGAGCTCATCAACAAGATGCGGCTGGCCCAGCAGAACGCCGTGACTTCCCTGAGCGAGGAGTGCAGGCGGCAGATGCTCACGGCCTCCCACGCCCTGTCCGTGGATACCAAGAACCTGCTCGACGCTGTGGACCAAGCCAAGGTCCTGGCCAACCTGGCCTGCCCGCCCTCAGAGTGACCGAGGGGACAACCCTGCCACGCCATCACCCCTGCCCGGTGTCGTGTTCCTCCCCGCCCCCGGGTCCCCTGCCTTGCTCTTGGTCATGTGGGTTTCGCAGGGGAGAGACCCAGGGGAGTCCTTCCCTTGCCACTTTGCACGACCCCCCTCTCCCCACCCCTAACCCCCAGACAGGGCTGCTCAGGCTGCAGCTGGACACAGGGGACTCTGGGCTGTGGACTCTGGGGATGGCAAGGAGGGCAGAGAGGACGCTGGGGCCCTCGTTGGGTGTCACAGTGGTGCCCCTAGCAGCCGAGGTGGCTTTATGCATGGAAACAGCAGGTGGATATGGGAGCCAAGCTATTCCTTCTCCTTCCTCTTTGGCCCTTGGAGGTCCCTTGGAGCAGAGAGGAGCTGGGAAAGGGCTTTTTTTTTTATAATGGGGGGGTGGGGAAGGGAGAAGGGTGTTGGTAGGATGAGGGATGGACCTTTCTTGTACAGTGTATATTGGAATTTATTTAATATGAGTTTGGTCTGGACTGACAGCTGTGCACCCTCCTGAGGGAGGACCTGGGAGATAGTCCAAAAACAAGCTAATTGGGAGTCTGGGCACAGGATGCCGTGTTGTCAACAAACTAAGCACTGGGAAGACTGGGGAGAGATGGAGGCTGGAACAGAACTTCGGACCTCAGTCCGCCTCTCTTCCTCTCTCCCTCTTTTCTCTTCCTCCTCCTTTCCCCTTCTGTCTTTTTCTCTCTTTTCTTACTCTTTCTCCTTTCTTTCTCCCCCTTTTCTCATCCATTCCTTTCCTGTCTCTTGTGCCTGGGTAGAACACTATTTTACCTTCTTTCTATCTGACTTGTGGTTGAATTAAAATTGTACCATTTGCAAAAAAAAAGAAAGTAGAAAGACAGCCTACACAATGGGACACAATATTTGGAAACGACATATCAGATAAAGGTCTAGTATCCAGAATTTATAAAGAGATTGTTCAACTCAAGAACTTTTGGTAATGGATGGTGGTGGTGACACAACATTGTGAATGTAATTAACACTACTGAATTACATACTTGAATGTGGGAATGTGGGAAATTACAAGGGAAAATTTTAGGATATTTATATGTTATTAGAATAAACAAACAAAACAAATGAAAAGAATTCACACAAAGAGTGAACTCTAATGTAAATTATGGGGTATAGTTTATAATACAATTATAGTAATATATTTTCATCAGTTGTATTTAAGGTACTACACTAATGCAGTGTTAATAATAGGATGAATGTGTATTGATCAGAGATATGTGGGAACTTTGTATTTTCCGCATGAGTTTTTTCTATAAATGTACAAGTTTTACAATAAAAAAATTACTAAAAGTGAAGAATTAATTTTCTCCTACATTTTGCTTGTTGTTTAGGATCGATGCTTTTACGTATCATTGTCAAGCTGGGGAACGTGAATTATTTTAAATTTTCTTATATGACCAAATTTTAGAAAAACAGTCTTTTAAATTGTGGGAATTTAAACAGCTATAGACTATAATACATTACATATACCATTTTCCTTTTGCAAGAATAAAGAGTTGTTTTCTTTCTATGTGTATAGGTGAAATAATTAATATTCCTAGTTTATGCACATGAGAAAGAATTCATAGAAAATTTGATATTATTACTCTGCCTCCTGAACTCTGTAGAATAGTGATACCTAGAGAAGTTAATATCTAAATTTCACCTTAAATGTCAATATAGTCACAGATTCTTTCTGCATTTGTACTTACCCTACCACTTTCTAAATTTAGTTTCTTTCTAAATTCATCGCAGAACTAGATGAATAAAACTAGTTTGCAACAGATTCAATGAAACTAATTTATATAGTTATCGTTTTTAAAAATAAGTATGCATGACTAATATAGACTTGTTTCTACAATAGGATTTTATTTTGTAGATGAGCTAGTTTCTGGGATACAACCTGCATGGAAAGAGTACAAGCTCCTCTGAGATATATTCTCTATGCAGTCATCACAGCTGAGTGGGCATTAGTTAATGGCTTTTATTATCAAGGCCACGATATATCATAACCAAGCATAATTAGCTAAGGTTAGCTGTTGCTTTTCCAGTAGTTCTTGAGAGATGTCTTTTTTTTTCTTCTTTACATTAGCTAAATATAGTTGTAGCAGACCTGAATCTGAATCGCCACTAACTAGATGTCCCCTGGCAGACTGGGCTGACTTATAATCAATAGGAAATAAAGAATAAAAGCTCTGAAAGTCATGAAAAGGCTACATTTCTATAAATTATGTCAGGAGAAAAGGAATGGTATATGTTACTTCAATTTTGGATATTGCACAGCAAAGACTTTTTATGAATAGGCAGACATGAATTACTCCTCACTTGATTTATATGTTTAATGTGGTTTTTGCTTCATTGGATAATTTATGGGAAGTTTTAAGAATCTCTTTCATTGGATAAAAATAAGTTGTAAGGTGGTAAGCAGAAGTTCTTATTATATATTTGAATTTTTAAAAAAATCTTTAAATGTGGTTTTAAAGGGGTTTAAGAAAGAGCTTTGGTTAGAAATCATAAGTAAGTACGCTAAACATGCTGCATATAATGCTATATTTTTATATCATATGGGTTTACCCCCTTATTTTTCAACATCATTTTCACAAAAAAGTGATCATTTATCAGTGCAAAAAGAACCTGAAACAGTCTCTCCAGTGTTGCAACAGTTGAGATGAGATGTTGAGAGTAGCCTACATTCTTTTTGCTAAACACGAGATAATAGATTTTCACTTTCATTAAAGAGTATGCGTGCTACCAAAGGGACCAGAGTTCCTTCTTCCTTGTGGTTAATTGTCCCTTTTAATGCTGTCAGCCAGTTCACCATGTTTCTTTGCTGTTGTAAACGTCGAGGTCATTTCGCAATCATGCCAAAATGAAGACTGTTATCTATAGCACAGTATTACAACAGAATAGCTGAGCTCTGGGGCTGCTGAACATTCGGAAAAGAAATCACTCAGTTAATCCTGCCTTTCTGTATATAAACGCAGACTCCTGTTTAAGGTACATTGTTACACAGTCAGGAAAATAGAAAGTAACCAATGTTTCCCCTGTCATACACATATCTGCCAGTCACCCTTCCAACGCGCGCACAAGAAAAGAAAGAGAATGGAGGGGTGTGCCATTTGGGCCCTCTAAAAACAGTTGCCAAAAGGATATTAGCAGTGAAAGAGAATCATTGGCAATCATATCCATGAAGGATAAAAGAGAGAGGGAAGAAAATGAGTGGGGCCCGAAAAGCCTTCTACCTGTGAGGCAAGTCTACAGGAGAGCATGAAATAAAGGAGGCTTGGTAGAAAAGCCTCGACTGCCTTGTGTTCTTAGGAGCTCTCAGCCAGACCACTAGCAGCTCCCACACAAGGACTACCTGTAAGTGCATCTATATTGCACTGTAATGGCTAGGCTCTTGTACTCGTATCTTACTCAGGTTTGGACCCAGAGCTACCTGGGAAGAAGCATCGCCTCTGCTCTAATGCTATGGTGGACACCAAATGTGTTGCAGCTGGAGGCCATCAGCTAACTGCAACTTCTTGCAATTGATGAACAATTTGTTTCTTGAAGGGAGAAGGGACTGGGTACTCCATGGCTGCCACAAGGGCTATGGAAGTGATGCATTCTTTAGATTCTGAAAATCTTATTGCAAAGAAAATTTCAGGACTCTGCTGAGAAAGCTATTAAATACGGTGTCATGATTGTACTGAACACGTATGCTAAAACCAAGGTCAAAATAAATGGTCTGACCATAGTTTTATTGTTGCTGTTGTTGTTTTCTGATTTAGAAAATTAAGTAGCACTTATTTCACATAGGGAGGTTAGAAATATTTCCTCTGCTGATACAACTTCCCTACATCCAACTATTTGTAGCATTCTGAAGAATACTCAATATTTGACTAGGCAAAAGTTGTCCACATTCTTGCTAGCTTGCACAAAACAAATAGAAAATCTACTAACATTTGACAAGTCTGACATAAATATATGGCATATGAAAATGTAAAGATCCTTCATACCGCTAGAATCCCCCAAATTTTGGTGTTCTTTACTTATGAGTGTTAATTCAAGAGGTCTTTCACTTCCAGATTTTGTACTACTCTTGAAGATATTTATGGCCACAACAAGCATCTACAGCCCTAACACTTGTTCAAGTTATTAAGATATTGTCTCTCTGCTCCAAACCCAATCTTCTCAGCTTTCCTTTCTGATGCTGGATTGGGTATCAGCAAACCAATATTTCTGCTTTGCCAGTTACTCTACTTGGCATTGGATACTAGAGTGAGAAAGTGGATACTAGAGTGAGAAAGGCTGAAGGAGGTCAGGAATTGTTTTTCCTGTTTGTTCCCTGCCTACTTTGTGTTCCTGTAAATATCATGCTAGAAATATTTCTTCCTCCCAGCAGCAGCTACTGCAGCTTTAGTTCAACAGAGTTTGCAGTTATTCAACACTGAGAAAGCCAGGTCAATATATCTTCTTCTCAGAGGTCTGAGTCGCTGCTCCACTGGGCTCTTCTTCAGGCTTCTATGTTTTAGCAATTCAAATCCCTTCACTTACTTCCTCCAGTTTTTGGGGTGATACCTGCTTCCTGCAGGTGCTACCTTCACATTTCCTTGATTTTCTTTCAGCTACCTGGTTAACTATTTTTTATAAAACTGTGCTTAGCATATTTTTGTAGCATACACCCTCTAATAAAAGAACTGGCATGATTTCTGTTTCCTGAGTGGATTCTGGTTAATATAGTGGTTTATATACAGTCTATAATTTAATTTTTACAATAACACTTAAGTATTATCCCTGCTTTTTTTTCTTTATTAGAGTAGTTGTAGATTTACAGAACAATCATGCATGAAATACAGGATTCCCATGCACTACCCCATTATTAACATCTTGCGCTGGTGTGGAACATTTGTTATAATATATGATAGCGCATTTTTATAACGGTACTATTAATTAGAGTCCACAGTTTAACATAGGGTTCACTGTTTGTGTAGTGCTCTTCCCTAGAATATTTTTTTTATTATTTTTATTCCGTTACCGTATATACAAGCTGACATTTCCCTTTTTAATCACATTCAGATGTATATTTCAGGGTTGTTAATTATGTTTCCAATGTTGTGCTGACATCACCACCATGCAGGCCATGCTTTACAAATGAAGCACTAGATTCCCAAGAGTGTAGTCATTTGCTTAGATCCAGAATTGGCTGAGGAATTCTAGAGACTGTGTTCTCAGTTACCCTGATAGGGCATCATCTGATTGAGAGCTTCTGGGATTCCTGACTTTCCCTAGACACAGTTATCTGCTTCTTTTTCAAAACATTTTGGAGTCAAACATAGGTAGCTCCTTCACTCTGCCCTGATATCAATGGGCTTGGCTTCATGTATTGTTCCGACATTTGTCACTAGCATTTTCAATCTCCTCATACAAGATACAGAAAACAATATGAGGCCTTTATTTGAATGTCATCTTTTTTTTTTTTTTTTTTTGAGTAAGGCTAACATCTTGAATTCTCCCTAACCTTTGACTTTATTACAGTGCCTAATACATGGTGAATACTCATAGATATCTTGCAAGATAATGATAAAGTAGAGAAGGATGTATTATTATTTTCATAAGAGTCAAAGAAATGGAGAGAAGGAGCTTCCTCAAAAAGCTTGCAGTGGGGCAGGTGCAGGAGGAAATATGAGCTCTACTCTGTCTGAAACACTTCACTAGCTAAGGGGAGAGCCCCTAACAATTTGCAATATATCCCTCTCCAGGAAATTGCAAATTCATTTAGAAGACAGGATGCTGACTCTCCAGATACTTGAGCTGTAGGTCACTTCGGAATCCTCTAGAGCAATGTCCTTCTTTTATAAATGAGAAAACTAAGGCTCAGAGATGAGCTTTTCTAAGAATGTTTTCGTAGAAGTGATTTAATCTCACTGTAAACCTTCTGATTTGACCTGCTGCCCTCTCCATAAACAACTGTATTGTAAAAGCTGTCTGTGATCAGTGTTCATGAGAAGGGATTAGCGTGGGAACTCAGAAGCAGGAGATCTCACAATAGGGGTTGTGGTCAGGAGTCTACCTGGAGAGGTGAAATTTCAGCTGAGTTGTCAAGCCTTCGTTCTCAATCTGGCCACACAAACCAAACACCTGGGGCTCTTCGAAAAATCCCAGAGCCCAACCCACATCAATATTATTTTAATGTCTCCCAGGTGATTCCAAAGTTTAGCCCAGGTGAAGAAACACCACTGGAATGGAAAAATAGGAGAGAAAAGCACAAGTTGGAGGTAGGTATTACAAAGAGGGAAGAATGGTGACTGTAAGGAAGAGGAAAAGTGCCTGTGGTTTTGAAATGATTATTTGTAGATAGCAAATTGAAAAATATATGTGCTCACTGAATAAATAAAGACTACCTGTGTGCTTATACATATGTATTCTACAGTGGTCAGAAGTCATTAAATGTTTTGAAGATCCATTAAATATGAAAGGGATAAAACTGCCTTTTAGAAGATTAATATGGGGAAGCCTCATTCAATCGTCTCCTCAAGCATGGATCCCTGTCACTCCATATTCCCTGCTGTGAAATACAGGTCTCTAAACCTCAGAGTAAATATATTCCTGCAGTTTAGTTCTTCCAGTGGGTGTATTTTAGCTACTACCAATAGAATTTATATTTACTCTTGGCTCTGCAGTAAATCTTCTTGTCCTTATTTTGGATAAAGAAAATCAAGATGATGGGACGAGAACTAAGCACTAAGACAAACCACATGCCACGTAGTTTTCATACATTATCTCGTTTAGTTTAAGGAGTTAGTAGCACCTAAGGACTTGGTATTATGCCTAGTCATTGAGCAGCCAAACTACTGGCTCCACTGAAGAGGTACCATGTCCCCAGTGAAACCTTTTTAAACACCATAGTTCTGATTTTCCCTGTCTTGCTTTTTTTCAGAATATGCTATATGTCTGTGTGTATTTCCAACGATGCATTATAATTGCATGGTTAGATGTCTATTTTTTTCTACTAAACTTGGACCATGCCTTTTGTTTCTCTGTGTTTCCGGTATGTAATCGATACCCCCCAGATGTTTGCATTATTATTCCCATTTTATAGATGAGTAAACTTTGGCTGAGGGAAACAGCTTCCCCAGTATCACAAAATGATTAGTGGCAGAGCTGGGATCAGAACCCAAGCTCTCTGACTAAAAGTAAATGCTCTTACAAACCTACCACCACTGCTATACCTTTCAGATCTCAGATTGGTTAGACTGTATCTGTCATGACTTTACAGTTTTCCCAACATCTGGCATATCTGGAAAGAATAATTACTGAATTATTTATGAAGTAAGGAAATTACATCTCTTGTCAGCCTTGTTTACTTCTCCAGAATCTCTGAAGAAAGTTTGGTCTGTCTGCTTCAGAGATTTCAGCTACAGAAGAAGAAAACTGTCCATGTTTGCATTATGGCATGCCCTAAGGAAGAGTGAGCAGATTTAATCAATAGGTAAATGAAAATTAATTACTGTGAAGCAGATTTTGCATCATTTCCAGAATTATTTTTCTCCTTTTGGACCCTTGCACACTGAAATGGACTTCAAATTGATCTAATGGGTTCTGTATCACCAGAGGCCTTTAAAAAGAGGTTAGTTGGCTGCTTACTTGTTGAAAAATTTCATGCACCAGATAATATAGTGATTTTCAATAATGACTGCATACAATAATCAATAGGGGAGATTTTACTCTTACCTAGACTCTGCATCAAATCAATCAAATCAGAACATCAGTGGGTAGAAACTAGTTATCAGTAGAGATTTTGTTTCAAATATTTTTTATTAGATAAGTTGTAGGTTTACAGGAAAATCATGCATAAAATACAAAGCCCCAATTTACTACCCTATTATTACACCATGCGGCAGTGTGGTACATTTGTTAAAATTCATGAAAGAAAATTTTTATTATTGTGCTATTAACTATAGTCCATCATTTACAATAGGGCCTTTTAGGTTGTACAGTCTCATGATGTTGTTCTTAATTTTTATTCTAGTAGCATACATGAATGCTACTAGAATGAAAATATATATAAATATATATACATGTATATAGCCTAAAACATCCCCTTTAAACCACATTCAAATATATAATTCAGTGCTGTTAATTACTTTCATGTTGTGTGCTACCATCATCACCATGCATTACCAAAACTTTTTCATCACCCAGGGCTTAGTTTTAATGAAAACTTCTATCCAGGCTTGAGCTATACATTTGACCTAATAAATTATAAACAATGCATGCCAATCTTCACCTGCTTATGGGTACATTTGAACTCCTAAGCAAAAACCTCACTTTAGGGGGTGCAGTCTTGGAGCCAGAAAGACTTCACACAGGCTCCAGTCTCAGTATTTTAGTAGAATTTTAATGTTCCTCTGGTGATTCTCTTGGGAAGCCAGGCTCGAGAACCACTGAATTAAAAGGTAAGACAATAATTAATATTCTCAAACCCTGGCTTGTCCATTCTATTTTTTAAATATGAGATTCTCAGCTTGTTCTCTGAAATATACTAATTCATAATTCTTGGGGTTAAATGGAAATCCCAAGTGATTCAGATACAGCCAGACAAACACTCCTTTGTAGATGAGCATTGCAAAACATCTGCGTCTGAGACCTACCAAGAGAACGCTTAGCATTTAGGTGATTCTAACTGTCCAGATTATTTTGTACCACCTATTCCTGGAGTTTTCTCAGATGGTAGAACTGACCTTAATCAACGAGATATTTCTGTCCTTCCTACCCTAGACCCATCTCATTGCCTTCTCCCTTGAGGTCCAGGACATCCATCAAACCAAGTTCTGCCCTGGATGATCTTCTTGAGTTGTCTTTGTATTTCCCATCCTCAAAAGACCAATTGGGTCTGGTCCCCAGCTGCTTACACAGTGCTGCGGGAGATGCCTCCTTCTTCCTGGTCTCTGTTTTGACAGGAAAGCCCCTTATTCCTTTGGTGTTCATTTTAATTTGTTTTGTAATATCAGTGCTCACTGGGTGCCTATCAGGTTAATGTTGTGAAAAGGGATTTGAAAAATATTAAGTTATTCAATGCCAGGCCTTTGCAACTGCAACATAAAGGTTCAGGGACTCATTTTCATAATCTCTTTCTCCAGGATACAAAGGCCTGAAAACTGGCCATTCTCAACAAAATGAGGGTTTTAGCCAATGAGAGGAGAGTATTTCCTTTGTGTCAGTATCAACCATCAACCCAAAATCTCACAAACAGAAATGTATCCTTTAAAAAAAAAAAAAAGAAACACATCCATTTATCACCAGGTAACTCTTGTCTATTTACACAGCCTCTTGGGACTTTTATTTCATTTCACTTAATTCCAAATGAGACACAGTACAGAGACCCATCATGTAGGACTTTTTGGAATGTGTTTCCTCCTTAATGTCATTTAAAAACACAAATTAGTTTAATATATATGAGAAAAGTTACTTATGCTTATAAACCAGTTTACAGATAATGTATTTTCTAGATGTACATAATATAAAAAATAGTGAATATACACGAAACAACACATATGATGAATTGATAATTGTTTGCTAATTACTGCATATTGTGCTATTACCTAAGGTCAAATAATTTTAAACTAAACTCATTTACATTTTTCCTTTTTTCTTTCTCTCTCAGCGTCTCTAATATACAGAGGCTTGAAATCACTAAAGGCCAACACCGAGTCATTATTTCTGGAATGCAGTTATCAAAACCAGTATCCCCTGAGATGCTAGTCACAGGCACTGAACTCTGAGAATAATCACATTAATTCAGACCTCTTCACAAAGTCCAATTTAAATGCTGATGGTGTCTGTATGTTTGTTTTTAGAGAAAAGTCTTTAAAGGAAACTCTACTGTTTTCTGACAGGATTCTGCTATAGAGATACTAAAATCTATGATTAACCAACCACAGAGATTTTTTTCCAATAATAGTGGTTAGATATTGATATTTTCACAAAGTAAGTCATACAAGGGTAAGACTTAGTATATTTAAACTATGTCTCCAGCTGGAAACTGGATTGACTTTTGTGTTGCCATTGAATATGTTTCTTGGGCTTAATCTGGTAATGGGTTTCTCAGCTATGCACTGTAATAACCTAACTAGAAGTAGTACATTTGGTGGTTAGACAAATAAATATGCATGTTTATCTTTTTAAAATTTTCTTTAATATATTGCTTTTATTCTTGGAGATATGACAAATTTTGATATGGCTTTCATACTTGAGGACTTGGCACTATCCTTCCAGTGGATGAAGATTTGGGAATCTTCATTGGGAAGAAGGCAGAGTAAGGAGTTTCAGGAATCAGTTTGTCCACTCAAGCAACTATTGAATGAAAAGGGCTTACTGAATAAACTGTTTTGAAACTCCTGAATACAGTTTTTAAGGAAAAACTAGAGGAAAAGGCTAGTAAATTGCAGTAAATATCAATGAATTTCACTCTCTTTGAAGTGGTAACCATCCTTAATCCCCTGACCTCTTGGCAGGCTAAATTCCTGGTGCAATTTACTGGTGCTAGGGTGGGATATGAAGACCTAATCTTCTAAACTCCAGGGGAATAGAGTCTGATCACTATCACTGCTTTTGATCAGCTACTTCAGGTCTCTGGGCACTGGTTTTAAAGGTGGTCATTGTTCCATACATCCTTAGGCAAGAATGGAAGAGAAATTTTAGAGATAACACCCTTCCTCAAAACTATGGAAAACAGTTAGGGGGTTGCAGTAACAGCATGAGTGCCAAATCAAGAATATGTGATTTCAAAAGCCAAAAGAGAACCTTTTGGTACCCTTGTTGTCCCTTTCCCCAACCCCTTCAGGGGGATGAGGTAGAGTCAGCTTGCACCCCATTGTCAGTCCCTGGTCCTTGTCCAGAAGGAACAGAGTGACTCTGATATATATACTAGAGTGCATTCATGCCAATGACAACTTAGGTAGAAGTCTGAGGGACTGGCCCAGCAAACTTGTCCTAGGTTGGTCTCCTAGTACTTTTCCTGAGGGTAGACAAAAGTTTGCAGACAACTGGGGTGGTGTGAGAAGTAATTAAGTAAAAACCATCTGAAACAATGGACTGTCTGCATTAAGTCACACAATATAATGTCCAGGAAGAGGTGAAAGTCTATTTCAAAGGGATTAGCAGGGATACTCCAACTCCTTTAAACTCTAAATGGGGGAATTCTTAAGACCACAGACAAACCCCAGGAAAGGAAGCAGACTCAATTTCCACAAAGATTCAATTAAGATAAAGAATAACTTGCATTCAGCAATCACCTTGGGCTGACCTAGGAAAACACAGGTCAAAGTCAAACAAATTTGCAAAGAATCTGAACAATGAATCTGCTTTGGTTTGTTTGTTTTGGTTGGCTTCTGGTACGGAAGAAAATCTCTGTCATATCACTAACTTGATACAAACTTATGGAAGAGACAGTATGGGGACTAAATCCCAGACATTCACATTTTAAAATATTAAAAGGCACAGTGTGCAACTGAGATTACAACACAAACAAAGAAATAGGAAATGATAGCCCATCCAAGGAACCAAAATAACAATCTAGACACCTTCAGTGAAGAGCTCTGGACTTTGTACACAGTGGACAGACTTAAAAATGTGATCTTAGTTATTCTAAAAGAAATCAAAGAAAACACAGAGAACTGATGAATATCAGGAAAATATGGGAACCACTTTGAGATTCTCATTAGGACTCAAGGGGAAATACTGGAGTAGAAGACCATAATAACTGAAATGAAAAATTGCCTAGAGTATTTCAACAGAATATTGGAGCTAGTACGAGAAAGATCATCTGTCTCAAAGAAAAGACAATTGAGTTGATTCAGGCTGAGGAGAAGGAAAAATAATTAAACAGAGACCTGTGGGACACCATGAAGTGTACCAATATGTGCATTATGGTGTCCCAGAAGGAGAAGAAAGAAAGGTACAGAAGGAATATTCAAAGAAATAATGGCAGAAAACTTCGCAAATATAATGAAAGACTTGAGCATGTACATTCAAGAATCCCAGGGAACCCAAACAAGAAAATCTCAAAAAGAACCACACTGAGATATGTAGTAATAAACTGTCTATTATCCTTGGCATTGGACAAGAAAGAGAAAAGTGACATACTATGTACAAAGGAATTCCAAGAAAAGTGTCAATTCCTCCTCAGAACCATGGAGATAAGAAGACAGTTATACCAAATAAATTACTAAAAGAAAACAATTGTCAACCAAGGATAATTTATATCCAGTGAGACTTGGTTTCAAAAATGAGGGACAGATTAGGCATTCCCAGATGAACAAAAGCTGAGGGAGTTCATCACCACTAGACCTGCTCTAAAAGCAAAAGTTAAGAGAACTTCTTCAGACTGAAAGGAAAGGAGACTAGAAAGTGAATTGAAGTGCCATACAAAATAAAGACCTCTGGGAAAGTGATGGATAATTATAAATGCTAGTAATATTTAATTGTATTTACTGGAATATAACTCCACTTAATTCTTCTTACAGGTTCTGAAATGCAAAGGATTAAAAATAATGATAAAACTATGATTTTGGACATACAATGTATAAAGACATAATCTGTAACAAATACAACAAAAATATGGGGGTGAAGTGAGGTAGAAAAATCGTATTATTCAGTAGTGCATCTACTGAAATAAAGTTATCAAATCAAATATGACTGTTACACACTTAGAGTTTTAAGTCTTTACTCCATGATAACCAGAAAGAAAACATATGAAAAATACATTCACAAAGAAATTAGAACAGATTCACAAGGGTACAATACAAAAATCATAATAAATATGAACATAGACATTAATGCAAGAATTGAGAGTCTAAAAGGTACAAAACTTACACTGAAGAAGTAGCAAAATGACAAAAGAAAGTCCTACATTATCAGTAATTCCTTTAAATGTAAATGGATTAAACTGTCTCATAAAAAGCAGAAATTGGCAGAATGGATAAAGAATAATTCAAGTATATACTATTTCCATGTGATTCACCTTTAACTCAAAGGCACAAGTAGGTTGAAAGCGAAAGGATAGAAAAAATATATCATTCGAAAAATACCTCAAAGAGACCTGGGGTACTGATATTATATTAGAAGACAGTAAGTAAAACAAAAAAATGGTACTAGGGTCAAAAAGGTCACTATGTTCTGATAAAGGGTTCAATTCAACAGACATAACAATTATTAATATATATTCACTTAGTGGCAGAGCCCGAAAATACAAGAAGCAAGCACTGACAGATTTGAAGGGAGAAATAGTTTATATAACATTTCAGTGCACCACTTTCAATAATGGCTAGAACATGAAGACAGAAGATTAATTGAATAGAAGAGTGAATAGATAGAGTTGAATAGATAGATTAATTGAATAGAGGACTTGAATGTTACTCCAAACCAACTAGACCTAACAGACGTATACAGAACAAAAAATTCAGCTGCAGAGCACACTTTCCTCTCAAGTGCACATGGGTCCATTCTTCAGATCGACGATATGTTAAGTTACAAAAGATATCGCAATGAATTAAAAAATATTGAAACCAGACAAGTTATCTTCTCCAACAATAAGGGAATGAAGCTGGAGTTCAATAGCAGAGGGAGAACTGGAATATTCACAAAAATGTGGAAATTAAACAGCATTTTCTTAAACAACTAACAGTTCAAAGCAAAAAATTACAAGGGAAATTTAGATATATCTTGAGGTGAATGAAAATTAAATCACCACACGCAAAAACTTATGGGATGCAGCAAAGACGGTGCTGAAAGAGAAATTTATGGACCTAGATGATTACATTAAACAGGAATAAAGAACTCGGAGATCTAACCTCAAAACTGTTGGTTCTAGAAAAAGGAGAGCATAGTAATGCCAAAGGGAGCTGAAGGAACGAAATCACAAAGTTTAGAATGGAGACAAATGATATAGAGGATTTAAGAAGTAAAGAGAATCTGCAAAACCAAAATTTGGTCTTTATAAAGCATCAAGAAAACTGAAAAGTCTTCACTTAGATTAGCAACAAAGAAAGAGAAGACACAAACAAGTAAAATCAGAAATGAAGGCAGAGGCATTACTACTGAATCCACAGAAATAAAAAATATTATGAGGATATTATGAACAAATACATCCATCAAATTACATAACCTATATGAAATGGAAAAAAAAATCCTAGAAATATGCAAACTACCTACTCTGACTCAAGAAGAAATTGAATACCTCACTGATCACTAAATAGTAAAGAGATTAAATCAGAAATTAAGGCTTCCTGACAAAGGAAAGCCCAGGAACAGATGATTTCACAGGATAATTTTATGAAATACACCAAAAGCATTAACCCTAATCCTGCTGAAACAAATCCAAAAAATTGAATAGGAGGAACCACTCCTTAGCTAACTCTATAATGTCAATATAACCGTAATAATAAAGTCACGTAAAGGTGCCATAAGAAAATAAAATTGCATGCTAATATCCCTTATGTATACAGATGCAAAAATCCTCAATAAAATGTGATCAAACAGAATCCAACAGCATATTGAAAGAATTATACAGCATGAGTAAGTGGGATTTCTCACAGGTATTCAAGGATTATTCAACAGAAGTAAATCAATTAGCATAATATACCACCTTAAAAGAAAAAAGGGAAAATGGCATATGATCATATCACTTTTAGAGGATAGACATTGGACAAATACAGAACTCCTTGTTGATAAAAACACTTCGAAGACCAAGAATACAAAGAAACTACCTTAACATGATAAAGCCGCATATGAAAAACCTACAGCTACTATCACATTCAATGGTGAAAAATTGAAAGCTTTCCCAACACGATTAGGAACAAAATAATGATGTCCATAATCACCAATGTTAGTTATCATTTTATTGGTAGTTTTAGACAAAGCAATTAAACAAGAGAGAGAAATAAAGGCATCTGAATTGGAAAGGAAGAATGAAACTGTCCCTGTTTATAAATGACACGATCCTATATGCAGAAAATACTTACAAACCCACAACAAAGCTATTAGACCTAATAAACAAATTCAGCAAATTGGCAGTATAGAAAATCAACGTGAAAAAATAAGTAGTGCTTCTATAAACTGGTAAAGAACAAGCTGAAGGAGAAATCAAGAAAAAATTCCTTTTACAATAGCAATTAAAAGAGTCAAATACCTAGGAATAATTCTAACTAAGGATGTAAAAGATTTGTACATAGAAAACTTCAAAACATTGCAAAAAGAAATACAAAAAGACCTAAATAATGTAAGGACATTCCCTGTCCATATATTATAATGCTAAATATTGTTAAAATGTGAAATCTGACCAAAGCCATTTACAGATTCAACTTAATACCACTCAGAATTCCAACAGTCTCTTCTCAGAAATGGGAAAGCCAGGGCAGGCCACGGTGGCTCAGCAGGTAAGAATGCCTGCCTGCCAAGCCTGAGGACCCGGATTCGATTACCGGTGTCTGCCCATGTTAAAAAAAAAAAAGAAATGGGAAAGCCAAATATCAAATTTATAGGGAAGGATATTAGGCAACGAATAGCCAAAGCCATTTTGTGAAAGAGAAATGAAGTTGGAAACTCACACTTCCTGATCTGAAAAATTACTACAAAACCACAAGAATCAAAACAGCACAATATTGGCATGAGGAAAGACATACAGCTGAATGAAATCAAACTGATACTTCAGAATCAACCCTCCCATTTATAGCCAACTGTTGTTCAATAAGGTTTCCAAATCCACTTAATTGGGAAAGAAAAATTTTTTGAAGAAATGATGCTGAAAAACTGGACCCCCATATGTAAAGAAAGAAGGCAGAGCCCTACCTTTCACTATATACAAAAATCAACTCAAAGTGGATTGAATATAAAAACCCAAACCATCAAACTCCTATTAGAAAACATAGGGACGCATCTTCAGAATCTGTATTAGGCAATGATTTCTTAGATTCAAAAGATGAGCAACAAAAGAAAGAATAGATAAATAGGACCTCATAAAAGTTACAAACTTTGGGGCATCGAAAGAGTTTATCCTGAAAGTATAACATAGAGAATGGGAAAAATATTTGGAAACCATATATTAATAATACATAAGTGTTTAATACTCAGAATATATAAAGAAATCCTACAACTCAAAAAAAAAGACATACAACCCAATTAAAAAAAAATAGACTCGAATAGATATTTGTCCAAAGAGAGTATACAAATGGCCAAAATGCACCTGAAAAAATGCTGAACCATCATTAACCATTAGGATAATGCAAATCCAAACTATGAGATACCATTTTACACTCACATGAATGCCTACTAGTAAGAAAATGGAAAATGGTAGTTGTTGGAGAGGATGTGGAGTTATAGGAACACTTATTCATTGTTGGTAGAAATGTGAAGCGGTGCAACTGCTGTGGAAAGTTTGGTGGTTTCTCAGAAGGTTAAATATAGAATTTTACCATAGGATCTGGCAATACTACCTCTAGATATACACCCAAAAGGAGTGAAATCAGGGACTCGAAGAGATGTATGCATAGAGAAGTTAATAGTGTCCTTACCACAGTTGTCAAAAGATGGACCGAACTGAGGTGTCCCGCAACCGATGAATGGATAAACAAAATGTGATACGTACATTTTATGTGGTACATAAAATGGAACATCATTCAGACATAAAAAGAAATGAAATACTAATACATGTGACAACATGGATGAACCTTGAAGACATCATGTTGAGTGAAACCCAAACAGAAAGGAACAAATATTGCATGATCTCACTGGTACGAAATAATTGTAATACACAACTTCATAGAGTCAGAAACAAGAATACAAGTTACTGAGGTGAGGTAAAGATAGGAAATGGGGAGTTAATGCTTAAATTGTTCACGGTTTCTTTTTGGGGTTTTGGAAAATTTGATAATGGATGGTGATGATGGTAGCACAAAACAAAAATTTTTGATTGTTAAATGAGTGCTATTAATTCCTAAATTCTGTTCCAGCCAAATTTCAATTAACTTGTGTTCACAACGGGATATTATTTCTTTTGGACACCTTGCTGTCTCCTCAAAAACAAAGCTACTAAAGCCAAAATTTATCTTATTGCTTATCATGTTACTTTTTTTTTTTTTTTGTCTAAAGTGCACTAAACCCATTCTTGAAGTTTTTTTTTTCAGAGAAGGAAATCCTAAATATATTTCAGGATTCTTATGAAGGATTGCCGCTTCTGTGAAGTTTTCCCTTCTCCACCCCTATCAAGCTATCTTTATTGGTCTTCCTTCAATGCACCCAAGTAAGTGCATTTTCCATTCCACTATTAGCCTTACCAAATTGTGTTTTTAATTGAAGAAATTGTAAGCTTACAGAAAATTCATACAAAAAATATTATACCATTTAGCGAAGTAAACATTTATTGGGTGTCTCAATATTCAGAATTCTGCTAACTCCCTTTTGTTCTTCAGATAAACAAGTGCTCTTGACTTTCCAAGAAAAGAGCTTTTCAATGTGGATAGCTGAAAATAGATTATTTAGAAGAGAAAGTGGCAGGAATTATTTTCTTGAGATAAACTGGAAGCAGAATGTTAAGTTCCTGTATATTGAAGTGCTTAAACTTTTCACTGTGAGCAATAAAGTGTCAACAAAAATTTTAAGCAGGAAGGATGCTAGTGTTCAATTTCATATTTTTAAATATGATAAAAAATATTGGAATCTGGGAATTTAGTTGGCTGGCCATTTAACAGATTAGATAAAAAGTGGTTGTGGTAGTTTGGAGGCTGTAGGTTCCCCAGAAAGGCTTATATTATTTTAATCCATTCCTGTGGGAGTAGAACTATATTACAGGTGGGACCTTTTGATTATGTTATTTCAATTGAGAAGTGATCCGCTCCATTCAACATGGGTCTTAATTCTCCTACTGGAGTCCTTTATAAGAGGATAAAACACACAAAGAAAAAAAGAGAAGCTCACAAAAAGACCCCAGAGAACCTCATAGATAGAAGCTAAAAGAGAACACATAGAAAACAGAGAGGAAGCCACTTAAACCAGAAGCTGAGGCAACAAGAGAAGGACCAGCAAATATTGCCATGTGCCTTTCCATGTGACAAAGGAATCCCACTTATAAACATGTAAGTTAGTAAATTGCCATTGTCAAAGCTAACCCATTTCTGGCATATTGCATTTCATCAGCTTTAGCAAGCTAAAACAGTGATAAAGACCTGAACTAATGTAGAGATAGGGATAGAATGTTAAGATTCATTAATTATTTTGGTAGAAAATTGTAATGATTTTTTTTTAACGGATGGAATATATTACATTAGTTAAGAAAGAATCAAGAATGGTTGAATCCTCTGTGAAGCTTTCCCTGGTACTTCATCTTGCATATATACTCACTTCCACTATAACAATTATTTTATGTGCATCTTTGTCCAAAGTCTTAACTCTTTTTTTACCACATGATAAATTCTCCAAATACAGCAATTATGTTTACCTTGCTCCAATTTAGATAAAGGAACAGGCACACAGAAATCTTTGGGAACTGTTTTTGTAGAATTAAAGAATATTTCAGCAATGTAGCTCTGTTAATCACACAGTAGTGTACTTCACAAATTCATAAGAAAGAGAAAGATTACAAGTCTGGCAAGGGCATAGTGTTAGCATGTTCTCCAGCTGATTTTGTTTTGCTTTTTACTCGATCTATTTCATTTCTATTCCATTTATGAGTATGTATTTATTACCATTTCCAAATTCAAGGTAATTGGTGCATCAAACACTGAATATGTCATATCCAAAATACTTCTCCTATGTAATTAATATAAATAATTATCAAAACAATACAGAACTAATTGGTATTGATTCTTATGAGAAGATTTATAGTCTATAGAGCAGTCATTATAAATAAAACTATCTATGTGTTATATTTCCTCTTGAAGTAAATGAGCTTTGCATACCTCATTTCCTTATGAAGTAGATGCTGTAAGGTAAAATGTAGACATTCAATACTATTTAAACTAAATATTTTAAAACATCTACTAATTTCCATAATTAAGCAAATTGGGACCCGGACTCTTCAGTTTGACTAATTCATGTGGATTATAAAATGTGCTGACTAAAGTGAAATATGAGAGGAAGAAATCTACAGTCCATTGTATCAATATGAATCATTTTAAGTGATTAAGTAGTTTAAGTGAAAGCAATCTTGCACATAGTCTAGTTCATAGGTGTTCGATAAAGCTTAGTTTCCATCTCTTCATTTCTAAGTTGCTCATCAAATACAAGCCAAATAAAGTGCTCTGGAAATTTACTTTAACTAAGAGATTAAAAATTCGATCAATGGGGTGGGCCACGGTGGTTCAGAGGCAGAGTTCTCCCCAGAGACCCGGGTTCGATTTCTGGTGCCGGCTGAGGCAGAAAATAAATAAATAAAAACAAAAAATCAATCAGTGAAAATTATTTGCCATGTCGTTGTTTTGTACTTTGTTTTTTTGGAATTTAACTTTTGGAAACATCTAAGTGAATAGCTTGCAGTCAAGCTATGATGCAAATTTCACGTTGACAATTTTTTTGCATTAGAGAGAATGTATGCATTCATTTACACCTCCACATTTTTCTACTCCATTTTCAAATGAAAGAATTTTAATGAATTGTCTTTAATTTGTACTATCATTTTTAGAAAAAAGTACAGGGAAGAAGCTTAGGTCAGATAACTCTATGTCTCCTTTTAACTCCAAGACATTCTAATATATTTTCCAAAGGCTTCTGAATAAAAGAGCAAACCATCTAAAAGTTGTCCCTGGCAATATTCTAAGAGATATATAAATTGCTGTATTCAAATGTCTCTTTCAAGCATCATCTCTAGAGTATTTCTGACAAGAATGTACAAAAGAACATGATAAAATGCAGAAAATTTTTGATCTTTGCATTTGTGATTTCTTCTGGACACAAGTCCTTCCTGACCTGTGTGTCAACATCAAGAGCAGAAACAACAAAACTCATATTAATCATGGGGCACATACTGCTCCCCTTTTATCTGCTTAATTATCCCAACATAGATTATATGTAACTCAATAAAATCAACAAAGAACATTTTGTGGAGTATTTCCTGCTTTGCTCTATCATTTTTGCAAGCTGGGAATTGATGGCATTAAAGAAAAAGTGTATGGGGAGCTGAATTACTTAGAAGATAAACTGGACTGGAGGGCTAATTAGCTCTCCCAGCTGGTCACCTTATATTAGATAAGAACACCAACTCAAGGACCCAAGCTGCCAATTGATATTCATGGTTTTCATGTGGATAACCAGATAAAGCCTGTTCATTTGCAGCTTTCCATCACTGCTCAGCATTCTGGTCAAGTGAAAATATGGCTCTAGGCTTGCATTTTACTATATCTAGAGACAGTTATTATTTAGGTGGAAAGAAAAACTCTGCTAAAGATGAAATAAAATGTAGAAGGCTTAGGGTGAGGAGTACTGTTCAATACTGACTAGGGTCAGATACAGGCACACCTCAGAGATATTGTGGTTTGGTTCCAGACCACAATAATAAAGTGAATATCACAGTAAAGCAAATCACAATTTTTTTGTTTCTTAGTGCATACAAAGATTATGTTTACACTATACTATAGTCTATAAGTATGCAATAATATTTTGTCCAAAAAATAATGCACAAACCTTAATAAAATATTTTATTACTAAAAGATTCTAATCATCTTCTAAGGTTACTGGTGGAAGGTCTTGCCTTGGTGTTGATAGTTGTTGACTGATCAGGGTGGTGGTTGCTGAAGATTGGGGTGGTTGTGGCAATTTCTTAAGAAAATATAAGGAAGTTTGTCACATAGATTGACTCTTCCTTGCAGAAAAGATGTCTTTTGTAGCATGCCATGATGCTTGATAGCATTTTACTCACAGAACTTCTTTCAAAATTGCAGTCAATCCTCTCAAACTGTACTACAGCTTTATCAATTGAGTTTATGTAATATTCTTAATCTTTTTGTTTTCATTTTAGCAATGTTCAGAGAATCTTTAGCAGGAAGCCATTTTCTTTGCTCAATCATAAGTTGTAACTCCTCACCTATTAAAGGTTTAGCCTGAGATTGCAGCAATTCAGTCACATCTTCAGGCTTTACATCTGGTTTTAGTTCTCTTGCTATTCCACCACATTTATAGATAATTCCTCTATTGAAGCCTTGAACCCCTTACAGTTACCCCTGATGGTTGGAATCACTTCTTTCAAACTTTTGATAATGTTATTTTGATCTTCTCCAACAATCATGAATTTCTAAATGACATCTATAAGGATGAATCCTTCCCATAAGGTTTTCACTTGACTTTTCTGAGCTCCATCAATGGAATCACTACCTGTGTAAGTATAGCCTTATGAAATATATTTAATAAATAATAAGATTTTAAAAGTTAAAAGTACCTTTTGAGCCACAGGCTGGAGAGTGGATGTTTTGTTAGTAGACATGAAAAACAACATTAATCTCATAGTATATGCCCATCAGAGCTTTTGGGTGACCAGATGCATTGTTAATGAGCAGTAAAATTTTGAAAGGAATATCTTTTTCTTAATAGTAGGTCTCAACAATGAGTTTAAACTATTCAGTAATCTATGTTGCAGACTGATGTGCTGTCATCCAGGCTTTGTTGATTTATTTATATAGTGCAGGCTGAGTAGATATAACATAAATATTAAGGACCCAGGATATTTGCAATGGTAAAACAGGCAATAGCTTCAACTTTAAGTTGCTAGCTGCATTAGCCTCTAAAAATAGAGTTGGTTTGTCCTTTGAAGTTTTGAAGCCAGGCAATGACTTCTCTTCTCTAGCTACGAAAGTCCTAGATGATATCGTCTTCCCATATAAGTCTGTTTCATCTACATTGAAAATCTATTGCTTAGTGCAGCCACTTTGGTCAATGATACTAGGTAGATTTCCTGGATAACTTGCTACAGCTTCTACATCAGAATTTGTTCTTTCATCTTGCACTTTTATGATACGGAGATGACTTCTTTCCTTAAACTTCATGGACAAACCTCTGCTAGCTTCAGACCCTCCTTCTGAAGCTTCCTCACCTCAATCATCCTCCACAGACATAGAGAGAGTTAAGGCCTTACTCTGAATTAGGCTTTGGTTTAAGGGAATGTAGTGGTTTGTTTGATCTTCAATTCAACCACTAAAACTTTCTTCAAATCAGCAATAAAGCTATTTCACTTTCTTATCATTCATGTATTCATCTAATTTCCTTCGAGAACCTCTTCTTTGCATTCAAAACCTAGCTAAATTTAGGGTGCAAATGACCTAGCTTTTGGCCTATCTCAACTTTCTACCTGCCTTCTTCTGTAAGCTTTTGATTTAAAGTGAGATACTTGCAGCTCTTCCTTTCCATTGAACACTTAGAGACCATTGCAGGATTATTAATTGGTCTAATTTTATTATGGTTGTGTCTTAGGGAATAGGGAGGCCCAAGAGATGGAGAGACACAGAACAGCTATTCAGTGAAGCAGTCAGAACACATACAACATGCACTGATCAAGCTCACCATTTTATAGGGGCGCAGTTTGTGGTATCCTAAAACAATTACTAATTAATATCAAAGATCACTGATCACAGATCACCATAGCAGATATAGTAATAATGAAAGAGTTTGAAATATTGCAAGAATTATCAAAATGTGATACAGAGACATGAAGGGAGCATGTGCTGATGGAAAAATGGTGCCATTAGACTTGACACACAGAGTTGCCATAACCTTCAATTTGTAAAAATGCAATGTCTGCAAAACTCAGTACATTGAAGCATAATAAAATGAGGTATGCCTAGTACTACTCTACCATCTAACAAACTAAACTCAGTTGATAGTAAGTGATTATCCACTAGATGCTACATGCTTCTAGGCATTGGGAAAGAGAGAAGAAATAACACCTGTTCTTAAAGAGTTCACAGCATTCTGAAAAGAAAGGCATGAAAATATGCATATGCACACAAGCACACAAGTACAACAGCCTTCTGAAAAGAAAGGCATGAACACATGTGCACACAAGCATACAAATACAAGTATACGTCTTCATTAGGTAACAGGATGCAGAGGAACAACTTGGGAGAATGGAGGAGGACAACATAATTTGAATTTGTTTCAAAAGGTGACTAGAAAGTACCAGGTAGACAATGATGAAGAGATTTTCAGCAGAGGGGCTAGGATGTATGAAGCCATGATGGTAAGAAAGCTCTTAAAAAATATGAGAGAAGTATAGTGACCTTAAAAGTGAAGAGGAGAGGCTATCGCTGGAGAAACCTCTCAAGATGTGTAAAGAGACAGAGCATTTGACAATGATTTTCAGAAGCTTGAACATTTACCTGAGTATTATGTATTTATCAAGGCTTTTCCCCCTTTCACCCCCTTGGGATTACTTTGTTTTAATCCATACAATTACTTAGAGTTCTGAATAGATGTATAAATCTTACAACTCTCAATAGGGACTGGTAATCTGATGTCAAAACCTTTGGTTAAGACAAGCATGACTCCAATCTTTCATTTCCTCTTTGGCTCTCATTCTGCCTACTTTTCCCCCAACAAGTGCTACACCCCATTTGCCTAAACTAAACTATGATCTTTGTATGAGTCACAGTGAATGTGACAAAATGATTACTTTCTTCAAGTGGAAACAATGGATAATCAATAAACCTAATCATTTCAAAGCTTTTTGTATACAGTGTAATCCAAAATTAGGAGAAACAGCCAAAAGGAGTATTTGACAATGAGCTGTTTAATGAACCACTTACAGATTTACCACTCCTGTCTTGGAAGAGGAATTGCTCATCACTTAGAATTTTTAAATTTACTTACTAGAGGAAGGGTAATGGGAAAAAGTGAATGGAAGACTTATTCTTAATTCAAAGGTAATGAGCAAAAGACCATATTTTTAGAGCACGTTATTGCTCATGAAGACAACCATGAAACATAGGTATGTATACAAACAACCATTTTGCAAAGCATACACACCAAGTGAAAATGCAGAGAGAAGGCAATGTTTTAAACAATTTGTTATCTGTGTAACTTATCCCATTCCGTCCCATTCAGGATAAATATATGCCAATCTTGAGACCATCTCTTCAACTGAATCGGGGCATTTGTTCCTTTGCAGAGTTCATGAGAATCATAATTTTACCTAGGCGCTGTAGCAGGCAGAGATAGGTCTGTCTGGAATTGGTATGTGGAAGGTTAATAAGTACAGGGTTTTAGAAGTAAATATTAACTCAGAACCTAAATAGATCAGTATTTCTTTACCATCAATTAGTAAACAGCTAAGATTTATTTTTAACTTTTTCTTCCTGGACCTACTGTTTTCTTCAAGTAACAGGTGTGGGGAAAATTTCTCCTGGTTCCCGTTCCTCACCAATCTTCTTCGTATGGTCTGTGATGAAGATTTTAGGTATGCTAGCATCATACAGCATAGTTTATATTGAGACTATGTATTTCTAAGCCAACCCCTTCATTTGTAATTGACCTCACTGAAGGTTTGTCTGGTTTATCCCCAGCTATAGAGCTGTTATGCCTCTCGGTGTCCTTGTGGCACCAGGAACCAAATGTTCCACATGGCCCCTGGCTGTTTCAGTCTCTTCACTGAAGCATCTGCTCTTGACCTATCTGCTCCCCCAAACCTCCCCATCCTATACCCAACCAAACAGGCTGTGGAATTTCTATATTTTAACTTTATCTGCATCAAAATATATTAAGCTTAGATTCAGACAAGATGATTATCTAGGTAATTAGATCATTGAAAAGGCAAATATTTCTAAATTAAATTTGACAACCTCAACATTCTTCAACCCAACTGGATCAAATGATGTGGTGTAACATAAATAGTATTGGTTAGAGAGTTAATAGATATTACCCTTATCTGGGCACCCATTCACTTTGTGACCTTGGTAAAATAATTTACTCTAGGGGACATTCATTTTCTCATTGATGAGATTCTGAATTAATAATATGTGCTTCTCTTTTAATTTTTTTCTGAAATCTCTCTCTCTCAAAAAAAGAGCATTCTCCCTTCCATTTAGTGTTAATTTCCTTCTTGCTGGAATACATTCTTTCGTATTTCTTTTTTTATTTGGAAAAACTTAGTAAATTGAAATTTATATTTTGAGGTAATTGTATATTTGCATTTAGGTATAAGAAGCAATGCAGAGGGATTCTTTATTTTTTACCCTGGTTCCCTCAATGGTAATATCTTGCGAAACTTTTGTACCATCTAATGATCAAGATATTGCTATTTATATGTTCAAGATACAGAACACTTCAATTACCACAAGGAACTCTCCTGTTGCCCTTTTATAACTACACCCACTTCCTACCTGGCCCAAACTCCTTTTTAACCTTAGCAGTCAGTAATCTGTTCTGTTTCTATAATTTTGTCATTTCAAGAATGTCCTACATACATACATTCCCTTTGGGATTACCTTTATTAATTCAGCACCATTTCCAGGTGGTACATCCAAGTTACTTTGTGTATCAATGACCATTCTTTTTCATTGCTGAGCAGTATTTCCATGATATAGATGTACCACAGTTTGTTTAACCCATTGAAGAACAGGCAAATTGTTCCAGTTTTTTACCTCTCATGAATAAAGACGTTGTGACCATTTGTTTGTAAGTTTTTGTGTGCTCATAAAATTTCAGTACCCTGGGATAAATGTCCAATCATGCAACTATTGGGTCACAACGTAGTACAAGTTTATTTATTTTTTTTAACTGACAAATTGTTTTCCAGAGTGACTATTCTATTTTACATTCCCACCAGGAATGTGTGAGTGATCCAGTTTACCTGCATTCTCACCAGCATTTGGTGGTTTTATTATTTTTTTATTTTAATCAGTTTGATAAGTGTGCAGTGATATCTCTTTGTGGTTTTAATTTGCACTTTCTTAATGGCTATTGATGCTGGACATATTTTCATATACTTAGTTGTCATCCATCTATCGGCTTTGGTGATGTGTCCCTACACATCTTTGGCCCATTTTTAATTGGTTTGTTTGTATTTTCTCATATTTTCTAGTCCTTTTTTGGGTATGCTGTTTGCAAATATTTTATCCTGGTTTGTTACTTGCCATTTTATTTTCTTAACAGAGTCTTTCAAGGAGCAAACATTTTTCATTTTGATAATATCCATTTTATCACATTTTCCCTTTATGGGCCACATTTTGAAGTCAGCTCTAAGAATTCTTTACCTAGTTTGAAACCCCAAATATTTTCTCTTGTTCTTCATTTTCTAAAAGTTTTGCACTTAAGTCTATGATCCATTTTAAGTTAATTATTGTATAAAGTGTAAGGTTTAGGTTGTAATTCTCCCCCACCCACTCCCAATGATATCAATTTGTTGAAAAAAGCTATTCTTCCAGCAAATTGTTTCTCCACCCATGTCAAAAATCTACTGGACAGATTTGTGTGGATCAATTTATGGGTTCTATGTTATGTTCCATTGTTTTATGTGTTTATCTTACTGTCAATATCACACTGTTTTGATGACCATAACCATGCAATAGATCTACATGTTGGGTGAAGTGATACCTTCCAAATTATTACTTTCTCAAGATTGTTTTAGCTATTCTAGGACCTTGCCTTTACATAAAAACTTAGAATAAACTTTTCCAAATTTACTCAATGTGCTGGTTTGAAAGGAAGTATGCCCCCTAAGAAAAGCCATGTTTTAATATAAATCCCATTTCATGAAGTTAGAATAATCCCTATTCAATGCTGTATGTTTGAAACTGTAATGAGATGTGATTTAGTCAAGAATGGTTGTTAAACTGGATTAAGGGACAACATGTCTCCACCCATTTGGGTGGGTCTTGATTGGTTTATTGGAATCCTATAAAAGAAGAAACATTTTGGAGAGAGAGATTCAGAGAGAGCAGCACCATAAAGAAGGAAAACGCCTCCCGGGGAGCTTCATGAAACAGGAAGCCAGGAGGGAAGATGCTAGCAGATGACTCCGTGTTCGCCATGTGCCCTTCCAGATGAGAGAGAAATCCTGAACTTCATTGGCCTTCTTAAACCAAGGTATCTTTACCCAGATGCCTTTGATTGGACATTTCTATAGACTTGCTTTAATTGGGACATTTTCTCAGCCTTAGAACTGTAAACTAGCAACTCATTAAATTACCCCTTTTGAAAGCCATTCGTTTTGGTGTATTGCATTCCAGCAGCTAGCAAATTAGAATACTCAACTTCTGGAATTTTGATAAAAATTACCTTAAACTTATAGATCAACTAGGGAGAATTGGCATTTTTAATATTTTGAGTCTCACAATCCATTGACATGGCATGTGTCTCTATTTATTTAGATCTCTGATTCTTCTCTTTGGCATTTTATAATTTTCATGTATGTATTTGTTAGATTTATACCTAAATATTTCATTTTTCTTGGAATGATTGTAAATTGTATTTTTAATTTCAGTTTCCACACATTCATTGGTAATATACACTAATGTGATAGGTTTTTGCATGTTGATTTGTATCCTTCAACTTTTCTAAATTTTCTTATTAATTCTTGAGGGATTTTTGTTTTATTTTGCTTTCTTTTGTTAACAATCACAAGGATTTTATCCATAAACTATCATGCCATTTGCAAGTAGGAACAATTTTATTTCTTCCTTTCCAATCTGTATGCCTTTCTTTCTTTTTTGCTTTTTTGCAGCAGCCAGAACTTCTAGTTCTTTGCTGAATAGTAGTTACAAAAAGGGTTGGAAGCTGACATCCTCGCCTTTTTCCCATTCTGAAGGGGAAACCATTCAGCTTTCACTGTTCATCATGATATGAAGTGTAGGTTTATTTTTTTAAAGTTGATCTTTATCAAGTTGGGGAGGTTCCTTTTATTTACAATTTGATGAGAGGTTTTATCATGGATATGTATTGGATTTTGTTTAAAGCTTTTTCTGCATCAATGTACATGATCATATGTATTTTCTACTTTAGCTTTCTGATATGGTTGATCAAATCAATTGATTTTCAAATGTTGAATCATCTTTGCATATCTGGAATATATCCCACTTTGTCATGTTAGTATTGGAAATTTTACAACTAAGCTCTAAGGAAATATTGATCTGTAATTTTCTATTTGTCACTGTTTTGGGTTTTGGTATTAGGGTAATAGAACCCCATAAAATGAATTGAAAATTGTTACCTTTGTTTACTATCTTCTGGAGAAGAGTTTGTAAAATTGGTGTTAATTTTTTTTAAATGTTTACTAGAATTCCTCAGGACATGATCTGGATCTTAAGATTCATTGAGGGGAGGGAGGGCCTTTTAATTACAAATTCAAGTCTTTTAATTGTTATAGGAATAAAAAGTTCATTATTTTCACCGGGTTTGAGTTTCGATAGAATAAATGGACAATTCCTGAACAATGAAAAACTAAGTTAGTGATTGTAAAGTTGTTAAGTGTATTCTCTTATTTTACTTTAAGTGGCTGCAAAATATGCAGTGTATCCCCTTTTTCCTTCCTGATATTGGTGGCTGTATTGTCTCTCTGTTCATAGTTAGTCTTGTTAGAGATTTATAATTTACTAGTTCTTTCAATGGGGATGTATGAGCAATAAACTTTAAGTATTTGATATTTCTCTTTCTTGGAATGGGGGCATGTGGGTGTACACATCTGTGTTGTGGTGTATATGTGTGCGTGAGCAATGCATGTTTGTGTATATAAATATGTATATATACATAAACCCCTTTTCTGAAATCTCTGTCATTTTGTATATGAAATTCTGTTCTATTTGTACCAATGCTAAACTGTCTCAAGTAATGTAGTTTATAGTAAGTCTTAACGTCAAATAGAATATGTCGTCCAACTTTTGCTCTTTTAGAAAATTGATTTGTTTTTCTGGATCACATAGAGTTTAGCATTATCTTTTCAACTTTTATTTTTATAAAGTCTGCTGAAATTTTGAGTATGCTTGCATTGAGCTTCTAGATCAGTTTGGGTAGAATTGACACAATGTTGTTTATTCATTTCATTAACTTCTACATTTTTCCAATTATTTAGGTTTTAAAATAATTCATTTAAAAATGTTTTTTAATTGTCAACCTAGAGGTCTTAGACCTCTTTTGCTAGATTTATTTGTATTTAATTACTTAGTTGATATTATTGTGAGTAGACTTTTTATGTCAATTTTTTTCTTCATTGCTGGCATGTAAAAATTCAATTAAGTTTTGTATAGTAACTTCCAAAATTCATACACTAGTTCTAGAATTTTTTTGTAGAATCCCCCAAATTCTGTATGTAGAATCCCCAGTCATTTCCTCTGCAAATAAGATTCTTTAATTTTCCTTCCTCATTTTCATGTTCTTTATTTTTTTCACTGTCTTTTTGAAATTCCACTTCAATAGAATTGAAAATATGAGATGAATAACAGCTTCCATGCTTTGTTTGTGATCTCCTATGGAAAATTCATTCTTTCACCATTAAATACACAGTATGATGTACATTTTTCATTCTCATTATTACATTAGGAAAGTTTTTTATTCTTCCTTGTCTACTGAGAGATTTTATTACAAATGGGTGTTGACTTTTTCAGATGACTTTTTACACCTATGGGAATAATTATATTTTTTTCCTTTTTTATTTCTTTAATATGGTGAATTACACTTAGTATCAGATTTTACATCAACTTTGCATTCCTGGAATAAGTCCTACTTGATCACAATGCATTATCATTTTTATATATTGTTAGATTATATTTACTAATGTCTATTAAGGAGTCTTTCACCTTTGTAATTATGAGGGATATTGCTATATGTTTTTCTTAGTTTTGCTTTTCTTTGTAATATCTTTGTCACTTTTTGATAATTTGTTATGTTGGCCTCATTAAATGAGCTGTGTGAATATCCATTCTATTCTACTTTCTGGAAAAAAAAAGTGCCAAATTGATATTATTTCTTCCTTGAATGTTTGTTAGAATTTCCCAGTGAAATAATCTTGGTCTTGATGTTTTTTCCAGGCATATTTTCATAAGAAAATTGTTTACAAATAATAGATATGGCGTATTCAGATAGTTTTTTTATTTCTTTTGGACGTATCTTTGGTAAGCTGTTCTTAAAAAAAAAAATCCCATTTCATCTAAGTTAAATTTGTTTTGTATGAAAATTAAGAGAAGATATTTTACTTCTAGTGATATGTATGTGAATTGAGAGAAAAAAATGGATCAATGTAATTGATTGAATAGCAAATGCAAACAAAACATTGGGACTTCTGATTTCTTAAAAATATAACATCAACCTTGAAGCTAATCAAGAGTCAAGGTCATGACCACATCTTATCAACAATAGAAGTTCAGAAGATATTATATATAGACCCAAATGACCTGAAGGTTTATAATAAAGTTTTGATAAAATACGTAAGAAAAAAATGAATAAATAAATATCATCGTTAATTATTTTTGAAGTGTGCATTTGAACATATTTTTGCTTTGTTTCCTAAACAATTTTTTTTAACTGATATTGACTCTTACACTGAATAGCATCAGGAAAGTAATTAAGTGTGGGTTAACAGCTATTTCTATGGCAATTGGAAAAGAAACTAAATCATTACAATAACAATTGAGAACTTCATCTGAAAATTTTATGGGGTTACATGTTTCTATCACAGATATTTTCAGTTTTGAACTACTCCAAGATTTTTGCAGCTTTTTACTTGATGGAAGTAGAAGAATTATCTTAAATATAACTTTAAACTTCGCTATATTCAACTGAAAATTTTCATTGATTTCTTGACTGCATGGTACTCGGGTAACTAGTATGATAGAGTAATATATTCTGAAGTGTTTCTGCATTAATTTCTTATAGCATCCAATTTAGGATTAAGTATATATTGTGTGCCTAACAGTTTTTTTAACTATCCATCTCAAGTACTGAGTGTCAGCCTAACTATCAAGGTACTTGTTAAGAACATTGTCTCTAAAGTCATACTTTTGATTATAATTGAAAATTAAAGTTATTGATATATAATGCATGTAAAATAAAAGTAAGAGCTATTAAGAAATTATTTATATTTTAATAAACGCTTTCAATGCCTTCACACATAACTTTAAACTTGCTATTGTTACATAAAATTCAGGCAAATATGTGGTAGATTGTGTGATCTTTTAAAAATTCTTAATCAGAAACACAAAGAGAGTTGCTTACAATATCTGTGTCTCCAGCCTTTTCTTCTTATTTATACAGTGTAGCTGTATCACATGAAGAAAGTTGAGATTTCAGTTAAAGACCTATATTATGGGTTTTCTTTTATTTATTTATTTATTTTTAATTCTTAATTTGTTTCCAATATGCTCAGTTTAGGAAATTGTGAAAGTGTATGAGTATAAAGATTAAAATTCAAAGTTGTCTAAATCTTGTTTCCCACAAATATTATTCTACTTTTTGTTATTAGTTGCTTATTTTCCTTTACTTCTTAAATTTCCATGACCAGTAAAGGATTAAAAAGTTCATCATTTAGATGTGAAGGCTGAGTTTTAGGAGCAGCAATGAAAACACACTCACATGTACAGACATTCACAGACACACACTCACACATACACACCTCGAACACTTATACTCACGTACATTCACATAACGTATGTCCTCACAACCATACATACCTAAGCAAACACACACATGCATGTATGCACACTCACACAATCTACATTCATGCACATCTATACTTAAGTCTTACATAATTCCAAGGAAAAGAAATCTACTCATAGTAACTCTAAGCTACAACAAAGATTTTATTTTAATTGGGCAGGATTATCTCACAGAATTCAAAAGACCTTAAGTCTAAAAACCCAAGAAAAGTAACACCATCAGCAGTCATAGCAGTCAATCACTCTTCCTCCCCCAAGGTTAATTCCTTTGGAGTACCAATACTTCATCTTCCTTTCTAATACTAATTAGCTTTTATTGCTTCAGCTCACATAACAAAATGTTGCTCAGTATTTCATCTCTCAGTCTCAATTACCAGTTAAGATAGAACAAAGTCCAACTGGCCAATCTTGGGTCAAGTGTTCACTTCTGGTCAATTGGCAATACCTAGAAAGCAATATCACAACATGAAAGGACAATGGAAGACGCCCGCCCTGGCAGACAGCAGAAATAGTTCTCAAGATAGAATTTTGGACAGATACCCCAAAATTTAGGTATAGAAATTATTGTAGTAAGTGAAACCATAATGCCACTTTTGAATACTTTCTTTAGGAACCCAAATTGGTAAGACTTCTCTGAACACTAGGGTGACATTATTTGATGATTGCTCTTAGCTGTTATTCTTAGCAGTTTGTTTTTTCTTTAGTGGTAAGAGTCCATTTATTGTAAAGGGAGGCTTTTTTGTATTTTCCTTTGCAGATTAATTCATGACTGTTCCCAAGTGATGTAATAATCTGATATATAATATTAACAAGATATCAAAACTTTTGCACCAGATATTATACAGATGGTTAGTGACTTATTAGGACTTTTTTTCCAACTACATATTTTTCCTCAAAAGTTATGACATAGTCCTAGGCTCTCTTCAGACTTTCTTATTTCTCTCTGCTATTAGGAATTACTGATGTAATTGGACTGGGGTTACTGAAGGGAATGTATTGTCAAATAAGTTGCAGTGGGAAACAAACTAGAAGGTAACATTTTATTCTTTACAATTAAATAACTCATGGATTTAGAAAGCTAAATGTAATCTTTCACAATTTTCCAATAAACTAGATCATTCATATCTCTGAGACTCTACGGATAAGCCATCAATTGACTAGAAAATATTGTAAAACATCATGTGGGATGTGTTAACATCCTCTACTTTAGAGGTCATGGGGCAGTGAAGAGGGTGGAATTTTGAATTTCAAGGGACTGCTTAGAATAGAGTAAACCATTTAGAATGCACTGAACTAGGGAAACCAGCAATATGTCTTGAGGCACAATCCTAGATGAAAAGCCAGGAAACAGGTCCTAGGGAGGCCAGTTTCCAACAACAAATCTCACGGGAAGGGAAAGAAATCATGAACAAGAAACAAATCCAAGAAACACAAGTTGGCTTGATCTTGGCTCAAGAGAGGGATTTGTAATAAAAGTACATTAGTAACTTTTAGTTACAAGTGACAGAAGTCAGCTTAATTTGGCTTATGCAATAAAAGGAAATTTACTAAATCATGAAACTGATATATCTAGGGTTTATGCAACCCAGGTGCTCAACTATACTCATTCTTGGTTCCTTTTGCCAGATTAGCTTCTTTTCCCACAGATTTTATTCAACCTGAGCATCCACGGCCAACAGCAAAGCCAGACTTACGTTATCATAACTAATAATCCTCAGTGCAAAGAAAATGGTTATTTCCCAATTTTTCACCAAAAGTCATTGGGAAGCCTCTTTGGCCTGACTTTGTTTATGCGAATTTCATTGAATCAGTTCTCATAGCCATTTGAATGCATTCCTTTCAGTGGACTAATATTCATTAACATATTCTATTAAAAATTTACTAATTTCCAAGCAAAGATCCAGGCCCAGTCCTAGAACCTAAAAATGGGCTGATCCCTTCAGTTATATTATCTGAAAGTAGGAGAAGAGTGCTTCTCTCAGGGAAGGGATGTGTGTTCTAAAAACAGAAGAGGATCAGCTGGGCACTGGAAAACTGAAACAATAAGAACTATAACAAATACACATATTCAACAAAGAAATTTGGTCTAGTATAATAGTCTATTCAAAATAATAGTAGCCATATAAAAATTCTTGCTATGCATTTATTATCTTATTTATCTTCATAAAGATTCCAGGGGTACAGTTACTTAGCTCATTGTATTGATGAAGAAGTGCTTTTCAGAATAATGTAGTATCCTGATGCAACAGTCAGTGAGTACAAAGCTAGTCTTTTTATCTGGCTCTTTATCTCCAGAGCTTATATATTTAATCAATCCACTATATTGTGTAGAATGGCCCCACTGGCTTACAAACAATGTGCTAAGGCTAATTAAAAACATGTAGGCAAACAGTATTTCTGGACAGACATATTCTTTCTTGTCAGTGATTCATGCAAAATTATTCTTAATCTGCATCTCAGATTAGGATTTAAACCCAGACCACTGACTTTGGCCTAAAGTTCTTCTATCCTTTTCTGTCTAGTTATCTTTTTGGTAAGACCTAGTATTTGCGCAGGTTAAAAATTTATCTGTTGGTTGTATGTTGCAGGTCTTTAAAGTCCAAGATATAAAGACTGAGGCAGGATTAAGCAGATCAGTTCATACATTGGATCCACAGACCCTGCACTTCCAAATCATGATTTCCCACCATTTTCGAGGATGGTGAGGAGTTCTGTTGCATCAACTTAATGTCACCAACTTTTGTTCCCAGGCTCTGAGCAACTCTACATTGACACAAATCATCTTCAAAAGGTAGTGAAAACATTTTTGCTTTCTCTTGTCTAGGCCCTATACCATCTCTCTGCACAGAATGGATATGCTGAAACAGAGAAGGAAAAGATGTTTCAACAAGAAGCAGAACGGGAGATTGTTTTGTTCAAAACAAGCTGACAGCCTTTATCACCTTAAACATTGCCTTATATGCACGGGATTGGGGTAGAAAAACTAATAAAATAATTTTCACATTTACCAAGATAGAATCGCCATCCCATACCTCCTTTGGCCCAGTCAAATCTCATGCAAAGAAAGCACCAAAAGCTATTATAAACCTTCTTGGATTCTCTATGGATCCACACTAACATGATGAAAATAAGCAAACAACAGGTGAGGTGATTAGCCACTGACTGCCGAGGAACTCAGGGCCCTCTCTTTGAGTTGTAATATACAGAGTTCCTTGGATGCAAAGAGAGCTTTACAAATGAGAACACTAGAACTTCAAAAGCAAAATATACAGCATCATGAATTTGCAGCCAAGCTAATATTTACATGAAATTTTTTTGGTAGAAGGCCATGGTGCAAATTTTCAATCTGCCTTTCATAGCTTGGAAGAATGAGGTAATCAGCACTTTGGAGGAAGTATTTGCAGGAGGAAGTCTATATTTGAAAATAATCATGGTGAACAAAAGCTATCATGTGAAAGAGATGCAGTAGCTGAGAAAATTGAAGACACTAGGAAAGGTGCATTTCTCATCTATCTCCGTCACGATTTTCATTTTACATAGTATGGCAGGAAAAGAACAGCAAGTAAGAAGAGGGACTGAGATTAGAAACAACACAAGCCCCTAGAAGTACATCCTTTGCTTGGATGCAGTGATGGGTTTTCCCCATAAAAACAATAAGGTGAGTTCACACAGCATTGTTTTGAAAGAGCGAACATCATATTCTATTGTGATCTAAACACCACATGCAGTGACATTGCTATTTTAACATATATAATAATCAGTTGTGTTCAACACACTTTGACTATCTAAAATGTCTTAGGGACTTTGCTTGGCACTAGGGATCTACAGATGAAAAAGGCAGTCTGCCATCTAAGGAGCCAAATTTGAGAAGGAAAGAGGGAGACATAAGAGCAGAGATCTTAGTGCAATGGAGTAAATGACTCACAAAGCACAGGGACCCCATGGGAAACAGAGGGAGCTAACACAATAGGACTGGGAGGATTCAGTGATATCTTCTTGGTGAAGGTAATTCAAACTGACACTTAATGAAGAAAAGAAAATTCCAGGCAGTGGGATGAGAATAGTGAAAACAAAGACATGGATAAGGAAAACTTCAGTGTGTGGCCACCACTGTAAAGGGTCTTTGAATACCAAGATCCAGAAATACAGTTATATTTTCTAACAGAAATAAAAATCAGTTCTGAGTTTCCATGCCTTGATAAGCTAGAAATTGGATAGGGGAGGATTATGTTTTACTTTGCTCCCATTTCCTTTATCCTTTCTTCACAAGAAGAATTTGCATGTTAAGTTATTTGGAGACCTCAAAAACTTCATATCAAGACTCATAAAAGGCAGGGGGGATGAAACCTTTGAGCCAAGTCTCAGCACCAGGTCTTTGTACCACATCGCCCCATCCATGGACAATCATGGTGCTCAAAAATGGTAATTCCAAGAGGATGCAACAGTCAGCAATAACTAATACCATGAATAATTTATTAGGAATTCCTGAGGAACAACATCAATCTCCAACAAAAAAATTTGGCCTGCCAAATACATTTAATGAATCCCAAGGGGTTATGGTTTGGTTTGGGTTATTTTTAACGAAAATCCTTCGAAAAACACAATGATGGACATCATTGTTGATATTAGTGGACTTTTGGGGAACATCCACTATAACTATGGCAAACCTCCTTCCAAATTTCTGAGATCCAGATACTCTACTGACTATCTTTTCAGATGTTTAGTCACATGACACATTGCTTCAATTTCCTATTTATTCCTGGAATAAAATACAAATATTCTGGTCACATTTGTTCTTATTCAGACTCTTCAACAGCTATGCCCTAGTATTACCCTTGAATATTTAAATCTAAAATGAAAAAGCCAGACTTCTCAATGCACTAACAGTTAAAAAAGTAAACAAGAGAGCATCGTGATCTAGGGAAAATTAGATGTCCTTACATCTTCCTTCTAAAAGATATGCTTTGGACACCTTTCAAACAGAGATCCTGAGGAAAATATTGAAAGTCTTCTGTTCCCCAAAATTTCCCTATTCTATGCCATGTACCTGATAGATGAACAGAGACAAATGTGTACACAATGTATTAAGTCAGTGAGGGAGATGTGTACCTGTTCAGCATTTAACTACGTTATGTGAAAATCAAGAATAAAGGTAATGGGGCGGGCCGCGGTGGCTCAGCGGGCAAAGTGCTTGCCTGCCATGCCGGAGGACCTCGGTTCGATTCCCGGCCCCAGCCCATGTAAAAAACAAACAAACAAACAAAATACAATAAAACAAGAAAATGTTTAAAGACGTTTCCCTTTCTTCCTCCCTTCCTTCCTTCCATCCTTCCTTCCTTCTCTCTGTCTTTCCTTCCCTTCCTCCCTCTCTCTTAAAAAAAAAAAAAAAAAAAAAAGAATAAAGGTAATGAACCATGACGTTAGGAAGAGACCAGTATCTGATTTTAAAATAAGGGTCCTGTAGTAATTCTTTCATTGCCTTGATGTGTGTTTTTCAAATTTGCATTTAATTATGCTGCTGTTTTAATTATGGGGTCTTCAAAATCCCTGAGATGTTTGCAGTGGGCTTTATTTATGACCCTTAATTGCATTTCAAGCAGTGTCTTTCATTCATCAAGAGAAGTAAGAAGACAGTGGTGGCAGCACAATAGTACTTGGCGATTCAGATTATGCTGCTGGAATAGATTGAACTGCATGCCTCTTTCTTTTGAAATATTCTTCTCCACCTTGTACAAAAAATGTGAAGTAGCTGATGGAGGAGATTATGTTCCCATATCTCTTTTTCCTAAGTAGAGTAGTCTCAACTGACCTCAGTATATTAGAGCATCAGAGTATGGATTCATTTTACTTTTATTTCATAAGACATGAATGGAATTCATTGGTATTTTATCTCTAATTGGACGTGAATGTTTCTTTTCTGATAATGAAAACCTCTGCATATATTTGGCAGATAGAAAATGGCTTTGAGTAAAAGGGCATTCTTGAGTTCTACCTGGGAAGTGCATGACTCTCTGAGTTAAATATAATTTTCAACCTTTTGACTTTCCACAGACTGCCGAAGCTTAATTATGTATATATAGCATTAATTATATTGTACTAATTAATCATCATCAAATAAATGATGGAGGGACCCTGATAATAACTTAAAGGGCAGAAGCAACCACAAAGAAAACTTGTATCACATCTGGTAATCTTATGATAATATCAATATTATTACTCTCCTACTTTGAAACTACTACATAAACCCACTAGAATTTAAGACAAAGAAAATAAATAATTATATCAACATAAATAGGGACAAAAAGTATCAGTATGAATAAAAAGAAATACAAAATCGAAATCAGAATACTTAAATGAAAATCGAATTGTATAATCTATACTATTCTAAATATATATATATATATATATATAGTGAAGTAATTACCAAACAGTACCATTAATATCCTTAACACATTCAGTACCTAAATGCCATTTTCCACTAAAGGGAACCAAATTCCTTGGAGAAATTGCTGACCCCAGGTCTGGAACAACAACAACAAAAAACATTAGTTTGAGTTGTATAAAATAGCCCTTTTTTAGATTGGGAAAGGCTGAATATTGGTAATTTCAAAGGATTCAACTAACACACAATGAACCTGGGACATTTGGTCAGGCTGAAAGCAAAAAAATTAGTACAGACTAACTAGGAGCATGTCTATATAAAAGATAACTGGAAGACTGGATTCCCACTAGCCCATGATGAGAAAATTTGAACATCCAAGAGTAATGGATTGAATCACATCATTTGCACACACACACACATCCTTGAATTTATAATTGTACTTAAAAATATATAATAAACTCACTAGTCAATTCTGGAATTACTTAGCCACCCACTCATTATTCTAAATATTAATAAATTAAGGGAAAATTAGACATTCATCCTGCCTTTCTAGTATGGACTGCATTTCAGGGAAGAAAATATTGATGAGGAGAAATTTTCTTAAGAAAAAAATTCTGGCTAATGCATGCTTGAGGAATGATAAAATTTCCAAATCACTATTTTGCTCCTCCTAATGAAAAATTGATATAGAGAACAAGAATTAGCACTTGGTAATAATCCATTCACTAAAGATAGACCAGAAAATTTTAATGAATGTGTCAACTTGGCAATATTTAGACCCAACTATTAATCTTATTTTCCCTAAAATGTGAGACAAGACAATATGTGCCTTCTGATGTGATGCAATAAGAATTCCTCAGCATTGTATTTAAAGTATTCTTATTTTTAAAAAAATGAGACTGAATTTCAAGTCTCTAGATCCTAATTAGCACTGTGGAAGAAATAGGCTAAAAGGATATGTTAAATAACACAAAATGAAAAAGGTCAAAGCCAGATATGGGAAATTCTACAGTTTTTTCAAGAAAAGAAAGTGTGGGAGAAAATGTGGATAGTGGGGCAGGCAGATCTATTATGGATTAAATGAAACTTACATGTCAAATCAGTCAATTCTAGGGTGAGAACCTTCACCCTCATTTGAACAAATCAACTGTAAACATATTTTGAGAAATCTGGGACAACTGATTATATACTGGGAGACAGATTATATTAACTGATTGTAGACTAAAAGGGAAAAACAACGTATTTGCAAAGAATGCTGCCTAATTCAAAGATGTAATTATAGGATATCTGAATTTTATCTTCAAATATTCCAGCAAACACCAACAAAAGCCACAAATAATTGAAGGAGGGGGTAGAAAAAATGAAAACCACAGGAGATTGATAAGTGTTGACACTGGATGAAGCCTACTTTTGGGAAAGTTTGAAAATTTCCATAATACAAAGTTTTTTAAAATTAAAAAAAATATATAGCATGGAATGTGACACCAAGGGAAATGTAGGACTATAAAGAATTTTATAAGAGCAATAGAAGCTCAGTTGTTCACTGACCTAAGAATTCCAGGCAAATGGAACAGCCTGTAAAAGGCATGAGAATGTGAAATTACATGGCATGGTCTGGTAATCAAATACATTTCACAATTATTGGAGCATCAACTATAAGAGAATTAGAATGGCATAAGAGGAGTCATGCTATTAAAAAACAGAGAAATAGTATTATAATATGGAAAAGGAAACAATCTTTGAAGCCAGAGTTCTAGCTTGGCACATTCTAGATGCATCTCCTTTGGAAAGTTGCTTAACCCTCTGTGCCTCTAGTTTATCATTTGGAAAATGTAGGAAGATATATCTACCTCTAAACGTCATCAATACGATCAAATGAGAGAATGCATGAGAAATATTTTTCAAATTCCAAACTCAGATTCATATGCTAATTCTTACCATTATCATTGTTAATTATGTACAGTGCACACACATACAACTCTGGGTCCAGAAAAGTGATTCCTGATGTGAGCTAATATCTAACTTACATCAATTCATTTTTTTTAAAGTGGAATTATGGTAGAATTCCTGCAGAAGATACTTTGATGAATTATAATTATGAAATTGCAATGACCAGATAATAATACTTCTTTCTCTCACCAAATGCAAATTTATGTCATGTAATTGAATATATTCTGGGATTAAAAACAAATTTATTAGAAATTAAATTTCACCATAGTACCTTGAAGAAACTCATCCAATATTTGGTAACTTCATTGGAAGAACACGTGTCATTAATTTATGAAACAGTTAACTGGATTTTCACACTATACCCTATCCTTATTACAAAGGGTTATAGGGAACACATAGAAGGCAACTGAGGGGACCCATCAGGAGGAAATTAAATACTTTTACCTTTTAGTACTTTTTTACACTACACTGATCTGTAATATGTTTTAATGCATAAATCCATATATGTGTGCATGTGTGTGTGTGCGTGTGTGTGCATGTGTGCTCTATGTGTGTGTCTGGGTGTCACCAAAGGCTCCTTAATTTTGGTCACAGCACAGTGACATCTGGTGCATTGTGATATTCAGCTGTGATGGCTGTCATACTACAGATGTCTTTAGCTTCCTAGCAGTCTCTGTAGCTCATATACAGCCCCATTAATTCAGCCTTCCCTCTTCTTTTCATGTGTCATATAATCATGATAATGAACCAGGAAGTGGCTATTTGAGAAATGCACAATAGACAGAACCAATTTATCATGTTCTGTTAAATGAAAGAGTAACAATAAAAACAAAATTGCTCATGACAGTGCGAAGCATTCTGAAGGATTTATGATGAGCGGATGGTAGCACAACAGGCTGACCAGCAGTGGCCTCTGCCCAGAGCACCAGATGACTCTTTAAAATTTATGGCATGCACCAGTAGCCCTTAGCAACTCTAATGACAAGGCAGGCACACACACACACACACACACACACACACATACATATATATATGTATATATGTATGTGTGTGTGTGTATGTGCAAATACTCTTGATTGGATTCTGTGTTGTTAGAAATTTTTGTAAATGGATGGGACAGCCTTTAGAGAGCAATAAGAAAGAAGTTTGGTCATCCATGGGAAGTGAGTTCACAAGTTCAAGATTAGAGAGGAGACTGACATAAATATCATCAGTACCATATTCACAGATTTATAGAATCACAGAGTTGGAAAGGAACATACAGATTTCACTATCTTTACTAGCGATGCCCAACTGAACATTGCCTAGCCCCTTCAGTTCATATTTGGATAGTTCTAATTATTAGAATGTTCTTTCTGTACTGAGAATCTGTTTCCCTATGAGCTTTACTCATTGGTATTTTACTCACAGTTTTGTCTTTTTTGACCAAGCAGGACAATTCCTTCTACTTCTCAGATATTTGAAGAAATAGAACCAAGTTTTTTTTATTCTCCTAGGTAAACATTCTGACTTTCTTTTTTTTCTTTCAGAGGACTTGGTTTAATATTGCCGTATCATCCTGGCAGGTTCATCTTGATTTAGCCTAGTTTGCCACAAGATCTAATAAAATTTCTTTAATAGAAGTTTGTTATATCCTCCTAGGTAGCCAAAGTAGAATAGAAAAACAAAGACAGGTATATATTCCTGTGATGGTTAAGTTCTTGTGTCAACTTGGCAAGCCATGGTGTTCAGCTGTTTGGTCAAGCAAGCACTGGCTGGTTTGTTATTGTGAGGACATTTCCTGGATTTCAATCAAAAGTGAGTTGATTGCATCCAGGTCTGATTACATCTACAACCAACTGAGGGGATTTCCTTCAACAATGAGAAAATCTCATCCAATCAACAAAAGGCCTTAAAAGGAGAAGGCAGTCAGAGGAGGATTTCCTTCTCTACTTCAGCTAGTCAACTTTTCTGGGGAATCCATTAAAAATGTTCATGTGACAACATGGGTGAATTTCTAAGACATCTCGTTGAGTGAAATAAGCCAGACACAAAAGGACAAATATTGTGTGCAATCTCTTATATGAAATACTTAAAACAAGCAAATTCATAGAGACCAAAAGCATAATAGTGGTTATCAGGGTTGGGGGAAGGGGAGAAATGGGGGATTATTGCTAAACGAATATGAGTTTTGGTTTGGGAGGGTGAAAATATCTGGAAATAAGGGTGGAAGTTTACAAAGCATTGTCAATGTACCTAATGTCAAAGAATTGTCCATTTGAGATGGCTGAAATGATTTTTATGTTATGCATATTATACCACAATTAAAAAATAAATTATTAAAAAAGACATTCATTATAGGAATGAAACAATTCCTATAAAAATCTCCTAATATTTAAATTATATATAGACATATAGAGACATATATATATACATATAATCTATTGTCAGTTCTGTTTCTCTAAAGAACCCTGACTAATACAATCTTTCATTGTCCTTGAGGAGAAAACATACCACGTGTCCCTGATCACCTGTTTTTTGTTTTTTGTTTTTCGCATAAGCGGGCACCAAGAACTTAACCTGGGTCTCCGGCATGGCAGGTGAGGATTCTGCCACTGTGTCACCATTGCCTGTCTGATCACCTGGTTTTGACATGATGTTTTCATGTAGGGCTTTATTTCAGGAACAATGTATGTGGTAGAGTAAAGGATTTCTCTACCATATATTACTACCATAGATTCAGTGACGCATTCCTGAGGCTTAGTAAGTCAAACCACATGGGCAAGGTTTGCTGTTCATTTAAGTTGTATCTCATCTTTCTCTGAGGTTTTGCCAATATGTTCTAGGAACAAAACTCTCCCATCATCTCTTCTACTCTTTCACTGGATGCAATTTCATTATTTGGAAACATCTGTGTTGGCCCATCTCGAACTACCACTCTAGCTGCAAAGCTATGGTTGAGCTCCACGGGACTGATAAGGTAATCATAAAATACTAACACCACCACATTGTGATGGTTGGGTTCTAGTGTCAACTTGACCAGATAATCATGCCCAATTCTCTGGTCAGGAAAGCACTGGCCTAACCATTGCTGCAAGGATATTTTGTGGCTGGTCGATAAAGCAGAAGGCTAGTTTATTAAATCATCAGTCATTTGATTGCAGCTGTGGCTGATTGCTTTTAGAATCAACTAAGGGAGTGCCGCCCACAAACAAAATAATTCAATCAGTTGGATTTGATAAGATCGGTTGACGGCTTCTCGGGAAGAAGAGAGGATTTTCACTGATTCTTCAGCCAGTGAGACTCTCCTGTGGATTTTATTGAGATCCTTCATCCAAGTTGCAACTTCACAGCCTGCCCTATGGATTTTGTACTTTTATATTCCCATGGTTGCTTGGGGCACCTATATAAATCTCATATTTACAGATATCTCTTGTTGGTTCTGTTTCTGTAGGGAATCTTAATACGCACATTATGAAAGTTGTTCTGATATCAATTGTTGTAGCTACATGTAATGTCTTTTTACTTTTTGATGGGCTTTCTTCCTGAAATCCTAAGACAGAATGTACAATGTAATTTAAAGGATGAATTATGGTGGAAAGATGCAAAAGCAAATACAAATTAATATGAGCTATATAAATTGTTTTCTGACCATGCATGATTTTCCAAACTGTATCCACAGAAAACGACTGTTCCATTGAAAAATGTGTCTCTTGGTCAAATATCTTTGGGAAGTACTGAATTTTTAAAGTTTTAAAGAATCATACTGTATCATAAAAGAAATTATTATGCCATGCTTCCAAAATTGTTTCAATTCTCTCTGTTAAAAATATTTCAAATATATAAGAAAGTAAAGAAAATAATTTAATAGAAATGCATACTCACACAACTGATATTAAAGCATTGTTAGCATTTTGTCTTATGTGCTACATATTATTCATTTTTTAAAGAAACATATTATTCATTTTTTAAAGAAACAAAATGTAATACATATACCTAAATCACCAATATATCATTCTAGCCTAACCTCTATCCCAGTGGTCTATTCCCTCATTCCTGGATGTGATGTGTGATTTCTTTTCTATTCATTCTATCATTCAATTAACCAATGTCTATTAAACTCCAACTACATGAGAGGTGCTGGTCAAAGAACTGGGATTAGTGACATTAAAACAATAATTCCTAGCCCTATGGTCGGTTATATTCTGGTAGGGGCATAGCAGTAGACATAATAAGCAAGATGAATGTGGGCTTTATTATATTAGATTATTATTATTATAGCAAGTGGTGATAACTGTTTGCGTGAAAAATAAAGCAAGAAGGAAGGAAGGTCGAGGCCAAGGGAAATTTCATGCTAAAAGAGTATAATTCCAGCTCAAATCTGAAGGAAGTACTGGAAGAATTCAGATAATATCTGAGGGAAGATGGTTCTAAACAGAATAGAGACCATGCAAAAATCTGAAGATGGGAATTTGCCTGGTATATTCCAGAAGCAGTAAGGAAGCTGGTGAGACTGGAGTGGAGATAAGAAGGGTGGAAGTAATAAGAGATGGAGTCAGAGACTTAGCTGGGAGCCAGGTGGAATGTGGCCTTGTAAACTGCAGCAAGCACTGTAATAAAACAGTATGTTTTGAACATAAGAATCCCTCGATCTGTACTATAGTGCAGTGTGATCACACTGGTTCTCATGCATTCTTTTAGGGTCATACCTTTTTCATTGAATATTATGTTTTGAGGAACATTCATGTTGCTGCAATAGTGTAGATTTTTTTAAAATTTTCCTTTTTGAATACTACTATTTACATGAATGTATCACAATTTAGGTCTCCATTGACTTTACTTTCCTAGGCTGATCAAGCAAATACCATGAAAAGGGTTGGATTAGAAAACGGAAATTTATTTGTTCGTGGTTTCGAGACTGTAAGAAAGTCCAAATCAGGCATCAAGACATTGTTTTATCCTGAGGACTGGCATTCTAGAACGGGCTGCTGGCCAGTTTTGGTCCTTAGCTTGTTACATGGCAAGGCATATAGTGGCATCTCGTGGACTCTTCCTCCTCTTCCAGGTCCCTTTGAATTTTAGCCCCTTGTTTCTCTGTCTGTCTGAGTTTCACTTTGCTTATAAAATACTGCAATAATAGAGTTAAGGCTCTACATGATGGATGTGGGCCACCTTCTAAACTGAAGTAACCTCATCAAAAGTTTCTACCCACAATGGGTTCACACCCACAGGGATGGGCTAAAGAACATCTTTTCTGGGGGAACAAATAGCTTCAAACCACTGCTTTAATTGACAGCAATTTTTTTTCTATTTTCAGGATATTAAAACACATAGCTATAAAGAATCTTGAATATGCATCCTGGTGTACATGAGTAAAATTTTCTCTAGAATATATATCCAAGTGGAAAACTGCCATAGGTCCAGGAAAATTCAAGTTTATTGGGTAACAGCAATTTTCCAAAGTGTTTTATTTTCCCTAGTAGTGTATGACAGGTGCCTTGCTTCATATCATCTTAACAATTTGGTATTGTCAGACTTTCATAGTCATTCCCAATCTACTAACTGTTTAATGCTGTCTCATGGTTTTGATTGGATTTTCCCAATTATGAGAAGGTTGATCACCTTTTCATACATTGAATGGGAATATAGATAGCTTATTTTGTTATGTTTGCTAAATTTGTTAAATTTTTGTCCATATTTATATTTGTCTGCCTTTTTTTATCGATATGTTATAGTTCTTTGCATAGTTTGGATATTAGTTCTTTGCTATAAGTTTTGTGAAATTTTTCTCCCATTTTGTGGCTAGTCTTTTCATTTTCAACATGATCCCTTTTAAAGAAGAAGGTATCTTAATTTTAATGTAGAAAATTCATCAATCTTCCTATGCTTAATGATTTTTTATCATTTAAAAATATTTTCCTCCACAAAGATAATATTCTTAATACTACCTAATTGTAATGTAATTATTAAAACACTGAATGAAGCTGCATCTGAGCTATAGTTTTTTTTGTTTGTGTTTTTTTATATATATTTTTTGTATTTTTATTTTTATTTTTTCTCTATATTATCATTTTATTTCTTTTTCTGTCGTCTTACTATTTCTTTTTTTAAATCAATGCAAATGTACTAAGAAATGATGATCATACATCTATGTGATGATATTAAGAATTACTGATTGCATATGTAGAATGGAATGATTTCTAAATGTTGTGTTAGTTAATCTTTTTTTATTAATAAAAAATAAAAAAATAAAAATTATTTAAAAGATAATATTCTTTTGTATTTCATTTTCAAGACTATATTTTTGTCACTGATATCTACATATTTAACTGTGAGGAATTGCTATTTTTGCTTAGTGTTAATAGGGATTCAATTTTTTTTTATTTTTTTCATCTGGATACCAATTTAACAGTTTCAACAACTTTTATTGAAAATACTGTCCTCTCCCTCTGATCTGCAATGACATAAATAAATATCAGCAATAATACCACTGGGATTAAAATGATCAAAGAAGTAGAGATTATTCGATTGTATTTGAGTCAATTTAAGTATGAACATGAAATGGAAAACTTCTTAGAAAGATAAAACTTTTTGAAACTAGACTAAGAAGAACAGAAAAAACTAAATAATCCTCAGTCCAGCAAATTAACTAAAATCTTCTAACAAAGAAAACTTAAAGCCCAGAAGGATACCAACCAATTTTAACAATTATTCAAAAACTAATTTTAAAATTAAAAAAAAAAAAAATTCCAGAGGACAGAGGATGAGGGAACACTCTGCAACTCATTTTATAAGGCTATCATAACCATGCTAATGAAAAATGATAATAGAACAGAGTCTCATGATAAAGGAACATTATAGGCAAATCTCACCCATGATGAATGACATGAATAGAAAAGTCTAAGGAAAATATTGACAATAAAATTCAACAATATTTAATATGACCCAGAGACATATTTCCCTAGGATTAAAAATCTGATTTAACTTCCGAAAATCAATAAATGGTGAAAAGTTGTATAAGAATGTCTCAACAGACACAGAACAAGCTTTTAATAAAAATTAGAATGCATTAATTATAAATGAACACCTGCAGATCTTGTTAATGTGAGGTTAAAAAAGAACTTCCAAGCTGATAAAGTGTATCTACAAAAAATCCACAGCAATTCTTCCTCTCCATTCTTCTTGCTCTTCTCCTTTCCTATCTCTTTCTCCCTCCTGCCCCCACCCCTTTTCCCTTTCTCTTTCTGAACAATTCTTTGTAACAACCACAACCACTAGGCAGCACCAAGTAAGGTAGGTTTCTATACTACTTTGGGTTGGAGAGAGCAGTGGCCCAAAGAAAGAGCCAAAAGAGTTAACACGGTGGGCAATGGTCTACATGAAGTGTGGGAAACATAGCTGAGTGAAGAAGGTGTCCAGAAGAATGGCCTGGCGTGTGGTGTCAGAGCCTGAATGGTATGGTAAGAGTGTTGGCACAGATGGGCATCTGCTGAAGGAAGTAGGAGCCCCGGAAGTGGGAGGAGGATACCCCCGGGCAGCAGGTCAGCTGGCTGTGGAGTCTCCTGTCAGAGCCATAAAGAGCAGACGGGGCCTTTACATAAGGGAGCACTGGGGACATGAGATTGGTTACATAGGAGGTGATTGAGCAAATAAGTACGTATACAAAGGAAAACTGATAGTTTTTTAACTGCTGGAGAAAAGAGTTACAAAGATGCAAATAGGAAAATGAGAATGAATCATGAATGTTGGGTTGAAATTGGAATGGGAACTTATGGACAGGAAGACAAACAGAAAGGTAGATGAGAAAATTCATGGCTGTATGTTTGGCCTTAGCTAATGAAGCCCTCAGTGGTTCAAATGGATTAAAATTTTCATTTACTACTGGGTTCTCAGTGGGGTAATGCAATGCTTTTCACTGTGTCAATTCTGGGCACCATATGCCTATGCCAGCTGCTGCTGGGGTAGAACTAATCACAGAAGGAATGAAATGGCAGATTCTACAGTTTTGTTTGTTTCTTCTTCAATACTCAAGGTAGAAGAATATAATGCTGCTATCTAATAAAAGTTAGATCACAGTTTGTCATGATACTAGTAAATCATAGGTCAACAATTTCAATGCATCTTAAACCCATTTTCATACCCCAAAATAGAAGTATATTCTTTAAACCAGTTCCAAAATACAGGGCCAAAATGCAGTACACTTTTTAGAATGACTATAAATTATTTGCAAGGTGTGATCATCTTTTCTTTCTACCCACCACACACAGAAAAATAAAATGCAAATGGATATCCACATCTAAATGGCAAGGTTTCAGTTATCTGGACTTTTCAAATGCTGGAGTTAAGTTTGATGTGTGCTTGCTTGACAGTTCACTTTTTTCAGGGAAAGTCACCCTCATCTGTTGAAAGATACAATAAAAGGTGCTGAAACTATAAGATACTTCTCTTTCAGCTACTGACCCAAACCTCAAATGTCCCTATTGTTTTTTTAGCATTTTTACATGATATATGTTTTATACTCACATACCATGTAATCATAGTGTACAATCAATGATTCACAATATCATATAGCTCTGCATTTATCATCACAATCAACATTTTTTCTTTTTTGTGAAAAATAGCATACATAAAAAAAGAAATAAATTTCAAAGCACACTGCAACAATTAGTTGTAGAATAGATTTCAGTTTGGTATGGGTGAAAATTCTATGATTTTAGCTTTTTACTACTAGCTACTCCAAGACACTGGAGACTAAAAGAAATATCAATATAATGATTCAGCAATCATACTCATTTGTTAAGCCCTACTGTTCTAGTCTGCTAGCTGCTGGAATGCAATATTCCAGAAACAGAATAGCTTTTAAAAAGAGGAATTTATTAAATTGAAAGTTTACAGTTCTAAGGCCATAAAAACGTCCCAATTAAAGCAAGTCTATAAAAATGTCCAAATTAAAGCACTAACAAGAGATTACCTTCAGTTAAGTAAGACCAATGAAGTTCAGGGTTTTTCTCTCAAAGGCACGTGGCTAACAATGATGCCTGCAGGCATTCTCTCCAGGCTTCTTGTTTCATGAATGGACATATTTCTTCTTCATCTGCAAAGGTCGCTGGTTGGTAGACTCTATGTCTCTCTTCAAAATGCTTTCTTTTTTAAAGGATTCCAGTAAACTAATCAAGACTCACCTGAAATGGACGAAGTCACATCCCCATCTCATGAAAGGTTAATACCTACAATTGGTGAGTCACATCTCTGTGGAGATAACCTAATCAATTTACCCAACTACATTATTGAATAGGGATTAAAAGAAAAGGTTGCTTCAACAAGTTTGGATCAGGATTAAATCATGGCTTTTCTAGGGTACATAATCCTTTCAAGCCAGAACTTCTACCTTCTCTGTATAACTCCACCATCAACATTGATCTTTCTCCCATTTTTTAGGGGCATTTGGACTATGCCTATTCTAGTTTTTTATGTTAGAAGGGTCTGTAGATAATATGGGATGGGAGATGAAATATCAGTGCTCTGGAGAGGCTAGCCCCTCTGCATTTCAGGGCTTATCTGGTCTAGGGACCCATCTGGAGGTTGTAGGTTTCTGGAAAGTAACCTTAGAGTACAGAACCTTTGTAGAATCTCCTATAGTGCTCTCAGTGTTATTTATGGTTGGCAGGAATGGTTTTGGTTGGGGGTTGGCAAGTTATGACAGGTAACAATGTCTAACTGAAGCTTGTGTAAGAGTGGTCTTCAGAGCAGCTTCCCAACTCTACTTTAACTCTCTCAGTCACTGATACCTTATTTTTCACACTTCTTTCCCCCTTTTAGTCAGGGTGTCATTGCCGATCCCATGGTGCCAGGGCCAGGTTCATCCATGGGAGTCATCTCCCATGCTGCCAGGGAGACTTCATCCCTAGATGTCAGGTCCATGTAGGGGCGAGGGCAATTGTTTCACCTTCAGATTTTGGCTTAGAGAGAGAGAGGCCACATATGAACAATGAAAGAGGTCCTCCAGAAACAACTCTTAGACATATCTATAGGTATGCTAATCTTCTCTGTTACATAACTAGGCTTCACAAGAACAAGCTTCAAGATTGAGGGATTGACCTATTTATTTGGCTGTCCCTAATGTTTGATACAGTATCAGGTGTTTCCCTAGTAGTAAAGTTTTATAGTTTCGTGTTTTTTTCTCCCGTCCCTCAAGAGATTTTGCCAATACTTTTTGATTATCTGCTTAATATACTCTGTGATGTATCCAAGAATTATATTAAACTATACAGGATTAAAGGCCTTCTTTCTTATTCTGGGATCCCTGTGTTTGGGTTGTGTAAGTGATCTATCCAGACAGGTTGAGTTAGATTGTGTGCTACAGAAAATTTAGGTTTTGGACAAAATAAATCTCTTTTCTTTGGTCTCATAGAGTAGATGAAGCTCTAAAATACAGAAAATATCTTCTTTACCCCTGTATTCTGAATTACCTTAATTCTGAGTTGATTGAGCCCATTCTTATTTGTAAATACCAGGTTTTATATATATACATATATATATATATGTATATATATATAAATATTTATAAATATATATATATTTATATAAATGTATATATTTATATATATATATATATATATATATATATATAAATCAGCCTCTCAAAATCCAAAAATAAGATATATTAGTTTGGACTAAATGTGACTGCTATAAAGACCTTACAGTCCAAACCCTAACTTTCTTATAAGTATGTTCTAAATGAGAGCATGCAGTATTTGTTTCTGGCTTGTTTTGCCTCACCAAAATTCCCACACATTCATTCATAATGTTGCATGCCTCACAACTTCATTTCTTTTTGTAGGAGCACAATATTCAATCATAAGCATACACCATCATTTCCCAATCTACTTCTCAGTCAGTGTATCCTTCAGCCACCTCCATCCATTGGGCATCATTTATAATGTCCAAAGTCAGCAATCCATCACCATTCTCAATTTTAGATAATTCCATTGTTCCCAAGAGAAAGATAGCCAGTAAACACACTCTCACCAAAAAACAAATCCAAACCTCCCCTAACTCTTATCCTTCCCCTCCTTAAGTACCCATGGTATTGCTGTGGTACTGTTGATGTTTTCCTTTTAAACATAGCCCATAACATGCAATAAAAGTTTTCCCCATATAACCCCAAATTATACATTCTCTGTACAAGATTCATACATTTGAGGTAGTTCATGCAATAACTTATTTCTATTTGTAGTGTTAATTGGTGGGACACATGGGCCTATACAACCCCTTTCAATCATGTTCATCTTCAATGGGTTAATATTACTTATAGACCCACTAATGAACTACTCTCATTTCTATCTACTCCCTTGCATTTAAGCTCTGCTCATTAGCTAACCATTCATCCATCTCTAGCTTCCATGTATCTTCATGTACCTAAATATAGAAATACCCCTATATTCTGTATTATAAGCCTCTGACTTTACCTCTATCATGGTCATAAAAGTGGAATCATACATGTCTGTGGTAGTTAGATTCAGTTGTCAACTTGGCCAGGTGAAGGCAGCTAGTTGTGTTACTGTGGACATGAGCCAATGGTACGTGAACCTCATCTGTTGCTGATTACATCTGCAGTCGGCTAGGAGGCATGCCTGCTGCAATGAATGATGTTTGAGTTAATTGGCTGGTGCTTAAATGAGAGAGCACAACATAGCACAGCTGAAGCAGCTCAGCATACCTCATCTCAGCACTCGTAGCTCAGTCTAGGCCTTCGGAGATGCAGAAGGAAATAACCCACAGGAAAGGTGTTGGAACCCAGAGGCCTGGAGAGAAGGCCAGCAGAGACCATCCTGTGCCTTCCCATGTAAGAAAGGACCTCAGATGAAAGTTAGCTGCCTTTCCTCTGGAGAACTAACAAAATAAACCCCCTTTTATTAAAAGCCAATCCATCTCTGGTGTGTTGCATTCCGGCAGCTAACAAACTAGAACAACATCCTTTTGTTTTGTTTTGTTTTGTCTGGCTTATTTCACTCAGCATTATGTCCTCAAGGTTCTTCGGGACATTTCGTCTTACTGCTGCATTATATTCCACTGTACGTATATACTACATTTTGTTAATCCACTAGTCTGTTGATGGGCACTCAGATGGTTTTCATCTTTTGGTGATTGTGAATAATGCTGCTATGAACATTAGTTGCAAATGTCTGTTTGCATCACTGGTTTCAACTCTTCAGGGTATATACCATGTAGCAGTATTTCCGGGTCACAGGGCAACTTGACATTTAGTTTTCTAAGGAACTGCCAGAATGTCTTCCATAGCAGCTGCCCCATTATACATTCCCACCAGCAGTGCATAAGTGTCCGAATTTCTCCACATCCTCTCCAACATTTGTATTTCAGTGTTTCCTTAATAGCAGCCATTCTTATAAGTGTGAGGTGGTATCTCATTATGGTCTCGATCTGCATTTCCCTTTTAGCTAATGAGAATGATCATCTCTTCATGTCATTTTAACCATCTATATTTGCTCTTTGGATAAATACCTATTCATATCTTTAGCCCATTTTATCATTGGGCTGTTTGCTCTTTTGTTGTTGAGTTGTATGCTTCCTTTAGGATATCAAACCTGTATCTTATGTGTAATTTCCAAATATTTTCGTCCATTGAGTTGGATGCCTCCTCACCTTTTTGACCAAGTCTTTTAAGGTGCAAAATCATTTGATTTTGAGGAGTTACCATATACTATTTTTTGTTTCATTGCTTGTGCTTTGGGTGTGAAGTTTAGGAAGCTACCTCCTATTACTAGGTCTTGAAGATGTTTCCCTACCTAGGAGTTTCATAATGTTGGTCTTATATTTAGGTATTTGATCCACTTTGAGTTTTTTTTTGCATACGGTGTTTGTTGGCTATTGATGCCTAGTTTCCCCATGCTCATCCCATGCTCATTTATTGGAAAAACTGTTTTGTTCCAGTTCACTGGATTTGGGGGCCTTGTTAAAGACCAGTTGACCATTCAAGAAGCAGAGAAAGTGCTTTGAATAATTTCAACATTTTTAAATTTATAAAGACCTGTTTTGTGCCCCAGCATATGATCTATTCTGGAGAATGCTTCATGAGCACTAGAGAAAAATGTATATCCTAGTGTTTTGGGGTATAACCTATATAAATATATATATTAGAGCTAATTCTCTTATCAAATTGTTTAAGTTTTCTCCTTGTTTGCTTAAGTTCTCTCTTTCTGTTTTTTCTCTCTATAGAGAAGTCTCCTATTATCATTGTTGAAACTTCTTTTGCTTCCTTCCTTCCAGTTTTGCCAATGAAGTCTTATGTACTTTGGAGCTTCTTGATTGGGAGATAAACATTTATGATTGCTACATCTTCTCTGTGAATTGTCCCTTTTATTAATATATAGTCTCCTTCCTTGTCTCTTATGACATTTTTACATTTAAAATTTATTTTGTCTGATATTAATGTATCTACTCTTCCTTTCTTTTGATTATAGCTTGCATAGACACCTTTTTCCATCCTTTCACTTTCAATCTATTTGTATCCTTGTGTGTAAAGTGAGTGTTTGTAATCCAGCATATAACTGTATTATATTTCTTAATCCATTCTGCCAGTCTGTATCTTTTAACTGGTAAGTTCAGTCTGTTGACATTCAAAGTTACTACTGTAAAAGCATTACTTGGATTCACCATCTTATATTTGTATTTATTTGTCAGATCTATATATACTTTTCCCTCTTTATTTTTTTATCATTTAAGTTACCCTTACTGGTACTCTTCAATTCTGTGCCCTCCTCCAGACCTTCCTATCAATTCTTATTTTTTTTCCCCAACAGACAGAACTCTCTTTAGTATTTCTTATAGGGTTGATCTCTTATTGACAAATTCTCTCAGCCATTGTTTGTCTGTGAAAATTTTAATCTCTCCCTCACTTTTGAAAGATAATTTGGGTGGGTACAGAATTCTTGGCTGGAAGTCTTTTTCTTTCATTATAAATAGCAAGCCACTTGCCTTTTCACCTCCATGGTGCTAACTGAGTAGTCCAAATTCTGTCTATGTGGTTTCCTTTGTATGTAGTAGATCCTTTTTCTCTTTCCATTTTCAGGATTTTCTGCATCTCTCCAGCATTTGTCAGACTGATTAGTATGTGTCTTGGAGTAGGCTTATTTGGATTTATTCTACTTGGGGTTCATTTGGGCTTGTTTGATTTCCATATTTATGTCTTTAATAAGGATTGGAAAGTTTTTCCCCATTATATCCTCAACTACTCTTCCCAGGCCTTTAGTCTTCCCTTTTCCTTCTGGGACACCACTGATTCTTGTTGTGCTGGTCTGGAAAGATGTGTGTCCCCTAGAAAAGCCATGTTTTAATCTAAATCCCATTTCATAAAGGCAGAATAATCCCTATTCAATACTGTATGTTTGAAACTATACTTAGATCATCTCCTTGGACATGTGATTTAATCAAGAGCGGTTATTAAACTGGATTAGGTGATGACATGTCTCCACCCATTCAGGTGGATCTTCAAAGGTTTCTGGAGTCCTATAAAAGAGGAAACATTTTGAGAATGAAGGAGATTCAAAGAGAGCAGAGAATGCTGCAGCACCATGAAGCAGAGAGTCCACAAGCCAGCGATCTTTGGAGATGAAGAAGGAAAACACCTACTGGAGAGTGGGATGCTGCTGCGGTTTGCAAATATCAAACATGTTGGAACGGCTTTTTAAATGGATGAAGGGAAGATTCTGGAAGAGTTGTGAAAACCTTGATAGAGAAGCCCTAGAATATTTTGAAGAGAATCTTGGTAGAAATGTGAACTCTGACCAGATTCTAGACAGAAATGAGAATGTGTCATTACAGACTGGAAGGAAGATGAGCCTTGTTTTAAAATGGCAGATAATCTGGCAAAATTTACTAGTGGCTTTGGCTGCAAGGCAGATTTTAAAAGCCATGAACTTGGATATTTAGCAGAAGAGATTTCCAAACTAAATGTCGAAAGTGCAGCCTGGTTTCTCCTCACAGCTTATAGTGAAATGAGAAAGGAGAGAGATAAACTGAAAACTGAACTCTTGGGTACAAAGGAACCAGAAATTGAAATTCTGGAAAATTCTGGGCCACTAGGAAGGGAGACCCCAGAGAATAGTGCCCCACATGAGGTCTTGGCCAAATGTGAACCCATCAGCCATTTCAGAGAAAGCCAGGATTGGACATGGAGTTATCCAGGAAGGATTTGTGGAAACTCTGTATGTCTGATGGACATGATCTAATGTTACTGCATAGAAAGTCGATGAGAGTGCTTTGGGACCTGTATAAGCAGAGCTGCTGCAAGTCTAGACTGGGGGGTTCAGAGAAGGGACACATTGGAGGAAAAATAACTTTAGAGGCAAAACTATGGAGGCTGATGTCTGAAGTCAAGAAGCCTTGGGCCAGGAGAGCAGACGCACCCAATCCCATGAAGAGGGTGAGTTTGCTCCAAGGGCAAAGGATGGGCCTTCCACCTCATTGCAATGGAAGAGTCATGGAGAGGGTGAAGCACATTCCTTGGGGTTTGGGGAGAGCCTGGCTGCCACCACATGGAGGGGTTGAATGTGTGCTCCAGAAATGGCAGAGACCCCAGGTGCAGCCCTGATGCTTGGGGAAGATGGAGCCAAGAAAATGGTAGTCTCCCCAAAGCCCCCCAAGGTTATATTCGGAGAGAGGTAAGCCACTGCATAGGCCTTTGGAAAGGGTAGGACTGCCACTTTCTAAAGCCCCAAAGATAAATGATTCTCAGACTTTGAAATCTAATGGACTTTTCCCTGCAGGTTTTCAAAACTGTATGGGTCTAGTGACCCCTGTGTTCCTTTCTCCCTATGGAAACATGTATATGTATCCTATGACTGTTCCGCCTTTGTATGTTGGCAGCAAATAACTTGTCATGAGTTTTCAAAGGTCCAAAGCCAAAGGACAATTTGCCTTAGAACAGACCATGCCTGTAACTAACTTTGATAGAAGTTTGTATGTTTCTAACTTTGATTTTCATGTATATTGCTACTGAAATGGTTTAAGTTTCTCTGATATTGTTATGGAATGAATGTATTTTGTATATGGGGAAAGCATGTCTTTTTTAGGATCCAGAGGATCCAATATTATCTTTCTAAATATTGTGCTGGTTTAGAAGGATTTGTGTTCCATAGAAAAGCCATTTTTTAATCTAAATCCCATTTCATAAAGGCAGAATAATCCCTATTCAATACTGTATGTTTGAAACTGTAATCAGATCATCTCCCTGGAGATGTGATTTAATCAAGAGTGGTTGTTAATATGGATTAGGTGACAACATGTCTCCACCCATTTGTGTGGGTCTTGATAAATTTCTGGAGTCCTATAAAAGAGGAAACATTTTTGAGAATGAAGGAGATTCGGAGAGAGCAGAGAATGCTGCAGCACAACAAAGCAGAGTCCACGAGTCAACGACCTTTGGAGATGAAGAAGAAAAACGCCTTCCAGGGAGCTTCTTGAAACAGGAAGCCAGGAGAGAAAGCTAGCAGATGACGCTGTGTTCACCATGTGCCCTTCCAGCTGAGAAAGAAACCCTGACTGTGTACACCATGTGCCCTTCCACTTGAGAGAGAGAGAACCCAGACTTCATCAGCCTTCTTGAACCAAGGTATCTTTCCCTGGATGCCTTAAATTGGACATTTCTACAGACTTGTTTTAATTGGGACATTTTCTCAGCCTTAGAACTGTAAAGTAGCAACTTGTTAAATTCCCCTTTTTAAGAGCCATTCCGTTTCTGGCATATTGCATTCCGGCAGCTGGCAAACTAAAACAATTGTATTTGTGTGCTTTGCTTTGTCTATCATTACCCTGAGATCCAATTCAAATTTTCATCTTTTTTTTTGCCATTTGCCTTTTTGTGTATTTGAAATCAGATGTCTTGTTCTCTTATTCTGTTTTCTGTCTCTTCAAATCTAAAACTGTGTGTCTTTAATATATTTTTGATTTGGTCTACAGCATTTTTAATCTGTGATATCTGTTATTTTTTCTTTCTATTCTTTCAAATTCTTCTTTAGGCTCTTCTATTGTCTTCTTGACCTCCTTTATGTCTTTAGTCAACCCATTGATTTATTTTGGGAGAGTTAGATGAACATCTTTAATTAGTTGTTTTAAAGTCTGTGTTTCCTCCAGTGTTTTAATTTGGTCATTAGACTGGGCTGTATCTGTCTGCAACTTCATCTGGTTAGTGATCTTCTGTCTTCTTTGAGGCACATAATATCTTGATAGGGTTACTTTGGAAGTTGATTTCCTTCAGAAGTCTAAAGCTTTGTATTTGCTGGATGGCTGTGTAGCAGGATGTGGGGCATGGGTCAGGGAATAATACCCTGGTGATAGGTTGAGGTGCAGGTATTGGTGCGGGTTACAGAGGCTACCCTTGTGCCTATGAGTGTGTAGTGTGGCATGCAGGTTTGTGGTGCAGGGACCATGGGTGCAGGACGAAGCTCAATCAGGCTTGGAGCAAAGAAACAGGGTATGGTCTGGAGGAAACAGAAATAGGGCTGGCCGGAGGTGGATGGGGGTTGCTGTGCAGATGCATGGGAGCTGGTACACAGGCAGGATGCAGGTGGGCTTGTGGAGCATGGATTTTGTAGTTATCAGGGTGTGAGGTATGGGACGCAGAGGTCAGGGAGCAGGGAGGGCAAGGTGTGGTTGTGTTCTAGCCAGGATGCAGATGCATGGGTGTGTGGTGGTGGGGTGAAGGTCACCGAGGTTACACATTGTGGGGTGGAGTGGGACCCTGGTGTGGGTGTGCAGGTGTTGGGGGTGGAGCAAAGGTGTGCATGTGCACGGGGCAAAGGGGAGTGGGGTGCAGTGGGCGAGAGGTTGATGCATGTATGTGTGGGTGCCCGTGGCTGGATTTGCCTCTGGCATGCATAGGTCTAGGGGATCGGGCCCTCCTGTGTGTGAGTCTCGGGAGCGGGGCCCTGATGTGCGTGTGCACAGAGCTCAGAAGTGGCAGGGTGGGGTTGTACCTGCGAGGGCTGGGTGCAGGGACCAGCGCTTGCCCAGAGCAGGGGTATGACCGCATGGGGCCAGGGTGGTGGGGTGCAGGGGTCGAGGGGGTGGGGCATGGGTATGTGGGTACTCGGGTGGGCAGTACCTGGGTGTGCACGTGTGTGTGAACAGATCCTTGGGGGCCGAATGCTGACTGATGTGCGCATGTGCAGGTCTCTGGGGTGTGGGGCAGGGTGATGTGACTGTGTGGGCTGGGGAAACATGTGGTCTGGGTACACAGGTAACCACAGGTGAACACCTGCAGGGGCCAGGGAGGAGGAGGTTGGGGGCGAGCAGCTAGGCCCAGTGCATGGGTCTTGGGAAGGGCAGGGTGAGAGCGTGAGTTTGCGGGGGGAGGAGAGTCTGGGGGAGGCATATGCACATGTGTGGAGCCAGGATGTGTGGCAGGGAAGTGCTGGGGTGGGGGGGGAGGAAAGGGTTGGGGTTCCGGTACTTGGAGTGCGGTGGGGGAGGGGAAGACAGGTGTCAGGTGTGTAGGGTGTGGGGGTTGGTGGGTCACAAGGCACGGACAGCTTGTGTGCACGTAGCACTAGGTTAGAGGAATGCAGCTTCACTTACTTCCTAGTTCCTGTCTCCCTGTCTGTGTACTCCTGAGGGCTCTGGGCTTCCATTTGGATAGGGGTTCATTTGGCTATTTGTACTAGCTGTATGGCCTTCTGTTTCCTGCATCTCAATCCTTCAGCTTTTGCAACCAGGGCCCCCCTATATGGTGTAGCAGACACTCTCAGGTCACCTGCACCCTGGAATCACTGTTGCGGGTGTTTTTCTGCCACTTCTCTAGCTGTTCCTTGGAGCAGAGGTGAACTTGATTATTCTGCCATCTTCCAGGAACTCTCCTATTGTTTTTTTTTCCAATATTTTGGAAATGTACTTAGAGAAATTCCTCATTCGAGAAAAATCCTTTACATTTGCCTGGCTTGAATCTCCTAATGCTTCCTCTATTAGCTAAAAAACGACCCAAAATATGATTCCTTTGAAGATCTACATTTAGATTTCTCAGTTGCCACATTTTTGTTGGCCAATGCCTTTCTGTCATCTCAGTTTCAAATGGAATTTTAATAATATTCATCTCTGTTGATATCCAAAGCCAGTTTTATGTTTCAAAACAAATGGCTTGATATTAATCAGCTAACCATTGGCAGTGGCAGGCATTAGGAACATATTTACTAGAGTCTCTACTTAGTAACATTTTATGTACGCAATTAATTACATATGCAATTGGATAATAATCTAATTGTGAACTAAGCAAGCCAATTGTGTTCTAAAAATGAAGATAAATTGTGGCCATATTTAGTAAATTATGGAACTATTCTCCCAATGTACAATTTGTTTCCCCAAATTATAGGTGGGCACAAAGTTAGATTAGCAGAGATGAAAATGTGGATTCTTCTTTTCTTTTTGGTCTATGAAATGTTTGCATGAAGTCACAATTTTAAAAATCTTCATAATCCATCTTTTCGTTTGTCATAAACAACCATGGAAAGAAACTGTACTCTTCCTACAATTTTCATATCTTTTGTTCTCAAGATGGAAACAAGGTATTGATTTTAATTTAGATAAGTCACAACTACTTTTATGTTATCTAAAGGTAAAAATATTTTTTAATGGTAAAAGTTTGCATCAATGTCCTGCAAATAATAAGACATTTGTTTAACTGTACCTCTTATTTTTCTAAAGTCAATCGCTCCTTTTGACCTTGAGGAGAAGCATTGTGAAGTAGGACAGAGCTGAAAAAAAAAAGAGGGAGGAAGGGGAATTTACACGGTTAGTGAAATTGTTGCAAATCCCAACTAGAACGTATATCATAATCCGTATATTCCATATTTAAGAAATCTGCACAGTGCTTCTTTTGACTAACTAGTTTTCCACTCCTAGAAAATTAAGTTCAGCATGTTTACAGGGGTATCTGGAAGCATAAAACCTGAGAACAAAAAAGCAAGTGTAGCTGAAAATATGAGAATAAAAGAAGACAAAAATAATAGAACCAAATTCAACATCAAAACATTTCCAAACTTGGGAAATTGACAAATATTCTATATAGCAACAGGCTTAGAAGACAAAACATTTTAGGCATTTGTAGCACTTTATAGTTTATAGTTAGCAGTTTGCAGATTGCTTTCATATATATATGATTTGATTCTGTGGTGTAAGCAGAACAGATATTGGAATAACAAAATTACTTAGAATATCACTTAGTAGTATGGGTTTTAGAGTATGCTTGGCTTGGGTACTAATATGGGCCTAATAATACTCTCTTGCTTGAGGTGTGACCATAGAGAAATTATTAAATTTTTTGAAACTAAGAAAATGGCAATAATAATACTTACCTAATGTGGCTGTTGAAGAAACTAAGTGAGCTAATGCACATAAAGCACTTAGGAATAGTCAGTAAATGGGAGCTACTATCATTACTTGTTGAGAAAATGAAAGCTCAGAGATAGTGATTCCATGGAGTTCCAAGGCTGAGAAGAAATAAAAGTTCTTTAATGCCTCCATGCAGTTTCTGTTTCACTTAAAGTGTGCTTCATTGCTGTGCACAATCCTATAGTTTGTTTAGACACTAACCCTTAGTTTTTAAAATATAAGGTTAAATCACATTTTGTTTCCTCTGTATCAAAAGAGATTATTTAATATCATTTCAAAAAAGCTAAACTTCACAAATTCCTTCCTATAATCATGGGGCTAAAAAAAATTGTAGAAAATACCTCAGTGACCTCTGTCGTTGGTTCCAGATGAAGAAGCACATCTGAAGATGGTTAGAAAGGGTTAAATGAGCTATAATTTAAAGGATAAGTACTGAAAGGAAAAGAGGAGAAATACCTGGTTACAATATTCAATCCTTCCTTCTCCTTCCTTCCGTTCTCTTTCTTTTTCTCTTTTCTTACTCCCTTACTCTTAACTCAAACAGAAAATGTTGTTATAAAATTTATTATAAGCCATACCTTATAACAGATATGCTTTTGTTGATTAGAATCTCTAGGCTAAATAGATTTTCATTTAGTTAGGAAGACAACTAAATAAATAGATAATTATAATATGTCAAAATAATGTGCTGGGAAAAATATTTTGCTAAAATAACAGGACAAGCACTTAGCCTTGACTTGGACAACTCAAGAAAGTTATGGTTAGTTTGTCTGGTTGCTTGTTTTTGGAGAAAGTAATAGTCACTGATATTCAAGTCTGTAAGTTTTCAAAATAAGATAAGGCAACTAGGTGGGAATGCAGTTCCATAATAAATAGTGACGTGTTTCTTGGTTTTTACTTTGTTTTTAATCATTCAATACAGCAACAGAGAGAAATGATGAAAGATGCAACTGAAGAGTTAACAGATTAACAGGAAATAAATGGGTATATATGTGAAGTGATGGTTCTATTGTTAAATTGGCTATTCTGGAAACATAAATTCTTGGAATTCCTTTCTCTTTGCATCTCTGGGTTATAATAGTCTAAAAGGGAAGTTGTTCTAGATTGGGTGATGGACACTGTTTCAGTTTGCTAAAGCTGCAAGAATGCAATATGTCAGAAACGGGTTGGCCTTTACAATGGGGATTTAATAGTTTATGAATTCATAGTTCTAAGGCTGTGAAAATGTTCAAATTAAGGTATCAAGAGCATGACATTTTCTCTGAAGAAAGGTGCGGGCATCTGGAGTTCCTTTGTCACATAGGAAGGCACATGGCTGGTGTCTGCTGGTCCATTGCTCTTGGCATTTCAGCTGCAAGAATGCAATATGTCAGAAATTGGTTGGCCTTTACAATGGGGATTTAATAGTTTATGAATTCATAGTTCTAAGGCTGTGAAAATGTCCAAATTAAGGTATCAAGAGCACGACATTTTCTCTGAAGAAAGGTGCGGGCATCTGGAATTCCTTTGCTACATGGGAAGGCACATGGCCGGTGTCTGCTGGTCCATTGCTCTTGGCATTTCAGTGACTTTCTCTCTCAACTCCTGTGGATCCTTCTTTTCTGGGCATTTCTCTCTCTCCATGTTCTCTCAGCTTCTCTGTCTCTCATCTTCTCATTAAGAACTCCTGTAAAGGATTAAGACCCACCTTGAATGAACTAGGTCAATCTCAATTAAATCAACCTAATTAAAAGGTCTCACCCACAATTGATCTGTTCCCATAAGGAAGGACTAAAAGAGCATGGCCTTTTCTGGGATACATAACAGTTTCAAAGCAGCATAAAAAAGTGAACCATCTACTCAAGTGGATGCTCTCAGGCCACGTTCCTTAGAGGTAGTGAGAGACAGGCAGAGTGGTACTGGCCACATCCCACTTTTTTTTTGCTCTGTTCTGAATTCATCTCCCTTCCTTGACTACAGACCTTGTTGAACAACAGCATTCTCAGGCCCATCACCAGGTCTTTGCTATAAACTCACAGAGACAATAGCTGCCAAGAGCCAACAAATCTCCATAGACTTTCATGCTAACATCCCACCACGGTTCTGCTCCAGCATATGGACAGGTCAGTTTCCTGCTTTACCTGGGATGTCCCACTCATTTGTTTCTCCAGGGCCAGTTAGGGACCTTGTTGTGATTTTTATTCCTTTTTCAGGCCTTTTCTTCTCATTATTATCCTAATTCTTGATGGCATAATTCCTTAATTCTGATTATTCTAAAATTTTGTTCTGATTCCATTAATACAGTTCTTGAAGCTAAAAGTGATTTTAGGGCAACAGGACCTTAAGAATGAGAATCTGGAACTAGTCGTTTTGTCTGATTAGGTTGAAGGATTTTGTCCACCCTGTTGCCAGTGGTAAAAAGGACACTTATCCAGGTCATGCAGGAGCAAAAGAGTTGCTTAAATTATCATCACTGGGTACCTTTCACCAAGTCCTACAGAAGGCAATACTGCCATGATGAATCTTAGTAAAAATAAGGTGGGTTGGTAGACTCTGTGTAAGCATGATAGAGATGTTGGAGGAAAAAAAAAAAAAATGATGAGCGCAGGGATTTAAATTCGTAGTTCAAGTCCTTAAGGACCAGAAAGCTTCTGTGAGTGCTCTAGCCACAAAACTGAGATTTTGAAAACCAAACCTAAATTGTAATCTAGGGGTGGATGAATCCCAGTATAAATTGAATTAACAATGCAAGTTGAATGTTTCTAGATCTGGGGATATACGGACCGATGACTATGAAGCTGAGGACCTCCTGGAACCTCTCTGCACACAAAATCAGCCACTGATCCCCTGTCTGAGGATATTAGTCTTCCTTTGACTGAAGAAACTGTAAAGGCTTCCACCGAGGTGATGACCTCATAAGAGACTCATGATCATTCTTAGAACTCACCTTAACCAATCTCATTGCTTCTAGTCCAGAAATTTCCTAGTTTTCTTGATTCATGGAGACCTGGTCTCAGTAATCTTCCCTGGTATTCTAAGGCCAAAGAAAATGCTCAACAAGCCCATTTATTAAAGAATTTGGCCCTTAATATTTGCCATTTATTTCTTTGCATCTTTCTTTTTAACCATCTAGTAACTATATGCTCACTAATGGCATGTGTTGTATCTGTCAGGCAGAGAACAACTTCTCAATGTTTGGAATCACATTAGACACTGCCGCTTTCATTTCCCACTGAAGACTGCTTTTCATGTAGTACTTGGTTTTTAAGTGAGCAATAGAAAAAATGATTTCAAACTATATGATGTCATGGAAAATATTATAGCATGATCAAATGTTGAAAGTGTGACCTATGGCTGGGCGGGTTTCTTGCCGGGGTCTGCCAAGCACAGCCTACCGTTGCTGTCTCAGCCCTCTCGGTTCCGACAGAAGCTCGCTGCCTGCTGCTGGTCGCTGACTGTCCCTCACACCCACCACCACCGCTGGAGCACTGGATGGCTCTCCAACCACCACTATGCCCTCTTCTGCCTTCACCGGCTCCTCCACCACCGTCCTCGACAGCCTTGCCATCCTCACCTTTCCTCCTCCAGAACAGCTACTAGGGGAGTAGAAACGATACAGAACAGCTACCGGAGCCACAACAGAGATCAAAAAGACAGTGTACCCCATCCTGGAACGGCTGACTGGCTGGGAGAATTCGCTCTGGTGAGATTGTCGAGGGGCGCGGGCTTCCCCGGGCGGGGTGGCAAGCGGCCGGAGTCCCTCCCCTCCTCCTTCCCGGGCCAGCTGGCAGAATTGGGCAGGCGGTCCCCTCAAGCCACGGCGGCTGGCGCCCCCACCACGCGTGGCCCCCCAGACCAACTGAGAGAATTGGATCGGAAATCCCCAGGCCACGGACAACGGAGACCGGGGGGGTCCCTTCCAAACACGTGACTCCCCGGTCCGGCTGGGAATGGTGCACTCTCCCGGGCTGCGGCAGCTGGTGCACTCCCGCCACGCTTGGCGCCCCGGGCCGAGTAGGAAATTCAGACAGGCGCTCTCCCGGGCTGCGGCGGCTGGCGACCCTCCCCACGTTCAGACCCCCGGGCCGGCTGGCACTCTTCCAAGCCGCTTCGGCTGGCGAACCTCCCCCACGGCGAGAATTTTCCAAAGTTAAAGGACCCACAGCACCTTTTACTGGTGGGACCCACAGACAAACGTGTGCCACGAGCGCCACCTACTGGGCAGGAAAAGATAAACAGAACCCAGAGATTTCACAGAAAAATCTTTCAACCTGTTGGGTGCAACACCCAGGGAAATCTGATTAAATGCCCAGACGCCAGCAGAAGATAACGGATCATGCTCAGAAAACTGAAAATATGGCCCAGTCAAAGGAACAAACCAATAGTTCAAATGAGATACAGGATCTGAGAAAACTAATGCTGAATATACAAACAGAAATGGAAAACCTCTTCAAAAACGAAATCGATAAATTGAGGGAGGACATGAAGAAGACATGGGCTGAACAAAAAGAAGAAATAGAAAAACTGAAAAAACAAATCACAGAACTTATGGAAGTGAAGGATAAAGTAGAAAAGATGGAAAAAACAATGGCTACTTACAATGAGAGATTTAAAGAGACAGAAGCTAGAATTAGTGAATTGGAGGATGGAACATCTGAATTCCAAAAAGAAACAGAAACTATTGGGAAAAGAATGGAAAAATTTGAACAGGGTATCAGGGAACTCAAGGACAATATGAACCGTACAAATGTATGTGTTGTGGGTGTCCCAGAAGGAGAAGAGAAGGGAAAAGGAAGAGAAAAACTAATGGAAGAAATTATCACTGAAAATTTCCCAACTCTTATGAAAGACCTAAATTTACAGATCCAAGAAGTGCAGCGCACCCCAAAGAGAAGAGACCCAAATAGGTGTTCTCCAAGACACTCACTAGTTAGCCTGTCAGAGGTCAAAGAGAAAGAGAGGAACTTGAAAGCAGCAAGAGAAAAACAATCCATCACATACAAGGGAAACCCAATAAGACTATGTGTAGATTTCTCAGCAGAAACCATGGAAGCTAGAAGACAGTGGGATGATATATTTAAATTACTAAAAGAGAAAAACTGCCAACCAAGACTCCTATATCCAGCAAAATTATCCTTCAAAAATGAGGGAGAAATTAAAACATTCTCAGACAAAAAGTCACTCAGAGAATTTGTGACCAATTGACCAGCTCTGCAAGAAATACTAAAGGGAGCACTAGAGTCAGATATGAAAAGACAGAAGAGAGAGGTATGGAGAAGAATATAGAAAGAAGGAAAGTCAGATATGATATATATAATACAAAAGGCAAAATGGTAGAGGAAAATATTATCCAAACAGTAATAGCACTAAATGTTAATGGACTGAATTCCCCAATCAAAAGACATAGACTGGCATAATGGATTAAAAAACAGGATCCTTCTATATGCTGTCTACAGGAAACACATCTTAGACCCAAAGATAAACATAGATTGAAAGTGAAAGGTTGGGAAAAGATATTTCATGCAAATAACAACCAGAAAAGAGCAGGAGTGGCTATACTAATATCCAACAAATTAGACTTCAAATGTAAAACAGTTAAAAGAGACAAAAAAGGACACTATATACTAATAAAAGGAACAATTAAACAAGAATACATAATAATCATAAATATTTACGCACCGAACTGGAATGCCCCAAAATACGTGAGGAGTGCACTGCAGACACTGAGAAGGGAAATAGACACATATACCATGGTAGTTGGAGACTTCAATTCACCACTCTCATCAATGGGCAGAACATCTAGACAGAGGATCAATAAAGAAATAGAGAATCTGAATATTACTATAAAGGAGCTAGACTTAACAGACATTTATAGGACATTACATCCCACAACAGCAGGATACACCTTTTTCTCAAGTGCTCATGGATCATTCTCAAAGATAGACCATACGCTGGGACACAAAGCAAGTCTTAACAAATTTAAAAAGATTGAAATCATACACAACACTTTCTCGGATCATAAAGGAATGAAGTTGGAAATCAATAATAGGCGGAGTGCCAGAAAATTCACAAATATGTGGAGGCTCAACAACACACTCTTAAACAATGAGTGGGTCAAAGAAGAAATTTCAAGAGAAATTAGTAAATACCTTGAGGCGAATGAAAACGAAAACACAACATATCAAAACTTATGGGACACAGCAAAGGCAGTGCTAAGAGGGAAATTTATTGCCCTAAATGCATATATCAGAAAAGAAGAAAAGGAAAAAATGCAGGAATTAACTGTCCACTTGGAAGAACTGGAGAAAGAACAGCAAACTAATCCCAAAGCAAGCAAAAGGAAAGAAATAACAAAGATTAGAGCAGAAATAAATAAAATTGAGAACATGAAAACAATAGAGAAAATCAATAAGACCAGAAGTTGGGCCCTTAGCAAGATTGACAAGAAGAAGAAGAGAGAGGATGCAAATAAATAAGATCAGAAATGGAAGAGGAGACATAACTACTGACCTCACAGAAATAAAGGAGGTAATAACAGGATACTATGAACAACTTTACGCTAATAAATACAACAATTTAGATGAAACGGACGGGTTCCTGGAAAGACATGAACAACCAACTTTGACTCAAGAAGAAATAGATGACCTCAACAAACCAATCACAAGTAAAGAAATTGAATCAGTCATTCAAAAGCTTCCTAAAAAGAAAAGTCCAGGACCAGACGGCTTCACATGTGAATTCTATCAAACATTCCAGAAAGAATTAGTACCAACTCTCCACAAACTCTTCAAAAAATTCGAAGTGGAGGGAAAACTACCTAATTCATTCTATGAAGTCAACATCACCCTCATACCAAAACCAGCTAAAGATATTACAAAAAAAGAAAACTACAGACCAATCTCTCTAATGAATATAGATGCAAAAATCCTCAATAAAATTCTAGCAAATTGTATCCAACAACACATTAAAAGAATTATACATCATGATCAAGTAGGATTCATCCCAGGTGTGCAAGGATGGTTCAACATAAGAAAGTCAATTAATATAATACACCATATCAACAAATCAAAGCAGAAAAATCACATGATCATCTTAATTGATGCAGAGAAGGCGTTTGACAAGATTCAACATTCTTTCCTGTTGAAAACACTTCAAAGGATAGGAATACAAGGGAACTTCCTTAAAATGATAGAGGGAATATATGAAAAACCCACAGCTAATATCATCCTCAATGGGGAAAAATTGAAAACTTTCCCCCTAAGATCAGGAACAAGACAAGGATGTCCACTATCATCACTATTATTCAACATTGTGTTGGAGGTTCTAGCCAGAGCAATTAGACAAGAAAAAGAAATACAAGGCATCAAAATTGGAAAGGAAGAAGTAAAACTATCACTGTTTGCAGACGATATGATACTATATGTCGAAAACCCGGAAAAATCCACAACAAAACTACTAGAGCTAATAAATGAGTACAGCAAAGTAGCAAGTTACAAGATCAACATTCAAAAATCTGTAGCATTTCTATACGCTAGTAATGAACAAGCTGAGGGGGAAATCAAGAAACGAATCCCATTTACAATTGCAACTAAAAGAATAAAATACCTAGGAATAAATTTAACTAAAGAGACAAAAAACCTATATAGAGAAAACTACAAAAAACTGTTAAAAGAAATCACAGAAGACCTAAATAGATGGAAGGGCATACCATGTTCATGGATTGGAAGACTAAATATAGTTAAGATATCAATCCTACCTAAATTGATTTACAGATTCCATGCAATACCAATCAAAATCCCAACAACTTATTTTTCAGAAATAGAAAAACCAATAAGCAAATTTATCTGGAAGGGAAGGGTGCCCCGAATTGCTAAAAACATCCTGAGGAAAAAAAACGAAGCTGGAGGTCTCGCGCTGCCTGACTTTAAGGCATATTATGAAGCCACAGTGGTCAAAACAGCATGGTATTGGCATAAAGATAGATATATCGACCAATGGAATCGAATAGAGTGCTCAGATATAGACCCTCTCATCTATGGACATTTGATCTTTGATAAGGCAGTCAAGCCAACTCACCTGGGACAGAACAGTCTCTTCAATAAATGGTGCCTAGAGAACTGGATATCCATATGCAAAAGAATGAAAGAAGACCCATATCTCCCACCTTATACAAAAGTTAACTCAAAATGGATCAAAGATCTAAACATTAGGTCTAAGACCATAAAACAGTTAGAGGAAAATATAGGGAGATATCTTATGAAACTTACAATTGGAGGTGGTTTTATGGACCTTAAACCTAAAGCAAGAGCACTGAAGAAGGAAATAAATAAATGGGAGCTCCTCAAAATTAAACACTTTTGCGCATCAAAGAACTTCATCAAGAAAGTAGAAAGACAGCCTACACGGTGGGAGACAATATTTGGAAATGATATATCAGATAAAGTTCTAGTATCCAGAATTTATAAAGAGATTGTTCAACTCAACAACAAAAAGACAGCCAACCCAATTACAAAATGGGAAAAAGACTTGAACAGACACCTACCAGAAGAGGAAATACAAATGGCCAAAAGGCACATGAAGAGATGCTCAATGTCCCTGGTCATTAGAGAAATGCAAATCAAAACCACAATGAGATATCATCTCACACCCACCAGAATGGCCATTATCAACAAAACAGGAAATGACAAGTGCTGGAGAGGATGCGGAGAAAGAGGCACACTTATCCACTGTTGGTGGGAATGTCAAATGGTGCAACCACTGTGGAAGGCAGTTTGGCGGTTCCTCAAAAAGCTGAATATAGAATTGCCATACGATCCAGCAATACCATTGCTGGGTATCTACTCAAAGGACTTAAGGGCAAAGACACAAATGGACATTTGCACACCAATGTTTATAGCAGCGTTACTTACAATTGCAAAGAGATGGAAACAGCCAAAATGTCCATCAACAGACGAGTGACTAAACAAACTGTGGTATATACATACGATGGAATATTATGCAGCTTTAAGGCAGGATAAACTTATGAAGCATGTAATAACGTGGATGGACCTAGAGAACATTATGTTGAGTGAGTCTAGCCAAAAACTAAAGGACAAATACTGTATGGTCCCACTGATGTGAACCGACATTCGAGAATAAACTTGGAATATGTCATTTGTAACAGAGTCCAGCAGGAGTTAGAAACAGGGTAAGACAATGGGTAATTGGAGCTGAAGGGATACAGACTGTGCAACAGGACTAGATACAAAAACTCAAAAATGGACAGCACAATAATACCTAATTGTAAAGTAATCATGTTAAAACACTGAATGAAGCTGCATCTGAGCTATAGGTTTTTTTTTTTTTTTTACTATTATTATTACTTTTATTTTTTTTCTGTATATTAACATTCTATATCTTTTTCTGTTGTGTTGCTAGTTCTTCTAAACCGATGCCAATGTAGTAAGAAACGATGATCATGCAGCTATGTGATGATGTTAAGAATTACTGATTGCATATGTAGAATGGTATGATTTCTAAATGTTGGGTTATTTCTTTTTTTCCGTTAATTAATAAAAAAAATGTAAAAAAAAGAAAGTGTGACCTACATCAAACTAGTGTCTGACAAAATTTTGAGTATCTCTAGTTCCCTTGACATTTTAAAATCTCTTGCAGCACTCTTCTGAGGATATTTTGCACTTCAGAGCACAGTTTGGGCATTGTAATTTTAATATAAAACCAAAATTGTATCTGAATACGTCCTAGGAATGTAGGAACAGGAACAAAGTGTTACATAGGAGGAGATGGACTCTAAACTGAAATAATTGCAAAATTTTGCTAATTTATATTCATAGACTTGGAGAATACATACAGGAGTGGACCCTACATGCTTAAATAAAAGTTTGATGAAATAGAATATGTGTTATATAATTGCATTACGCAAAATTTTGTGAATATGTTAGCTTGTGTAGCTGAGAGAAGCTCTAAGGGTTTGCCTGTCCGCTTGATAAAACCCAGACCTACTTGTTGTCACTACTAAATAAAATTTAAAAACAAGATCTTCTTTAGTATACTAGAAAACATTTTTTTTCAAGATACAGCATTCATCAAAAAAAATTGAAAGACTTTAACATGCAGACTGCTAGGTTCTACACACATAATTTCTGATTCTGAAGGTCTGGGATGAGCATAAAATTTGCATTTCTAACAAGTTCCTAGAGGATGCTGATGCTTCTGGTCCAGGGACCACACTTTGAGAATCATTACTATAGTTATCCAAAGACTCTGAGAAATTGAAATGCTAGAGTGAATTATTTATGTAAGATATTCTCACCCACTCTGTCCTCTGGGAAAGTATGGAGATAAGTTCTTCAGGAAGGCTTTGAGAAATACATTAGTGAAGGGATCTTTGACATCCTTGAAGAATTTTATTATGGTTGCTATTTACTGAAGGGTAGGAATGGCAAGAAATTGCTGCCATAAACTGGGTTCTTTGAATTTAATGGAAATGATGTGATCCCTGGGTGGCAGAAGCCTCATGGTGTTACTAATCGCTAAACACAGTATACGTATAGCTACAATCCTCGGAAGAGAAGAAAATCAATAATGAGAATAGTTTGAAGCACAGAGATATTTGGCATAGGCTAGCAGACCATAATGCTTCTAGGACTGAATATTTATGCAGCTTATTAATGCTGTACTTTATTTTTTATAAGTGGAAAGTCTCTCAATTTGGAAAACTGAAGTCTGACTTAAATCGCTAAAATTAAGCCATGGCCTATCAATAAATCTTAAGACTAGAATTCATTCATGGACTCAGGATCTCTTGAATGAAGGGGAGGCCACGCTCTCTGGGGAAGGAGCCTATTACATAGCCAAAATTTATACAATAAAAATCCCTCCAAGTTTTCCTCAAGTTACCTTTGGCCATTTTCCAGATGTTTGCACATTGGAAAGAAAAAATTATCGGAATTTCAAGGATTATTGTACACTGGTTATGTACATTAATTCTTTAAGACCCAAATATCTCTGTGGTCCACCAGTTAGATTAGGGGATTAGCAGATGACTAACTTCTTTGAATCAGGTCTAACTCACAGCAAGTTAGGTCTATTTCATAGTCTCTAAACTCACCCTGGCATTATTTCCATATTCTGGAAAACATGATTGGGCTAGGCATACTTGGCAACTGATAAAGCCCTACTTTGGTTCCTTGATCTATGGAATGAGGTAAAGTAAGATAGGAAAGACCAAGTGAAAATAACGAGAATTGCTTCCAATAAAATACCTAATTATTGGAAAGACTGAAAATGAATGTCTTCATGAAAGACTTGAAATATACAGGACCAGGAATTTATAACACAACCTCACTTAACCCACTCTTCTCACCGATGCAGAAGCCAGTTCTATCTTGAAGGATGACAGTAGATACTTGTAAATGGGTGACTCTGATTGCACATTCTATTCCAAATGCGGGTTGTTGTTTGTTTGTTTGTTTGTTTTTTCCTGGAGCAAAAGATCACACTACCAGGTACCTGATATGCAGCTATTGATGTGGTGAGTGTTTATCTCTATAGCTATTAGCACAGATCATTAAAAGCACTTTGATTTTAGCTGGAAGGGCCAAACTACACCTTTTTTTTTTCCCTTCCTCAAAGATGTATCAACTCTACTTCCTTTTGTATTAATTGGTTATCAGACAACAAAATCTGCCTTGGAAAGAGCTCAATTGTCATATTTAACAGGCAAACATATATTTTAAAAAGACATTATGAATATATTCAATGGACTAAAGGAAACAATAATTTAAAAGTAAAGCAAATGAAAATGCCTCTTCAAAAAAGGAAAATAGCAACAAAGAGATAGAAAATATAAAACAGAAATGGAAAATCTGAGGTTGAAAAATGTAATGGTTAAAATTAAAAATCACTAGATTGGCTCAACAGTAGGATTTGGACTTTTGAACAAAAATCAACAAACTTGATGATATATTGGTAGATATGCAAATCAGAGAACAGAGATAAAAAAGAATGAAAAATAATGAACAGACCCCCAGAGAGAAATGTGGGGCACCATTGAGTGCACCAATATATGCACCATTGCCATAATACAAAGAGAGGAAAGAACAAAAGGAGAAGAAAAAAGTATTCAAAGTTATTATGACTACTTCTCAAATTTGATGAAAAACATTATCTACACATCCAGAAAGCTCACAATATTCAAGTAAGATAAATGCAAAGAGATCTGCACTCAGAAGCATCATAGGAAAAATGCTGAAAGTCAAAGATAAGGAAAAATTATCAAGGCAGTAAGAAAAGAAAAGAAAAAAACAGTTCATCATGTGAATGGGGCCACAGTAAGATTCACAACTAACTCTTAATCAAAAACACAGATCCCAAAATGTAGTGGGATCATATACTTAAAGTGCTCAAAGGAAAAAAAAAAAACTGTCAACCAAAAGTCCTATGTCTAAAAAGCCAAATTTCAAAAAATCAAAGTCAAATAAAGACATTCCAGATAAAACTGAAAAAAATTATCACTAACAGAACCTCATTAAAACAAACACTATCAAAACTACCTCCAAAGAAACAGAAAATCTCAACATACCTATGAAAAGTAAAGATATTGACTCAGTAATAATGATAATAATAATAATATCTTCCCAACAATGAACAAGATGGCTTCACTGGTGAATTCTACCTAAAGAGGAATTAATACCAATCCTTCTCAAAAATCTTCTACAAGATAGATATGGAGGAACACTGCCCAACTCATTTTATGAAGCCAGCATTACCCTGATATCAAAGCCCAATAAAGACATTCCAAGAAAAAAAAACTACCAAACTAATATTCCTTGTGAATATAGATGGATACAAATCAAAAAAATAATAGCAAACGGAATTTTTCAGCATATCAAAAATATTACACCCCATGACCAAGTGAGATTTATCCTAGGTCATGTCATCTGTGAATAGAGGTGGCTTCACTTCTTACATTCCAATATATAAGGGTTAGGGTTAGGGTTAGGGTTAAGGTTAGGGTTAGGGTGGTTCAGCACATGAAAACCAGTCAATGTAATATACAACATTAATGGATTGAAATGACAAAAAATGATGATCTCAATGCGGAAAAATCATTTAGCAAAATCTAGCAAATTTCTGTGGTAAAAACACTCAGCAAAATATGAATAAAAGGAAGTTTTCCAACCTGATAAAGAGCATTTATGAAAATCCCAAGCTAATATTGTACATAATGGTGAAAGACTGAAAAATTTTGACAAGAATGTCCTCTTTTGCCACTTTGATTAAACACTTCACAGGAAGTTTTACAAGTTTTATAAGATGAAAAAAATAAGTAAATTGTCATCCATATTGGAATATAAGAAGTGAAACCACCTCTATTCACAGATGACATGACCCTATATTTTAAAAATCCCAAGAAATTCCCCCCAAACCCCTATAAGTACCAAGAAAACAAATTTAGTAAAGTTTTAGGATACAAAAGCATTGTGTTGTTTTTCTGTACATTAGCCAAATAATCTGAAAAGGAAATTTAAAAAACAATTTCATTTACAATAGCATCAAAATGAACAAAATGCTTAGGAGTAAATTTAAGCAAAGCGGTGTACGACTTGTACACTGAAAGCTGTAAAACATTGCAGAAAAAAATTAATGGAGACCTAAGCAAATGGAAAGATATCTTGTGCTCATACTTTGGAAGACTCAAGGGTATTGAGATACCAGTACTATGTAAAATGATATACAAATTAAGTGAAATTCCTAGCAAAATCCCAAAGCCTTTTTTGCATCAATGGAAAAGCAGATCCTAACTCACATGGAATTGAAAGGGGCTCCAAATAGCGAAAACAATTTTTAAAAAGAGGAACAAAGCTGGAGGACCACATTTTAAAATTTCAAAGCCTACTACAGAGCTACAGCAAACAAAACAGTGAAGCTGTGTCAGAAGAAAAGACATTGAAAATGGAACAGAATTTAAGGACCAGAAATACATCCTTATATTTTCAATCAATTGATTTCAGTAATTTATTTCAACAATGACAATTCAGTGGGGAAAAATGTTTTCCTCAACAAATGGTGCCAGAATAAAAGCATAGTAACCTACAAAAGAATGAATTTATATCCACACCTCACACCATATATAAAAACTGTTTCATAATAGATCTAAATGTAAGAGCTAAAATTTTAAAATTTAGGAGAAAGTTTAGGCAGTAGTCTCTTCACTATGAAACCAAAAGCACAGGTTTCAGTTTGCAATATATCTGCCAGAATGCAATTTATCAGAAATGGATTGGGTTTTACAAGGGGGCTTTATTAAGTTACAAGTGTACAATTCTAAGGCCACAAATATGTTCAAATTAAGGTACCAACAAGAGGATACCTTCACTCAAGAAAAGCCAATTACATCCAGGGTTCCCTTGTCACACATGAAGGCAATGGTGACATCTGCTGTCCTTCTCTCCAAGCTTCTGGGTTCAAAAGTCTCTCTCAGGTTCTGTGGTTCCTTCTGGCATCTCCTGGGGTGTTTTCTGTCTACTTCTCCAAATGTCTGTGTCTGCTCTGAGCTCACTCTCTCTTATTGAGCTCTTTTAAGGCCTCCAGTAAACTAAGGCTCACCTTGAATGTGCAGGACCACATCTCCACAGAAATAATGTAATCAAAGGTCCCACCCACAATGGGTGGGTCATATCGCCATGGAAATAACCTAATAAAATATCCCACCTACAATAAATCTGCACCTACAAGACTGGATTAGAAGAACATGACTTTTTCTGGGGTACATAACAGTTTCAAACCAACACAGCACAGTCACAAAAGGAAAACAAAAGGTAAGTTGGAATTCATCAAAAGTAGAACTTTTGTGGGTCAAAGATTATCATCAAGATAGTGAAAAGACAGCTCTTCAAACTGGAGAGTTATGTGAAAATAATATATAATCTCACGTGTCAGTATTTGTTTTAGTTTGCTAAAGCTTCCAAAATGCAATACACCAGAAATGGATTTGCTTTTGTAAAGGGGATTTATTTAGTTACAAATTTACAGTTCTTCAGGGGAAAGGGGAAAGGCAGTTAGCTTTCATCTGTGATCCTCTGTCACGTGGGAAGGCACATAGGACATCTGCTGACCTTCTGCCCTGGTTCCTGGTTCCAAAGAAACACCTTGAGGTGTTTCCCTTCTTCCATCTCCAAACATCTGGGTCTATGTCAGGGCTGAGCTGTGACTTCTGACTTCTTAAGTCTCAGGCTAATTAAATTAAACCCACTCATTGCAGAAGGCCCTTCCCTTAGCCAACTACAGTTGTGGTCAGACATAGATGAAATTCACATGCTGATGATTTAAGTCCACAGCAACAGAGCAACTGGGCACCATCACTTGGCCAAGTTGACACCTGGACCTAACTGTCACACTATTTAAGATAAGATATCAAAGGAAGCATGTGATCCAACTAGAAGAGAAATAGACATTCAAAAGTGGATAAAATCGATCTCAGTATATCCCTTTTTGGGAAAAAGGCTTGTATGTTTTCAAATCTATAAGGGATAGTTGAATCATATTTAGTTCAACTTCTTTTTCTATTTGGAAATCAAATAATCGCTTAATTTCATATATATGGATATCAAGTTGAGAAAGAATATACTGTATTGAATTGTTTTATCATCAAGTTGGTTGCACTGGGGATTATGTTTCCTAGAATTAACTTCCTTCTATGGTTCTTGGTTAGAGTTAGGCAAAGTTAAGTTACACAAAATTTGAGAGGTGGAAATGAAGCAAACTTTTCTCTCAGAAAGTCATTGCTATTTAGAAGCAATAAAAGACATAAACAATGGTGCCAATACACTCCAATTTTTCCTCCTTGTCTTGGCATCCAGCCCCCCTTTCAGGCTTCTTATCCTGTTAACCAATAGCAAGCCAGTGTTTATAACCAGAAACTTTGCTGCAAGCTCACAGACTCTACAGCCAAGAGGTGCCAATGATCTTCCACCAGACTTGTATGCCAGCCCTCCTGCCCATCCCCCACACCTCCCTCATCTGAAGGCACCCTGCATCTGGATTTGCTTGCAAGCTCTGATACATTCACCCTATCTCACCTAGGCCAATTAATGACCTTGGTCCCATCTTTCAAGGACCCTTTTAAGACCTCTAGTTCTTTCAGATTCTCCTCAAATGGCATAAGTGTAATTCTTACATTAAATTTCTTATTTCATAATGCTTATGGTGGTTCTGCTTCCTCAAATGAGCCATAACTAATACAGGATACCTTGCTGAAGAGATGGCATTTTGTCCTGAAGGCACCGCTACTAAAAGGGTATTTTACAACATGCCCACAAATACTTTGACACTCCCTGCAGTAAGATTATGGTTCTATGCACCACCATCCCCTTGTATTTGAGCTCTGTGTCTACTTGCTTAATTGAATATCATGGAAGTGACAACATTCCAGTTTTTAGACCTGGTCCTTAAGATACTGGCAGCAATCTTCACCACAATTACCATGTACCAGGCTTATGAAGAGGTTCACATAGAGAAAAAAAAAATCACCTCAGTTCTCTGTGAGCTCCTAAATAAGATCCAGCATACACCTGTCAGGCATAGGTTAGCCATCTTAGAAGTGGGTACTATAGCCACAGTCCAGTCATGCCAGCTGATGCAAAGACAAGTGTTCCCCATCAAGTGCTGCCCAAATGGCAGATTAATGTGCAAAATAAATTAATGCTCTTGGTTTAAGTCACTAAGTGTTGAGCACAATAGATAGCCATAATTATTATTAGAACTGTTGATTTTATTTTTTGTTTCAAAAGAACACATTGGCTTTAATATGGAAAATATATTTGAATGAGAGGATAGTTTAGTCTTGGTAAAAAAAAAAAGAGCATAGCTAAGAATATTCAAAATATATTCACCAAGGCATTTTGCTACACATTGGCGATGTAAGCTTCAGAGGACAATATTAGGCCTTGTTTACTCAGACTTAATATTTAACTGGAAAAATTGATACTAGACGGCAATTAAATGAATTATTACTATATGGCAAATACAGGGACCTAATTAACTTAGAAGTCAGTGATAGGATTTTTTTATTTTTTGTCTAAGGATGTAGCACTTAATCTGAAATCTTAAGGCTCCAAAGCCGTGGCCCAATGAAATATGGCGGGGTTTGGGTGGAAGAAATATGTTTCAGTCTTGAATAAAGGCACAGTGTCCACATTGTGCGTTAGTGAGGCAGCCATGTTTAAAATACAAGAAAAGAGTGCACATCCATTTGTGAAATTCTCTGATGTGGAATTCTCCTTTTCCAAAATATGTCAAATAAGTGAAGATTAGGATTCTAGTAGTTTGCACTCCATTTGAAATGCTACTTAACATTATACAAACAGAAATTTTGGAGTAGAATTTATAGGAACTTCTCTTTCTATCTGAATGGGTACAAGAATATGCCCTGTGTTCTTGCCCATATGTATTCTTGTCATACGAATAATACTGGCAGTCATTTGTATATCTCATCAATCTCCCCCATTAATTCACTTATAGCTAGTGCTAGACAGCAGATGGGCAAAAATGTGCTCAACCAGTCAGCCTTTCCCCAAAGACTCTGGCTGTTATCTTCCCAAGTCCAAATGCTATTAATTACTTGGTACTGCTCGTAAATTACAACCTATTTAGACGAGGAAGTTATTTTTTTTTTACTATCTCAGTTTTAACAGATTTACAAGGCAGTGAGTGGCTTCTTTGGGACCTTTATCACCTCATACAGTTTCTTTCAGTTCTATTCCTTTCTCTATCCTTACTAACTACTGGTCCATGTTTTATTAACTATAGTGACAAGGCTGTTCAACTAGATGTTCAGTCATTCCCAGGTCATTCACACTCAACTCTTACAGAAGATTGATATACATTATCTTAGTACTTATGGAATCTGCTATGAGATTAAATAAGGGCAGTACAGTAGGGGCAGAGTCTCCTGGTCCTCTCTGATTTGAAAAACCAAAGATAGGAAAGAGGACAGCAAAGTTCCTGCAGAGTTGACTGGCATGGCATCAGCCGTACAGACAAAGGTGCTGTGGAAAGTTACACTTTGGAGACAGCAGTTGGTGGACCGCCCATGTGAAAGACATTACTTTTGCCCAGCACCAAATGGAAGTTTGGCCAAGAGCAATGGCTTAGTCTTTTCATTTCACATACTCAAGCTGAGATGTGGTCAATTACTTAATAGTATATCTTTTGCTTCCCCCCACTAAAAAGCAACTTTGTTATCTTTTTAGAGTCATCAGAAACAAGATGGACGCTTAAAGAAACCAATTCACGTGGGGAATATCAGTCAGTCTAGTTATTATGATTCCATGCAGTCATTTTTCTCCTCTCCTTTTTTCTTTCAGGAGGTATTTATAGAAAGGTTATTAGTTGCCAGTAACTGACTCCCAATTAGTTACAGAGGATCCAGAGATAAATAGTATGGCCTGAAGAACACCATAACCTAAATGGGGATACAGAGAGAAAAAATAGAGATTATGGCTATGTGATGAGTACTGAATTAGGAACTGAGCAAGTAATTCAGAGGTTGCAACACTGAATACTGCATGGTGCAGTTGGATAGTTTCCAGTGGATCTGGTTATTGAACTGCATTCTGAGGAGTGTGTAAGTATTTTGCCAGGGAAAAACAGTTCCATCAAATGCATGGATGTATAAAGATCCTTGACTTGCTATAAACCCCAGTGGCTTTTGTATCAAATGAGTATCTGGTGTGGACAGAAGAAAGGCAGTAGTTGAGAATGGAAATGACATGGTTGCTAACTTGAGTGTGAGGCTTCTAGAGGGCTAAAGACTCAAACTTTACCCTGGAGGCAACAGGGAATTTCTGAAGGATTTTAAGCATGGAAATATGCAAATAGATTTCCCCTCGTGGACCTTGAAGATAACACTGCCATCCTCAGCTGAGATAAGTTCTGTTCTAATTCTGCAATATTAAAATGACAGCCAAACTAAAATGCAGGACCTTTGCAGGTTCAAGTTGTATGAAGAGATAAGAAGAGTCCTTTTCGGGTCTAAAGCCTATCTAGGGCCATCTGTCTATGATGTTCTTACAGGTCAGTGGCTCTCAGTCTCGGATGCCTTTGACCTCCTGCAAGCATTCCCCTATGGTGTAACACGCACTCCATATTAAGTAAAGGAAGAGCAGACGGTATGTTGCATGTATCTTACAATAAACCGAGAGGTAGCCCCAACCCAGGGGGTGGTGTATTTGCACTGCAAAAACATGAGTGCACTTAAGATAGAAACTTGGTCCTTCCGTGTCTGGGTAACCTTGAGAAACTCATTAAATGCTCTTATATTGTATTTCTTTAGCTGTATAGTGGGGACAAAATAAACCTTATTTTATAGATTTGTAGCATGAAATGAACAAGATGAAGCACAAAGTACTTCACACTGTGCCAAGCAAATACAAACTGTAATAAACACTAGATGTTGCAGTGAAACACACAGAGACAAAACAAATACAAGTAAGATTGTCTGTTCTCATTTCACTTTTGAATTGAAATGAAATCTTCTGCATTGTTCTGTGAAACTAATAGTGGCTTCCCTCAGTGAGTAGATTCTAAGCAGTAAATTTCAGACTGATTTCCAATACTCATCTTAGAGTCTCACTGAAAGAGAAAATGGTAATGAATAGCAATAAAGCAAATGGATCCTAAACTATATAGCCTTTAAAAAGAGGTATTTTGAAAGCACATGATTGATCCACAATTCTCCAGGGCTCTCTTTTGGCCCCATTGTAAGGAAGAAGGCTATGGTTGTTCTGAACCACTGGGTATAGTCCCATGATCAGAAATAAAGGTGGTCAAACATCCAAAATGAACATGTTGCCTCTAACGTTTATCTTCTTCCTTTCCTCCCTTCACTACTTCTTTTCTTTTTCATTTTACATTCCTTTTCCAGGAATTCCAAAGGGGCTGTTAGCTTACTGTTAGATTGTTCTCTCATGCTGCCTTGTATTAACACCAGTCTATCAAAATGCTAGCCAGAGAGAATGAGGAAAGGGTTAGATATTAATCCATTAGTTGATATTATAATTATATGCTAATAGTCTGATCAGAAGCTATTAGAGTTTAAATCAGTTTAAAGGCTAGAAGGGTTTGGGTGTAGATTAAAACCATACTATATTCCATTATGAAATTCTGATACATGCTATATCATGGGTGAACCTTGAAGATATCTTGTTGAGTGAAATAAGTCAGATGCAAAATACAAATATTGTATGATCGTGCATATATGAAATACCTAGAATAAGCAAATTTCATAGCGACAGATAGACTGCAGTTACCAAGGATAGGAGGGAAAGGTAGGGGAAAATTATTGCTTAATGGGTGATGAAAAAGTTGGGGTAATAGATGGTGGAGATAATAACCCAATATTTTAAATGTAATTAAAATCATTAAATTGTACACCTGAAAGAAGTTAAAATGGGAAATTTTGAGTTGCGTATATTACAACAATAGAAAGTTTTAAAAAATCACACATTATTCAGGTTTAGCTTCTCTACTTCCCCTCTCATCTTATACTCAGAATTCATCAGGTTTCCTTTACCTAGATTGCCTATGTTAACATAACACAACTTTCTTCTTTGGATTTTGACAAGAATTCTCTTTCCTTAACTCAAATTTAATTTCATCTGATTTGTCTTCTTCAAATTTTAGTTAGCCCTCTGGCTTCCCAGTTCTGGAGAAAAGGGTTAGCCTGAGCTTGAGGAAAGTGTATGGAGCAGGCAAGCCTTGAGGGTCTTCATAAGTGACAGGAATAAACGGAGAGCCCTAGAATAGCTGCCAAAGATCAGACCTTGGAATTAAAAAGAGAGCGAGAAAAGCATCACCTACCTCAACATCTGGCTTTGGCTGGTCAAGGAAGGGGAAGGTTAATTTGTTGTAGGCCACAAAACATCTCACGAGAAGACAGCTGGGGAGAGGCAACTAAATCTACGTCGTCATCTTGATGGATGGGCTCCAGCAGTCCAACATGAGAACAAGAGAGATAGTGTAGTCATATCATGGCACAGTCCAGGTGGGAGCAATAAAAGAGTCTCCTATATCTTTGAGGTATAATAGTAATAAACAAGAGCAAAAAAATAAATATTTATGTGCTAAGCCATTGGGATTCTGAGGTTTGTTTTTAACCACAGTAGACTACCATATCCTGAATATTATGAACAGATATGAATATTACTCCTGTTTCATAGGTACAGAGAGGGTAAATAACTCATCCTAGGTCATACAGCTAGAAAATAGTGGGATCAAAGTTTGAAATCAGATTGACCTGACCCCATAGACAAGAGCTTAACCCGTATACTATTCTGGCTTCCCTCCGAAAAGGAAGCTCAGTCCTCAAATATCAAACAAGAACTAGATAATCCCAAAGAGCAGAGCTACAATCATAAGTTGATGCATACATTTATATGCAAGGCCCATTGGGAGAAACTGGTTCCAACAAATTTTTCCCTACATTTCTTTGATTTCCAACATTTATTTAAATTCTTGGTGTTTCATGTGTCTTAGAAATAATTTTTAAATATGACTCCACATCCCTTGCTAAGATCATAGATTATAATGAATAGACACAATGTTTGTATATTTATGGTAGCTTATAATTAACAATGATGGTGAAGATATTTAATAACCTGTGCTACCAAACAATTAGATTAGACCCTGGTTTGATATTATAAATGAAGAATAACTGGTTTTATTTTAGAAATACAATATGGTTGAACATCAGCACTGCAAAGAATAACTTCAGTGTCATTCCAATATTTATGTAGGAATAATGATGATTATACTGAAAATACAGGTTGAAATAAAAGTTTACCCCCTCCATGATAAACTTGATTTTTGAAAATTTGTTTTGTTCATTTTTAATATGAACATCTGATAAGAAAGTCTTATTATTTTTCTTCTTTATTCTAAAGACCTATTCTAATAAAAATATTCTATATAATTAACAATTTGGGCTTTTTGGATTCCTGTTAATTACAGTGTTGCTCTTTTGGAATATATCTTGGAAATTCTTCACTCAATTTTTATTATTCATTTTGTCTGTAGAAATGTTGAGAAAAAGTCTCACCTTCTTTGTTTATATTATTTTCTTTCTTAACAAAAAACCATTTAGCTTCTTTCATTATTCCTTAGACTATTTATTGGTTACCCAACTTTAATTGGTCAATGAAAAGAATGTGTCAAATGCATGAACTTTTAAAACTTTGAGACTATATATACATATATATATATGAGATATACATATACATATACACATATGCACAAAATATAGAATCTTATGATATTCTAATCACGCATTAGTTTACCTTTTGTCATTTCAGAATGTTTAAATGATTAAACTATGAGTGGTATTTCTGTCCAGCAATTAAAGAACAATTTGGGTCTTTCTGGATCGAGAAATGTCTTCCATGAGGCTTAGTATCACATCATTACTGGCCCCTCAGTAACAACAAATCACCAGATAATTTAATGGAATATGCTGGTGCCATCCCTGACTGAACATTTGATCATTCCCATGTACTGTGTTAGATTGGCCAAGAGACCACATCAGGAAGATGGCAGAAGTTGATTGTCATTACCTCTATGAATACGGTTCTCACTAGGGAAGGTGAAGGAAGCCCTTACTTTCACCTTCCCTGGATCACATTACGTAAACAGAATTTGGCTGCCTTCTTCTTAGGAGCATCTGCTGTCTTTGATGGTCCCTTGTGTACCCATTTTGTTTTGTCCAAGGCAGTGATCGTGAGTAATGGATCTGGCTGAGTCTGTTAATGCATGATGTAATTGTCAGAGGGGTTTAATTATCAGCACAATTACATGTGGGATTATTGTGTAGTGTTGTCTCGAGTTCACTCTCAGGCAATTTAGAATCAGCATGAACCACAAGAGTTGGAGTCTTCTGAAAAGTGACTAGTAATGAATCTGCCCCTTTCTTACCTGGCCAAGATCTCACAACAGCTGTATGTTATTTCACTTGTTGATTTCAATAGAAAATCTACAATAGATTGCTGCTTCTCATGCGTCATCACACCACTACATAAAACTATCCACTCATTGTGAAAAGCTTTTTGAAAAATGTTCAGTGTTGAGAACATTTCAAATCCACTAGCCACTTAAGCATGAACTCAGACAGTTTACATAAAAGAAATAATTATCAGACGTAGTCTCATTTCTCTAGAAACAAACCATTAAATGAGGAAATATGAGCCTATCTGGTTTCAGAGGTGGTCTAAGGAAAAGACATAGTAAATAGTGAGAGCATTTGCTATAACTAACACACTTAAATAAGTACTGAAAGTTCACAACGGTTTTGCAGTTATTGTAGTTGAAGTTTTTTTTTTTTTTAATTGAAGGCTATATACTTTGCTAGCTAAAGTATATAGGCATATGGTATACTATTTATACATACTAAAATATTACCATTCGTAATTGTCTGTATATATGGATGAGGGAACATATTTAGGGGTGCTAGTTTACTTAACAAGGATAGGAGAAAAGAATTTATGTAAGGGAGGTGAACAAAGGTCAGGAGTTCAGATTAAGGGCTCTATTCAGATTAGGGCTATGTATTTACAAATACCCATTTTTAAAACAGAAATTTTTTAAAAAAAAAGTCTATTTATCAATATTTTATCTAAAGTGGGATCCAAGTGTCTGGGTTTGGATCCATAGAGTTTTCGATCCTTTTCATGGTCCAGCAACATGAACTTGGCTATCAACATGGAAGCTGGGTCATTCTCTTCTTTCCTTCTCTCTGGCTCTTCTGAGAACACGTACCTCTCCTATCTCAACACCTCTTACTGCCTCTGTTATACACGCTCTTTCGTCCAAAGTTTCTAAGCTCCTTTCCTTGCTCCATTAGTGTGTTTCCTTTTAGTATAGTAAAACATTGGTAATAACCCTATTAACCAATAGTAGAGAATCGGATGTAAACAGTTTGGTACATAAATAATTAAACTTGTTTCCAAGGTGATATTTAATCATATGGAGATAAAAGTACATATATATATATACAGGAATGAAAAAATAAACTGTTTACATAGTGTAATCTCTGTTCTTTATAAATGGCGCATGCACAAACGTATACATGCATGTATATATACAGGGAAAATTAGTTAATATTTTAAGTTATTCTTTTCTGTACTATCTAGAATTTATGATTAAGATGGACTATTTTATAAAAGACCCCCAATATGTAGTAAAATTAGAAAGCAACTTATTTGATGCTTCACTCATCTAATAAGTCACCCGAAACTCTTAATATTCCTCTGAAACCTGCGTCTATATCTACAACTGCATCAACTTGCAATCTGAAAAACCAAGGTTTTTGTTTTTCTTTTAAATCAGAAGCTATTTGATCTGACCCTCATTTGTAGAATATCTGTATGATTGACATGAGTCAAATATGTCCTTCAGATTATTAACTTGATTCATATAAAATTAATTCTTTGCTCTTAAAATAATTTATCTCATTTCTTAAAAAGTCAGATTGAAAAAAAATGATTAATATTTTACTGGCATAACAATATTTTACAATGTCTTTTTAATTATTTAATGCTGACAGCATTTCTTTTTGCCTAATTGAAGGCATATATATTGAATATTTATAATCTTCTTCTTAGATCCTATGTCTAAGCTTCCTATTCTATTAGAGTATAAATTCATTTTCTAATTTGTGAGCACTAGAAAACTAGCTGTTTTAATTAGAAAACACATGATATAGCAAATGATATGTAGTAAATGTTGGTTGATTTGATTTTTGTTTCCTCTTTACAAAATCAAAAGTTTGTGAAAAAATTTAGGTCATTTCTATTCACCTTATTATTATTGTCATTAATCTTCAGCTTTCACAAAAAATTTATCTTGTACTTTTTTCACATTCATTTGTGTCATCATTCCTGGAATCCTGGTATTGATACTTCTGGGAGCTATTAAGACATTGTGGAAAGAATGCCAGATTAAAATCTGGAAGATCTGAAGCCTCACCACTTACTTACTATGTGATTATGCCTAAGACACTCGTCCTCTCTGAGCTGTGGCTTCCTCTTCTGGAAAAACGGTGATACTAACATATATTCTACATAAGCTGCAAAGTTCTTATAAGTATCCCATAAGTTAATATTTATTTATTTTTATTATAATTATATATTTTATATAATTATTAATATTTATTAAACACATTATGATCTGTAACAGGCTATATAAATGCAGATTTTTGTCTCCTTTTTGTGACTATTTGAAATTATTAATTAATAAATGCATTTTATTTTTCACTTTATCTCATCTGTCCAGAAATCATGTTAACTTTATGGTGATATAAATTTTACGATCTTTAATAATGCATTTTATTTTATTATGCATTAATTAATAAATGCATTTTATTTTTCACTTTATCTCATCTGTCCAGAAATCATGTTAACTTTATGGTGATATAAATTTTACGATCTTTTCTTTATATAACTTTTCTACTATATGATTGAAAATTCTTTCTTATATCTTCAATTAAGATCTGCCAGTTCTGGCATGTCTCAGTTGCTTTATATCTTCTGTCCTAGAACAAAATCTTGGGCATAATTCTTTTTTAATTTGACATGAATGAATGATCTTCATCCATTTCATTCCAAAATTGATTTTTTCTGAGACAACACAATTATTCTGTTTTCATAATGAAATTGTTAATAAGCCAATATATATATATATATATTTCCAGCTTCACCCTTCTTTTCCAACATCAAGGTGATTTTCTTATGAAAACTGTAATTAGGAAACATGAATAAAGGAATCGTTTTTCTAACACCCAGAAAGAAATATTTTTGGATAGGGAAGTGGGAGATATTGTTCTGTCCTGTATTTGCAAACCACTATTAAATAAAGATTTTGCTCATGACTGAGTATTCCCTCCAGCAGGGGGAAAAATCAGAGAGAAAAGTTAGGAAATAGACCAAAAACAAAACAAAACATATTTTGATAATGCCAAATGCCTACTTCTTCTAAAGAGCAACCACCAAAGTCATTTAAAGATGCTCAGTTACAGTTGAGGATGTTTTATTGAAGAAACATTGTGCTATACTCCAGAAGCCTGGAGTCTCCTTCCTGTACTTTTACTCAGTATCTGTGAGACCACAGGTGATGTGATTAACCTTTCTGTATTTTATTAGATTTAACAACAAAATAAGAAGGTGTGCATAGGCAATTTTAAAAGTCCCTTCCGATCCCAACAATTCAGAATTCTACTAATACTTTAGAGAATCAAATGAAAATGACAGTTAGGAAATCTACTAGAGCCAGTAAGTCCTCAAACAGCTCTTTGAAGCAGCTCAATTGGTAAATGATATCTTTGAATATTTTTACTGAAATAAGATCACATGGTGACTTCTCACCACCTTAAGGTCAGTGAAAGATAGTTACGGGTTTAGAATGAGCTTTTTTATATGACATTTGTTTCTTTTATAAGACATTTTTATAATAATAGATTGTCACAAGTAGTAAAAGAAATGTGTTTGAAATGTTTTCCATTTTGATATTAAAGGATTAAGTTTAGAAAATCCCACAGATTCAAACAAGATAGTTTCACTATCAAAATGTTCACTTTTGATGTTGGTCAATTGGTCTGTTCTTTCCTTGGTTTATTTTTTGTTTGCTTATGAAACAGAGAGTAAAGTCCTCTTTCCTAATAAATCTTTCCAGAGTAAGTCATCTAACTAATAAACTGACTTGATTTAATGCAATAAGTACTGAGAAGCACAGTGAAGATGATAAAGGTGGATCATTTCCCTTGATATCCATGCTAATTTCATCTCTGTACTGCTATGGTCAAGGTCAAAACAAACCATCTGATGTTTCCCTGTTTGTTCAGCAAACATTTATTTGTGTACCAGGTACTAAGTTGGGTTATGGAATTAGCACTCCCTCCTTCTAGAGGTCACATGCATACAACTATCATCTTCATGTACAATTTTTTTGGTCTCAACCAAGTTTTAGAGACTATGAAGATTAGTTCACAAAACATTGATTTGATGTCTATTAGTGATGAACAAGACTCCCTCTGGATTCAGAGGTTCTTTTCCTTTTTTGTCCTCTCAAAGATGAATTCAAGAAAGTTTAATCAGTCCAATACCACTGACTTTGTTTGCAGAAAGAGCTATCTATTGGGCTTGACCAATATTTGGAAACATAATCTCCAACTGGGTGGTGGACCAGGAAAGGAATCTAATATTTATTCTTATTTCTTTTAGGTATGTGACTATAAAACTTTAATTATTATTGATTGAGAATGTCATTATTTATTAAATATTAATTGATACAATTTGTGGAACATTTATTACAAAAAATGCTTGCTTACTTAATCAAAAGATGTAATAACAGATGTTATATTCAGTATTGTGGAGTTATATATGGACCTATATGATTTAATACTCAAAGAATTCTTTGTCATAAGAAGTATTTCTCTCACCATTACAATTTCTGTTTTTTCAAACAATGTCCCTGAGGGATGAGAAGTAACTTGCCCAGGGTCTAACTGGTGGTATACAAAAGAATAGGGACTCAAATCCAGTGCCCACTTAGCCATTATGCTAAGGCCATCATGCTATGTTGCCATGTCTCAACAGATTTTGAATTTAATGCATTTAGTTTGATATGAATATGAATTTCTTCCACTTTCCTCATCTTTCAAGTCACATTTAAAATTCAGGTTATTGAATGCCACAATGGGGTCTTCTTCTCTTGAACCGTAAAAACACAAGGCATCAGAACTTGTTCTATCCAGTAACAGTATAGCCAGAGAATGAGTCAGACCTTGAGAAAATATTAGGAGGATATTAAATGACTGAAAAAGATGGAACGTGGTCATAGACAAAAATCACAGAATCGAAGCCGCCCGGGCAAATGTGGGGCTAAACAACTCTGAAGGTTCTCTAAGGTCCAAATCGCAAGAGTTAACAAGAAAATGAAAGGAGGAACTAAAGTCAGAAAGGATGAATTTCTACTGTGTATTTACTTCTATAATCTTCAGATTAATTTCCAAAATAGTGCCACACCTAATCAAGGATCTCAGTGCTTACCCTTAGGAAGCATATAAAACATAGAATGTATACATTGGTCTACGACAAGGATTTCAGAGTTGCAGATATCTGGGTTCAAATTCCAGCCCTGTCCCTTACTATCTGTGTGACTTTACCTCAACTGACAATACTAACAGTCTCTAATTTAATTTTTGCAAAGGATCACCTAAAACACTGTACTGTATAACACTTATCAGAGGTCTAGGCTCCTAAAAAAAATTCTCAATATGAAAGTTGTTATTATTGAGAGGTTGAAGTCTGATTTTTATATTGCCAACTGCTCTGCTTATCTGCATTTCACTCCCATTTGACCCCATTTCAGTACCAAAGATCCTGAGTATTCACTTGTTTAAAATAAGATTAACTAAAAAAACATTCAGGAAAATTTTCATTTACTTTCTTAATATGTACTAAGAATCTACTCTGTGCCAGGAATTGTACTTCATCCAATGATGGGTAAGTTTGATAAGGTTTTTAAACTGGTGGTTTCTCCAATATTCTAATGGAATTAAGTGAAGATGACCAAATTTCTTCACAGAGTGTAGCTGGGGACAGTCCATCTTTAATTTGTCAACCCATATTTGTGCCAAATCTCAATTCAGTCACTCCTAAAAATCTTCCTTGAATATCCCCAAAAGTCTAATTATCTCTTGTACTAGCTGTACTCTATTGCCATACATTTGTTCACATACCAGGCTGTATTTTATTTTTAACTCGGACTTATCTATCCAAACTTATTACCCACTGCCTCCCTTCATATAGGTTATTCTTTAATAAGCTATAAACTGTAAAAGACACCCCCCTCCAGAAAAAAGAAATGAACTGATAAATGAAAGAAAGGAAGAATGGTAATCAAGGGGGAATTGGAGGGAAGGAGGAAGGGGCAGAAAGAGAGAGATTTTGGCCAATGCCTTATCCACTTCTTTAAAATATATGGAATATCCGTAGAAGTCTGGGCAAGAACTCTTTCTTTGTTCACTACACTTAGAAAGGTATTTGTTGTTGTTGTTTCTGTTTTTGTTGTTATTAAAAATTTAGAACTGTTTAAATTGCAAAAATGTAATTTCTCCTAGAGAACGTACTTCCTTTTTTTTCTTCCTTTACCTACTACTCTTTATCTTTCCATTTTTATATTACTCCCCTTTTTTTTCATTTTATTAACATTTATTAAAGTGTACAAATGTAAAGAGTGTGTGGGGTTTGGAATCAGATGAGAAAGATGTGTAAGAAGTCTACTCATATTATTTATATAACTTCGGGTAAGCTCTTTGCCTTTCTAAAATAGGTTTTTAAATGATTGGCATGTATTTTAACTTTCAGAGTTTGATACAGGCTAAATGGTATAATCTGTAAGGGATTTAACAGATGTTACATGCACAGCAGACAATGGATTATTGCTCATAAAATATCAGTATGATATTGAGCTGATCCTCCAGCAATAGAGAGGCAGATAGAGAAAAATTAACCATAACTAACTATATTTTCAAAGTACTAAAGGGTTAGTAAGAGCTAGCACCATAGACTTTTAGACTGATTTAAAGAAAAGTGGGTGGAACAAGTGTGAATCTAGAGCTGTCTCCAAAATTACATAAAAGCACTAAGAAACAGAGGTATGAAGTGACCTAGTCTGGGCTATAGGCTCATGAATTCCAGATTTCCCAGAAGCCATGCAGCCATCCTTCTCTTATCACACTCTCGTCATTTGCTGTTCTGGGAATGGAGTCAAGTTCACGGATTTGATCTTTTGCAGGTACTCAAAATTTCCTTCTCTCATTTCTGTAATTCACTGTTTCAGTTGCTTCAGTGCTTGTGTATATCAGTCTAATTGAGTGCTAACTGATGCAATACAGCTATAGTTGCTAGAAGCTTAATTTGTACTCTAAGAACTTCCCTTGAGCTTTGGATGTCTTGTTGCTTTAATAACAGAACGGATGGATTAGGCACACTTCTTCCCCCATTTTTGGATAATGTTGCTTTCCTATGAGTTTCTGGGTTTCCTTTGAGCCCCCTGACTGTATTTATATTTCTAATTTTAGGTCTAAGTATTATTATCTTAACATGTAAATTTAGGGGATATTTCATGTGAAACCGATGAACGTATTACCTTGAAAACCAGACAGAAGTCTATGAACTTCCTTTTCAGTTCATCAGAACATATCATTCGATGTCTCCTTCTACACCCTAGCTTTTCTTCACCTGAACATCTCACTAGTATACTGAATATTTGCGCTGGAAAATCAAAGAAAATTCTTAACATTTAGAAACTCAGTAGTTAGAGGTAACCCCTGGATCTGATGAATTCATCAAGTTAGCTGAAAACATGGGTTTTTCTTTCATTAATTCATTTCAGAAATATTGTGAAGAACTTATTTCTTATTCGTGATATTCAAAAGTAGATAGCATCTATCAGATAAGACACTATTAATACAATGACCGACAACTCATAATTATATTCATAACTTAATTGCCCGAAGAAAATTTCATTTCCATTTATCACCTTTCTTTGAAGTTTCAAGCGCACTCAAGCTACAAACCTTCAATATAAACATGTTTTGAACTCCTATTTAACAGGCAACTGTATCTAACATCTGAATGTGTGGAGAAAAGTACGGATAATTTATGAACATTGATTAAGTCAAATATCTAAATTTCAGCCCCACATTTTCTTCCTGATTTAGGGGTTACAATTTTTTAACAATGTTTATGGTCCCAAGTTATGACTTCTTAGATCTTTTCTACTCATCCACCCATCCCTCATTCAATAAATACTTATCAAATGCCTCTTATGCACAAATCCTCTGGGAAATGAAGAGCAAAACTCAACTTGAATAGGGACTTGAAGTAAGTGCAAAGTTTGTATTATCACATGCTAAAAAGAGGTGAACCTGACAGAGGATTTCTGAGTCATTGTGAGGTCCCAAATCTAGTATTATGCTTTCTTCCTAAATCTCACAGATTAAATTTCACAAATTAAGAATATTATATCTCATAGAGCAAGTAAATAAGAGAAATATTCTTCTTTATAAAATATATCATTTACATGAACTAACATGAGCTTTTGTTTTGTTGGGCTCCAAACAAATTATCCTCACCTCATCAAAAGTCAGCACAAAAGCAACACCAAGGGCGGGCCATAGTGGCTCAGCGGCAAGAATGCTTGCCTGCCATGCCAGAGGACCCAGGTTCGATTCCTGGTGCCTGCCCATGTAAAAAATAAAAATAAAAAATAAAAAAAAAGCAACACCAAATCACCTGCTCTAAACTCTTGATAGAAATAGTGCACATGCCAAAAAAAATTCCATAGTTTGGACCTTTACTAATTTCAACTGGTTCATACCCAAATGATCAAAATAAGCCGGTGTTCAGAGTAAGCTGTATATAAACAAAGGGAATGAAATCTGGAGCTAAATTTTACTGAATTTACTTTTAGAACATTATTTTTTTAGCTAGATTTGTAAAGATGTCCCAGTGAGCCTTCTCTCAATTGTACTTTCCAACTTTCTTACTTAGTTTTAAACTCAGGTAGTAACCAAAGTCTATTTGATGCAACATCTCAACTCATGCAACTTGCATGTTGAGTTTTAATCACATTTTGAAACCACCCAGAAATCTTTTCAGTACCCCTCTTCCAATATGCATGAATGTGTGGTAAACTGAGCTCATACACATAACACTTTTAGATCTGTGCTGGCACATGACATTAGATATTATTTTTATTGCTATTGTTGCTAGATTATTAATAATATTATTATCCTCCATAAGGGGCAGGAGAATTTGCCCACATCACAGGATTCTCCTAAGGAAGAAATATACTTTGGAAAACTGAGGTTTTTGGAGGCTAACCGATTATATCATATACCCTGAGACTACTCAACATGCTCCCACCCTCTCATGGGGTTGTTCACCATGGCAGCAAATCCTACCCTGGGAGGTGGGGATGACAGCAAGAAGCTGCCTCACTTGGCACCATCCAAAATCAGGTTGCCTCCAAAAAGGTCTAGCATCTGCCACTTTCTGCAAGGCGAGATCTGAGATTTATTATTTTGTCCTTATTTTATTTTATTATTTCCCCCTAAATGCAGCTCGAGGTCATGCTGTGAACTAGCAGATTTAGGGAGGGGGCCAGGACTGAAGGGCAGAGTTCTGGGTGCTTTGCTCCACTGGCCTCAGCTGGAGCCAAGCAGCAGGATTTCCTAGAGAGCAGACTTGCTGGAGGTTATTTTCATTTGGCAGGCTCCAAGCTTTGGCTGCGCCACCCTCTGGGGACCTGCACCCTGTGCACTCCTGGCGCCAACTTGGCCAGCTCCCCAGGCCCAGCTGCTCTCAGGAGGACCAGGTTCCCCAGCTGGCCCGGCAAAAGGAAGAAAAGAAAGAGGGCACTGGGTTCCCAGGTGGCAGGAACCTTTCCATGAAAGCAGTTTGATGAAATCAAATTGATTTGCAAGGCTTTATTTTCCCCTTGAAAGTCAGCCCAAGGCCATAAACACACTGTGCCCTCTGGGTGTTCTAAGGATCAGGATGCTGTGACGCAGATGCTAAGGGTGAGGTGAGCAGAGCTGCCAACCACTCACTCCGTTCTGGGCAGGGCACTGGGCTTACCTGAGATGGGTACTTCTCAATAGTGGCACTTGATGTTTGGAGACAGATCATTCCTTGTGGTGGGGAATTGTCCCATGCATTGTCGGATGGTTAGCAGCATTCATGACCTCTCCCCACTAGATGCCAGTATCATCCCTAGTTGTGATGACCAAAAATTTCCAACTGTCCCCTGGGAAAAGGGCAAAAGCACCTCTGATTAAGAACCACTAATTTATTAGGTGATAAGATTTCATCCTACAATAACCCTGTGGATTAGACATCCTTTCCTCCATTCTTTACATTGTGATTATCATAGCAATGGCAATAGTAATAATAATAATAATAATAAATAATAATAATATAGCTAACAGTATTATGTGCCTAGAAGGATTGTGGGAAACTATTTCCTATAGGAACTGATTGAATCATCACAATGACGGCGTGCTGGTTTGGAGCAAGTATGCATCCCAGGAATGGCCATGATTTTCAGTCCATCCCTGTGGAGGTGGACCTACTGTGGGTGGGATGTTGAATTTCAATTGGGATGAGACCCTCCCAATTCAAGGTGGGTCTTAATCCGTTACTGGAGTCCTCTATGAGAGGATAAAAGGCAGAGACATTTTGGGGAGAAGCTGAGACAGAAGTGCCACAGGAGAAACAAGCAAGGACACACAGAACCCCAGAGAACATTTTGGAGAGAAGGACCAGCAGATATCATTGTGTGCTTTCCCATGTGACAGAGGCACCCTGGATGGCAGCAGCCTTTCCTCTGAGGAGGTATCTTCCTTTTGATGCCTTAATTTGGATATTTTCATGGCCTTAGAACTGTAAATTTGTGAAGTAATAAATCTCCATTGAAAAAGCCAACCCACTTCTAATATATTGTGTTCCAGCAGCTTTAGCAAAGTAAAATATACAGTGAGAAAATATATGATAAGTAAGGCCAAATAATTAGTGGGACAAGACTCTATTCTTAGTCTGACTCAATCATCTTGATCTAAACCCAAATTGAAGCCTCTTCTTTTTCAGCCAGCAGACCGTGAATGAATGAACAGATAACCTCTCAGCATTGTTGCTTCAAGAACACTCCTCTCAGCATTGTTGCTTCAAAAACACTTCTCTTATGCCCCTGATTTTATTCCTACCACTGTTATAATCATTTATTGATTCCTCCCATTATGTTGAATATTTATCAAGGGGAAAGGAAAAAAGAAAGATCTAGGAATCATTGAATGTCCACATTACACTTATTTTGCCGTTCTCTTATCAGGGCAGTCCTGTGAGGTGGACTTAATCCTTGGCTAAGAAAATGGCCATTGATGAGGGTAAGAAGCAGCCTAAAGTTCACACAACTAGTGAGTGACACCAACCCCAGGTCCTTTCTACCAAGTGATGATAGTGTCTTATCTCTATCCCTATATAAATCCCAATAAGGCACATAATAAAAGGTGCATTGCAAGGTTTCTGTAAGTTTTTGTTGTCTTGAACTGATGTGAAGTACTGTGGACTCTCCCTTTCTTCAGTCTTTTCATCTCACTGCTATCTCATAGAAATGTGTATCTACACAAAATGAACAACTGAAAGAATTACAACGTGCTGATTCTAAAGGTCCAGAAGTCCACTTTCCTGCACATCAGTTCAACGTGCTGCTCAAATCCCAGCTCTTCCACATTGTTTTCTCTGATCCTTTGACTGAAAATAGTCTCTTCTTAACTTGCACACTGTGATTTGGCGAGCTTCTTTTTTGGTACCTATCGTGTCTATCAAGTACCTGGATTTTTACACATATTTCTAATCACACTCTGAAAAAGTCTATCTTTTGAAGACATGCTCTGTGACAAGCTCTTTTGAGGTATCTTCCTTTCTCTCAGCCTATGCTCCTTACTTCCTCCACTTTTTAAAAATGTTGTTGATTGACTGAATGAATACTGATGGAGTTCATGTGGGATAGCAGAAGGTTTTCTCTGGGTTCCAAAGCATCCTTATTAGGCATTGCATCTGTGAGGAAAGTTTTTAAAATGTTTGTTCATGCCTTGCAAGCCAGAAATTGGCAAGATTCCCCCTTCTCTATCTCCTCCAGCCTTCTTGAGTAATAAGCATCATTTCTGCATGGACATTTAATGTGCAAATACGGTAATAATTACTGTTCTCTTAAGAAAACTCTGATGGGTGTCGGACAAAAACTGCATATAACACATAGAACTGATTCAGTCTTCCTATGAGGTTGTTAGTCCTTCAGAAACCAAGCAGAATTTTGCCCTCTGTGCATTGGATGGTCATCTACATGAGGAAGGTCAAATTCTCTGAAGAATTATTATTATTCAGAGAGGAGATAAGCTGTCACAGTTGTATGACTTAGACACTCCTAAATAAATGGGCTGTACCAGGCAAGGGTTTAATGGGGAACAGACCAGCAAATATTGTGGGGTTCCAGGGCTTAGTCCTTGGATCTTCCTACAGTTTCTTCCTGAGTGGTATTACCAGGCTTTGTGGTTTTAAATATTATTTATATACAAATGATATCTTCATTTATATTTTCAGTCAGAGCATCTAGCTACATGAATAATTGGCACCTTCACTTGGATATCTAATTGGACCTGGAAGTCAGAAAGACATTTTAAACTTTGTATGTTCAAAATGAACTCTTGATAGCCCTTCTCCTCCAAAACAGCCTGCTCTTACTTGTAACTATTAATGGAAATACTCATTCTTGTAGTTCAGATCATCACTTTGGATGTGCTTTGTTTTATTCGCCTTTCACATCTCTTTCAAAAGCAAATCCTGTCCGAATGATTTTCAGGATACATCCAGAATTTGGTCATGCTTTTATTATTATATATATCATCTATAGAGCCACCACCCGGGAATAAGCCTCCATTGTCTCTCCCCTAGATTTTTGGAGGAGAATTGGCTCTTTTCTCCATTGCTCTAGGCAAACCTGTACACTTCCACCTCAGGGTCTTTGAACTTTTTCCCTTAAAAACTCTTCTCCTGAATGTCTGTCTGGCAACTCCCTCAAATACTCCATTTTCAATGAAGCTTTCTCTGTGCAGCCAATCTAAATGCCCTTCTTCTCTGTTGTGTCCATTTCCTCTGTCTTTTCCCTTAGCACTTATCATTATCTGATGTATTGTGTATTTTAATTGATTGGGTTTTGTCCTTCTCATTAGAATATAACTCTCAAAAGGCAAGAATTTTTACTTTGTTTTCTCTCTCTAGCATGGGGATAGAGTAGGTTAGAACACTGAAAGGTATATTTTAGGTACTCAAAATATTTGTTGGTTGGAATGAATGATTGGATTATATGCAGAGAGGAAAGAAGTTATTGAATTTGGTTAGTTTAAGTTCCTTGTTTGGTGTTCTGAATGAATACTAATTCCCTTACCTTGCATGGAGAACAAGAAGAAACAGGATTACCATGGGTGACCAGGGATTAATTCCTGTCAAAATGCATTAGAGGGGCTGTGGTGCATCCAGGTGGAGAGGTCTTGCATACCATCATATGCATGGGTCAGAATGAAATTTCAGGAAAAAAGGTAAAGAATTGCATTTTGCCAATATATGGTGGCAGTTGAGACAATGAGTTTGGGTAGATCTCCAAGGGAGATTTTATAGTGAGAAAACAGAATCTTAAAGACCACTCTTATCTTAACTTCTTATGATTCTATAAGGTTCTTATAATGAATAGTCACTATTAGTGAAGACATGTCAGGCAATATTAAGGAGCTAAACTTTCAACTGTAACTGATGTCAAAATGAAATGTGGCCTTGCCTCCATTCCTGTGACCTTTCCTTTAGTGACAGAGGCTGTAACAGCCAAGGGATTGGGGGTGGGGAGTTTCCAGAGTTCATTAAGATGGTCTCATGGGAAAGATTTCTGAGTCACTGCATAACCTGAGCCAACATAGAAAGGATGCAGATGATTTCACTGATTAGATCTTCAGGTACATATTTCACCTTGGCTATTTATTTTGACTTCAAAGGCACAGCCTATAAGCTTGCTTAGCTATTTAGCACTTTGCAAAAGCTTAAATTTGATATCATGCAATTATCTTTAAATGTATATATACATACATATCTGAGTGTTGTAAGAAAATAAAAAGAATTGATTCGCTTTTCCTTTTCTGATTCTTTTGCTAATAATTTGTCAGCAAGCTCAACTAATTAAATCAGACATTTCAGACTTTATGCATTCTAGGGTTTCTCTTCACAGGTGATGAATTTGCCAAAATGAATGAAGTGAATTGTGTCAAGACCCATTGTCAAATAGAGATAGAGCCAGGTTAAAACTAGGGTCCCTGGTACTTTCACTTTTCATTTAAAGGGTACTGGACATGTTGCAGAGCTGAACTGAGTTTTTCTGAGAAATAAATATAATATTTATAGATTTAGACCATGACTTTCATAAAATACGCTTACCTTAGAAATTTAAAAGTACAAATGAAAGGATGCAAAACTGAGCTTCAAAATTAGCAAGCATTCAAAATAACAGTGTGTTGAGGATGGATGCCCTTAACTATTCTGAACCAGGTAGAAATACTGAGTCAGGAGGATGACGTTTTATCACAAGCTAATAACCAGCCAGGTCACTGGCAAGTCAGATAGTTTCTCTGGGCCTCAGTTTCCTGCTAGGTAATTTCCAGCAACCAAAGTGTTTTACAGTGCTATGGCTTTTTAGCAAAACATGGTATAAAATAAAATCTAATATCCAAAATCAACCCACAAGTGTCTCATATTTTAATAAACAAATAAAGGAAGATCAAATTCAACCATAATCTTTTCCCATCCTCTCATTAAGCTCAACCTGTGCACAGCAAACTCTCTTTTATTACTTGACTACATGTCAGGGATTATCCTACAAGCTGCTTATCTCATGACGAATATTGCTGCTATCAAGGAATCCCAATATTTCATGGATGACATACCCATCTATATTGCTTATAAGTGAAGTATAAGCTAATAAATGCTAGAGGTATGTATCTGGTGGGGTCATGGGTGGTACATCGTTATCAAGTATTAAAAATTGTCTAAAACTTAGTGAGTTAAAAAGGTGATGATTTACTATTTCTTGGGAGGCTGGGTGGTTTGTCTGCTGGTGTCATTGACCTTATGCAGACAACAGCAGTCCTGCGACAGCTTGTCTGACTCCGGGCAGTCCAAAGTGGCCCTACCCATTTAACTTCCCATGGCTGCTGGCTGCTGGCTGCCAGATGGAACACACTCTGCCCTTACGACCACCCATTCTCCAGTAAATGAAACTGAGTTTCTTTATGACATATAGGCTCAGAGGTTCACAAGGGCAAAAATGGAAGCTGCTCAGTCCCTTAATGCCTATGCTCTGGGACCCCAAGGGTGCCATTTTTCCGTATTGCATTCGCCAAAGAGAGTCATGAAGCCAGCCAGATCCAGGGGCAGCGTGGGAGGTGGGTGTGGATGAATCTCACCTCTTGAGGGGAAGATTGGCAATGTCACATGGCAAAGAAATGTGAACACAGAGAGATGTGATTCATCCAAAGCCATTCTTGTCATGAGCTACACAAGTGAAGTGATTAACCCTGTTTGAATGAGGCAGGAAAGATTTCTCAGGAGAGGTGAAATGTGAGTTGTAACTGAGATATGAGTACTAATTAGACAGGTTAACAAATGGGGAAGAGCAGCAGGTCAGGTCATTGGAAGGCACAGCCAAGCAGTGCATGGAAAAGCATGAGGTCAAAAAAATAATGGAATTTGATCTAGCTGAAGCATGAGTGGGAATGACTTGAGAGTGGAAGAGTGTTTTAGTTTCCTAGGCTGCTTAGGCAAGCACTATGGAATGGGTTGCTTTAACAGTGGAATATCCTTGCTCATGGTTTGACTATGAGAAAGTATTACATCAAGACATCATCAAGGTGATGCTTTCTCTCCAAAGGCTGTTCTGGTCTCTAGGGCTAGTTGCCACCTCTCTGTCACATGGCAAGGCACATGGCAGCACCTCCTACCTATCATTCTCTTCCAGCCACTGGTTCTGCTCTTTGCTTCCTGTGATTTTCTCTTTTATGTCTGAATTTATTCTGCTTATTAAGCACCCCAGTAATAGGATTAAGCCCTACACTGATTGGGTTGGGCCGCACACACTTTAGCTGAAGTAAATTTGCATAAAAGACTTACAATGGGTTCACACCACAGTGATGGATCAGATTTAAGAGCATATTTTTCTGGGGTACACACAGCCTCAAACCACCACACAGAGGGAAGAGTCTTAAAAGGTAGGCTTGTCTTGTAGGAAGGGATTTGTGTGCCAAAGAATGGAATCTGGATTTCATCCCAAAGACTGTAGTCCGCGTTTGAGATAATTTACAGATTATTTACAATTAGCAATACCACTCATTAGTCATGTAGAAGATGGGTTAGATTAGTGGAAGATAAGACCCATCAGTAGGTACCTGAAACAAAGTGGATTAGACTGTAAGACAATGTATTTGTATTGAGCAACTACTACTTGCCAAACAGTGCTAAACATTAAAGAAAAGAGAAGTGCCTGGCAAAGACTGGTGACAGATTAAATGTTGGGAGAGAAGAAAGAAGTCAAGGATGACTAGAAAAGTTTTAGAGTGGTCTTGCCTTAAGAATACCTTTTATGTTTATTGCTGTGTTATAAAATTAGACAACATGATAACTCAAGCTAAAATGCTAGTAGCTGTTATAAGATTACAACACTCTACCTCTAAGGCATCATTTCCAATTTTACAGGAGCTTTCGAGTTGCTGGACAAAATGAGTTGCTTTACCTAACCTGGTAGGGTCATTGACGTAGGCCCTTTAGGAGAGAAAGTCTCTGTTGATTGCTCTGATTTTTGTTCAGAAAACACTCACTGCTTATCTATATTTCAATGTTTGGTGAGGTGATAAGGACATGCAGAAATCATATCAGCACCATCTCTGCCCCTCAGGAATTTACCGGTGTTGGGGAGAAATGTAGAAAATAGCCACATATCTTCTTGAGAGCTCACCTTGATATACGACACAGACATAAGTGTAGATACAGATGAGTTTCTCATTTTTGTCAGTGTTGATATTTGGGGCTGGATAATTATTTATTTGGGGGATGGTCCTTTGCTCTGTAGAATGTTTTTCAATATCCCTGGCCTCCACCATTAGATGTTAGTAACACTTCTTACCCCGTTAAGTCATATCAAGCAAAAATGCCTTCAGATATTGTCAAATGTCCCCTGGTATGGGGGATTGTCCCTGGCTGATAACCATTGATATATGATATAAATATAGATTAATATATAAACAGATATGTATGATTGCTATAAAACTCAGTGGTTGTATCCAGGTCCCCTTCCAAGAAAACCAGGCAGAGAATGCTGGAGAGAAGGTGGACAGGCATTCCTCTTCTCTCCAGGCCCAAGGAAATGCCTGTTCCCCAGTGCACAGGGGACAGTGGAATGATTGTTCATTTTAAAGTAATCAAGGCAGAACCATTTTAAAGTAATCAAGGCAGAACAAATTGCAATAAGCAAAAAGCCCTTCTCTCACATTGGATTCAGTGTTAATTGTTATTGAGAAAATCAAGAGCACAACATTGGAAAAGGTAAGACACGTGGAAAAAGCAGGTTGAGAGGAAACAGACCTGATTCTTTCATAATTGTTAGTGAATGCAAAGAAGACAAAGCACATTTTTTACCAAATAAACCGTAGGGACTGGAAGCATACTTGAACATTCATAATGTTGCATTATGCTGCAAATCAGTTGTACACCGAGAATGAAAATTGTGTTTTTGGAATATATTTATTTTTCTAACTGTAGAATAATGATTTATGCCTATGAAGAAAATGCTTTTTTTTTTTGCATTTGAGAAGGCTATATCTCATCTAGCACTAAAATATTTTAACTGTGCTTAGATATGCAAATATCTTGTTATATACCTTTTTCTAAAATAGTTATTCTAAAGAGTCTTGCCTTACAGTTTCTAGCTGGAAACATGACATCTAAAGCACACTTTAAAAAAATTAAAATCAACCAGGGCACTAGACTGTCCTTAAAAGAAATAAACTGCCCACATAATACAATTTGTATAAAGAGAAAGGCTTAATAAAAAATGTTTTCCCCACCTGCCTACCACAGCCTGGGAGGCATTTCCTTGGGTTAAGCCATTGCCTGCAGATGGTGCCTGTAGAAATGCAAATATGTTACTCAGAACAAGATAATGCATTAATCAACACATCATCACCAAGTTATGAATGAGGTAACTCAATTAGGACATTCACTCACTCAAAATGTATTATAGGATTACCATATGCCAACCACCAGGCTAAGTGCTGGGGACACAAAAGCTGAAGCAGACAGAAGCTCTTGTCTAAGGGAAGATGGAGTTTGCTGAGAAAGATAGACTTACAGACACATAAATTACTGTTGTGATGCTCCTTGCTTTAGCTGAAACATGTTGATTTTTCTCTAACTCTATTGTTAATTTCCTCCTCAGTACACACAGTATCAGTGGTCCCCAGTGCTGGCTGCATATCAGAATCTCCTGAGAAACTTTTCAACCCTACAAATGCCCAGGTTTCCCCAATCCATACATATTAAATCAGAATCTCTGAAGTTGCTAATAAGCAATAGAAAGGTTTTCTGATCACCTGTTTCTGTTATATGGTAAAGGTGGAAAACATCATTCACTAGCGTTCCTTTAAATAATTATGCCTCAGTTCAAGGCTTCAGTGTTTGCCCCAACTGTCTGACAAATGGAATCTTAGGTGCACTTGATGAGATATTATTTCTCAAAGGTCTCTCTTAGAAGTCTGATTCGGTAGGTTTGGGTTAAAACCCAGATATCTGCACTTTTAAGAAGAGTTCCATGTGATTCTTGTAAGAGGTTTGAAAATTACTGTGAGACTTAAACTTTTAACTTCAACTTCTCGTAACCTCTTCCCATGCATATAGCCAATCCCCAAGTGGGCATAGCTTGGGTGCTCCACAGTCTCAAAATCATCCTTACCCAAATGCTTCTTTCTTCCACTGCCCTCCAGACATCTGAGGGGAAGTTCCCTTTTCTTCTCCCTGAACTTCTCATATCATAAGTTCCACAGTGATGGGAAATCCATCAACACCCAATGGCTCCAGGAAGCCAGATAATTCTCACCACCTCATGATACACAAATTTCTTCCCCACTCTGAGTTCAGTGTCTAAGTTGATAGCTTGAGAGCACTGAGAGAATATTTTTCCTCTGAAATCATGACTGTTTTTTTTTTTTTTCTGTCTAGTTGGTAAGTAAACATTTAATGCCAAACCAGTGACATCAATCCATTTTCCCAAGGAAGAAGACACGTCTGATAAGATGCAATGGGGTGGAATCTGGCAACACTTAAGATGTAGTCAATGAACAGAAAGATAAGGAAAACTGAATGTATGAGAAGGTGTGGTGAAAACAGGCAAACTGCTTGACACTAAGAGGTAGGAAGGATGGCACTCTAGAGAAAGAATCCAAAAAAGAATTATAGCCAAATAAAAAAAATGACTTCCCAGTTTTTTGTAGGTTTACTCCTGAATAGCCCCAATTCATTTAAATCATTTTAATCTTCTACTGTGCAAGAAAATGCATTTAGACTGTTTAACTGTTAATTTGGCTTAAACCTAAAAAGTTTGTATTTTGTAAATGACGTGGTGAATTTTTCTGCTTTCAAAGGCTCATTTTGAGCATTCTCTTGAAGAGATATTTTATATTAGCTATGTTTAGGCACATATTTTATTGGTCTCTTTACAGTTTTTCCCCCTTGCTGATCATTATTCAGCAATGACAGCTGCTTTGTATTGGAATACTTTGTGATTTTTGTTCATTTTGATGTTTTAAATCCTGAGAATTTTATTTTATGCATAACAAGAAAACCCAATTTGGAGAAGGTCGAGCTCGTCCTTTGGGTTCAGAACTACAAGTTATGGCTGATGTACAGTGGGGCCAGAGAAGGAACAGCATGTTTGGCTCCTGCCTTTTTTACTCTAATGTGCACTCAATTCCCGTGCTGTTGCCCTTCTAATGATCTCTGTATTTTGCCAATGAATCTCTGCCAATGCATAAATCAATATAATGTCTTTTCTAAAACTCATAATGAATATTTTTGCTGAAGGTTTTCAACACAAAATAAAATGAACAATAGCTAAAATGAGACATGGTGAATTTCATTATACACAAAAACGTACCTAGGGATTTCCATCTTTTTAGTAATATTAAAAACTGCAAAAATTGATTTCGGAAAAACTAGACACATTTGAAAAAAACACAAAGTCAAACGCACTAATTTATACAGGGACAAAACAATGTAGTTTCTTGGCAGACATGAAATCATCAAAAATTTCCTGAAAAATTAAACTTGGGAAAATACTTTCTGTTATAAATTTCTAATTTGTAAATTTGATATGTAAAAAAAGATGAATACATGTTCATTGTAAAATGTATTTGGGGTCTTTTATATTAAATTTAAATGTATTTCAGTCAAAGCACAATAGAAAAAAAATAGAAAAGACTGAATTTTTGCTCTATGGAAAAAAGTGATCTAGAAAGTAAACTGAGCTTAAGGTGTTTACTCTAAAAATACTAAAAAGAAAAATTAATCAATGTCAGTATAAATCTAATCACTGGCCTTTATAAGTGGAATGTCTAAAAAAATGTAAACTGGTAGGGTCAAAATATCTATCCTTACCATTTTAAGATGAGTGTATCAAAATATCTGAGCAATAATGGTCAGATTCAAAGAGACAAAATAAAAATTAAAAATAATGTCCTCAATCTTCAGCCAGTCCTTGGTTCAGTGACAACTGTGAAGAAGTCTGCAGCTTTTCACATACTGATAATAGAGTCCATCTGGTTTTAACAGCAGCCTTTCCGTGGAAAGCATTGGCAGCCACGTGGTGAGATCTGAAGATCAGGTGGCCTTGTGAGCACCCCATGTCCACAAGGCAAATGGAGCAGAAAATCTTGAAAGACTGATTCATGAGTGAGGTGAGACACCCCCAGGCGAGCCAGTAATTCTTAATGGGAATAGAATATAGAAGGTGACTAAGTTAATGTTATAGCAGTTAAAATACATTACAGCAGGTGTGAGCTGGAGCGTATCCTACCAAAATGTGAGTTACTATTGCTAAAGTGACATGTAAGTACTGAGATCTGGGAGAAACCTGGTGACAAATGTGGATAAGCAGAAATATGTTAGATGCTAAAAAATCCTTCAGTAAGAAATAATTAACTTGGAAACATCACTTAAAAATACTTTGTAGTGGAAGATAAGCAGTGGAAGCACCTGAGTGAAGGGTGAACTGAAAAGGAGTAAAAGAAATAAATTTTCCAGTTAGGAGAGTGAAAGGAAAACAGAGAGGAGGAAAGAATGAGACATGTAGGCAGGGGAACCACGACAAGGGAACCCAAGCAGTACCTTTCCAGAATGTCCTTCACCCCACCCCACAAGTCTTAAACAAATTAACATATTCCAAATACTTGGATCCTCCGGGGTGCATAACTTATCTGCCTCTCTATTTATTTTTGTATGTATGTTTTGTGATAACCTACAAGTGAGCCAAGCTACTCATCTGGCTTCCATTTCTCAGTTAGGAAATAGAGGAACTTGCAGAAGTTCTAAAACAGTGTTTTATTTTTAAAAGTCCATTAAGGGGCGTGGGGGTGGCTACAAGGATCAGTGGTGGAATTCTCACTTGCCATACGGGAGACAAGGGTGCGATTCCTGCTCCATGCACTTCCAAAAAACCAAACGAGCAAAACAAACAAACAAAACACTAGCAAACCAAAATTCAATAAATGGTGCACAATAATGGGAACTCGCATGGAAAAATAATGAAATGTGACCCCACCGTACAGCATACAAAACAACCAAAAAATGTGCACTGAAGTGAGGTTTCAGCTAAGTTGAACCAGACTGTCAAAGGGAGGGAGTCCTCAGGAAACATCTGTTTTATCTGCAAAGCAGCAGCCTCTTGGCTTAAGGAAACTTGAAGGAGAAAGTTGAGTCTCTCCCAGTTACAATACTCATCTGTCAAGGTCTCATCTGCACAACAAACATTTATTCAATACCCACAATATATAAGCCTCTGTATTAGTCACTTAATATATACTGTCAACCAAACAAGTCCCTCTGCCCTCGAGAATTAGAGGCTAGTAGAATTTTATACTGACTGGAAAATTTATTCCATCTTATATATAATGTTCCCTATAACTCTACTTTATCCAGAATGTTCAGTGCCTTTAGGCTTGAAAGAGGAAGCTGGGTCCTAAAAACATTTCTTCATGAGGACAAAATAGGTCACGCATCACCTGTGCTCGCTAATCCTTGACTGCATTTTTGTTCCATTTTCCCACCTTCACCCCTCAGACTTCTTTCCCTTCCTGGGTCCCACTGTTTGCAGGGTCCCTCACTTCTTACCATCAGGGCACAGCTCTAACCCCATGGTCACTTTTGGAATTTCATTTCATTGAGAACAGAGATTGAAATTTTCCCCCAATATTGACAGTCTTTATTTTATTTCTAAATAGCATAAAGAAGCAATATAATATGAATGACTGGCTGAAAATTAACAAATGCTTATACCTTCTTTTCAGCACAAAATTCACCCCAGTATCTCTTGGCTTTATGTAACCTTCTTTCCTTTTTGCTTTAATCACTTCCTTTGGTTTCAGGCTTTGACAGGTACTGCTGTCAGCCTTCCTCTGGAATCTGAGCCCTTCCTTCCACTATGCTATTTGCTTCCCCTATTAAATCCCTCACTGCTTTCTGTGCAGTCCATACAGACCACATTACTTTATTTAAATCATGTGGTTTAGGTGGTGGAGGGCTATCATATCTTAATACCAGGATTTCTCTGTGTGTTCCAGTTACCTTGAGTTTGATCACAAAAGTCTTCATAAACAATAAGAAATGTCTTATTTCCCGAAGAGAAAGAAAAGCTTTCAACGTAAAAGGGAGGGGGTGGGCAACAGTGACTCAGTGGCAGAGTTCTCACCTGCCACGCCGGAGACCCGGGTTTGACTCCCTGAGCCTGCCCATATCGAAAAATAAATAAGTAAACAAAATTAAAGCTAGGAATATATTACTTGATGAGTTTGCTATATTCTTCAGATTTTTATCAATTTACTGTATTCCAGAAATAAAACATCACAAGATGACCCATGTCTTTTAGTTTTAATTCACTTCTTAATTCAGTAGCAATGCCAAGTTAATAGTAAACAAACTCTTCAAATTTATATGTTCTTTGTCTCTGGATCCTAGGCAAGAAAATGATCTGTGGAATGCGGTGTGATTATTTCTGCATGTTTACATACGTGGAACTATTTCTTCCACTCTTTTAATAAGAATAAGCATAAGAAACAGTTTACTCTTTTAGACTGGATAACCTCATTAAAGCTTGTTCTTTAAGAGTTATATAACTCTGAAATGTTATCTATTTAGAAAGAAGAAGAGAGTAGAATAACTGATCTTCCTACTCAGTTATTTCTTGGTTCTTGGCCATTCAATGCACAGACACAAATAATTATATAAAGGGATGATTATATAAGGTAGGATGAGATAAACATCATATGATTGAGTACTACTTGCAAGAGTTTAACTTCTGTTTATTTATTCTGAGAAAATGCATGCCATTTTAAGACAAGAATCAGAGGAACTGTGCCTAAGACAATTTCTTTTGAAATTCTTCCCTTTAAAGTACATATCTGGATGTGTGTGCATATATACACCCACACATGCACATGTGTGTGCAAAATATACATATTCTTTTGTTTGTTTGTTTTTTCTTAACTTCTTTCTTCTTACAATAGCTTAAGTAGGTTTAATTATCACTCAGCACCCATAACTTATCACAACCTCTAGCACAGAGATGCTCAGAAAATTTGTCTTGCTGAATACCTAACTGAATAATAATAAATAATTCTATGCATGAATGAATAACTAAATAAATGCAGTAGAAATAATCTTGAGGTATTAAAGAGACTTTTCCTAATAATGTATTATTATAAGATACGTATGCTTGAATTAACAAAGGAAACTATGTTAGTGCTTACAAGTAAGAAACATTGATTAGCACAATCATTAATTTGGGTTGTCTTGGTCTCAATGTAAAAGACAATAATTCTCTTAATTTAAGATTCTAGTCTTATTGAAATCTGTCATTAAGTAAAAATATTGAGTTAAGTATGTCTCCTTCTGGGAAATTTCACACATAGTTGTGAAATCCAAGAACTTTAACTCTTACTGACAGGTTGTAATGACTATAATAAACTAAGGACTCAGAGTCTTGGAATCCAGTTCAAGCCAATAAAAAATGTGCTTAATAAAGCAAGTGTGAATATGACTAATGGAGGTACTTGCTGGGAGTTTTCACCTTTTCAATGAACAAGTACTTATTGAGTGTCTTCCAATTGTTAGGCAGTCTTCTAGTAATGGACATACAGGAAACCTTTCCTGCCATAGACAAGTATATCAGACACCCCAGTTCTATCACTTTTTAGCTATGTGACTTTAGGCATGGTACTTATCAACTTTTCTATATATAAAATGGATATAATTGTGATGCTGATTATATATGGATGCTGAGAGTTTTAGATAATTCCGATGTAAGTGATTAGCATCATGTTTCATATATTGGAAAATCTCAACAAAATTTTGTTATTAATATAAAATAATAATAGCAGAACATCATATTTAGCAAGAGTAAATATCATATCTTCTAGAACAACTTTTTAATGTTCTAGATGTTGGCAAGAAGAGTGTAATTATATGAGCTAGAATTATCTTGGAAACTTTCATGTTAGACTAACTTGAATCCTAGAGATAGAATCCTTGCTTGGGGGAATACAAAGCTTGAAATCATAAGGGAATGTAAGAATATTTTTGAGAAGAGAGACACATGTGAAACCTAGGTAATTAAAATTATAGACATGGTGAAGTTATTAAAACTAACCTAATAGCAATGGCTGAGAGAAGTGGATTGGCATCTATATTTTGCTCTCAAATCAGGCAGAAAATCAATGGTAAGGAGTCACTAGAAAAGATGTTTTGGAAACCAATGATTCATTTAGTTGAAAGGCAGGAGTCATATGAAGATCTTAAGAACAGGGTCAGAAAAGGGAGAGTTAGAGAAATATGATGAGGATGGAGAAGACAGCTCTGCTTCTGGAAGCAGATGTTGACAGGCGCAGACCCCTTCTCACAGCTCTCTCATTGGCTTGTTCCCTGCTAATAGCATTCTATTGAAAGCCTCAATTTGGAAAAATATAAGGTCTCTGAGAGTAAAGATGCTAGATTTAGCAAAGAAAATTGCAAGGTGCCAGGTTAAATTTGAATTTGCGATAAACAATAGATGAGATTTTTACTATAAGTATGTCCCAAAATGGGAGATATTTGAACAGATGGATAAGAAAAAGGAAGCAATCCGTGTAAAAACAATATTGTAAATGAAACAGAGAGGCCGAGTTCACAAGGCATATATTTAGGGAATAATGAGGAGCTTAGTTTATAAGGACACTAAATTAGCATATGTTTTTTCCATGTATTAGGTACTTCTTTAGATATAGTCTATTCTTATTAGATTGACTCTGTATATCACATCTGCTAGGTCAGTACTAGAACTCTCATTTTATTAATGGAGAAATTGAATTAGAGAAAGACAAAGTTACATGCCCAAGTATACACAACAAGAAGGGATAGAGCAATTTATGAGTCAGGGATATCCAATTGGTGCGTCATGCAGTCTCACATGTAGGTAAATGATAACGCTTGCTAAATTAAGACAAAAATTGGATGTCTAGAATACAGTCAGATTCTGGAAACATTTGAAGTAGAGAAAATGCCCTCTTACATGTGTGATCTGATTTTGCTTTTTTTGTCCAGAAATGGAAACATATATCCAGGGGCCTTCTTACATCACTTGCACTGGCTTCCTTATGTATGTCTTAGCAAATGCTTTAAAACCTACCCAATAACAAAACAGCTGCTCAGTATAGGTAGGTCATTCTGAATTCAATTCTCACTTTCTCACAGGTGCTAACTTCTAAATCTCTGCTCAAACACAACTGTTAATTAAGAGCACTCAATATAATTCTCGCCTCCCACATGTGTTAACTCTAAACCCCCTGATCTAACTGAAACCTGGTATGATCCCCCCAAAACTGTTGACTCACTAAGATCACACTCACATGCAGGGAAGAAAAGTACTACACTTTCTTCAGTTGGGCATAATTGTATTTGTTGTTATGAAATTCACCATAACAGTCTTTATGAAGATCAATTTTATGGAAACTATAACAGTCACGAAGCCATGAAAAATAGATTTCAACAAAACCTACTGCAAGATGAGATTTCACCGTTAGCCTCAGTTGCTCTTCTAATTGTCTTGGTGGCATGTCTAAAACAAGAGCCAGGGGAATTTAGCTACATTAGATTTGACTCAACTGTGGGAAAAAAACTATGTAATCATGAGATTGACATAGGTGTTTGGTTGTTGTTTTTAAAATTCAGAGAAATAAAGAAAATAAAGTGTAAGCATAAAATTTTTATGAGACAGAAGATTCTGAGAAAGTCCAAGGAAACATTTGCCATTAGGTACATTGGTCTTTTCAGCTCTCTGACTTGAGTAGGGAGAATAGACACCAAAGGAATGTCACACGAGAAGAGTGCACAAGTATTTTTTCACATACTTTTAGAAGATGTGGTAGAGCGTAGAAACGACTTCAAATAAGACAGACCTCAATTTATATCCCATTTCCTTCTTGTTGCTAGCTGTTGATTAAATTATGCATGCTTTCTATCGCCACAGGATCTTCTCTGTAATATGAGTAATAATAAAAACAAATAGGGGATTATTAATAAACTAGATAATTAGTAAGTGTTAATATTCTGTATCAACCTCTCATATTCAATTCTAGACATATTTATTTTTAACTTAGAGATGTGTGTATTACTCTGGTGATTCAAGGAGTATCCCAAAGGACTTTAAAATGCAGATTTTAATGTGCAAAATGATTTTGAAGTGTGCACGCTTAGTCCACAGTCTGAGTCATCTGGAACATATTCCTACTGTGGCAATAACCAGTGGAATCATGGCAATATTTCCTCTGCCTGCGAACCAAGCCAGTATCAACATTCACTTCTGCTTTACACTTTCTTTTGTGGTAACTTTTCTCAGTCTTTTAGCTGGATCCTAGAAAGTGTAGAAGTTTCTTGGAAGGAGATAGAACATAGAATCAGGATCAAAATATCCTTGCTTCTAGTACTTCCTTTCTTGTCTCATATCTGCCTCTTTTTCTGTGAATTATCATGACTTTTCTGAACTATGCTGCTCTCTGCCTCATACTATTTGTGTGAACTCGGGTAGCTCTGTATCCTCTCTAGAGCCTCAAAATCTTTGTTTTTTTTAAATGAGGTATGAGTTTTATGAAGATGAAATCGAATAACATTTATAAGCTTTTTGAACGTTCTTGGCATTCCATTGGGAAGGAACAAGTTCAGTGAGTTCTTTCCTTTATTCTATCCACTTAAGATTTGTCATTCCCTCTTATTCTATCTGCTTGAGTGTTTTTTAGAAGGCATGCTTATCTTCTATGGACTCATCTGAATGCCCTGCTTTCCACTCGGCAGCTTGGTTTATGACTCACTGACATGCCCCCAGTTTTTTACTTCTTCCTAATTGTGGTTGCTTGAATTTGGTACACCAATAGGACCTGTTGAAAAAGTTATTTTTAGGTAAGCTGTGGCAAAGTGAATGGATTATGGAAACCTTAGGTAAAGAAGAAACTGGGTACCAGGGTTGGAGAAGGCCACAATCAGTAGACAGAATTCAGTGGGAACCTGGGAGAGGATATCACCAAGTGATGGGACAACCAAGAAACCCCAAGGATTGCCCACAGCCAGGACTAGAAAGTCACAGTCTTCAGGGAGAAAACAAACTTTGTTTATATCTAGATGTTGGACTTTTCCTAATCTTAAAACCATGCACAAATAAATTTCCATTGTTTGAGACCATGCATTGTGATATTTTGATAGCAGCTCTGAAAACTAAGATACCAGTATTCTTGCTTGGCTGCATATTTACAGATCATAAAGACCCTTATTTTAGTGCCGTCCTTCATCCTTAGAACTATCTATCTATCTTGGCTATGTCTTTTACCAATGCAACCTCCCAAAGTCCTGGCCCTGGCAAGAATTCTAAGCAGCTTCTCTAGGCAGGGACAAATATAGGAATATGGTAGAAGGGTTAAACTTCTTTAATCCATGTTTAATTTTCTTCAATTTTCTATTGACAATTTCTTTTGTTCTAGAAGAGTTACTGGACCTCATCGCTGGTACTGAGGTGCTATAAAATAGTAAGTGTTACTTCAGAGGAGAGGTGGCTAAAATATCAGGACAAACCACTCCACCAACATCAAATCTCATGTGAACTATTTGCTGCTTGTCATTGAGACAGATGACTCAGCATTTTCATTCTTAAAAGGTTACTGATCCAGTAAGCTAGCCTATAAGCTAATTCATAGTCTAGTTTTGCTTTTTACTTTTATTTCTATTTTTCTGGTCTGGTTTGAAATCTCAGCCTTTGGGCCAAGTAAAGAACATGGAGGAGGCTAAAACTGAAAATACAGAGGCAAAGAGAAGCCAAGTCCAACTCAGATGCAATGGTCTCAAAAAACAAGAACTGGGTTTAACACCACAGCTCTGCCATGGCATGGGCTTTAGAAGTAGAACCTGAAAATCCAGGAGAAATAAGTCTTTGAAGAAACACTTTTGCCCAAGTTTATAGAATATGACTTCCTCTTAGAAGTGTTGTGGCATTTAGATTATGAAGGCATGGAACACATATCTATGATTCCAGGATAATGAAGGTCTCTGGGATCTTCCTTCCCGCAAGCCAAGAATTTTTCAGAACATTAGTTTCAGGATTCTTTGTACCCGAGAGTTGTTTTTCAGCTTATCCCTCTCTTGTTGCATTTCACTATAAGCTGTAAGGAGAAACTAGGCTGCACTTTTCACATTTAATTTGGAAATCTCTTCTGCTAAATATCCAAGTTTATGGCTTTTAAAATTTGCCTTCCAACCAAAGCCACTAGTCAAATTGTCAGATTATATACAATTTTAAAACAAAGATCACCTTTCTTCCAGTCTGCAATAACACATGCATTTTTGTCTAGAATCTGGTCAGTTCTACCGACAGTCTCTTCAAAGCCTTTGTTCTAGTTTGCTAGCTGCCAGAATGAAATATGCCAGAAATGTAATGGTTTTTAAAAAGGGGAATTTAGTAAGTTAACAGTTTTAAGGCTGTGGAAATGTCCCAAACAAAGCAAGTCTATAGAAATGTCCAATCTAAGGCATCCAGATAAAGATACTTGATTTAAGAAGGCCAATGAAGTTCAGGGTTTCTCTCTCAAGTGGAAAGACACATGGTGAACACAGTCAGGGTTTCTCTCTCAGCTGGAAGGGCACATGGTAAACATAGCCTCATCTGCTAGCTTCTTCTCCAGGTCCCTGGGAGGTGTTTTCCTTCTTCATCTCCAAAAGTCGCTGGCTGGTGGACTCTGCTTTGTGGTTCTGCAGTGTTCTCTGTGTGGTTTTCTCGTGGCTCTGTCATTCTTCTTTGCTCTCTTTGAATCTTCCACTTTCTCCAAAATGTTTCCTTTTTTTAATAGGATTCCAGTAAACAGATCAAGACCCACCTGGAATGAGTGGAGACACATCTCGACCTAATCAAGTTCAACAATCACTCTTGATTGAGTCAATCTCCAGGGAGATGATCTAATTACAGTTTCAAACATACAGTACTGAATAGGAATTAGAAGAAATGGCTGCCTTTACAAAAATGGGATTAGGATTAAAACATGGCTTTTCTAAAGTACATACATCCTTTCAAACCAGCACAGCATTCTAGACCTTCTCTATCAAGCTCCTCACGTCTCTTCCAGAATCTTCCCCTTAGCCATTTAAAAAGCTAATCCAACATGTATGGTATTTTCAAACCACAGCAGCACCCCATTCCTCTGGTAGCAAAATCTTTTCTAGTTTGCTAGCTGCTGGAATGCAATATACCAGAAATGGAATGGCTTTTTAGAAACGGGAATTTAATAACTTCTAAGTTTACAGTTTTGAGGCTGTGAAATTGTCAAAATTAAAACAAGTCTATAGAAATGTCCAACCTAAGGCATCCAGGGACAGATACCTTGATTCAAGAAGGCTGATGACATTCAGCATTTCTCTCTCAGCTGGAAGGGCACATGGAAACATGGCAGCCTCTGCTAGCTTTCTCGCCTCGCTTCTTGTTTCATGAAGCTCCCGCCCGGGCCTTCTCCTTCTTCGTCTCCAAAGTTTGTTGGCTGGTGGACTGTGGTTTTCAGCCTCATGGCTCTGTTCATCTCTGCTGTGACTTTCTCATGGTTCTAAAAAGGGACCGTCTCCAAAACGTTTCCTCTTTTAAAGGATCAATGGGTGGAGTCAAACCCCCATGGAAGCTATCTGATCAAAAGTCACCACCCACAATAGGGTGGGTTACATCCCCATGGGAACAATCAAAATGCTCCCACGCAGCAATATTGAATGAGGATTAAAGGGCATGGCTTTTCTGGGGTCCACCACAAATTCAAACCAGCACAGAGGATAAGAAAAGAAAACTAGGATATAAACAGGTAAGTTGCAGAGAAATAAAGGAGCTAAATGCAAGAGTCTGAATCTGCTAAAACAATCAGACGTTGCTTTCACATCCAGTGGTGTTTATGGGTAGTGTAATACAACTTAAAGAATCAAAGTTGGGTTGACATTCACACATCTATATGGTCCCCTATTTAGGCCAGGTCCTTTTCCAACTGATTCCACTAAAGTAGGGTTTTCTTTCCTAGAATTAATATTTTCCTACACTTTTTATTCTCTAAAATTAAATGTCTAGGTCAATTTTTTCTGACCCTAAAAATGATTATTTTCATTTCTCCACCACTTTGTCTACTTCCCCATACACTTTAACTTCTGGTAAGCTGATGTTTTTCCCAATTACTAACTTAAGATGTTCCTTTTTGTATATGACCATTCTCTGCTATCTTATAGCCAGTGGAAATTGAAGTAAGGTATTCAAAACTTTACATGCGTTATTCTTTTACATATTTTATGGTATTTAGTAACTTACCAGTTGCCCCTATGTAACTGTATGTCTTTGCAAACTGAAATTTAAGTTGCTGAAGACATAATAAAATGGTAAAAATCAGGTTACAGAAAATTCTTGATAGTGTTCCAGTTGATTTTCTTATGATTGGCAAATGCACTGTTCATTAGAACCATAAATGATTTCGTAGCTGATAATTAAGCTGTATAATACTCATTCTTTAAAGGCAGGTCTTTTCTCCTGGAAAGGAAAGAACATTTCTGACACATTTGGGATATTCTGTAGGTCTCTGGTACCCATTCGGAGCATTCAAGCCTAATACCTTGGAACTCCCAGCCTTTTTACTTTCAAACTATATCTTTCCTTCCAGTCTGATTCATCTCAGACCCTGGGGTTTGTTAGTCTCATTTACCTCATTGTTAGAATGGTATGCAAAGTTCTGCATGAAAATGATTAACCTAAAAACACCTCAGAAGATGAAACTCTTTCTTCAGCTTTTGCTCTTAGTGATGTTTAGTGTCTTTTTAGTCCAAATGTCCAGAGGCAGAACTTAGCACCAATTTCTCTCTGCCAATCTTTGAGGTGACCCTTCCAAATTACAAGCTGCCATTCATAAGCATCTACATTTACTTAGACTATCAAAGGAAGAAATATGCATAATATATATTTATATATGTATATATATATATATGTATATATATATGTGTGTGTATATATATATATATATATATATCACACAATTACACAGCCCATGTTTGAGGAGCCAAATATATATTTAGGGAGACTTGAATCACTTCTATAAAGGATTTGGGAAAATCAAAGTTTTGTAGAACTTGAATAATGTCAATTTAGACCCATTTCCTGAAATATATCTAGTGCATGAAGACATAATTTGGAAAGGTAAGGTTATATAATGCTGGAATATTAGACTAGAAAAGAGAGAAATTATTTCTAAGGTGAACTGCTGTTGCTTGATGAACTTGAACAAGCTTTTTGACTTCTGAGATATTCATTTTCAATATCACACATCAAAATACTGCGTGGTGTTTTAAGATCACATCCTGCTTTAAAACTCCATCTTCTAAATTTGAATATCATATATTTAATAACTATAAATATTTGTATCAACTTAACAGCTCAGGTATTGGAATACTCTCAACTGTTTTACCTTTTAAAGTAAACTTTTAATTTTAAATCAAATTTTTATTCATAGAAAAACTGCAAAGATAGCACAGAGAATTCTGATAAAACCCATAGTCAACTTCCCTTACATGTAGCATCCTATATTACCATGGTATATTTGTTGCAGTTAATGAACAAATATTAATACACTGTTATTAACTGAAGTACATAGTTCATTCAAATTTATTTAGTTTTTTTCTATTTCAGGAGCCTATCCAGGCTACCCCATTCTATTTTATCATCAGGAGCCTTGAAGCTTTGCTGTGCTATGACAGCTTCTCAGACAAGTTTCCTTGTTTTTGATAGCCTTAAGAGTTTTGAACAGTACTGGTCAGGCACTTGTAGAATGTCCCTTGATTGGGATTTATTTGATTGATTATCCCTCATGATTAGAAATATGAGTTTATAGTGGTAAAATTCCATTTTCATTACATCATTTCAAAAGTATATACCACCAACATAATTTACTGTTGATTTTTATTTTGATCACTTGGCTGAAGTAGTTCAAGTTTGCTCAGCTGTAAAGTTATTGTTTCCCTTATTTTCTATATTGTTTGGAAGGAAGTCATTATGCACAGCCCACATCTGGGGAGTGGAGAGTTGTGCTACATCTCCTAGAAGATGAAGTAAAAGCATGAAATGTTTGAAAATTTTATACATGGAAGATTTTTCTCTATTTATTAATTAATTACTTCATTTCTTCTTTATTTCAGTGTAGACTCATAGATTTTATTAATACTTTAGGTTATATTGTTTCACATTTAGTGCAGGTACCTTACAATACCTCATATAAGAACATTATCAATTCCTTCCATCTTTCATGACATATGATTACTTATCCATACGGTATGATCACCCAATCCATTGCTAAAATTAAGGTATTAAACAAAAGTAATCTTTTAAATCAATTAGAAATAAGAAAAAAATATTTTACCTGATTTTTTCCTTTTTCAGAAACACTTTCTTTTTATTACTTCCTCTTGTTTGTTTATATTTTATTTATTTACTTATTTATTTTTGGAGGTTTTTTTTTTTTTTTTTTTTGGTGGCACACAGTTCAGATCTGGGTCTTCATCGCCACAGGTGAGAATTCTACCACTGAGCTGCCCAGGTTTCCTTTTTCACATGCCTGTTTCCTTTTTCACATGTGCAGATTTCTAACCTATATCATTTTTCTTCTGTCTAAAAAACTTTTTTTTTTACAGGGTAGGTCTTCTGGCAATGCATTTCCTCAGTGTTTGTTTGTCTGAGAAAGTCTATTTCTTCCTCATTTTTAAAGTTAATTTTGCTTGACATAGTATAATAAGTAGTATATATGTGTTTTTTCTTTCAATGCATTAAATATGTCACCCCATTCTGTTTTCTTTTTTATTGAAGTGAAATTATATAGCATAAAATTAACTATTTCAAGTGTTACAATTCGGTGTCACTTAGCACATTCATAACCTTTATCAAGTTCCAAACCATTTTTATTACTGTATCCATTAAGCTGCCGATCCCCATTCTTTTCACTCAGCCCACATCTCCACAGCCCCTGGAAATCACCTATTTGCTCATGTCACTATAGGTCTACCTGTTCTGGACAATTCATATAAATGAAATTATACATGTGTCATTTATGTCTGGCTTCTTTTACTTAGTAAAATGTTTTCAAGTTTCATCCACTTTTTAGCAATTATACCATAATTTCTTTTTATCCCTGCATAAAATTACATTATAATGATATGTTTTATATATATATATATATATATATATACACACACACACACACACACTCACACGTATGTATATTTACTCATTCATTTGTTTATGGACATTTTGGTTGTTCCCACCTTTTTGGTGTATACAATGCTAGGATGCTCATGTGGCAATATTTTATTTTTTAAGGAATGCAAAATTGTTTTGCACAGTAACTGAACTATTTTATATTCCCACCAGCAAAGTTTCTCCACATTCTCACCATCATTTGTTATTTTCCCTATTTTTTATTATAGCTATCCTGGTAGATGGGAAGTGGTACTTGCTTGCAGTTTTAATTTGCATTTCCCTAGAAATAATAATACTGACCATCATTTCGTGTGCTTGTTAGTCATTTGCTTATCTTTTCCCTTTTTTTCTGGCAAAATATCTTTTCAATTCCTTTAACCATTTTTTTTTCATTGAGTTATTCGTCTTTTTGTTTTTGAATTGTATAATTTCTTTGTTTATTTTAGATACAAGATCTCTATCAGCTACATGACTTTCAAATACTTTTTTCCCAATCTGGAGTATATTTTCACTTTCTTGATAACATCCTTTGAAGCACAAAAGTTTTTATTGTTGATGAAATTAAACTAATCTACTTTTTTCCTTTGCTGGTCATGATTCATGTTGTCATATATAAGTTGCCACATTTATGCTCATTAATATTTCCCCCTGTATTTTATTTAAGAATTTTATATTTTGGGCTCTTATATCTGGGTAATTGAAACATTTTGTGTTAATTTTTGAATGTAGTGTGAAGTAGGAGTCCAACTTCATTATTTTCATGTGGTTGTCCAGTGTGCCCAACAACATTTGTTGAAGAAATTATTCCTTCTCCATTGAATGATAGTGGCACCTTTTTCCAAATCAATTTGTCATAAATATTCTGGTTCATTTCAGGATTGTTAAATCTGTTCTGTTGTTATAGATGTCCATTCTTATGCAAGTACCATACTCTTTTAATTACTGTAGCTTTATAATAAGTTTTGAAATCAGGAAATGTGAGTCCTCTAACTGTGTTTTTCTTTTTCATGATTGTTTTAGCTTCAGGATCCCCTAAAAATTACATTTTGGATTGCTCCATACTATAGATATATACATCATTTTTACATGTTCTGGTTATATTCTGCATCTTCGCTTAATTTTATTAGTGCTAATATTTATTACTGCTAATTTGCGTGTGTATGTGTGTGGATTCTTTTGGATTTTCTGTATATTAGATCATGTTATCTCCAATAAGGACACTTTTACTTCTTCCTCTCTAAATAAATACCATTTTTTTTCTTGCCTAATTACACAGGTTTGAACTTCAATAATGATGGTGAACAGATAGGGGAAAGGTAGCCATTATTATCTTACTCCTGATCTTAGAGAGAGCTTTCTGTCTTTCATTGATTGTGAGGTTAAATTTAAGTTTTTCATATATTCCCTTTACCAGGTTGAGGAAATTTCTCCTATTCATAGTTTTTTTTAGCTGTTTTTATTGTGAAAGAGTATTGGATCTTGTCACATGCATTCCTTCATCAACTGAGATGATCTATCCCCTTCCCTTCGTTCTATGAATATAGAATTCTATGACTGTATTGTATTGATAGATTTTTGAATATTGAGCCACCATTTGGTCATAATTTATAAACCTTTTAATGTGTTTCTAGATTTAACTTGCTTTCCCTTTGCATCTTTATTCATCAATTCTGTCTTCATTTCTTTCATGCCTGTGTCTGGTTTTGTTATTAGAATAATGCTGACATGATAGAATGACTTAGGATCTATTCTTCCTCTTCTTTATTTTGGATAGAGTTTGAGAAGGATTGATGTTAATTTAATTTCTTAACTTTGGTAAAATTCACCCGTGAAGCCATCTGGTATTGGGCTTTTTTGTTGGGCGATTTTTAGCTACTTATTCAACTGTTGTAGGTCTTTTTCAGATTTCCTTTCCTCTTGAGTCAGTTTGATGATTTATGTGCTTCCAAGAATTTGCTCATTTCAACTAAGTTATCTAATTTGTTGACTTACAATTGTTATTAGTATTCTCTTGTAATCCTTTCTGTAAGATTGTTAGCAATGTCAACTATTTTAGTTCTGATTTTAGTTATTTGAGGCTTCTTTCTTTTCAAGTCAAAAAAGCTATAGGTAAAACATTTTAAAAGATATTTTCAAAGAGCCAATTTTTGTTTTCATTGATTATATTCTACTTCACTTCTCTTAATTTCACTAATCTCTACTCTAATCCTTCTTATTCTTTCCTTCTATGACTTTTGGTTTACATCATTCTTTTTTTACTATTTCCATAAATTACACAGTGAGGTTATTGATTGGATGTTCTTATTGTTGTTTTTCCATATGCATGTATAATTATAAATACCTCTTTAAGCTGTGCTTTTGCTATAACCCATAAATTTTGCTATATTTTATGTTAATTTGTCTTGGAGTTGAGTTGTGTTTAATGTTATTGCATTAAGGTGCCAGAGGCTTCAAATACCTCCTAAATCCTTATTTATGTCTCCTCCATCGTATTTCTCTAAGAACTCCTTGCTAGAGAAAATCTATGTATTGCAAATTTTTCTGCTGCAATCCAGTTTTTGGTTGAAATGGTAGTAAAATGTTGGGGAAAGGAGATGTTCTTTATCACATAAATTAATCTCAGTCCGTTATTGGGGCTGTGCCCCTGAGCTGTGACCTTCACAATGTTTCTTACCCCATCACATCCATTACCGAGACAGAAAGTCTAGAGCAGTCTGGAATAGTTCTGAAATGTCCTTCCCCTGGTAGGATACGATGCTGGTGAAACCTTTTCCTCTGGAGAGTAGGCCTTTGCTATGGAGAATATTCAGGGCATAGTTAACAATATTTACTTTTGTCCTGCTCCTGCTAGAACTCCAAAGGGATCTTTCTCGGATCTTCTCTCACAAGAATCTGGGGAGCTTCCTGTAGGTTAAATCCCTGAAACTATGGAGGATTGAATAAGACTAGTACCTAAGAGTTTTTCACTCTCATGCTAGTTTACATTTGGTTTGAAGCAATTCCTCAAAATCACCTTTTAGTGTTCCTACCAATTTATGGCGCCAAGGATTTTTGTTTCAAGTAAGCAAATCTCACCTGTCATTTCCTGTATTTGTCTTGTCTCTCTAGATTTCAAGGTGGTAGCTTGCCCTGTGACCTTAATTCTCCGATGGTTCAAAAAAAGTCATTTGTTTTCAGTTATGTGTTGTAAAGAATTTGGCCTTGCTCAAAGAGAGGTCTGGCCTTTTTCCTAGGGGAGCAATATGTAAGCCCTTGGAATTTGTTGAGTGATAGAGGTGTCTTTGTAATTCATGGTAGATCCCTCAGAACACATCTGCTAATCTTAGGGTAGGGTTTGGCCAAGCCACAATGACCAAGGATATGATTTAAGGGAGGGTCTTTGAATCACTTGGTTTCAGGCAGACTAGAGACTGAGTTCAACCACATGGGTAATCAATCAATGAATTATGCCTACATAGTAAAGCCTCAATTAAAAACTCTAGACACTGAAGTTTAAATGAGTTTCCCAGATTGGCAATACTCATAGGAGGCTAACAGTTCCCTCAGGGCAGTGGAAGTTTCATATTTGGAACATACCAGACTCTGGCTATGCATTTCTTCCTTTGGCTGGTTCTTCTCTAGTAATAAATATAAGTGTTAGTGTAGTAGGTTTCAGTGAATTTTTCTGGTTAATTATCAAACGTCTAAGTGGTTTTGGAAATCTCCTAACTTGCAAATGAAGTGAGGATGCTCTGATGTCATTTCTTCCCTCTAGTTTTGTAGTTTGACCTTAGCTCCTTGCAATTGGGAGCAGTCTTAAGTAGACTTGGCAGCATGGATGACTATGCTCTTTACCTGGGTAAAGGATCCATCATATAGCTGTGCATTCATCATACCAATTGAGTTTTGAACATTTTTATTACTCAAAAATAAATAAATAAATAAAAGTAAAAAAAAACACCCAAAATATCTTGTACTTCCCCTTCCCCCATTACTTATTTATTTTTTGTCTTTTTTTGTGCTTACTCATCTGTCTATACACTGGATGAAAGGAGTGTCAATCACAAGGTTTTCACACTCACACAGTCACACCTTAAAAGCTCTATAGTTATTTAATCATCTTTAAGAATCAAGGCTATTGGACAGTTCAGTAGTTTAAGGTATTTCCCTCTAGGTACTCCAATATGCCAAAAACTGAAAAGCGATCCCTCCAAACTTCATAAGAATAGCCTCCAAAATGACTTCTCTACATTATTTGAAATCTCGCAGCCATTGAAACTTTATTTGTCTCATTTCTCTTCCCTCTTTTGGTCAAGAAGGCTTTCTCAACTCCATAATGCTAGAGCCAGAGTCATCCCTGGAAGTCATGTCCTGCGTTGCCAGGAAGATTTATATCCCTGGGAGTCATGTCCACATAGCTGGGAGGGCAGTGAGTTCACCTGCGGAGTTGACTTAGAGAGAGGCCACATCTGAGCAACCAAAGAGGTTCTCTAGGTGTGACTCTTCAGCATGTTGACACATAGACTTACCTTCTCCTTTGCAGATATAAATTTCAAATGGGTAAGCTCCAAGATCAAGGACTTAGACCATCAACTTAGCCCCCAATGGTTGTGAAAATATCAAGTCTTCCCCAGCTGGGGAGGTTTAATATTTCCAGCTTTTTCCCCTGTCCAAAGGGACAGGGGAAAAAAAAAAAGTCCCTGTTTCAAAGGGACTTTGAAAATACTTTTTAATCTTCTGCAATTACTCTGGAATATATCGGGGCATTTACACCAACTTATTCAAGATTCCATGTAGTTATGGTGCTTGAATAAGCTGACCATGCAAGTTAAATTTGATAGTGTGCTACCAAAAATATAAATTTTGTACCAATGAAACATTTTTTTTTCCTTTTTCTCTAATACAGAAGTTATTGTTTTAAAATGCAGTCAATGCAATTCTTTACCATTTAGTCTGATTTACCCTAGTCCTACCCAGATTAGCTTCTGAATGCAGGTTATATTTTAATGAAATTGCCCTTATTTAACACATATGAAGAATAAAATATCATAATTTAACAGCCTAATACAAAGGGGACTATTCAAAAGTTTTTTCTCTATTATTTATTTGTTAAAATTCTAAAAATGAATCAAAAGGTCTTTTACCCCATATAAATTATGGCATTTGGTTGATTAATGTTCTGAAATGTGTTTATGAAGTGTTAACTTTTGAAAAGGAATTTCAGTAATTATCACTATTGTTTTTGCTCTAAATGAGATTTCTACTCACGCAATTATCATAAGCACAGATTCTAGCAGCTGTACTTGTAAAATCTTTGAGAGAAAAGTATTAATGATCTCACATTTTCTTATGCTAATAGAACTATTACCATTTAGTCACAAACATTATCAATATATTAGGAGAAAGAGGTAAAGTAAAACAGATGAGTGAGGACACTTTAGGATGAGTTATTAATGATTTTAGAATTTTATAGCTCTGCTCTCACATTTATACAACATTCTATGGCATGGGGAAGTTAGTAAAGTCTTTAGAAAAGAAATACAAATAAATGAAACTGGCATCTAGTCCTAACATTTTGTATTATACTTTCGTATCATTGCTGATATTTTGCTCAAAAAGTACCCATCCTTTCATCTCCAAATATCTGTAACTTAGGGCACATACTTCTGGTTTTAAAGTGATTTATAACCATAGGGCTGATTCTATGTTTGAAATGAACTAAGGTCCAAAAATTGGAGTTCTGCAGAGCTGTTGCTTTACTTAAAAAATAAATATATTTGAATTTATTTGTAAAGTAAATACAAATTTACTGGGACCAAAAGCATCTTGTCTGGGGGTTAAAATTTGTGCTAGATCTGTAAACTTCATTGAACTTAAAGATTTTAGTTCCCTCATCTGTAGAACAGGGATAATAAAAACAACAACAACTAACTCCTAGAGCTTCTGTGATTAATATCTTGAGAAAAGTAATTAAAAAATTTTATAACAGCATCTGCCACTTATTTCAGCATCAACATGTTATTATTATTATCATTCAGCTAGTGATATTGAAATCTACAGTTAATTGGTACCTCTACTGTACTGGCTCTCAAAAGATTTTTTACCTAAGAGGATATTTTGTAATGCCTGGGTACATTTTATTTTCCACAACTGGGTGAGGGTATGTACTACTGGCATCTAGTGGGTAGAGACCAGTGATGCTGTTAAACTTCCCCTGTAAAAAAATAATCACCTGATCTATAATGTTAATAATGTTAAAGTTAAGAAGCGTTGCTCTCTATTATGAGCTTTGGCACTAGATATTGAAACTTTGAGAATGAATTACATATTATCTGTTACTAAACTTTAAATCCTTATCATTGAACACAAGGGCTATGTTTTACAAAGGGAGATATCTTGTTTCTTTCTTTATTCATTGAACAGACATTTTTCATTGAACTTAGCATCATAGCAAGTGCTTTCCCTAGTATACTATAAGCTCATAGCATATTGGGTTATAGAGGGCAACAAATAGCTACCAAGCACTGAGATAAGAAAGTGATGATGATGGGGTGATTTAAAGGTGGGGCCAGAGAAATGGGACAGAACCATGCCATGCCTGGCCTTGTATGCCATGCACAAGTATTGACACTTCATCTTCTAGGTTTAGGCAAGGAGTTCAAATGAGAAAATGTGTGTTTTAGAAGGCTTTTCTAGGAGTAGTCCATATGGGAGATGAGAAAGCTGAAAGAAGGAAAACAAACCAAACAGGATACTATTGAAAAAGCATGGGCTAGAGAATGAAATACTAAACTTGGCCAGTGACAAGATTAATAGAGAAAAAGAAATGTGAAATATGGGTTTTCATTGATCTTTGATGAATGGGAAGATATGAGAGAAGAAAGAGGAGTCATGTAAGAATTCTAGATTGCCGTGTAAGAGTCTGGGTTGATAGAGAAAATGGGCATGTATAGAAGAAAAGCAAATGGAGATAAAACAATATGCAATTATACAGATTTGGGGATAAAGAGACTTATTTAGCCTTTCCACCAGTGCATTGAGGAATACTTAAGGATCAAATGGAAGAGAAATTTCATATTTTCATTTGGACCCCTTTGAGAAAGTCTGATTCCAGCTTTGGAGACTGCACTGGAAAAGTCAGTTCCCTCTTCCTGGGTTCTCATAGAGAAAGTTTTAACTCTTCAATAAGATGCACTTCTGGTTTTTACTGTGTACAAGATTCAGCTTTCTGATCCTGTGGAGTATGAAATGTTCAAGAGAGTGTTTGTAAGAGAAGTATTCTCAAGGTACCTGAAGACTGAGAAAAACGGCAGAGCATATCACAACTGTAACTAAGAAATCAGGATTTAAGGGATAATTTTGGTTACTGAATTATTATATAGATATTCCTTTTTGCTTTCTGGTATATTGGAATAGGCAGAGGGAAATACTTGAAATCTTAAAATTGTAGTCCAGCTGCCTTGATTCTGATGATTGTACAGCCTTTATCTTCTGCCTTTGTGACTGGAAAAATCTTGCGATTGTCCTTCATTTGTACCCAGCTATCCATTTTTTCAACTTTAGGGTCTTGTCTTCACTAAAGACAGCTCCTAATGTTTATTTGTGTCTTGGGACAGCCCAGAACTAACCCATCCCAAGTCCAAAGTTATCCTGATAACTGAGACTGATCTAACCAAAGTGGGACTGCCTGACATGTGCAGTAACTTAGATTTTAACCTACAAGTCACCTATACCTCATTCTGCCATTTTCTTACATGTGTTCAATGACTAAGCATGTAATCAATCTGCATGTGCTCAGTAATTGGATCACTCCTAATCACATCATCTGGGGCCATTGTGCTTATTATCCTGAGCCCTGATCATCTTTTTCTCTAATAAAACTATCGGAATTACTGTAGTTTTAGGGGACAGATTTTGGGCCTATAGGCCTTCTGCTCTCCTACTACGCACCCAGTAATAAACTCTTTCTCTCATTGAAACTCTTGTGTCTCAGGAATTAGTTATTAGTGTGTCAGGCCAAAGAATCCATGGCCTTTGTCCGGTCACACAGTTATGCAGCCAGAACATTTGAACGTACATTTTGGCATCAGATAAAATAAGAATCCATGCTTATTGGGCACCAGAGCAAGGGCTTTAAATGCAAACTTTTTTTGGTTGATTATTAGAATAACTTTGTGCTTTCTGAAGTCCTGAAGAACTGCAGGATGATAAAGCTGGTATTGTTCATATCCCCATTTCCTGCCCTGGAAGCGCATTTTGAAGCCAAGGTTTTACTAGTGAGTGGTGGAGCTGGGATGCCACCCAGATGATCTGATTCTTGATATTCATCTCATCACAGGATACCATGTTTTCATTGACTCTGAGGTTCACTTCAATACAAGAGCCACATATTATTTTTCAGAAAGGACCTGATTTGATGGGGACTTAGACTATCCTAAAACAGGTGTTTTTTTTCTGTTTCCCTCTGGTTTTAGATAGGTTGTTCTGTGTGATTACCACTGAGATGCTACTGGAGAGGGTCACCTGGATTGTCCCACTCCACTCTGCCCTCTTAGCAGCCATTTACTAATTAGAAAGTGAAAGAAAGTAATTAAGTAGCCCATTTGTTTACCTAACAAATAATCATTATGTATTCTAGTGTGTGAAATCTGCATAATAGTATCAATGACACTATTGCTTGTAGACTGGAATTTCTCTTGAGAGCAGCTGGTAGTTCATATTCAAATGAAAAGACCTGAAGAGGTAGCTTCAGATTCCTTGAACTATCAATGGACTAATTTCATGTTTTGACTATTGCCTGTTAAGGAAAAAAAAAATCTATAAAAAGAGCCAGAAAACAATGCACATCAAAATAAAAATGCCTAATTATTTTTAGTGACATTTTAAAAATGTCATGTGTTTGGATTTTGAGCCTAGAGAACTAGATTCTGGGCCTGACTCCACCATTTGCTACCTAGGAGACATGGGGGAGTCCTAGAGTTCCCCTCAGTTTCAGTCTCCTCATCTATAAAAAGGGATAGTAATTCTTGCCCTGCCTTCTGATTAGGAAAAACAATTGAGATCCTGTTTAATTAAAAGTGTCTTATAAACCAGGTAGAGATAAGCAAACCCAAGATACTGTCATTGCTGTATGGAAGAAAACATAGGCTTTGGAGCCAGACTCCTTGAATTCGACTTTCTGGTCTACCAATATGGTTGTACCCATTTAACTAAGTCCTCTTTGTCTTAGGTTTCATAAGGATGAATTTTCATTAACAGGTTTATTTGTCTCTTAGGATTGTTGTGGTTATTATCCATGCTATGTTATTGCATACAAAGCACTTAAAACAATATTTGCCACATAGTAAACCCTCAATCAGCATTAACTGGCAGGACTACTCTGATTTGTGAGCCGGCTGCCACTGAAAATAAGGATGATTTTTCACTCCTCAGATAATTTGAATTTCAGCTTGAGAAATTATAGAAACACTGAAACAAAATCTGGTTTTTCATTGTTTCTCTTCCCCAGGGCCTAACTCGAAGGCTCTACTTTCCCTGGTTTTGTGCTTCCTACAGTGAGCTCTTTGATTATCATCCTTGTCCTTGGAAGAGAATCTAAAAATAAAGGAGGGTTTTCAATTCATCAGAAACTTATATTCTTTGGTTCAGTTGGAAAAAGACGCTAATGATCCCTCAGGAGCATCACCATACTTTTATGGTAAAGTGACAGAAGTTACTATGGAAGTGACAGCATGTAGTTCTAATTTAGGTCTCTCAACTCTTCAGTGGAATCACTATTTGCAGCACAGGTTTAACAGTCATGGGTATGTATCAATTAATGTCTTTCATTAGGCAATAAAACCTTCCCAAGTTGCTTATTTTTCTTAAGAAATAAACAAAAATACTCAGATTTTGGAATTCAGTAGAAAATATACAGGTCTTGGATTCCAGTTACAAATTAAAAGATTGCATTGATTTAAGGCCCTAGATTTTTCACTCTCATGCTTAATGCTTGGTAGCAATCTTCTAATACATGCACTCTTCACATCAGATGCTTTGCAAGGGCAATGAGTAACAAGTAAACAAAAAGAGAGTACCCATGAGGTCACCCTGAAAATATGTGCATGACAGGCAAGGGCTTTCTCTCATCCAGGCTGTATGAGTCTTAGACCTTGAACTCCAGCGTGTGAAATTCCTTGTCTTCATTTTATTTTGATGTGTTTATATGAACTTGTTAGGGTTTTGTTTATATGTAATGGATTGTGTATGTGTGCCTTGTTTGAGGAAAATGAGCATACTACATTTCCTGTTATTTTAAAGATCTGTTCAAAGAAAGTTAACAATAAATTTACCTATGTGAAAATGCCTACTCCATCCATCTCATTTATTAGTATGTAATGTTCTGCATAATTTTAGACATATTTTGATGTTAGAGATTTTATAAATTTGCATAATAAAATGAATGACAAATATTTATTAAGTACCAATTATGTGCATACATGTATACATACATATATAAGCATGTGTGTATGTTATATAAGTATATATGCACACACTTACATATATATGCTATGATTATTTTAAAGAAAACTTTAATTTTTCTAATTTATTTATAATTATTTAAATGAGATATGCATATTTGAGGATATTTTTAAATTCATAATCCTTATTAAAGTAATATAATTATGTTTGAATAGGGTAATATGCTTTCACAGATATGAATATTCTCACTTTGCAATTTATATTCCACATGATGAATGAATTCTAGAAGAACAAAATTACTTGTCTTCACACATCATTTATTCAAAGCCTTGGAGAATTTTGTTTATAACATAAGAGAATTTTTCAGATCATTGAACTTTAATATTTCAAGAACCAGAAATTAATTTTTAATATCTGCCAAATAAATATTCTGTAGTTTACTTTATTGAGTTTTTAGAAAGATGATATTGAGCATTATAATAATAATGATAATAAAAACAAGAATGCTACTATAGGTTGAGTATCTACAATATGCTGGCCACTTTACACATACATGATATTTCAGATAATTCTTGGGAATAGATAAACTGCGTGCTTTCATTCATATTTTACTGCCGAGGAAAGTAAGACGGGAAATTTACATAATGAGAGTCAAGTCATAGCGTTAAGAGGTGTGCCTTCACCTTTGAAAATTTCATTTTCTTTCCTATATATCTTCTTCATTTGAATGAATAGCTACAATAGCATACATGCTTTCTATAGGCTGTTATATCACGCAGTTTTTTTAGTTTTTCTGTGGTCTCCTTTTATGCAATATTACCCACTGTCAAATTTTCTGCTATATGTCTGACTTTATCTTACACCCATCTCAGCTCCTCTCAATGTTTCTTTTAATATAATTTGTGCTGCTTAATCAGAAAAATGGGTTTGGTAAAAAAATGTAGGTTAAACAAAGTTCTTTTGGGGAACAGGGGTATTTGTTTCTTTTCAGTTTTTCAGTTTTTTTTTTTTAATATCTTTTAAGAGTTTCTGCTTTAAGATTAAGATTGCTGGAAAGACTGACTTTAAAAAAACCAATGTTTTGCTGTGTATGTATATTCACTCATTAGCCACATTTTATTGAAAATAAATATCTCGAAGGAAATACATGTTAAAATGATGCTAAAATCTCAATAGAACATATATTTCAAAACACTCAGTAAATATTGTCCAATGTAAGTTCTTCCAAAAGATGTTCCCTTAACAGCTGCTTTCCAAATTGAGAGGTTTAACAAATGAAACGTGTTAATAAAAATGACAAGCCTTCTCTTTCAATATTCTATTTTAAGGAATTTGTGCAAACTGCTACTGATAGTAAAGAGATTTTATCTATGTGCTGTTAGAACTGTTTTGGATTTTTATAAATTGTATGAGAAGGAAAGCAAGTCTCTAGTCTTTTTGTAGCAGATAATTGCACCAAGATAGTCAAAGGAAAGAAAAGGCTTTCAGAAAGGAAAGTCGTTCCTTAGAGTTGGGGGATTTTGTAGATTACAAAAGAAAACTAGTTCTGGTTCAAGGGGTTATTAGAAAAATCTAAGAGAGTCTATTGTCAAAACTTTTGCGATGCTATTAATACACAGATTTCAATGGGCTGTGTGAAACATGAAATAAGATATAAAAGCACAGATATTCCACAATACTCATATTAATTGGTATTTTGGTTGATGGGACTCATAAGTTTCATGTTTTCTCTCAAGAAGAATTTCATTTAAAAAAATAGAAATGTTAGTACTTGAATAATGTATTAAAATAATAAAAGTAGACATATAGCACTACCTTTTTGTCTTTTAATTGATTCTAAAATGGCATTTCATTATCAAAATTTACTCTGACCTCAGTAAAATTTATCACATAAGTTAATACAAAACATATTTCTATCCAATTGCAAGTGAACATATCTATGATGTCATATTCCACATGTGCTTATTTTGATCACATCTGAAAGGAATCCCTGCAGCATTTTACAGATCATTTAAAAAAAAAAAAGTAGAAAAACAATATAAATTTTTTTTTTCCTTTCCTGGTCTTAATCCTTTCCTGTTTTTCAGGAATGCCAAATCTCTTCAACTTCCTCTAAAGTAGGGCTAGGAGTTCCCTGGGACCTGTGGGAGGTGGCAGTCATATGAACTACTGGCCACAATGTGATATCTCCGTCTTCATCCTTTTCCCTGGCTTGCTGTTGTGGTGTCAACTTACCAAGGCCACCAACGCAGATGTGTTGTATCAGATCCCAAAAAGCAGAGTATCCATCAAAGGATAAGAGTCTATCAATGGTTCTACCAGAATTCTCTCAATGGATGGAATTATGCTGTCCTCCTTATTTCTTCTGCAGTGCAGGTGTGAGCTGCTAAACACCACTGCACAATTCAATTTGTGTTCCTACTTTCCTTCCCACTTCTACTCCCTACTGTTTCTCCTCTTATTCCATGAACCACAAGGCAAGCTGGGAGTCTTGTGTGGCAAATGATTTGCTGGAAAAGAATTAAACAGTTTTAATTAGGCTTCCTCTTTACTGCAGCCCCCTGGCTTTACAACTTAGCTGTTGATCATGGGGTCCAGAGCAAGAAAAATCCTGGCATGGCATTTTCTTATACTCACAATCACTCTTCCTGTGTCTCGGGACTTTTGAGTCTAATGTATGTCTTTTTCTCTTTTTCCAAAAATGAATTATATCAGGAGTTCCTAGTTTCTTCACATAAGTATTCGGATATTTAGTGAGATGTTCATGTAAATATGTGGGTGCATAGTGGGTTATTCACATAAATACATGTGTGAACACTGGCCTTCCAAGTAATACACTAAATGAGCCAATGACAGATCTTGCCTAGGAAATCCTCAGCCTTAAAACTCATGTTCTATAACTTTAGAAATGGAGTTAATATTCCTTCTATGTTTTCTGTGAAAAAGAAAAAGAATATAAATAGTAAATTGCCAAAAAATAATGGTTAAGAATTCGGTAAGTTCTGCTTCTTATAACTTAGTCACTTTGGACAATTATTTTCAACTGCCAATTTCCCTTTCCTTATCCAAATATGGAGATAAATATAATTCCCATTTCATAGAGTTGTTTATGAAATAAAAACAAAATTACATATGCAAATCACTCAGCATGGATAATATATAAAGTTATTATTCAGAAATATGCATGGTCCATTTTGATGTATTGAAATGAGAAATGCATTACAGTGCTCATAATGCTCTTCTATTTTATCAGACATTTTTAAGTGATTCTGTGGGATCTAACCCACTCTGATTTTTCTCATTTTTCAGATATTTAGTAAAAAGAGGTACTGTTCACTACCTAATTAATGCTAATGATTTATTTGTTTATTAATAGTAATAACATGATAGAAGCTTAGTCTTGGAGTGGAATCAGTGATCAATGATTACGATATCAAAAGTAATTTTGATAAATTAATATTATTTCTATAATATTGATTTTGTGGACCGTGACCTAGAGTGCACCTGCAGGAGTCTTGTGCTCCAGGTGACTAACAGAGAACATAGAGAAATAGAGGAGTAATGCTTGTTCTGTGGTCAGGAAAGGATAAGCAAGTTGCAAAAAGTTGCATAGTAATTAGCGGCACAACCTGGACTCACAGGGATTCTTGTCCTAAGTTTATGTCTTTTGACAACACCTCATCCTATTGCAAGATCTTTCAAAATAGCTTTGATATATATTTTTTTCTATGCATTTTTATTGCAAATATTGATTCATTGATTTCTATACCAATATAAGATTGTGTTTCTTAGCCAATCCCTCTTCTTAAGTCAGGCACCACCTAGTTTTCTCCTCACCAATTAACAAGTTGCTGAAAGTGTGATCCATCTCACATCAATGACTCAGGAGATAAAATAATGTTCAGTCAAAAAGAAACCTATCCTAAACAAGTTTCTGTCTTTTCTAGCCATTTAGTTGCCCTGGAAATAGAATCCTAGGGCTGACTATTTGCTCTCCTATTGTTAACACCATTATTTGGCTGAGAAAATGTTCGAACCATGAATCCAAGCATTTATGTTGATTCAGCATCATAATGTTTCAAGAAGGACTGCTTGGGGAGCATCTGCAAATTCTTTTTGACTCTATTGTGCAATTTCTTAGAACTTTTTGTGATTATATTAATGCAAACCAGTTGTCTGCTCTAATTAACTAAGAACTTTGAAGACAACGTTAATGTAACTAACTTAATGAGAAACTGATATGGAAAAAAATCATAACACAAATTTTTGAAAATTCAACATGAATTTCATAATATATATGTTGTGGAATTCAACCTGAAAAGAACTGGTTACTTAATATTGGCCTCTTAACTCACAAAGATATATATTAATTTTAATATAATTATCAACAGGATATTTGGTGGGGTTTTAATTATGTATGGATTACTTGAGCCTATCTATGTGTACTTCTGAAAAATGCTATGTTATTTAAATAGCTTGTATAAGAATATTGCCTTAGTTTTCTCATTTGCAAAACTACAAGTAAAACACTATAGTATAATCCTTAAAAGTGTAAATGCTGGAGTCAGAAAAACTGGATTTACACCCTGGCTATTCTACTTCTACTATTCTATTTCCATAGCAATTGACTTACCTCTTTCTATCACAGTTTTTCCATCCTAAAATGGGTGTTATTATTCAAAATGGATAACAAAAGCACCTTCATTAAAAGATTTTTGTGAAGACACAATGAAGCAGTGATTGTATCCCACTGAACACACTGTCTGGCCCACAGTTATGCTCTCTAATGTTAGCTCTCATTCTCATCATTTTCCCTGTCACTGTCATCATCCTCAACAGCATCAAGCATTACTTAACTTTGTGGCTTAGATAAGTGAATTTTATTACTTTCAGTGGCTATTATGTAAATTAAATTTGAGAAAGATTGACTCAACTTTTTTATACTAAAATAGTTTCACTGAAAATATTTTATATAAAATATTTTTTCAGAGTTAGAGTGAAGATCATGGCAATGATGATTTGAACACTTTTAGATGCTTTGAATTTAGAAGATGCACAAAATATTGGATACTACTAGAGTATAACTATGATTCTCTTTCAGATAATGTTGCTATTTGATTGTGTAGTGTTGGCATAAATGTGCAGTCCATAAAGCATGCTTGACAAAAGTAGCAAATTAAATCTATTTCGATTTAATTCCTTTTTATTAGAAAGTGTTTATCCTTAAAAACTGATTATTCAAAATGTCATTTTCATTTTGCTAAGAATTCTTAAAATTTCAATCCATTATATGCGTTCACCAAAAAGTGAAATTATTGAACACTATTTCAGTTTGTTCTCATTAGTAGTGAAAGGACTATTCTAATAATTCAAACATTCTTGTTTTAAGAGAGCCCATGGATGCATATAAGTGGAAGGGCTAGTGGCAGAGATGTCTAGGCAAAAGTCAGAATGTATCATTTGATAAATATTGTTGAACTAAAAATATATACAGATTATTATATGAATATGTGTGTATTAGGTAGATTCAGGATTTCATGTAAGAGTACTTATAAACAAAATATAGAAAAAAGATGACTATTAATGCTTATTCTTTATAAAATGTAAAGATCAAGAATGATGGAAGAAAAGGTAATGTTTTAATTGCATAATATTTCAAAATTATTCCTTCAAAAGCAAAAACAAGAAAGAGGCAACTAAAGTGCATATATTTGCCAGAATGTAAGACAGAAAAAAAGTTTAAGGGATTAACATATACTCATAGATATTAGGAAACATCCTAGCTCCAATTTAGGAGAAAAGGTAGGCAGGAACTTGTCAGAGAAGAAAAAAAATAGGCGATTAATCCAGCCTCCTATGTTTCCAGTTTACTTACTGTTGGGACCTGACCCAAACCATCTTCACTATCACCCTTTACTCTCCAGCCCCAGAACTGGCATCCCATTGATCCTACTACTTTTCCACTGTTTCCTATCTATATCCTGTCTCCATTTTCCTTCCTTGCCCACCTTTGGGGCCATGACCCAACATTATAATCATTCCGTTTTGTATTTCCTCAACTCATCTGCCCCCTCTCTTCCTCTATCATATCCTGGAAAAAATCCAACTGTGTTGAAATTCAGTTCTCCACACATGTGAAATCAGACATCTGAAACACATATTCCAGACAGACAGATTTCAATATAAATGCTTGGTTACTAATTAGTCTCAAGTGGGCCCTTGATTTAGGACTCCCGCCCATCACATTCCCCTGGTCAAATACTTTCCCCCAATCATAAGTGATTATTTATACTTTCCCTTATCCTCCTTAACTTCCAGAATCTGCTCTGTACTTCTCAATCATCAGTTGATAACCTTTCTTTTAATTTCTCGACAATCAATCAGAAGGCTCCCATTTACTCCCATGACCTTATCACTGCCTTCCTCCTACTCAATTGGATTCTAATTCCTATTTAAAGCCAAACACTTTATTGTGCAACGATACCACCACCTCTCAGCTATTCAGTGATTTGCTCTTTCAATTATGCTTTCATCATAAAATCATTTTTGCCTCTATATATCACACTATTATTTTTTGCAACGTTAAAAATCTTTCCCCGACTCCACATACCTCTTTAGCTACTGTGCCATTTCTTAGCTCTTTTACTTTCTACTTCTGCATGATCCCATTCATTCACATAACCTACCTTTGGGAGGTTATACAAGATAACTCCCAAATATATGTCTCTATCTCTGATGTTTACTCTAACTTCCACACTCATATATTCACCTGCCTACTCAAACATTTCCAGTTGGTTGTCTCACGCTTATTGTAAACTATTGGCAAAACAAACATTTAAATTCCTTTAAATATCCTAAAGCCTCCCCCTACGTCTGTTTCTCCATCTCAAAAAGAAGAGCATCTTCATTTTTTCAGTAGCTCACGTCAAAGAGCTTAGAATCCTCTTTGATGGTCCTCTTATTTGAACCTCTCATTTAGGCAGTCAATTCCTAGACTCTGCTTTTGAAATGCGTCAGGAATCTGATCTCTTCAAGTTTATTGTCAATGCCATGCCCCCCACAGGTTTAATTTCTCATCTTTTACTGAGATAATCATAGAAGTGTCTAGAAGAGCTGCATGCTGCTACAATCAGTCCCACTTTCCCTAACCTTGATCTCATTAAACACAGCATCCTGGTCAAAGATACTACAGTAGTTTCCACTGCTGTGTAAAGGAGTGCCTGAAAATTTAGCAGCTTAACACTTAGCACAGCAAATATGTATTTCATATAGTTTCTGAGAGTCGGGAACCCAAGAGTGGCTTAACTGGGTGACTGGCTCAGGGCATCACAGGAAGTTACAGTCAAGCTGTTACCCAGGGCTGCTGACAGCTGACAGCGGAAGGATCCACTTCCAAGCTCATTCAAGGAGTTGTCGGCAAGTCTCAGTTCCTATCAGTCCTAGGCTATCGGACTGAAGACCTCAGTTTTTTACCACAGGGCCTGGGCTGCTTAAGTGTCCTTAAGACAAAACAGCTGGTTTCTTCAGAGTGAGCGATTCAAGAAAGAAAATGAACTCAAGTAAGAAGCCACAGTCTTTTATAACATAAAACATTATTGTAAGTGTAAAACCATGACTTTTATTGCATCCTACCTGCCAGGAAGACTATCCCTTCAACAATGTGGGTAGAACTACACACGTGTGTGAATATCAGGTAGCAGAGACCATGGGGGTCAGATTGGATGCTGTCTATCACAGATGCCTTCCAACAGTGTAAGTCGGTTCATCTTTCTCTCCCGTCAAATACTTCCAATGGCATCTTCTGCCAAACAGAATAAAAATTAAGAGTCTCTGCAATGGCCCTGCATGCTCTAACCCCTGTTACCTTCCTGGTTCTGTGTCCTACCACTCTCTCTCTCTCTTTTACTCTTCACCACTCTCACCAGATTCTTTTCTGTTTGTCAGAATCCCACAGCACATCTCTCTCTTCCCTCTTATCCATACCTTACTCCCTGAGCTATGTATGTAGCAAACTGCTTCTCTCCCACTTTATTCTACTCAAATAGCTTGTGATCGGAAAGGTTTTCACTTAACACACTGTATAAAGTAGTGTACTTTATCGTTGCTTATTCTCAGTAGTCATATACTACTGTTATTCTTTTTAGCACTATTTCCTGATTTATATACTCATTTCTTTGTTTATTGTCTGTCTTCCCCAATACAATTTAAGCCCTGTAAGAATGGAGACACTGCCTGCTATTGTTCACTGAACAACTACAGCCCCAAAAGAGTGTCAGGCACATACTAAGTGCTCGATAATATGAATGAATGAGTGATTGATAAATGTAATGAAGAGCACTGAAAGGGAGCCAGATTATTAAGGGAAGTGTTGACGTCTAAGTTCTATGGAGAGGTTCGGGGGAGATTTTAGGTAGGGCAACTGGGTATAAGCATCTGGAGGATAGGGATGAAGCTTGTCTTAATGACAGGTGTTATGCTTAAAGGTGGTAATTGTCTTTATGCATGTGAATAAGAAGGATAGAGATAATTAATGGCTGGATAGAAGGATTCACAAAATTGGTGCAATAGGAGGCATCAGAGAGCTCAAAGGAAAATCTGGAGTGTTGCATGAAGTCAATCAACAAGAAGAAAGAGGGAGTAAGCGACAAAGTGAAATTTGGTTGAGGAGTTTGCTAAGATAAGAAAAAAACATGTTGATTGGATTTGGTGATCTGGTGGCCATTCCTTGTATTAACAAGGTTGGTGTTACAAAAGAGTGGCAATTCAGGTTTCACAAATCCATCCGGGGAGAAAAAATCTAAATTATGGATAAGGAAGTAAGTATAAATATAAATTATCATTATGTTAGTTATCATAAACTATAAATGAACTTAACATTTATCTGTGAATAGTAAATGCTAGAATATATCCATATTGCAAAATAAAATGTTATCCTTAAGAGAGATATTTTAAAATAATTTTAATGGCAGTAAAATATTGAATAATATAAAAATATGGTACAAATTATGTAAGCAAATTAATAAGTGTCATTTACCTAACAGAAGGCCTAGAAAGAAGCTCAGGCTAAAAATGTTAAAAGTGATTATCTCTGTATTGTGGGATGATGGTAACTTTATATTTTATATTTTTACATTCTTGAAGAGAAAACTTGGGGAGAAAAGAAATGATTATGAATTAAAAAGAAATGCATGCAACCACATTCTTGTTATATAATCTCAGACCATGTCATCCTCCATGTTATAAAAAGAAAAGAAATAAGGAGAAGAAATAATAATAATAATTAAAAGCCAGACAAATTCCTCAGTGTTAGCAGTGTATAAAACAAGGTCGAGCAAGTGAAAACCAGCTTTTACTGCAGTTATTTCAGAGCTCCTCTCCACCAGGGTGGCAGAGCACATGCTATGGAGTCAGGTAAACCCGGGTTCAGTTACAAACTCTTGCTCTTTTTAAAAGTGTTGGGTCCTAGAGTAAGTGTGCTCACCCTTCTCTGCTTCATCTTTAAAAGTGGAATTTTGAGAAATAATGTTTACAAGCCAACCACTATAAAACCTGGCACACAGTTCTGCTTCATAATGCTGAAATCCAGGAAACTGCTCGCACAGACACACTGACATTTGGAGAATGAGCAAACCCCTAACATGTCCATCTGTCAAGCCTCAGCTCAGGAGAACCAGGAAGGTTCTTCTGACCTTTCCAACTTCAGACTCTTGTCCTTGCTCTGAAGTCCTAATATGCCAACCCCCTACCCTATATGAATAATGAATTATGTAAATATACTCCATACCCCAAATTTTATGAGACAGGATTTTGCCTCCATCTTCTTTTTAAATGTTCCATCTTTCCTCTCAGTCCCTCAGAGTGCCTAAGCTCTAGACAAGTAACATTTATAAAAATAAAATAAAGTGACTATCTTTCCTCTCCATGGGGTGGCATAGGTGTGTAAAAATCCATGAGGGCAAGTAGATTTTTGCACTTATAGACAGGGCAACTTCCTTAATGGCAGTCTTTAGTCTCTATGACAAAATGTTACCTTAAAACTACTGCCTGTTGGAAAACCTTACAAACACTTCATTTTTATCCTTAAAAATTATTCATTGTCTTATTCAGCTTCTTGATAACGTTTGCTATTCTGTCGCATAATGCACTGTACTGTGTCAATATCGAGTGCTTTCTCAGCAGTTTGTGGTTGTACTACATATTTTAAGTAGTGTTTAGTGCTCAGTATGACTAATCATTCTGCTTTTATTTCCCCCTTGGAAATATCTAATAAATACTAATTCTGTTGGGCCATTCTTGAGAAGGATATTTGAAAAATATGTCCATAAATTAATAAACCCATTCGTTTAACTCCACTTGCCTTTCTCCTTTAAAGTGATCACCTTGGGAAATTATTTGTATATATATTTTTTTCCTTGATTTATTTCTTTTTAGTTCTAAAACTGTCTCCAAAGAGTTAATGAAAAGATTATGGGCTCTGGAAACATAGAAATACGTTGAATCCTAATTCTGCCTCTTATTAAATGTAGGAAAGTTATTTATTACACAGGGTTATGTATACACGTCCATAAAGCAGGGATAATATGTGGGTACTATAGGATTAGAGATCATATGTGAAATGTGTGTAGCACTGCTCCTGGCAATGATGTCATAGATATTATCACATCTGTCCAAATAGTATAAAGTTTTCCCTGTTACCTTTGTGGTCTGAGTTCAAGCTTCAAATTCTAATGACTTTTGTGGGACTAGAAGAGAACTCTCCAGCTATTTGATTTCAGTTTGCTGTTTTGAAAAGTCTGCTTTCTAGTTCCGAACTCTTGGCTCAATTTCTAACTTCTAGCCTGTCCCTGTTTTTGGTTTGCTGTTTTTTCTGACTTTTCTTTCTGCATTTAGATGTTTGCTTTCTTGCCTGCTTTTTCACTTGGCTTTCCATTCCTGCTTCAGTGTGTCTTAGAAACCTAAAGAGGTTTTTGCACCACAGAACTTGGAATGATCCCTGTTCCCAGTCTACTCTGTTTCATTCAACCCACATCACTTCCCAGGAAAGGTGAAAGTTAAAAAAAAAAAACAAAAACAGTTTTTGGAAATATATTGTTTTCTTAGAATATCTGTTTGCATTAGCTTGTAATCATATTTAAATAATGATATTGAAAGATTCTGTACAGAATATAGAAAATCAGTATGTTTTTAAAAAATATTTCATGTTAAGCCTCATATGAAAACTGTTTTCAAGACTGAAAAGTTTGAGAGGGTTCAGTTGAATCCAAGAAAGAAAAAAATCCTTAATTTCTCCTTAGAACACTGATCGGTCTTCACCATATATGTACTGGGTTAAAAAAAATAAATAACAAAAAGCAACACAACACACATGTGCCTTCCCAACATAAGGGTAGCCACATGGTGTTGGCTTTCACATAATGCCTTATTTTAAAACTGCTATTTATTTGCTCAAATATGTGGGCTCTGAACACCTGTCCTTTTCGATGATTTGTTTTTTCATTTTTAAATGGCACCACAAAAGATTGTGGTTAAAAGGTACATAGCATATAGTGAGGTTTTGTAATGTGCTTATGTTGAAGTCTTAACCTGTTGAAAGTATGGAAACAGCAAAAGACATTTTTAGTAACCAAAGAATAGCAGTAACTGAAAAAAATAATGACCCAGTACAAGATGAAGACCAGAGTTTATTGATTTCCAGAAGAGAAAGGAAAGGCTATTACAATTTAACAGGAATTTGATGATTCATATGGTGTTAGTTGACATTTGGGGATTTCTAATAGTAGCACGAAAGTGTCAATTTCACAGCAATCACAAGAATTATTAATGCTAATTCATTGGATTATTATTATTCCTAATAAAGATGCAAAGCTACTTATATGAAAACAGTTGGATCTCCTTTTGGTCCTCTCATTGGCAAGGGAAAATAAGACAATTTGAAAATGGAGATTTGGAGAACAACCAGTGAGGTTGTTACTTTCTTAAAATCACCATCTATTAAACTGACACAAATTATAGTACTTCAAGTTCATATGCTAGCAGACATAGAGTATTACTCCTAGTGTCCCTACCAGGCTAGAACCCTGATGGAATGCCTTGGAGAATGGATCTCCCTTCCCTTTCATTCCTGGTCACAACCAGAAAGAAGAGGAAGATCAAGAAGACAGTGAGGATGTGGAAAGGGATGTCTTGTTCTCTTTCCGTGTTCCCTGGTTAGGTCAGGAAAGGACTTTTGCATCCCGAATTTTGTAAATGCTATGAAAATAATTTCGTGAGAAAATAAAAACCAACCTTTACATTTAATTAAACATTTTTCAGTTTTTTGTCTAACTATGATTTCTTAAAAATTGTTTACTGATTCCCAGGACTCTTCTTGAAAGAAAGACACGCTTGTTCATAGACACGATAAAGCACTCTTAGTTAAAATTCTTGGTTAAAAATACCTGCATCGTGCAATCTCCATGGTTGTTTGGTTTCCTCCAATTGGAAACATTCTCATGGGCTTAAATTTTCTTGCAGAAGGCCATTGATTGTTACCCATTAGCAATTAGTAACACTTGTCTAAAGCCAAGTATTTTAGAAGCTTGTGGGTCTTTCATGCTACTGGAGCAGTTCTTCATCTCTTTGATCTGGAGAATAAAGGTAGTCTTTGAGCCAAAGCAAATTATTCCTCTCTAAAAATTGAATAATGTATTTTTCAAGATTTGAGAAATTACTAACTGGTAAAGTTTTGCTTCAGTTATTTCATCTTCAATTTTGTCATCTGCTGCTACTTGTTTATCGTGAGCAACTAGCCAATTATAAAATAAATGAACAATTTGCAAATGAATATTAATGAAAAACACGGAAATATTTTAAGACATTTTTATTCTATTTTTTTAAATATTCTGAGACTAGCATGATTTTATTCTAATCATATTTTCTGCTAGCAAGATATCTGTTTTGATTAAATAAAATGTTTCCAAATATTCACAGGATTTTAAAAGAAAACTATGACTTCCCCACAAATAAGAGTGTTTGAGAGCCAGTACTTTAGGAAATCAGGAGCTCTGAAATGTCTTGGGGCAGGGTAATGTTGGTGATGGGAGATGGGTTAGAGTGGGAAGACAAGTCAGTGTGAAAAGTCCAGTAGCTTCAGCAGTGTCCAGGTGACAGTGCAGTGTCAGTGGAAATGGAGGAGGAGACTTGGGAAAACAAAAGTATTAGATTCACAATATTAAGGAAAAATAGTGCATAAGTAAATTGTGAGAAAAAGCCAAAATCAAGGTTAGAAAATGAATAATTTCTAGTTGGTCTGAAAAGAGGACTTAAGATCATCAATTTTTAGCAATATGGTGGCTAGATGTCGAGTGACACTTTTTTACATTCATTTGCTCAATAAATAGTCTTTTTTCTAATGCCCCCAGGATGTCTAGAAATTAGGGATCCATCTGTGAATGTAAGAAATAAAAATCCCTCTGTTCCTGTTGCTATTTAGCAGGGAAAGACATGAAATAAAATATTAACAGAACAGATAAGTAAATTATAGAGTACTATCGAAGTTGATAAATGCTATGCCAAGGAAAGAAATCAGAGTAAGGTGAATTGAGAGAGCTGGCTTTTGGAATGGAGGAAATTTGTAATTCAAATGGGATGACAGACTAGAATCCATTGAGAAGGTGGTTTTTAATCTAAAAATCTGGGGAAGCGAACGAAGGAGTCATGCAGCTATCTGGAGATAAAAGCCCTAAGGCAATGGTAACCCATAACAAACTTTGAAACCTCTTCTGTAAATTCTTGTTAAAAGGTACTTTGAAAATTATTGCTTTTTCTTTTTTTCTATATGTATTTCAGAATAAGAATGTTAAAAAATCACGCTATTAGATTTAAAAAAAAACAGAACAAAATCTGAGATACAAAAAAATTGACTTTCTTAAGGAATGGCAAAGAAGCCAAAGTGAGGCTGGCCACCAGTGAACAATAGAAACACTAGTGGGGAAATAAGTGTGGTGGCTACTCTTATATATCATCTTGACTAGGCTACAGTACCCAGTTATTTAAACAAACACCAGTCTAGGTGTTAACCAGAAGGTATTTTGTAGATGTGGTGAACATCTAAAATCAGCCAACATTAAGGAAAGGAAATATTGGCAGGATGAGAGAGGGGCAAGATGGTGGCTTAGTGAAGTGTAGAATTTAGTTCATCCTCCACAGTAGCTAGTAAATAGCTAGAAACAGTACAAAACAACTGCTGTGGGGACATTAGTGACCGGACACACAGTGTATACCAGTTTGGACAAGCTGGACCAGCTGAGACCCCACACAGAACTGTAAGTCTCCCCAGCCATGGAAGCTGGCAGCCCTCCCCCATGGGCATGGCAGCCTGGTTCCCTGAGGGGAAAGCAAACAGACATTACTAGCAGCAAAGGTTTAGCTCAACCAAGCTCCAATTGCAGAATTAATTAACAAATTCTGACTACTGAAAATAGTCTTCAAGCACAAATAAACCTAGAATAAGTACCAAAGGTACTAGAAGTTTTTGCCCTGGCAGAGAGGGGACAGGGCTGATGAATGAAAAAAATAGAGGCATTTTTAGATGGACAGCACAAAATCCAACTTAAGCTTTTGATTGACAAACTGGAGGATCATGGGTCCCACTTTGAAAAGGCTTTTTGTTTTCTATTTCTTTTTGAATTTTTTCTATTCCTTAACAGTTCATTAGGTAGAACTAACAGCTTTCTCAGGCTCTAGTGGAATTAAGCTTGGCTGAGAGACAGTGTCAAGTGAAAGGAGTTAATTTTCTAAAGGCTGTACCTTCCCCAAGAGAAAGGTGGAGCCCAGCACAAGTAGAATCCCTCTTTCAAAGAATTCAGATGCCAGGGACTGGAAAACTGAAGCAATTAATGCCAACCTACAACCTCACCTCTGTCTCAACCATGCCCATGGCAGGTAGAGTCTGCTGAAATTAAAAATACCACATTACTTTAAGCTGGTGGGAAGATGCAAGCAGACAAGTGCCACATGCTGGGTAGAATAGGAAAAGCACAGAGTCTACAGGCTTCACAGGAAGGTCCGACAATCTTCTGGGTCTCACCCTCAGGGAAAATTGTTGCTGGTGACTCTTCCCTCCTGAGAGAAGGCCAGTCTGGTCTGGGAAAATCTGACTAGGGTCTATAACTTCTAAGGAAACCTTCCTTCTCCTCAAACAAAACAAAACAAAACAAGAAAAACCTCCATATAGGCAGAGCAAGAAACAAAAAAACAAGTACTGAAAAATTCTAGTGAGTTAAACAGAATTTATGCTAGAGGTCCAGAATAAATTGAACTGAATGTCGAAGAAATATAGAGAACAAAGCCATCCAGTCAGAAAATCCTAGGTAAAAGAGTGAAAACAAGCTCCAGAATAAACTAATTAAGGAAATAAAATACTTAGACACCAACAAAAAATAATGAGTTATACTAGAAAAATGGAAGGTATAATCCAGTCAAAGGAATAAACCAACAATTCAAATGAGATACAACTAATTCAGGAGGTTGAAGTAGATATGGAAAAGTTCATCAAAAATCAAATCAACAAGTTGAGGGAGATTATAAAGAAGACATTGGGCAAACAAAAAGTAGAAATTGAAAGCTTGAAAAAACAAATCACAGAACTTATGAGAATGAATAGCACAACAGAAGAGATGAGTAAAAAACAGTGGAAAACTACAACAATAGATTTGAAGAGGCAGAAGAAAGTATTAGTGAACTAGAGGATGGACATCTGAAATCCAATACACAAAAGAAAATGTAGGGAAAAATATGAACAAGGTCTCAAGGAACTGAATGACAAAATGAAGCACACAAATGTGAGTGAAGTGGGTGTCCTGGAAGGAGAAAAGAAGGGAAAAGGAAAAGAAAGACTAATGGAGGACATAATCACTGAAAATTTCCCATCTTTTATGAAAGACATAAAATTGAAGATCTAGGAAATATAGTATTCCCCAAACAGAATAGATCCAACTAGACATACTCCAAGATACTTACTAATCAGATTATCAGATGTCAAAGAAAAAGAGAGAATTTTGAAAGTGGCAAGAAAAAAGGAATCCATCACATACAAGGGAAGCCTAATAAGATTATGTGTAGATTTCTCAGCAGAAACCATGGAGGTGAGAAGGCAGCAGTATAGTATATTTAAAATTCTAAAAGAGAAAAACTGCCAAGAAAGAACTCTATATCCAGCAAAATTGCCCATCAAAAATGAGAAGGAGATTAAAATATTTTCTGACAAACAATCACTGAGAGAATTTGTGACCAAGAGACCAACTCTGCAAGAAACACTGAAGGGACACTACAGGCAGATAGGAAAAGACAGGATAGAGAGGTCTGGAAAGAGTGCAGAAAGGAAGTCTATCAAAAAAGTTCAAGAAAAAAAATTAGATATGACATAATATCTAAAAGGCAAAATGGTAGAAGAAAGTACTGCCTTCACAGTAATAACACTAAATATTAATGGATTAAACTTCTCAATCAAAGACATAGACTGGCAGAATGGATTAAAAAACAGGACCCATACTTATGCTCTCTACAGGTGGCTTATTTTCAACACAAGGATAAAAATAAGTTGCAAGTGAAAGGTTGACAAAAGTTATTTCATGCAAACAATAATCAGAAAAAAGCAGGAGTGGCTATACTAATAACTGACAAATGAATCTTCAAATATAAAATAATTAAAAGAGACAAAGAATAAAAGGAAAAAATCAGCAAGAAGACATAACAATCATAAATGTGAGTGCTACAAAGTATATTAGGCAAACACTGACAACACTAAAAGGATAAATATACACCTCTACCATAATAGTTGGAGACTTCAATTCCCCACTCTCGTCAATGGATGAATATCTAGTCAATAGGATCAATGAAGAAACATAATTTGAATAATACAGAAAGTGAACTACACTTACAGATATTTACAGAACATAACACCCCACAACAGCAGGATGCACATTTTTCTCAAGTGCTCAGGCATCATTCTCAGAGATAGACAATATATTGGGACACAAAGCAAATGCCAATAAATTCAAAAAGAATAAAATCATGTGAAATACTTTCTCAGATCATAGTGGAATGAAGATGGAAATCAATAACAGGCAGAGGGCCAGAAAATTCACAAATACAAGGAGGCTAAAAAACACACTCTTAAACAACGAATGGGTCAAGGAAGAAATTACAAGAGAAATCAGTAAATATCTTGAGGCAAATGAAAATGAAAACACAACATATCAAAATTTACAGGGTGCAGTAAAGGTAGTGCTAAGAGGGAAATGTATTTCCTTAAATGCCTATATTAAAAGAAAAGAAAGAGAAAAAATCGAGGAATTTGCTGTTCACTTGTAAGAACGAGAAAGAACAGCAAACTAACCCCAAAGCAAACAAGGCAAGAGAAATAAAGAAGATTAGAGAGGAAATAAATGAAATTGAGAACCTGAAAGCAATCAAGAAGATCAACAAAACTGGAAGTTGATTCTTTGATAAAATCAATAAAATTGATGGACCCCTATCTAGGTTGACAAAAAAAAAAAAAAAAGAAGAGAGAGAAGATGCAAATAAATAAAATCAGAAATGGAAGAGGAAGCATAACCACAGACCCTGCAGACATAAAGGATGCAATGAGAAGCTACAATGAGCAACTATATGCCAATAAACTAGACAATGTAGATGAAATGGACAACTTCCTAGAAGGACATGAACAACCAACACTGACTTGAGAAGTAGACAACCTCAAAAAACCAATCATTAGTAAAGAAATTTAATCAGTCATCAAGAAGCTCTCAAAAAAGAAAAGTCCAGGATAAGATGGCTTCATCTATGAATTCTATCATGCATTCAAGAAAGAATTAATACTAATCCTGCTCAAACTCTTCAAAAAAATTGAAGAAGTGGGAAAGCTACCTAACCCATTTTATGAAGCCAATATCACCCTAATACCAAAGCCAGACAAAGATACTACAAGAAAAGAAAATTACAGACCAATCTCTCTGATGAATATAAATGCAAAAATCCTCAAAAATACTTCCAAACTGAATCCAGCAGCCCATTAACAGAAATATAAACTATGACCAAGATGGGTTTATTCCAGGTATGCAAGGATAGTTCAACATAAGAGGGTTCCTCAGGTAGCTAAATATAGAATTGACATATGATCCAGCAATCCCATTACTTGGTATATATAAGAGGACATGAGGGCAAGGACACAAATGGACATTTGCACATCAATGTTTATAGCAGCATTATTTATGATTGCCAAGAGATGGAAACAGCCCAAATATCCATCAATGGATGGGTAGTTAAACAAGCTGTGGTATATACATACAATGGAATATTACACAGCTGTAAAACAGAATTAAGTCATGAAGTATGTAACAGCATGGATAGATCTTGAGAACATCATGCTGAGTGAAATTAGCCAGAAACAAAAGGGCAGATATTTTATAGTCTCACTAATATGAACTAGCATTAATAGGTGAACTTGGAGAATTGAAATTAAGAATATAGGTTATCAGGAGATAAAAATAGGGTAGAGATTGGGCAATTGCTGCTTAAGGAATACAGATTGTGCAAAAGGACTGATGGTAAAAATTCAGAAATGGATAGCACAATACTACCTGATTGTAGCTCAATAATATAAGTACATTGAATGAAGTTGAATGTAAATGTGATAGAGGGAGAAGGGTTGGGGACACATATGAATCCAGAAGGAAAGTTAGAAGATAAAGACAGATAGTATAATTTAGGAATGCCTAGAGTGGACAATGATGGTGATCAAATGTCCAAATTATAAAAAAAATCACTTGGGAGAACAAATGAATGTCAGTATTGCTGGGTGTTGAAAATAGATGGTATATGGGAAAAAAAGTACCACCAATGCAAGCTAAGGCCTATAGTCAACAGTAACATTGTAATATGCTTCCACTGAATGTAACAAAGGCATTATGCCAAAGTTAAATGTCAATAGGTGGGAGGTAGGGCATGGGAAAGGCATATGGATTTTTTGTGGGAGGAAAGGTAAATGTTTTCAGATAAAATATGGTGGTGAAGGCAGGTCTACACACTTAGGTTGGATTGTATGATGTGTGAATAAAATAGTTTAAAAATGAACGGAGATAAACAAAGCACTAGAGAAAATGCGGAGAAAGAGATGTATCTATTCACTGTTGTTAGGGAAACTGAGAGGTGCAGCTCCTTGGAGGGCAGTGTGGTGATTCCACGGGAGGCTAGGGGTGAGTTTGCCATAAACTCCTGAAACCCCAATGTTCAGTATATACCTGGAGGAACTGAGTGTGGGGACTTGGCAAGCAGATTTGCTATACTTTTCTGAGGAGAGAATATTAAGTTTAAATGACTCATAGGGGAAGCAGCTGGTTAATAATTTGAAAATGAGGGAGAAATTGAGAGAGAGAGATTGCTGGGCTGATTGAGTATGGCACTAAGAAAGACTGTGGTAGGTAGCATGGAAATCAAGCACTAAGGCAAAGATCAGACATGAAAATTGAAAGAAGAAACTAATAGTTTCAATTAAACTACTCTTTGGCAGAGAACATATCTAATGTAATCCTCATGTAACCTTATATGGAAGTTGTCGTTGTACTATGTTTTACAAAAGAGGAATCTAAGGCTGAGAACTTTTAAGAATTTGACCTGTGTCACAAAGCTAATAAGTATTAACACTTGGGATTGAGCACATATATATTTAATTCCAAAGCCTGATCAGGAGGTTTTATACAAAATACGATTCATTCATTTTTCCATTCCACAAACATAATGAAACAAAATACAACTCCTATGCCTCAAAGTTATAATAAGTGGGTGAAAATTAAAAAAACAAGTTCATAGGTGTTTATTTCTTTCCACGTTGAACTTGTTCACATTCGCCATGTCAACTTACATCATAAATTATCAATTGTCTAAAATTGGCATCTAAATTCTCCTGTCCAACGCATCCATTGAAACCATTGATTTAATCAACAATTAATTGATCATTCATTTATTCCAAAAAATATTAATTAATTCCAGTAAATATTTTACTAAGTGTATACTTTGTGCCATGCATTGTGTTAGGCATGAGAAATAGGACAGTGACTGATATCAGTGTTTCCTCTAGCATGGCATTGAATGGCTATCATGCTTAAGTTTCAACAAGAAGGTAGGAGTGAGATGAGACCATGTCAGGGAAATAGGTCTGCAAAAGGCAGTTTGGCCTTTTCCTCATGTACAGAGCCATCCATCCATCCCAGATACTGCCTAAAGGATTCAATACATTTAAGCTCTCTCTCCTAGCAGAATATATAATAGGTCTGATCTGAAGTGGAGAAGCAGGATTCAGCCAGATGATTTCTGAGTAATGATGGTTGTTAGTGTCAGGTGAAAATTGAAGAAGTTAATCCAAGAAGTCTAAAACCTTTTTATAGCTTCTGATAAGGGCCAGCTTTGAGAAAGGCATCTATTAGGAACTGGGTGAGAGGTTTTAACTGTTTGGTCTTTGGCAGAGCTAAATTCTCACCTCAATGAAAAGGAAAGTTAGTAGTAACTAATTGTCAGAGAAGAATGCCTCTTTAGTACATGGATCGCTCATAGAAATATCTAATCCAATAAAGCCAAGGGTAAAATTCTCCAGAGTGCAAGGAAGTTAAATCTATTCTGAAGTCAGGGATCCATTGTGAAATGCCTTTGAGAACTGATGGTTGTTTCACATGTGATTCCTATTAGCTCAGGATCTTGACTGTTTGAACTTGAAAGCCATCATTTGAGAAAACTCAGAGCTGGGGATGAAGAGGAGTAGGTAAGGCTGACATGCAGCAACACAACATCAAGCACAATATAAAGTAATACCACATTCAAGAGAATATCAACTGCCTTTTCAGGGACCCTCCTTATTAATGTACATTTTATGACTTTCCTAATGGAATTCCCTAGAAAAAGATATATGACAACCATGCCTTGATGAAAATGCTCAAAGACAATAATGATGTATGCATTGGTCCAGGACCTTGAGAAACGGGTACTGTGTTACCCTACTTGCTTTCTCATCGATCCTGTCTCTTCCTGTTTCCTTCTCCAGTGTGTTTTATAACCCTGCCCCCCACCTATGTGATTCTTTGCTACTGCTTGGTCTTCTGGAAATGCTGACTTCTTGGCACTTTTTTTTACCAGGAAATAATAGCTAGTCATGTGGTAAGCAGTACCTGGGGTGAACCAAGCCAACATAGGGGTTGGCTTGATGGATGTTTAATAGGTTTGGAAATGTCCAAACTAAGGTATCCAGGGAAAGAAACCTTAGTTGAAGAAAGGCTGATATCCCTGGAACACCGCTGTTGGCTGGGAAGGCAGCAGGTTGCTTGCTGGTCCGTTGTTCCTGGGCTCTGCTGTTTTTAGCCTCTGTTCCTGTGGGGGTTCCTCACTTTGCTTCTCTAGGGCTGGCTTTCATCTCTTGGTTTCCCTTGGCTCTCTACAGGTTTTGGCTTGCTTAACATCTCATGGCAATATCTGCTGGGCTCCAAATATCGCCAAACATCCGTCTTTGTTCTCCATGTGTCTACATCTATGTCAGCTCTGCTGTGAAGTTTCTGTCGGTTCTGAGGTTTCTGTCATTTCTGTTGTTTCTGACTCTCTAAAATACTTCCTCTTTTAAAGAGTCCAGTAAACTAATCATGACCTACCTGAAATGTATGGAGTCACATCGCCATCTAATCAGAAGTGAATACATACAATTGGGTGTATCACATCTCCATGGAGATACTCTAATCAAAAGATTCCAACCTACAGTATTGAATCAGGATTAAAAGAAACGGCTACTCCCACAAGATTGGATCAGGAATAAACATGGCTCTTCTGGGGTAGATAATCTTCAAGCTGGCACAGACAGATACCAAGTCAGAGTAAAACATGTATTGGGGAAATGATTGAGAGAAAATGAGGAAGGAGCCAGAAGAGACTGGGAGAGCTTCCAGAACACAGTGCAGTCCTGATTCTGCGTGAAGGAGAGAAGATGGAATGTTGTATGGAAGCAGCTTAGTCTATACAGCAATCTTTAAAAAAGTATGGCAAGGCAGACAAGGAGTCCTCAAGCCATAGTTTCTGTCAGTGGAGCCCTGCACCAGTCGGAAATGGGCCAACTGATTGCATCCCTGCCAAATTCAGCCCTTGCCCAGACAGCTTGGGTGAAGGTATAGCCTCAGGCCAATGCTGGGGAGCATTTCAGAAGACAGCAGCTGGGGCCAATGGCCAGTTACTTTACCTCCAATCAGAGGTCTGTAAGGTGCATTCTCATGGCCCTCACAAAAGATAAATGTACAATGCATAAAAATATTGAATCTTTTTTTAATAGTCACCTCACACCCAAACAGTACAAATACTTCCCTACTCGTCACAGCTTGTCTGCTCACCTGTGCTTTAAGGTAAAGAATTAAAAATAAAAATTACTCTTTTCCCTTTAGGTAAAAAAAACTGAGACATTGTTGAGTGGCATGAATCAATCAATACTAATGTTAGAGTAGAAGACATAACTTCATTCTGGTTTCTAAAATAAATTAAAGTTTTAAGACTTACCCAAAGATTTATTTTAAAAGTCAGTAAATTGGTAATTTTATGCTTAGATTAATAAACCTATTTTTTTTATATTTTTAGCAAAGTACTTTTTAAAAAGAAGTACTCATGTTTAATATTGTTACTGCAAAGTCAATATGTCTAACACAATATTAGATATGCTGTGTAGCAAATAGTTTTATCTTGTCTATAGCAGGTATTTATGAATGAACAGAGAGACCTATATTTTTCCCATGTAGAAAGATCTTTTTTAATGTATTGCTATTAGACTATACTAGAGCAGTCCATTAAATACAATGGGACTCTCAGTAGGGAAATTTTTTTTCATGACAACTCAACAAATAAAGGAAGTGGATGCTTTGACTTTAGATGCGTATGTTTCCAGAACATTTACCAGATGCCAAAACCAACTTTTAAATTTGTACACGTCCACATAGCTGGTGAACAATCATGGTCAATAGAAAAAGGAAGCAGCAGGAGGGCTGTTATATGAAAGAAAGAATCAAATCATGGTTTGCTTCTTTTTTTTTTTTTCCTTTAAAGTCAGGTCTAGATGATGTAATCTAGTGTTCTGCCTAATGGATAATGATGGTGAGCAATGCCAACCCCCTGCCACACCAGCTGAGCTATCTATGCCCTCTTTCCCCAATCTGTGCTTATCAGCCTGCATGCTACTGAATATCATTCTTTTGTTTTACACATGAGCAGCCAAAGATAGAGCCCATTTTTCACTTGTAAGAAAAATAAAAATAACTTTGACGGTATTTACAATAATAAAGATATAGAAATGCATAACTTTCTACTATATGTCCAAGAGCTCATTTGTGAATTCTTCTTGGCTTAGATGTACATTAGTCTTTCTTCTGGTTGGACATGATTAAAGACAAATTGCCTTGTTAGGAACCAGCTTTGTTTTCATTTTCACAAAATAAAGCCCAGAAGCACTCAGGCAGATAAAGTAGGGGTGTGACAGTAGTTGCATTTGCATATTGTAGTTTATAAGGGCTGCAAACACACCAAAATTAAAGAACAGTTTACTCTGTCAATTACTTTGGCAATTTGTGAAAAAAGAAATGCTTGGTTTCCTACAGCTATTTATTTTTTTAAAATTGGACAGAATGTTCATAAATAAATTACTTGTCCAATTTCAACTATAGGTTTTCAAATTTGGAGGCCATTTCTTAGGAAAACTGATATAATGAAGTAGGAAGGGACTGGTTGATTGAACTGTTGGAAACAAATAATAACTTGTAAAGATCTATGTGCTTATAATTTGGCTGTCAAAGCACCGATTTGGAAAGTGCACACATAACTTTGTTTTAAAAGACAGGAGTAAAAAGGACAGTGATGAAGTCAATTGTAATTACCCTGAAAACATGGAAAATAATCTTATTTTCACTTCAAAGATTACACATTTCCCTTGGAGTGGATACCATGGGGATAGACTATACGTGAGCCCTGATTAGAGGTAGAAAGTCCTATCCAACTTTTTTGTTTTTTATCTTAAATGGAGGTTAAAAATATTTAAAGCAATTAAATCAGGCTGATGATTAATAGATGTCGGTTTCTAATAAGTAAATGGGATGTTTCCAAGGAAAGTCTGTTTTGAAAAGATGAGGTTCTCTGTGGTACTGGCGCCTTTTTTAAATGGATGAAGCAGCAACGAAACAAGATTACTGTTGAATTAAAAAGACCCTGTGGCATCTGGCTCAGTGGTCCGCAATCTGTCATGTTGTTATGAATACATAAACGATGGGCTGAGTTTATCTTTGTGCATCTCCTGCACAGGTGGTCAGCTGTAGCATTTAAAGGTACCACTTAATATGCATTCGACCCCACCAGGAGGAGTCCTTTCACCTCCCATTAATGTATAGACATGGTGTACAGGTTTGGAGTGCAGCCTGGGACTCTGCCTCCTGATTTTGGAACACTGGCTTTTACTTTCTCACGGAGCATTGTACTACAGCTCTCATATGGCTCTGCATTTTAAATTTCGCTGTCTGTCAATCATAGGCAAATGAAGAGCAAGAAATCACCCATAAAACATGGGTTTTCCGTGGAACAGGAATACTCGCATTTTTACAAAAGAACTGCAGCCTCTGGGGCAAGGTCTTTGGTGTAGCTTCTACTTTATTTGCTCTCACTTTAGATAATTCTTTTTGGTTTTAATTGTGTTTAAGCCCTGGCAACGTGGGAGAGGATTCCCAGGGATGAATCCAGACCTGCCACCATGGGATCAACAATTACATTCTGACCAAGTGGAAGAAGAGAAGTGTAATTAATAAAGTATCAGTGGCAGAAAGAGTTCAAATAGAGTCAAGAGGCTACCCTGGAGGTTGCTCTTATGCAAGCCTAGGACAGACCTTGCTACCTATTATAACCTGCCAACCCTCAACCAGGACCATTCCTGCCAATCCTAAAGAATACCTAGGGCAATATATAAGGGTTTCAGGCACTAGAGTAACTTGCCAGAAACCTACAACCTCCAGGTCCCAGATGGGACCCTGGTTCAGATAAATCCTGAAACTTGGCCCAGCCCCTCCAGAGCATCAGGTAGTTCCATCTCCCTACCCCATAGTAGTGACAGACCCTTCCAATATCAAAAATTTAGAACTGTCATAGCCCAAACAACCTCAATGAGATGTATGGAAAGATCAAAGGAGATGGTGGAATTATACATAGAAGATAGGATTTAACAAATGAATATGAATGCTGAATCATTAAATTGATATCGTTTTTTAGTCTCTAGTATTTTAGAGCAGCTAGAAGTAAAAATCTAAAATTGTGAAATTGTAACCCATGTCAAAGTCTGAAATATGTTCTACAACTAATTGTAGTGCTGTGCTTGGAAATTTATAGCTTTTCTGTATATATGCTATTATTCAAAAAAAAAGGTCAAATGTGATGATAAAAAAATATTTAAGCCCTCTAGCCTCCTATATCCTGGAGCAGCTAGAAGGAAAAATATGAGAGGATCGTATGGTAGCCCATGACACACTCTGGATCTATCCTATTACCACTTTTTTTTTTTTTTTTTTTTTTTTTTTTTTTTTTAAAGGAAAGACAGAGAGAAGGAAGGAAGGATAGAAGGAAGGAAGGAAGGAAGAAAGGGAAACATTTTTAAACATTTTCTTGTTTTTATTGTATTCTGTTTCTCCGTTTTTGTTACATGGGCTGGGGCCGGGAATCGAACCGAGGTCCTCCGGCATAGCAGGCAAGCACTTTGCCCGCTGAGCCACCGCGGCCCGCCCTATTACCACTTTTTGAAGAGTGCTTTGAAAATTATTGCTTTTTTTATTTCTCTGCTTTGTATATATGTTATACTATACAATAAAAAAAGCTTTTAAAAAATGTGTTTAAGGACTCTGGATCCAGAATAAAATGCAAAAGTGAAAACATAAAATAGTTTATGGAATAAAAAAATCTAGCATGAATGAAGTAACATGGAGTAGCCCTGATTTGCTAAAGACCTAAGAAACCAGTTTTCCAAAGTACATGTGTCATGGCATGCCCCAGCTTCTTTATTACTCTTAGGGAGCCTTAAATGTCTAGGATATGTTTTTAAGATAGAAAGAAATTCTGTAATACACAGACAATTTGAAATGGGATTAGTGTTCCCTTAAACTTACTTGTAGAGAAAACGAAGAGACTACTGTTTTGCCACACATTTGATGAGTAGTTTGATGACATATCTCTCTTAGGACAAGAACAGTAGGTCTTTGTAAAATTTCCTCAGAAGCAGGTCTCTGTTACATGATACCACAGGCTCCAAATACATTCTGCTGGCTTTCACACAGTGAGATGTGGTAAATCATTTTACCCACTCAAAGCCCAACCAGATATTTTAAACCTTCACTGCAATGACTTCAAACCATGGACTCATTACATTATTTTAAATAGTGTTTTGCAAGACCTATGATGGGAGCCTTTCTTTTTTTCCTGTTAATTATGTATTAATATGCACTCACCTTCCAATGCAGTAATCTGTTTCAGTCTCAAAATAGCTTCTTAGGTCTGTAACCCCTATTACTTAAAAAAAAAAAAAAAAAAAGGGAGTTTAGAAATAAACTTTCCATAGAATGTATTAGCTAGGTAAGGCTAGCACTAAGATATCATGCCTAGGAAATTTGTGATGGGGAGTTTGCTTTTCCTTAAATAAAAGTAATTCTGTTTCTTATAGTATAAATATACTTAGAGAAAAACTGAAAAATATAAAAGATCATTATTTTGGCATGTGTATAATGCACCACACACAGCAACCACTATTAATTGTATGTTAACTTTCCTATGAGACATTTTTAATTCAACGTATAATGATGTTTGTGTGTGTGTGTACCTGACATATATTGTCAAATTGCTATCTAAAAAGACTAATTTTGTACTTCCACAAGCAGTTCATGACCATATCTACTTTATTGCCTGGCACTTTCATCATGCATATGTATAAGAGTATTTGCCAATATATTCTGATTTGATGAGATAAATTGCAGTTTTTGATTTCTAGTGGAAGTGAGCTTTTGCTTTAGGAATTGTCTGTTCATAGCCTTTGTCCATTTACTGAAGCTTTGGTGGTTTTCATATAGTGTTGCATGAACTCTTTACATAATAAGCCTATTAATTTTCATCTGCCTTTATTTTGATGAAATTTAGTTAATTTTATGTAAAGTTTCATGTTTGCATAAATTGTAAGTAATTTGCCTTACTTATTTCTTTTAGAGCTTTTAAGCTTAGACAGAGATAGCATTTTAATAAGGTCTTCTGATAGATGTGGGTTCCAGAATCCCTAGGCAAACCTGCATTTGTACCAATAGTAGTCTATTTTATATCTGGGCACCGGTTTATTATATAACTGCCCATATAATCTTGCTAGATTGGCATCTGGATTTGTGTTTATGTTCTGACACGTGATCATCGCTCCATATCAACCTATCAAATCGATCTTACCTCTGATCTCAATCCTGAAAATTCTTATATCATACACATCTGATCTTGGGCAGGTTTTAGTCTTCTCAGCCAGTGCCTATGAACACATAAAGTCAGTTAAGATAATTTGCTTGGATGGGTCTGAGTGATACGCGTTTAATCAGATTTCAAGTCATTTCCAAGGAAATACGCTCTTAACTGAGACAGAGAACAAACTGGGAAACTTAAATTTTTCTCAGTCAATTTATAGAATTATAATATTTTAGAATAAAAACTCTAAGGTATGCAAATTAATAGCTATTCTTTTTCTAATGAGGAGATTATGGCAATGATACTATACACTTTTTTAACGTGGGAATTAAGACTAAGGTATTTAATGAATTGCTCCAGGTCTGCCAGTGAAGTAGTCAGCAGTTTGGGTTAAAAAAAAAAACAAAACTCAAAACAAAATTTTAAAAACCCAATTATTTGGAGTTCCATGTTCTCTTGATTGCACATTAGATAAGCCATGTCCTTGGTCATGCAATTTGATGATTTTGACTTATCTGATTCTCCCAATTAGAAAAAGTCAATCCATTAGTATCCTTATGCTTCAGGAAACAATGGAGACTTTTCTTGATCATAATGAGTTGCAATTCTGAATTTGTTATCAATGCAATCTCTTTTCTAAGAATTTTATACTCTACAAAAAGACTATTTACATGAAACAAGTATACACAGAAGGAATTCAGGAAAAGGAAGTGTGCAGATTTTTTTTAAAAAAGATACCTCTAAGATTTCCTTGCAAATTAATGTATAACATATTATTCAATCTATAAAAGGGGAAAGAGTTTAATTTTGCAAATCTAAAAAAATAAAATTACTCATAAATTGTTTGGAATCCAAAAAATCATAGAGATCACCAAACAAAATGTATTTTGATAAGAATTCTTGGTATCCAAGAAAGATGTGATTTATTTATAATTAATTTGGTCTCATCATTGGAGATATAAAAAGAAGGTCTTGTTTTGGATACAGAAACCTTAGATGTCATGCTATACTTAATCTTTCCTATGATATCTGTCATCAAAGTGGGAAAACAAAACTTTGAAATGGGTTGCCAGCAACAAAATCTTCCCAACTCCTCAAGGATTTCTCAAGTTGGCCACCGGTTCCACCTCTCAGCAGCAAAAACATACTGTAGGGAACTGAAACTCAGTCTTCAGTTTCCTTATCTGAAGAAGCCAATCATACCACATAATTGTGGCTAAGGTTGATTCTGCCAGCTGTTTCTCTGCTTTGCAAAATCCATTGTCAGATCTTATGGGTTTGTTTAATTATCCAATTCCAAAAACGTATTTATCTTGTTTTATTCAAAGACCCTTTCTTCTGCTTCTTTCTCTTTGATGTTTCATATTAGATGTCTCCTTTCAGATATATTTGGATATTGCAGTGCCAGAGATACAAGTCCCAGCATCAGTCATTATACCCATGAGAGCTTTATACTGTGCAGTAATAGCCCTTCCAAAGAGTTAACACAAAAGAGATCAGAAATTTCTGAATAAATAGTTGGCTTGAGAGTAAAGCTTTAGGGTAATCAACATGGTATTCTCTTGAGGGTATCTGGGAAAGATTTGAGAAGGGCATCCAGCCAAATGCCAAATGCCAAATACCTATGCTGCAATTATCCCTAAGAGAAATACTGAGGATGGATTTTTTTTTCCTGTGGAATTGCTGGCTGAGAGGACAGAGAATATTACCTAAGGACAACTGGTGAATATGTGACTAAACTTCCTCACTGTGTAAATTTCTCTTTTTCAAAAGGCATGTTCCGCTCTATGTACAACCTGGTCAGTCCTTGGAACTTGGGTTAGCTGTGTGAAATCCTGAGACTCAGAGCTAGAGTTCTGCAGTTTTCAAAGTCAGCATTAACCCCTAAAGCAACTTAAAAAAAAAATGAAACAGAGATCAGATTTCAATTAGAGATATGAATGAAGCTGGTCTGGTTAGGACTAAGGCAAATTAGACTAAAAGGTAAAAAACTATATTGGCTGTATTTTAAACTTCAATTTCTGTATGAGACCAAAGGAAGAGAGGTTTATTTGATGCAAAATATACATTTTTCTATAGCACATTATCTAATTTAACTTATATGGTCAACTTATTTAAACACCATAATTACATGGAAACTTGAATAGGGAGCGAGATCTTAATGACTGAAACAAGTTAATGTGATGCCCCAATACATCCCAGAGTAATATGGCATAAGATAAAAAAGTGTGTGCAAAGTCCCCTTGAGGTACTTGGAAAATAGGGGACTTATTAAATTTCCTTACCTGGGGAATTCCTGATATTTTCACAAGCAAGGGAATTTAATAGGAACAGCCCTTGATATTGGGGCTTGCCCTTATGAAACTTAATCCTGCAAAGGAAAAGCTAGACCTACTTTTCATGATGCCGAGAGTCAACCTCATAGAACTTTTGTTTCTCAGATGTCACCTCTCTCGCTAAGCCGACTCTGCAGGTAAACTCACTGCCTTCTTTCCAATGTGGGACATGACCCTCGGGGGTGTAAATCTCTTTGGCAATGTGGGTCATGACTCTGGGGATGAACCAGGACCTGGCATCATGGATCTGAGAAAGGCTTTCATGGTGTGATCGTGTGATTGTGAAAACCTTGTGACTGACACCCCCTTTACCCAGTGTATGGACAGATGAGTAAGAAAATAAAGACAAAAATAAATAAATAATCGGGGGGTGGATAATGGGTATAGGATTTTTTTTTTTAATTTTAGTTTTTATTATTATATTTATTTTTTGAGTAATAAAAATGTTCAAAAATTGATTGAGGATAAGTGCACAACTATATGATACTGTGAACCACTGAGTGTACACTTTAGTTGATTACATGGCATATAAATATATATCAACAATAAAATTGCATTAAAAAAGAAAGCTAGGACCCTCAGTCATAAGGCTTCCAGGAAATGAATTCTCCAACAATGTAAATAAACTTTAAGGCAGCTTCATTTCCTGATAAGAATGCAGACCAGCTAACACCTTGATTGCATACCTGTGTGAGACTCTGACCAGAGCAGCCAGATGAGGTGTGTCCAGCATTCTGACCTATGAGGACTATGAGACAGCAGATGTGTATTGTGTTAAGCTGCTAAATTGTTGTAATTTTTAAATCAACAACAGAAGCCTAGTATAAACACTGATCATTTATTTCTTCAAACATTTTATTTCTTTGGCTTCCTACTCTCTGACCAGTCTTTATCAATGAGGACTCCTCATCCAGAACTTATACCTTAGACATTGGTTGATTATATCAGGGCTCCATTTTTTACCACTTCCCTAATAATGACACCACCACCATTTTAATTCAGCCTCCAGTCGTTCATCAAGTGAGGTACTAGGCTTGTTTCCAGTTCATTCTTCACAGAGCTACCTGATTTTTCCAATGGTCTATCTCAAAATATAATCACGGGTGCATGGGTAGTTCATTGGTAGAATGCTTGCCTTCCATGCGGGAGACCCAGGTTCGATTCCTGGACCGATAATCTCCTTAATCGTTGTTACCTACTTCCACTACCTCTATGCTAATGATTCCTAAACCTGGCTTCTCTCCTAAACTGTCTGCTTGACATATCCAGCGAGATCACTGACAGGTCCATCAAAATCAACCTGCCAAAAAGTAAAGCTATCATGTTTTACGCTAAGCCTCCTTTTCCTCCTCTTTTCCCCTTCCGAATTTATGGCCAGAGCTCAGTCATCCTGGACCTCTTTCTCTCCATCATATTCATATCCAGTCAACCACCAACACCTACTTGCTTTCCTCCTAACTGCCTCTCTAATATCTAATGTATCCCATTCTCTCCAAACTACCACCCCTACCCTACCCTGGCTCATGTTTTTACCCACCCTCAGGTGTTATGTCACAAGGACCTCATATTGGGTCACTCTGCTTCCAGCCTTGGCATGCTCAAAATTATCTGTAAAACTGCCAGAAGGGGCTATATAAAGCACAGTCTGACAAATATTAAAACTTTTCAGTGGATTGTATCATCTAAAGGATTAAAGTTTCAGCTCTGTAGTATGGAATAAAAGACTGTCCGTATCTGGCCTTTGCTTACCTGTCCAATCTTGATTTCCATCATTTTACCTAGCCAAATTTCCATAGCTTTATTGAGGTATAATCAATGTAACAATACATATGTAAACTGTATAGTTAGATAATTTTGGCATATGTATGCCCCATGAAACTATCACCACAATAATGGTAGTGAACATACCCGTCACTCCAACAGTTTCCTCCTGCTCAACAATCTGCTGTCTTTGAATATAGATTTGTTTGCATTTTCTAGAGTTTTAAATAAATTGGTTGATCTAAAAAACAACAACAACAAAAAACAACATGCTCTATCAGGATTCATTTATCTATACCCAAAGTTATTGCCATAAACATATGCCAAAGAGCTTCTGAGCAAAGAGAACAAAGGCATTATAGAAACATTTATACCATGAGGCAATTGAGGAAAGAGGACAAAATAATTAGATGAACTGTTCTCAGCTTGTTAATACCATGACCACTTTCTGAGAGTTTACTATAATGATATATTCTGTTTTCAACTTATTATCTAACAAAAATATTATCACTCCTTTGTTACAGAGGTGGAAGCTGACTTACAGAGAGGTTAAAACCTTTTCCCCAGCCACATAACCAGGAAAGTACACAATTGGTATTGACATCAAGGTAAAACCGACCAGAACGTATGTGCTCTGAATCCCTACACAGGAGATCCTAAATGTGTGCGTGCATCAGAGTCACAGAGTGTGTTTATAAAACAGTTGGCTCCCAACCCTAGAGTTTCTGAGATTCTGTAGGACTCGTTTGAGGTCTGACAAACTGCACTTCTAATAGGTTTCCAGGTGATACTGATATGACTGCACAAGGAATCACACTTTGAGAACCACTGCACCACCATGTATTGCCCTTTAAGAGATGGTCCCTGGAATTGGAGCCATTCTCTCTAGGATTACAATTATTTTTGCTCTCTTCAGGTGAGGCTGACGGGCTTAATGGATGCACCCTCACTGCAACAAAGGGCCTTCATTTCACTCTTGGCAAAGAGATTTAGTCCTGCTTTTTCAGCACCTCTGACAAATATATATATATAAATTCAACTTCACAGCCACTCTTATTGTTCATGATTTCAAATGCAAGGGAGTAACATTGAGGGAAATAAAAGCTTTCCTTCTGATTGAATGTGGTAGTATAATGGTAGTAGAATTTGTGTTTGAAGAGGCAAAATTCTAAGCAACAGCCATATTGATATCTTTACTAATATTTAAAAAACTTAATAAAGATTGTTTGAGGGGTTACTAGGATTTGGGGTGAGATTATCCCTATATTTTATGTTAGATATTAAAATGAATGAAAATTTCATTTTACATGAATTTTCCTGACATCTTTCACAGATATTCTTACCAAAGGGTGAATGTCTTCAAGTGATTTCATTAAGTAGCAAAATCAGTGTTGGGGACAATATGACAATAATCCATAGTTGAAAAAAGAGACAGACTTTTTTTTTTTTGAGACAGATTTTCTTTTATAACAATGGCCTTTACTTCTTAAATGTAATGCAATCAGATTTGAGTTACCATCTGTTTATCAAGGTTAAAGGATCTAATTAATGTACTTTAAAAAGAACTTTATTAATGTGGGTCTCTTCAAAATAATTTTCATCAGCTCAAATATTTATCTATCATGCACTTGAACTTGAGATGATGTGTGTGTGTTGGAGTATGAAAATCAGTTGTTATTTAAAAGCGAAAAGAAAAAAAAAGGAAAAAAGTTCAGCCATCAACTGAAAACTTAATAAATATCAGGTAATAAAATTCATTGAGTGAAATGAAAAATTTAATATATTTTAAGCTTTTGAATATTTTTACCATTTTTATATTTTGATAACAGTCTACCTTATTCACTTCTATACTTTTATCTTTTGTGCAGACATTACATCATGCTGAGTTGGAGCATATATATTATATTTGTATTGTATAATTTTATTTAAGCCAATTAATTGCTCTTAATCATTTCTGTCAGATAGAAATGCTAGTGAGTTCAGTTCTCAGCAAAACAGATTATATATCAGTTATCTCAGAGTTTACAGTTAGAATACACAAGAGATACACAAATACTTGTATAAGTAAACTGAATAAAAATTAGCACGCTTCAGATATTTGCATTTTTGTCCAAACTGCCATTAAATATTTCAGATGGGATCAGGAAAAAGCATATCAATGTGAAGTGGGGAACTTTGTGCAATGCACATGCAATTTCATTCCTGAGCTTCACCAGGGGTCTGAATTATTTTGTATTGTAAGACATGTTTTAAGGAAGATTTGCATGCTTGCATTTTTACATGACAATTATTTCCTTTTGAAAGAGAACAACCCTCAAATATTAACTAAGAGCAAATCAGTTCTGAGGTTAGCCTCATTCTCCAGAATCATGCTCAGTGATGATAGAATTTGTGGCCTAGCACACACAAACCACTTGTAGGCTGGTAAACCATAAGTTTTGCTTCAAATGATAATATATCATTTTATGATATCAAATCTCACAACTCAGGAAGTCAGTGGATAAACTTTTTGAATATGCTCCCATTTTTGAAGCTGTGGCTCTTATCATCAACACATCAATTTTTGAAAGCATGAATTTAAATTGGAGGGCTTCCAAACAGAACACATTTATCTTCTATCATTTTGAAATATGAGGAAAGTAAGGCTTAAAATATAACTCCTAGGAGAAAAAGGCCTAGGGGCTTTAAATTTTTTTCTAAAAAGACTCCATTATCTTTATGTATGTAGATGGAGGAGAACATCCTTACGTGGTCCTAAAATGAATCAGGACCTCCTCTGTCCATACAAGTGAGTGTTTACTAAACATGTAGTTTGGGACACACATTGATAATGTAAAGCAGGTTTGGTGGCTGTCCCTGGGGGAACACATCTGGTGAATGAGAAAGCACTAAACAAATAAACATCACACACATCACACACATACATAAATATGAATAGTGACAAGTGCCGTGAGGAAAAACAACAGCGTTTGACCATATAATTGATTAGCCAGGCATCCCAAAGGAAGTAATCTCTATGAATTAAAGGTCCTCTTAAATAGGGAATTGACTAACCTCTGTGTATAGATTTCATTCTTACCACAAACAAAACTACCATTTTCTTTATTTTTATACAACTCCTTCATGTCAATTTTTAGCCCTATCTTAACATTTCTTTTGGAAAATTCACCTCAGTATTTTCATATCCCTTTATCGTGCCTGGATTTTGGTGCTGGAGTCCATGCCTGGTCTTTAGTCAGCTGCTCACACAGAAAGTCTTAAGAAGTTCAGACCCAGTCAGTGTGGCACTTGAGAAAGCATCAAAGTAATGTGATTCTTCCACTCTCCAAATGAACAGTTCCTTTAATCTACTATAGATTTATTGGTTGGGACATGTGTGCAACAGTTTCCTAATTTTGTTTGCATGCTTGCTCGCTTGTTTGCTTGAGCTATTGCTGAGGAGAGAGATGTTTGGGAGCCTCTTAAGAAAAAAAGGATGCAGCATTTGTTACTAAGAGAGCTTAGGCTCAGTGTATCAACTCCTGTACCCTCTTCCAAGCAAAAGCAAAGATTTGATGAGGATGGAAAGGACAAAAAAAAGAGAGTGGCTGAAGATTTGGGTGAAATAACAAACTCAACATTTGCAACAATTTAATCCAGGAATTCTAGTCTGTGGGTACATATTGAGGCCATTTCTGAGGAGCTTTAAAAACCTACCATAATATCTGGGCAGTGCAATGGTGGCTCGGTGACAGAATTCTCTCCGACCATGCCAGAGACCCGGGTTTGATTCCTAGAGCCTGCCTATGCCAAAACAAACAAAGAAACAAACAAACAAAAAAACCCAAAAAACAAAACCTACCATACTGTGCTCCATCCCAAGCCAATGGAATTGCTCAGGGTCCAGGGCTGCAGGTTTCTTTCACATAGATAAATGAGATCACAATTTCAAATTAAGGCTTAGATTCAATCACATAGTGGGAGATGACATTTCTGAATAAAAAGTATATTTTGGAGGGGGGAAAATGTTTATCAAGTTGAGAATGTAGCTGCAATGATATATATATATATATGTATATATAATATTTTTTAGGTTGCTGCTCCAGGAATCAAGCCCAAGTCTCCCACATGGAAGGCAAGCATTCTACCACCGAACTACCCATGCACCCATGATTATATTTTGAGATAGACCATTGGAAAAATCAGGTAGCTCTGTGAAGAATGAACTGGAGACAAGTCTGGTACCTCACTTGATGAATGACTGGAGGCTGAATTAAAATGGTGGTGGATATGATGCAGAGAAGGATCTTAAGAAGGCTCTTTTAAAGACTCATTAAGGCCTATTAATGTAAATACTGGAAATGAAGATTATAGAGGAGAAGGGTCTGGAATGATTCCATGCATCTCTCCTGCTTAACTGGATGCTCATTAGTAGTGCTGTTCTCCAAGGTGGGGTACTCTGGTCATCTTGTTCACCAAAGGAAAGGAGAGGTTGGAGAGTGGAAATGGATCCTACTTAGGCATGCTGGATTTGATCTATTTAAAGTTTATACCAGTGTATGTGAGATATACCAAATCTAGAAGCTAAGAAAATTTGAAATAGATTTCATAGTGATTTTGGGAAAAGACGGTAAAGCTCCAGGAATTGAAAAGATCATTGAAGGTTCATGAAAACATGAGCCACAAAGAAGCTAAGGCTATGAGACAAAGGAACATCATTAAGTAATCAACAAAGAAAAATTTTTTTTTTTTTACATGAGCAGGCACTGGAAATCGAACCTGGGTCCTCGGGCATGTCAGGCAAGAATTCTTGCCTGCTGAGCCACCGTGGCCTGCCCAAGAAAAATAATTTTAAAAGATTTGTAGGTGACATTTTGACCGCCAAGATCATTTGGTGATTTAAATACGTGTGATAAGTGTAATTCAATCATATAAAAGAGTGGAAGGGAAGCCTTTTAATTTTAAAATAATGAGATAATAAATTCAAAATTTCAATAGAGGATTTATTCCATGTTTTTTCAAATTCACCTTTCTGTATGATCAAAGAAAGAACTCAAAATATGGTTGCACCTTTTTACTCCATGAGTAATTTATATCTACAGGGATTAAATATCCCGATGACATATGTGTTTCTCTAAGCTTTAGCATAAAGAACATAAACTGATTCAGAGAGCCTCCTTACAACCACAATCCAGAACCAACTGTTAGTAACACTGGAGTAAAAGCCAGAATTCGAGCTTCCTCATAACCAGATCTTTCCTTGGTGTTCTTTGAAATTCCCTAGGAGTGAACAATTTTACAACTTGCTGGGATGAGAACAGGGTGAAGATGAGCCCAGAATGAAAAGTTGCTCTTTCGGTGGTTTATAGAAAAGTGCCAGCTGAAGGCAGGGCTCTTTGTGACAGTTTTGTCTAGACCCACTAGTTACATGAGACACCTGTTTTTTTATAAGAGTTGACAGAAGACCCATTTCATTTAAATGAAAGCTCTTACAATTTTCTCTCATTTATTAATTTTTTATCCATTCCTGCAATGTACCTACATCTGAATTATACATGATGGACTGGGGAAAAGTGACAAAGATACATACCTGTCATCGAAGACCTTATCCAACATTTGCATGTGTCAACCTTCATATTAATTTACATATTCCATTTCATTATTTTATTCATTAGAATTTATTCTACAATAAAACAGAACCAGAATATATAGGCATTTCTTATTTTTTCAATGAGACATTTCTTGTACTTTATTCACTTTTTATTAATTCTAAATTAGTTTCATTTAAAAGTTCGGGTAAAAAACAAATTCTGTGTACTAACTTATGGAGTAGTCAAATCCAATATTTCAACATGATTAGATCAATTAGAATTTATCTTCCTCTTTCTTTTATAAGTCTATCATATGTTTCCTTTTGTTGCATCATTTTTCTATGATAGACTTTTAAAAGATTTTTTCTTAAAATAAAATAATGCATGTTTTATCCAAACTGTTTAGATTATTCATACTAGCATAAAAATAAGCATTAAATATGCCTCTTATACTCTCCAGTGACTTTTGCTAAACGCTAATGCAAACTTTTTCCACAGTTTTTCTTTATCTTTATGCACATAATATATTCTATCTTCCCCACAAAGTTATTATAATGGATACATAAATTGACATACTTCTTTTTAAATGTATCATATGCAGTCTCCCATATCATTAAGTTTTCTTCATGAGTTCATAGCTTCATTACGTTCCATATTATCACATTACCATGATACCTTTTTATATATTATACATTTAGAATGTGTTCCTCCTTGCCACCCTTACAAATAAGGCTGGGTGAAAAACTTTCTACAAATCTTACTTTTTCCTTAGGATAGGGGGATTTCTGGGTTCAAAAGCATGATTATTTTTCTAGAGTTTTTTGAGCTTGATTCTTATCTCATTTTCAGAAAAAATTTACCTGTTTATTCCAGCTTGTTTCCTGCTGTGATTCAAACAAAATTATAGTTTACCAGCCAGTCAAGATTTTGAATTTGATACAGAAAAATAACTTCAACCTGCCCATGTTGGGAGCCTAATTGGGAACTAGAGTGATTGACCTTAGAATTCTTATGAATATTAGCTTAGAGAGAGCATAACCCTAAATTTGTCACTAAATATTTCTTAAAACCTTATGCTTCTTCCTAATAACATGGGAAATGACTCCCAGGGATAAGCCTGGCCCTGGCACAATGGGATCAGCAATGCTTTCCTGACCAAAAGGGAGAAAAGAAATGTAAGGAAATAAGGGATCAGTGGCTAAGAGAGTTCAGATAGAGTCAGGAGGCTGCTACTCTTCTCAGCTACATATTGCAAGTTGTCACAGTTTGCTAAACCCCAACCAACATTATTCCTGTTAATCCTACCCCCCCCCGCCAAAAAAAATCCAAAAAAAAAAACACCCTGGGCTCAATCTAAGATTCTACAAATGTTGCAGGCACTACTTTTACTTTTCAGAAACCTAAAATCTTCAGATGGTTCCTAGGCCAGTAAGTCCTAAAGCCGAGAGGTGCCAGTCTCTCCAAGAACATCAACCAGTTCCATCCCCTTATCCCATATTGTCAACACTTCTTTTCAACATGAAAAGTGCTAGAATGGGCATAACCCAAATATTTAAAAATTGGGAGAAGGCTCAAAGGAGAAGGAGGAGTTAGAACAGAGAAATTAAGATTTAACAAATGAGTATGACTACTGAATCATTATAGTTATATTTCTTTTTAGTCTCCACTGTCTTGGAGCAGCTAGAAAGAAAAACCTAAAATTGTGGAACTGTAATTATTACCAAAATTTGAAATCTGTTCTATAACTACTTATTAAAATGTATTTTGAAATTTATTGCTTTTTTGTATTTGTGTTATATTTCACTATAAAAAATGTTTTTTTAAAAATCGTATGCTTTGGAGGTAGGAGAGTGGAATTCATATATAATGAAAGACCCAGCCCTCCAGAATTTATCATCTAAAATGGGAGGAAAAGCAAAAGGCAAAAACATTATAAATAAGTATCTGGACTATAAAATCCTCCAGAGCAGGGCTTCTGATTTCTTTTCTTTCCCCAGTGGACAGCACAGCGCCATGTGCACAAGAGAGGCAAAGGTATTGTTAACCAGATAAGCTTGCCTGTTCATTGGTGAGTCAGGATTTAGGAATGAAATAGAAAATAAGAAGACTGGAAAGAGAGCATTTCTGGGGTTAGAAGCTCAAGCAGGCAACAGGTCCAAAAGGAAGGGGGAGATTTCCTTGGAAGAGTGTAAGGAGGGGATACCTTCTACCCCTGGACTCTACTATGCTTTCCAGTCCTTACTATTGAGATTTTTGTAGTGTTGAATGAGATGATCCCAGGATATATGAACACAAGAAGGACAGAGTTGGCATGGCTTCCTCCTGTTCTCTTTGGGTCTACTCACGCTGAACTCTTGCCTCACTCCATGCACCCAAGCTGTCACTAGGTATAACGTTGCAGACTATGGCACATACTCTTCATACTACTCTGTCCTGAACTCGTAGTCTCCCCTAAAGACATTCCCCTGGTGGCTTTTTCTCCCCCACAGTTCTCACTGCTACTAGGCATAGAGGTAAAGCAGAATACCTACCTCCTTTTTCCTCATTCCCATTTTCTGAGCATCCTTCCTTCTCCCTGAAAACCTCTAGCTGTGAATCTCCTATTATCATCTTGCCATCTTCTATGAATGACCATGTCATTCCCCCAATTTCTTTGATTTTACACTGACTTCGTCCATGTCAATTTTAATATACCTGTAGCTGACTGATCCTTCCAGTATCTTGGTCTCTAGTTCACTAGAACCATTATTTTCTAATGAACTTGTCCTTCAACTTATCTTAGTCACTTTTTCCCAAGGAAAAACCCTGAAAAATATCCCCAATCTTTTCTAGCTCCCTCCCTCGTATAATCATAAGCCAGTCAGTGTTTAACCCCTTTGGAATTTTCTGTAAATTGATCACACAAGCTATTCTCTAAACTTCATCACCTTAATATTTGCACTCTCTTCTTTACCCAGCCATCACTGTGTGGTTACTCATTCAAATACACTCTTGATTCCCTTCCTCCTCTCTAGCCTCAACATAAATGAGTGGCAAATCTACAACTCCATTTAGACTCAAATCTCTGCTAACTCTATTCCTATATTTTTGTAACTGAACATGGTTGGAGAAGATATGAAAGCACAGTGGCCTGTCTTACTTGAAATTCATGATTATGAGCCTTTATGCAGCCAGGAAATTTAGATACATACGCTCCTGTGCATTCCAAATTCATACAATTCTCCAATGTCCTAGACAACTATTTCTCACCTTCTCTTCTCTTCCCAAGCCTTTAGCACATCCTACCACACCTCCTTCTTTGCTGAGGACTTTGATTTCTACCTCACTGAGAAAACTGAAGCAGTTCAAAGGGAAATTCTACAAACTCCTACCATATCAGCCTTCCTACCAGTAGGTAGCTGCATCAGTGAACTCTGCCTTCCCAGGTATCCACATATGAACTAAGGTCTTATTTAGAAGCAGATCATCCAATCATAGAGCAGATCCATTTCCTCTTGCCTAGTCACAACACCATTGCAGCTATTCTTCTCTCTTTTACATTATTGGTGTTTCTCTTTTAATATAGGGTCACTTCAAACGACTTAAAACATGCTTCTTTTCTTTCTTCAGTCTGAAAAAAATCTTAACCTCACTTTCTTTGCCTCTTTATTTGGTCTCATCAACAGCAAAAGTCGACCAAAGTATTTTTTATACCTATGCACAATTTTCTTCCTTTGAATACACTTTTATCAGTTTTCCATTCCCATGATAACTGCTCTCATCAGTCACCAAAAATCTGCATGGCCCTAAATCTAATGATGCATCATCAGATCTCATCTTGCTTGATATGTCAGCAGTATGTGAAACCATTTATCACATCACATCAAGGTTTCACTTTCTTTAATTGGTGCCTCAGAGCAAGACTTTATTTTTCCCTTCTGCCTTATGGACCACATTTTCTCAATAATCTACCATGGTTCCATCTCATCTTCCTGTCTTCATAATACTGGTGAGCTCGAGAGCTCAATTCTTGGTCCTTTTCACTATATGCATATATACCATTGACATTTTTATTTCTTAGCTTTGCATAATATTTCTGTGCTTCTGAATCACAAATTTATATCTCCAGCCAGACTTCTCTCTTGAATTCTACATCCGTATTTCTAGTTGCATGCTTGGCATCCACACTTGTCTAACAAACATCTCAAATTCAACATGACATAAACTCAATTCATAGTTTCCCTCCAATCGGATAAACTTATTTATCTCATACCTTCCCTCTCCTGTCTGAAGGCAACTTAAAGTTTCCACTTGTTATTGACCAAAAAGGCTAAACTTACAGCCATCCTTGACTTTGTTTTTTCTCTGACTTTGCATATTAATCTCCCAGGAGACACTGCAAGCTCTATTTTCTAAGTATAGCCAGAATTTGGCCACTTATCTCTACCTCTTCTGCGAAGACAATGTGTCAAGTCAGCATCCATTTGGGGCTTCCCTGGCCTATGTACAGAACTCTCTGCTATTACAACCGTTCCCTCTATTCTAGTCTCAACATGAAAGATGAAATATCTTTTAAAACATTAGTCAGATCACGTTTGAGTCCCCTGGCTCAAAATTCCTTATTACCGTCTCCCTATTTCTCTCAGAGTGAAAGCCAAATCCTCACAACCACACAACCCTTTATGATGCAGTGCCCATTACCTTCCCTCACCTCAAGTTGTGCTACTCTTTCACATTATTCAGTCTACTCAAGCCTCAGCAATCATCTTGTTATTTAGTGGCCTGCCAAAATCCAATCTTAAGACATTTGCATTAGTTGTTTCCTCTACCTGCAACACTCTTCTCTTTCTTTTTCTCCTTGAAGATTTTTCTCAAATTATTTGTCTTTTTACTTTTAATTCAATTTTATTTTTCCTGATTTTATTAAGGATGGGAATAACTGCTAATTTCCCCTTGAAACATATTATACGTGTATTTAAAAATTTCATAAACACACGTCTCTCTGCCTCCCTGAATCCTCCTCTCTCCGCAACAACCACTAATCTGCTTGCTATCTTTGTGAATTTGCTGTTTCTAGTCAATTCTTTTAAGTAATATCATGCAATTTTTTGTCCTTATGTGACTTGTTTACTGCAATTAACATAATGTTTTCAAGATTCTTCAATGTTGCAGCATGTCTCACAACCTCAAGTACTTTTTATGGATGAATAATATTCAGTTGTGTGTATGTACCATATTTTGTTTATCCATTCATTTGTTGATGGACACTTGAGTTGTTACAGCTTTTGGCTATAATGAATAAAACTGTTATAAGAATTGGTCTACAAGTATCTATTTGTGACCATATTTTCACTTTCTTTGGGTATATACCTAGAATTAGGATGGTGGGGTCATATGGTAGACATATATTTAACTTTTTAAAGACCCAATATCATGCTTTGTACTGCATAATATGCCCACTCATTTTAATATTGAAATCTATTTCCCACCACTTCTGTATTCTTAATTCCTCTCACTTTTTCTAAGTGTGTTTTCATAGGTTGTGTCAATTTATAATATCATCATGTTTTCTACTTATTGTTTGTATCTTCCTGTTATAGTTTAAGCTTAACCAGGGCACAGATTCATTTATCCTCACATATACCAAGTAACCAGAATAGTACCTGGAGCATTATTTTCTCTTGATAAATACCTGTTGAGACAATAGAATAAATTCATGCTCCAGTGTTTATTCTGGGGTGGTAATTCAAAACCCAGACAACTTCATCCTTCATTAATTTAATTTTTTAATGAACTTCATTCATTAATATGAATCCCCTCCAGTAAATCAGCTGGAGAACTTTAAGAATAATTGCTAACAACTGGGACTCACCCCATATCAACTGAATCAGAGATTTTGGGTGCAGGATCCAGGAGTGGATGTCCTTGAGAAACCCTCCAGGTGACTTCAGTGTGTCTCCAGAATTAAGAGTCACTGCCTTAGGTTCATAGGGACTAAGCCCATGTTCCCAACCCTCTGGCCCTCCTATCTCCATTGAAATTAGGAAAAAGTACCATTCATTTCGTTTGGGTACAAAATAATGCTTTAACCCTGCCTGGTTAAGATCAGTGCCCTGAAAGTACCCACAGAAACCAGGTTTCAGATCTTGATTTAAAATTCAGTAAAGTGGTCCTTTGTTTCTCTTCCACCCTTAAGATGTTTTCAAACTGTGAGTCGCACTTCTTCACTCTTTTTAAATTCCCTCATTCCAATCATCTCTCAACTTGCTCAGCACTAATGTAATAAGATGCTTTTCCTCCAGGACATTTTGCTTGAGATTTGAATATACATACTAACAGGTATACAGACACCAACTTGGCATGTTCCCTGAATTCTATCCACATAATTTACTCTGACTTTTTTCCATTTCCTGACATATGGAGACAAGAAAAACACATACGCCCTAGTAATCTTTTGCATTATTTACTAAGACACACTTTAGGTTTTGTATCCTTAGATTTAGATTTCCTGAATCTCCTGGATTCCTTTGCCTTCATCTCCTTCCCCACCTCACTCTTCCTTCTTCACTTATCACTTGCTACCACATGAATATCAAAGGGATCCAAGCAATTACTTGTACTTACCTTAAACATTTATTTGTTCATGACTTACTCATGTTTAGGTATTTCTCCCTTCCTAACTTGAATCTTCAAATTTAGGACATCAGACTCCAAAGTGACTTATCCTCAGTTTGAGTCAGTGCTGTGGCTAGAACAGTACAATTTTATGCAGCTGTTTTAGGGTCAAAATCAAGACTAAATCCCCAACCCTTGATCCCTGTCAATGGGTGACATAATTGAACCTTAGATTCATCCTAATTTTACCATGTTAGCAGCCCAGTGGACTGTGCCAAATCTTTCTGACTTGTGCTTTAATCAAGAAGGCAGGTTTTTAGTTGTATTGAATCAGAAAATTTATTTAATGACTTCTGTTTTTGTCTCATGGCAAAATGTACTAGGTGTAAGACTAAGAGCACATGCTTTTGTATTCTGAAAGTATCTTAATTTATTTTATTTCCTAGCTGACATTTCCCTTGAGCTTTTCCACCATGATAGGACATGACAGCTTTTCAAATGGCATTAGTGTGTAAAACCTTTTCACCTAAAAGGTGTGTGGTAAAGGCAAGCATTTCACTCAGCAAGAGGTCGATTTTCCCAGAAATGATCATGCAATCTCATGCAGCATCTTAAAGAGATGTCCATTCCTGCTAAAGTGAAAGCTTAAGTGTAACATTTTTATTTGTGGGATATGTGTGTGTGTGTGTGATTGTGTGTAAGGGAGTGCGTGAAGGGAAGTCATTACCTACTTTGGTTTGTGCTCAAACTTCGAATAACATCTCTAGAGCGGATCAGTGAAGGATTTAGTTCATTCTTGGTGACAGAATGTTCTTGTTAGAACTTTGGCATCTGTTTCCTTAAGAATGGCTATTCCTACCATTCTTTTGAAAGACTCACTGTCACCAAAAGCTTTAGTTTTAGTAAAGTCTATCTTTACGACTAGCCGCCTTTTTAGCTGAGATTTGATGCCGATATTCTCCCTCCACGTGAATACCAAAAATCTTAAAGCCCGGTGTACTTTCTGAGCCAGCAATTCCAAATCTAAACACGAGTCCTGAGAAAACCATCAAGTATGTGTTCAAAGGTTAAGCAATAAGGATCTTTAACATAAATAACTTCCAGTAGGAAATTGGTTAAATAAACCATAATGCGTTTGGTAAGCGTAATACTTTAAAAGTCATTAAACATGATATCACACACATTTACTTTTAAAAAATGATGAAAAGAATGTAGGGCTATTAGTGTTGCTTTATGTAATAGTAGCACATTCGTCTGGTGCAAGTGGGAGCATTGCATTGTTTGATCAGCTAATAAACAGATTTGGTTCAATCATAACATGATAATAAATTAAAGATAGTGCTTTAAAACATACATTGAAGATTCATTCTTTTATCTATACATACAAAGGCTTTTTATTTAGCTATGAGTGTGGACGTCCATCTTTTTCATTGTTTTATTGCTTAAATCATAAAATATTAGTTGGTCTATAATTTTTAGTCATTGGTTTCTCTAAAGCAGAGTGACAACACATATGACTATGAAGTAACTGGAGTGCAGATTCATATTAACTTTTAACTGTTCTCTAACCTTTAAAGTTATCTTGTTTATACAATTTTAACGGCACTCTTTTCTTCTCATTTTCCTTCTTTTGCTTTTTGTCAAGTCACATATATAGAATCGTGGAATCTTTCCAAAGCATTCCACCAAGTTCTCATATTTCATAAAAGCAACAACTGATATTTATAATACCAGATATAAATGTCATAAAAATATTAATAGCAGCAAAAACTGATTTTCAGTATGACTAAAACAACTGGTGGGAGCCAAAGTGCATGTTCTCCCCAGTGAGTGGCTGAATAGTTTGGGGGGAGCTACAGGCTGTCATGAGTGCATGCCAGGGACTTGGTGCAGAGAGAGGAGATCATCTCCCCAAGGTCACCACAGCAGGCCCATCACATTCACAATAAGACACCAACTGACAGTTAGGAGATAAAAAGTTTCTTTGTTGGCAGAGGACACAGAAAACTACAGATAGTGTTAAATAAAACAGGAGCTAATAATAACACCATACACTCACAGATGGAGGTGTGGTTTCCATCTCCATAGAGTTGTATGTGATTCCGACAACCTGGTATAAGCATTCTACCAGTCTGGAGAGAAGATTCCAGGATTTCTCTCTTGATCATTCTGAAGACATTTGGCTGCATGCTGCCCACTCATCATGTGGGAGCATTAGGTTTATGATGATTATCATGGGGTTAGATAAAGTCACTCTGGCCCAGTGAACAGAGGTTCAGATCTATCTGAAGCTCATTCTCTCATTCTCTTCCTCCATTGAGACGACTGGATGGTTTTCCTTTTTCTATATCCATTTTCTAAATTCTGTAAACCAAAGGCTGTAAGGCGGAAGGTTATTTTTAGTAAAATGGTAGATTATTATTCTTTTTCTAATTTCTGTCTCATAATGGTACATACTCAGTTGACTAGAAAATTGGTTGCACTGGTTTTTCTATCCATCAGTTACAAAGAATCAAGTGAGAGTTCATCATTAAAGAGGCTTTACAAACAAAATGTCGATATCAGTGACTCACTGTAACGCTTTTTTGTCCTTAGGCTATCAGCTGGTTATATCTGACCATATCTACAATTGGTAGGAAGAAGAGAATTCTTTAAAAAAGGGAGGTAGGAGTTTGACCACAGCAGATCCGGGTACCTCCACTTCCCAACCTAAGCATTTTAGTCCAGTAGCGCTGTGACCTTAAACAAAAACAAACTACATAATTGATCTTCTTAACTTTCTATCTTCCTCATAGGGCTCACTTCCTATTGCTTACAGGACTGGGAACACATCTCCACAATGCCTGAAGGACTGATTTTGGCAATAATTGCTTCAAGCCAATGACAAATCATTACTTTTTGGGTAGGCAAAAAGATGGAACACTTTGAAACGCTAAAAAAAAAAAAAAAAAAAAAAAAAAATCCAGCAGGGTCTGCTCTAATCCCCGTCCTTCAGGTATGATTTCTATTTGGATATATCCCTTTTCCCAACCCAATCTGAAGAATGGATGCTTATGGAGTTAGAGAGAATAAAATTGAGAAACTGAGAGACATTAGGACCTGGACTGAGGATTTCTGCATTCCAACAACACAATAAGTATACTCATTAGGTTGTTGGAGCAGAAGGGGACCTGAGAAACCAGAGATAAGCATTAGGTAGTAATTGCAGAAACCCAATATAATGTGAGAACTGATAATCAATGTTTTTATTGTTCATAATTTTATTGCCACACAAACCAGAGCTCCAGGGTCTGCGACTTGCAAGTGGTAAGAAGTTGAGACTTTAAATTAATGTCTCTTCCTTAATTTCCTCATTCTTTACATGGGGATGATATATGATCTGTAATTGTCAGAGGAATTAATGCCTGTCACATATTACTCACCCAATAAATATTTGCTGCCAACAGAATGTTTGTGTCCCAGCCACCAATGGGTCCTTAGGGTTCTGGGGTCTTAGAGGTTCTCAGAACTCCACAGATGAGCAGCCCCTGCAAGGTTTGCAGCAGAAGACTTGGGATGTGTCCCTCCTCTCCCCATGCCCATATAGACAGACCACCGGTAAGGATGATCACATTCCTTCCCAACCTCCACCCCTCTTCCTCATGAATTTGAAGTATCTAGCTCAATGCTCAATAAACCATAAAGGATAAAATGTTAGAGCTTAAAAATCATCTCCAGCATCCTTGAACACCCTCATTGTGCAGAGCCTGAAACCTGGACCCAAAGGTTGACTATGATATGCTAATATGTCTTTTGTGTGGGCTCTAACTTCAGGTTCCTGGCACTTTAATATCATCCCCTTAAAAAGGTCTCCAAGTTGTAATATTGCAATAATGGAACACTGTCTTCTTCTTGCTTCTCCCTCCTTCTCTTAGAGTCAGAATTTCCCCAAAGCCTCTTTATCTTACAGTAGAATGTCTCTAAGTGATTATGCAGCTGTGAGAAGAGAAACGGGGATGGAAGAAAGGGTTGCATGGTATGAAAAATCTATATAAAACAAATCATAGAAATGAAGGGCTCTTCAAAAGGTCAAGCATTTTACATTCAAAAGGCTTTCAGTGATGAGTTAGGAGATTTGCTAGAAAAGTGTTAACATCAAACACTTATTCAGAAGCAGCTGATTTATTCATATTAATGCTTCTCTTTCTGAAAACTGGCATTGCTTTACTTGTAATCCCATTAATTCTTACTGCTACACTTCCAGGTTGTTAGCAGGTATTTTATTTATTTAGCAGGATGAGAAATTGAAACTTGGGAACATAAATAACTTAAGGATACCAGATTTACAATATTTATATCTATGCTTAATAGCTGAAAAGGCACTGCATAAGTGTCTCAAAAAATGAGACTTTATTCTGCAATAATAAGATGCCATAGGAGGTGTCTGTTTTCTTGAGTCCTGGACCTCTGAAGATACTCTTGAGGTAAATGCTTTCCTTTTATTTATTTATTTATTTTCCATATTTAGTGACTCCCTAGCTATCCATAGTTCTTTTATAATACCTGTGGGGATTGGATTATATATCAACTAGGTCAGAACTCAATATCTGATCTAGGTACAAAGATTTATGAAAATATTTCTTCAAACTCACTTTATTTGCTGTCATCTCAGTGAACAACCAAACTAGAAAGCAAATCACAAAAATAAAATACAAGATAACACACATTTAAGGAGACACACATCCAAGAAGTGCTGAGTGCACCTTTTATCCTGGATCTCCAGATCCAGGATAAAAAGGAAGCCTGGTTCACTGCCTTTTATATCCTTAACTTGGAGGAGGGGACACATCAGCGTTCAGGGCTCCCCTTGCTACGCTTCAGTAACCGAGTACTGTTTCAGTTTTTGCTCAGCCATTCTAGTGGCAGTGGTCATGACACAGATCTTCTCAAAGCTCTTTCACATGTTTGTCAAGAATTTGACAAAACATGGCCTTTTCTCTAGGTTTTATCCTTGACTGACATAGGAGCTGAAGGACTCATTCGTAGATGGTCAAATAGCCAGATCTCACCTACCACGGCAGAGATGAAATAAAAATGTTTCTATTGTGACATTCAAGGCTGCTGGAGCCCTCCTTGAGTTTTCTGAGAGTTGAGAGAGAAATTAGTCATGGGAGAAGATGCCATGTGGCCTTTATTTTTTAGAAAGCATATACTTTGACTTCTCTCAATATATTTCTTGTTGCTTAGAATATTTTTTTTTAAAGAGTGAAAGAGGAATAGAGTTTGCACTTCAAAGCTCATTGAATAGGATTTTCCCTTTATTGAGACAGGGAAAATGAACTCAGTCATTCAAAAGTTTTCCTTACAAAGGAAGGGTTGCAAAAAAGGCGCATATTGTTCATTGGTCCTGTAGGAAAGTAATCTATTTTGGATCAATAGCTATTGGTTCATGATTAGTCATTGGCACTTCCCATTAAAACAAAATTAGACTGTCATCCAGAAAATAGGATTTGAACCATGTTTCAGTTTCAGAGAAGTCCACAACAAGGGCAGAATATTAATCGGATTGTGCTCTGGGGAGCTGAAACCCAAGTTATAAATATTTCCTTAGGATATATTATATAAGACAATTCAGTTACTGATGAGGCATGAATGCTTCTAATGGCATATTCTGTGGGGTGATTTATTTTAATTGTCACTTTGGGACCTGTTATTACACAGTGTTAGGATGGGTCACTGCATTAGAAAATTAAAGCTGATGAAAGGCATTCATTTTTAGCCTGTTTGTAAATTCAGGCTTTCGGAATAAAGACATGCTGACTGTATATGAATCCTGAGTGACTATTAATTTACCATTCACAACACCTTCTAGTGATAAAAACTACACTCAGGGGTTAAACTAAACCACTCAGCTCTGACTGCCTTGGGGTCTCTTGTGTAAACCACACCCTGCCTGAAACCTGGATTCTGGGGCTGTGATAGGACAACCTGTCCCTCACCTTGAGGATGGTAGTTCTCTTGTCACTGCCAAGTGGGTTGGAGGTCAAGTACCCAGAACAGAAACAGAATTGGAGAAGGGAAGAAAAGTGGCAATGACTGTATTGCAATAAGTGCTAGGTTTGCCACAAACTCTTTTACGATTGTCATCTCCTTTTACCTCAAAAGTCGCCTAAATTTGCTGGGATTTTCCTTTATTTTACACAAAGAGGCTCAAAGAGATTAATGTCTAGAAGTTTGTACAGTTAATAAAAGACCATGGCAGGAATAACTTATTGTGGTGAAAAATTGGGGGGAAAAATACTTTTGTATTATTATTATTATTTTTTTATTTTGCCGTTTAGGTGGTAAATGTTGCATCACTAGTTGTACACTTAGAAGAATACAAATGGCATTAATAGGATGGGTTCCTGTTAGCACCTGTATAATAGCCTTAGCTCCTAGAACTATTTTTTCAGTCATTCAGTTGTTGCCTTTGGGCAAATCTTGGGGGGATATGGGAATGGGGAGGCAAGAAGGACAAGCGTCCATGACTTAAAGCCCCTGAGAGTGTTTTCACTGAATTCTTCCATTACGTAAAATCTTTAAGTGTATACAGTAAAACAAAAAATGCTTAGATATATTTTGGAGAACAGTTGTGCAGTTATTCACTCTAACTTTGCTTAAATAAATCCATCTTTTGTGCGTGTTAAAATAGCAAATTGCCTGCACTATAACGTCTAGTCAGTTTCCAAAGCAGAATAAGAAAGTGAGATGTCAAAAATCTTGTCTGCTATTTACATTATTACCAGATTAAAAAGGAATTGTGTAAATGCAAATGAGGGTGCAGGTACCTGCCATGTGGAGATTAACCAAATTATAATCGGTTTGTCTAGGAAAATTATTCCTTCAGTGTCATTTTAAAAGTACAAGGGCTCAAGATTTGAGAAACTAGCTCTTTCTGGTACAGCCATGGTAGCTGGGAGGCTAATGGACCAGTGTGCCAGGTAATGCTACACCTAAGGCCTGCTGGTCTCTGAATCTCCAAATAGTATATTTCAATAAGCACGATGGGATCTGCCCCACTGGGATTATTTTGTTTCTTTTTGCCTGTACTTAGACATTACACTATGTTTATATGCAGTATATACATATATATACATTTTTTGCAGTATATATATATTTTATATGCAGTATATATATATTTTTATAAGCAATATCTATTTATATATTTTTTTAACTATTTTTTTCTGGTATGCTGTATGGGGAGGGTCACAGTTCATTCATTTTCCATGTGAGTATCTGGTTATTGCAGCACCATTTGTTGATTTATTTTTGTTTGTTTGTTTGTTTTTATTGGTCTCTTTTGTTTGTTTATTTTGGGAAGCCCATGGGCCAGAAATCAAACCTGGGTCTCCCACATGGCAGGCCAGAATTCTGCCACTGAACTACCCTCGCATCCCCTGCAATATATTTTCAATTACTCTTAACTGATAAGATTGTTCAATCATCGATTTTTATTCACAAATCTAAATTAAATTGTTGCTTTACCATGGTGGCTCCTTATGGTGACAGCAAATTTCCATTTCCAGTATCTCAAGGTAATGACCTTGAAAAATTGATACGAAAATATGAATTGAAAAGTGATATGTCTGCTACCTTATGGTTCAAATTCCTAAAGTCGTGGGAAACATTCAAAATGTTATTTCTCAAATCCAAATATTGTTTTATTCCATATTTAATTGACCAGTTTTAGAGTCACATACCATATTTCACTACTTATTTACTATCAGAAATATTTGAAGTCTGGGATTTCCTTGGATACTCCTGGTTTAATGTACTATGTTTATATTCAAAAATGGTGAACATTAAATATTTAAATAAATATGGCCTGTTACAGAATAGATTTGTAATTATTTTTAATTATTTTTTTAAAATAGGGGATACTTCTTTAGTTAAGTAAATAATGGGAATAAGGAATGTGATTATCTGCATTGGTAAATGAAATATGTCACTACTATTTTTGTTTTTTTTTTAAACGAAGATAATCAAGAGTTGACAACTTCTTTCCCAAACCCTCTCTTTCCCTTTACAAAGACTCCATTTCTATTTCTGGGAAGCTTCTGTTCTCTCACGTTCTAAACTACTGTGTCATATTTGACAATTATTTTTCTCCTCTGTTCCTCATGTACGTTTCCTGATTACAACTTCTACTAATTCTCCCTTTAAAATATGTATTGGATTCATGAAACATCCTACATTTCTTCAAGTCTAGATCCTATCACTTTGAACCAAACACACAACCTGTAGATGGTCTTTTAACCCCTCAGCGCTCCCCATCACTGATTCGACCTGTTCCTGTGCAAAACTTCTTTAGCTTTGCTGTTCTGTATGATGTTCTCTTGCTTCTTTCTTTACCAACACCCCGTTCTCTGCTTTAGGGCCTTTTCTTATGGCTTCTGTTCTTTCTAAGGCATGTCCTTAATCCATTCACTTTTCTCAGCACCCTTTTTTTTATTTGCCTTTCTTGTTGTTCTTTCATGTATTTGAATTCACATACAACAGTGAATTCATAAATACCAAGGCTTTATCATACATTCACTAGTCTTTTAGTATGTTTTCTCACACCAAGTGTATTAGTTAGGGTTCTCTAGAGAAACAGGATCAACAGGGAACACATGCAAATATAAAATTTATTAAAGTATCTCATGTGACGGTGGGAACTCAAAGTCCAAAATCCGCAGGGCAGGCTGCGGAGTTGACAATTCTGATGGAGGGTCTGTACGAACTCCACAGGAGAGGCTCCCTGACTGAAGCAGGAAGAGAGCCTGTCTCTTCTGAATCCTCCTTAAAAGGCTTCCAGTGATTAGATAAAGCATCACTCATTAAAGAAGACACTCCCCTTGGCTGACTACAAATGGAATCAGCTGTAGATGCAGCTGACATGATCATGATTTAATTCTATGAAATGTCCTCATTGCAACAGACAGGCCAGCACTTGACCCACCAGACAAACAGACACCACCACTTGGCCAAGTTGACACATGAACCTGACCATGACACCAAGTAAATAATGCACAATTAAATATCAGTGCAGCTCATCCACCATTTTCACTGCTGCTATTAAATGTGTTGCTTCCTACCAAGAACTAATAATCTAAGAGACAGTTTGAAGAGTTAACATGTAAATAAATAATTTCAATACCATGTGTCCAGATTTACGTTAAAAGTAACAGTAGGTGTGATGGAAGTACAAAGGGAGATCACACAGTTCAGGTTCAGGAGGTGGGTTTGCAGTTAAATGGTGAAGATTCTTAATGAGTAGAAAGAAAAATAAACACACTCTTAAAAAATTGGCATTTTATGCAACTACTATGTCCTCAACTATGCTGAACCCATTGCTGAACTGAATTGTATTCAATGCTCAAGTACTTGAAAAGTTTGGAGAGCAGTATTTAGTATAAGAGTTCTTTCCTTTCTAATGTTCCTTACCCACAAACATAAATGTGATCATATAAACTTTATTGTTTGCTTTTCCATGAACTCAAGCCTAAAATGGAAATGACACCTACATTTTAGAAACATTTAAACATCACTATCCATTTAATGTCCTTTGGGGAATGCTGGATGCTGTGTTATTACTAGATTTAGGGTTAGGTAGTTGTGTGATCTTCTCTGGGGGTCTTGAACTTCTTATTTACCTTCAGGAAAATAAGGTAGAAAGTTGACAGTTGAAATTCTCTTTTGGGCCAAGCTTTCTACTCAGTATTAGTCTCACTATCTTCTAAACTTCCTTGCTCTTAGTATCCGTGCCATAAATACTAATACATTTTTCTGTTTTGGGGTTCTGACTCATGAAGGCTTTAATGGGAAAAATTGGTCTTTTTGCTTCCTTCTCAGGGTTGTCAGAATTAGTAAATAAAAATGTAAGACACCAGGTCAAATTTTAATTTCAGAAAAAAAAACAATGAATAATTATTCATTATAAGTATATCCCAAATATTGCAAAATTTTAGATTATGTATTGGGTGTCCCCCAATACCTACATGTCTTGTACTAAAAATTATACATTATCTGAAATTCAAATTTCTTTGAGTATCCTGTGTCCTATCCAGTAACCTTATTCTCAGTTTCCCTTCCCAAGTAAGTGGAACTGAATCTAAGCCTTTTCAGATAATACCACAAAACCTATGAATCAGAATTACTTGCACCTAAGATTAGTGATTTAATAAGCATATAACTTCAGGGTATTTCTCTCTTTTTAATCTAGCAGGCTTGCCAACAGTCTTTCGACTTTCCTTCCATTCTACGCAAGCACATTTCAATAATTCTGAACTTGGTGTCACTTTGCTATTCATTTATTTATCTGTTTATTTATTTATTTATGCCCTTTTCTACAGTTTTTTAAAAATGATTCTTTCCTTGACATGTAATCTTCCAAGTTATTTCTACCTCCCTGAAGATATTATGTTATCCCTCTATCAGCTTTCTGAGTTACAGATCGCCTCAGTCTGAAGGTCCACTCTTTAATTTCCTCTAGAGTATCTAAGATTTGCTGATAGAGACAATTCAGCTTCCTGTTCTGACTTTCTACCCAATTGCTGTCTATTTTGCTTAGATATCTATTTTGATAGATATCCAGCGGACTTTTTTCCCTTGTCTAAGCCAGGTCAGCAGATTGGGTCAACCTATTGCTATTCCATAGGAGTCTGCTCTGATGGGTCATTCACAGCACTGGCAGCCACATCTACATTTTCCTCTGCTTGAACTTCCTCTTCTATTTCACTAGTCCTTCAATGGAATGAAATATCTTCATAGAAAATGGACACTTTTCAATGCATTTTTTTTAATTTAAAGATAAGGCATTGGACCTGCCTACTTAATATATACATTGTAAGGATGAAGTGGTAAAAATGGGTTTCTAAATTCAATCAGATCTTTACATTATTTTTAGGATTGTTTTATTTCTTTAGTAATTGATTTCAGCTCTATATCCAGATTTGAGGTAAATTGAAATTTAATCTTTTTTGTCCTCAATGCTCACGTGCAACCATACTGCTAATCCTGTTGCTGTTACTCTTACATTTAATATTAAGTGTTAAAAAATACTTATTCTTAAAAAAATACTTATTCTGGTACATATACGCAATCAAAATATTTCCCCTATTAACTGCATTTAAACATGTAATTCACTGCTGTTAATGGCGTTCACAGTTTCGTGCTATCATCAAAACCATCCGTTATCAAAAGTTTTCCATCACCCCAAACAGAAACTTTGTAACAGTTAAGCTTGAACTCCCCATGCTCTACTCCACCCCAGACACTGGTAACCAGTATTCTAGTTTCTGATGCTATGAGTTTACTAATTCTAATTATTCATTTTAGTGAGATCATATAGTACTTGTCCTTTTGCAGCTGACTCATTTCACTCAAAGTGATGCCTTCCGTTGTGATCTATATTGTTGCATGTGTCAGAATTTTCAATCCTTTGTGCGGCTGAAAAATTTTCCATTATATGTGAATACCACTTTCTGTTTATCCACTCATTGACTGATGGACACTTGAGTTGTTTGTATTTTTTAGCAATTATGAATAATGTTGCTGTGAATCTTAGCAAGCACATATTGGTTCAAATCTCTGCTGTCAATTACCTGGGTTTATAGTTCTAGAAATGAGATTGCTGGGTCATATGATAATTCTGCATTCATATTTATAAAGATTAGCACACTGTTTTTCACAGTGATGTCACCATTTTACATTCCCACTAACAACAATCAAGAGTTCTTATTTTTCCCATCCTCTCAAACATTTACTTTCCATTTTTCAATTGTACCCATTCTAGTGGGTGTGGAATGGTATTGCATTGTGTTTTTTGTTTGCATTTTCCTAATGGCAAGTGATGATGGGCATCGTTACATGTGCTTATTGGCCATTTGTATGTCATCTACCCATTGAGAAATGGGTAAACAAATCTCCTGTCCATTTTTTTTAATTGGGTTGTTGATCTTTTTCTGTTGTTGATTTTTCAAATAACCCCCCGACATTCATGGACAATTGATTTTTGACAAAACTGCCAAGTCTGCTTACTGGAGAAAGGATAGTTTTTTCAACAAATTGCGCTGTGAAAAAATGGCTATCCATATACAAAAGAATGAAGATGAATGCCTGTCCCACATAATACACAAACATTAGAACAAAATGGATCAAGATCTAAATATAAGGACTGAAAACGTAAAGCTCCTAGAAGAAATTATAGAAAACCATCTTTAGGAACTTAAGTTAGCCAATGCTTTCTGAGACCAACCAAAAACATGAGCAAAAAAAGAAAAAAATAGATAAATGGGACTTTATCATAATTAAAAACTTTTACATCTCAAAGGACTTCATCATGAAAGTAAAAAAGACAACCTTCAGAATAGGAGAAAATATTTAGAAAACACATATCTAGTAAGGGTATAATATTCCTAATACTTGTGTTCTATCTTGCAGAATGACATATGCGTATTAGAGAAGCTTGTTTATAATTTGCTGCTGTTGGGTAAAGTGCTATATGTTTCTTTTAGGTCTGGTTGGATAATAGTATCTCTAAGTCTTCTTATTAACTTATTGATCTTCTGTCTAGATGCTCTATCTATTATTGAAAGTGGTGTATTGAAGTCTCCTTCTATTAATGTAGAGCCACCTATTTCTCCCTTCAGATCTGTCAAAATTAGCTTCATATATTTTGGTATTGTGCTGTTGCATGCATGCATATTTAAAATTGTTAAGTCATGCTGAAGTGACCCGTTTATCAGTGACTTTCTTTGTCCCTCATATTTTTTTATTTGAAGTCTATTTTATGTGATGTTAGTATAACTATCCCAGTTCAATTCTGGTTTTTATTCACAAGGTATAATTTTCTTTTCCATCTTTTCACTTTCAACTTGCTTTTGTCTTTGAATTTTTAAGGTGAGTCTCTTTCAAGCATTATACAATTGGGTCATGCTTTTCTATCCATCCTTCCAATCTCTGCCTTTGACTGGAGGGCCTAATGCATTTACATTTAAAGTCACTACTGATAATGCATGATTTTATTGTGCCTTTTTGCTGTTTTGTCTTCATAGTCTTACACTGTTTTTGCCCTTCAATTCTTCTGTTAATGCCTACTTTCATATTTATTTAACTTTGTAGTATAGCATTTTAAGTACCTTATCTTATCCTTCTGTATATATTCTTCAGATATTTTCTTTATGTTTATATGGTGCTTAAATTTAACATCCTACATCTCTAACAGTCAAATATGAATTTGCTATAAACTTTACTTGAATAGCATACACATATACCATTTTTTGTTGAACTTGTTGCAAATTTTATCTTTATACAATGTATATCCAAAGTCATAGATATGTCATTACTGTTTATGTATTCACATTGTAGAACTTGTAAAAAGTGAAAAGTGGAGCTATATACCAAAATTACAATACAAAATACAAAATTACTCGCATTTATAACTACTTATTTTTACCTTTACTGGAGTACGTTATTTCTTTATGCCACTTTGATCCACTGTCTAGTGCAATTTCCTTTTAGTCTGAAAAACTAACCTTAGCATTGTTTGTAGGACAGGTCTTGGGCAATGACAAATTCACTCAGCTTTTATTTATCTAGAACTGTCTTTATCTCTCCCTCATTTTTGAAAAAGTCCACTCAATATAAAATTCCTATGTAACAATTGTTTTATTTCAACATTTTAATATTTTGTCCCACTGTTTTCTTGCCCTTCTGGTTCTGATAAGAAATTGGAAACTAATCTTACTGGGACTCCTTTTTACAGAACGTGTTGCTTTTCTCTTGCAGCTTTCAGAATTCTCTCCGTGTCCTTGTAATTCTACAATTTGACTAGTAACTCTTTGGGCATGGTTCTCTTCAAGTTTAGCCTGTTTGGGCTTTGCTGGGTTTCTTGACTGTGTGCACTCATGTCTATCCTTTCTTACATTTGGGAAGGTTTCTGGCATTATTTTTTGAATATTTATCCTCCCCCTTTCTCTCATTCTTCTCATTCCGGGACTCCAATAATGCATCTATTGGTATGTTTGATTGTGTCCTGCAAGTCACTTAGGCTCTCTTTCTTTTCTTTTTTTTTTTTTCATTCTTTTTTATTTCTACTCCTCAGCCACAGTCATCCCAGTTGTCTTGTCTTTGAGTTCACTAATTCTTTTTTTCTTCTGGTTGTATTCTGTTACTGAGACCCATTAGGGAATATTTCACATAAATTATTGTGGTCTTCAACTCCAGGATTTCTTCTTGGTTCCTTTTTATAACTCCTGCCTCTTTATTGAAATTCTCATATTAATTCATTGGTTTCCTGGTGCCCTTTATTCTCTGTGCTTTTCTTTATCACTTTGAGTGGTGGCTCTGTTTCTTCATTTGTCAAACAAACTTTTGTTGCACACTGTGCATTTTAATAATTTAAAGCATGACGCTGGGATTTAGTCCCTCAGCTGTCTGTTCCTTAAGTTTGTACTCAGCCAGCGATAGGGCAGAGAATTCATTGAGTGCCAGTGAATAAACCAATGCAAAACCATCTTTCACTGTCTTTACACTTTGGCTTACACTGGCTGGTGTTCTCCTTCAGAATTTAGCTCTCCCATCAGGAAGATCAGCCTGAGGTGAATGTGAAGTGAAGAGTTCTCTCTCTCTTTTTTGAGACATGGGCATGTGCTTATTTGTGGCCTTAGATTATTATCCCATTTTCAGGAATTCAAATGTCCCCTTGACTCCCTATGAAATAAAGTCTCCCCCATTCATGCTGCTCTACTGTATATCTTAAAACAGATAACCCTTCCCCTCAGCCACTTTTGCTTTGATAGTTTTTTACCCTGCTTTAGTTGTTAGCAAGCTGCTTCGGCCTCTAGCGCTTGTTATAGGAGTGCAAGCCACAAATGAGTTTCCTGGCTCTGTCTTGCAGATTGCCTCTCCATAAATTGGTAGTGAAATACCAGCACTATGCATAGTATGTGCAGAGTGGTTACCCTATGGGATCTCAGGTTGGCTTCACACTACATCAGAGAGGGGTTCGGAGAAAGGCCCACAAGGGCGCAAGGAGATTCAACCATTTATAAATCTGTGTTTTCTTTATTCAGCACTTTCTCAGTTACTGCAACCCTTTAACAATTTTTTGTTATTGCAAGAAAGATGGATATGCCAGTTTTGCTAGTCGTTCAAAGATGCTGTGGAAAATGGCACCCTGTAGTGTCTTACCCACCATGTCAGTCAGCTGGTGAGCAGAATTACCTTTTGCAAATTGTCTTACAGTTTACAAAACACTTCATACATAATTCTGATATTCAGATAAGATATTGTCTGAACTAGGATAAAGGCTGAAGTGGCATACAGTGAAACCTCCAGAATTGTGGCTTAAATGAAGTATGAACCCAGAGGTGAACATTTCAAAGTGCTAGGCAGCTGCTCCACTCAGTCACTGAGTGCATGTGTGGCTTCTAACACATTGCTTTGAAATGCCTTCAGGTAATTTCCTTTGTCACAGGTTCAAAGCGTGTTTTCCAGTATTTCTATACTTTCATGTTTCATTTCTCAAAAAAAGGAAAGAAATGTGTAGAAGGAATGCCCAGCATATCCAGGCCCAGAAGATGAAGGAGTACATATCATTTCTGCTCTCTTATGCACCGCTAACTAGGGGAAACTGAGAAATGTGATTAGTTGCCAATTGGGTCTTCAGCTGCTTGAAACTCAGTTGCATTTGAATAAAGGGAAAGTTCTTTCCTTCTTCCTCTTTTATCTCTCTAAATATTACTAGTACATTCTGGCTACAATTCTACATGTTTTGCAAATTCTTATATAACTATTCATTTGAAAGTGATTTTTTTTTCCTTCCAATGAATCATTTATTGTTTTTTGACAGTAATACAAATCATGATGGCATTTTCTCATCATGATTTGTATTATAGCCTATCATTTTCTGGCTAACCAGTTCTTCAGATTGTAAATATATACAGTAGCAAAGTATGATTGCATAGTTTTGTACAGATATATTTTGAGGTCCTAATATGACATGTTTCATAAAGTAGACATAAAAAATATTGGAGCTGGGTGGGCCATGGTGGCTCAACAGGCAGAGTCCTTGCCTGCCATGCCAGAGACCTGGGTTTGATTCCCGGTGCCTGCCCATGCAAAAAAATAAATAAATAAGAACTACCATTTGATAGTTGACTCTCTTGTCACCCAGTTTATGTCAGATAAAGGAGAGGCACAGAATGGGGTCTAGCGAAACTGTGAGATGCAAACAAAAGAAAACACACACACACACACACAAGCACATTTCTTCCCTTTAGCTCAAAACAGTCATTAGTTTGTTTTTCTCTATGCTGAAAGCTCCCCACAGGTAAGTTTCCACAGATTTTTTAGAGTTTTGTAGAAAATGATCCTCTCATGCACAGTGTAAACCCCCGTGTAACCACTACTAATAGGTTGTGGCTTCAATTCTACACTTTTTTGTAAATTCTTGTATAACTATTCATTTGAAAGTGATTATTTTTTCCTTCCACTGAAATCATTTATTGTCTTTTTTTTCACATGAGCAGGCACTGGGAATCGAACCCGGGTCACCATCATGGCAAACGAGAATTCTGCCTTCTGAGCCACTGCCACACCAACCCATTCATTGTCTTTGACTGTCTGGTGTTTTCCTATCATGTATTACAGCTGGAAATTTGTATTACAGTTGGATATTACTACAAACTCAAAACTTTATAAAGTATCAGAAAACCCCTATGGCCAAAATATCTTGCCTTTACATTCAATTAATTAAAATTCCCCTTGTTTATTATTTTCCTGTGTAATGTTGCTTATATATATATATCTTAAACCCAATTGGATTAGGTCCTTTGATTAATAATGCCTTCTTTTTGGCCACATGCAGAGTGTTGCCATTTTAAGTTCTTTGCCTATTTGTGATTTTGTCTTGGCAAATTCGATAGGAATGATATAATTATGCTCTTTTAGGACTCTCTCTAATTCCTCTAATCCTGCTGAAACTTCTTTTTTTTTTTTGAGATTCTTGCAAAGCTTTCTCCCATTCAAGATTCTCTCTCTAAGGCATATAAATACATGCACAAGTGTATAGCTGAACACCTCCGCAGTGTCTTTCAACAATAGCAGAGTACTGCTTCCCTCACACAATTAAGTCAGAAAAGTAGAAACACCATAAGTAGGTAAGGTACTTTCATAGTACTTTCATAGTCATTGAGGGTGATTGTTAGTTTTGTTTTAATCTATATATTTTTTCTGTTTTCTTTAAAGCAGTCTTTGGATGTAGAGAATTTTAAATTTCAGATTTATTGAGGGATAATTTGCAAGCAGGAAAATTAACCATATTTAATGTACAATTCAAAGAGTTTTGGCTGCGCAGTGTTATATAACTAGCACAAAATCAAGATATAAAACAGTTCTGACACCTTCCCAAATTCACCGTTGACCCTCTACAACCAGTTCCTTCTTACTTCTTGCCCCTGGGAAAGTATGAACTGTTTTCTGTCTCATTAGTTTTGGTATTTCCAAAATGTGATATAAATGGAATCATGCAATATGGGGACTTTTGAATATGGATTTTTCATTTAGTATAGTGCACTTGAAATTCATCTATGTTGTTAAAAGGATCAGTAATTTGCTTCTTCTTATTAGTGAGAGGTATGAATATGCAACCAATTATTTACTCATTTAGCAAATGAAGAATATGGAGTTGTTGCCAGTTTTTTTTTTAGTTGTTAATAATTGTCATGGTCAGGTTCATGTGTCAGCTTGGCCAGGTGGTGCCTGATTGTCTGGTCAGGCAAGCACTGGTCTATCTGTTGCTGTGAGGACATTTCATGGATTTAAATCATGACCATATTGGTGGTATCCACAGCTGATTGCATTTGCAGTCAGCTAAGGAGAGTGTTAATCTGCAATGAGTGATGCTTAATCTAATCACCAAAAGGCTTTTAAGGACTCAGAAGAGAAAATCACTCTTCCTCCTGCTTCAGCCAGCCAGCCTCTCCTCAGAGTTCATTGAGGACCTTCATTGGAGCTGCCAGCTCACCACCTGTCTGACAGACCTTGGACTCTACATCACCATGGTTACATGAGATACTTTTAAAAATTTTATATTTACAAATATCTCCTGCTGATTCTGCTTCTCTGAGAGAACCCTAGCTAATGAAGGGTTGTTGCTATTTTTTTTTTTGTTAATAAAGATGATTTGAACATCCATGCATATAGGCTTTTGTGTGAATGTAGGTTTTCATTTCTCTTGGGCAAGTACCTAGGAGTGGTATTGTTGGCTAAACTCGTAAGGTGTAACTTCATAAGAAACTGTCCAGTTGTTTCCCAGAGTGGCTGCAACATTTTGCATTCTCACCAGCAATATATGAAAGTTCCAGCTGTTACACATCCTTGCAGGACTTAGTATTGTTAGAAGTTTTGGTTTGTTTGTTTTTAAATGTTAATCTTCCTAACAGTTATCCAGTGGTATCACATTATGGTTTTATTTTTTTAATTTCCTGATAATAATGAAGGTGAGCATCATTGTGTGTACTTACTATGCCATCTATATAGTTCCGTTCAAATAGTTAGACTGTTTTAAAAATTTTTTGGTTGATTTCTTAAAAATGAGTTTTAGAGTTTTCTATATATCTTGGGTACAAGTTCTTTATCAGATATGTGCTTTGCAAATAAATTTTCCCAATTGTGGCTGTTCTTTTCACTTTATTAACAGGGTCTTTCAAAGAGCAATAATTTTTAATTTTGATGATATTTGGTTTATTAATTTTTACTTTTAGTGATTGTGATTTTTACAACATATCTAAGGTTATGGAGATTTTCCTCTGTATCTTCTAGATATTTTATAGTTTGGGGGGTTATATTTTGTACAATGAACTATTTTCAGTTAATTTGTGTTTGTCACAGAAGATATGAAATGTTCTTTTAAAAAAATTAGAGTCTTATTGTTCCACCAAAATTTGTAAATAATTATCATTTCAACATTGACATATTTGCACTATTGTCAAAAATCAATTAACTATATATGTGTGAGTCTATTTCTAGACTCTCTGTTCTATCCATTATGTTCTTATCCATCTATGTGGCTAACCTTTAGCCAACACCACACTATCTTTATTACTTTGCAATAAATCCTTAAGCCTGGCAGTGTGAGTCCTGCAAATTCCTTTTTTTTTTGAAAATTGCTTTAATTATTTGAGTTTCTTTTGTTTTTCCTAAAAACGAAACTAAAAACCAAACAAAAAAATTAAAATAAAAATTAAAAAGAAAACTTGTCTATTTCTATAAGTGAAAACTGTGTTAAAATTTTATTGAGATTACATTGGATTTATACTTCAATTTGGAGACAACTGCTATCCTAGGAAAATCAAGTTTTGCAAGCTATGAAAATATTTTATCTCTCCATTTATTTGTCTACTTTGATTTCTTTCATCATTGTTTTGTAGTTTTCAATGTTTTGATATGTTTTATAAAATTTTAACAAAATATTATTTTTGAATATTATTTTCTGGGTATGAATTTATATGTATGTATGCACTTATATATATTTTTAAAGTGATCAAGTACTCTCTTACCTAAAAGTAAACAGAAATAGCATGAGATTTCTTATCATTTGAAACCAGTGAAAAATATATTAAGGAAACATTGAAGGACAGAAATAAAGTTTCACTTGTGCTTTACATCATGAATTGTCTTATTCAATGTGTTGGCTATGCTGTACCTGAAATTTATACATACATCTTAAAATAATGAAAGCATCTTTGATACATTTAACCTAAATGTGTATCAAATTCATTTTCTAATTTTATTAGAATGTTTTAGAAATAAAACTTTGCAATTTTATGATCCAGATGATTGGGAGTAAAGGTTCCTGCGCTCTCAGTTTTTCCATGTATTCATCTGTACACTTCCTGTATAGAGCAAGGTATTATGCACTTGAGTTTATTTTTTCATTTCCAGCATGTTCTAACCCAGAACTTGATTATGCTACCAAAGCATAAAGAGATACCACTGAGATGCAAAATGCTTAGGCATCTATGGATGAATTGGATTAGCGATAGAGTAAGCCAGTCTTGGAAACTGAGCAATTTTGTGCTGAGTAGGTGATTTCAATTTTTTTATGGATTTCCTAGGAGAGTAATGGAAATCATCAGCCTTTAAAAATAGCCCTTATACATATAATGCATATTAATTACTAGATAATTTGACACAAAATTAAATTATTAATTTTGCTTAAACTATCCATGATATGCTTGACCTATGTCCAACTCCCATGCTCATGCTCAATCAGCTGCGTAGAACTGACATTAGCCCCTTATATATGTCAGGGTGGTAGTGGGTAGTGAAGCCTGTAGATCATTTAAGAAAGATGAAGTTTGATATCAGTAGGTGGGTATTGGTACATACAAGTGGTGATAAACTGTTTTTAGACAAAGTAAATTTTGTGCCTAAGAAACATGTATGAAGAGATGGTGAGTCAGAAATCAGAAAGCTGAATTTTCATAAAATATATGAAAGTTTCTGATGAGGTCTCTTCTGTAAAACCATTAAATATAGAACTGTCTTATCAGCTGTGAATGATAATTCTGTAATATCAGGTTGTTTGGATTTCCTATATTGTTGAGGGATGTTCAGTTGATTGATACTATATAATGACATTGTAGTTGAATAAAAAAGCAAAATTGAGTTGTTATACTTTACATCTGTTCTACCACAGGCTTCTTGGCTTAGAGTTGGGTTTGCTTAGCCCATAGTAAAGCTTGGAACCAACTATAAGAATAAATGTTAAGCTGATTTTGCTAAAAATATATGCTATCTAATTTGTTATGTATATCTACTTCTGTTGCGACACAATTTTCATCATATAGTGAACATCAAATTGCTTACAAATATATATTTCAGGTTCTGGAGAAAACAAAATGAAGGAATAAAATGCCAATTCTTTGTGGTTATTGTGCTATTTTAATGCTCCGAGGGTCACAGAACAAAGGTATTGGTGTGTCCAATACTGAGAAACAAGGTCATTGAGAGCCGTTTGATTAATGAGCAAACATTCTTTAAAGTACATGTGGGATGGGAAATAAAGTATAAACTTGCCCTTAAAAGTTTATGAACTTTTTGTGGCAGGGAGAAGAGAAGTTAGAAAGGCCATATAACAAGATGCAAAAATATATTTTTTTTAATTATCTGCAGATTTTCAAAGACAATGGTTGGTATGGCTAGGAGGGTCTTCGGAGGAGACAAAACTAACATACATTATTATGTTTCTTGGGACCTAGGATTAGATGAACGCATTCAATGAGATAGAAACACAGCACAGGCACATAGACACACGAATGATAGACTGACAGGAAACTGGAAGGGAGTAAACCTTTTACTCAACTCAAAAAAGTATATATTAATTCTCTTCTGTGTTCCAGGTACTGCACTCTATGCTAAGGATACGACAAAGAGCAAGCTTTGACATTTTTCTCCCAGGAGTTCATTTTCTAATAGGGAAAGAGACAGCAGGTTAACATGTAATTTGAATATTGCTCAATGTCATGGTTAGGGACAGGTGTCAACTTGGCCAAGTTGTGGTACCTGTTCATCTGATTGGGCAAGCGCTGGCCTGTCTGTTGCAATGAGGACATTTCATAGGATTAGGTCATAATCACGTCAGCTACATCCACAGCTGATTCCATTTGTAATCAGCCAAAGGGGAGTGTCTTCTGCAATTAGTGATGCTAAATCCAATCATGGGAAGCCTTTTAAGAAGGACTCAGAGGAGACAGGTTGCATTCCTGCTTTGGCTGGTGAGCCTCTCCTGTGGAGTTCATCCAGGCCATCCATTGGAGTCATCGGCTTCGCAGCCTGCTCTGTGGATTTTGGACTCTGCATTCCTACGGTCACGTGAGACACTTTCATAAATTTTATATTTGCAAGTGTTCCCTGTTGATTCTGTTTCTCTAGAGAACCCTAACTAATACATCTTGGTACCAGGAGTGGTTCTTAAGGAACAGAATCTTAAAAATGGGTTTTTATGAATGGTTTTCTACTCTGACTGGGCTCAGAGACACTAAGGACTCTGATTCCCGTAATCAGAATGATACTCCCAATCCATGGACTGAGTTGGCAAAGGAGATAGTCAAAATATCATCATTCAATTCTCCTAATGCTTCGCTTGTACGCAGCCAGACTCTGGGGGATAATGTTTTTGACACCTTTACAGAGTTTTGTAGAAATAAGAGTTATAGAGATGTTGGTTGGTTGTTGTTAGATACATTGTCTACATTAAAGGGTGAAAGGGACGGGCTTAAGGCTTCAAACAAGAAGCTTAAGTGCCGTCTGAAAGATGTAGAGGTTTCTATGAGTATCCTGAAGGAAAATTTTATTTCCTGTAGCCGTAGACTTGAGATCTCTGAAAATCAGACTCAGAATCTTATTGTTAGAGTAGCAACTTTACAACGTATACTGAAATCTCAGTCTTGCATGGTGTCTGCCGTTAAAGTGAGGGCATTGATTAGAAAGGAGTGGGACCCTGAAAAATGGGATGGTGACATATGGATTGATAATGATGTTGGGGGTGAGGTTGAAACCCTAGACCATGCTGAGCCTTCTTTAGATAACCCTGTAATAGTCTGCCCTGAGGACATAGCTGCCCCACCTCCAGCGTGCCTTGAGGAATTGGCTACCCAACCTCCTCCTGAAGGGATTAGCCCTAGAGTTATTAATCCTGTTTCACCAGATGAAACTGCAAATGAAAGCCCTGAAGCAAATGGCTTGGAAGATATTTCTAATTCTTTTCATGACCCACCCCCACGACCCCTAATTTCTTCTAGACCTATAACTAGACTAAAGTCCCAACAGGCCCCTAAAGGTGAGGTACAAAGTATCACACATGAGGAGGTACGTTATACTCCAAAAGAACTGTGTGAGTTTTCCAATTTATATAGACAGAAATCAGGGGAATATGTGTGGCAATGGATCTTAAGAGTGTGGGATAATGGTGGGAGGAATACAAGGCTGGATCAGGCTGAATTTATTGATATGGGCCCACTAAGCAGAGATTCTGCATTCAATGTTATAGCTAGAGCAGTTAGAAAAGGTATTAACAGCTTGTTTGGGTGGTTGGTTGAAACATGGATCAAAAGGTGGCCAACATTACCTGAGGCTGAAATGCCAGAACTGCCCTGGTATAATGTAGATGAGGGGATCCAGAGGCTTAGAGAGATTGGGATGTTAGAGTGGATTTATCATGCAAAGCCTGCTCTTACACCCCAGGAATGTCCAGAGGATGCACCTTTTACCAGAACAGTGAGAAATAAATTTGTGAGACTAGCACCATCATCCCTCAAGAGCTCTGTGGTTGCACTTCTCTGTAGGTCAGATATTACTGTAGGAACTGCTGTCACTGAGCTGGAATCCTTAAACACAATGGGGATGACAGGATCCCGAGTTGGCAGAAGCCAGGTGGCAGCACTTAATCACCAAAGACAGGGTAGACGTGGGTATTATAATAGACAACAAACTCAAAGGAGGTATCTGTGGAGAGCCGCCTCCCGGGTCGGGCCTAGTGGACACGCCGCAGCCTGCCCTAGAGTTCCCCCCGCCCATCGAGTGAGCCAGGATGGCGCCCGCATCCTGTTTCCGCCTTATACGTATACCCGACGTTCGGGCCAAGATGGCACCCGATCGTCACTTCCGCCCATGATGTACACGCCCACCTCTCCTATCCACCTATCCCAGCCTTGTACGTGTAGCTCAGCCATTGGTAATCACCACACTATATCTAGGACCCCGGGCGGGAAGTCGGGGAGACAGCCCGCAGAGAGCCGTGCTTGACGGCCGCATAGAGGTTGTCCCCCGCAGGGAGTCTCCCCCCTGCGTGAGAAATGTAACAAGGTGTGTAAGCTTAGCTCCAGTAAAACTTGGCACTTACGACAAACCTGGAGGAGTGTGTCCGAGTCTTTTTCTTCAGCTTCTTCCCCCGCCGGCCGGGGACCAGAGACCAAGAGAAGAAGCTCCGGACAGGTATCAAAATTATATGACACGCAGAGATTTGTGGCATTGGCTAGTAAATCATGGGGTGCCTAGAAATACAATAGAAGGGCAGTCTACTAAATTCTTGTTGGAGCTGTATAAACAAAAGAGTTCTAGGTCAAGGGAACAGAAGTCTAACCTGAATTACAAAAACACAGAGTCACGGCCCCTTAACCAATTTCCAGACTTGAAACAGTTTACAGACCCTGAGCCCCTTGAATGAAGGGGAGGCCAGGTCTCTATGGGGGAGAAACCTGTTACACTGCCACAAATTTATACTGTTAACCTTCCTCTAAGTCTTCCCCAAGGAGACCGACGGCCTTTTACCAGGGTAACTGTGCATTGGGGAAAAGGAAATGATCAGATATTTCGGGGATTATTGGACACTGGTTCAGAAGTGACATTAATTCCAGGGGACCCAAAACGCCACTCTGGACCACCAGTCAGAGTGGGGGCTTATGGAGGCCAGGTGATCAATGGAGTTTTAGCTCAGGTCCGTCTCACAGTGGGTCCAGTGGGCCCCCGGACCCATCCTGTAGTTATTTCCCCAGTTCCGGAATGTATAATTGGCATAGACATACTGAGCAACTGGCAGAATCCCCACGTTGGTTCTCTAACTCGTGCTGTAAGGGCTATTATGGTGGGAAAGGCCAAGTGGAAGCCACTAGAACTTCCCCTACCAAGCAAAATAGTAAATCAAAAGCAATACCGTATTCCTGGAGGGATTGCAGAGATTACTGCCACTTTTAAGGACTTGAAAGATGCAGGGGTGGTGATTCCCACCACATCCCCGTTCAACTCTCCTATTTGGCCTGTGCAGAAAACAGATGGGTCTTGGAGAATGACAGTGGATTATCGTAAACTCAACCAGGTGGTAACTCCAATTGCAGCTGCTGTTCCAGATGTAGTATCATTGCTTGAGCAAATCAATACATCCCCTGGTACCTGGTATGCAGCTATTGATCTGGCAAATGCTTTTTTCTCAATAGCTATTAGTAAGGACCACCAGAAACAGTTTGCTTTCAGCTGGCAAGGTCAGCAATATACTTTCACTGTCCTACCTCAGGGGTATATCAACTCTCCAGCCCTATGTCATAATCTTGTTCGCAGAGACCTTGATCGTTTCTCCCTCCCACAAGACATCACTCTGGTCCATTATATTGATGATATCATGTTGATTGGACCTAGTGAGCAAGAAGTAGCAACTACTCTAGATTTACTGGTAAGGCATTTGCGTGTCAGAGGATGGGAGATAAATCCAACAAAAATACAGGGGCCTTCCACCTCAGTAAAATTTTTAGGTGTCCAGTGGTGTGGGGCATGTCGAGATATCCCTTCTAAGGTGAAGGATAAATTGCTGCATCTGGCCCCTCCCACATCCAAAAAAGAGGCACAACACCTAGTTGGTCTTTTTGGATTTTGGCGACAACATATTCCTCATTTGGGTGTGCTACTCCGGCCCATTTATCGAGTGACCAGAAAAGCTGCTAATTTTGAGTGGGGACCTGAACAAGAGGAGGCTCTGCGACAGGTCCAGGCTGCTGTGCAAGCTGCTCTGCCACTTGGGCCATATGATCCAGCAGATCCAATGGTGCTGGAAGTGTCAGTGGCAAATAGAGATGCTGTCTGGAGCCTTTGGCAGGCCCCTATAGGAGAATCACAACGCAGACCCTTAGGATTTTGGAGCAAAGCCTTACCATCTGCTGCAGATAACTACTCTCCTTTTGAGAAACAGCTTTTGGCCTGCTACTGGGCCTTAGTAGAGACTGAACGCTTAACCATGGGCCACCAAGTTACCATGAGACCTGAGTTGCCTATCATGAGTTGGGTGTTGTCTGACCCACCAAGCCATAAAGTTGGGCGTGCACAGCAGCACTCTATTGTAAAGTGGAAATGGTATATACGAGATAGAGCCAGAGCAGGTCCTGAAGGCACAAGTAAGTTACATGAAGAAGTGGCACAAATGCCCATGGTTTCCACTCCTGCTGCCACATTACCTTCTCTTTCCCAGATCAGAGCTATGGCCTCTTGGGGAGTTCCTTACAGTGAATTGACTGAGGAAGAGAAAACTCGGGCCTGGTTTACAGATGGCTCAGCACGATATGCAGGTACCACCCGAAAGTGGACAGCTGCAGCATTACAACCCCTTTCTGGGGTGTCCTTGAAGGACAGTGGTGAGGGGAAATCCTCCCAGTGGGCAGAACTTCGAGCAGTGCACCTGGTTGTTTATTTTGCTTGGAAGGAAAACTGGCCAGAGGTGCGTTTGTATACTGACTCATGGGCTGTTGCTAATGGTTTGGCTGGATGGTCAGGGACTTGGAAAGACCATAATTGGAAAATTGGTGACAAAGATGTCTGGGGAAGAAGTATGTGGATAGACCTTTCTGAGTGGGCTAAAAACATGAAGATATTTGTGTCCCATGTGAATGCACACCAGAGGGTGACTTCAGCAGAGGAAGATTTTAATAATCAAGTGGATAAGATGACCCGTTCTATGGATACCAGTCAGCCTCTTTCCCCAGCAACTCCTGTTATTGCCCAATGGGCTCATGAACAAAGTGGTCATGGTGGTAGGGATGGAGGTTATGCATGGGCTCAGCAACATGGACTTCCACTCACCAAGGCTGACCTGGCTACAGCCACTGCTGAGTGCCCAATCTGCCAGCAGCAGAGACCCACACTCAGCCCCCGATATGGCACCATTCCCCGAGGTGACCAGCCAGCTACATGGTGGCAGGTTGATTACATTGGACCACTCCCTTCATGGAAGGGGCAGCGATTTGTTCTAACTGGAATAGACACATACTCTGGATATGGGTTTGCTTTCCCTGCACGCAATGCTTCTGCCAAAACTACTATCCGTGGGCTTACAGAATGCCTTATCCATCGCCATGGTATTCCACATAGCATTGCTTCAGATCAAGGAACACACTTCACAGCAAATGAAGTGCGGGAATGGGCACATGCTCATGGAATTCTCTGGTCTTACCATGTTCCCCATCATCCAGAAGCTGCTGGATTGATAGAACGGTGGAATGGCCTTTTGAAAACTCAATTACGGTGCCAACTAGGTGGCAAAAACTTGAAAGTCTGGGGTAATGTTCTCCAGGAAGCTGTGTATGCTCTGAATCAGCGTCCGCTGTATGGTGCTGTTTCTCCCATAGCCAGGATCCATGGGTCCAGGAACCAAGGGGTGGAAATGGGTGTGGTGCCACTCACTATTACTCCTAGTGATCCACTAGGAAAATTTTTGCTTCCTGTCCCTGCTACCCTGAGTTCTGCTGGTCTACAGGTTTTAGTTCCAAAACGTGGTTAGCTTTCTCCAGGAGAAACAACAGTGATACCACTGAACTGGAAGTTAAGATTGCCACCTGGCCACTTTGGGCTACTTATGCCTCTGGATCAACACACCAAGAAGGGGATTGCATTATTGTCTGGGGTAATTGACCCTGACTATCAGAAGGAAGTAGGACTGCAACTACATAATGGAGGTAAAGAAGAGTTTTCTTGGAATATAGGAGATCCCCTGGGACATCTATTAGTACTACCATGCCCTGTGATTAAAATCAATGGAAAACTGCAACAACACAATCCAGGCAGGACCACTAATGGCTCTGAGACTTCAGGAATGAAGGTTTGGGTCACCCCACCAGGCAAAGAACCACGGCCAGCTGAAGTGCTTGCTGAGGGGAAAGGGAACATGGAATGGGTAGTGGAAGAAGGCAGTGATAAATATGAACTTCGACCACGTGATCAGTTACAGAAGCGAGGACTGTAATGCTGTTTTGTTTGTGTTATACTATTTAAGTTGTAAGATATCAAGTTTAAGAATGAATGTTGCCCAAGGATTTGCACGCTATTCTGGAGAGATTTAATGTGTTTCCAGTTATATGCAGGACAGTTGAGTATTGTCAGGTAAAAGAAAAAATGTGTGCTTATTTGTTTTCATTTGGAAATTAAGTATGGTCTAAGGTGATATATATATATATATATATATATATATATATATATATGTGCCAAGTTGACAAGGGGTGGACTGTCATGGTTAGGGACAGGTGTCAACTTGGCCAAGTTGTGGTACCTGTTCATCTGATTGGGCAAGCGCTGGCCTGTCTGTTGCAATGAGGACATTTCATAGGATTAGGTCATAATCACGTCAGCTACATCCACAGCTGATTCCATTTGTAATCAGCCAAAGGGGAGTGTCTTCTGCAATTAGTGATGCTAAATCCAATCATGGGAAGCCTTTTAAGAAGGACTCAGAGGAGACAGGTTGCATTCCTGCTTTGGCTGGTGAGCCTCTCCTGTGGAGTTCATCCAGGCCATCCATTGGAGTCATCGGCTTCGCAGCCTGCTCTGTGGATTTTGGACTCTGCATTCCTATGGTCACGTGAGACACTTTCATAAATTTTATATTTGCAAGTGTTCCCTGTTGATTCTGTTTCTCTAGAGAACCCTAACTAATACACTCAATGTTATGGCAAAATGAAGAGCAGCTGTTCTGATAAAACATAAACAGGGCATTGAATTTAGCTTTGGTGTGGTCAAAGAAATCTTCTTGGAGGAAATTATTTCTAAGAAGAAATTTAAAGGCTGCTTGAGAGATGCATGGGGCTTTAGATATGGAGATGAGGAGTTGTTTCAGGTCACAGAAGAAAAATGTAGGATGATCGGGTCTCAAAGGACCAAAATTTGAAGAATATCACTATAACTAGAACTTAGAGGTGTGAGGTAGCTGGTGGAGAGCAAATACCTTTGGGAAAGTCCAGATCATATAAGGACTTACAAACCTCAGTGAGACACATTTGAATAGCAGGATCAGATTCACGTTAGGGAAACACTACCCTGGTTGGTGCAGAGTGGAATAGGTAAGATGTAGGTCAGACTGCGGGCCAATTAAGAGGTTGTTTCTGTATTCTGAAAGAAGATTTGGTGGCAGAAACAAAGATAATGCAATATAAGGCAATAAAGATAATGGAGAGAGATTAACTATGGGGAACAAAAGGGTATGGCAAAGTCTATCTATGACTATTGTAATATGAAGGAATCAGGTATGACACATGATTTATAGATTGGATTTATGGATTGATATTTGTATCATTTGCTATTATGTAAAACACAAGAAAAAGGACATGTTTGTGTAAAAAATAATAAGAATTTTATTTTCTATAGAACATCCAAGTTAGACAATACGAATATACACACATATGCATAAAGATAGATAGACGTATATATATATATGCATGAACAAGAGAGCAGTCTGAGTTTATGATTATTGGAGTTATATGCACATAGGGGTTATTGGAAGCCATGGGAGAAGGGACAATAGATGCCCCATCATGATTATATACATACTATATATATATATATTATATATATATAATATATATATAGATTATATATAAGGAGATTATATATATATAATCTACATAGAGGTTATATATATGCATATATATTTTATATATATAGATATAAGATACAGATGAAGGATATTGATATCAATATCAAGAATATTGAAAGATGAAGCTACCCAGATAGCACAGAAATATTTTGATGGAGCTTTAAATAGCAGACTACATAATTTAAAACAATTTAATAATTAGTGAGGAAAATGCGGTAATCCCTTCCCTCACAACTTATAAAACTACGGCTGCTACTGTAAATAGTCGATTGTGGAAGCTTTAGAAACTGACTACTGCGGAAGCCCAGAGGAAGTAAAAGGAACTAAACTGGAATGGTGGCAGAGGGTACAGAAAAGAGGACCAAGGCAGATGGAAACATGTAAGAGGTGTTTACTGTTGATCTGCGTGACAAAAATGGCAGTTGTCCCTAGGAATTTTTCTCAGGAAAGTACTCATAAGATAAACATAATTAAATCACCATGACACTTGAGAGGATGATCTCTAGTCTAAGCAGCATTTTATTGATTTTCTAATTGGGGGATGTTAATAATAAAGCAAAAAAGAATGTCTATTACCCGGTCTTGCTACCGTTACTATTATAGCTCAGATTAATTTATTTGTAGGATGCACGTTAGAATTACTAAGAAGATTTTTGACATATATTCAGTGATCCTTCTGTGACACTACCTATATATTCAGATGTTTCTTGTTTTGATGTAACTATTTGTTTGTGGATGAGTACTTCTCAGGAGCAGAGAACTCAGCTTTCACGTGCAGAAAGTACAATCACATCAATTTCTGGTTTAGGTTGCATGATTCTCTAGGGCAATGACTCATCTCTTTGGGGCCTTCTTGCTCTTAATGTGAAATTGAACAAAACAAGAACAGATTTTTTTTTTTTTAATTCTCTGGGCTTTCTTAATCTCTGTTACGTCAGTTCTCATCTCTCATATGAGGATTGATCAACCATAAAATCCTTTGCTTTCTGATTTGGAAAGGGCTTTTAGAATTCACCACATTCAAATTCCCTTTAAACCTATGCCCCTTACATGTTATTTAAGATGCATACCTGTTGTTTAAAAATCCAGCAGTCAGCTTGTATGCAGAATTGGGGGGCAGACATATATTGATTTGAATTCCAATTAGGCTAATTATTAGCTCTGCTGTATCTTATGCCTTTAGTTCCATTTCTTTAAAAAAATCTGAGAATTGCTATAAAACACGAATATTTAAATAAATCATGCTTTATACTTGCTACCCATAGGTGCTCATCCTTCTCTGTCACCCTTCCTCCAGTCCATATCATACTACCATACTATTTTCTCCCGGTGTCTGATAACATCTACTACAGGTTTTTGAGAACATGTGTTGTAATGCTAGTGATGTATTTTGCTTTCTTGTGGTTGTTTGCATTTTCAAAAATAAAAATAATTATGTTGCACAAGGATATGATGATTTCATTGCCAAACCCTAGGGTGTGACTGAGGAAGAGACGGTGGATTGAGAGAACAAATTGTCTTTGAAGCAAATGGTACTGCAGAAACACATCTGCCTGGACCCAACTCATTTAAAGCTGCAGCTTGTCTTAATAAATTGGAAGCAAGATTTGTTTACTGGAATACATTTCGTCATCACTGTGCATGCTGGATTGCCATCAACCCTTGGAGAACAGAGATTGGGAAATTTCCACCTGCTGAGGCAGATATTTGTTTTTACATGTCAGCGTTTCCTAGTGCTTCCCCTGGATTCTTGATACTACACATAGAAAGCATAGAAAAGAGGTAAACTAGATAAAGGTGGAATTTCTTCACCAAAAGGATCTGGAGCTGGGTAGCAGGTATGAAAAAGAAGCTTGACCCAGTGTACTGAATTGTCCTAGAGTCACATTATTGAAGACAGAGGCTGCTGCACAGAAGCCTGTGACTCTACACTGACCGTGAATCGATTTATATATGAACTCACATAAGGAGAAAAGCATCACAGCATTTATGGAAGCTAATGCAATATACATGTGAAATACCCACAAAAGGAAATTAAAATCTAATTTCAGACTTTGATATCCAGTGGCTGCCTAAAACAGCAAAGGCACAACAAATTAAACTGAAATAATCAACTGCTGCCTGAAATCATTGATTTGAATCACACAGAACACATAATTGTCTCAATTGAATAAAGTTGCAATCCAAAACAATCCAGTTTTAATAACGAGACATTTTAAATGAGTCACAATTATAAAGGCCCAGCTGCGACTGTATTCACCCTAAGATAAGAATATCATCTTCCATCTCTAGCAAAAAGCAGCTCCGTTTATCCTTTCTTGCTGCAACAGAAACAAATAGGGATTTTAACAGAACCAACCTATAGCAAGTAACTTTTATTGACTGCAAAGCATCTTCGTTAGTACAGTGATTTAATAGCTGAAGCTACTAGTTTGTGACTCTGGCTTTCTTTCTAACTTGATGAGAAGTGAGTATAATGCAAACAAAGTTGGGAATTTTATATCCATCCCAACTTTATCCAAAGTTTATAACATCCAACTTTGCTATCAAAGCAGGCTAGAACAGAGACCTGCTCTTAAGCAAGGATGATTAATTAAAGTTGGGAGAACCCTTGTCCTCACAGACACCCTGCCCAGGAGCTACTCACTTATAGGAAACACCCAGCAGCAGCAGCACCATCTGGAGCTACCTGAGTGAGTCATTCTATGAAGAAGGGTGGAGCCAAGAGACTCACCCAAATGCATCATCTACCACCAGACACCGCCCTAGAGAAAAGACAGTGTAGGAGAGAAAGTCCTAAACAAGGAAGGGGGAGGGGGAGTAAATAAAGCAATCTATAAGAGCAGATGGCCCCAGTGTCAGGGCCTTTTGCCTTTCTCACCTCTGTCTTTGTGAGAGTGCCCACATGTCCTCACATGTGCTCTCAATGAATTTTCTATCTCTTACTTTATTCTTGCTGTGCCCTTGAATTCCTTCTTGCAGGATGGCCAAGAACCTGGAAACCAAAATTTGGCAACACTGCTGTCTGAAGAGGTAGAGCAGGAGTTCTTTAAAGTCACAGATGCTCATATGCCCTCTGGAAGAAATCTCATTTTGGATTATGGTGAAGTGGAAATGGCCAATATTTTATGTTTGGACACACTTGAGCATAGATCCAGGCTCTACCAGTTACTTAATAGCTAGCTGAAGGATCTTGGAAATATTACCTACTCTCTAGGAGCTGGTCCACTTAGTTACAAGAAAAATGGAAATGATGTCTGCCAAACAGCACCAAGTGTAGTACTAAACATAGTACTAGGCACATGGAACTGTTCAATACTTATTTCATGCCATAAAAATTATTAACTTATGCACATTTTTCTCCATGTCATTCACACTTACTGCACGCCTAACAGAGAATGTGTTCATTACTTACTTATTAAAATAAATAATGCAGATGGGAAATTGAAGTTTAGTCCCAAATCACAGGAGACTAGAACTCATGCTCTCCTTCTGGCTTTGCACCATTGCCTGAACAACAAACCTTAGGGCTCATCTAACCAAAGGCCTTGTAATGCACTATTATAAAAACTTTTGGACTGGCAAATAATAAAACAAAAGTCGAACCTCATTCATTCAACATACAGGCAACAGACTTAAGCTGATATTTGAGGAACTCTCATCAGAATTCAAGGATACGGTTTCTAGAATATGGAGTTGAAGTACATTTTTATCAGAAGGGAGTAATTTCTCATTGACCTTTATGCTCAGTGGTCAATTTGGGGAAATGGAATATATAAAAAGTAGCCCCAGTTAGGCTGCACCATCCTGACCTTTGCTGTCAAAATTAATTCCTCTGCTATAAGTCCCCACACCCAGGCAGAATTGATGTTTGGGCTTTCATAGAAAGCATCCCAGACAATGTGTCACCAGTCATCTTGAGGCCAGGAGGAAATTCTCACACTCAAAATAAATTTCTATATTTGAATGAAAAAGTCAATGATTTGCAAGAGTAACTGCGAATTCCCACTGTATTTAACTCCTACACAGTTTCTCATTCATTTTTTTTGTGTGTATGCTATATGGCAGGGGTCACAGTTCATTCTTCTTCCATGTGAGTGTCCCCTTATTGCATTTGCTGAATTTTTGCTTGTTTGTTTGTTTATGAAGTGCCTGGACTGGAAATTGAACCTGGGTCTCCCACATGGAAATTCTACCACTGAACTACCCTTATACCCCCTTCATTTACTTTTTTAATATTTTAATTAACAACTTCAAAAACCCCAGTGACATCCACGTTAGAAATTTCGGACATGCTCAAGGAGAAGGAGCAATAGGTGAAGATAAATACTTTATAGGAAAGTTACTTTAATTTTGGGGTTGTCAAAAAAAGTTGCCTGTGGAGAATCTTAATAATCTAGATCAATAAAAAAAATGTCAAGAAAACAACCCATTGTAAAGGTATCACTTTAAAAACATTTTGTTTTCCTTCCTGGGTTACTTGAGGCATAAGTAGAAAAACGGAAAAATAGCCAGAGTATGCTGAGCCTCAGAAAGGAAAAGCACCAGTGATTTAAGTTTTTATTAAAATTTTTCAGAATGTAGACCCTTAGGATTTTGGAGCAAAGCCTTACCATCCGCTGCAGAGAGCTATTCTCCTTTTGGGAAACAGCTTTTAGCCTACTACTGGGCCTCAGTAGAGACTGAACGCTTAATCATGGGCCACTAAAATTACCATCAGACCTGAGATGCCTATCATGAGCTGGGTATTGTCTGATCCACAAAGCCATAAAGTTTGGCAGGCGCAGTAGCATTCCATCATAAAATGGAAATGGTAAACTAGAGATAGGGCTTGAGCAAGTCCTGAAGGCAAAAGTAAGTTACATGAGAAAGTGGCCCAAATGCCCATGGTCCCCACTTCTGCTACGTTACCTTTTCTTTCCCAGACCAGAGCTATGGCCTCTTGGGGACTTCTTTACAGTCAGTTGACTGAGGGAGAGAAAACTTGCACCTGGTTTGCAGATGGTTCGGCATGATATGCAGGAACCACTAGGAAGTGGACAGCTGCAGCACTACAATCCCGCTGTGGTACCAAGCTGTGTCAGTCAGTGTTCTCTACAGAAACAGAACCAACAGGAGACATCTATAAATATGAGGGTGTCTCGCACAATTGTAGGAATGGAAGAGTGCAAAATCCATAGGGCAGGTGGTGAAGGTGGCAGCTCCAGTGAAGGGTCTGGATGAAATCCACAGGAAAGGCTTGCTGGCTGAAGAAGTGGTGAAAGAGTCTCTCTTCTTCCTTAAAAGCCTTCAACTGATTGGATTATCTTGTGGGTGGGAGACACGCTTTAGCTGATTGCAAATGTAATCAGCCACAGATGCAATCAACTGACTGATGATTCACTAGCCTTCTGGTTTATCAACTAGCCACAAAATATCCTTGCAGCAATGGTCAGGCCAGTGTTAGCCTGACTAGACAACTGAGCATAATCATTTGGCCAAGTTGACATCAGAACCTAGCCATCACGGATATCTATCCAGTTTTCTAATTGAACCCATTGCTGTGTTCATGTAGGGAAACTGTGAAGCTAAGAGAAGTTGAAGGTAGATATTTCAAAAACATAGATTCCCCTTTGGTAGCTGAAAGAGAAGAATACTATTTACCTGTTTCTGTGCACAGCTGCTTTCTCCATTGAGAATTGACTTTGATACGAGTAAAAAAACACAGAGAGGAAATTTCAGAAAAAAACATATCAGTGAATTCGCTTTTCTAGAAAAAGTTTGCAGTTATGTCTGCGTTTGTATTTCTAGTATTCTGAATTAGTGTTTGGGTCATGATAGTATACTAGTCATATGTCTGGCATTTGACAGAAAAGGCAACTTTGCGACCTATAATAAACACAGATTCCCACAAATGTTAAGAATAGGTGTTGATACTCTCTATTCTTAGTGTTTAGAGTCTGGTTTGTAGCAAGTGAAAACTCAACTGTCCCCATAGCTGTTCTTTGCCTTTTGGCATCCAGTAGCTATTTGCTCTAGCTGAGCCCCCAAATATTCTCTCTTCCACTCGGATTGAATGGGGCTGTACTCAGAAGTCACAGGCACTGTCCTGTTGGTTTACAGGGATTGTATGCACCTGAGGAGTTCAGTAGCACTGATGTTCACCACCGTAGAGATCAGAGAAAGCTGTTGAGTTGCCCTGGTTAGGATGTTTGCTTTAGTTTGTTAAAGCTGCACAAATGCAATATAGTAGAAATGGACTGGTTTCTAACAATGGGAGCTTATTAGTGTATAAGTTTAAAGTTCTAAGGCCACAAAAATGTCCAAATTAAGGCATAAAGAGGAGGATACCATCTATGAAGAAAGACTACTGGCATCCAGAGTTCCTTCATCTGATAGCAAGGCACATGGCCAGCATTTCTGGTCCTTTGCTCCTAGGTTTCAGTGTTTTCAGATCCTGGTTCCAGTGGCTTCCTCTCTGAGGTTCTATGAGTCCTGTCTTAGCATCTCCAGGACTTTTCTTTCTCTAGGATCTCTCCAAACTTCTCTGGGTTTTTCTATCTAAATTCTTAGTTTTTTTCTATCCTTTACTCTCTGGTAAAGGACTCCAGTAATAGGATTAAAACCCACCTTGCATGGGCTGGGTCACATTTCCTTGTAACCAACCTAATCAATAGGTCCCACCCAAGATAGATCTGCGCCTACAGGAATGTACCCTTTTTCTGGGGTACATAATCACTTCAAACCAACACAGTGTTCAATCATTGTTGTCAGGCAGTAGGTAGACATTTGAAACAAGTAATCAAGTAAGCAAATAACCAAAAAACAACCAAACAAAAAGAAATAGAATCTTTGCACCCATAGTTTTGTTCCACTCTCTCTAGGCAGTATAGCAAATTACAAATTATCTCATACTGCCATATTAAGTTTAGGAAATATAAAATAGTCAGACACATGCCTGGTGGTTTTAAAATAAGCACAGCAGAATATACTCTATACCAAGAGTTAGGTGTCTGACTTAGGAAAGGGCATTTTATATTTCATGTTCTTCCAACTGTAGAGTGTAAAATGAGCCCATCGTGTGTATAAAATTCTATATCTGATCCATAAAAGCGAAAGTTCTCTTCTATATTGGTGGATACTTTAGGTATAAACATCTTTATATCTGCTATCTACAAATTTTAGGAAAAAACGGAGATATATAAAGTGACTAGGTACTTTCTTTTTTTTTTACGAATGTCATGTCAAAAGATTTACATGTTTAACATTTTGATAACTATCACATCACTCTCCAGAAGGATTCTACTCATTTATTCCTTTACCGATAGCACAGAGAGTACACATGTCTACATATCTTTGCAAAAAAGGGATATTATCAATATATATATATATTTTTATTAATTAAAAAAATTAACTAACACAACATTTAGAAATCATTCCATTCTACATATACAATCAGTAATTCTTAATATCATCACATAGATGCATAGTCATCATTTCTTAGTACATTTGCATCGATTTAGAAAAAGAAATAGAAAGACAACAGAAAGAAATAAAACGATAATAGAGAGAAAAAAAGAAAAAAAGAAAAAAAAAACTATACCTCAGATGCAGCTTCATTCAGTGTTTTAACATAATTACATTACAATTAGGTAGTATTGTGCTGCCCATTTCTGAGTTTTTGTATCCAGTCTTGTTGCACAGTCTGTATCCCTTCAGCTCCAATTACCCATTATCTTACCCTATTTCTATCTCCTGATGGTCTCTGTTACCAATGACATATTCCAAGTTTATTCTCTGTCGGTTCACATCAGTGGGACCATACAGTATTTGTCCTTTAGTTTTTGGCTAGTCTCACTCAGCATAATGTTCTCTAGATCCTTTCTATGGATAAAATTTATTTAAAAGCAATCTGCATATGTAGCCATTATTTGGACTAAGTAAAATCTTTTCATTTAAATTACTTAAATAATTAGACTGCTTTTTTTTTTTTTTTTTTTTTTTTTTTTTTTTTTTTTGCATGGGCAGGCATCGGGAAGACTGCTTTTTAATTAGGCAAGTACTACAATAATCTCCTGATTTACAGTTGGAGCCTCTAAAACATTTATTGTTCATCTGAATTCAAAATGTTTGAAAATTTGGGATGTTTCTGCATCTTAGTAGGAAGAGACTCTATGGACCTCACTGAGGTTTCGAAAGCCCCCACACCCACACTTCCACCCACCATACGTGTTTAAAACTTCTGCTCTAGAAAAGTCTAGAAGTAACACATGAGAAGGGCTTGTCCAGTGTCCTGTACCTAAGGAGCACCCACAACTGCCAGCTGGCATCTCCACCGGTGCCAGCTCTGTCCTTGTTTGTGGCACATGATTGACAAATATTTGCAGAATTATCTGCACTGCAAGCCTCCTAGAATGATGATTCTTAGTAAAAAGACCATATTTCATAGTATACTGAATGCCTCCTAAGACTTTTTTTTCATATTCGGCTGAGATACATACATTTTCCAAGCATCACGAAAACGGTTTTCTATAGTCTTGGTGGAATGATAACTTCGGTGTAATTTTTATATTACAAAAAGACACTTTCAGATCGAGTAAATCACAAACCACAAACATTATAAAATGCATCCTAAAGCTGCAGTTGGAATGGTATTTTATAGGTTTTTCATCAGAGAATCATACTTCACCATTATGTTATAGTTATGAAATTGCTTTTCCAAACAGTTAAACTCAGAAGTATTTTGCTTATCATCATTTGAAAGCTGTTTCTCTCTTCTCTGGGGTCCACTTTATCCCACTGGAGATCTCTAGGCTCCATTTCATGTTTGCAGCCACCAATCTCCCTGTGGTAATTTGGCTGGGAATCACTTGAGTAGGTTGTCACTGACGAAGAAAAGATGGGAATTTTAAATCACTGAGCCAGCAGCTTGCGTCCTCATTCAGTTCATTTGTTGAGAGCCTGCCGTGTGCCACACACAGTGTGTGACAGTGGATTAGGGATGGCTGTGCAAGTTTTATCATTTCATTTTGTTGATTCCTCAATGGTTCCTTGAGCTGGTGCTATGGATTGAATTGTCAGCCAAAAATATATGTTCGAGCCTTAACTTCCAGTCCTGTGAATGTGATTTTATTTGGAAATAGGGTTTTTGAAGGTGTTTTAATTAAGACAAGGCCAAACTGGATTACAGTGGTTTCCAATACAGTAGGACAGGTCCATATAATGAAAGGAAGTTTAGACACAGTCATTAGGAGACAGACAGAGAAGGTGGTCACGGGACAAAGACTGAGATTGAGTTATGCCACATGCCACTGACGAGCCACCTCTGGAACCCTCCAGACTTCAGAGAGATCCTGGCCCTCCCAACACCTCCATTCAGCCTTCCAGCCTCCAGAGCTATGAGAAGACACCTTTTTATTCTTTTAACCAGCATACCCCACCACACCACAACCCCTGCCCTTGGCTTATGATACTTTGTCATGGTAACCCTAAGAAATTAAGACAGCCCTAAGAAACTAATATAGCTGGTCAGAAGAATGGCTGCTTTTACAAACAAGGAATGTGAGGCTCAGAGAGATAAAGTAATTGATCCAAGTCAGTGCAGCAAATACGAAGCAGGGTCAGGACTCAAACACAGGAACATACTCTAGATATGCAGATGCCTTCTCATTGGTTACCCTTTGGTTTACTTTCTCTTAAAAATAAGAGTAAATGATGTTTTATATATATATAAGTTTCTTTTCAGGACCCAAGAGTTATACTTTTTTCCTTGTTTTGTTTCAGTCTGTTTTGGAGGAGAGTTTAATTTAAACAACAGATAACCAGGTATTGGAGATTGGAAAAAATGTAAAAGAAATACTGAGCTGTGACAGAGTTAGCAGCTGCAGGAAAGCGCTATCACCTTAGAGATGGAGAAATTTATGAGCTTAGAAGAACTCTTGGAGCCGGGACAAGGCCTGGGGAGAGGGTTGCTAACTCTTCAGCACGAGAACTACAAGACCTTGGAAGAGATTCTGAAGGTCTGAAATTCAAATTCAGTAACAGGAAGGCTCTCGGCTTCTTGAAACTTCAGAGTTCTCAACCGAGGAGGAAATGTTACAGAATGAAAACATGTGGAAACAAGTGACAATATTTGGTTTATGATTCGTATTAATGGCATGTTTATTTGTCATCCTTTTTTGGAGAATGAGGAAAAAAGAATTTGTTGCACTTCCTTTCATATTCCATTTCTGCAAGCTCTGGGCCTTTTTATTAATAGCTTTGATACCAGACAAAGGCAGTAAGCTCTCTTCCTGGATGCAGTCAAATGACCAATTCCTAAGACACCAGAGTTTCAAAGAGAGAGTTTTTTGCTAAGTCTGAAGCAGGAGAGCAGATGGCCTAGTGGCCCCAAAATCTGTCTCCCCAAGTTTAGGGGGGGTCAGGGATTTTATAGTTTCTAACAAGGGGAGATGAAGTCAGTGCAATTTCAATAACAAGTGTAAGTAGAAAAGGAGACAAAGTTATCATCTAAAAAGCAAGTATAGGCTGAATCAATTTACAAATGTAAAGGCGTGAAACTGCAGGACCCAGTTAATGGTCCGTTTTGAGCTGATTCAATTCCTCCATTAGCATTCTGCATTTGTCCTTACAAGTTACTTGAAGACTGGATAAAGGGAACAACAGCTTTTACAATCACAAAAGCACAAGATAAGGGCTTTTACAATTACTATCAGCAGGGCAGTTGAATTATAGTTCAGAGATTTCTGGTATTTTCCTCTCTCTACTTTAATATGCCAGAAAGAAAACAAAGAAATATTTATATATTAATTCATTAGACATAATTACTCATGAAATCTTAACATCTCAGTTACATCTTCATGATTTTAAAAACAATTCAAATTTCATTAATGCTGGGCATTTATATACCTGAGAGTGAGGGCAGAATCATGTGGATCAATTATTTTTGAATCTTTGAAAATTTGAAAGAGAATGGAATTATGCTACCAAAACTGCCAGTAGTTCTATTTTTTTATATTTCCAAACTGTTCTACTTAAGTGTTAACACTGATTTTTTAACTTCATATACTGTTGTAAAAACATATACATATTATAGAGCATACATGTCCTCCAATCTTAAATACATAGTCCAGTTCAAAATACTCATACATCATTAAAATTGCCCAGTTCAGGGGATATGACAAAAGAACAAATATTTTAGTTTCTTTATACATGTAAAATGGGGATAGTAGAACCAATACTTCAGGTTCAGTGTGAAGTTTATAGATAACACACGTAAAGTTCTTGGGACTTTTTTAGTGGTCAACATATTGTAATTCTTATTTTGTTTAGGGGAAAAAAGTGCTGAAACTATAAAGTACAAAATGAAGCCAGAATTTTCTTGAGCATTTGATAAAAATGTATAATGAAGTTTACAGGGAGTAGTAAGGGGTACAAGGAGGCTGAGAAACAAGATAAAAGGAAAGAAAAGAAAGCTAACTATCGATTTCCAATTGCAAATCTAATAGATTGCAAACAACAAAGGGTGCGTTATTTTCCTGTCTCCTTGAAGAAGGTCTGAAATTAAATGAGTTCTTCCTTTCACACCGTTCACACACGTTCCTGGAGCTTGCTACCTGAAAGCTGTCTACCAAATGAAAGCCATGGTTAAGGGGCATTTCTGGAATTGTGGACGTGGCATTGAATAACTAAGCCACAGAGGAGAACTTCCTCTGGAGCCTTATTGGTAATCTATCTGCCATTTGATTTTGTGTTTGTTCATATTTGTTTAAAAAGAGGGTAATTACTTATTAAACCTTTAAAAGTTAATATTGTGAATTTATATGATAATACTAACAGCCTTGACATGGAATTTCTTGCTCTGGGAATTGCAAACCAAAGGTATTAAGCAATCAAGATTAAGGTGCAGTTGCACATTGCACTAGTCATTTGAAAAATCACCCAAAACCTTTCCATTCAACACAAAAAATATTACAGAGTGCTCTCACTCAGGTCTTAGAGGGACAACTGGGGTGAGATTTCAAATTTACCCTTGAAGAAAGCTGCCCATTTTATAAATTAACTCAGTGTCTTTGATTCTCCTCTTCTTTGAGGTTGAAATAAAATTAACGATATCAGGCCTGCATAGTAGAAGTAAGGATGAAATTAGATAATGACGTGTGAACAAATTAACCAGTAGCTGGATGCTCAAGGTACTGTGTTAGCTTTTATGGGGGAAAATTGTGAATGAGAAAAATATTTGCCTCAGGTTAGGAGCAGGGGGATAATACTGGCAATTATAGACACACATACATACAATTAATAGATTTGGATATTCTATTTGGTTTGGATACCAGGGAAAACTTTATGGAGCTTTTGAGGGAGATTATAATTAGATCTTGGAGAATAAACGTATTTTGAGGGACAAAGATGGGGGTATTTAAAATAAAACAAATATCGTGCAGCTGTTTCTTTTTTCTGTTCATGGTGGAATTTATTTGAAATATTGATACATATGGGTGATAATGCAGTATGAGCCTAGCATAAATTGGGGTTATATTTTGAAGGAACTCAAATACCAACTGAGAAATCTACGCTATATCTATTAGGGAAGATGGAATTATTATAAAATTTTGAATAGAGGCAGAGGATCATTAAATTCCATGGAATTATACAGTCAGAAAAATAAAGTGGCTTCTCAAAAATAGATTCTGCAAAGAGAGAAGGGGGCAATAGATTCCATGTAGAAGGCAACTAAGATTCCTGTAATACTGGAATATATCCTAGTGTTTCCTGAGAAATATTTAGTACCTTCTCTCAAGCACCAATGGTAGGTAATATTTTCCAAGTCAACAGAGAAATGCTCATTTGCTCCCAAAGACCAAATATTTGATTTTGCTTTCAACATCCGAAAATGTTCATTGAAAGAATTTTGAATCTAATGACAAAATGAAAATGAGGAAGAAGCTCTTCTAGAAATCTTCAAAGGTACTTGAGAACTGAATAAAAAGGAGAAAACACCAATGGAGTTGTAAAATACTTCATGCTATATAAGCCTTTAAAATACAAATTGTGTAAAATACTTGAATACTCTATGTCTATGGGCTAATCTTAATCACCAGTTGAAAATTCCCCACACCTTTTTTGTGGGGTGGTTCTTGTAGATGATCTTCCCTTTAAAGGGTAATAAATGTATATGAAGCTGAAACTGGAGGTGTTATCAAGTTGTATTTTCATAGCCTAGCACATGTTTTCCTTGGTTAAGTAGCAGAATGAGGGAGGAAAAAAGGTGTCATTTAACATTCTGTCAGAAAACTGCAGTACGTGTTTTGGATCTGCAGGGATGACTTGTCTCTTCCATAGATCACTACTTCTGAATATCCTCCACATTTTAAAGGAAGCAAAGACCCTGGACTGGGATCTAGAATATAAGTTATAGTTCTTGCACTGTCATAATTTGACATCCACTTAATTGGACAATCTCAATCAATAGAATGTGAGGGCAGTACAACAAATCACTTTCATTTAATGCCTTAAAAACATGTCACTTTGAGAGCTGGGGACTAAGAAGGAAGCCAGGCCACATGTTCCTTGAATATGCTACCCTCACCAGTATAGCCCCATGACCCACAATTCACTCCACATCTCACGCACCCAAACCCTGTCACCTGGTCCCATTCCCTGCACTCCAAATACCCCCTCCTCACCAGCCCTCAGTGTATGTACTGGCCCCACACCCCCACCTCAGGTGCAGCCCAACAAACTTCTCCTGAACCCCATTCAGAGCACTACCTCCCCCTCCCTGTTCCCTGCAGGTGTTGCCAGTGCATAAAAGCTATGGGTACTAACCTCCATACTCAGGATACCCCACTCCCACTCACCCACCCATAGTGTCACCCAGCCTCCCCCCACCCTCCCCCCAGCTCTGTGTATCAGTTTACAGCACTTCTAGATCTGTCCAAGCACAGAGGCCCCCAATCGCGTCTTTCTGCTCTGGGAAATTCAGTTTATGGCATTCCTAGACGCGAATATGTGCACAGGCCCCCAGTCCTGTACTTCGGCTCTGGGAACCTGTTTACAGCACTCCTAGACCTGCACATGCACATGGGCTCCTGATCACGTCATTCAGCTCTGGGAACATCTGTTTCCAGCAGTCCTAGAATCATGCATGGATGCAGCCCTCAGTCACACTTCCATCTCTGAGAAAGTGATGGTCTGTGCAGCCGGGTCACATCTACCCACAACAAGCGAAGGCATACATGGACCTGCTGCCACAGCTTTACACATGCTCACAAAGGGCCCTGCACCCTAGACCAGTGCACACCAGGGTTATGCCCCCAGACCTGAGCACCTGCACAGCTATATCTTCTGTGTTCATTGGGCATCCCTGCCCACAAACACCAGAGTAACACTCCCATCCTGTACCTAAACCTGCCCTGAAATGAATCACCACACAGTTGTGTCCTGCCTTGTACCCTGCTCTCTCTGTGGTACATCCATCCGCAAACAGAAGGCCTTAGACTACTGAAAGAAATCAACTACCAAAGTAAATCAATCAAGATATTCACATGTGATGAAAAGAATAGAAGATCACTGAGCATATCACAATGCAGACAGATACAGCCAAGACTAAAGACCAAGTTAAAACACCAGAGGAGACACAGACGTTGGAACAACTAATCAAAGATATTTGTATAAATTTGCTTAATAAAATAAGTGGGATGGCAAATGACATAAAGGAGATCAAGAAGACTGTAGATGAACAGAAAGGAATTTGAAAGAATAAATAGAAAAATTACAGATATCGCAGAGATTAAAAACTCTGTTGACCAAATAAAAAAGATACTAGAGGGCACACAATACCAGATTTGAAAAAATAGAAGAGAGAGTAAGTGATATAGAGGATAGGATAGCTGACTTCAAAGACTCAAAACAGCAAATGGCAAAAAAGATGGAAAAAATTGAATTGGATTTCAAGGAAACGATAGACAAAACAAAATGCACAATATAAGAATCACTGGTGTCCCAGAAGGGAAAGAGAGGAGTAAAGGGCAAAGAAGAGTAATTGAGGACATAATGGTGGAAAACTTCCCAATCCTTATAAAGGGCATAAATATACAGGTCAAAGAAACCCAAAGAACTCCAAACAGAATAAATCCAAATAGACCTTCCCAGAGACACATACTTATCAGTCTGTCAAATGTTGAAGAGAAGCAGAGTATTCTGGAGGCAGCAAGAGAAAAACAATCTACTACATACAAAGGAAACCACAAAAGATTGAGTTCAGACTACTCAACTAGCACCATGAAAGGGAGAAGGCAGTGGTATGATATATTCAAGATCTTCGAAGAGAAAGACTCCCAGCCAAGAATTCTGTACCCAGCCAAATCGTCCTTCAAAACTGAGGGGGAGATTAAGGTTTTAATAGACAAATAAGTTTTAAAAGAATTAGTCAACAAGAGACCAGACTTACAAGAAATTCTAAGAGGAGTTCTGTCAGCTGAAAAAAAAAAAAGACAGGAGAGGGAGGTCTGGAGGAGAGCACAGAATTGAAGAGTACCAGAAAGGGTAATTTAAAGGATAAAAAGAGAAAGTGGGAAGAGAATCCATAGATCTGAAAAAAAAATAAAAACATTAAATGATGGATTCAAGAAATACATTTCAGTAATAATTTTGAATGCTAACAGACTAAACTTACCAATTAAAAGATACTAATTGGCAGAATGAATTAAGAAACATAATCCAGCTATATGCTCTTATGAAAGACTCAGACACAAAGACACAAATAGATAGAAAGTTAAAGGAAGGAAAAAGATTTTCCATGCAAGTTGTAACCAAAAGAAAGCAGGAGTATTTTTATTAATATCAGACAAAATAGACTTTAAATGTGAAGACATTATAAGACACAAAAGAAGGAAACTATATATTAATTAAAAGGTCAATTCACCAAGATATAACAATTATAAATGTTTATGCTCACAGTCAAGGAGTTACAAAGTATATGAGACAGACATAAGCAAAACTGAAGGGAATGATAGATGGTTCAGCAATAACAAGTGACTTCAATACACCACTCTCCTCTATAGATAGAACAACCAGACAGAAGATCAACATGGAAATAGAGAAGTTAAATAACTTGATAAATGAATTAGACCTAACAGACATCTATAGGTCATATTGCCCCAAAACAACAGGATATACATTCTTCTCTGGTGCTCATGGAACGTTCTCCAGAATAGATCATAGGCTGGGGCACAAAACAGGTCATCATAAATTTAAAAACATTGAAATTATTCAAAGCACTTTCTCTAATCACAATGGGATGAAGCTGGATCTCAATAACCACAAAAGAATGAGAATATTCACAAATATATGGAGATTAAACAAAACACTCTTAAATGACCAGTGGGTCTAAGAAGAAATTGCCAGAGAAATCAGTAGCTATCTGTAGATGAATGAAAATGAGAATATAACTTATCAGAACTTACGGGATGATAAGCGTGGTGAAGGCTGTGCTGAGAGGGAAATTTATTGCCCTAAATGCTTATACTAAGAAACAAGAAAGAGCAAAAATCAAGGACTTAACAGCACACCTGGAGAAACTTGAGAAAGAACAGCAAACTAAGCCCAAAGCAAATAGAAGAAGAGAAATACCAAAGATTAAAGCCGAGATAAATGAATGGGAGAACAATAGAAAAATCAATAAAACCAAGAATTGGTTCTTTGAGAAAATCAATAAAATTGACGGGCCACTAGCAAGATTGGCAAAGAAAAAAAAAAAAAAAAGAGAAAATACAAATGAATGTAATCACAAATGAGAAGGGCTGTATAATCACAGACCCTGAAGAAATAAAAGAAATCATAAGACAATACTATGAACAACTATATGCCAACAAACTAGACAACTTAGATGAGATGGACAAATTTCTGGAAACACACAAACAAGCTACACTGACTCAGAAAGAAACAGAAGATCTCAACAAACCAACCACAAGTAAAGAGATCCGATCAGTCATCAAAAATCTTCCTACAAAGTAAAGCCCAGGGTCAGATGATTTCACAGGGGAATTTTGTCGAACATTCCAAAAAGAACTAACACTGATCCTGCGCAAACACTTCCCAAAAAATTGAGGAAAAGAGAATCCTACCTAACTCGTTTTATGAAGTTAATATCATTTTAATATCAAAACCAGGTAAGGATGCTATAAGAAAGGAAACTACAAGCCAGTCTCCCTAATGAACATAGATGCAAAAATTCTCAACAAAATATTAGCAAATTGAATCCAACAACACATTGAAAGAATTATACATCACAACCAAGTGGGGTTTATACCAGGAATGCATGGATGGTTCAACACAGGAAAATCAATTAATGTAATTTAGCACATTAACAAATTGAAAGGGAAAAATCACATGATCTTCTTGATTGATGGTGAAAAAAAGCATTTGACAAAATTCAACATCCTTTTCTGATAAGAACACTCCAAACAATAAGAACCAAAGGTATCTACCTCAATAGTATAAGGGAAATATATGAAAAACTGACAGCCAGCATTGTACTCAATGGAGAGAGACTGAAAGCTTTCCCCTTAAGATCAGGAACTAGAAAAGAATGCCCATTGCTACCACTATTATTCAACGTTGTGCTAGAAGTTCTAGCTAGAGCAATTAGGCTGGACAAAGAAATAAAAAGCATCCAAGTTGGAGAGGAAGAATTATTTGTAGATGACATGAAACCATACTTGGAAGATCCAAGTATAAAATAAAATAAATCACATTATTTGTAGATGACATAATACTATACTTGGAAGATCCTGAGAAATCTACAGCAAAGTTACTAGAGCTAATAAACAAATTCAGTAAAGTGGCAGGATATAAAATTAATGTTCAAAAATCAGTAATGTTTCTATATGCAAGCAACAACCTAGCTGAGGAGTCAAAGAAAAATTTCCATTCAAAATGGCAACTAAATAATCAAGTATGAACTTAACTAAGGATGTAAAGACCTCGTACACAGAAAACTATATACCATTGGTAAAAGAAATCAAAGGAGATCTAAATAGGTGGAACACATTCCCTGCTCATGGATAGGAAGGCTAAATATAGTTAAGATATCAATTCTCTCCAAATTGATCAACAGATGCAACAAAGTACCAATCAAAATTCCAGCAACCTACTTTGAACACTTGGAAAAGCTAAGTACCAAATTCATCTGGAAGGGAAAGTGACTCTAAATAGCTAAAAAGTGTTCTAAAAAAAGAAGAACAAGTGGGAGGATTAACACTACCTGATTTAAAAACCTATTATAAAGCCACAGTCATCAAAACAGCATGGTACTGGCATAAAATAGAAGCATTGACCAATGGAATTGAATTGAGAGTGCAGAAATAGACCACCAAATCTATGGTCAACTGATTTTTGATAAGGCCCCCAAATTCTCTGAACTGAGGCAAAATAGTCTTTTCAATAATTGGGCATGGAAGAACTGAATATCAGTAGTCAAAAGAATGAAGGAGGACCCCTATCTTATACCCTACACAAAAACTAACTGACAGTAGATCAAACACCTAAATATAAGAACTAGCACAATAGAGCTTCTAGAAGAAAATGTAGGGAAACATCTCCAAGATCTAGTAATAGAAGGTAGCTTCCTAAATTTTATACCCAAAGCACAAGCAACAAAAGAAAAAATAGATAAATGAGAACGCCTCAAAATCAAATGCTTCTGTGCTTTAAAAGACTTTGTCAAAAAGATGAAGAGGCAGCTAACTTAATAGCGGGAAATTTGGGGAGAAAAATTTTGGAAATCACATATTGGACAAACATTTAGTTTCCAGTATATATAAAGAAATCATGCAACTCAACAACAAAAGAACGAACAACCCAATTATAAAATGGGCTAAAGATATGAATAGGCAGTTTTCTGAAGAGCAAACACAGATGGCTCAAAAAGCACGTGAAAAAATGCTTATTTTCATTGGCTATAAGGGAAATGCAGATCAAGACTACAATGAGATACCACCTCACACCTATAAGAATGGCTGCTATCGAACAAACAGGAAACTATAAATGTTGGAGAGGATGTGGAGACACTGGAGCACTTATGCACTGCTGGTGGGAATGTACAATGGTGCAGCCACTATGGAAGACAGATTGGTGATTCCTTAGGACACTAAATATCAAGTTGCCCAATGACCCAACAATAGCACTACTTGGTATATACCCAGAAGAGATGAAAGCAATGACACAAACAGACATTTGCACAGTAGTGTTCATAGCAACATTATTCACAATCGCCAAAAGATGGAAAGAAATCAAATGCCCAGCAACAGATGAATGGGTCAACAAAATGTGGTATATACATATGATGGAATATTATGCAGCAGTAAGATGAAATGATGTCCTGAAGCACACGTTAAGATGTATGAGTCTTGAGGACATAAAGCTGAGTGAAATAAGCCAGAAGTAAGAGGATAGATACTATATGATTCTACTTCTAAGATCAGCATAAAGGTATAATAGAAGTAAAAATCTAAAATTATGGAACTGTAACCCATGTCAAACTCTGAAATATGTTCTACAACTGTTTGTGGTGCTGTGCTTTGAAATATATTGCTTTTTCGTGCTAGTTTTCACAAAACGAAGAAGGAAAAAAGTTGATTGTGATGATAAAAAAATATTTAAAGTTTGTAGCCTCCTGTATTCTGGAGCAGCTAGAAAGAAAAAAAATCTGAGAGGATTGTATGTTAGTCCATGACAAACTCTGGGATCTGTCCTGCAACTACTTGTTTAAGAGTGCTTTGAAAACTATTGCTTGTTTATGTCTTTGCTTTGCATATGTGTTATTCTATACAATGAAAAATTTCTATACGATGAAAAGCAAATAAAAAATAAAAATGCATCACGAGTTTCAGATGTGTGTTTTTTTTCTATTAGTTCTTGAATGGTTACATGATGTTGACCTCAAAATGCAAGATACGATTCCCTTTCTCACTATGCCCAAACCTCTGGGCAAGCACTTCACGTGGGGTGTGTTTCTCTAGGCATTGATTAGCAAGTTATACAATCTTACATAGTCACACCTGCAATCCAGATGTTGCTGAACATACAGTTGCCTCCATGGTAGTTCACATATTGCTACCACACTGTAAGTTAGTAATTCATTAGGCTGTGATTTTTAAAAAGTAGGATAATAATAGAAAATCTTTCAGCAGCTGTCAAGGCGGTAGGAACAACACGCCATCGCTAGACAGCATTAACTACGTTCCATCTTAATGTTCTGGAGTCCTGCCAGCCAAACTTACATCACTGCATTTGCAGAGCTTTGTTTCTAAGTTTCAGTATTAGAATAACATGGTTTAAAGCTCATTAGTATACAGCTTAAGAAAGATAATGATAAGTGGCTCAGTGTCTGTGATCTGATTTAAAGATCTTATGCACACCAGCCTAACATGGCAAGTTAGAAAACAGAATGTACAAATAGGTACAGCCATACTGAGGATGTGCTTACAAACTACATTTTTTCTTGAAAATGAAAGTGACCATGCATTTATATCATGGGCATGGTCAATATCAAGTGTGAGGGTACAAATTTGAACAGTTGGTCTGATTCCAGAACTTTACTCTTAATCACTTTTAAGTAGTTCTGTTTTCCATATCTTTTACTGTCCTAGATGGATCATACCTTTTTTTTATTATTTGATCTTTTTTGGCATAATGAGGAAATGGCTATTTGAGAGGTATTTGGGGACTATTAGTTCACATTAGCTGTATTAACCACCCACTCAGAAGAAGAAAGCTATGAATTTCAAGAGAATTGGAACGTGAAACACTAGATATAGCCATCAGCAGCACAAAAGTGAAAAGAAAAGGTAATTTTGGTTGCTGAATGTCATCCAGTAAATTTGTAGTTTAAGATTCTTTTAGGAGGAAATTATACTCCCATTTTATTTAAGGGAGAAGTATAATAAGCAATATCACAAAGTCAATATATAGCATTGAAGAGCTCTGTCCCAAGTCTCTCTAGGGCATAAAGATTTAGCGACAACAAAAAGAATCCAATACAAATATTCAAATCAGCAACATACCTGAAAAGAGACTTAGTGTGTAGCTTGTGCATGTTATTTGGATTTCTTTGAATGATATGACTTTTTTTAGCAAGTTGGTGAGGATAAGAGATACAAAATGTTCATATTAAATAGTAAATCAAAATTCTTCAGAATGTAACTTGACAAAAAGCTTAGGAAGCCCGTCAATTTGAAGCTGAGTATAAACAATTTGGTTCATGGCCCTTAGTCATGGACATATTCTCTTCATAGCTACCGCACTGACTAAATAAGGGGCTGCCAGTGACCTGTGAAGAGCAGCTAAGTTTCTCCTCGCTTAAATCCTTCTACCTATTATTATGAACCCACTTTCCCATGGTTTCTCTGATTTCCATGTTCATAACTTACTAAAAGCTACTATTCCTCTACCCTGCTACTCAAATTAACAGGTCCTTTTGCCAATTATGCTGGACTTTCACTTTGTGTCTCTACAGCAAGTCTTCCACGGCAGCTTCCAAGTGTCTAAATCACACTCTGCACAGTGTAAGCCAAAAGAGACCTTCCACAAGTCCAACTCCTGCCTTTTGATTAAGCTACGGACTCAGACAAGCATTCTACATTCAGTCTCCCCAAGTTCACTATGTATTCACCACTAATACAGGGAAAACTCATGTTGGTGCCTTGGACAATTGAAACTCAATGATATGCTGGTCTGCAGCTGGTACCGTGGCTAGAGCACAAGATTGTGTTAGTTCAGTCTCAGCCTCTGAACTCTGTGCTTCATTCCCCCACACCAACATATACAGACATAAACTTGGGTTTATGAGCTGGGTAAGCCTAGTTGGTACAGGTATTTCCTCTCAATAAAGAGAACAATGCTCCTCAGTTCTACCTAATACCAATTAATATTCCCTGGGTAGTCTAGAGAACTCCAATTAGGGGTTTTAATTATGAGACTCCAGTAGCCTTCGGAGACAGAGCCTAAAGAATATATGATGAGAAGGTGACAAAGTGACTAGTTATGGATCTACTTTCCAACATGTTTTAACTCTATAATTTTCATTATCTCCTTATGTCTTCAAGTCTCAGGTTTCTCGTATAAAGAATAAGACATAGGACTGTTTCACCTTGAGAACTATGATTTGAATGTGTTCATTTTTTAAACCACAGTTTTAAATAAAATGAAACAGTGTCTCTAACTTTCCCCTTCATGAAAATTTCATTTGACTTGTAGGTTCCAACCTCTAATAGATTGTCTAGGGAAAGCCTGTTGTGTGTTTAACATAGTTCTGAGCATGTGGTTGGAATCTGTGTTCTAAATATAGACAGATTGCCAGGCTCCTTCCATGCAGAGATATTGCCCATACAAGCTTTCAGTAGAAAGAGCAAATTATTTGCCTCTAGCAGACCCTCGGAGACTTTTATACTGTTTTTGCCTTGGCATTCTACAGGTAATTTTTCAATTTGCTTACGAAAATTTCAGTCTAAATCTCTTCCTTAATTTTCCCACTTAGTACTGACAACTTATGCCTTCTTACAACCTCTCCCCAATTAGCATGCTGAAAGGGGGAGACAGAAATTCTTTCTTTGAAAATAGAGGCTCCAAAGTAAGTATGGAGCCTTAGAACATTGAGGGTTCCTCCCTTCATTTAGATTTAAGTTTTTAATTCTTTCAGACAGCATATTGGTTACAAGAAAAGCTGTGTGAGCCCTAAATATCAGCTGTCATTAGTGAAGGAGAGGGTTGGACTAAGAATCTCAAATTATTGAAATGAAACAAAAAAGGCAGATGTTCCATTGTTATCATTTTAAGCTACAACCTTAATTCCTTTGCTGCAGTAGGGAAAACAGTATTTAAAACTGCCCAGATTTGAGGAAATGCTCATCCTTTCCCCACCCACCCCTCTCTCATCGCTCCCAATATTTGGGTTTGGTTACTGGTTCCCTTCAAGACATTCCTGCAAAAACAAGACTTCTAGGGCTATACAAATGGATAGAAATCATTTAGGCTTTCCTGGCTGCCTGCCACCTGGACAGTGGCTGATAATAATGCTTAATCAAACAATATCACAGACCTTTATCTGGCACCGCTGCATGCCAGTAGTCACTTGATATTTGGATCACGTATCTTAGCTCCTAGTACCAATTTGAAAATGATAACATTCACAGCTATTCTTATTTCTCTCCAAAGGAACAGCAAGATTTCTTCCTCCCCTGTTCCTTTCCCTTCCACATATATTTGAATATTGGCCTCTGGTTGAACTCCTTTGCTCTGAAAAAGTGCTTTTCTCTGTGGATTAGCACAGCAGCAGAAATGTTCCCAGTTTATGAAAACTGTGAATTCATACAGACAGATAAAGGTGTCTTCATGTAAAGCTGAATATTCAAGTGAAATCTGAATTGCCAATTAATGAATAGTGAAAGGGTTAATCTTCCAATTATCCATCTTGAAAACCCTTAAAGCTTTGGGGTTAAGTCATTTAAACTCAAAGGAGAGAACCAGCTGCCTATTTGAGGAAAGATATATGATTTTAAATGTATACATTTGTGTGTGTGTGTGTGTGTGTGAGAGAGAGAGAGAGAGAGAGAGAAAGGGAAAGAGAGAATGAGATGCATTAAACACAGGTATACTAGAGATATTTTTAAGCTATGTTTCAAACAGTATGCAAAGCATGTGTTTGGTATTACAAGAAAAAGTGTGTTTGCATTTGCTTTGGTATGGTCACAACTCTTCTTCCCTCCCACCCCCCAAATTAGCTAGTGCTATTCCCATGAATTTCCTTAGATATTTATCTCTCCCAAAGCAAAAGGCAGCAGAAGCTTGCTTGCTAACCATTCCTGGTTACTCTGTAAATCATAACCAGGTCTGGCTTGTCTTAAGCAAACTTCAAATAATGTATGCATTTTCAAAACTGATCCATTTCTAACTCCAGTTTGACAATGATTACAGCATTTTCCGAGACCCAGGAGAAAAGCTTTCTGTGCCTGATAAGATGAGAGTGCTCTCAGAGGAGGATGGGAAAGGTAGACAAAGAATTGTTTATCTAGTCTTTGAAAGAATTTTGAAGGAGATCCTTACCTAGAGGCAACACGGAGAATGTAATAATTGTATTCAATATTTGAAAAGCTAAAATTAAATAAAACATTTTGTTTTACTTTGCATGCTAATCCCTGCATCGCCCCCACTCGCCAAACTAAAGTAAGCATTAACGGGGCAAATTTTCAAGGCAAACAAAAACATTTCAGCTCAGAGCAATGGACAGTCTTACCAATGAGCTTCCCCCCAATGAAATGGACTGCCTGACAAACTCCAAGGTTTATGGGAGAGGTAGGCGAGCTTTCACTTAATTGTGTGCTTCTCTGCTGCACAATACTTTCACCCCTAAGGGTGAAGGACATAACAATTTTAACAAAGAAAGGCAAGACAACTGGGAGTCTGTAAAGGCCATCAAGGGAGGAGAGCTTCAAATAAAACATAATCAAGGTGCACTTAGTGACTGGCAAGAGGTAGATAAAGCCATAGATAATACTTTCCCCTCCCATGCATTTTTCAGTGTCGGTGACACCTTAGGCATCAGTCTGAAGAAATCTTCAAATTAAAATGTGTTGTGTAGGAATAATCATCAGGTTTTCAAACTATGATGGAAAAAGTGTTGCCAAATGATACAAACCCCCAACAAAATAGTTAGAACACTCACACACAACTGAAAAATCAGCAAACTAGTTTGTATCATTGCCCATATTAAGTAACCCATCACATGGAATAAAACAGGTGAAGGATTTCCTAAAGTACGTGTATGCTGACACAGCTTGCTGCATCTTTTTAATTTTATTAATTATGTATTTATTTTAGGGATTTTCAAAAAAGATCTATACTAAACTTTTTTCACTGGTGTCTTTGTTTAGATTTAGGCTAAAGATCTGAGGAACAAATATTAAATGGATAATAATACTGTTTGGTACATAAATAGGGCATAAATAATGAGGATGTATGCATGCTTAGATCAGTATCTGTTTCTCCAAGATTAGAATGTGGTAACTTCTTCACAGAAGTTGTTGTAAAATAGAGAAATTGGTGTTTAGAGTTCCTTGTATAGCAGTTCTTATACTGTATATAATAAGTTAATGCATATTTCTTCACCGACTATACAATTCCTTGAGTTCAGAGGTCTATGTTTTATATATATACTTTTTTTTTTAATCATGGGCAGGCACCAGGAATTGAACCGGAGTCTCCGGCATGGCAAGTGAGAACGCTGCTTTCTGAGCCACCACGGCCTCCTTAGAGGTCTATGTTTTTTAATAATTGTTCCAATTCTGATTTGTATTTACATGTGAATGTCAACTGCTTTTGCATTGGTTTAATTTTTTATGATAAAAGACTATATCTTTTACTTAGGAAGTTCATTGTTTTTGCTGTGCTTTTCAGATGCTCTAAATTCTCTCTTGTCTTAACCATCAGCTGTAACAATATTTTCCTGGTTTTGAGGAAGCCTAGAAAGGCTCATTACAAATGTTTCAGTTCTAGAAAAATCACTGTGGACCTAAGTCTTAAGGTAAGTACTCTGCTGATGCTCATCTTTGAATGAATCAAAAGTCCTGAAGTCATTCTACAATATTGCCAGGAAAGGGCAAATTGTATTTTCTGTAAATTGCTGATTAAATGTGCAGTAAGCTCAAATTGTGGGGATTGCTTGAATCTAGAGTAGTCAGTAAGCTCTTGTTTTCTTGACTCAATTTCTTTCTTTTTTAATTCCACCACACACTTTTTTCTTTTTTTTAAAGTCTGCAAAAATCTTATGATAAGCACATATTTCTTGGTGGCAACTACCTTGTTGAATGAATACCACATATTCAATTATTTCATTTTGCTTAAGTTGCCAGAGAATATTTAATGGTGCTTACAGGATGTGTTGTGATGCAGTGAAACAGAATTCAATTTAATACAAATTCTAAGCAGGAAGTCATTCATTTTTAAAGGGAGTTTAAAATTAGTCAATAATCTCAAAGAAGAAATTATAGAACTTTAATAAACTGGTTCACTAAATTATAACCATAAGGTGAAGACTAGTTTATAAAGGGACTTTTATAAATAAAATATTAACATTGTAAAACCACAGAAAGGGAAAAAATAAGCTAATTACTGTGAAGTAATTGAAAAGGAAGCTAAAGTTACCATTCTCCAAAACATTATACTATGAGAGCTTTGCAGATAAATTCTTCCAAATTTTCCAAAGTAGATAAGGCCAACTCATTCAGAGCTTGACATAAAAGGATTTTAAGTGTGCACATAAATACACAGACATGTATATGTGTATTTTACGAAGAGCATTGCACAGGTATAAAAAAAATCACCTAAAATTCACCCAAAAGAAAAAAAATAGCATAATGATTGCAACAACATGCAAAAAAATATATAACACAAACAACTGTGTTCTGTTCTCATTTAAAAAGGATTGTATATTAATAAATACAAATTTTGTCAGTTGGTGGAGCAGTGTTCCTCAGTAGGTCACTTAAGGATCCAGGTTTCTTCCCTCTTTTTGCTCTTCCAATCTTAGTTTCTGTTCCCCATCCATAGGCTTGAAGATGCCACCACCACATCTGACTCCAAGCCGTGGAATGTGGGAAACATTTTTTTCTCTAACATGAAGGTTCATACATAGCTCTGTTCTTATTGCATTAGCAGAAACCAAGTCACATGGGCACACACAACTGTAAGAGAAGCTGGAAAATGGAATCTAGAAGTGGACGGCCATGGGTCCAAGAGGAAGGAGAAACTAGGACCTGCTAAATGACTGTGCAAACGCTTCCTCCTATACATAATACACACACTCAGCCCAAGGCATAAACAAGATTTCATCCAGTTACTGTATCTAGATTAAAGAGTATGGTTTGTGGGAGTATAGAGCTTTCTTTGTAACTTGTAAATAAAGGCCTTATTGTCTCATATTCTTTGGGTTAAGACACAAATGATCTGTCCAAAGAAAAATACACACTGATATTCTGGCTCCCATTTGCTGCTTCTGCAGTTACAGTCTCGACAAGCCTACCTTCCTGCCTACTGCAGATTACAGTTCTGAGTAAACTTGTTCCCTGATATGGCAAAGATTACAATTCTATCATGGTTGTTTCATCACTTCTCACGTTTTATTTTATTAGAGAAATCGTGGGTTTATAGAACAATCAGGCGTAAAATAACAGGATTCCCATATACCACCACCAACAACTTACATGAGTGTGGAACAATTGCTACAATTGATGATAGCAAATTTTTATAGTTAAACAGTTAGTGAAAGTCCATAGTTTCACTTAAGGTCCAGGTTTTGTGTAGTACCATTCCATGGATTTAAAATATATATAATGTTACCATATATAAAATCTAGCAGATTTCTCTTTTAATCACATTCATATATATATTTTAGTGCTTTTAATTGCATTCACAATATTTTGCTACCATCGCCACTGTCCATTACCAAAACATTTTCATCATTCCTAATAGGAGCCCTGTACATTTTCAGCCCTAACGTCCCATCCCCTATCCCCACCCCCATTCCCTCATAAACTAAATTCTAGATTCTGAAACTGTGAATTTGTTTATTGTAATTGTTTCAATCAGTGACATCATGTAATATTTGTCCTTCTGTTTCTGGCTTATTTTTACTCAGCATGATGCCTTCAGGGTCCATTCATGTTGTTGCATGTATCAGGACTGTATTCCTTTTTATGGCTGAATAATATTCCATTTTATGTATATACTTCATTTTATTTATCCATTAGACATTTGGGCTGCATGCATATTTTGGCAATTATGAATAATGCAGCTGTCAGCATTGATGTACAAATATCTGTTTGGGCCCGTTTTCAATTATTTTGAAAATATATATTATTAGTGGGTTTGTCAGGTTATGTATTTCTATACTTAGCTTTCTAAGGAACTAACTGCTAAAGTGTGTTCCACAGTGGCTATGTTATTTTATATTGCTATCAGCAATGAACGAGTGTTATTATTACTCTGCATCCTCTCCAGCATTTATTTTCAATATTTTCCAATAGACATTCTAATGAGCTTAAAATAGTATCTCACTGTAGCTTTGATTTGCATTTCCCTGATAGCTAATAATATTGAGTATTTTCTCTTGTGCTTTCTAGCCAATCATATATCTTCTTTGGAAAGAAGACTATTCAAATATTTTGCCCACTTAAAATTTTGTATTGTCTATTTGTGGTTCCATGTAAGGAATTTTTATATATACTGAATACTAAGCCTTTATTAGATATGTGGTTTCCAAATATTTTCTCTCATTGTGTAGGTTGTTTTGATTTCATGATAAAGAACTTTGAGATGCAAAAGTTCACGATTTTGATGAGGTCCCATTTGTTTATTTTTTTTCTTTTGTTACTTATGCTTTGGGTGCAAGGTCTAAGAAATCATTACCTAATGTATGGTCCTAAAAGAAATTTCCCTATGTGTTCTCTTCTAAAACTTTGATAGTTCTAACATTCATATTTATGTCTTTATTAATTTTAGTTGATTTCCATATATGGTATATGGTAGAGGTCCTCCTTTTTTTTTTTTTTGAAGGTGGAGATCCAGTTTTCCCAAAACCATTTCTTGATGAGACTATTCTTTCCCCATTGAGTGGATTTTGAACCCTTGTCAAAATCCAGTTGACCTTAAATTTAAGGGCTGCTTTCTGAACTCTCAGTGCAATTCCATTGGTCTATATATCTGTCCTTGTGACAGTACCAGGCTCTTTTGATTACTTACGCCTTATTAAGAATTAAGGCCAGGAAATGGGAGGTGTACAACTTCATTCTTATTTTTCAAGATGGTGTTAGGTATTTAGGACCTTGCATTTCTATATAAATTTGATTATTGGCTTTTCCATTTTCTGCAAAGAAGGTTGTTGGAATAGTGCATCTACAAATTGTTTGAGTAGGATGAAATCTTATGATATTTAGTCTTCCAATCCATGAACATGGAATATCCTTCCATTTATTTAGGTCTTCTTTAATTTCTTTTAATAATATTTTGCAGTTTTCTAGGTATAAGTTCTTTACACATTGGTTGCATTTATTTTTAGATGTTTGATTCTTTAAGTGGCTATCTTGAATGGGACTTTTTTCTTGATTTCTTCTGTTTGTTCATTGCTTGTAGTGTCAGTCTTGTAGCCTACCACTTTTTGTATTCATTTCTTAGTTCTAGGAGTTTTGTTGTGGATTTTTTCCCCAGCATTTTCTGAATATAAGATCATATCAGCTTCAAACAGGAAAAGTTTTACCACTTCCCATCCAATTAGAATGAGTTTTACTTCTTTTTCTTGTCTAATTACTCTGGCAAGAGCTTACAGTGCAATGTTGAATAACGGTCATGACAGTGGATATCCTTGTCCTGTTCCTGATCTTAGATGGAAAGCTTTCAGTTCTTCACCTTTAAGTAGGATGTTATTTATGGGCTTTTACATGTGTCCTTTATCATCCTTGTTCTAGTTTGCTAGCTGCTGGAATGCAATACACCAGAAATGGAATGGCTTTTTAAGAAGGAGAATTTAAAAAGTTGCAAGCTTGCAGTTCTAAGGGCATGAAAATGTCCCAATTAAAGCAAGTCTATAGAAATGCTCAATCTAAGGCATTCAGGGAATGACACCTTGATTCAAGAAGGCCAGTGATGTTCAGGGTTTCTCTCAAGCATAAAGGCACATGGGAAGCATGGTGTAACCTGCTAGCTTCCTTTCCAGGCCTCTTGCTTCATGCAGCTCTCCCATTCTCCTTCATCTCCAAAGATCGTTGGCTGGTGGACTCTGCTGCATAGCTCTCATCATTCTGTCATCCTTCTCTGCTCTCTCAGAATCTCCAAAGTTCGCTGGCTGGTAGACTCTGTGGTTCTCAGCCTTGTGGCTCTTTTGTGGCTTTCTTGTTGTTCTCTCCAAAAAATTGTCTTCTCTTTTAGAAGATACCAGTAAACTAATCAAGAAACATAGAATCAGTGGAGGCATGTCTCCATCTAATCAAGTTTAATACCCACAATTGATTGAGTCACATCTCCATGGAGATAACCTAATCAAGCTTCCAACCTATAGTACTGAATAAAGATTAGAAGAAACTGTTGCTTCCACAAGATTGATTAGGATTAAAATATGGCTTTTCTAGGGTGCATAAATCCTTTCAAACTGGCATAGTGTTGATAAAGTTTCCTAGTGTTCTAAACATTTTTATCAAGAAAGTGTTCTGGATTTTGTCAAATGCCTTTTCTGTATCAATTGAAATGATTATGTTCTTTTCCTTCATTGTGTTAACCTGATGTATTACATTGTTTGATTTTCCTGTGTTAAACCAACCTTGCAATCCAGGGATGAATCTAAGTTTATCACAGTGCATAATTTTTAAATATGGTTTTGGATTTGTTTGCAGGTGCTTCTGTTATGGACTTCAGCATCTTTATTCATAAGAGATATCAGTTTGCTATTTTTCAATTTTGCATGTATTTTTTTAAGGAGAGTTGCATGGTCTGGGAATTAAACCTGGGTCTCCTGCATGGAAGGTGAGCATTGTAACACTGAACAATCTGTGCGCCCTTTTTGTGGTATTTTAAGCTGATTTTGGTATGAGGGTGATATTGGCCTTATTGAATGAATTAGGGAATGTCCTTTCTCTTCACTTTTTTGGAAGAGTTTGAGCAATTTGAGGTTAAGTCTTCTTGAAATGCTAGGCAGGATTCCCCTGTGAAGCCATCTGGACTTGGGCTTTTCTTTGTTGGGAGGTTTTTGATTACTGATTTATTCTCTATATAGTAATTGGTTTGCTGAGATCTTCTAGTTCTTCTTGAGCCAATGTAGGTAGTTTGTGTGCATCTAAATATTTGTCTATTTCACCTAGGTTATCTAATTTATTGGCATAAAGATGTTCTATTTAATGTCCTTTTAAAGTCTTCTATTTCAGCAAGGATTGTAGTTTTGCCCTCTATTCATTTCCAACTTTTGTACTTGTATCCTCTTTTTTTCAAGCTAAAGATTTGTCAGTTTTATTGATCATCTCAAAGAACCAACTTTTGGTTTTATTTATTCTCTCTGTTAATTTTTGTTTGTCCTCTATTTCATTTATCTCCCCTTTAATCTTTGTTATTTCCTTCATTCTCATTTTAGGTTTAGTGTGCTCTTATTTTTCTAGCTGTACCAGTTTTGAAGTTAGTTCTTTGATTTTAAATCTGTCTTCTTTCTCATTATTAGCATTTAGAGCTATAAATTTCCCTCTCAGCACTGGCTCTACTTCATCTCATATATTTTGTTTTTTTTTTCACTTTCATTCACCTCAAGATATTTCCTAATTGCTTGTTATTTCATCTTTAACCCATTGGTGGTTGAAGAACATGTGCTTAATATCCACATATTTGTGAATTTTCCATTACTCTGCATTACTGATATCTAAGTTCATTCTCTTGTTGGGAAATATACATAGCATGATTTCAATACTGTGAATGTGCTGAAACTTGTTTTATGACTTCACATATCTATCCTGAAGAATATTTTGTGTGCACTAGAGAAGAATGCCTATTCCATTTTTGTTGGGTGAATTTTTCCATTTATGTCTATTATTTATAGTTAGTTTAGAGCATCACTCAAGTCTTATAATTCCTTATTGATCTTCTTTGACTTAATGCTCTAACCACTATTAGAGTAGTGTACTAAAATCTCTTACTTTTAATGTAGAAACATCAATTTCTCCCTTCAAATCTCCCTTCGATATTTGCTTCATATATTATGAGAATTTGCTACTAGGCCCATACATATTCATAATTGTTACATCTTCCTATTGAATTGTTTCATTTCTTACTATTTAATGTCAGTCTTTTTCCCTTGTAACTGTTTTTGACATAAAGTTTATTTTTATCTGATATTAGTATAGCTATGCCAGCTCTCTTAGTTACTACTTGCATGGCATATTTTTTCCATCCTTTCACACTTTCAATCTCTTTGTATCTTTGCATTTAAGACAGGTCTCTTTCAGACAGCTATAGTTGGTTCAAGCTTTTTAATCCATTCTGTCAATCTCTGCCTTTTGACTGGAGGGTTTAACCCATTTACATTTAAAGTCATTACTGATAATATGAGAACTTCTTCTTCCATTTTGCTGTTTAGGCTTATGAATATACATTTTTGTCTCCATTTCCATTAATGCCTACTTTTATGTTATTTTACCTTTTGTATTGTATCATATTGAATGCCTTCCCTTTTCTATCTGGGTATATTTTTCATCTAGTTTCCTTGTGGTTACCATGGGGTTAAAATTTAACATCCTAAATATGCAGAAATTATGTTTGGTTTAAAATCAATTTAACTTCAGCAGCATGCAAATATACTTTTCTTAAATCCTTCTGTCCCCCACACCATTTGTTTTCATTTGTTACCACTTATATCTTTGTTTATTTTAAGTCCAAATCATGTATTTTTCATTGTGTTTTATGAATTTGCTTTTTACTATTTGTAGAAAATAAGAAGTGGATACCAAACAATACAGTACAATAATACTGGCATTTATAATTGCTTAAATGGTTATCTTTACTGCAATTTTTTTTATTTCTTTATGCTGCTTTGAGCTACTATCTTGTGTCCTTGCCTTTCAATGTGAAGAACTCCCTTTAGAATTGCTTGTAGGGCAGGTCTAGTGGTGATGAACTTGCTTAACTTTTGTTTATCTGCAAATATCTTAATTTCTCTTCATTTTTTAAAAGTAGTCTCACTGGATATAAAATTCTTGGCTGGCAATTGTTTTCTTTCAGGGTTTTAAGTATTTCCACCCATTGCTTTCCTGCCTTCGTGGTTTCTGGCAAGAAACCAGCATTCAATCAAATTGGGACTCTCTTGTACATAACGCATTGCTTTTCCCTCACAGCTTTCAGGGCTCTTAGCTTGTCCTTTGCATTCAACAGTATAATCAATATATATATGATAAGGTGTAATTTTTCTTTATGTTTATCCTATTTGGTGTTTTCAGGGCTTCTTGGATGTGCATGCTCATGTTTTTTTTTTTAAGTTTGGGAAGTTCTCTATCATTATTTCTTTGAATATTCCTTCTTTTCCTTTCTTTCTTTCTTCTTCTTCTGGGACTCCAACAATACATATATTGGTGAATTTATTGATCTCTCAGAGTTGTCTTAGGCTGTATTCTCTTTCAATAATGCTATTTTTTCTTTCTGCTCCCCAAACTCACTCAAGTTTCAAAGTGTCTTGTATTTGACTTCACTGATTCTTTCTTCTGTCAGCTCCAATATACTCTTTAAATGTTCCTGGACATTTTTTCTTCTTCTTTTCATTTATCGTGACATTCAGCTTCAGTAGTTTTCTTTGATTTCTTTTTAAAATTTCTGTCTCATTACTAAAACTCTCATGTGGCTTACTCATTGTTTTCATGATATCCTTTAGTTCTTTCTCTGTATTTTCCATCATCTCCTTGGGCATTTTTAAGATAATTTTTCTAAAAGGCTCTTTATATATACACATTTTTCCTCTTCATTGGTGTTTTCTGGATTTTTGTCCTCTCCCTTTGCATTGGCCATTATTTCCTGTATCTTTGTTCTATTTGCAATTTGTGTTGGGCACTGAACATTTTAATACTTTAAAATGTTAATTTGGGGATTTAGTCTCTGATATTTCAGTCTTTTGATTTTGTAACCAGCTGGTGATAAAATAGAGATTTTTTTGAGCTTTAGCCTTCCTATCAGGAATTCCGCCCAAGGGAATACAGTGTGCACAGTGTTTACAATCTTTCATAGCCTGTCTCTTTCCTGGACTTTTGATTGTTAGTTGTTTTGGAGCTCCCCTGTTTACAGGAGTTTGGTTGTCCTCTCTGTTTCCCTGCAACAAACTTCCCTCTCCCAGGTGTTTGAAGCCAGTAGACCTTTGTCCCAGACTGTCTACCTCTATAGTTTCTTGCTATTTTGCATGGAGGACAAATTCTTGGAGGAAGTATATGACACAGAGGGCTTCCCAACCCAGCCAAAATAGTGGTAGGGACCAATGAAGAAGGCACAGACTGGTTTCAATGTTCCCTGGGGACAGGATCAGGAAGGGCATTAAGAAATTCCCTGGTGAGTCCCCAAAGCTAAGCTTCCCTGACCTACACAGCAAATGCAGCTTTTCACCTAACTGTCTCCCACAGCTCTGAGGAAAGTACAGCATCTGTAAACATCTGCCACTGCCACTTTTGTCCAGGAAGTATTGCAACAACGGTTACTGGTGCTTTTGTGTTGGCTAGGTTGAAACGATGGCTCCCCTCAAAGTTAGTCCCACATCAGTCTGAATTCATTAATCAAAAGCCATGATCAGTTATCAGCTGTGACCACCACAGCAAGGGAAGAGAATTTTTATGTCCCTTTCTGTTACCAGCAAGGTAGCCAGGGTCTGGATGCCATGGTGGCCTTCCACTTGAGTGGTGGAAGGGTGCTGATGGCTGCCACATGGAGAGATCATTTACCATCTATCTGCAATTTATCAGCCTTTTCTTCCCACTTTTCCTTTGGTGCTGTACAGTGTTCTTCTGGCCTCTGCAGTTTCAAATATAGTTGTCTCAGACAGTTTCTGCTTGTTTAATAGTTGTTTTGCTGGAAAGACAGCCTCCTAAAGGTCCCTATTTCTCCATCTTCCCATAATCATCTGCCTTACATTTTAGTTTTAAGAAAATCTATATAGCTTTTATTTTTATTATGTAAGCACAACATTCTCTGCACTGATTATTGATATAATCAACATAATAATTCAAAAAGCATAAATATATTTCCATAAATGACAAAATATTTTTGATAAAATATCAGCCCTGTGTAGTCACTGATTAAATAATGATGATAATAAAATAGAAATATAGGAGCATATCATTAGCATGGTTGAAATTATATATTTCACAGAAAGAACCATTATCATGCTTATTATTTAACAAGGTTCTGGCAATGCTAGCTGAGGAAATTAAATAAGACAAATAAATAAAAGTTATTAATTTTATAAAGGCATGGGCAAAAATAGCTGTAGGGAATACGGCAGTGTACACAGAATATTCTTCCATTAACTTCTATTATATAAGAGAAATTGTTTTTACTCTTAAAGTCTTCGTTATACCATCACTGGATCACATCTCCTTTCTTTTCAGGACTTTTGGATTGCTAATTATTTTCAGTCATCTCTCTTTTCCATTATGCTCAGCTTTGCTCACTCTCTTAGCTCTTTCCGATTCTTATTTATGCTGGTCTATCCATCTTAGCAGCCCTCTTTTGATCCCACAATACTTTCTAACTACTGCCACTAGTCCCTCTTCCCTTCAAGGCTAAATGTCTTCAAAGGTGCTTTGTTTCGTTTTAATATAAAATCTTTCATTTTCTTACTCCCTTTACATTCTTCAACCCCTTTAATCAGAGTTCAGCTTCTACCATTAAACCAAATCTATTCTCACTAATATTATTACAACCAGTTGCTATTTTTCAGTCTACATATTTGTCAAACTCCCACTAGAAATAGGAGCAGCTTATCATCCTACCTTCAATATTATCTTATCTCAAGTTCCGTGACTTGATTCCATGTTCTCAAAGTTCTGTAACTTGATTCCATGTTCTCAAACTTCTGCAAATGGAAATGTCACATATGATAGAATGCTATGTAACCAACTGTCATAATTTTGAAAAACATTCCATAACTTTATGACATATTCTAAAATATTAAAAGGCAAAAGCATGTAAAATTAAAACATAAACAGGTTTCATGTACTACATATACATTCCATGAGTACATACAATTTAAAATACATAACATGTATATTAGCATATATGTAGCTATAAAACAACATTACACCATATGAATGTACTATGCATATCACCATATGCACAATCATGTAAATATTATCAAATATTTAACCTAAATATTAAGAGTTAGCTTCTTTGGGAGGTGGAATTACAGATGCTTTTAAGATATCTTTGCATTTTTAATTTTTTAGAAATATTCTTATATTATAGCTATCTAAAATATATCATAACAATAAAAAAAATTGTTTTCAAAGAAAGAATTCTCCTTCACTGGTTACATGGTATTCTAGTTTACTAGCTGCTAGAATGTGATATACCAGAAACAGACCGGCTTTTAAAAGGGGGATTTTATTAAATTGAAAGTTTACAGTTCTAAGGCTGTGTGAATGCCCCAATTAAAGCAAGTCTATAATTATCCAGATTAAGGCACCAATAAGAGGTTATTGAAAGGTTTAGGAGGCAAAAGGGTGAGAAAGAAGGAAGGTAGACTGGGAAATTTAAATCCTCAGTATTGGAATCTGCCTTTGCTTTCATCTGCTCTGTTTGGATATGAGGAAGACGCCAGCCCAGGATGCTGCCACCTTATTTAAGGTGGTCAATTGAGGAAAGGATCTTGCCTCACTCTGGCTGCACTGAGACCCTTTGTCAATGCCATTACCTCAGCACCCAAGAATCCCATTGAGCAACACAGAACAGCATCCAGTTGCCAGTGACACCACAGTTACCCTTTCCTGTTCTGAAATTACAAACTGGGAACCAGCTTCAGCAGGCTGGGTGGGTAGCTGAACTTTGTTTTCTGCTCAGCTGATGAAATCCATCAGTAGGAGAAACTGGATTCTGCTCGCCACACAATGCACCATTAAGTGGACAGCATATGTGCCTGAAGGCCCCGAGGCTGTGGTATTTAACTGCTACCTGTGGTGCTGTTGTAATGCATTGCTTATAGGGATTAGGGACAGGAGTAGGAAGGATTTTCACGGAGTTTTATGATGACAATTTAGCTTTTTTATTTTTACTTTGCATTCATGGGCTACCTACAAATCAGGTTTAGATGATCCCAAGTGAGGGGAACACGTATTTTATTCTTTCACATACTGGCATCATATTCACAAGCCAGAGAACTGAGTCTATTAATCTAAAATACAACTTTTGAAGAAAAACAACTTCTGTAACCCTTTCAGTTGAGTTTCTAAATGAAACCTGTAGATGCTTAGTGATTTGGATGGGGGGTATGGAAGCTATAGCTGCCATCCTCCTTCTCTTTCACATCTTCTTCTTTTATCTTAGGAGAACAGCTAAGAAAATGCCTCTGTTTCCAACCAATCGATCTACAAATTTTAATTACCTGTATTATAAGTAGACATATGTTACTAGGAGATGCCTCTTCTAACTCAAGAAAAAAACCACTTGCTTCTACTTAGACAATCTAATATTGTATATGTGTTAATTATTACTTTTTAGAATCTACAGGTGTTCTATTGCAATAAAACTGCTGAAAAAACAGAAACTATAGATGATAATACCATAAAATATTAACATTGAATAGGCATATTAAAATTTTAAATCAAACACAGCTACCAATTGCTGCTGTGATCCTGTAATAACAAAATAAGCTTAATTTTCTAGGAAGTTGTAGTGTTGCTAAAAGTATAATAATGCAGTTTAATTTGACTCCATTTAGAAACATGATGCAGTAAGCTTGGGTTATGTTACCATTGGCTGGAAGCCATTCCTACAACTCAGACCTAGGTATTAGGGTTCACATTTAGTCTGGAAGAGATCAAAATCTAACCAGATGAGAAGAAATGTACCTTATATTTATCTGTATACTAAGAACTTGAAAAATACAGCACCATGAATTTAAGGTCATTTAAAATTCACTTTAAGATTTACAACCTGGCTTAAAGACAGTATTATGTCATGAGAGATGCCCTAAATGGATGAGAGGGAAAAAAAGTTAAAACTTAAGGAACTCTCATTTGAAAAAAGGAAAAAATAGTGTCTTTTTTGGTCAACATTTTAGTATTTTATCCTACAAATCTATATTTGAATCTTGTGCATTAATTCAGGATATTTAATATATTCTTGAGTACTTTATCTATTCAAGAGTGTTTTCCTTTTTTTCCCCCTTCCAATTATTTCCAAGTTAATAGTGGAATGGTACACGTATGTAAACTTGGATTTTGTTATTTCCTGCTACTCACAATAAATGATCCAGAAGAACTGTGATTTTAAAAATGATTAAATCTTTGAGTGCAGATAAGTTATCTTATGAAACACTATTTTTTAGGTCGATGTGTAAATAGTTAAAAGCACTTCAAATTCAGGGAAGAAATGCAAAAATCAAAAACAATATGGCTATACCCTATTTTAGCCAGATATCCTCACTGTTCTTAATGCTGATGGTAATCATCTGAATTCTCTTATCTATGTGTTAGTGGAAAAGGTAATAATGGATGAATAAAAAGGGCCTCTTAGGTATTGCTTGCAAGTAACATAGGCAAATGAGTAAACGTAAGCAAAATAATAATTATAATCAATAATGATAATAATAATAATGGGTAAAAGGAGGAAGAATAAAATAAAATTTGTAAACCTTAACTCCTGAAGTCTCCCATTATTTTATCTCAGATCCCAGTTCTATGTCACTATGTTTTTCAGGACAAATTGCAAACAATGGGACTATGGCAGAACTTAATTAATTGTGGATAGTATTTTGCTGAAAAAAAAATATGGTTACAGGAAGTTCATCCCTAAAAACGATTAAGTCAATTCCAGGAAATAAAGGCTAGTAAGGGACTCCAATGGATACCCATTACATAAGGTCTGCCAGAATAGGAACTCTGAGTTCCTTATAAGATATGGAGGAGGAAGTATCAAGTATTTATGGCATTCCTTGTACTGTAAGGCTTAATGGTGAGACAATGTGTAAGTATTTTACTACATCTTCACAATGATCCCATTAAATACTTATTAACCCCCCTCCCCATTTCAACATAAAATAACACTCAGAAAAGGTAAATTCCCAAAGTGAGAAAGCTAATGAAGGATGTGTCTTGTATTTAAAACTCAGGTCCACATGATTCCAAATTCTTCCTGAAAGAAATGGCATTTTTTAGAACTTCCTTTCCATTTTCAAGTTTGGCTGCTGTGCTCTATAAGGTTGCAACAGGAACATAGGATCAATATTAGCAACAATATTATGAACTATTGTCTTTTTTCCCCTTGGCTATCTTTAGAATAATTCTAGCACAAGAGGAATCGGCTTAGGTTAATGGCAAAGAACATAGTAATATGGAGTTAGACAGGCAGGATACATTACTAGATGTGTGGCCATGGCCAAATTAATTTATATCTTAGTTTCTTACTATATAAAATGGAGATAGTATCTACTTATAGGAGATAATAGAATCTACTTATAGGGTTTCTGTATGGCTTATATGAATTAATATCTGGAAAATATTTACAACTGTGCCTGTCACTGGCACATAGAGTTGTATGTGTTTTATAGGGTTATCTGCATTATTTTTCTTATTATTTTAATATTGATTCATGGGTCAGACTGAAAAAAATCTCTCCGTCCTTTACTCCATTTTCATCAAGGTATGAGGAACCTATCTCAGCCTTTTTATTTCTATTAGGTATCCGACTCGTTGGCGAGAGAGGCAGTGCTGTATAGTAAAGTAGCCTGCTATATCTGGGCTATATTGCAGAATAAGGAGACAGAATTATTAGTAGTAATAATATCAGGATAATCTCACATTTAAATAGATTTTTTGCAATTATCAAATTCTCATTAACATTCAATTGGTTCTTATGCCAACTCATGCGAAGTAAATAGAGAAATTATTTTGATATCCATTTTGTAGTCAGTTCACTGAGGCTCAAAGAATTTAAGCATCAGACACAAGACAAAACACTTTGTTTATAGTGGAACTGGGACACGAATCTAGGTCTTGGAATCTTCCCCATGTGTCACTAACTCAATGAAATTTTATTTAGACTAGAAGTAAAATTTACTTATTTTTACAATTTCAGGCCTGAAATTCTTTAGGAAATATTCTTGGGGTACTTGCACCCTGATTAAGAGTTTGTATCCAAAGAGTTTCCCTTTCACAACTTTCATCTTTACCGAAGAGCAGGGATGCTGAACAAGGTGAATAGGATGACAAACTACATAATAGAATAATATATATGTATATTCACATATATGCAAACATATTAAAATTTTCTTGCCTATGAAAGGAAAGTGAGAATGTCGGATTGGTAGTAAGGTAACAGTTGTACGACTAGAACAGGCAGTGATACTTCCATATTTCATGTCGAGACTTGGCATCCCTCTTTTTAATCTGGTAAAGCAGTAGGTAGAGCACTTGACAAATTCGCAGTTGAATTTTCCAGTGAAATCATGTTCTACAGATTGACTTTCTATTGTTTTACCAGATTTAACTCATAGCCCGTTTGGTTTTAGAAATATATGCATATTGTCAAAATATTGAGATACACTACCAGAAATAATTTTTTAAAGAATTATGACCAAGATCTGAAGGAAATTAGATATTCAAGAAAAGAAAGAAGTTTGCAGACATTTCAGAAGAGATAAAAAGCAGAATGTTTAATATGTCGGACAAAGTACATTTAGATACACATCATAAAATCGTGCATCAATTATAACTGTTTATAGTATAGTATTTTGAAAATGCACAAAAATGAAATATGGACAAAGGTCACCTGGATTTTCTCATCTCAGGTCAGTGGTTATTATGATACACACTGTTGGGAACTGAACCATGTCCCTCACAAAAGACCAGGTCATGTCTTCAACTACTCTTCTTTGGGTGTGAATCCCTTTGCAAATGGAATCTTTGAAGATGCTATTCTTAGGTAAGGTGTGTAATCATCTTTGAAGATCCTAGTCACATATACAAAATTGATTGAAGGTGGGCCTTTACTCCCTGGAGCTGAAGTTCTTATGAGGAGAAGAAATCTTTAGAGAGACTCAGATGACTGGCAGGAGGAGGAGAAGGCAGAAAGAGCACCATGCAACAGAAGCAGAGATACATATCAAGGAATCCCTGAAATTACGGCAAGACTGTACAAGAATGCCACAGATTTTGGAGGAAAGTATTGTCTGTAAGTACCTTGATATTCGACTCTATACTGAAAATCCATGAGATAATAAATCCATTGTTTTAGCAAATCTATTGTGTGGTATTTTTTATAGCTGTCCTGGAAAACGAAGACTCACACCATTCTGGATCTGTACGCATTTGTTATTGGAATGAATTCATAGTGTATAGTCCATTCTATAAGCCACTTATGCTTTATTCAATATCTTCAGTGTAATTAAATATATAGATATAAGCTTAAGTGACTGCTTAATATTCCACTTTAAGTATGTACCACCATTTACTTCACCAAACTTATCAAATAAATTTACTTTCAACCTCTCATTATTATAAATGTCATTGCAGTGATTCTCCTTGTAAGTAAATTCTTGTGTACATTCTTATATATCCTTAGTATAAAATCTCAGTAATAGAAAACCTCACCATGAATGTGTATAGTTAATACCTCTAGTAATCATTTCAAATGTCCTCCATGAGGACATTTCAGCCATTTACATTCTATCAGCAGGATCTGGGAAACCTGTTTCCTCTCTGCTCCTGCCAATGTCAGACATCATTTCAAAAGACCTGTCTATCTAATGGGTAAAAGTACTCTTATTTTAATTTTTTATTTGATTACACGTGGTTAAAATGTGTTTATGTGTGTGCACATGTATATTTATATGTATATGCATGTGTAAACATTATATATGCTTATGTTCATACTCTTTAGCATTTTGAAGCCATGAAATTTTAAATGTGCAACACTTTGCTTTGCACTGAACCTTCAAGTAATGAGACCTAAAAGGAATATGTGTTCTGTTTAATGGAAAAATCATTATAAAAGCGCCAAATGTGTGGGGAAGGAGTGTGGAGGAATGCAGCACAATACTCATCTTTCATTTCTAGTCTATTTGACTTGTTTGTAAAATCCAGATGTTTACATCCTAGTATAGTATATATTTGAAAGACAAGCAATTTTCATTGAGTGCTGTCAATTTTTCTTGTTTTCTTATTTGCTTTAGATGTAATTGCTCATGTCACATTCTTCCAAGGGTCTCACCTTACTTCCATTCCTGAAGCTGTATTAAACTCGTCAAGGTCCATCGCTTGTGCTTACAGAAAGAGACCCACATTTGATAGTTCCCTAACAAAAAAAGTGTGAGTTTCATTTAAGATTTAGTGAAGAAGTGTAAGCATTTACATTGGAAACAAAGTTTAAAATTGTAAAATCCCTTTAAACATGTCTCTTATTTTATAGTAAATCTTCTCTAGGCTGCTATCACCTTGAGCTTCTCTCTCCTAAAGTCCCTTGTGGGGTGCCACAGGGTTTTCTTTCTTCTCTCTCATTTGTCCCTAATTTTCACTAATGGAGGGCAATTTACCTATTTTGTATTTTCCAGTTGTCACCCTCATGCCCATTCCAATTCTTGACAAAATTAGAAGACGTTCCTAAGCCATTAGAAAGCAGCGAGGCTAGTGTAAATTAAGAATTTATCTTCTCACAAATAGATTTCTTATGAGCCTGTTGAAATTACTAAATTAAGTCATTACCTGTTCTCATCTGACACAGTTTACCCCAGCTTAGGTACTTTCTTGGGCTCTGTCTGCATTATGGAGGATATGGACCCGGTGTAAATAAGATCCCTTCAAAACAGTACATCAGTTAAGGTGTGACCCAGTAGTATTAGGTTGGGATTTGTTCTGGATTGCTGGAGTCCTTTGTAAAGCAGGGTGAAATTCAGATAGAGAGAGAAGCCACGGACAGCAGTCAGAAGCTTAAAGTCAATAAAATCCAGAAGAGAAAGGAGAAGATTCCCACATGATGGAAAAACCAAGGAACCCCAATGACTGCCCACCAGCCAGAAGATAGAAATCTACTCAGAGGAAGCAAGACTTCTGGCTTTTGAAATTGTAAAACAATTGTGATGGTTTGAAAGGATGTATGTACCTTAGAAAAGACGTTTTAATCAAAATCCCATTTCATAAAGGTAGAATAATCCCTATTCAATACTGTATGTTTGAAACTGAAATCAGATCATCTCCCTGGAGATGTGATTTAATCAAGAGTGATGTTAAACTGGATTAGGTGATGACATGTCTCCACCCATTTGGGTGGGTCTTGATAAGCTTCTGGAGTTCTATAAAAGAGGAAACATTTTGGAGAATGAAAGAGATGCAGAGAGAGCAGAGCAGAACGACATAGTCACGAGAAGCAGAGTCCACCAGCCAGCGACCTTTGGAGATGAAGAAGGAAAATATCTCCCAGGGAGCTTCATGAAACAGGAAACCAGGAGAAGAAGCTAACAGATGATGCCATGTTTACCATGTACCCTTCCAGATAAAAGAAGAACCCTGACTGTGTTCACCATGTGCCTTTCCAGATGAGAGAGAAACTCTGACTGTGTTTGCCATGTGCCTTCTCACTTGAGAAAGAAACCCTGAACTTCATCGGCCTTCTAACCAAGGTGTCTTTCCCTGGATGCCTTAGATCAGACATTTCTATAGACTTGTTTTAACTGGAACATTTTCTCAGCCTTAGAACTGTAAACTAGCAACCTATTAAATTCCCCTTTTTAAAAGCCATTCCTTTTCTGGTATATTGCATTCTGACAGCTAGCAAACTAGAACAACAATAAATCCATGTTGTTAATCCAACTCATTGTGTACATGTTTTAGGAGATGGGAAATCAAAATAAACACTATTTCCATAAATTAACAATCTTCTTTCTATTCTGATTCTAAATTTTGACTTGCTAGTAGAGCTAGGATGATGAGGAAAAAAGGATAGCAGAAATGATGTTTCCCCAAGATTAGCTGAGAAAACATCTTTTTTGATGGGCTGGGCCATAAACAAATTCTAAGGCTTTAGTTCTTATATGATAATTAGCCAATCATTAATTTTAGGTGTGTCTCTGTGTGTGTGTGTGTGTAGATATCTTTGATGTAATATTGTGCCAATACCTAAATTCTTTGCCTATTCCTAAATTTTGCAACTAAACCACATTCAGGACAGGCCTTCTTAGTACAAAATAAGCACGTCTTCATTGGAGACGGCCAGCTTCCTCTTTTTCCACACTTCCTGGAGGATTTACTTGGGTAAAATTTGTATTAATGGGGTTATAACAATTTATTTTTTGGATTCTTCCATTTGAGGCTAGCATAAGAATGTGGAGTGGATTCTTATCAGATTCGTGAATCTCTCCACTATTCTTTTACCAATCAGCTGAAACGTAACAATGTTCTTGTGCTATTTTTGTGTATAAGTATATTTAAGAGTGCAATGCTGTGGATATTTGTTGTACTTTTATTTTTAATATTCTCTCCTCCATGGAGAAAATTACTCATGTAATTATTTGTGTTCACATCTTCCTTTTCTTTTACCTTTTTCTTCCTTCCCCACAACTTTATGTTATCACAAATGTCTATGGAAGATGAGTGTTTTTGTATAGCAGAACACTGTTAAATATAAATTATACTAAACTTATTTAACAAAACATTGATCCTATCTTTATATCAAAAAATCACCTTCCAAATGAACAGATCAAATGATTGCTGAGCCTTGACATAGAAGCTAGGTCAATTGCCAATTCTAATTGTTTTGTAACTATATTTTTATAAACAATTCATATTTAATTACTAAGCAACACAGATAAAAGGATTGATTTTTATGAGACATAAATCTGATCATGTTGCTTTCTAGCTCAAAAATTTCAAATGACATTCTAAATTCGAGACTCCTGAACCATTGACCAAAGCCTAACATGATAAGGAAACAAATTTCTTTGCCAACTTTTTTCCTTCTACTCTCTTCATTTGCCTCTTACAAAACTTTCACATCATCACTATTATCTACCTTTTTGCTTTTGCCCAGATATTTCTTCTCCCTAGAAGGTTCTGTTCTTCTAGATGTCCATGTTATCTTTCAAAGAATACTTCAAATGGTTGAATCCTTAAGAAAACTTTCTAAGATTCTCAACATTTGAGATCCCCCACAATCACAAATAATTCCTTCCTCTTCTTTAATCCATTATTGTTTCTTTGTATCTGTTTTATGGACTTAATAATTGATTACCCATATCATAATTGTTAGTGGGCAACGTGGAAAAATGGAATAATAGCCAGTTTCGGAGCCAGACATAGCTGTATTTAATTCAGATCCACTACATATGTGCTATAGAATTTATTTGGTATATATTAGTATGTAAGTTGCAAAAATATCTGAAACTTCTGACACCAACACTGTAAAATTCAAAAGTTCAATATGTTCTAACATTAGTTGCAGAGACTGCAGTAAGTCAACTCAAATAAATTCTGAGACTATCAAGAGTTAGAATAAGGTAAAGGCTATATTCTATAAGATTGCCCTTAGGCACCAGGTACAAGTTGGGGGTCAAGGTCGCCCACCCTTTCAACAGCCTAATTTGAGTTACTCACCATTACTCCAGGTCTGATAATTCGCTAGAGTGACTTATAGAATTCACTGACAGCACCATACTCAATGATTAATAGCTTTGTAGTAAAACAATGCAAATAACAAGAAGCCAAAAGAAGAGACACATAGGGCAAAGTCTGGGGAATCTGCAACACGCAGTTCTGGGTCCTCTCCATGTAGTCATAACCATCACCCTCCCGGCACAGCTGTGTATCATAGAATCATGGAAACTCATCTGAGCTCCAGTGTCTGGAGTTTATTTAGGGTATCCTTAATAATGCATGGTTGATGGAATCAGTGTCCACATGGTTGACCTCAATCTTTGGTTCCCCTCTCATCCCGGATGTTGGAAATAAGGGCTGATGTTAGCAGATATGAAGGGGCTCAAAGCCCCAACCCCTGGTCACATGCTTTTTTTCTTTCTGGTGTGCCCAGTCCCTACTCTAAGACTATAGCTGTTGATTGCCCCAACCTGTCATCTTATTTGCATATGAAGTCAAATGTGGTTCTGCATCCCCCATGAATACCAGGGAAAGAAATTACTGTCACCGGACAATCCAAGGACAAAGATGACCTACCCAGGAGGCAAGGTAAAGCAAGACCTCTTTTGGGATGCCAAGAACCTTACTATGCATTAAGCCTCTCCTCACTTGGGTTTCTCCTTTGAAAAATGGGGTAATAACTACTATGACAGATATTATATCAGTTAATCCAACCAACTTTTGGTTTGGAGATGCTAGAAAGTTAAAAATTGTACCTTTGAGGCTCAGTTGAAGCAAAAATTCTAGGTGTGCTCTAGCTCTGTCAACTAGGATTCTGCATTAGGAAATAAATCCTAGGGTGTTGAGTTGTTTGTGAGACACCCTTCTGTCATTGTGTTTTGGAGCTTGCAACTTTACTCACGGCTTCACAAATCAGCCATGGTCTGATTCTGATCAGCAGAATCATAGGTAAATTTGATGGCCCAGATTTGCATGTGATTGAGGGAGTCAGTAATGGAATCCCACTCTACAGTTATTTTTCATCAGTCCTTCTGTGGATTAACAGCCTTTAATTAATCTTTTTTTTTTTTTGCTTAAATTATCTAGGATGTATTCTGACCTGTGCAACTGAAGTCAGAGCCATTAAATGATCTTTCAGTATGCCTGTGGCAATTAAATAATACATAGCAATAAAAATTAAAAAAAACTAAAATAAAAAATAACACATTAGCATTGCCTACAATAATCATTTTTACAAAATGAATGCATTATCATTTTATTTAATTAAAAATAATCTTAATAACACCAACTTTCTGGACTAGGATAATTTGCTATCATAAGTTCATCTAAAATAAGATCCATGTATGATCAGCCTTATATTCCTCTTTATATTGAACATAATATATTTCTACATGACAGATGTCTACGAAACATTTTGTGTTAAGAGAGCTAAGAGAGTAATAAGGTGTTTTTCCCATGTGAATTTTGATGCATGTTTATTCCAATTAAATTTTCAAAGACCATTTATAGACTTTGAAAAATTTAAAAAAGAGAGAAACCTTGTTATTCTTGATATTTTTTTTTACCTTAGTGACCAAGTAAAATGCTAAACATTAATGATGTACATAGCCTGGTTTTAATTTACTCCCTGAATGACTTTTCCACTGATAGAATGTTTCAATGTAGAGCAAATGAATGGAATCATTGTTTGATTTTTTTTTTTTTTTAGGTAGTATGCTTGCAAATCCGACCTTAAAATGCTTTGTGTGGAATGCCAGAGAATATTCCTATAGAGAACAGTGCATGCTTAATTTATACATGTGACAAGCTAGGGAGAGAACAAAAAGAGATCCATCAAGGGCCATGCCAGTGACAGTGGCCATGTTTCTAGTGCAATTCTACCAAAAATATGCCAAATCTCATTTGTGTTTTTTTTCCCCACTCCCCCTCAAGGGCATAGTTTACCTGCTTCTGTGTAGTTTTGGAAATTCTGTCTGGTTGAAAATAAGCCCAATTCCTATTTGTTTCTGGCAGTTTGGAAAGAATTATTTATTGCTTTTATGGGAATGTGCTTCTTCTTTCCCCTCATACTGAACCTTAGCATTGTGCGCCTAGAATGATAATAATCTATTTCTTTCCTCACACTACTGAGCCTGGAGTGACCCCGTCTGACCCAATTGAAATTGATTTTGTTGTTGAACTCCTAGCTAGTGCAAATTAATCTTAGATCCATACAAGATCAGGGAAGCAAGACAGAGAGTACAAAGACCTCAAGTACTGAGGGAAAAATTAGTTCTGGAGAAGGTATTTTAAGTTTGGCAAGATAAATGGTTACAATGACTTGCTTTGAAAGAACATCTGTAGGAAGGGAGAGGAGAATGACAGGGCGTCTCAGAGAAAAGCTGTAATTTAATAGCCTAATTTCCTGCCTGGTCCTGCACAAATATCTGCCCGCTTCTGACAGCTGATGAAAATCACCCGGGGTTTGATTTGGTCCCTAGTGTGGGACAAGTTGAGACCCATCTTTCGCTCAGACTCTTGAGGCAACAGTACTTCAGCAGGCAGGGAAGGTTTCTACCTCCTCATTATACCTTAAAAAAACCTTTTGCTCAGTTTATCCCAGGGTCCTAAGTGGGGCTGACAATACCTCTTTGCTATATGACACCTACATCATACTCCAGTTAATGAGGGGAAGCAATTTCATTCTGCTGTAGCCATTGCAATTTACTGTCACCCCTTTTAAATAAATGCTTGCAGTTTTCTTAAGAATTAATCTTTCTCTTTAAGGGGTTCCTAGATGAAATCTTAGCTCTCTACTCAATTTTTATTTTATTTTATTTTTTTGGTAGCTCTTCCCCATAGCTGCTAAAATCCCTATAATACACATTTTCTGATTCTTTTAAAGAAACAATTCCAATCATTCCTGTAACACACTGACCTACTTTCCACTATTTGAATTGTCCCTCTCTGAACAGTACATTCTTTGACAGGCCTCAGAGATATTAGATACCCCAGGGTCCTGCCACTTATATTGGGTTACTTCCACTCTTTAATTCCTGATTCACCATGCTCTATACAGGGGAACAGTCAAACAGATAAATGTGCTTATGGTATTCCCAGTCTTTGCAGTGTTGAAATGCCATGATTAGAATAATTAATTCTGTACCCAGTGGTCTATCAAAACAGAAATCAGGGCTCTGTTGATCTCCTTCTTAATCACTCCAAATTTCATTTTCACAAAAATGCCATTGTCCCTTTATTTTACATTCCATTTCACAGTTTTTACACAAGTAAATTTCCAGAAAGTTTTGAGAAGCACTAATGCCATGTTATAATTGAATGATACTGAGTTGGAATTTTTAAAAAAGATTGTGAAGGTTACTTGTGTTGTAATAAGGTTTGGCTGCAAAATACCAGTGTTACAATATTTATCTTCTTAGGATTAAGGGACTTATTTTAACTGAAAACGAAATTAGACATTATATTTAAAAAAATGATTATTGTAATCTTGCCAGTTGAAGACAAGAATCTCTCATGCTGTATGTTGCTTTCTATAAATATATATATATATATATATATATATATATATATATGCATTTTTTTTACATAGTTGAAACTAAAATGTAATGTCTGCTCTTTTGTTGGGATAGTTATGTTTTCAGTCCTTTGATATGGATTTCATAATTGTAATTTTAATAAATGTTTAATATTCCTTATTTTCTTAAATTTACATTGCTAAAAGAACACATTCATCATCTATCTATGTTTCTTTTATATGATTAGCTCTGAATAAATTGATAGGAGTACAATTTGGGGCTAAAAGTGTAAAAATATAAATGAATCTTGCTATTTTTTGACATTTTGCTTTCAAAAGAGTTTCATCAATTTTGTACAGCCACCAACAAAGGCCAACAGCTTTTGTGTGTGTCTACTGCATTTGGGTGTGCGTGAGCAAATTGCATCTATTTATATCGATCCTAAAAATAGGGATTTGCAATACCTTCCAGGCTTATATGTAAAGGCTCCACAGAGTATTACAGAGGATTATTGCTCTGTTCAATCTTCTGCCAGTATAAAAATAAGGAATTTAAATGGAAATGTTCATTATAGTTGGAGAGGATTGTAATAAAACCTACAATTTGTATCGGGGCAGCTCTACACTGCTCTTATTCAAAGAAATGATGTCTTCATCTACAAAAGCAAACATGAACTCTGACTCCAGATCAATTCGGTCAATTCGTTTTTGCTTTTACATAGGTTGCATATTATGTTTATCCTAAAGGCATTTTAAAAGAAGGAAGTGAAAATATGTGCAATTAAAAGACATATTAGAACTCCTAGAAAACCGTTGGAATGTGGAAAAGAGACTATGATAGAACAATTCGAAGAAATTAAGTATTTTGCAAGTCCTAGTGATTCCACATAAAGGTCCCCAAATTATGTAAAATTATTTCTAAATAAGCGGTAGGCTCTGGGTTAAATATCAAATGGGCCTTCTTGATGTGACAGGATTCAGTTCACCTGAAGTGAAAGTCATTTTAATGTAATCCAGAAGAACCAAAGAATAGAGAACAAACCAACTCCTCCAACTGACAAACATTTATGAGAATTTCTTTGACTTGTTAATGTAAAATTCAAACTGGGCTGTGATTCTTAATCTGAAACCTAGTCCACTGTTTTTTGTGTTTTTGTTTTTTTTTTCCAGAGAAGAATCTGAAACCTAAACCCAATTTTTCTTGCAATGATGGTGTGAAAATAAAGCTGACTTGAAGTTTCACCAGAGGATATTCAGGAGGGAAATACTAAATAAGTTACTGGAATTGCTTTTAAACTCTAAGCTATTTAATCAGAGTAGGAGTGTGAATATTAAACCCATTTCATTTTTTTAATTTCCTGGTTTTTGTTTCTGAACAAACAAAAAAAAGCTAAACGTCTATATAGAGTGACCTCAACAAACTATTAAGCCAATGAAACATTTCATCTTCATTGGGAAAAAATGAGTTTCCAGATTAAGATGAAGCAATTCTCATAAATCCAAAATACCTAAAGACAAACCTAGAATATGTAATTAGTTATTCTCTAGTTACTAATTGGTATAAAATGTTAGGAATCAATAATTTGTAGCGTTTGCTGATTTAACCAGTCAGAAGAGGTTATGTTCACTTAGTCATGGACTAATCCTTTGGTGGTAATCAATACTTTAATTACAATATATAAAGAAACAAGGAAAAGAAGTCATAATAATTGATTACAAATGATGTTTTCCTGGTATCTCTGGAACATTTCCCAAAACAATTAGAGCTCATTTTTCTACACTGTGTTTCACTCTGTAGATTTAGCATATAAATCAGATGATTATCTAATTGGATTTTGATTTCTTAAAAAATTGTTACATTAATTTTTTTTTCCTCTCACAGTGTATTTGGGAGTTATACTACATGAGACAAATGGTTAGAAATGTAATTACAGCCTGAGAATAGAGCATATGTTACATTTAACCTTGAGTATACAGATCTTTCAGTGTTAGTTGAGTTCTGTTTAACCTTGATATTAAGATCTAATGAATAAGGTACCTGGCTGATAAGGAAAAAGAAAAAAGAAGATTAAGGAGGCACTGTAATCATCTAAAAGATCTCCAGAATTTAATACCCATATCCTTAAAAATTTAGCTCAATATTTCCTAACATTGCAAAGCAAGATTGAACTTTCAAAAAGTTTTATAACAACAGACAAGAAAATAAAAGTCTTTATGTGGCATTGAGCAAACATATACTTGTCTGAAGTTCATTTTTCTGTGACTAACTTACTAGTTTACCTTGAAGCAATCCTCATTGGTCTATCGCTTTATTTTTCCTTCAGTTGTTTAGTGAATCACATAGTATACATATACAAAGCACTTACAGACTGGGGCATTACGATACCTGGTATTTCCCTCAGACATTCTCTGTAGAACAGATCAGAACACAAAGCTGTTTCAGAACACATTCCATTACAGTTTTGTTTTAGTGTTGCCTGGGAATCTGGGCAAGACGACTTCAAAAGCCTTTTTCCAAGGCTATGATTCCAAGATTTAAAGAAGACAAGCGAATTCAAGGTAGAAGAATCAAATAATTTCAAAAAAGTATAATTTATCTTGACACAGAAGAACATAGAAGTCTGGCACCAGTGTGAAGAGTAGCCACTCATCTTTGGCCCTTATTATATTTCCCTCACACAATCCCCTCCTTACTTTACTAAATCATATAATTGTTCACTAAAGGCAGAGCTTTTAGTCTTTTTCCACTTATATCTCTCCTGTGAGAATACAAGCATTTTCTCAGCTTCCTTCTCCATACATCATATTTAATAACCTAACTTATGTTACAGAATTATTGTGAAAATTCAATACAGTGGGAGTGCAAGGGTATTTCCATGGTAGAATTCTTGCCTGCCATGTGGGAGACATGAGTTTGATTCCAGGTCCATGGACTTCCCCAAAAAACAAGCAAACAAGCAAAAAAAAAAAAATTCAACAAATGGTGCTGCAGTAACGGAATACTCAAGTGGAAAACTAATAAAATGTGACCCCACATACAGCATACAAAAAAATTTCAATGAGATGCTTCTTATTAACTGTTAACCACAATTCCTGACATATAGTAAAACTCTATAAATGTGAACTATTATTATTATCACCATCGGCTCTTATTGACCTATTAGTAGTTCCAAATTAAAATTGTGTGATATAGAAGACTATCGAGAAATGAAACATAAAGTATATATTTAAAACTTCCACTAACTTTCACTATGAAAATATATTAAATTCTGTCCTTGCAACCATTCAAGTCACATATTCCTCTCCTGGTTTAATTCTAAAGTTGTTTCAAAATTAAGAGAAATGTAAATAAATTTCCCTCATCTGATTTCTGAGCTTCCTGCATGGAAAATTGACCAAACAATCTAAATATAAGAGCAGCATGTCAAATCTAAAATGGTAGAGAGAAGGAGGGGAGGTGACAGAAGAGGCATAATTAGAGAAACATGAGAAGGTATATTATGCATATATATTTGGACATAATGCACATATATGCTACATTTGACCTTGATTATACAGAGAAGAAATATTAGTCTAGTTCTGTTTAATCTTAATTATAGATCAAACGATTAAAGCACCTACTAGCAAGGAAAAAGATGAGGAAGTCATTGCAATTTTCTTAACAACACATCTAAAATCTGCATATTTAAAAGATATGCATGCATATGTTGATGGTTGTTTATGTCTTATTTTTGTCCTTTCTGACTGTCAGTCTTGCTGTTTTGGGTTTCTTCCATGAGCTAATTCTTTACTCACTAAACAATTATTTTTTTCTAAAAAACCTACTATTCTGCCTGTTAGTATACCAGGTGTCGTAGGTGAACACAACAGAAAAATATCATACCTCAAATTGCTTACATTTCTGAAGGTATGCCTTTTTCTATGTCCTAGTTGTATGCAGAAGAGAGGGGGGAAATGAGAAGCACATAGAAGAAAAAGAAAGAGAGAAAGAGAGAGAGGAAAATAAAATCTTTGAAAATTGGTAGAGATGATCTCTTTTTCAAACCTGAACTAGCTCTTTGGTGAATTCAATCTAGCATCTCTGGGTCTCTGGGTATCTTCTCTTTTTTTCTCTCTCTCTGGGGCTTAAAAAGGAACAAATTCCACACTGTTGTCATCTGAATTTCCCCACTCTGGAAGAGTGATAGATATATCCATCCTGGGTTTGTAGTCTCATAGCAGATTATTAGAGAATCAACTCCTTTTCAGTGGTCCTATCAAGTATCTTTCCATTTTTAACTTGAGCTTCTGTTCTTTCTACAAGCTACATAATTGAAGAGGGATCCACAATACTTATCGAAGTGTGGACAATGTTTTTCTTAGATCTCTAGATTTTTGTATTTTACATTTATTTCTCCTGCTATGAGAACATTTACTGCATATATTAAATCACACTTCAGAATCATATATATAAAACATAAAGCAATTCTGTTAAATGCAATAGGGCAAAGTTTCTACATAAACTGCTTTCCTCTGGTCAAAACACTTGCAGCAGCTTATTGACAAAAGGGTGATTCTATGCCCTAGCTGTCCAGAACTGTTCTGAGTCATGCTACTCTATTACCATATTTATTAATAGCACCCCCTTTCACTTTAATAATGCTATGGTACAGTCAATAAAATTGATGGTTATCCTAGTGATAAGTAGATTAAAATCCAGGGAACTGTTCAAGGCTACTCAACTAGTTAAAAACAGATTCAAGATTAGAACTCAAATTTCTTGTGTGCATACCTTTAACTATAAGGATTCTGCCTTCTTTATCATCCTCTCTCCTCTAGGAATAAATGTTTTCCAACTGACATCTCAGTCTATAGTGGTTAGGCTGGTTACTTCGTAGATACTGTGGAAAACACAATATGTCTGTTTCTATATTAAAATAATAATAACAAACCATCTGGCTGCATGTTAAGATTCGACTAGGATGATAAGCCATAAATGGTGCTGAACTCAGAGGGCACCCAACTTCTAAATCAATGCTCACATCTAAATAAGAATATATCTCAAAACCATTGAGCCAGTCAAGTTTTATGAGGTCCTAGGTGTTTCAAACTAAAATAATGAATCAACTCTTTCTGTGAAATTATTCACTGGCAGTTGCAATTCCCAAGGCTGGTCGCCTCAGCCAGACTGACTCCAAAGTGATCTGCTTTTGTCTGGGAACACATCCAGATAAGATTTACCAGAAGAGAGATTTTCCCAAACGAAGCCATCACCATCTAATCCAATACAATTTGTTAAGTGCTCAGCACCATGCGATCGGGAGCCATATCTTCTTCCTTTTTTTTATCTCTCTAATAAAACACTCCCCATATACTTTAGGTGCTCTGGACAGGCTTGAAAACCAGGTGAGCAAGTGCTGGATTTCTCCCCACACCCACACCCAGTCACAGAGGGGGCTAACGCCACCCCACAGATGGTCCTCTTAATGAGTGGACTTGAAAGCGCCAGTGAAGTGCCATCCTTCATAGACAATTTTTAAACCCAGTTCAGTGAAAATCTTTGAATATTATTAACATTACTTTTAAGTCTCTCTTTGAATCTAAATTGACATCAATACATCTTTGACGACAAGGGTAAAGGGAATTCCTTGTGAGAGCAGAGTCAGACATAGTCAGACATTATCAAATAGGAACTTATTTCTAACACATCAGAACATTTCCCCAGCTACCCACCTTCTCATTGACTCCTCAGGTAACTTTCCACCCAGATAGGAAATCTCTGGCCTTGTAAAACAATAGCATAAGACTCCTTCCTTCTGCTTCTCTATTCCCCTTGCTCTCAACCTGTTTCCTGGTCACCTTTTATGATAGAGATAAAATTTGACTTGGACTAAATTTTATCATGATTAACATATTGCTACTTCCTCCACCAGGCCTTGTGGTACTTCAAAAGTAGCATGCTATCAGGCTCTGCTCCAGATGCTACAATTCTGAAGTTTCTCAGTCCATAACTTTGCTCACTTTTGTTTCTCGGTTATATTGTTTGTACATTGCAGAGCTTTTATTGTGGTGTGTCTTTATTTATCACATAAACCAGTTGAATTATCTTTTCATTGCCTCTACTTTATTGGCACCCAGGGCCCTTAACTTTCTGTACTTAACCTCAGTCTTCCAGGTGAAAAGAAGGAAATCTGTATGAACAATCAACCTTCCTAGTAACCCTCAATGAAAACAAAACTTTTATTTTGTTGTTTTATTGTTGCACCCCTACTATCCACAGGGTCTATAGGAGCATGTTGAAGAATTTAAATAGAATCTGGGACATAGAAGAGCAGCATAGCCAACTCATGACTGCATTATGCCTATTTCTTATTGTAATGAGATCCTTGGGGTCAAAAGCAGTTTAAAATAAAAATAGATAAATAAAAATCTCTGGTGGCCATACTGGAGGCACAAACGCGAGAACTGTCCTTAATATAAATTTGGTCCATTAAGTCCATCTCTGAATAAATAGAGGGCAAATCACTAAGAAACCCTATTTTTCAAGGACACACAAACACAAAAGCTTGCTTAATGTATCCTTGAGCACCTCTTCTAGAATGCCACTAAGGTTTCTCAGGATCTGAACCAGGCTTTTCCCTGCTTCCTGTGCCCGTTTATACAATAAGAAGAAAGGCATGTGATAGGAAGGCAAACACCTTTCTCTAGTCATTCTACCTACTTGAATGGTAATGTATTGGTGAGTGCCTGATGACTTGATAGGGTGTGCTTGCGTGTGTCTGTGTGTGAGTGATGGCTCTATTTTTGTCACTTGTTGCTTATAATTAATTTCTTGATATCTTAATATTTTTGAGGACTGTATATCAGAAGAAGATTCCCAGTGAAACCACTTACATCTAACACAAGCCTAGAGTTTGACAGTTTTGACAGTTTTATAATACAGTTTATAATATACAGAAATCGTATTACCCAGATTTTTATCTTTCTTGTGAGTTTGTTCCTTGGTCCAAAGAGGATGCTTGTCTGGCCTAAAGTAAGATGAAACTGGTCGACATCAGTTGGTCTTGCGTTTTAAACCTACAGCATATATATATATATATTTTTAACATTATTTATTTTTTTATTAATTAAAAAAGAATTAACAAAACAATTAGAAATCATTCCAATCTACATGTACAATCAGTAATTCTTAATAACATCACATAGTTGCATATTCATCATTTCTTAGTACATTTGCATCGATTTAGAAAAAGAAATAAAAAGACAACAGAATAAGAATTAAAACAATAATAGAAAGAAAAAAAACAAAACAAAAACAAAAAACCTATACCTCACATGCAGCTTCATTCAGTGTTTTAACATAATTGCATTACAATTGGGTAGTATTGTGCTGTCCATTTCTGAGTTTTTATATCCAGTCCCGTTGTACAGTCTGTATCCCTTCAACCTACAGCATATTTTGATTAAAAAAAAAAAAAGTGTGAGATGCAAGCAATAGCATATCAAGATAAAACCAATGGTTTTACCATTCTGTTTCCATATCAGATGCAACACCAAGTTCATAAACATGTTACTCACATCGATTTGGAGCTTATCCTGAAGGTAGGATTCATACATTCTGAAGGTATTGGGTCTGGTCACTTCAGTGACCTTCTCATTGACAGGTCACGCTATCACAATAACATGCCTTGCACCTGCAAGACAACCAAAACTCCATCAGTTTCATCTGATATCCGTTCCGGAGTTAGGATGGCACAAGAAGGATCCTCTTCTTTTATTGTGAACCATGTTAACATCTAAGTACAGTCTTCTTAAGTAGATTTTGAAAATCAAGGAACACACTTATTCTGAATTGTTATATATATATGATAATTCTTCCACAAGCATAGTTTCTTGGCAAAGGGGCTTAGGCAGTAGGTTAAGGTTTTTATCATGTTGTTGCAGTGCTCCAGTGTCTCTGGGAAAATGCACATAATTTTCTGCTTTAATATTTTCCCCCAAGACTATAACATATACTTTTTTTAACATATACTCTTGATACAAATAATATTTGTTTTCTGCAGAAAAGATGTTTATTCACTTCTTTAGCTGCATCAGAATTTTCTCCAGAGCTAGTTTATAAAGCTGGTAATTTGGAGGGGCTGAGTTCAGTGGTCTACCATGTAAGGGTTGGTTCTCAATCTCATATATCTTTTCTCCCCCTGATTTCTTTTGTGAATTTAGTTACTGACCAGCTCATTGCCAGTTTTTCTAACTCTGTCCAATGCTTCTGTTTTTGTCTCATGCTAATTCCCTAAAATGTTTTTGGGAAATGGTAGTGATGGTGAGGTTGCGGACCAAAAATCTATCTGTATCATTTGTGGAAATGGAATCTGTGTTGGAGTAGAGAGGAGAGAACTGGTCGTGGAGCAAAAGTTTAGAAAAAAAAATAGAATAGAGGACAAGGACGGGCTGGGCCACTCATGACTGGTAATCATAGGACATGGCTCATGCTGATTAGGGTCTCACCCTTCCTAAGAATTAGGGTTTGGTTAATGGGAGATCTTTGGGAATCTTTCTGCAAGTTAAATGTAATTTATGAACTTTAAACTTCATCAGAAAAGAAGCCAAATTTTAAAACCAACTATTGAAAATGTTACCATAACTCATTTAAACAGCTTTTGTGACTGATATCTAATTTTCAAAAGTTATTATGTTTAGCTTTTTTCTCTTTCTTTTAAACATGAATGACATAAGGAAGTATAAAAGACAACTGTTTTAACAATTTATTTTGATATAACTTCACACTAACTTAAAATTTGTTAAGAATAGTACACACAATTCTCTCACTACCAGATTGATCACTGATAATTGCTATTTCCTTTTCTTTCTAAATAGATGATAGATAGTTAGATAGATAAATACAGATATAGATATAGATGTATAGACATGTATACATACACGAACACACACACATTATTTTTTCCTAAAATATTTGAAAGTAAATTGCCTACACAATGCCCTTTGTTGGTAAATATTCCAGAATGCATTTGTTAAAAATGAGGACATTTTCTTACAAAGCCATAATAAAATTACTTGAAGTGGGAACATAATATCAGTAAGCTATTATCATTTAACCCACAGTCCAAATTTTAATTTTTTCAATGACCCCAAATAATTTCATTTATAACTGTTTTCTTCTCAGTGCAGAATTGAATCCGACATTGTGTCTAGTGGCCCTGACACTTTAGTTTCATTTAATCCAGGGCCATTTCTTAGACTTTCTTTGACCTTTGTGGACTTCACATTTTGTAAGTACAGGTCATCTATTTTATAGCATGCCCACAAATTGGGTTCAGCTGATGTTTCCCGATGTTTGGCAAAATCAATTCACAAATGATCTCGTATCTTTTCCATTGCATCAAGATTTGTGGTGGGAATGGTGGATGGCTGGTGGGAGAATAGTTTGAGACAGTGTAAATATTCTGCCCCTCCCAAATTTTCACCCACTAGTCTTAACATCCATCTAAGATTCTTGACTGAATTGTAGCAATGAAATTCACAAAATGATCATTTTCTAATCATTCCTTCTATATTTAACAGTTGATATTCTACTGTAAGGAAAAGTTTTCTTTACTCTCCTAATTAGATATTAATTAATACATTTACTTATATCAGTATATACTTGTAGATTTACTTTTATTGCATCAGCTTTATTTTACCATCATTATTAATTTTGACAACTTGAGGCTCAAATTGTCCCAGATTTGGCCAGTGTGCATCACACTTTTGTGGCTTCTAATCATTTTAACCATCTCTATCATTTCTGGTTATAAAAATTTTTTCCTATTTAGCACAAAAGAATAGTCCAGGATTATTTTATTGCTCTAGCCCTGGAATAAGCCATTTTTCCAACAGACCCTAGCTCATTCTAGTAAATAAAGGCATTTAGAAACCACTATCTGGGACTTGATAAACTTTGTAGGCAACAAAAAACCTACTTTACTCCAAATGTTTTGCTCTGGTTAACATTGTGAGCATTTAACATATCCAATTTCTGCTAAATGCATGGTCTTGCAGAGTTAGTACACGTTAGTACATCAAAGAGGTTAATGTCAGTACATTTTAAAATCATAAAACAATTTCAAAAGGTCAGTGACTTGTCTAAAATTCATAAGCCTGAGCACTTAAAAATGAGCATTGGTAATTCCCTGTGTTACTAAATATAATTAAGAAAGAACATTTTTAGATGAAAGCTCACTGACTAGAAGGAATGACAGAGGATATCTGTCTTGCATTTTTAAGTTGTCCACAAATAGCCAAGGAGTCTACCCATAGTTTTCAAAGTGTGCTCAAGTCCAATTTTTAACTTTTTAAAAAAAAAAACATGCCACCAAATACATTAATTAAAATGCAAGCATTTCCACACACCAATATGTTAGAGAGTATTACAATAGTGAGAGGAAAATATGGCCAAATTGTCTATAAGATTTCCAATTGTGGTATATTTTCAAGGGAAATTTTTGGGGAGTGGTGTCCTGGCTCAAGTAAGAAGGCGAGATTGGGGGTCATAAGGCATTTTGTATTTGGATAAAGGGCTATATGCGGACTCAAGAACTTCTGTGAAGTTTACTCACTAGATCCAGGCTAGGAGAATTGGAATTAGAATCTACCATTTTTTCTAAATTTTTTCTCAGCCCATTGTTGGAATAATAAAGCATATATTTTAAATATGAACAATGATCTTATCTTTATACCTACAGCAGTACAAATTAAATTTATCTCAAGCCCTTCTGAGTTGTCTCTTACCTTCCATATTTTTCTTTCTAGGAAATAATGCAATTACCTTACTGAAGAGAGATTTTTTTACTTAATCATATGGAAATTAGGGATTGATTTCTTGATGAGGGATATGATATGAAGCTTTGTGCTTGACTGATCATTGAAAATATGTCTGGAACAGTCACATAGGTCCAGAGCAATTAAAATGGCAAGGATGTTTTCATTCTGCAGTGGTGTAGGGGGACAGAGCTGCACTTAACTGCAGCCCCAGTGCTCTACTATAGTATAGATGCTCTTTGCTCCAGTAGATTTCACCACTTCAGACCACAAGTGACATTTTAAGAGCACTATTAATTCAAGAAAAATGTGGTATATGATTTTTCTTTCAAAAAAAAAAACTACTATTGAGGAAGTATAATTTTAGGAAATTAGATATGATAAATAATTCCAACACAGTATAGCTATTTCTCCTAGTTAAAGATAGGTCCTAAAATGACCTTAATTCCCTCCTCTCTGAAGATAATACATAAGCTGTAGTTTATGTGAGCATAAACACCAAAATTAAAAGTACAATAGTAGATAAATCATCAAAAAAATATTGCCTGCCAAACATCACCGAATCCTTTCAGTTTTATACGCTTGGAAAAATAATCCTTACATTACCTATCACAAATGTCTTATAAGTGTCAGATATTTTTTGGAAGTTATTATTATTCTAAAGTCAGCAAGTTATCAGTTTGTTTCTAATTACTACAATTTTTTAATCACCTTTAACAGAGATAATAAGAATTATTTTTGGCCCACTTGCATCTTTGTTTATTAGGAGAAAGTACTTCAACACATTTATCACACCTTCAATCAAAAGGAAATAAATTATGCCACTTATACTAGCATGCTATTTCGTGTGGATGTCATGTGATTTGTCTTCAAAACCTAATACATCCGTAATCCCAAATGATCATAATTGAGCATTGTGTAGAGATAATATTACCATTTCTCACAGAAAGACTCTTCTGTCTTCTCTAGACTCTACTTAACATGAAGGGAATTCTGGGTTATGTGTTAGCCTATTGAGATATTGAAACCTGAAAGAGCTGAGTCACTTTTGATGACACCTCAGGTGTCTGAATTTGGAAGGTTCATTATGGCCCTCATCCTTGGTGCCATATTGTATCATTGTCTGGTTCCTCTAAATAAGACATTGCAGAGGTGAAGATAAGGTAGGCACTGGGATACTTGCATTGCCCCCCTGCCATCATTTAATTCTCCCAACTATGCCAACATATAGGCACTATTCTTATGCCCATTTTACAGGTGAGGCAATGGAGGCATAAAAAAGTTAAGTGATTTTGAGCGGCCACAGTTGAAACCACATTGATTACAAGTGGTGGGGTCAAGCCGAGCATCCTGTATGATTCCAAGGCTGCTGCTCTGAACAATACTATTACTCAAGTTCATTCTCATCTGGCAGATTTCATCTCCTTGCTTCTGTACCCAAAGAGTAAGGTTAAAGTATTTGTTAGACACGTGGCTGAAATTACCAAAGTGGAAGAGGTGTTTTTGATTGAATATTCAGCTGTCATCTATATGTGCTTAACTCTTCCCAAATTCTAGTCTCCGGTTGTTAGTTAGTCACTTATTTTTTTATTGTGATTGTTGCTGGAGCAAGTATATGAGTGAAAATGACTTATTCATTTATTTTTATTTTCCTGGACATAGAGAGTTAAAACAATAGAAATATCTCTCCATCTGTTTTTTTTAACTAAGCACTTCTGACAGCATTATTATTTTTTTTGTAAGGAAATGACCCTAACATCCTGGCCACAGCTTAATGTCCCAGTGGTGAACCTTTTCTCTTAACTGGGTCCATAAAAGTCCTAACTGCACAGAAGTATTTGAGAAGATGAATAGAGAAGAGCAAATGTGAGGCTGAAAAACACTGAAGCCAAATCATGGAGATACTTGAAAATTATGTTAATCATCTTAGATTTTATAAATCTCATAGTCAACTGTGAAAACACAAAGGTCCCTTAGTGTTTTCTCTGTCAATGCTATTTATCTTTTGAAATACCTGGCCTTCTGCACAGACACATTCAGTAATTCCCAGGTTGACATTTTCATTTCCCTAACTCTTATAGAGTTTTCTGACCTTTGAGTAACTGCTAAAAATGAAGCTGCTTCTCTGCAACAGTGTGTGTTTCTGAGAGTGATGGAAAATGGGCAGGGTGTCAGGAAGTTGGATTTGAGGGGCTTTGTCTGTATTAAACACTTCTAATTTTGGCACAGACATAAGTGAAAAGTGTACCACGGTGGCCAATTAAGGGTCAGCCAGCCTAACTCCAGGACATTTCGTTGAGAGCCATTTTGCAGCAGCAACAGCAGTGCTGTTTCCACACTGGCCTGAGATTGTGCATCTCACTTCCCAGGGAGGGGTGCAATGAAAAAAAATGAAGAAGGGAAGGAAATATCCTCTATGGGGAAGAGGAAGGAGAATACACTCAAAGTGACGCAAAACATCAGTCTGAGGGCTTAGGATACTATACAAAAGAGAACTGAGTTCGTAAATATCTAAGGGCTTTGTTGTCAAAACAATGGTGGAATCCTATGTCTTCATAACAGTTATATGTGCAAAGAACTTTTCTTTGTCACCTGAGAATACTGCATACTCTTCTCACATGCATTCAGCTGCTTTATAAAATCTCCTCAGGTGAAACTTTAAGTGATGTAAAGAGGACAGATAGAATGTACAGACTCAGTCTCCATTGTCTCCTAAATGAATCAACTTCTAGGATATTATGAGGAATTCATTTGGCCATGTTTCCTACATTACAAAGCTGACAGTGGTCCCACACAGGTAAGCCATTCATTATTATTATTGTTATTATTTTTGCTATGGGGCACTTAGGAGAAATTTCTCATTGCCTCTCTGTTAAAAGGCGTATTAGGCAATATTTCATAGTGGAGATAAAGTAGCATGAGCTAATGAGGGCTGCTAAGATGATGATTTAGGAGACAAGTGATAAATTTCTTAGAAAAGATCTTTACTAAGGGCTTACATTTGCTCCTTTCCAGGAGCAGGTTCTTGAGAAGAGAAAGTTCTGTCATCTAACTCTGATAAGGTGTCCTTGCTAGAGTATTTGTACAGCATGGACTGCATGAACTGTTTATTCTTGGGGAACATACACTTTTTTTTGGAGCAAGCTCATTTTTTTTTTTGTTTAGAATTTTTATATGAGAGTTTTTTGAGAAAATCTGCTTCTCAGATTATCTCAGAAGGAATGCCAGTGAATACAAGGAAAACATGTTTCATGAATAGAGAGATACCACTCCAACTTTGGTGGATAAAAAAAAGAATGCCAGGCAGACCATGGTGACTCAGCAGACATGCCAGAGACCTGGATTCAATTCCCAGAGCCTGCCTATGCAAAAAAAATAAATAATAATAATAATAATAATAATAATAATAATAATGCCAACAACTTCAGTTATTACTCAAAATGCATCACAAAATAAAGATTTCTACTCAGTCTGCCTTTATCAGCAGTAACAACAGTGTCATTTCCACATTGGCCTGTGATTGTGCATCTTACTTTCCAGGGAAGGGTGCAATGAGAGACGATGAAGAAGGGAATGGAGAGGAAAAGAGAATATTCTCAAAATGAGACAGAGCTTCAGAAAGGCTGAATGCTTAGTACGCTACACGAAGAAGAGCTTATTCTAAATACCTAAGGGTTTTCCTGTCAAAACAATGGTGGAACTACTTTATAACTCAGTCTTCATTTCATAAAATGATTGAGACACATGTTCCATGCAGGATATTAATGAAACACAAACATATACACACATACACAGCATTTCAGGCATTATTTTCCCATTATAGGATGTTTGTGTGAACAAGTAAAGTAACATACATATAAATTTCAAGGACATAAGTTTGAACCTTTTATCAATGAGCATTTGCTTCTATATCAGGAGCTATGGCCTGTATATATCTGGCCTTGTCCATTTGGTATGCTGCAATGAAATTTGAGATGAGGCACTGTAACCAGCTATGCTATAGCCGACATCTTAGGCCTTACAAAAAAATGACACTACTATCATCACCGTCGTACCCCAAACCTACAATCTTATTTGTCTCAGTAATTCCCAAAACCCACGATCTTATTTGTCCCAGTAATCCCATCATTTCCATTAACATTGACAAGACCGCCATCTTGTAGTAACAGCTACTTGGCACTCAATGTGTTAGTGGTTTACACATCTGATTTATTCTTTCAACAATTTTTTGAAATTAGTATTATTAATATTCCATTTTTCAAAGTAAGACAAACAAATTTAGAAACACTTACTGTATGTGGAAGGTCATGCAGCTCTTTAACGATACAACCAGAATTTAAATGAAAAAATGTACACATATTCTTGCTTTTATCCTTAATCCTTTCATCAGTTATAGAGCACTTTTTACATGGCTGACATTGTCCTAAGAACTAAGGATTCATTAATGAAGAACACAGAACAAAATCTATGATCTCTAGGAACATACATTAACATGGACAAACAAGATAAATTATACGATTTGTTACATGGTGATAAGTTCTAAAGAGAACAGTAGAGAGGTGAGCAGGTTAGGGAGTTCTGAGGAAGAACAGTGCATTTTCATTTGGGGGGATTTCCTTACTCTCAAATTCTGTGACCCTGCTATCTTTATATGCCATCTATACATGTGGATTTTTTCTTAACATTTTATGAAGACGGTTGTCCTCACAATTTATCTCCTTTGTTGAGGCACTTTCCCTCTGCCTAAGAATGCCCTTCTCCATCTTTACGTGGAAAGATCCTATCCATCTGGAAAGACTCATTCATATTTCACCTTCTCTGTAAGGCTCCCCTTTGTAGTATCCCTTGCTTGCCTTGGGGTTGACGATGGCTATGTGTGTGTGTATGTGTGTGTGCATGCGTAAATGTTGTGTCTTCTCTACACAATCAAACCATCTGGTGTATTCTGCTAGTGTAACAGAACAGAACGTACAATTTATTTTGTATCTATTATAATGATAGCTCTCATACCCCTTGAAGGCATTGTCTTTCATATTTCATTCCTCTGTCACAAAGCATTGCACACTTCATAAGATCAAATCAAAATGTCATATAATTAAACTAAATATATGCTTAGGTTGATATCTTGCCTTGATTTCAGATAACTTTCAGATCATCTCAGATGGCCATATGCATGATAGGCAGTAGAAAATATTAAAAAATGACGTGGATGTAGATCAAGTTTTGAGGGGTACCTTGGCCATTCATTGAATTTGTGGTGTTTGGCAAGTCAGTTAACTTCTTTGAACCTAGTTTCAATGGATAGTTAGAAATATTATCTTATTAGTTGAATCCTTGTTAAGTCACTTATTAGTTATGCAAACTTGTTCCAATCTCTGTTTCCGTGGTTAAAATATTTGGTTAACAAGAATATCTTGTTAACAAGACATGAGCCAACGGCTCAAATATAAAAATATGAAAGCATGTTTAAATGGCAATGTATTTTATAAATTTCAGCTCATTTTATCTTCGTAAAGGCTAAGGCTTACTCTGATATTCTTGAGGTGTGTTATTATTTCTGGTATATATTTCATCTTTATACAACACTTTTCTATGCAAGTAAATTATTCCTTACGAGAGTAGGCAAAATGTGATTTCAGCAACATATCACTAGACATATCTGAGTATGTTTAAAATGAAATGGAACTTGCAGGTTTCATGTCATTTCTTTTAAAGCATTTTAATTAAATCAATTTCTGCTATTGGAAATGATCAGTTGATCATCGATGTACTTGATTATCAGATGAACACAGTATTATCTCTTTGAAAATTGCAAACAGGAGGGAAACATGAATGAATAATATGAGAATTAACAGGAAAATTCAAAACAAGGACATTTATGAGACCATAAAGCAATCATCTGAGAATATTATGCATTAGAAAATTGTACCAATTTGTCAGTTAATGGCAGTTGTAAACCTTGTGGTAGGAACGGTTTCCTAGTAAACGCCAAATTACAGAAATAGACCAAGAGTCACAAAACAAGTTTCATCAGCAATCTTTATATCAATGTGAGTAATTTATATGTAACCTCTTAGGGAAAACATTTATCACTTTTTTTTTTTTTTTTTTAAAGAAAGAGGGAGGAAGGGAAGGAAAGACAGAGAAGGAAGGAAGGGAAACATTTTTAAACATTTTCTTGTTTTATTATATTTTGTTTGTTTGTTTGTTTTTTACATGGGCTGGGGCCGGGAATCGAACCGGGGTCCTCCGGCACGGCAGGCAAGCACTCTTGCCCGCTGAGCCACCGCGGCCCGCCCATTTATCACTTTTAAGATATTGTTATTTATGCTTATTTAACAAAATATTTTATGTAGTAAGTTGTCTATCAAAATAAATAAATTTATAGAAAATAATAAATTAAATTATGTAAATGTATCTTGATAATTTAAAATATCAGAGTAAAAATGAATATAATTCAAATATTAGCAGTGATTTGAAGACTTTATAGATACTACCCTTTTAAAAATAGATACATGCTGCATATAATTTTGAAAACTATAATTTATTTCTGCTCACTCTCCCATGTTTAGTAACTACTTTAAATACCAAAATATAAACTCATAATGCTATCGCAGAATTCCATGCAGAATTCCATTCTGTGTAAATCTACACATGCCCAACTGTGAATCATTTGAGATGTCTTTTCTAAGCTCTGCTTTTCAGGCTAACATTTACCTCTGGCTAAATTTTCCACATGTTCTTAAGTTTTTCCTTTTAATTAAATTTTAATATAGAATTGATGTTCCAAAGGATATGCAACTTTTATTTAAAAGATTTGCATATAGATTTCCAAGTGACTTTGAAGAAAGGGCATACAGATAAAACCTCTTACCAGCAATATATGACAGCTGAATTCTTTTTTCCCTACATCATACCAATTTGTAGTAATATTTTTTTCTTCATGTTTGCCATTTCAGTAGTGGAAAAAATGCCTCATTTTACATTTGATATAATTATTTCTTTGATTATATGATTATTGATCCTTTGTGTGGCTGTGGTGAATTCCTTATTTATATTCTGTAGTGCTTCAGGTGAATCAAGGATAGAGAAAAAAGCAATACAGTCATTTTTCTTATGAATTTAGTTGTAGAGACTTATCTTAAGGGAAGCCAGCTATATAATAGCCTGGAAGATATAAAATATCATTCAGGGCATATTTCCTGCTCTCTTGGTTCCCTAATGAAGCTCACGGCTGTTTGCGGTCCTCTTTGAACAGGTACAAAGCTTCCTAAGTTGTAATGTCATAATTGTTTTATAGCCAGGCTTCACACCCCCATCCCAATGGCTCTTGCATTAATAATGCATCTGATTCCTTTAAAGGGAATCTAAAAGAACTAGTTTTCCTTGATCTTGAATTATGGTGACCAGAAGTACTGCCACATTCTCATCCACAGAAGAAAGCCTCAGCTCTCAGGTGTTCCCAAGCAATACCTGTGCTACCTCCAGCCTTCCTGAAAGTGACTTCCTGATGTATTCCCAGTCAGTTTACATCAGTGTGCCTGTGTCTGTCTTCCTGGTTTTTTGAAAAAGTTGGATATATTTTTAAGATTTTTATAAGTTGCTTACCACCTACGGTACAAATATTTTCCACTCCATTTGCCTTTTAACCTGCGTAAAATGTATTTTGCCATCAGAGGTTGGCAATTCTACATACATGAAAGTGTCAATTTTTTTCTTCTTCTGTGGTTTCTACTTTGGAATTATGTTCAGAAGTCTTTCCCCAAGATTAAGCCTTCTCTTATATTGCTCATCATTTTGGGCTTTTATATTTTATTCATTTAGATCTGTAATTCATCTAGAAATCATTTTTAAAAAAATATGTTGTGAATTCAGGATCTAAGTTATTTTTTACAGATTGGAATAATTTATATTTTTCTATAGACTTAAGATGCTGGCTTTATCATGTGTGAAATTCCTAAATATATAGCTTTGAGGCATTCTAGCCCATTTCTTTGATCTTTCTTTCTATTGCTGTACCAGTTGCACATGATGGCATGCTTTTAATTATCCTTACTTTGAATATTATTATAGCATGCAGAGAGCAAATCCTGCCACTCACATCCTCAAACCATTACTTTTCTTGAATGTTTTTATTGAATTTCAGATGGACTTCAGGACTTTTTCTTAAGTTCTTAAAAGCGTTCATTGGAATTTTGAATGTAGTTTCAATAAATATAGAGATGAACTGCAGGAGAATTGATCCTTGCCAGGATCATGTCATATCTCTGTATTTATTAAATATTTATATGTACCTACATATAATTTTTAAGTTTTCTACATATGATGTTTACAAGTATTACATTAGGCTCATTTTTGGACAGTTTAAACATATCTCTTGACAGATTGAATGAGAAATTTTACCATTATATTTTCTAAATGTTAATGTTAGCAATGAGAAATCTCAGTATTTATAGTCATTTTACAACTGCTGCCTTATTGAACTCTAATATTAATTTTGATAGGATTTTGGTTATTCTCCTTTTTTTTAAGGAGAACTATTTTATTACCAAATAATTCATCTATTGTACAAATTTTTATTGTTAATGTTTTATGCATCAGGAACTGCTCATGGCACTTGTAGAACCGAAGGAACAAAACAGATAAAAGTACTTAGCCTCATGGATTTAATCTTTTGGTGGGGAAAGGCAGAAAGTTGACAATAATAAATTCCATGAAACAAGTTTCTAGTATATAATATGTTATTGTAAATAACAAGAAAAGCACAGCAAAGAATAGGAATAAAAACTCCTAGAAGTGGAATGGGGGGTAATGCTTTAATAATTTAAATTTAATGTTCCTCTTATTTTTGTGGTATGGTCTTGTTATACTGGACAGTGATCCCAGAGCAGTATTTTTCAAAAGTAGTGTTGATGCTCCTTTTCTTCCTTTGCTACTGTGATTAGAAGAAATTTTTTGTATTTTTTCACTGAAGAAGCATGATTTGGGCTATTAATATAAGGAAGATACCTTTTATCATGTAAAAGAAGAAGTCTCTAGACTCTAAGTATATTATTTATTTTGATAAAGAATGCTTCCTCTGCCAGAGAAAGAATTAAATCCATAGAAACAAATATGTTGAAATAAATGGATGAAAAATGAAAAAGCTACGAAAATAGCAATCTTAAGTGACCTGGAGTGGCTATACTGATATCACACCTAGTTCATTATAAAACAAAAATAAACAAATATTTCCATTGACAAAAAAGTGGTATTTAATAAAATAATCAATGTATCAGGAAGAAAGCAAAACAGATAACATGTATAGTCTCTAACAACACAGCTCCAAGATACATAAAGCAAAAACTGACAGAATTGAAGGAAGATATCGATCAACCAACAGTGATAACTGGAGACTTCAATATCGCACTCTCAATAATAAACAGGAAAATTAGGCAAAAGACCAAAGAGGATATAAAAGACAACAACACTATAAAATAAACCTCACAGACATTCGTAGAACACTTCACTCAAAATAGTGGGATATAAATTCTTCTCATGAGCACAAAGAAGCACAATAGTCTAAGCACACTGAACAAAGCTAAGTGCGAGCATGATTGATGGAGAACTCGGCTCTAGTTCTCAAACCAGTCTCTATAGTTAACAGTAACATTGCAATATGCTTCCATTAAATGTAACACAGGCAATATACCAAAGCTAAACATCAATTAGAGGTGGATATAAGGGAGGAGTTTTGCATTCTTGGTGTTACCATTGCTTCTTCCCTTTATTTTATTATTTTTTACTTTTTAGTCTTCATTTTTGTTTTCTTCTTTTGCAGAAGAAATGGACGTTTCCTCATAGAGATTGTGGTGGTGTTGAATGTATAACTATGTAATTATACCAGGACCATTGATTGTTCACTTAGGCTGGATTGTATGGTGGTGTATGAAATCAAACTGTTTAAAAATAAGCAGAAAGCTACAAGTGCTGGAGAAATGTGGGGAGAGAGATATACCTATTCATTGTTGGCAGGAAAGTAGAATGGTGCAGCCCCTTTGCAGGGCAGTGTGACGGTTACACAGGAGTTGTCATATGATCCTGCAACCTCTCATTAGGTACATACTTGGAAGCACTGGAAGCAGGGAGGTGAATATACATTTGCCCACTGACGTTTATGGTGGCAGTATTCATGATTTGCAATAGATGGAGGTGGTCTAGGGGTACATCAACTGATGAACAGAAGGGGGAACTATGACGCATACATACAGTGGAACACTGAGTGACTTCAAGAAGAAACCAAAAGAAAAACATTGTAAGTACTCACTGATATGGACTAACTATAATATGCAAACTCTAAGCCTTGAATTCAACAGCATAGGCTATCAGGGAAAGACTTATTGTAAAGGTTCCTAGATTGAAAACTCTTACAGCAATCTCCTCTATTCAGGAGTTTTAAGTGCTATTTCTAAATTCTGAGAAGAGGAACTCTGCGTATAACCTGGCTGCTCCCTGGAACTTGGGCTATCTGTATGAAACCTGAGGCTCCGAACTAGAGTTCTGCAACTATGAACATCAGCATTCACCCATACAGGAACTATTGGAAACACTGAAAAAGAAATCAGACTTCAACTACAGCTGTGAAAGAAGCGACCTGGTTAGGACTAAGATAAAGCAGATCAAAGGGTAATGAATGATATTGTTATTACTTTAAAACTTCAACTTCTGTATGAAACCAAAAGAAAAGATGTTTATTCAGTGCAAAATTTATATTTTCTGTAGCACAGTTTCTAATTTAACTTGTATGGTCAGTTTATTTGAATGACGTAATTACATAAAAACTTATATAAGGAATAAGATCTTGCTGGTGCTTACAGGTTAGTGTGGTGCTCTGATACATCCCATAATAGTCTGGGCAGAAGATAAAAAAGTATTTAAAATTCCCCTGAGGGACTGGGGGGAAATGTGGAAATATTAAACTTTCCTACCTGGGGAAAACTTGATATTCTCACAATCACTGAGGACTACCAATTTAATAGGACAAGCCCTCTCTTCTGGAGATTGTCCTTATGAAACTTATTCCTGCAAAGAATAAGCTAAGACTACTTATAATTATTCCAAAAAGTCACCCCCAGAGAACATCTTTTGTTACTTAGATGTGGCCTCTCTCTAAGCCAACTCCACAGGTAAAATCACTGCCCTCCCTCTTACATGGGACATGACTTTCAGGGGTGTAAATCTCCCTGGCAATGTGGGACATGACTCCTAGAGATGAGCCTGGCCCTGGCATCCTGGGATTGAGAAAGACTTCTTGACCAAAGGGGGAAGAAAAATGAAACAAAATTTCAGTGGCTGAGAGATTTCAAGTAAATTTGAGAGGTCTTTCTGGAGGTTATTCTTATGGACTATAGGGCTATCTTTTTTGAACTTTTGGTGTATTGGAGTTAGCTAGAGGTTAAGGCCTGAAATGACTGAATTGTAATCCCATAGCCTTGATTTCTTGAAGATGATTATATAACTATAAAGCTTTTATGGTGTGACAGTGTGATTGTGAAAATCTTGTGACTGATATCCCTTTTATTCACTGCATGGACATATGAATAAGAAAATAAAGACAATAAATAAATAGATAATAAGGGGGGAGAGAAGGCATGAGGAATTTTGGGTATTCTTCTCTACTTTTATTTTTATCCTTATTTTTATTGTTTTGGGAGTAATGAAAGTGTTCAAAATTTGATTGTGATGAACACATACTGTGAGCCATTGATTGTATACTTTGGATATTTATATGGTATATAAATATCTCAATAAAATTGATTTTTGAAAGACAGCACAAGATGTTCTAGCTTGCAAGCTCCAAAGGTCTCTGGCTGCTTGGGCTCAGCAGTTCTTGGTTCTCTTGGCTTTCTCCTCTCATGCCTCTGTGTTCTCTCAAAATGCTTCCTCTTTTAAAGGAATCCAGTAAACTAATCAAGATCCACCTGAAATGGGTGGAGTCACATCTCCATCAAATCAAAATTTAATATGCACAATTGGGTGTGTCACATCTCTATGGAGATAACCTAATTAAAAGTTTCCAACCTACATAACTGAATAGGGATTAAAATAAACAGTTGCTCCCACAAAATTGGATTAAAATTGAAACATGTCTTTTCTAGGGCACATAATCCTTTCAAACTGGCTCAAAGAGGGTGCAAGGGCAGTTCAGTGGTAGAATTCTCACCTGCTATATGGAGACCCACTCATGCACTTTCAAAAACAAGCAAGCGAACAAATAAACAAAAAACAAACAAGCAAACAAAAATTCAACAAATAGTGCTGCAATAACAGTATAGTCACATGGAAAAAAAAAATATGACCCCCAGCATGCAAAAGAAATAAAAGAATACAAAGAAACTCCCCTAGGACAAAGTATATTCAAGACCATAAGATAAATCTTCTTAAATTCGAAAAGATTGAAATTATACAAAGTATGTTTTCAACTTCAGTAGAATTGAACTAGAAGTCAAAATAAGAAGAAAAATTCCCAAATGTATGCAAATTTAAAAACAGACTCCTAAACAACCAATTGTTCAAATCAGGTATTAGGTGGGAAATTAGAAAATACTTTAGGGTATATGAAAACTAAAACAATACATGTCAAACATATGAGATGCAGTTAAAGCAGTACTTAGAGGAAACTTCATAATGGTAAAACTGCAAAACTTTCTTTGATACTTTAGGAGGCTGAGCAGTGTCCATGCTTCCACCCCCAATCCAATTCTACTGTTAACCTAACAATGGGACCAGGGTCTATGCCAGTTTGAATCTGTGGTGGACCCCAGAAAAGCCATGTCCTTTAATCCTTATTCAACATTGCTGGGTGGTGACTTGATTAGATTATCTCATGAACTCACCCAATTATGGTTATTAACCTTTGATTAGAAGGAGATGTGACTCCACCCATTCCAGATGGATCTTGATTAGTTTACTGGAATTCTTTAAAACAGGAAACATTTTTTGGAAAGAGCAGTGTATCCATGAGAGAGCCAGGAGAACCATGAAACCAGCCATAGACCTTTGGAGATAAAGAAGGAATACGCCCCCAGGGGAGTTTCATGAAGTCAGAGGCCTGGAGAAAAAGCTAGCAGATTTCACCATGTTTGTCGTGTGCCTTTCTTGTTGAGAGAGAAACCATGAACTTCATCAGTTTTTCTTGAGTGAAGGTAACGCCTTATTGGTGCCTTAATTTGGACATTTTTATAGACTTTCTTTAGTTGGGACATTTTCATGGTCTTAGAACTGTAAACTGGCAACTTAATAAATTCTCTCGTATAAAACCTATTCTGTTTCTGACAGACTGCATTGCAGCAGCTAGCAAACTAGAACAGGGTCTTTGCAGATGTAGTTTGTTCAAGATAGCAGTGAGTAAATACCTGATTAAGATGGGCCCTGAATTTAGTGATGGATGCCCTTACAAGAAGAATAGAGGACAGACAGACACACAGGGAACAAGATGATGTGAAAACAGAGGCAAAGATTGAAGTGATGCATCTACAAACCAAGGAACTCCAAGGTTTGGCAGGAAGCATAAAAAATTAAAAGAGATGCTTGGAACTGTTTCTGTCTCTGAGTCTCCAGAAAGAACCAAACCTGTTGACATCTTGATTTCAAACTTTTAGTCTCCTGAGAAAATACATTTCCTTTGTTTTAAACCACCCAGTCTATGATCATTTGTTATGTCAGCCTTAGGAAATTAACAAAGATATAATGCCAAGCACAATGGTGACCAAAGCAGAAAAGCGGATAAATTAGACTTGCAAATGACCACCAAGAAAGTGAAAGACAGCACATGAAATCTGTTTTAGTTTCCTAGGCTGCTTAAAGTAAATGCCATGAAATGCACTGGCTTAAAAATGGAGATTTTATCAGTTTATTGCTTGGAGGCCAAGGAAAATATCCAAATCAGGGCATCATGAAGGCCATGCTTTCCTCCTGGAAGACCAGCTGCTGGTTATCTTTGGCTCTGTCATGTGGCAAGGCACAGGATTTTGTCTGCTGAAGTCTCCCGTTATCTTCCAAGTTTTGTACTTCAGCTGTTTGCATCTGTGGCTTTCTCTTTTCTCTCTCTCTGGATTCATTCCATTTCTAAAGGACTGCAGTAGTAAGATTAAGACCCAACTGGGCCATGCTTTAACTGCAGTAACCTCATCAAAAGGTCCTACTTATAATGGGTTTACATCCACAGAAATGGATTAGCTTGAAGAACACGATTTTCTGGAACATGCAGTTCCCACTTACCACAGAAGGGAAAAAATAATATTTAAATTATATATCCATCTAATAGTGTGTAAAGAACCTTAACAATAAAAAAGTTAGATAGCCCAACTAGGAATTGGGAAAAATATCTGAATATATATTTTTCCAAAGAAAATATACAAATGTCTAATAAGCACATGAAAAAGAGCAAATCCAAATCAGAATTAGATACCAATCCACACACAGTATTATGGCTATAATAAAAAAAGACAGAAAATAAGTATTGGAAAGGATGTGAAGAATTTAGGAACCTAATAGATTGCTGGTGGGAATATAACATAGTGCAGCCATTTTGGAGAATAATTGGCAAGTACCTTAAAACATTAGACATGATTCTTCAACTCCCCTCCTAAGTATATACTTAAGAGACATGAAAATATATGTTCACATAAAACTTTGTACATCTAGGAATTTCATAATAACATTAGTTCAAAAGTCAAAAAGTTCATCAACTGATGAATGGATATATAAAATGTGGTACAACCCTAAAAACAAAATATTATTCAGCAATAAAGAAGTACAGATAATGTTGTAGAATTAACAAAATATGGAAACATACTGAAAATAAAAGCCAGTTATAACAGACCACATATTGTTATGATTCCGCTGATATGAAATGTCCATAATGGGCAAATATATAGAAACAAAATGCAAATTTATGGTTGCCAAGGACTGGGGTAATTTGGAGGGATTGGGTAGTAATTGCTGTGGAGTGCAAGGTTTCTTTATGGAGTGATGAAAATGTTCTAAAACTAGATAATGGTGATGGTTGCACAACTCTGTACATACTAAAGGTTATTGAATTGTACATTTTAAAGGGATGAATTACAGATTTTGTGAATTATATCTCAATAATCCTGTTAAAAAGAATGCTTACTGATTTTAGCCGTATGTTTTGGCACCTCTTTGACCTAGTATATAAATCATAAAAAAATGAGTTCTCCATGTGTCTGGTATTCTTGAAATAAATCTTGTTTGCCAATATTGCAATAATATTTTCTTCATTTGATAATTTTTGCAGGATTTTACTTCCATAATGATTTTGTGGCACTATTTGTTACATGATTATTACGGTTCATGAAATGAACTTGCGATGTACATTTTGCTCATTGCTTTGGGTCAGTATGAAATGGAATGGAAATTACATGATCTGAAAAGTTATGTTGGAATTTACTCATAATTCTGCATGCATATATATATTGGAAACTTTAGAAATAATTACCATGCTTATTACAATGTTTAGTATTTAATATTTTCCTTGGGTCAAGTTCCCTTAGTTTAAATTAATATTAGAAAAATCATTATTTAGAATATACTAACATTTACTTTGCCTAGTAATCTCTTTTAATATTTTTTTTTCTGTATTTTGGATTATATAAATTGAATCAATTACAATGCGGTATTTTATATATTTTTTTCTTTTTTGTACTTATTATTCATCTATTTTATTAAAATTACCAAAATGTGTTAATTGGATTTGTCAATTCTAAAAAATTTCTGTCTTATTCACTTTATCTGTATAAAAAAGAAAAAAACTTTGGTCTTTAAGTTTTTACATATGTTTAATATCATTCAGTTCTTGAATTGATTATTGATTTGTATTCAATTTTGTTTTTCATTTTTAAAATCTTTGTTGAAGAATATTTTATATATAAAAAAATGAATCCGTTTTAAAAAACTTGATAAGTAATCACCACCATGTTCTATATAATGGAACATTTCCATCAAAAACAACCATTTCCCCTATATCCTTTGCCAGTACACTTTCCACTACCATAAACTAGGTAATAATTGGATTTTTCTCTGTCATTAAGAATGCATTTGTATTTACTAGATTTTTACATAAATTTAATTATATAGTATGTATTATTTTGTACCAGGTTCTTTTTAGTTCGCCCTTCTGGTGTTAAATCCAGAAACTAACTCAAAGACAAAAGCCAAGGCAATGTTGGGATTTGCTTCTGCAGGCTCACAGATTTACACTGCCTGTTTCCAAATATCTGAAAAGAGTAGTCTCTTTCCTTTTGTCCATTTTTCTAGTTATTTGTTAGGAAGTGGGCAATTCTGAAATATCTCCACTCTTCATAGAAGTAAAGGTCTTTCTGTCTTTAATTTTGTAATAAGAAAGTCTATATATTTTCCTCTAATAGAATTTTTATAATCAATTGGTATTATTATTATTTTTATTATACATATATATACATACTATATATAATTACATGTGCAATGATTTTCAAAGCAGAAGAGATAGGAAATTAAGATAGTAAAACATTAACAACCTGTTGTATGAATGGCTACTATATATATGAAATATTTTGTGAGTAAAAATTGAGTAATCATAATGATTGTATGAATGAAGATGTCAGTTTTTGAATAAGCATGTGCCTTCATTTCCCAGGCTATAATTTCAATATATTCTACCTACTGGCTTTGGTGTCACAGGACAAACTGTCATATAGGAAAAGAAAATAAAAATTTAATATCTTTTTTCTTTTTCTAAAGTCCCTACTTATGCACAGTTCTGGTATGGTTGAAGAGTTAATCTACAGAACCAGCAGCAAGATAATCTCAATTATAGCATTGCCTTTACTAGCTTGGACAAGTTACTTTTCTCCTTGGGGCTCAACATTCAGCAGTCATAACCATAGCTGCCTTCTACGTAGAGAAGAATATCTATGAAACAAAATTATATAAAATACACACATAAACTAATGTTGCTGTTTTCACTAGTAAGTATATTTGAAGTACCAATGAATGCAGGACCTAGGTTAGGCAACAGTCTTCTATGTTTTCATGATATTGTTTTTGGGAAAATAGTCGAAAGAACATTTTGTAGCTAGAAATATAATCTACTTAAGATAGCAATATAGATTTCTTAGACATTACCCACAAAGCACAAGCACGGAAAAAAAATAGATGAATATGATCTCATCAAAATTAAAAACCTTTGTGGCCCAAAAGACTTTTTATCATTAAAATAAAATGACAACTTACCCAATGGGAGAAAATATCTGGAAACTACATATCTAATAAAAGTCCGATGTCCAGAATATATAAAGAAATCCTTCAACTTAACAAAAAGTCAAATAAATAATTTACCAATAAGTAAAAGACACAAATAGACATCTTTCCAAATAAGATACATGGGCCAGAAAGCTGATGAAAGGATGCTCAACAGCATTAGCCATCAGACAAATGTAAATCAAAGTCATATTGACCTATTAGAGTGGCTGCTATTTAAAAAAAAAACAAAACAGGATATAATTGCTGGAGAGAATATGGAGAAATAGAAACAGTCATTTATTGCTGGTAGTAAGGTACAACCACGTAGAAGATGGTTTGGCTGTTCCTCAGAAAGCTAAATATAGACATACCATGTGACCCAGCCCTCCCACTACTCAGTATATGCCCAAAACAATTGAAAGCAGGAATTTGGACATTTGCACACCAAGGTTCATAGCAACATTATTCACAATTGCCAAAAGATGGAAGCAACTGAAGTGTCCATCAACCATGATTGGATCAATAAAATGTGGTATACACAAAGAAAGGAAAATTATTCAGCTGTAAAAAGAAATAAAGTCCTAATTCATACAACAACACAGATGGTACCTGAAAAAATCATGTTGCGTTAAATAAGCCAGACACAAAATGACAAATATTGTATGATTTAACTTATTTGAAACAATTAGTATAGGCAAACTCATAGATTCAGAATCTAGAATATATGTTCCCAGGGGATGAAGTGAGGCTAGCGAATGGGAAGTTAAGGCTTAAAATGCATTGGGTTCCTTTTTGGAAGGAAAACAATGTTTTGGTAATGGATTTTGGTGATGGTGGCATATGTTGTGAATACAATTAACAACACTGAAATATATATCTGTATGTGATAAAAGGGGAAATGCTAGATTATCCTGAGTTTAATCATAGATTTTTAACATAGTGGCTAATGCTATGAAATAACTTTTCCTTTGCTTACTTACCATACAAATATTTTATTGGTGATGTATCTGTTAAACTATTTTACCTTTATCTTTTTTTTTTTAATTTAAGTTTGATTTTGGGGTTATTATTAAATCTTGAAAGATTTTTTAAACCATTATTCTCATTGCCAGTCTTTCATCAGATATGAGTTTTGTAGATATTTTCATCCAGTATGTTACCTGTCTTTTCATTTTCTTAACATTACCTTCCAAAGAGCAGAGATTCTTATTCAATATTTTTCATTTTATGATTCATGCTTTTTGTGTTATGCATAAGAAATTTTAGCCTAAGTTAAGGGCCAAAAGATTTTTTTCTTTCTATTTCCTGACAATGTAATGTTTTCAGATGTTTACATTAGGCATAAGACCTAGTTCGAGTTAATTCTTATGTATAGTTTGCGATGTTGATTAGCAATCATTATTTTTGCATACAGATAAACCAATTTTTCGAGCACTAGTGCTTTTCTCTGTTGAAATACTTTAGCACCTCTTTCAAAAATCAACTCTGCATATATTTCTGAGTTAAAAATAGTTATTTTTTACTCCAACACACCATAGTTTCTTGTGTGTGTGTGGGGGGAGGTATATGGTCCGGGAATTGAACCCAGGTCTCCCGCATGGAAAGCGGGCATTCTAATCACTGAACTACCCATGTACCCCCCACTGTCTTTATTACTGAACTTTATATTAAGCCTTGAAACCAAGTAGAGTAAAGCCTCCAAAATTGTTTTGTTTTTAATTGAGATGCTTCTTCTTGGTACTTTGAATGTCCATAGAATTTTAGAATTGGCTTATCAGTATCTACAATACAGCTTGCTGAATTTTGTTTGAAATTGCATCTTTAGATCAGTTTGGGAAGAATTCACGTATAAAAACATTGGCTATTCCAATCCATGAACACAGTATGTCTCTCCATTTATATATAAAACTTTTAAAATTTCTCATCAATAATTTACAGATTAGAGCATACAAATCATTTACATATTTTGATAAATTTATAACTAAGCATTTCATAAGTTTTGTATTGTATATTATGCTCACTTTTTTTTTTCTTGTAGACTGTGTGACGGGGTCACATTTCACTATTTTTCCATGTGAGTATCCAGTTATTCCAGCAGCATTTGTTAAATTTCTTTGTTTTTTTGTTTGTTTTGCTTGTTTGTTTTTTTGGGGAAGTGCATGGACTGGAAATTGAACCTGGGTCCCTGCATGGCAAGCAAGAATTCTACCACTGAACTACCCCTGTACTGTTATGCTTAATTTTAATTTCAAATTCAAATTGTTCATTGGTAGCATATAGAAATGTAATTGATTTTCTTTCCTTTTTTGGGGTGGGGGGGTGCATGGTCCGGGAATTGAACCCTGGTGTCCCGCATGAGACACAGGCATTCTAACTACTGAACTACCTGTATACCCTGATTTTTGATATATTGATCTTATTATTGCAAAGATGCAAAACTCACTTCTTAAGTCCAGCAGTATTTTTATGCTGATTCTTTTGGATTTTCTACATATTTATTAGTATCTGCAAATAAATAGTTTTATTTCTTCCATTTAAATATATGTACCTTCTTGCACTGGCACGGGCCTCCAATACAGTATTGAAGTACTTATGAAGTACCTTGAAGGTTTGTCACTTAGGGCTATGTGAAACTTTCCAGGTAGTGGCTCTTATGGGTTGAAGGTAAAATACAGACCCTAGAGATTGAGAAATTAAAGCTAGGACCTCTCCCTTATTGAAAAGAATACTAAAAATCTCTTCCCTGCCAGACAAGATGTATCCTCATCATGCTCTAGCCCCAACTCTACTCCTGGACATCAGATCAATAATTGGGGAAAGGGAGAACCTTCTAAGGGAAGAAAGGGTCTCATTGCAGCTGTGAGATCTAGCCAGGATGTCCCAATAGGATCCCAGAGAGTACGGGCAGACTGAACACTAAAGGTCCTGGAACAGTGGGAAGGCAAAATGAAGGTCATTAAGGAAAATGTATCAAGGTAAGAGAAATCGGGGCGCAAGTGTAGTTCAATGGTAGAATTCTCGCCTGCACTGTGGGAGACCTGGGTTTGATTCCCAGTCCATGCACTTCCCAAAAGACATACAAGCAAAACAAACAAGAAAACCAACCAAACAAAAATTCAACAAATGGTGCTGCAATAACAGGATACTCATATGGAAAAATAATGAAATGTGACCCCATCATACAACACAGAAAAAATATATACATAGGCGAACTCTCCTGGGATACCAGATTTAGCATGCTGTCAAGATCCCTGGGGGACTGTGGTACCCTGCTACTAGATTGGGTCTTAAAAACTAAAAGAACGGATGGCCCACACTAAATGAAGTCACTATCATTAGAGATGGTAGGAGAAGGGATCAACAAGCTTAGGGAAGAAAATGAATCAAGTCAGAAAAATTACCTGTGGGAGACACCATGTAGTTCCATCCTCTCTGTGGCTGTGCCCTGCTGATTCCAGTCTTTTTTTTGGTGGGGTGGGGGGTGGGGGGTGCATGGTCTTGGAACCAAACCTGGGTCTCCCACATGGAAGGTGAGCATTCTACCACTGAACCACCCATGCACACTGATTCCAGCCTTTTTACTGACTCAAGCACTCATCTCTGCCTTCTCAGCTCAGGGAGACCATTTTATACATCTCAAAGCAGAGTGATATTGTTTTCTTTCAAATGAAGAACATTTAACTGGGCTATCATCCTAATAAAATAAGGCAGCTCAGGTTTAATAGCATAGGAGTGAACATTTAAGAATATGAGTGTTTTCAATTTAGCCACATAACCTATTTGTAACTGTTTTTAGCATAAATGCCAAAGCAATTTTGACTATAAAAAAAGAAGCCAAAATCTCCACAGGTTTTGGTGTTGGCTTTGGCATTAGCAATCTAATGGGCTATTATTTAGCAATTTTTACATGCTGCTTCTTTATGTGTATTATAAATAAATGGAAATAATTTATAGTCATGGAATGGTAAACTGAGAAAAGATATAAGAGATCATTTTTTATCATGAACCACTATTTCATTTTTACAGAAACTGAGGTCAGGAACAACTTTTAGGACATTTAGTGTCATAAAGTATCTGCCTTCATTCTTGATATTTGATAGCTGATGATTTTCACATTTCACCTACCTCCCCTGCTGTCTTGCCCCACATAAAGTCAAGACAGTAAGAAACCCAGTACTTCTTATCTTATGACAGAAAAAATAAAAAAAATAAATCTAAATAAAAACAAAAGAAGCCACTCTGGTCCCCCTTCATTCAAATCATTTCTTATTGTGTTGGAAAGGCTGCTCTTCCCTCTTAAGGAAATCCCTGTCTGTAGGTAATAAATGTGTTTCTACCCTCTCGGTGTGTGTGGTGCAGTAAGTCTTGACTGCTGAGCAAAGTTTGAGTAGGAAGTTGATCTTGCCTACTAGAAGCAATCACAGAGTCATATCGATCTAACTCTAATGCTGTTTTTAAATGTTGTGAGTGAGATGTTCCAGTTACACAGACTAAAGAAAAACACACACACTAACAGGGTTCTGTAAAGTTATAAATATTTAAGCCATACTAATCATTCAAATAATATCTTCATCAGAAATTGCTAATCGTTACTACTGATCTCAGTTTTTTTAAGTCATTATAGCATTTAGATGAAATGGTCTACACAGTTTCTTATTTAAATTTCATTAATTATAATGCATATCAATCAATATTTAACCATTCTTTGTATATCTACCACTTCAACCTCATTTTAAAAAACCAAGCACATTCTTCAAGGTGAGTGAAATTTTGACTATTCTGTCTTTTCACTCTACAATAGCTGAATACATGAAAGTGTCCTGTCATTAGTCTGAAGACTAAAATGTTTTCTGGATGTTATATAATCTATTTATTAACTCAAAATTATCAATAAATATGTATTTTCTTCTTAGGGAATTGATTCTACTTTTCTTGCAAGGTGAAATTTCCTAAGCTATGTATTTCAAATTAATACATTTTTTTCTATCAAGTTGATAAATGAATTTTTACTCATTATTTGCAAGAGTATGGAAAGCAAACGTTCTTATGCACAACAGAAATGTAAGTTGGTACAGTCCTTTCAGCAATACTACCGTGGTGTACACTTTCAAGGATCCCTTTCACCAGTCGGTCGCTGCTTTAGAGAACACAGTTTGACAGTTAAATATATGAAGGTTTTATGAACATTCTCTTCAAAGACCATGTTCCAGGGAAATAAGTGGTAAAAAGTTTTATGCAAAAACATGCTTAACATAGCCATGTTCATAATTACAATAAAATAAAAACAGGTTAAATTTCCGTCAGTAGGAATTATTTAAATACTTAATGCTATTTGTCTAAAATGAGATGTTAGGCAGCAATTAAAATTGGGAATATGGGTGCATATTTAATATGAATGTTTGTATTTAGTGAAAAAAGTAGGTTGTTCAAGAGGACCTTATTCCCATTTAGGCTTTTAAAAATAGTTTGAAAGTCTGTATACCACTGTATCAGTAGCAGTTTTCTTCCATGCTGGAAAGGTTACACCTTATTTTTACATTATTTTAATGTTTTTCTGCTTTTCTTAATTTTTTCAGTGATACTATGATATCTTTAAAGTTAGAAAAATAAAAACATTCACTTAGACTTTTGGAAAAACATTACTCAAATGTATAGAATTCCTTGGTGTGAATAAAATTTAATGGCTCCAAAAGTATATGATCATGCTTATGTAAGGTTCATTTTCCTTTTCATATCCCAGCATTGTCATAGATTGTTTTAATGTAATGATTTCTTGTTCTTAACTATATAACAACACAGCTTTTACTTCATGAAAACACCTGGTAGAGTCCATTTTGAACATGATGTGCTGTCAGTTAGCATTATTTTAAAATATACTCACAGTTGTCATCAAAATTTTTTTTCAATTCATTTTAATATCCAAAATAATTTACTTCATAACAGATGTTAGATTCTAAAGATTTTCCAGAGCTTTGATTTTTATAAACTCCAAAAAAGACAGCTAAACAATGTAGATGTTAAAGTGTACATGATTTTAGGTAGTATACTGAAGTACATGATTTTATAACCACTTTTCTAGTCCACCATGTTTTTATTATTATAATTATTAAATGAAAGGAAACTTAAAGCTATGTAGTCTATTCTGGATGTCATATTTCTCTTTCCTAAAATTAATCTCATCCCTGAATTTGTATACAAGTTCAAACAAAATGGCCCTTTGTGTTTCATAGTCCTTGACTCTAACTTTGCCTGTAAGTTCATATAAAAGGATCAGTCAGAGTAAATTTATTAAAAATTATCAGTATAATATGCTTGTGGGAGGTTAAATTAGACACCCCTATTTGGACATGTTCTTAATTTTAATGTGCAATCCTCTGGGTGTGAATCAATGTATATAAAATGTTTTGAAGGTGTTATTTTAGTTGGGGTGTGGCCCAACTGCATGGGGGAGGGGCGGGCCTTCATCTGGACCACTGGAGTCCTTTATTGGAAGAAGAAATTCAGACACAGTTAAAGAAAGCCCAGTGCAGGATCCAGAAGCTGAAGGAACCTGGAAGAGAAAGGAGAGGATATTACCATGTGGCAGGGAGAAAGCCACGGAACACCAAGATTCGCTGGCAGCCAGCATTGGAATGTTACAAACTTTTGGGAGAAAGCATCACTTTAGAGAAACCTTGAGTTTGAACTTCACCCAGACTTAAAACCATGAGCCCATGTATTCATACTGTTTAAGCCAATCCATTGTGTGGTATTTGTCATAGCAGCCTGGCAAAGCAAGACAGTGTTACTTTTCCCTTTGAGAATTAGAAACTCTAAACCTGCGGAGACTAGAGTTGTTGGAAAGGAAGGTACACATTACCCCAAGTAGGTGACTAGAAGTGTTGTTAAATAGGGCTACTTCCAGTGCTACCTCTTAGTTCCCAGACCATGTATTTTATTTTCTGGGTACTCAACACCCAGTAATGATCATGATTTCAGATGATACACCTAAAGGTAGTGTGATGGTTAACTTCATGTGTCAACTGGACTAGGTTATGGTGTCCTGTCATTTGGTCAAGAAGCACTGGCCTACTTACTTCTGGGGAGGTATTTTGTGGCTGGATTTGCATGTATAGTCAACTGATCACATCTACAAGCAAATATGGAAATTGATCTTAGGAATGTGAAAATCTCTTTATCCAGTCATTTAGAGATAAAAAACAGAACTGAGGATTGCAGAAGTCAAAAAAAAAAATTCTGACTCTACTTCAATCAGCCAGCTTCTTCTGGAGAATTTAACTTTACCTTAATCAGAATTCCCTGCTTATGGCCTGCCATGCCAAATTCAGAGTTACCAAGCTCTACAGCCAGTTCTATTTATCTGAAGGGCCCTAACTAATACAGATGGCATATTGAAAGTATAAATTGAATCGATACAATCATTCTAGCAGTATTATTTTGCTTCACAATTCCAGTGAAGTTGATACCAAATAATCACAGGATATCATCTCAGAGATACAGCCTCTGTTGTTCCTTTAAAAGACTGGACATAGGTTTAATTGGGTGTTATATGTGGAAAAATAACTGAATCCTGCAGTTGTGTGTTATCTACCTTTGGCAACTTAATCTGAAATATGTGAGATTCTGTGTTGGTGGAGAAAATATTCTGTTAGCCCTCAGATGATGTGCTAGCTGAAATCATGAAAGCAGGAAAACCAAACCCATAACTAGGTTTGTGGCATGTGTTTATTCTAATTAAACTAAATCTCATTTCCTTCCAGGGTGGAAGGGGTCCAATAGAGTCAATTTGCCACCAAGTGACTGGTTGATCTTTTGGAAGAGTGGTGATGTATCAGAGATTCACTGTTGGCCTCTGGATCTGGCAGTTTGGACAATCAGCTTTCCAACAGTAACTATCGCAATTTTGTGCCCACTTATATATTTCCATCCATGTGCTTCTACCTCATTTCTTCTTGTATTCAATTTTCCAATCTATCCTTCCAAGCTGCTCAACAATTGCCCAAGATATTTGCCCCGATCAAGTCTATGTGTATTCTAACCTTGGAGAATTTTCCTTTCCACCTAAGGTACATAATCAGATGAATAATCATCCTTTATGTCCAATGGGAGCATTTCCTCTCTCCACTGCCTTCCATGGTTACCACAGAGTTGAGCTGTACTGCAGTTGCACTCTAATTTTGTCTTGTTCTCTCCTGCAGAGTTCATCCATCTATGAAAAAATTTTGGCTTTTCCCTCCTCTGTCAGATGCACCACTTCCATATTATGATCCATTGCTTCTGGGCCCATCCAACCTTATGATTTGATCATTTGACAGAAACTGCATGAGGATAAGTAGTTCTGGCCACACAGTCGCTTCATGTTCCATGATCAGGTGCTCCATCTCTACCAGCATGCCAGAGTGAGTTCTCCACTATAGTGGCATGGCTTTGCTCCAGAAACTAAGGTTTTCTATGCAGTGATTTTCCTATTTGAGCTTACCCTAAAATTCTAGTGGCATCTTTTCTCACCACAGATACCTCCATTGCAATAAAGCCTTGCAGTTTTTAGGACCCAAGTTGCAAAATCACCTGTTTCATAGCTGAAGCGCTCTTTCCTTCCTCCAGCCTCACTCATTGGGTCAGGCTTTCATTTTACCTGCCCTATTAAGGACAGGAAAGTATTCTTAGGTATGAAATAGGCTGCCTCTAAAACCTAAGAAGACTACCAGGTATTGTACTTCCTTCATGGTGGGATAAGTTTGGTTTACTTTGAAGGATATATCCTAGTGTGAACCAGACCAGTAGCTCCATAGAAGTTTCTCTATTGTTATGAGGCTCCTGAAACTTAATAGGTTTTATCTTTCTCCTTTCAAAGTGTAATTGCCTTTCCAAGACTCCCAAAGTCACTTCTGGATCATCCAGTCTATTTAGCAAGATGTCCTAAGTAAGTTCAAACAATGAGAAGCTCTGTGGGTTTTCCAGATGCTCTATTTCATTCTGTAGTATATTACAGAGTATAAGAGAGTTAACATAACCCCAGTGCAAGTGTATATGTATATAATGTTAGTTATAAGTGAATGAAAACACATTCTCAGCCTTTTTTTCTGGAAGAAATGAAAAAAACACATATGCCACATCAGTCAGTGGTTACAAACCATGTGCCTCATCTAGCAAAGTTATCTCATACAGTATAACAGTTGCTAGTGGGATTCATTATTTAGTTTTGTTGCAGCAGCCCAATATCATCCTTCTGGGTACATCTGGTTTTTATGGGAACCAGACTGGTGAATTCAATGAAAATTTGATGGGGACCACCACCTCTGTATCTTTTAGGTCTTCAGTGGTGGAAGTAATCTCTACCATTCTCCCCAGAATATGAAATTGTTTTGATTTATGGATTTCTTCCATAAAAAAATTTCCCCATATCCACATTCATTTTGAATCCCCATTGATTCAGCACCCTCAATATTCAGTACAATCCTTACTCTTTGGGTTTTTGCTGTTACATAATGACTATGTCTTGCAGCAAATGTAGGAAGTGGTCTCATTCTTCTCTTAGCAAGCTCTGCCTTTCTCAGTTATTGGTGCTGGTCAGGAGTGGATGTGGGGCTTGATCCTGATGCAGATAGAATCTTTCTTGCAAGGATGAAATCTCTATATCATCTTCAAGTAAGGGGGTAGATACAAGCCTCTAATAGAGACAAGCAAGCCCCTTCTGAGATCCAGTAGGTTTAGGGGAATCTGACATTCTCAATTTTCAAGTATATCAATGCATATGTTCCTTACTTATCTGTCAGGGTCCCACTATTTCCAATCAGGATTTTAACATTACATAGCATATCTGCCTAGGTTGAGAGTCAAACCTGTTCTGGAGTTCTGCCACTCATGATTTACTTCTGTGTCTGGTCATAAGTTTGCATGTTTGTGTGTATGTGTGATCCATTTGCAGGAAATGATAGTCCAAGTACAGTGAAGGATGTCTCTGTCATTCATACTTGGACTTCAATTGTGAATTGCAATCTTTTGTCTTTCATTATGTTTCAGCAAAGTAGTAATAGCCTCAGCATTATTTAAGTAATTCCATTGTCCCTTATAATCACTATGAGTTTCATATTTCTCAAATATCTGATAAACTGATTCTGATAACGCAATTTCTTCCATGGATATGTCAATCCAGCTCATCAACAGTGAATATTCTCTCAATTGCACCTCTACCTTGTCCTCAACACTCTTTGTGTTCCACCTGTTGCTAACATTGGGCTCTTTATTGCCAATCATTCAGCAGATAATTTAGCTCCAGTATCTGACTTTAGCATCATTTTTGTCCATACTAAAGTCAATATCAACTTTTGAATAATAGGTTCACTGAGAGGTGGACACTAAGATACAAAGTTTATTCGGTAGTAGCCTTGAGATTGACACAGACCAGTGGGAATGAAGGATTCACAATTGAAGTAGGATGGAGAATTGGGGCTGTTATATAGTTATAACAAAGGACTCAGTCAACCTGACCAGGTGTTCTAAATCTGTGGTGGCCTTTCAGAGTTGTCCCGAATCTGGGTAGGATGCCTGGATATTATACCACCTACATTGATCAATCACTGGATTCAGTCTATCTCTAGAATATAGGCTTAATCATGGGAGAAATGGATCTCCTCAGCTATGGGTTGTCAGCTAGCAGCATTCTCCAGATCTGGGAAAATAGATCCCTCAGTACACAAGTGTGTGCAGCGAGGTACTTCATGCTGGAAAGTGTGGTTGACTTTGTGGGATAGAGGAATGAGATGGATTGATGTTATTGGAATGACTGGTACTTCTGGGTTTCAGGGCTTATCTGGCATAGGGATTTGGCATACTGCGGTAACGTGCAGTATCTGGGTAAAGCTTGTATAAGAGTAACCTCCAAAATGATCACTCAATGTATTTGGAATCTCTTAGCCATTGAAACTTAACTTTTTTTTTTGTTCCATTACTTTTCCTTCTTTGGTCAAGAGAGCTTTCTCAATCCTATGATACTAAGGCTGAGCTCATCCCTGGGAGTTATGTCCCATGTTGTGAAGGAGACTTACACCCCTGGGAGTCATGCCCACACAGAGGGGTGGGTACTGAGGTTATTTGCAGAGTTGGCTTAAAGAGAGAAGCCATATCTGAGCACCAAAAGGTTGTCTGGGGGGTGACTCCTAGCAGACAAAGCTTTGCCATTGCAGAAGTAAGTTTCATAAAGAGAATCCTCATGATTGAGGGCTTGGCTAATTAAATTAGGAATCCCTAATATTTGAAAGATATTCTCTGGGTGGGGAAGTTTAATAGTTCCACATTTCCCCCAATTCCTCAAGGGGGTCTTTGCATATTTTTTTTTTTTATTTTGTGTCCAAAATACTCTGGAATACACCTGGGTATTGCATTAACCTGTACAACGAATAGTAAGATCCCATTTCCTAGTCTAGGTTCCATGTCATTAGATTGTTTAAGCTGACCAGACAAATTAAATTATATAGTCTCCTACAGAAGACTTAAATTTTGATCAAATAATTATCCCTTCCTTTGGTCTTACATGGTAGTTGAACTTTCAAAATACAGACAATATAATCCTTTACCCTATATTGTGATTTACCTTAGTCTTATCCAAGTCCTTTTCATTCATATCTCTAATTGGAGTCTGTTCTGCTTTTCCACTTCTTTAAAAGTTGTTGTGTGGAGTAATGTTGACTTTCAGAGCTGCAAAACTCTAGCTAAGTCTCAGGTGTCACACAGGTACCCAATTTTCCGGGAAACTATCAGGTTATACACAAGCAGCACAGCATCTCAAAATTTAGAAATGGCAGTTAATATTCAGGAATAGATGTGACTACTGTAAGAGCTTACAATTTAGGAAGCTTTATACTGACACTTATTTGAACATTGTTTACTCCATCATCATCAATTACCCAATTTCTTCCCATTTTCTATTCCCTAATAACATTTGCACTTGACTATATGTTGAATGAAATGTCAGAAACAAAGAGACAAATATTATCATACCTCACTCATATGGACTAATTATAATACAAAATCTCAGAAACTAGGGGGTGTAAGTGTAGTTTAGTGGTAGAATTCTTACCTGTCATACAGGAGAGACAGATTCAATTCCAGGCCTCTGCAGTTCCCAAACAAACAAACAAAAGAAAAACCAAACAAACAAAAGATTCAACAAATAAGCCTGCAATAAGGGGATATTCACATGGAAAGGGAGTGAAATGTGACCCCCCGCCATACAGCATACAAAAAAAAAAAAAAAAAAAAAATCAATAAACTCAACGAACTGACATCAAGAGCATGGGTTATCAGGTTGGGGCTTATCAAAAAGGGTCCTAGAGTGTAAGCTCTATATATTCACATATAGTCAAGAGTTGTAACTATTATTTCTAAATTCTGAGATACTGAGCTGTTTGTTTATAACCTGGTCATTCTAAGGAACTTCAGGTATTTATGTGACACCTGAGACTCAGAATTAAAGCTCTGAAGCAATGAAAGTTAGCAATATTCCATACAGGAACTGTTTAAAAAGTTGAAAAATGGATCTGACTTTGAATAGAGATATGAATGAAGCTTATCTGGATAGGACTAAGGTAAGTCAGAATACAGAGTAAAGAATGATATCGTCCATATTTTAAAACATTAATTTCTATGTGAGACCAAAGGAAGAGATGTTTATTTGGTGGAAAATTTATATTTTGGGTAGTGCATTTCCTAATTTAATTTGTATGGTCAGTTTAGTTGAACACCATAAGTACATGGAATCTTGAATAGGGCATGAGATCTTGTTGGTTTTTCTAGGTTAGTGTGATGCCCTGATAAATCCCAGAGTGATTTGGGCAGTGAATAAAGAAGTGTTTGAAAAGTCTCCTTGGTGGATTGGAGAGAAAGGGAGAAATATTCAACTTCCCCGTTTGGAGAATTTTTTTTTATTATCACAAGCAGTGAAGACAACCAAACCAGTAGCCTGAGCCCTCAATTTAGGTTTTGCCCCTGTGAAACTTACTCCTACGAAAGATAGACTAAGCCTACTTAAAACTAGGCCTAAGAGTCATCCTCAGAGAGCCTCTTTTGTTGTCAGATGTGGCCTCTCTCTCTAAGCCAAAGTGGCAAGTAAGCCCACTGCCCTCTCCCCTTATGTGGGATGTGACTTTCAGGGATATAAATCTCCTTGGCAATGTGGGACAGAAATCCTGGGATGAGCCAGGACCCAGCAATATGGGATTGAGAAAGTCTTCTTGACCAAAAAGGGAAAGAGAGAAATGAGACAAAATAGTTTCAGTGGCTATGAGATTTCAGAGTCAAAGAGGTTATCCTGGAGATTATTCTTACACAGTATATATATATTTAGTTTATGGTGTATTGGAGTGGCTAGAGGGAAGTACCTGAAATTATTGAGCTGTATTCCAACAGCTTTGATTCTTGAAGATGATTGTGTAATGATATAGCTTTTACAGTGTGACTCTGTGATTGTGAAAACCTTGTGTCTGATATTTCTTTTATCCAGGTCATGGACAGATGAGTAAAAAATATGAATAAAAAATAAACAAATACTAGGGTGGAATAATAGATTGATAGATGGGAATACTAGTGGTCAATAAAAAGGAGGGGTACGGGTTATGGTATGTATAAGTTTTTTCTTTTTTCTTTGTTTTTCTGGAGTGATGCAAATGTTCTAAAAAGTGATTATGGTAATGAATATGAGTATGTGATGATATTGTGAGCCACTGGTTGCACACCATGTATGGAATATTTGTATATTAATAATTATCAATAAAAATATTTTTTAAAAAACCTATTGCTTAAGGCACATCTATACTTTTAGTTTCTAATGGATTCTCATGGAAACCTAGGTGTCTCATATGGAGATGACATAATAGCACAGGGCTGCTGCTGATTGAGGGCCCTGGAAATGCTTTGTTCACAGCTGTCCTTTGTAAAACTTTTGCCATTTAATATCTAAAATTGGACTCAGATTAAAGATACTATCTTTCTCCTCCATTCTCCTTTAAGATATTGTGAGGCTAAGAATTGTGCCTCTAAAATAATCCCTGTAAAAAATAATGTAATGCTTTGAGAGCTGCCCTCTGAAAAAGATTGCTTTTTCTCTTTTTCCACAACATCCCTGATAAATTGCTCAGGGTGGTGTGAGACACGTGATCTCAAAGGCAGGCTGCTGTTAGCACTTAGCCAGACATAAATTAAGTACATACATGCCAAGTGGGTCTCCCTTTAAAAGAATCCCTGATATAACCAGTCCTTTCCATGAACATGAAGAAAATATAGCATAAACAGTATCACTGATGAGCTCCTAAACTGGGGAGGCATACAAGAAATCAGAAGAAAAAGAAGAAATGGGAGAATGTTGCAATGGTATATCTTTATAAGGAAATAAAAAGATGCACTTTATCCCAATTGTCTCCAAAATTATGCAACCAAAGGAAAGGAGCCTGTCAAATTCCTCTCTAATTAAATTCATACATTTGTTCCTCTTCTAAAATGGCCACACACTCCATCTGCTAGTGCAAAATGCTTGTTTTTTTTTTCCGCCAATATTCTCATGCTAAGCTGTTCATACTGATTTGAGGGGCATTGGGGCCTTGAGCCCTTAAAGCATCTTTCTGAAGACCCTTTAAAGAATGTTCTGTTTGCACTTGAGTTATTTATCTTCACTTTTATGATAAAAACATCAAATATTGCAGGAAATTTAAATCATCGCAGGGTTCGAGTTGCAGGCATGGCACTGACAGGTTGATGAACAATTTTAGTGGTATGATAATTTGGTTGAAATGCAGTGATTCTTTTTAACAGCTCATATTAAATCAGAGGAGTCGTTAACCGTAAAGCCACTCAAAAAAACATTCAGACATTTCGTGTGCATTTGCTACGGCATGTCTGTCTAATCCATGTGTTGGGGGTCTTTGCTTCATAGTGCTGCACAAAACCCACAAAGATCTGCTCGCCCACCTGAAGGATGTGAAAGCTTTGCTTACTTTACTCTTTTTTCATTATGAACCCCTCCAATTTCCTGTGTATATTCTGATGCCACCCTTATTTGAAGCCTCAACTCAGGTAAAACCTTCCACATGACACATACTATTCTACAGTATGTGATTATTTCACTTATTATTTCTTTTATACTCATCTCTCTTTTTCTCAGTCAGTTTACAAATATTACTGATGGGGTTTGCAAATCCCATTTGCAAGAGTTGGGATGCCTTCTTCCCCTGGACTCCAATTATTTATTGCATTACTCATTTGCCCTTTATCTGGTCATGCATATTTTATGTGGTTTACCATGTGTTTCTCTATAAAATTTGCAATGAATTGTGCCTATACAAAATCTTCTCAGGTAAAATGCAGTCAATTATTATTATTACTGTTGCTGTTGTTACTATTTGTAAATAATAAAATCTACAGTGAGTGCTCAATAGCTTGACTAAAAAAGTGAAGTTTCAAACAAGTTTCCTTAGAATGAATTATGTAGCCTTCAGTTCCATACACTCTCAGGAAATGCAACACTTCCTAGGTGTGCTTAAATGGCAGAACCCCCACATAAATTAATGACATTGCCCTCCCCACCCTTTTTAAAAATTAATATTGATTATACATTTGGAAAACAAATGTTTCCACCTTGAAAATGTCCCATGTAATTCTGAGTTTGATGGTGTCATTTTGTTTGATCATTTTTGGAAGAGTGAAAAGTTTGCTTTCAGCTTAAACCAGAAAGATAATTGATAGCAATACAATCATCATTAGAATCTTCAATCTGAAGAGAAAAGGAACAATACCTAAAATCTAAAGCTGTGCATCCTCTCACATTGTTCACTTCCCTCCTTAGGCACAGAACAGATATTTCCTGGCCAAATCTCTTCTTACTAGATACTAATCCTTTTAAAATTTTGTATGAGAGGCTTATATTCTTTCTTCGATCTCCTCCTGAACCTGACTCTCCAGGTTTGATTTTCTTGCTTCCTTTTCTGCTGCTAAAGGGTTCTCCTTCTGGTTGGCCCTCAGTACCAGCCCAGATCCTGTTTGAGGTACTTTACACATCTTCTAAACAGTGGACCTGGGATGTGAACTCACGTTTATCAAACTTAGATATGTAGACTCTTTTTGTAAGCAAGTTCTCAGCTGTTTGGCTTGAGGTTATACATCCTCTTTCTCAATGATGTCCTTTCAAAATGCATTCTTTTCAATGAGGGTAAGAAGCCACAACAGGACCTAAGTAGGAGAATTGTACCTTTTATAGGCTTATGGAACAAGCCATTTGTTTTACACTGATTAACTCTCCCTCTAACACTGATCTGTAGATCAAAATTATTATCATATTTCCAAGAAGAAGAAACTCATGTGGGACCTCTTATAGACATCAGATATGACATGTCTCTGTGGACTTTCAAATGCCCTTCTTTTCTTCATTTTATTCCATCCATTGAGTGGCAGATCCATGTACCTGAGGAGAAGTGATACAAACAAAAAGATAGACTCCAAGGTGGCTCCGTTTTCTTATTTCAAGTGAAAAACATTTCCCTCCAGTCATTACCCAGTGCTGTCATAAGAGTGATGGAAGCCTTGGTGTGCTCTTCTGGCTTCCATCATTTGGAACAGCAAATGACTCCAAAAATACATATCCACAAGTATTTAATTTAATAATGTAATAAAGTAATAATGTTTTACTGGTATGCTTTACCTAAGAGAGTCCTACCTGAAACTGAAAAATATTTCTAATGGTGTATTAAGTGCCCCTGACCTTGTTTGGGTGCTAACGAGCCAGAAGTTTTACCCTCATTTCTTTGCATCATCAGTGCAAATAGTGGCACAGTGAAAAAACGCAACTCATAGGTTAGTGTTTTTATGAAAATCTTTTTTACCTCCCTGACACCCTGAAAGTGTCCCATATACCCCCAGAGGTATGCCAACCCACCTGAGTAGGCTGATAAGCTCATAATATTTATTTTAGGTGTAATCAAAGCAATTTTGATTATTGCTATAATGGTTCAAGCTTTCTTTCCTAGGTTGGTAAAGTTTACTGCTATAATAAGAGACTAAGTTGACTAATTTTAAGAACTTTATTACTTCACCATTTTTTGTTAGGTACAACTGGGCCTGCAATTAATGAAAATTATCAAAATCTTTTAAAATAATCTGTAGTCATAAAAAAGTGACATAAATTCATGCAGCTTGATTTTTTGCATTTGTTGTAATAGAAAGGCTTTTGCATACCAGCTCAAGGTGAGTTTTTTAAAGGGGTCTTGTGGATTAACCCATTATGTAGTATGTTCTAACTCCTTTGGCACAATTCAATAAAATTGATTGATAAATAAAGGTGAGCATTGATTAAAAGAGAAAACTTCCAAGAACTGTGAAAATTTACAGATAGAGGGGAAAAGAGTTTCTATCAAAATGTGTTTGTTCTGGAAAAACTATTATTTTTCCGGTCAACAAGGACATCGAAGTGTTGATTTTAAAAAAAGAACAAAATTCGAGGTCAGAAGATTCATGTTCTGTGCTCTATCATGCACTTATGTGAAGAAATGTGACTGAGTCTCAAATACCTTTATGTCAAATGCTAATAAGCGTATATTAGTAAATAAGTTGGGGAGATGGAATTCAATAAAAAAATTATCAGTTTTATTATAACACACTGATTCCATGTATTACAATAATTACTGTGATATCCTTATAGCTCAATGTCTATTAATATAATAATTGTACAGCATGTGCTTTCTATTGTTTTTTAAATCAGAATGGTGGTTATTCCTGTTTTTCCATGCCCTTGTCTGATTTTCTTGTGAGTAGTAAATCACATCCTTAAGACCACTGGTTAGAAGGAGGAGGGAGGAAAATTGTGGCCAGGAAGCAGATTGAAATTGAAGCTTTGGCAACTTTGTACCAAAATAAGCTAACCAGTCACCGCAATAGAAATAGGGTGGCTCCAGACTCAGAAAGCAATGATGTTAGAATGGCCATGGCCCAAGTAATCCTAAAGAGTCGGAAAAAGATTAAAGGAAATGGTGGAGTTATACAGGGACAGTAGGTTTTAACAAATGAGTATGAGTACTGAATCATTATATTGACATTCCTTTTAGTCTCCAGTGTCTTGGAGCAGCTAGTAATAAAAACCTAAAATTGTGAAATTTTAACCTATACCAAATTCTGAAATCTGTTCTACAACTAATTGTTGTGTTGTGCTTTGAAATTTGTTGTTTATTTGTTATATGTTATTTTTCACAAGAAAAAGAAAAAAAGTCGATTATGATGAGGAATGCACAGCTATATGATGATACCATGAACAATTGATTGTACACTTTGGATTATTATATGGTATATGAATATATAATACATATCAATAAAATTGCATTTTTAAAAAAGCAATGATGAATTTCTCTTGGTATAAGCAATTAAAATTTTGATGTAAATTAGTGCACATTTAAAAGAACATTTCATCAAAGATTAAATGAAACTTTATACACATGTAGGTTAAAATGATCCAGCAAGTTTTAAGCATCCATCTCTTTAAACCTGTACCATACTATAGATATTAGAGCAACAGAAAGAACTTCACCTGTTTGTTCCTGTTTGAAGAAATGCCCTTAACCTTAGTATTTTCAAAAATGCTAGTTTCCTATTTACTGCTGCTTGTGTTTGTGAGACACAGCTTTTGGAGTATCTTTCTTAGTATAAACACATACAGCAGTATGTATTAATAGCATTACCAAATTTTCTAAAAGCAATTTTAATAAAGGGCACCATAGAGCATTGACTTCAAATTGTTTGGAAAGGAATAAGCAATATATTTTATTCTGGAGTTATAGAACATTTGCATATATGCTGGATCTCTGTCAGTAAAATTAGTGTGACATTTCAGGTATTTTCTCTTACACAATATTTTTTAAAGTGTGCTCAGAATCACCTGCAGAGACTCTAATTTGGTAGAGGTGTGTGGATCTCAAAATAAAGGATTCCTATTATATAGACATAAAACCATTAAGAGGATACATAAAACCCCAAATTCATTACAACTGTCATATCACCAGTGCTTAGTGCAGTGCTCCTTAAATACTTGTTATAATAACACATACATTTTTATTGCTGTTGTTATTTTGAAAATACAGCTAGGCTCTAATTTGATGGTCAACTCCATCTATTAGGGAAGGACTATTGGATAAGTGGTTAAAATCACTGGTTCTAAAAACGAGCTACCAAGATTTGAGTGGCACTATTTTCAGAAGATATTTCAGGGAAATTTTCTCTGTGGAAGTAATGCTGGGACAGAAAATAAACTGAGAGTGAATTATATACATTTCTGAGGGATGAGGATTCTGTAAAAAGGGAACAACAAATGCAAAGGCTTTCAGTTGAAATATTCTTGGCCATTTGAGGAACAGAAATAGATTCTTAAATAGATTTTGTGGGGCCCTCCCTCAGCCATGGTGAAGAATTATTATGATGATGATATTAAGTTCCCGTGTCAATTTTGCCAGATTATGGTGTCCATTTGTCTGGTCAAGCAAGCACTGGCCTGATAGTTACTGTAAGGATATTTTGTTCACTTAAATCATCAGTGAGTTGATTGTATCTATGGCTGATTACATCTCCAACCAACTGAGGGGATTGCCTTCAACAATGAGAGACAAGCGCATCCAATCAGTTGAAGAACTTTAAGGAAAAAATGATTGCAGCAGTCAGAGGGAGAAATTCTATCTTTACTTCAGCCAGTCAGTTTCTCCTGGGGAATTCATAGACAACCTTCATAAGAGTTCCCAGGTTGCGACTTCCCCTGTGGAATTTGGACTTGCCATTCTGACACAGTGACACAAGCCAATTCCTATAAAAGTCTCATAACATTTACATACAATAGATAGATAACTAGATATCTCCTGTCAGATCTGTTTCCCTAAAGAACTCATACTAATACAATTATCTTTTAAATTCGTTATTTTTTTAATTTCAAAAATACTTTAAATTCAAATTTAAATTAAATAACTCTAAGTTAAAGAATATTTTAAATATCTACATGCATTTACAAAAAATTCTATTCCATTAGAAAGTTTTCATCAGGGAATAGGGACCATTCAGATGTTTTCAAGTTCACATAGCAGATCATTAGAAGAGCAAAATATTAGCAAATTATTTCATAGTTTTTGTTTAGACCACTAAGATATGATGTATTAAGAAGTAGGCAGGTATTAGTGTTTTAAATTACTTACCTATAATTACATTTAAATATTGCTTAAAAGCAAATCTTATGACTCAATCCCATTTCCAAAGACACTTACGGTTCATTACAGAAAAACAAAAACATAATATATTCTCAAGTTAAAACTTGAGAGCTAAAACTACTATTAGAATCCATATCATCAGCACTTATTTCAGGAATGTTGTAACGGAGTCCCTTTGGAATTCTTGAACCTAAGATAGTTCCATGGAAATGTCACGTTATAGTTGTTCACAAGCTAGAGCATGCCTCCTCCCATTCATCAAATCAGCACATTTGTGACAACAAGACAGCTCTGACATGTGTAGATAAAGGATACCAAACACATTCACAGGTTATTTGCATATTAATATTTGTCTTAGCAAATTAAAAATATCTTATGTCTAATATTGTTAAAATCCATGTTAAATGAAAAGTATTCTAAATGTTGAAAAATGAATACAATATGTGACTATACCCATACAGACATCTCTTTGTAGAAAACTGCATATCAAAATGCAATTTGTGTTGATTTGCTTTAAATGCACATAAGGCTTGTTAGCAAAAATTGAAAATGAGAGCTTTGAAAATTCATTTGGACAATAGTAAATGCAACGTTTCAATTATTTATTTATTTTATCCAGACAATGTGCACATCTCATACTTTGCTTCTTTCCAAGTCTTTGGCAGCGAATATTCTGCAACATCTAAAGCAGATGGCCCACTAATTTTAAAATCCCATGTTAACCAAAAATATTGGAATATGGTAAAAGCTGAATTAATAAAATTATATGCAAACATCCAACAAAAACTAGTACTTGTGCCAAATTCAATAAATACTCAGTTGGAGTTCTTCATTGCTAAAGCCTATACAAGCCATAATAAATATATTCTTTAAGGCTTCCTCAGGCCTCAACATGGAAGCCAGATGGAAGTTTTTATTTAATCTGGCCCTATTAAGCTGAAGCATATTTCCATCCCTGTTATCATATACCCATACTCTTAAGTTTAAGCTCTAACGGGGACCGATCTAAAATATTAACTCTGTGTAGTAATTTGCCTTTATATGTTTATAAATAGCGTGTGTGTCCTTTTGACATTTTTGAGTGGATAATTCTTCTCTGGGAAGCTGTCCTGTGCACGACAGGGTGGTTAATCACATCCCTGGCCTCTAGCCTCTAGATGACAACAACACCCTGTAACTTTAACTGGAACAATCAAAATTATCTCCCCACATTGCCAAATGTCCCTAGGAGGCAGTATTGACTCTGGTTGAGAATGCCGTAAGGCAGCTTTTTGAAGTAAAGACAGAAAATTACTCTATCCTTGGAGATGGGACCCATCAACCATCATGTTTACCATAGGCCAACACCTTTAAAGGGAAATGTAACTCACATCAGGAAAGAAAATGTGATAAAACATGTATATGTCCTAGGCAAATTTATATTTTGGAACTAAAATCAGAATCCCTATAAATGTTTGAAAGGATAACTGATGAATCTCAATATTTCTCCCCATTTATTTCTACATTAATGTCTCAATACATGCGCGTGGCATGAATAAGTAATTAAATGACTGAACAAAAGAACAGTTTTTTTCTTGCCACCTACTATTTCCTTTGCCTGACACCTATTCAAAATCTCATAAATTGTACCATAGCCAAATTAGTACCAGAAAAGATGGACAATTTTCAACAAGGCAAACTTGTTATTCACACAGCAAAATGATTCTTAAACACATGAATGTGAAAGAAGGAAGGTATAATCTCATAAATTGTACCATAGCCAAATTAGTACCAGAAAAGATGGACGATTTTCAACAAGGCAAACTTGTTATTCACACAGCAAAATGATTCTTAAACACATGAATGTGAAAGAAGGAAGGTATAATCCTGTCATTGATAAAGTAATTTAAGTCTTTAATCAATGATACCTCATGAATTTTTTAGAAATAACAATTTTTCCATTTATACCCAACTAGATGCTTTAATTCTCTATTAGTAGAAATCAATTATTGCTGAAAGTTCTATCTTTTCAAATGAAAAATTGACTCACGTGATTTAGACGTTTTAGTTTTCGTCTTTGTATTCATAGATATCATGATCGGATTGCCAACCCAGACTATTAACATTGAAAATGCAATACCTAGTCAGATAAACAAACTAAGCTATTGTACTAAAGACAGCTTCATCTACCTAGCAAAACAAATTGTGCTAAATGAAGGAGCAAGAGTATGTATATGGCTTTCTGCAAATCCTTTAGTTACACTCTGATTCTCCACAACTCTTAAACTGATGTGCAACTTTTTATAGGATTAACCTATCGATAGGTTAATAGATGAAATCCTGGTGCCACTTGATTTCTAATACTTTGGGAAATAAAGTTAGTACATTGAAGATAATTAAATCATATGCGATAATGTGTTCTCAAGCAGGATCTTGACAGCATCGTATTACCGAGTATTAGAATTAAAGAGCCTGATAACCAAGACGAATATATAAATTTATACATAATAACAAAAAGGAAACATGGATTCTTATTTACAATTCATACTATAAAATACTTAAATGGAAGCAGCATTGGCAAGTGTAAAATAAGTGGGGTTTAGAGTTAAACAAAGCAGGATTGAGTTCTGTCTCTGTCAGGGGATTTTGGTTTATATTACTTAACTTTTTGACTTGGAAATGGATTTTTTACCATCATTGAGATAACTTTATTAATAAATAAATAAATGTTATTAATTAATAAATAGATAAAACTTTATTAATAGCAATGTTAGTGACACAATCATATATTTAATAACATTAATGAGAAGTCATCTACCAGGCAGAAAATACTAATAATTTAGCAAATATAGGTCCTTCAAAAAAATGTGGTTTAGATATCTAAAGAATATTGGGGTGGATATTAAGTATTCTAAAGCTTCATTTAGAAGCTATCTGGTAAAACCAGTGGAACTCTTGAATTGGTTTTATTATTGTAAACTGAATTTTATTGTAGTTTGTCTTTAATAAATAAACTTTATTTGGATCTGAGTGTGATCATACCAAAAGCCATATAATATAAACAGAATAAATCTGTATTATCCATTCTTCAAATTTCAATTGTCTTCCGAGCAATGACAATCCTTAAGTCTCTATTTGTAATCATACCTCTCTCTCTTTTTTTTTTCTTTTCTTTTTTTTTTATTAATTAAAAAAAAGAATTAACAAAACAATTAGAAATCATTCCAATCTACATGTACAATCAGTAATTCTTAATAACATCACATAGTTGCATATTCATCATTTCTTAGTACATTTGCATCGATTTAGAAAAAGAAATAAAAAGACAACAGAATAAGAATTAAAACAATAATAGAAAGAAAAAGAAAAAAAAACAAAAACAAAAACAAAAACAAAAAACCTATACCTCACATGCAGCTTCATTCAGTGTTTTAACATAATTGCATTACAATTGGGTAGTACTGTGCTGTCCATTTCTGAGTTTTTATATCCAGTCCTGTTGTACAGTCTGTATCCCTTCAGCTCCAATTATCCCTTCTCTTTTTTTTTTTTTTTTTAATTAACGGAAAAAAAGAAATTAACCCAACATTTAGAGATTATACCATTCTACATATGCAATCATTAATTCTTAACATCATCACATAGATGCATGATCATCTTTTCTTAGTACATATGCATTGGTTTAGAAGAACTAGCAACATAACCGAAAAAGATATAGAATGTTAATATAGAGAAAAAAATAAAAGTAATAATAGTAAAATCAAAACAAAACAAAACAAAAACCTATAGCTCAGATGCAGCTTCATTCAGTGTTTTAACATGATTACTTTACAATTAGGTATTATTGTGCTGTCCATTTTTGAGTTTTTGTATCTAGTCCTGTTACACCGTCTGTATCCCTTCAACTCCAATTGGCCATTATCTTACCCTGTTTCTACCTCCTGCTGGACTCTGTTATCAAGGACATATTCCAAATTTATTCTCGAATGTCTGTTCACATCAGTGGGACCATACAGTATTTGTCCTTTAGTTTTTGGCTAGACTCACTCAGCATAATGTTCTCTAGGTCCATCCATGTTATTACATGCTTCATAAGTTTATCCTGTCTTAAAGCCGCATAGTATTCCATCGTATGTATATACCACAGTTTGTTTAGCCACTCTTCTGTTGATGGAGATTTTGGCTGTTTCCATCTCTTTGCAATTATAAATAACGCTGCTATAAACATTGGTGTGCAAATGTCCGTTTGTGTCTTTGCCCTTAAGTCCTTTGAGTATATTCCCAGCAATGGTATTGCTGGGTCGTATGGCAATTCTATATTCAGCTTTTTGAGGAACCGCCAAACTGCCTTCCACAGTGGTTGCACCATTTGACATTCCCACCAACAGTGGATAAGTGTGCCTCTTTCTCCGCATCCTCTCCAGCACTTGTCATTTTCTGTTTTGTTGATAATGGCCATTCTAGTGGGTGTGAGATGATATCTCATTGTGGTTTTGATTTGCATTTCTCTAATGGCCAGGGACATTGAGCATCTCTTCATGTGCCTTTTGGCCATTTGTATTTCCTCTTCTGATAGGTGTCTGTTCAAGTCTTTTTCCCATTTTGTAATTGGGTTGGCTGTCTTTTTGTTGTTGAGATGAACAATCTCTTTATAAATTCTGGATACTAGACCTTTATCTGATATATCATTTCCAAATATTGTCTCCCATTGTGAAGGCTGTCTTTCTACTTTCTTGATGAAGTTCTTTGATGCACAAAAGTGTTTAATTTTGAGGAGCTCCCATTTATTTATTTCCTTCTTCAGTGCTCTTGCTTTAGGTTTAAGGTCCATAAAACCGCCTTCAGTTGTAAGATCCATAAGATATCTCCCAACATTTTCCTCTAACTGTTTTATGGTCTTAGACCTAACGTTTAGATCTTTGATCCATTTTGAGTTAACTTTTGTATAGGGTGTGAGACATGGGTCCTCTTTCATTCTTTTGCATATGGATATCCAGTTCTCTAGGCACCATTTATTGAAGAGACTGCTCTGTCCCAGGTGAGTTGGCTTGATTGCCTTATCAAAGATCAAATGTCCATAGATGAGAGGGTCTATATCTGAGCACTCTATTCGATTCCATTGGTCGATATATCTATCTTTATGCCAATACCATGCTGTTTTGACCACTGTGGCTTCACAATATGCCTTAAAGTCAGGCAGCGCAAGACCTCCAGCTTCGTTTTTTTTCCTCAAGATGTTTTTAGCAATTCGGGGCACCCTGCCCTTCCAGATAAATTTGCTTATTGGTTTTTCTATTTCTGAAAAATAAGTTGTTGGGATTTTGATTGGTATTGCATTGAATCTGTAAATCAATTTAGGTAGGATTGACATCTTAACTATATTTAGTCTTCCAATCCATGAACACAGTATGCCCTTCCATCTATTTAGGTCTTCTGTGATTTCTTTTAGCAGTTTTTTGTAGTTTTCTTTATATAGGTTTTTTGTCTCTTTAGTTAAATTTATTCCTAGGTATTTTATTCTTTTAGTTGCAATTGTAAATGGGATTCGTTTCTTGATTTCCCCCTCAGCTTGTTCATTACTAGTGTATAGAAATGCTACAGATTTTTGAATGTTGATCTTGTAACCTGCTACTTTACTGTACTCATTTATTAGCTCTAGTAGTTTTGTTGTGGATTTTTCCAGGTTTTCGACGTATAGTATCATATCGTCTGCAAACAGTGATAGTTTTACTTCTTCCTTTCCAATTTTGATGCCTTGTATTTCTTTTTCTTGTCTAATTGCTCTGGCTAGAACCTCCAACACAATGTTGAATAATAGTGGTGATAGTGGACATCCTTGTCTTGTTCCTGATCTTAGGGGGAAAGTTTTCAATTTTTCCCCATTGAGGATGATATTAGCTGTGGGTTTTTCATATATTCCCTCTATCATTTTAAGGAAGTTCCCTTGTATTCCTACCTTTTGAAGTGTTTTCAACAGGAAAGGATGTTGAATCTTGTCGAATGCCTTCTCTGCATCAATTGAGATGATCATGTGATTTTTCTGCTTTGATTTGTTGATATGGTGTATTACATTAACTGATTTTCTTATGTTGAACCATCCTTGCATACCTGGGATGAATCCTACTTGGTCATGATGTATAATTCTTTTAATGTGTTGTTGGATATGATTTGCTAGAATTTTATTGAGGATTTTTGCATCTGTATTCATTAGAGAGATTGGTCTGTAGTTTTCTTTTTTTGTAATATCTTTGCCTGGTTTTGGTATGAGGGTGATGTTGGCTTCATAGAATGAATTAGGCAGTTTTCCCTCCACTTCGATTTTTTTGAAGAGTTTGAGGAGAATTGGTACTAATTCTTTCTGGAACGTTTGGTAGAATTCACATGTGAAGCCATCTGGTCCTGGACTTTTCTTTTTAGGAAGCTTTTGAATGACTAATTCAATTTCTTTACTTGTGATTGGTTTGTTGAGGTCATCTATGTCTTCTTGAGTCAAAGTTGGTTGTTCATGTCTTTCCAGGAACCCGTCCATTTCATCTAAATTGTTGTATTTATTAGCGTAAAGTTGTTCATAGTATCCTGTTATTAACTCCTTTATTTCTGTGAGGTCAGTGGTTATGTCTCCTCTTCCATTTCTGATCTTATTTATTTGCATCCTCTCTCTTCTTCTTTTTGTCAATCTTGATAGGGGCCCATCAATCTTATTGATTTTCTCATAGAACCAACTTCTGGTCTTATTGATTTTCTCTACTGTTTTCATATTTTAAATTTCATTTATTTCTGCTCTGATCTTTGTTATTTCTTTCCTTTTGCTTGCTTTGGGATTAGTTTGCTGTTCTTTCTCCAGTTCTTCCAATTGAACAGCTAATTCCTGCATTTTTGCCTTTTCTTCTTTTCTGATATAGGCATTTAGGGCAATAAATTTCCCTCTTAGCACTGCCTTTGCTGCATCCCATAAGTTTTGATATGTTGTGTTTTCATTTTCATTTGCCTCGAGGTATTTACTAATTTCTCTTGCAATTTCTTCTTTGACCCACTCGTTGTTTAAGAGTGTGTTGTTGAGCCTCCAGGTATTTGTGAATTTTCTGGCACTCCGCCTATTATTGATTTCCAACTTCATTCCTTTATGATCCGAGAAAGTGTTGTGTATGATTTCAATCTTTTTAAATTTGTTAAGACTTGCTTTGTGACCCAGCATATGGTCTATCTTTGAGAATGATCCATGAGCACTTGAGAAAAAGGTGTATCCTGCTGTTGTCGGATGTAATATCCTATAAATGTCTGTTAAGTCTAGCTCCTTTATAGTAATATTCAGATTCTCTATTTCTTTATTGATCCTCTGTCTAGATGTTCTGTCCATTGATGAGAGTGGGGAATTGAAGTCTCCAACTATTATGGTATTTGTGTCTATTTCCCTTTTCAGTGTTTGCAGTGTATTCCTCACGTATTTTGGGGCATTCTGGTTCGGTGCATAAATATTTATGATTGTTATGTCTTCTTGTTTAATTGTTCCTTTTATTAGTATATAGTGTCCTTCTTTGTCTCTTTTAACTGTTTTACATTTGAAGTCTAACTTGTTGGATATTAGTATAGCCACTCCTGCTCTTTTCTGGTTGTTATTTGCATGAAATATCTTTTCCCAACCTTTCACTTTCAACCTATGTTCATCTTTGGGTCTAAGATGTGTTTCCTGTAGACAGCATATAGAAGGATCCTGGTTTTTAATCCATTCTGCCAATCTATGTCTTTTGATTGGGGAATTCAGTCCATTAACATTTAGTGTTATTACTGTTTGGATATTATTTTCCTCTGCCATTTTGCCTTTTGTATTATATATATCATATCTGACTTTCCTTCTTTCTACACTCTTCTCCATACCTCTCTCTTCTGTCTTTTTGTATCTGACTCTAGTGCTCCCTTTAGTATTTCTTGCAGAGCTGGTCTCTTGGTCACAAATTCTCTCAGTGACTTTTTGTCTGAGAATGTTTTAATTTCTCCCTCATTTTTGAAGGGCAAATTTGCTGGATATAGGAGTCTTGGTTGGCAGTTTTTCTCTTTTAGTAATTTAAATATATCATCCCACTGTCTTCTAGCCTCCATGGTTTCTGCTGAGAAATCTACACATAGTCTTATTGGGTTTCCCTTGTATGTGATGGATTGTTTTTCTCTTGCTGCTTTCAAGATCCTCTCTTTCTCTTTGACCTCTGACATTCTAACTAGTAAGTGTCTTGGAGAACACCTATTTGGGTCTAATCTCTTTGGGGTGCGCTGCACTTCTTGGATCTGTAATTTTAGGTCTTTCATAAGAGTTGGGAAATTTTCAGTGAAAATTTCTTCCATTAGTTTTTCTCCTCCTTTTCCCTTCTCTTCTCCTTCTGGGACACCCACAACACGTATATTTGTGCGGTTCATATTGTCCTTGAGTTCCCTGATACCCTGTTCAAATTTTTCCATTCTTTTCCCTATAGTTTCTGTTTGTTTTTGGAATTCAGATGTTCCATCCTCCAAATCACTAATTCTATCTTCTGTCTCTTTGAATCTATCATTGTGGGTATCCATTGTTTTTTCTATCTTTTCTACTTTGTCCTTCACTTCCATAAGTTCTGTGATTTGTTTTTTCAATTTTTCTATTTCTTCTTTATGTTCAGCCCATGTCTTCTTCATGTCCTCCCTCAATTTATCGATTTCGTTTTTGAAGAGGTTTTCCATTTCTGTTCATATATTTAGCATTAGTTGTCTCAGCTCCTGTATCTCATTTGAACTATTGGTTTGTTCCTTTGACTGGGCCATATTTTCAATTATTTGAGCGTGATCCGTTATCTTCTGTTGGCGTCTGCGCATTTAGACAGATTTCCCTGGGTATTGGATCCAAAAGTTTGGAAGATTTTTCTGTGAAATCTCTGGGTTCTGTTTTTCTTATTCTGCCCAGTAGGTGGCGCTCGTGGCACACGTTTGTCTGCGGGTCCCACCAGTAAAAGGTGCTGTGGGACCTTAAACTTTGGAAAACTCTAGCCGTCCGGGGGGTTCGCTAGCGGAAGCGGCTTGAGCCGGCCCGGAGTCTGAACGCAGGGAGGGTTGCTGGTCGCCGCAGCCCGGGAAAGAGCCCGTCCAAATTTCCTAGTCGGCCCTGGGCGACAAGCGTGGCGGGAGGGCGCCAGCGGCAGCGGCCTGCCCGAGAGAGTGCACGTTCCCCGGGAGTCACGGGTTTGGAAGGGGCCTCCCCCACCCGTCACCATTCTCCGCGGCCTGGGGATTTCCGATCCAATTCTCTCAGTTGGTCCGGGGGGCTGTGCGTGGTGTGGGCTCCAGCCGCCTTGGTTTCAGGGGACCACCTCTCCAATTCTCCCAGCCGGCCCGGGAAGGGGGAAGGGAGTGACTCCGGCCGCTTGCCGCCCCGCCCGGTGAGGCCCACGCGCCTCGGCGATCTCACCCGAGCTGCTTCTCTCAGCCAGCCAGCCATTCCAGGATGGGGTACGCTGTCTTTTTTATCTCTGTTGTGGCTTTGGGCGCTTTCTGTATCGTTTCTACTCCCCTAGTAGCTGTCCTGGAGAAGAAATTAAGATCCGCGCGTCTTACTAAGCCGCCATCTTCCAGGAAGTCCCATACCTCTTTCTTAAGCCCCAGATTTGTATATGCTATTGCTTGAACCTCACATGGACACCAGCAGTTGGCCAAGTCAGAAACATGAAAGTCATTCTTTATTAGTTTCGCCACTACCCTCCACATTCTACCTTGTAATACTAGCCATGATATATATCTTTGATTTACTCCACTTACCTTTATTTACATTGTTCCTTCAGCTTATCCCGTGACTACCTAATTATTTTCCCAGCCTCCAGGTTCACCAATTCTAACCATTCTCTGCAATGGGCTCCTAGGTCATCTTTCTCAAACATAAATCTGATCAAGCCACTCTCTTTACAGCATCTTATATTGCTGTCTTATTGTATTCAAAGCAAGTTTCATTCTCCCTAGCATGGCGTACAGGACCTCCTGCCATCTGGCTCTCTCCTAATGTTTCAGTTCAACTTCCGCCATCCTACCATCTGTGCAATGCAGTCGGGCCACACTGAAATACCTTCCCTTTCCCTGAGAAGCCATTCTTTCTCCACATCATGTTTTTGCAGTCTGTTACCTCTATTAAAAATGCTCTTCCCTTCTCCATACCATCCAGCTGTTAACATCTATTTCTTAAAAAGGTTATTAGTATTAATCCTGCTAGCAAATTACTGAGCACTTACAATACACCCACTACTTTTGTGATCGCACATTCAAATTATTTGATATACATAGCAGCCCTGGGATACGTGTATTATTGTCAGATGAGAAAAGGAATAGGAGAGATTTTCTTTCCAAGTGTCATATAGCTCAAAAGTGTATTTAAATCCAAATCTCTGACTGCAAAATTCTACCTGGTTCCATTGTACCAAGTTGCTTTTAATTTCAAATCCAACTAAATATCATCTCCCCCAGGAAGCCTTCCAAGATAACTTTTTTCTTCTATGCTTGAAAAGGACCCTGGGCACATCTCAACTGTTATTCTTCTGGCAACTTAATCTTATCACTTACATAGATATGTGTGTCTGTTTGTCCTTCTGGGGTGCATGGGTGGTTCAGGGGTAGAATGTTCGCTTTCCAGGTGGAAGGTTCAGGTTCATTTCCAGGACTGACCATGCACCCCTTAAAAAAAAAAAGTTTGCCCTGATTGTGAGCTCCATGAAGAGAGGGGCTGAGCTGTATTTTTTTTTTTTTTTGTATGCTGTATGGCGGGGTCATATTCATTATTTTTTCATGTGAGCATCCCATTATTTCATTATTGCAGCATCATTTGTTGAGTTTTTGCTTGTTTGTTTTATTTTGTTGCTTGTTTTTGCTTGTTTGTTTGTTTGGGGGGAACTGCATGGACCAGGAATCGAACCCAGGTCTCCCACATGGCAGGCGAGAATTCTACCACTGAACTACCTTTGCGAGAATTCTACTCCCTGTTCTGTGTTTATGTTTCAATTCTTGATGACTAGCATAGTGCCACTAATTCCAGAAATTTGAAAATGTGTAATAGTAAAATTAATAGATGGATGGGCATTTAAACACAATTTAAATGATTTTAATGACTAAAATAATGTACTTTCCTCACTTAAGGATCCATATATACATACACACATATAGATAAGCAGCACATATTCTTTTCATAAGGCAACGAAGGCTGGGCCTTACGAAAAGAACATGTACTGATTATGTAATTTAATAATATATTAGAGAGACATGTGGTAGGTTAGAGCTGTTGAAAAATCAGACAGGGTCTTGTATTAGCTTTCTAAAGTAGCTTTAATTAAACCCTGTTGTAAGGCTCATGTTCTTGATAAAAGCAGCTTTTATTCCCCTCTTTCTGTGTTTTGAATTTTGTTACAGATGAAGGAACTATAATTCTAAACTCAACATCAAGTTTAAACAGGCAGATCACCTGAGTTAGTGCTTCTGGAGAAAGGTTTATTTTGTGGTTCATATTATTCCTCTTGCCAGATATGCAATGTCCCAAAGTTGCTTTTTTTCTTCATTTTAACAATGCTTGCATGCTTACCAGTAGACTGACTTTTCTTTTTTATCACATGCCTTAGTAAATGGCACAATTTATCACAGCAATTTAAAGACCTCCACCTGTGCATATTCCTCCAGAATTTTCCTTGTGGTTCCCAGACATGTCAATTAAAGAGTTTCAAGCATGCTGACTCGACTTATCTCCAAAAATTGTCTTTTGAAAATCAGAATTTGAAATCATTTGTGTCAGATTTGGAAACATTGTCTGCCACCATGAGTTAGTTTGTTACAATTAATACTTCAAATCAGAAATGTTAGCATGTTTGAATATCCTCCCAGGGAAACATTTATTGTGCAAATGTGTCAGTCTGATTTAATCACATGTCAATGTGAAATAAGAAATGCTATATCTGGGGGGCTCTGAGTTTGAGTTTGAAATTCCGTTTGTATCTTCCTGTTATAGCACTGATTTGTATAGTGAAGAAAACAAGGTTAAATCTCGATTTTGAAAATTTGAAATATTGAATTATACCTTTAACAATCCTGTTTCCTATTTGTGACACCATATTCCTTTTTATAAGTATTTCATTGGTGGTGGCATTTGAGAATTATCTTGTGGAAGAGCAGGAATGCCCTTTTTTCTCCCAATAATCTGTCAAATGATCTGCCAATTGGGCATAATTTTATGCCTAAGGTAGAGTACTTTTCTTTATAATGGCTCAAATGCCCCTCAAGAGGTATCTTCTGGCTCCTTAATATATTCATATTAATGGTAATCCAAAAACTTCTTTCATTTCCCTTTCTTTAGAAAGTTTAGGAGACTGCACCCAAGGAATCTTTCTTTCTAATGCCAATTTTAGCAAGCAAACCTTCTTATATTTACAGGTGTCACTCAGAAGGCGTGATAGCCATTGGCGATAGATTAAAACCATGGAAAGGAAGTAAACTTCCATAAAGGCAGTCAACATCAGGAATCAAGCAGTATCAACTTACGTGCATAGAGCATCAGAGTTTGATGATTAAGGAGGGAAAAGAGAGTTCCTGAATCAATCTGGGATAAATTAAGAGGATAAAGGTAATGTTAGACTTTACTATCAAGAGATGGGCACCAGCTACTCATGAGAAGCTCTGGGCCTCTGATTACTGATGTGCAAAATGGGAGATTGAACCAAATACACTTTTTGGCCTTTATTTTGTACAGTTTACTGATACAAACTGCTAAGGCTTCAGATAAGATGATTATGACTGTGCAGATTTTTAAAAGAGGACTGAGTTCAGAAAACAAAATGAATTATGAAGTATCGTTCATTTTCGCATTTAAAGTGATAATTACATTGACTAATTAAGACTGACCATGTCTAATAATCAATGATTCATTTATATACAGTATGACTTTTTTTTTTAACCAATGGATTTTAGAGAGGTGAGGGCTTGTTAAAATAAACAAAATAAAGAGGAAATTAGTATGAAGAAAAAAACAGTATCAGTTCAATATGCAAAATGAATTCTATGAAGTCCTGTACTGGTACCAAAAATTTAGACCACAAATGTAACTCTTTACTTTCCAGAGACCAAAGCAAAAAAAGGTAAATATTGATAAAATACTGTGAAATCCTTGCTGTCTTTAAATATAGCTCACTAGATACAGTTATTATTCACTTTTTAATTTCCCCAACATCTCTTCACTAGACATCATATAGAGCTTGTAACTTTTAACTTTCATTTTCAGGAATAAAAAATGTCTTCTACTAATATTTCAATCCCACCTCCAAACCAGCATTTCTTAGCCCACTTTCCTGTTTCATTTTGTTCCCTTGGCACTTATCATTATCTAATCATGGTTTATAAGTTGTCTATTTGTTTCTCCTACCAAAATGTGTGTACCATGATAATCATAGTCTTTTCATTTGTTTTTCTTTTTGGTTTACTGTTTCATCCCCAGCACCTAAAACAGAATCTGGTGCAAACTAGAGACTCAACATCTACTTGTTGAGTGAATGGAGAAATGGATGAATATTGTCAATAGCCTGAATTGCTGTGTCTGGCTCAGCACTTTGCATCCATGGCCACAGAGGCACAGGGAGTGTATAGTGAAGGAGGACCAGGGAAGGGGCTCTGAATTCTGGCTCTCTTAAGTTCTGCCAATGATATTCCTGGAGATTCAGTGCCAGTCTGTAGGCCTACATCTCCAAGGCTCACTTTCACCATTTGTTGCAAGAAGGAACTGTGTTTCAGTGTCTATATGGTTCCATCATCTATAATAACAGATGCATCTCTGAGCTAATGGCATAGTATCTGTGTAGTAGGTATTTATGCAAAACTTTCCATTTTGAACTTGAATAAGTGAGTCCCTAATGTTTCTGCATAACGTAGCCTTTGTTTTCAGGGAGTCCCTTTGTTCCACCTGCTTTTTTCTCTCATTCTTCTTTCTACTCCTTTTGCTTTCATTCTTCATTGTGGGTTCTCAGAGTCCATTCCATTGTGACCTGCCCCATATCTCAGAAGGCTCTTCCCTTCTCCTATGACTCCAAACTCAACTTTCCTCTGACTTGAACTTTATAGTTCTGCCTAGAGTTCAAGAATTTGTTGGCAGCGATCAACACATGTACAAAAATTAGCTTAAATATCTGTTGGACTGATTTCCAAGGAAGTGCTCTGTGTTTTGTCTTTACCTCTTTGCATTTTAATGTAGTCTATAGGATAAATTATCAGTACAAAAGGACTAATCTACCAGTAGGGTTTATAAGTACTACAGAAATCCAGTGGAAAGTGACTGAGGGGTGAGGCAAGCCTATGAATGCTGCTTAAGCCATTACATTGTTAAAGCAATTTTTCTTCTGTATTTGTCAGAATTACTCTTGGATTATTTATCAGTCTTGTCAGGAGTAGCCTAGGTTATTTACTTATGTGGCTAAAGAAACACTTATCCAAATGTCAGTGGAAGGGCACAATATAGGGTGAAGGGGAAGGAAGGATAAGTTGTTGTTTGTGTTTAAGTAAATGGAGAACAAAGAGATAAGCATACATTTGGATTGTAGCTTTCCCTTCATAGTTGTAAGTAAGGGTGTGTCCTTTCATGACCATGTTTCCCTAATTTACCCATTATTTTTTTAAAAGAAAACTTTGGGTACTGGGTGAATCTTCCAGAGTAAAGGCATGCCCTTTAAGAAGCTTCTAGAGTCCTCAATGCCTTGGGCATATTTTTATTTCCCTCTGGGTTTTAGGTTCTCCAGCTGGAGGTATATAATATCTAAGGTTCTTTAAAATAATGATTTCTGTTGATTAAAGCCTCAAGATCTGCTTTCCTAGTCCTAGACAATTATATAACTTAATATATGTAAGAACATGCATGTAAGGATTATTATAATTACCTGTAGGAACCTGTTATTGAACAAAAATCTCTTGACCAGCAACTGTTGGCAAGGTGCATGCAAAGAATATGCTAAACATCACTGTCCTTGAGAAGCACATAGTCAAGTAAAGAATAAAATGTCTACACATAAATAATGAGGTTGAAAGGAAACAGATAATAGGAATCATTTGAGTGACTTCAAAAAGCTTCCATGGGAGATTGGGGAGAAAGAGATCCTGCTCAAAAGCGTCAATGATTATTTTATGCTGGACCTTGAAAATAGGTAAGGTATCTTTGTGGGAAATAGGATTAAGGACTTCCAATACTGAGCATATGCAAAGTCATAGAGGTTAAAAAAATAAATTGAAGGGAAATGTTAGAGAAAACAGAGATTCGTGTATGATCGAGCTTAAGATGTGTGCATAGAAGCCACAGGAAACCATTTTGGGTCAAGTTGAGCAAAGCTCCAGCTTCAGGATCAACAGTGAGAGATCTGAGGGAAGAAGGATAGGCAGATCATTGTTTTAGAGAATATTATTGATCAGAGTAAATAAGTAGTCTAAATAATTAGTACAATTGGACTGAATTAGAAGTACACTAAAAGGGTACTTGTAAAGGTGACCTTCAGGTTTAAATTAGTTAATATCATCCTTGCTTATATAATTTTGGCAATTAATAAGTCGTCACCAACTCCGTGCCCCTCTTTTTACTTTGATAGTAAAAAATGTAACATTAAGATCTTTAATCTTAAGGACACAAAATCCCAGGATCCTGGTTTTTAAAAATAACATTAAAAAGCACATATCCATTTTACTTTAGGAAAACTAAGGCATAGAAAAATAGGAGATATTACTTACAAGAGCAAATTGTCTTAAAATCCTCTAACGTGGGGGCTCTGATGTTCATATTTCAAGTTTGTCTTTCATACAACAGGAAACCAAGAAGCATACTTTTCTGGTGTCTGCACACACAACCATGAGTGATTTGACTTTTATAAATGTGCGAGAGTTGAATGATATTAATTATACTAATTATATTAATGTTGCATCTTCAAAATTGTTATTGATTAATAAACCATTTATTGTACTTCTAATTAATTTTCTAACCAGTCTTTTAAAAATCATCATTTGTTTCTTTTCTAGTAGGATCTAGGGACCAGTGGTAAGAAACTATAACAAAAACTATATGTTATTTATAAAAACTTAAACAAAATTTATGATGATGCTTATTTTAATGGATTCTACAAGTCATATGGAGCTGTGAAAATTGTGGGTTATCAATGGTAAAACATTGTACACATAGAACGATTATTCCCTTGGAATTTATGTTCATGACACTCGACAAAAGTGATTTTTGAAATGTGGTGGTAAAACCACAAATGATTGTTTTTATAAATGCAGATTGCTTCATACCATTGTTGGAGGAAGTGACTTAGACTCTTATCCCTTTGACATTTGTGAGGACTATAACTGGACCGAGAGGGATAAGGGAGTCCTTGTTCGGAAAGCTCCCATGGTTTTCATCACAGATCTCCTCAGAGTGTTTTGATGACAGTGGCCACTGAGAATTGCTAAAGGAGGCCAGAAAGGGAATATGTGTGTAATTATAAAAAGAGAAGGAAGGAAGAATGAAAGGATCAAAGAATGCCCTTTAAGATGGTACATAATCCATTAACAATGAGTTTCTCTGAATTTATTCAGGGCTCAAGTAATAAGTTTGACAAAACTCCAGTGTGCTAGGACCAACTTCCTTTCTAAAAATAATTCCTAAGTAACATTTATGATAAGTTACATAGGAAAAAGAGACACTCCAATGGCTTAATGATAAATTGTACATTACTTTTAAAATGAATTTTGTAAAGAAAATTACTAAACATTATTTCAAAATTAAGCATTTGGTTTAGCAAAATATTGAGCACATGCAGTCACTGTTACAATGTTTTAAAAGATCCAGCTATAAATTTCCTATATTGCTAAATCTTTCCCAAGCATTCAAACTGATTTCCAAATGGACTGCAGTAGGATTTTCGTGTAATAATAAATGGCCCAATAGTTGATAATTGTATGCATGCTGCATAATTAATGTCTCTTCTCTTTTATTATTTAATTCTGGTTGCTTAAAAATTGCATATATTGTCATGCAATCACCAAAACCATACATATGTGAGTAAAATATTTTTTTCAATTTTTCTTACCATTTAAGTCACTTGATGCCATGGAAAGTTTGAATATGTAAACAAAATAACACTGATGTAATTGTACTGAATGTTATTTTACTGAACCCAAAATAGGTAGCATACTTTTTATTGCAAATCACTGTTGCTGAACAAGAAGAAAGAACTGTTTACTGTAAGGAGGCATTGACCCTTAAACATGGCTTGTTCCAAAGAAAAGCTTAATTTTTCAGAAGCATATTCTAAAAAGTTAAAAACCAAAAGGAAACACTCTTAAGTTGATGTCGTTTGTAGTATGGCAGATTTTTTAGCTAAAGGATTATTTAAAGCAATAAGTTTACCTTATTCTCCATGGTGTCAAATTTTCTGGTGTGCCTTAGTCAGAAAGCCTATTTCAATTTAACTAATGGAGTTTCTGGAAGTAAAGACATTAATTGTTCAACTCCTCCAATTTGGATAATGATAGAATTACATAGTGTGCACAACTTCAAGAGAGGATGGCAGTAGAAAGTGGCATCCCCGGGTGGGAGGTAGAGAGTTAGTGAACGGGGCTGTAACACCGTAATAAAGTGATCTACTTCTAGGGTTGTAGTAGATATTAAGTGAATATATAGAGTGCAAGTTGTTGTGAGGCATGAAGGGTTCAGAATCTACAAGAGAAAGACAGTGTGCCAGACAGAAAGTGCAGGCAATTGAAGAAGCACAGGACACCATACAGAAAGCAAAATTTAAAGTTTTGCAGGAAGAGATGGCAATACTAATTCTAGCATTAACCAGACACTAAATTCACTGTTGAGACAATGTGTAAGTCTCTGCCAGACGCCTTTTGTCTTTATTCTCCAGTAATGCCAAAATTCCCATGGTTTCCTGACATATCGGGCAGTTTCACGTTTCCTTGTCTTTGTACATTTTCTTCTTGTTGGTTTTGTGCCATCTGTCTGGTCCCTGTAAACTGCCAGTGCATGCATTAGACACTCTGGATGAGGTTTCACAAAGCCTAGGGACTACTCTAGGGCCTATATAAAGGGACAAGTCCTGAATATGTGCCAGATCCAAAAATTGAACCAAACAACACCAAAATTAAAATCAATTTTATATCACCAGCATACACATTATGTCAATTTCATTTTTATAATGTTTATAATTCCAGATTTCTACAAAATTCATATTTGTAACTAATTCATTCAGATGGTATCTCACTTAGCTAATTACCTACAATGATTGCTGAGCCAGAATAGTCAAACAATATACTAGTAGAAAATTTATGAAATCTCTGTTCAGGATTAAACCAAAACATATTTTTATAAGGTTATGGATTCACATTTCACGAAACTCCGTGTGTTGCTTGTGGAGGGGTCTACATAGAAGCATCGAGGGTGTGGAAACAGCCCTACCCTCCTTGGGAACCTGGTCAGCAACTCATTCTTCAACACTGTTCAGGTGTCAAGTCTTCTTAAAAGCTTTTTCTAATCCCCTCAGACAAGTGATAATTCTTTCCACTCCATTACCTTCCTGTATCAGTCACATTCTGCTGTAACGATTGTTTACCATGTGCCTCCCCTCCCAGGTTGCAGACTTCTTGAGTTTAGAATCTGCATTTTTTTCCTTCTTTTTGTCATCCAAGCCTGCCTTAGTGCCTGATATTTTAGAGAACTTAATGGATATTTGTTGATTTTAATTAAATTTATAAACAAAACGTCCAAGATAAATCCAAGAGCAAAACAAAATCAAATGAAAAGTTTTGGAGATAGCATTTCAATATCTAAAAAATGTGAGCATAAGATCAAAGCAGATATCTAATGTTTGGCTTCTTAGCTAGATCGTATTGCCACATCAGCACCATCACCTCAAGTAAGGAAGGATTTATGAGCATTCATTGCTAAACCAACATGTAATGACCAATGATTTTTTATCATGAACGCTACTATTTGATGGAAATAGAGAAACAAGTAAGATACAGTGGATTTGCTTAGAAAGTTCATATCTAATAGTGAAAATGAAAGGAAAACATAAAACAATGAAACAAAAAGTTTGCAAGAACAGAGTAATTAATCACAATCTTTGGGAAGGTACAAAAGAAAAAGTAAAATTTGGAGCTTTATATGGAAGGCTGAATAGGATTCTACTGGCCTAGAATGGAGAGCTGAACTTTAATGGGCAAGAAGAAAAAAAATGAAAATGAGAAAAATTAAAAATGAAAAAACAACCTTCAGCACTGTCTTTGTTGGGAAAGGAAAACTTTGCCCACAAGTTTTGGTATGTTGTCCATGGAGATGTGACTCACCCAATTGTGGGTGGGACATTTTGATAAAATTGTTTTCATGGAGATGTGACCCACCAAACTCAATTTTGGTCTTAATTCTTTTATTGGAACCTTGTATGAAGAGAATAGAAGTCAGAAAACATAGAGTTCAGAGCTGACACAGATGGCAGAGAGATGAAATCAAGACACAGAGGTTTGCTGATGCTAAGCTAAGATATGAAATCAGAATTTGCCCCAAAGAAGCTAAGTGAGAACCCACAGACACTTTGAGAGAAAGCCATGGGAATTAGAAGCTGAAAGTAATGAACTGGGAGTAAGGACCAGCAGACTCCAGCCATGTGCCTTCCCAGCTGACAGACATGTTCCAGATACTGGCAGCCTTTCTTCAAAGTCAAGGTATCTTTCTGTATGCATTAATTTGGACATTTTCCTCACCTTAGAACTATAAATCTGTAACCTAATAAATCCTCTTTGTATAAGCCAATCCGTTTCTGGTATATTGTATTCTGGCAGCGTTAGCAAACTGAAACAGATTTCGGTACCAGAAAAGTGAGGTGCTGCTGAGTTTGCAAATAACGAACAAGTTGGAATGGCTTTTTAAATGGATAAGGGGAAGATTCTGGAAGAATTTGAGAGGCCATAGAAGGGAAGGCCTAGAATTCTTTGAAGAGATTGCTGGTAGAAGTGTGGATGCTAAAGGTTCTTCCAATAAATCCTTAGAGAGAAATGATGAATTGCAAACTGAAAGAAAGGTAATCCTAGTTTAAAAGAATTTGGCAAGATTGACTCCTAGTGTTGTATGAAAGTAGAATATAAAAGCTTGAATATTGTTCTACTTTGCCAGCTGTCGGAATGCAACACACCAGGGATGGATTGGCTTTCAATTAAAGGAGATTATTTAGTTGACAAATAGTTCTTCAGAGGAAAGGCAGCTAACTTTTACTGTGGTTCTTTCTTATGTGGGAAGGCTCAGGGTAATCTCTGCTGGCCTTCTCTCCAGGCCTCTGGGTTCCAACAACTTTCCCCGGGGTGATTCGTTTCTGCATCTCCAAAGGCCTGGGCTGAACTGCAAGTGCTGAGATGAGGTATGCCGAGCTGTTTGGGCTGTACTATGTTGTGCTCTCTCATTTAAGCACCAGCCAATTAAATCAAACAATCATTTGTTGCAGCAGGCACGCCTCCTAGCGGACTGCAGATGTAATCAGCAACAGATGAGGTTCACATACCATTGGCTCATGTCCACACAACAGAACTAGGTGCCTTCACCTGGCCAAGTTGACAACTGAATCTAACTACCACAGATGTCTAGCTGAGGAAATTTTCAAACTAAACATGAAAAGTGCAGCTTGGTTTCCTCTTGCAGCTTATAGTAAAATGCAACAGGAAAGGGATAAGTTGAGAACAGAACTGCCTGGTACAGGGAAACCAGAAATTTATGACCTGGAAAATTCTGAGGCTCCAGAAAGTGTCCATGCAAATACTCTAATCAAAAGGTCCCATCCAACAACAGGTCTGCCCCCACAAAGATTGGATTAGAAAGCAAGGTTTTTCTGGGTTACATAAAAGTTTTGCACCAGCATGGTTATATTTTCATTTTCATTTGCCTTGAGATATTTCCTCTTTAATGCATTGGATATTTAAGGTTATGCTGTTTCATATTCACATATTTGTGAATTTTCCCTTTCTCCCTCTGTTATTGATTTCTAGCTTCATTCTCTTGTAGTTAGAGAATATACATTGCATAATTTCAAAATTTTTGTATTTTTTGAGACTTGTTCCTTTGGTTATGGGAGTTTGGTTGTCCCCTCTGTTTTCAAGGACAGGGACCTCCCTCTCCTGATCCTTTGTCCAAAACTGTCTACCTTTATAGCTTTACTCTTTTCAGCAAGTCAGGGATTTGATCCCAGGGTAGGCTGCTATGAGAGTAGGGGATGGGCACCATTAGTTACCATGACAAAAGGGCAATTTACAGTTCTTTACTGCAATTTGTCTGCCTTTCACCCTTCGCTGGATGCAACGCCCTCTTCTGGCCCCTAAAATTCCAAAGCAGTTGTTTCAGATTATTCTTGCCTCTTTTATTGTTGTTTCCATATGAGGACTGAGTGCTGGAGATCCCTACTCCACCATCTTCCCTGGAGTCATTGGTGATAAATTTTTATGCTCAATAGTTGTTAGTCTGTCTTTTCTAATTTAGAAACTTTGTGTGAAGAGGGCCCTCCTGTATGACTTCTGTTCAACAGTTTGAGTCTCAGGTTCCTTGTTATTTGATCTTTCCTTGTACTTCTCCCTGTTCCTGACAGGTCTTTGGTTCTTTCACTCTTTTCTCTCTAACCAAGGGAATGTACAGTCTTGTTTTCAATATTATTCTTTCTTCACAAGAACCAATTTGCAGAATTTCTTGGAGCAACCTGGATGGAAATGCAGTAAACAATAACAAAGAACCTATTTTTGTCATGTAAAGAAGACAAAACAAGCTAGCTCGAACTTTGATTATTCTTTTCCTCTGGTATGTCGGAAGATAGGCAATTAAATATTCATGCATTTCTGGCCTCAGTTGAGGTATTGCAAAAGAACAGATGACATTGTATGAAAGACTTCAAAGACTTAGAACTACATAAATACCTGTGGGAAATATTTTTATAAGAGTCTTTTCCAAAGCCAACTGTCTGATTTCTTTTAAGAAGGAAATTGTCCTGAAGAACAACTCTGAGGAGTTAAGAAAAATATTTTTAAATAAAATTTCTCTATAAATTAAAAGAATCTGTGTCTGTTTTTATCAAATTAGTTTGTTTTGGCCTTCTTCAGAGAGATTTTTGATTTTTAGAAGTCAGTTCTGCCAAGTCCAACCATACTATTGATGATTTATACTGAACATAATTTAATAATTATACATTTTTCTATTGATTTTTTTGCAATTTATTTATTAAATTTATTATGCGATTACAATTAAATGTGAGCCAATGAATAATTCAAAATACTGCCTTACTAAAGCAATAAAAATTAAAATAAAAATAATAATGCCTGGATATTTTAAAGAATTATTAATAAATTTCCCTTTCAGTTAGCTATTTTTAAATTTCAGCCTATTTATGCCATTTTAAATTTACTTAAAGAATTTGAAGGAAAAAATTAAGGAAAAAAAATAATAACTCCTAAGTGGCACGATCTTAAACATCCATAGATACAGGTAATGGTTACTTCGAAAAACTTTTAAGTCTTTGTGGTGAGCATTTTCTGTTAGGCAGTGTACAATAGCATCAGCAGTAAATACTAAGCATATAAAAATATATATTAAACCATCTGTCCAAGAGATTTGCACATGCCAATGCACTGAATTGAATTAGTTCTTACGAAGAAGTCAGAAGCCATGGAAAGACATGCGCTTGAGAACAATTAAGTGAAAAATAAATTCTGCAACTTTGACCTTTGTAAATCAAAAGCTGAAGCTAGTAATGATCTCATAGCTATAGATGCTCCTTGTAACATGATGGATTGTAAAGAATATTGGTCCTGGGGTGAGATATTTTTGCCTGGGACAGTTGTGTTTTTTTGTTTTTTTTTTTTGTATGCTTTATGGCTGGGGACACATTTCATTCTTTTTCCATGTGAGTGTCTCGTTAGCGCAGTACCATTGCTTGAATTTTGTTTGCTTGCTTGTTTTTGTTAGTTTCTTTGTTTGCATGTTTGTTTGGGAAGTGCATGGACCGGGAATCAAACTCGGGTCTCCCCTGTGGCAGGTGAGAATCTACCACTGAACTATGCTCACACCCCCTGTACAGAATGGTTTTAAGCAAGTAATCTCCTATGCCTCTGTTACCCCACCACAAAAATGAAGGAAAAACCTTTCATTTCTGAATCTGGCACAATAGCTGGTACAAGATAAGTTCCATTATTAGAAGTTCTCATTAGCATTACTAAATTTCCAATTATTTATTGCTTCATTTAAGCTGCTGAGCTACCATGGTTGCTATCTTTTCTCTCTATTTCTCTCTCCAACTAGAAGACAGGTGCTTGAGGGCAAAGATACAATCAACCTTGCCTTTTCTTCTCCACAGTACTAGGTAGAGTGAATTGATGCATATTTCAGTAGGTAAATTGATTTCACAATGTAAAATGGTATATAAATAATCCATAGAAAATCTTAGAAACAATTTAGCTTCAAGAGATTTTGAAACACTTACCCTAGGAGTCCTATTGCCCTATGACTTGCAGATTCCAGATAATAGTTCTATAGTGTCTATTCAAATTCAGATTGCCTACTTGATGATAAGTATTTCTGAGCCAAAGCCTTTTAATATTCTCAACTACACATCACCTTTGTTCCAATTATGCTTCCTCTTTCCCTCAAACTTCAACTTGACTCGAGATTCTCTTGCTGAAGAACCATTTATTTTCAGACCTAGATGTACCCTGTAAACAAAAATGGGATGAAGTCACTGCAATTTTTCTCTCTTTGGTTCCTAGTCTCTGTGAGTTGTTGGTTGTTATTCCAATAAGCCACTTATTTTTTTAAGACACAGGTAATATTGAACCACAAATTAGATCAGAATTATAATTTTTTTGCCCCTTTCTCAGAGTGGGTCAACATAGGTATCATTTGTGTCTCAGGTATCAGCAAAAATTAATTTTGCAAGTCTAAAATTTTTGCCATTTTAATGATTAACTGATGACTGAGCTCCTATATTTACTAATAAAAAATGGACTTCTGTTTGACATTAAAACACACTTGCCCCAGAGAAAACTAATCATGAACTTGTTTGTAAGAAACCTCTGGCATGGCACCAAACTCTTTAAAATCATCAATGAACAGGATCTATAGTTGTACTAAAATTTATCCATGTAGCCTACCCATTACTGTGTTCTGAAACACTCCTACAAAAATTAAATAGTCACTGGGGATCTACCTTGACTAGAATATGGTAAAATGAAAAGTATATGAGACTTAGTGTTCAAGATCTAGGCTTGAATCTTTCCGCTAATATTCAATAGCTAGATAAAACAAGACAATGTGTTTACCTTTGAGTCTATTATCTATTTCGAAAACTAATAAAAATCTGCTTTCCTTATTAACATATTGTGAGAAAAATGCCAGTACATTGTTTTTCCCATTATATGAACTATTTTTTTTCTTTTTCTATTAACAGAAACTCAGTAACTTCTTTACACCTCTGGACCACTTAGATTTTTGGATAGTTATGTTTTATAGAGAAATGAAAATGCTCCTAGTAGCTTCCAGCAATTGGTCTTGGTATAATAACTTCAGGCCAGAAAATTTAAATCTAATTCTTTTTTTCACTTGATTACCCTTGACATATAAAGACCTAAGGTTATTTTTCTGTTTTTCTGATTCTCTTTTTCATAAGCTAAGGAATTCAAATTTCTACATGGAATTCTTAAAATACGTGGCTTGAAATGTCTCACTCTCCTAAGTTATTTGCTCCTTAACATTTTCTAGTTTGTTGAGATTCAGTCTGCACCTCGACTAACTGGGATATTTGGGTTGGATGCAGAAGGCACTAATTTATGAAGTATAGCCTTGCCCCTCCGTCCTCACCCCATTCCAGGTATTCAGTACTTTGTGGGTTAGTGAATGATAGATACATGATCAGAGAGGAGAAAAATAATTTATATAGTGAAGAAATTATAATAAGTTAGATGAGTCCAAGTCACCAGGATGTGAATTTGAGGGGGTTCTATTTATTCAGAGAAGGAGCTTCTAAATGAGAAAACTGAATTTTGAAAGGAGGTTTTGTTAACTGGTTCTGCCAATTTCAAATATCAATGAATTCTGAACAAATCAAAAGCCATCCATGGAATGCTGGGTATACATTAAAAACAGGTTTGTTTTTTGTTTGCTTGTTTGTTTATGTTTTTGATAAGCAAATGGTTCATTACTTGAAAAATTCTAAATAATTTTAATTGATAAAATCCATATTTGGAAAATATAATAATTATCTAGCCAGTCAATACAAATGCAATGAATGAATAAATGCATGTACATGAATGAATTTGAACTTTGCTGTAGGTTTCAGTGAATATATTGGGACTTGCCATACAGACATGAGAACCTGATTGCTAGCTCTGGTGAGGCTAAAGAGGAGTCAATCTTCCTTTTTAGTATTTCTCTAACCTGAACCAGAAGATTGAAAGACCTTGTGTTTGGCGGTGGGGATTTATATTCCTTTCTGTTTCTAAGGACAGGTGAAACTTTGGCAAGTTTCTTAAAATATGTTATATCTATAAAATGAGGATAATGGTACATATCTCAAAAATCATTAAGTTTACAGAATTTGCACATATTCATCCTTGCCACGGAACTCGTCTGTTCTCCTGAACAAATCCAGGTGACTGTCGCTCATAGTTGCCCTGAAGTGACAAGAGGGCGGGAGCATGCGACCATCAAGGCAGCAGATACCAAAGTTGTGCCTTTTATTTCTACTTTGCAAGGAAAATTTTAGGTTTGTATAGTCTGAAAAACAAGCAGAAAAGTAAGTCATTTAACTTAAACACTGTATATATTTAAGGCACTGTCTTAGGTGCTGTGAATACTGAAGTAAACAAGACATTATAAAGTTTACATTCCGATAAGTAGAGACTGACCATAGAAAAGTGCACAAATAAGGAAGGTGATTTTGAGCTGTAGGTTGAATGCAACAAAAAATCTGAAGATGATGCTTTAGATTAGGAGGCCAGGGGAGAGAAAGTAATACTTAAGATGAAATCTAAGTGGCAGTGAAAAATAATCTTGATCAATAGGGTCATGACTAGGACATGTAGTCCATGGGGCTGAGTGGATTGGAGAAAACAGCCAGGTTAAAAAAATATTAATTGCAATATATTGTAACTCTGCATGAATTTGACCATTGCTCATCATGTGCCAAAAGGAGCCTAGTTTCATAGCTAATGAAAGGGCTATGAGTTCAGTGAGGAAGTGAAGTTAATTCTATTTTGGACAAGAGACAATGCAATGGTGGCTGAAAGCACAGACACTGAGTCAGTGAAAAGGAATGATGACAATTTACTGTGTAAATTTTACAACTTACTTGGGGTAGATTATCTATATAAATTGTCTTTTCTCATTAGTACAAAGGGATTGCAGGCCATTAAGGGAATGTTAATGCATAACCCTAAATTTTGCTTTGTCGTGAAAGCTTACTGAGATAGTATTCATAAAACACTGTACAATTTTAATGATCAAATATTTGCTAGCATCACTTTTTTTTTTCTTTTTGGGTGCACAGTCTGGGAATTGAGCCTGGGTCTCCCGCATGGAAGGCAGGCATTCTAAGTACTGAACTACCCGTGTACCCTAGCGTCACTTCTGCAAAGGCAAGAAAACATGATATACACACATACATTCATATATTCACACATATATATGCAAACTATCATATATTTATTTCAATTGAGTGATTAATATATGAATAAAAATATGAGATGAATGGGATGAAAAGGTTTTCTTATTACTATTCAAGGATATAGGTGGGGAGCCCAGTTTCCTAAAGCCAAATTGAAACATTTTATCTTAGACATTTTACTGTTTAGTTATTATTGAAAAGAAGACAATTCTTGCTACTTCAGGATATGAGGATGATGCAGTGCTGTTCATATATTACATTGATTAAAAAGCACAACATTCTTTGTGATACTTTGTGATCATCATAATCCTTATGATAATCCAGATCTATCATTATACATGTTATTTATCTTTTTTTAAGTGAGCATATTTTTTAATTCAAAGGGAAAAAAAAGCAATTTTCCATGAAAAATGATGATGTCTCCAAATTATATAAAAATATCGAATATCTTTTAGATTCCTCAGATGTTTTTTATTCCCCCCCAACAGGTGATTTTAGCATAGGCACAGTGAACATTCAAACTGCTCTGAGATCAAATGACCAGAATTATTTTTAAGATATAGTTGGATTTTGATTGCAAGCATGTGTATTTTGATGATAAATGAATTTACAGTACAGTATAGTAAAAGAGAAAACAAGAGTAAATGATCAGGTCTTTAAAAGGCTTAGGAGACGGCAATTTCTATTTAGCAAACCATATTCACAATGTTCTCATAAATGCTTTCTAATAATAGAGAGTAGAACTTTTCGTATGTATATATTAGGCATCAGATCAATACTGAGTTAACACATGAGATTTCTTTGCCCTTGATCATGAGCCCTTCAGATCATTCTAACCTGAAAAAAGTCACTTTAAGATGTAAAGGATCCCACAAAAGGATTTCAGACCAAACTGGTGGCACTAGAAAATGGTTAAATCATTGATCTAACTCAATGACTAGGGGCCATTAATAAGGAAACTACTTGAATGAAATTTGCAAAACTCTTTAATTACTGATTAAAGATATGAGCAAGTGACAGGGGCTACAATTTTAGCCTTGGGTCTTCTCACTCCGTTTCCTTGCAATCGGTGGTGTTCTACCACAAATCTATATGTGAAATGATCTTTTAGTTAAAAGAAAAGAGAAAGAAAAGCCCTTTAATAATAACCACAGTAAGTGCATATATATATAAACACATATAAATATATTAATATTTATAAGTACACTAAATACATATATAAACATAAACATTATATAGATATATGCATGTAAATATATATATATTATATATATATACATATAGAAAGAGACAAAGAAAGAGAATGAGCATATCTATAAAATACAGAAATTGAAGAGAGCTTTTAAAGGAATTTTGAAGAATTAGATTGAGGAACTTTTTTCTCCTTGTTACATTTTTGTGTTTTTAATTTTCATAATAAAGATAAATTGCTTTTATTACTAGAATAAATGTAAATCCTATTATAATATTTTTGCTACTACTTCTTCAGGTTTTCTTTATGTACAGGATTTATTCAGTGCTATCCACTTTTTTTTCAAGCTATCCACTTTTTTTTTTCAAGCTATCCAATTTTAATGGGCACAACTTATATTATCTCTTCCTTGCTATTGGCATGTGTCACATAATATTAGTGATTAAACATGCAACATCATTCCTAACATAGAACCAAGTTTCTCTGTCTGTCTCCCAGAAGGAGATAAGAAGGTGTTCTAAAAGATATTGGGTTTAGATGATCCCTCCAGTTTTGTGCTTGTAATCTGCATATCCTACTACAAAGAAAATTTTTAACTTGTCAAGCATGAGACAGCTGTCCTTAGAAAGGTCTGCTTGTTAGGTTGGCCATTGACTGGCAACTGAGAACCAGGCTGACAAACAGATCTCTACAGTGATATGAAAGATTCTCTAAATGATAAGAGTGTCTCACTGTGCTTACTTTTTTTGTACAAACAATAGCATTAATATTGAATACCTGCTTTCCTTCTGAGACTCTTGAATTTTGGCATGTGCTAGGCAAATATGAGCTCCCAATGAGAAACTGGAGTGCAGAGTTTCCTTCAGACACATCACTTTCCCCTAAGAGAGGACTCTCAGAAGATTGCAACTTCTTACCTTACCCCATGCATATCTGTTGATTATGTTTTGAATCCTTTACCTGTAATAAATCTTAGCCAAGAATATGACATATGTTGAGTCCCCGAGCCTTTCTTGTCAATCACTAAACCTGGACACTCCCCAAACACTATATATAGTATAAGTTTTAGACCACAGATTTGGCATGCGTATATCCAGTTGTAACAACACCATTTGCCAAAAAACTGTGATTTCACCACTAAGTTGCCTTTGCACCTTTGTCAAAAATATGCCCACATTTAGGTAGGTCTGTTTCTGGACTCACTATTTCATTTTGTTCATCCATTTGTTTATGGACAAGCCAATACCATAGTGTCTTAAAATCAGAAATGTTAGTCCTCCATCTTTGTTCTTATTTTTAAAGATATTTTGATTTTTATGTACTTTGCATTTCCATATGAATCTTAGAATCAGTTTTTTTTTGGTACTTTTCACTTCTTTATGAATCTTAGAATCAGTTTTTTTTTGGTTTCTGACAAAATTTTGCTGAAATTTGGTTATTTTTTGAATATATAGATCAGTTTTTGGAGGATGGACATTTTAATAATATTGAGTCTTCTGACCCATGAGAAATGTATACATATTCCTATTTATATAGGTCTTTGATATTATAATTTTTTCTACAGTGTTCTATAATTTTCTTTTTAACATCTGTTGGCTCTGTGCTATTGTCACCTCTCATTTCTGATAATAGTAATTTGTTTGTTTGTTTTTCATTTTGACTTGACCAGTATGACTGGAGGTTTATCAAGTTTATTGAATTCTCAAAAAAGAAAAAAACTCCAGCTTTTGGCTTATTTCTTTTCTGGTTTTGACTCTTACTGCTTTTCTGTGTTTTTTTAAAAATTTTTTTAAATGTTATTATATATATATATATATATGTATGTATGTATATCATTGATTCCCTCTCTGATCTTCATTATTTCCTTTATTTTGTTTACTTTGGTTTTATTTTGCCCTTCATTTTTTAAAATTCATTAAGGTGGAAGATGGGTTACTATTTGAGACCTTTTCTCAAACAGGCATCTAGTGCTATAAATTGTGATATGTTATATTTTCCTTTTCATTCAATTAAAGATTCTTTCTAATTCCATTTTGATTTCTTCTTTGATCCATGTGTTAGCATTTTTCAGTTTCTAAATATTTTGGCTTTATATATGTATATACATTTTAATTCCATTGTGGCCTGAGCACATAGAGCTTTTAAATGACTCTTTCATAGTTATTGAGACTCATTTTATTAAAATGGATATGTTTAATTTTGGTTAAAGTTCCATGTGTAATTGAAGAAAACTGTTTATTATGCTGAAGTTGGATAGAATATTCTATAAATATTGTGTTGGTCACAGTTTTCCAGAGAAGAATGTCAATAGGATTTATTTTAAGGAATTGGCTTACACAATTGTGTGGACTGGCAATTCTGTAATCTACAGAGCTAGGCTGACAGGCTCAAACTCAAGTAGGAACTTATGCTACAGTCTTGAAGCAGACTTTCTTCTTTGCTGTGAAACCTCAGTTTTTGTTCTTTAGGCCTTTCAACTGATTGGATAGGGCTTACCCACATTATTGAAGGTAATATCCTCTATTTAAAATCAACTGAATATAGATGTTAAGCACAGCTACAAAATAGAGTCACAGCAACACTGAGATTAGTGTTTAATTAACTAATTAATACCACAGCTAAAGTAAGTTTTCACATAAAACTAGGACAAATTGGCTGATAGTGTTAATTAAATTTTATACATCCTTACTGATTTTCTATATATTTTATCAATTATTAGCAGTTAGGTATTAAAATAGCTGAGTAATTTTGTTTATAGATTATTGAAATTCTATAAGTATTTTCTTCATGAATTCTGAAGCTATATTATTATGCACATAAACAAGATTGTTTACTTTTCCTCATGAATTGTTCCTTTTATCATTATGAAATGGTCATTTTTAACCTCTGTTAAGAGTCTGTGTTCTGAAATCTACTTTGGTATTGAAATAGGTACTCTGAATTTTTGTTTGTGTATTTTGATTATCTTTTCCCTCCTACATTCTTTTATTTAACAATTTTTGTCTTTGCAGTTAAATTGGGTTTCTGTAGTCAATTTATGGGTGGGATTTTTAGATTTTATCTGTTCTGAGTCTCTCTTCCTATTATTTGGAGTGTTGATACCATTTACATTCAATGTAATACATATATTTTTGCTTAAGTCTACCATTTTGTTATTTGTCCTATCTGTTCTTTGTTCCTTTTTTCTCATTTCATTCTCTTGGATTAATTTACTATTTTTACAATTCCATTTTAATCCCTTCATATAGCTTTATTTGCTACATCTTCTTGATGAGTTATTTTGATATTTGTTATAAAATTAATCGTATATTTTTAAACTTTTCACAATCTATTTTCCAGAGTGATTATACTACTTCACATATATAATAAAAACAGTTTACTTTCATTTATTCTTGTGGAAGAAATTTTACTTCTACAAATTTTATAAGACCTGCAAAGTATTTCTTATTGTCTTTATTTAAATATTTCATTATGGTTAAATAGATTTACATAATTAGAAAAAAATCTTTATACAAGTTTTTCCCATTTCTGGTGCTCTTCATTCCTTTGTGAACATCCAGACTTCTACCTAATATCATTTTCTTTCTGCTTATTTTAAGTTAGTTTTTTTTTCTTTCTTTTTTGTCCCACATGGGCAGGCACCAGGAATTGAACCCAGGTCTCTGGCATGACAGGTGAGAACTCTGCCTGCTGAGCCACCGTGGCCACCCTCTTCCTGCTTCTTAAAACATTCCTTGTAATACAGGATTTATTGTATGAACTCTTACAACTTTTGCATGACTAAAATATCTTTATTTTGTCTTCAATTTTGAAGGATTTGCTGAGTAAAGAATTCTGGATTGACAGATTTTTGTTTGTCATTTTCTTTTAGTACTTGAATATTCTTTGTTTGGTGTCTTCTAACTGATATTATTTCTGGTGAAAACTATGCAGTTATTCTTGTCTCTTTCCTCTGTACACAACCTGCCCTTTATCTCTGGCTGCTTTGAAGTTTTATTCTGTCACTGGTTTAAAATATTTTGTTTTTGGCTTCAGCGTATTTTTCCTCTTGTTTCTTGTGTTTGAGTTTCTTTGAGCTTCTTAGATCTCATGAGTTTTTAATTGTCATCAAACTTGATTTCTTTTTTTCGTGTTCCCTCTCTAACATCTCTTTTGGGAACTCCAATCACATGTATTTTTCCACAGTTTACTGCTACTCTGTTTATTTTTTTCTATTCTTTTTATCTGTTTGTGTCATTTTCACATAGTTTCTATAACAACTGAAAGTTTTCTTCGGTAGTGAAAAATCAGTTATAATTCCAATTTTGTGTATTTTTCATCTTGGGCATTAGAGATTTCAACTCCAGAATATTATTTCAATTTTCATCCTCTTCATTTATTTCATGTCTCTATATATCATGCTCAGATTTCTTTTAGATCCTTAAATATATGAAACACCCAAATAATAAATGTTGTCGTGTCCAAACCTACTGATTATATCATTTCAGTCATTTCTGGGTTAGTTTGGATTGATTGAATTTTATCCTCATCAGGTTGAATATTTCGACTTCATTTCACTCCTGATAAATTTTTATTGATGCCATACTTTGTTTATCTAAACTTTATGTGTTCTAGATATTTCTAATTTCTATAAATATTCTTGAAATTTATTTCCAAGTTAAATTACTTGGAAAAAGTTTAATCTTTTGGGCCTTGTTTTACATTTTTTCTAATTGCAGCCAAGACAACATTTAGTCTAGGGCAAACTATGTTTCTTGAGTGAGGCAAAACCCTTCTGAGTACTCTAGCTGACACCTCTTGAATTATGATGCTTTTAATTCTGATTTATAGGAACAGGTTTTATTTCCAATCCCGAATGAGTTAGCACTGTTTACTTGAATCCTGACTTGGAGCAGAGAAAATCTGTTCTAGTTTGAAAGCTGCCAGAATGTGATATACTAGAAACAGAGCAACTTCTAAAAAGGGGAATTTATTAAGTTGCAAGATTACAGTTCTAAATCCATGAAAATGTCCAAATTAAAGCAAGGCTATAGAAATGTCCAATCTAAAGCATCCGGGGAAAGATGCCTTGGTTCAAGAAGGCCACTGACGTTCAGGGTCTCTTTCTCAACTGGAAAGGCACATGGCAAACATGGGAACATCTATTAGCTTTCTCTCCAGTTTCTTATTTCATGAAACTCCCCCAAGGGCATATTCCTTCTTCATCTCCAATGGTCTCTAGCTTCCTCTCTCGGCTCTTTCCAAAATGTTTCCTCTTTCAGAGGATTCCAGTAAACTAATCAAGACTCACCTGGAATGGGTGGAGTCACATCCCCCTCTAATAAAAGTTTAATACCCACAACTGAGTACATCACATCTTTGTGGAGTTAATCTAATCAAATTTCCTCCCTACAATGCTGAATAGGTATTAAAAGAAATGGCTGTCTCCACAAAATGGATTAGGATTAAAATATGACTTTTCTAGATAACATAATCCTTTCAAAATGGCACAGGCTCCAAATCCCTGAAAGGTGTTCCATTGGGTCAGTGGACTTCTGCTGTACCAATTCAAATTTAATATTATTAGAAATTCAAAATGACTACTGTAAATTATTGATACTGAAGCATGCGGATGTTCAGAGTGCAGGGCTCTGTGTGACTGCAATGGTTCACAGCCATGAAGCTGGTCCTGCATGCAAGTTTTTTACTGTTATTTCTTGTCAAGTTTTAAAATAATAATTTTGTAGTTATTCTGTCTATCCATGATAATACTTTTTGTCTTAAAATTTACTTGGTCTAATATAAATATAGATAGTTAGCTTTTTGTTGTTTTTATTGGTGCAGTATATCCTTATATTTTTATCAGTGTTTTTTTTGTTTTAATTGTCTTTCAAACAGTATATAATTTTGGTAATATTTTTATTTATTAAACATGACATTTCTCATAATAAAGTTTGCTCCATTTATAGTTATTGTGATTGTTGAATATATTGCTTCTCTCATTTTACTTTGTGCTGTCCATTGTTCTATTTATTCAATGCATTTTTTTCATTTCCTCTTTTTATTTACTCAGTGAAGTCTAAAAAAATTCCAATTTTCTTTTACCTGATATTACATGTAGAGCATCAATTTCTGTATTTTCTAACTCTTTAAATGTTAATGTGCATTATTAAACAATTTCACAGTTTATGGCTTTAGCCTCTTCCTAAATAACTAAAAGTATTTAGAAACTGTTATGCTTGATCCCTTCTCACCTGACCCTGAAACTTCACACAAGCATATGTGGGTAGAATACTTGTGTTGGTAGTAAATTCTCACAATTTATTTTATGTTAGAACACCTTCATTTTTATATCATCTATGAAATATTTTTCTGCATGCATAATTGAAATCTGACACTTATTTTTAACTCATAATTTGAAGCCATATTTTCCACTCTCTTCTAGATTTCATTATTAGAGTTTGCTTTATTCTTTGCAAGGAGTCTATCTTTTCTCTATTTAAAACTTTTCTCTGAAGAGTTTAAGAATTTTGTAATCTGAAGTTTCAGTACAATTGCTTTAAATACAGATCTCTTTTTATTTATTCTGTTTGGTAGACATTGCAATTCCTCTAACCATATAAACAAAATACCTTTCTATTATCTCTTCAAATTATGTTTTTATTCCATTCTTTGAAGATTTCCACTGAATAGCATTCTCAGACTGTGGTCCTTATCTCTTGAATTCTTCATATTTGCTGCCTTTTATCTGCATCTGGGCTGCATTATGAGTAATTTTTGTGCATATATCCCTGATTTTTTTTTAAATTTATTCAACTCTTTAAGCATCAATTGAGTTATTATATTAGACATATGTGTTGTTGTAAATGTTCTATTTGCTCATTTTTCAAATGGCCAATCTGGATAGTTTCTTGTTGCTTTCTCTGCTCACTGTTTTTAAAAAGTTTTATATATAACATAAATTTATATATATATATATATATATATATGATATGCACAATACTATGTAATATTTTTCTACTACTTTTCTCTGGAAAGAGAAAGCCACTTTGGTGACATAGGAGTACAAGTCTAATTTTCGACTAGTTGAGAATGATGTGGGAAGTATCTTACAAGTAGTTGAAAAAGTACAATAGACGTATAGGTAAAAATCAGAACTAGAGCAAGACTTCAGAATTGTTTCCGTAAAAAGAAAAAGCTGAAGCTCTAAGAGGTGAGCTTATGAAAAGACTGAAAAAAAATCATTTTTAGCTTAAAGCTATTTTAAAAGATGCATTTTCAAATGAATATAATTGATTGGCAATTGATAGAAACAAATGTTATTTAAGATATGCATTGTTTTCAGTGTAAATTCAGAAACAATATTGTTGAAGGAAGGAAGATGATGTGGTGTCAGGTCTCAAGTCTGTAACAGGCTAAATATCTGTAGAGAGATTTCTAATTGCTATTAATTCCTTAGAAACAGAAAACTACTTTTATCGAGGATGGGAAGCACATGGCAAAAGGCAATATTTCTTATTCTCCCATGATGGTAGGTATGTTCAACTATATGTACATATAGGTAATCATCATTGATGTGACATATAGAAAATACCCTTTGAAGTAGGCTGAATCTTCTGGGGAGTGGATGCTTTTTAGCTTTCTGTCTTTACCTGTCTTCCTGCCAGAAATGAAGATCAGTAGCTAAACCTACAGCAGCCATTTTCCAACTTTAAGAAAAGAAGCAGATGATGTCAAGAGGAAAATGAAGACTTCCTGGTTTCTGATAACTTTCTGGAGGCACCACATAGTTCTCTGATTGTATACATCCAGAATAAAAATCAAATGCATCAGTGCTTGACATACTATTGGTGTTTTATCAAGATAGTTATATCTAGACTATAAAATAAAAATAATCTCCCTCAGGAATGGAGTAATATGTAAAAATATAGGAGAAAGAGATTGTAAAAACTTGAAAATGTTAAATAAATTTATTACTACATATGGAATTTAATAAACCAGGAAGTTTTTCAATATGGCTTACTTTCCAAATATTCAAAAGTTTGTTCACTCAACACACAGGGAGTTTTAAATCATAACTAAATTCAAAATTTGCATGCTGAGTTCTACTCATTATTTACTAGGGATGGTAAACTTTCTTTTCTCCATTTTGCTACCAGATATTCTATTCTATGGCTTAGAAGAGGAAAGACAATAAATTTAAAGGGTGCTGGTGTAAGAAAGCTAGTCTTTTGCTCTTGATCTCAATGTTGTATTTCCTCCATTGTTTTGTAACAAAAGTGTCATTGCAGTTGGTGAGGTGTGACATCCTGTCACTTTCTGCAACTCTTTCCAGTGACAACTAATGTCATTTACCAAGTGTTGGGCTCCTGAACCATGACATTCTTCTCTTTTGCAGACCAAACCTGTTAGGTAACAACTATTACCCCTGAAATGTTTAGTAAAAAGCCTGCAATTTTTGACACAAATGAGTAGTTTCGGAATTCTTATGAAAGGAACAAATTAACCAAAGCTTCATTGGCTTTAGTGACTCTTGTTTCCACATCAGTGACTACATAACCCTTATGAAATATATAGCAAATGGTTGACACTAATTGGCAGGAAACTCTTTGTAAATTCCAAGCATCCAGCCTGGTAGATGAGGTCACTGGCAGGGTACATATATTTTTAAAGATTTCTAAAAGAGTAAGGGTGATTCCATATGTTATATCACTTGAAAGGAATGCTGAGAGTACTATGAAAATTCTCATAAAGCAGTAGCACAAACTCTGTTGAAGGCACCCAAGGGAAATCTACTTGATCACCAGCATTAAGGTAAATTTGAATGGTAGAGTGAGTGTTAGATTGTAATTAGGCTGGTTTAAGCATTTCTCTATTTTCATTCCATTATAACTTTAAAGTTGAGATAACCTGTTTGAAATATTTTATAAAGACAGCCAGTTTCTAACAAGAAGATTTTCTAAGAGCAAAATAAGGGAAAGGCTCTTGAGGCTGAAAGATAGATACACTGTACTTGCATTAAATAGTCCAGCAACTTAAAAGAACTGGACATCACAGAACAGTGATTTTTCTAGGTAAAATTTTCAACTAAATTCAACAAATATTTACCATCTTCTTGAGTTTCCTAGAAGGCAAAATATTAGATATTGTTCCTGTCCTCATTCTAGGAAGGTAGGTAAGTACATACATGTCGATCTTAGTTAAAAACTAAGAAAATCAAGTTGAGAACATTCCATACTGGGAGTGAGGTGTTTCCAGTAGTGAGGAATGTTTTGAGCCAGCAAAAAAGTGTGAGGAATGCTATGGAAATGGGAAATGAAAGAATATTCTTCACCATCCTACATTCTCTGTCTTCATTGACATAGCAAATATCTTTAATTGTATTAAATGCCAATGCTTGAGCACAAGCTGTTTTGTATCCTGTGAAACAAAACAGGAAGTAGAGCATTTTTACTGCATACCTGAAGCAGAGTGGCTGTCTTGAGGAAAAGACTTTGTGGAATTGTCTGAGCTGTAAGTTGAACTAGACATTTTTTTCACAGAAGACCATTTTAACTTGAAAGAGCTTCTAGACAAACTATGGCTTGAGATATCTGGCAGGCATGTTCTCAAAACTGAGTGAAGACATCTGTCATCTCAAGGTTACCTATGAGAAAATTCAAACCTATAAGAAAAATTAGTATTTTGGGAAATTCATGTTTGTTACTGTTAATCTAATAATTTACCAATGCTTAAAGACTTTTCAGTAGAGAGCAGTGTTGATACTAATGAGTGTGTTGTAATTAAATTTGTCCACATATAAACAATCTACCAAACTCAGTGACCCAATATTTTTCAAATTACACAATGCATGATGTTACAAAATCATGATAGGTAAATGATCCATTCAAAGTGCTAGGTAAGAAATTTAAGTTAGCAGGACAAAACCTTCATTGATATGGATGGCTTCAAATTTCACATTGCAACTAACCTTTAAGAAGCTGTCACTTGCTGAGTTTTAGTATTAAAGAGGATTAGTCATAATCATCTGAAAAGCTATTAAAAATATCCCTCTGTTTTCCAACTACTATATATGTGAAGCTGGATTTCTTTATATATTTTAAACAAATCAACATATCATAATGGGTTGGATCCACAAGCACATCTGAAAATCCAGCTGTCGTCTATGAAATCAGATGTTAAAGAGATTTGACAAAATGGAAAATAATGTCACTTTCCTCACTATTTCTTTTTTGGTATAGATAATAAACTATTTTTCACAAAAACATATAGTCATATTAATGGACTTCTGTTGTTTTAAAATGAACTAAAATAGATACTTTTGTATTCTAAGTTTTAATTTCTAGCTGTCTGTAGATATGATGAAAATAAATAAAAGGTAGACTGGTTGTAATTGGGGGGAGAAATTGATTCATAGACAGTTAAAAGGTTGGAATTCAACTTGAGAAAGGTATGATGGTTGAAGGTATATGGTTGATTCCATCAAAATGGAAGTGGTAATGGAAGTCCTGAGAATGAAAGACCCCAGTGTAAAGAATAAACATAAGAATGAGAAGTGATATCTAATCTTCCTCTAAATAGAAAGGGGCCGGGAAAAGCAAGACAAATGACAGGAAATATAATCAGACATAGGGAATTATTTAAAAAGTGTCAAGTCAAGATAGGAAATTATTGCTAAGAATGTCCTTACCAGGACTTTTCATAGTATCACTTACATAATTGCCAAATATGAATGTTTCCTTTTTCTCTTCTTCAGACAAGTGCATAATTAAAAAATTATTACAAGCTATGCAACTGTACTATATTCACTCAGATATGGTTTGTATCTTTTCTTTGGTTGCATCATCTTTATAAAAATTGCATAGTAATCTGGTACTTCAAACAATTTTAAAACCTATTTTTGTGTTCCAGCTGTAAAAATTTAGTGGCTTAAAAAATGCAAAAATCTATTAGAAGGAAGTACCTGAAACTGTAGAGCTTGTTTCTTGAAGACGATTGTATAATGCTATAGCTTTTACGATGTGACTGTGTGATTGTGTAAACTTTGTGTCTGATGTTCCTTTTGTCTGGGGTATGGACAGATGAGTAAAAAATATGGATTAAATGTAAATAAATAATAGGGGGGACAAAGGTTAAAATAAATTGGGTAAATGGAAATATTAGTGGTCAAGAAGAGGGAGAGGTAAGGGATACGGAATGTATGTGTTTTTTCTTTTTTATTTCTTTTTCTAGAGTGATGGAAATGTTAAAAAAAAATGATCATGGTGATGAATACACAACTATGTGATGAATGTTGTAAGCCATCGATTATATACCATGTATCAAATATTTGTATCTTAAGAATGTTTTTAATAATTTAAATATATCATCCCACTGTCTTCTCGCCTCCATGGTTTCTGCTGAGAAATCTATGCATAATCTTATCAGGCTCCCCTTGTATGTAATGGATTGCTTTTCTCTTGCTGCTTTCAAGATTCTCTCTTTCTCTTTGACCTCTGACATTGTGATTAGTAAGTGTCTTGGAGTACGTCTATTGGAGCTATTCTCTTTGGGCACGCTGCACTTCTTGGATCTGTAATTTTAAGTCTTTCATAAGAGTTGGGAAATTTTCAGTGATAATTTCCTCCATTAGCTTTTCTCCTCCTTAAAGAATGTTTTTATGCTTGTGCGTTAAGTTTTATCAATAAAAATATTTTTAAAAGGCACAAATCTATTATTTTACAGAGCTGGAGGTCAAAAGTCTGAAATGCATTTTATTGGACTAAAATCAAGGTGTCAAGAGACCTCTGTTCCTTCTGGAGGCCTACAGGAGATTACATTTCCTTGCCCTTTCCATATTCTAGAGGTTATCAGCATTCTTTGGTTCATGAACTTCTTATACCTTCAAAGTTAACAAAGGGCAGTTGAGTTCTTCTCATATCATATTACTGGCCTTGCAGCCTCACTTCTCCATGGTTAAAGGTACCACCTATTCAATCCAAGAAAACATCCTACCTGTATCTGTTACTTTAGTTTCCCTTTGCCATGTAAGAAAACATATTTACGGGTTCCAGGGATTAGGATGTGGACATCTTTAAAAGTCTATTATCCTGCCTACCACACTCATGAATATTTGCTGACTCAATAATTTATTTAGTATCTACTTAAGAAATCATAAGAAACCAAACCATAAATGTAGTTCATCTGAACTCCTTTTAGTAACTGAAAAAAAATCGGCATTTTTAATGCCTTTCTTGTGGAGAAGATATCTTGAATAATAAATATATTATGGAAAGTGGCAAAATAATTTTCTGTTTGAATTATAGGAATCAAAGAATGCCTACATTTAGTAACTGATTTCTTTGACAAAAGATTATGATTGAAAGAGAAAAATTTCTGAAAAAAAATGGTTGATGGCAAAAGACATCCTGGAATAGGAAGATGCATTTTTTGTATTGCCTAATTTGTTGTACTGCTGAATGTTGTTTTTATCATAAATATATGTAATGTTCACAAAAACATATCTATCTCTTGCTTGATTTAAAAATAATAATATACAGATTTATTTTTTACAAAGCAGTTCTGATATATGATGTGTTCCCCATACCAGTTTTTATGGGTTATAATTTTATCGATGGAAAAAAATTAAAAGTATATTTCAGAGATGTGAAGCAATTTGCCCAATGTAGCACATCCACTAAAATATTAACAATAGAATTTAAACACCTATCTTTTCACTAGAGAGCTCTCTCTTTTCACTATGCTATTCTATTATTAAAATAGATAATTTGGAGTTACTAGTTAAGAGATAATGTCAGTTCTTTAGATGACTTATTTTATCATATTGCCTAGGAAGCCCTGCAGTCTTGGAGATTGATTCTATTCACTTGAGACCCACTATTAAAGCTGAGGAGGGTACTAGCTGATTTCTGAAAATTGTATATTCCAAGAGGGCCTGACAGCTGATGTAGACAGATGGGTTTCTGCCTATTAAAAGGTGGCATCTATTATTAGAAGCAGCCACAGGTATATCCGATGGAGTAACAGTGAAAAATGAATTCACCACCCCCTACCTCTTGTCCTTTGGTGAAAAAAATATAAATTCTTGCAATAAAAAAGATGATTCCAGAAGCAGATGAAAGGAATGCTTTTTTGTTCCTAACATGCTAAATACTTGGACATTACGTAGAAACTTGGGCATTAGGGAGAAGTGTTTCACCTTTGGGGTTACTCAGAAGCAATACTCAGTGCTTAAAGTTTCTTTTTACCTGGAGAGTATCTGCTTGGTTGTTAATGAAAATATTATCATTTGGTCCAAAATTAATATGTAAACATATGTATTTATTAAGTTCTTCACTTATTCCTTTATTTATTCCTAACTCCATGAAGGATTTATAAGACATAAGTGAATTAAGAGAAATATACAGGCTATCAGTACAAAAGTAAATTACTCAATGAAGTTGTTGATAAATAATTTATCATAATAAACTAGGTTTTAAATTCCTTTTCTTCTTCAATTATAAATCTAATGTAGTGGCCATGCTGCTTCTTTCTCTTTCTGTCTCTCTGTCTCCCTCCCTCCCTCCCCCCTCCCCCCCCCCCCCCCAATTTCTCATTCTCTCCTTCTAACTTGGGCAAATCTGCTGCTTGGGTTTCCTGAAATAGAGCCTCAGACTTTGCCATTTTCACTTTCTACAGTGGAAAGTCAGAACACACCATGTCAAATATATTTACAATGAACATCATTTTCCCAGTTGGAAAGCAATCATAATGAGTTGCCAACAGCTTTAATCATTGAGAAAGTGCCATGTATTCACATAAATGCACAGGCTTCTACACAATGGTAGGGGAGATGACTCTGTCAAAGGCCAGAAGTAAATGTTTTAGGTTTTGTGGACCAGGCACAGTCTCTATGAAACTTTTCAATTCTGTTGTTTAAGCTCTAGAGCAGCCATACCCAATAAGGATATGAATGGGCATAGCTGTTTTCCAATAATATTTTATGCCTGAAAACAGTTGGTGGACTAAATTTGGCACTTGGTATGTAATTTGCTAAGGCCATGTTGTATTCTGAATACTACAAGCAATTTATCCTTGCAATAAATTTTAACAGTAATTCATTTATGTAAACATACAGCAAGAAAGCAATATACAAGAACACTAGTACCATGAGTCAGGATGCTGGAAAAAAGGGTGATGTAGTGGGGAATTAATCTTTAATAAGAAATCTAATTTGAAAATTGCTATCTCTATAACTTTGGCTAGATTATTTGATCTTCAGTTTCCTCATCTGAAAAAGGGAAATAATAATCCCTAATCCTCATCATGAAATATTTGAGATCTGTTCTATTGAACTAAGTATAAGTTTAAAGCACTTCTTTGAGCCTCTGTTTTCTCATTGTGTCAATCAAAGTTTCACCATAAACACAAGGAATAAATTGGTTATTGAGAAGAGTTTACTGAAGATATAATTTGCTGCATATAATTCAGGGTCAGGAAAATGAAAAGGATAATGAAACAATTTAGAGATTGCAATAGTGGAAAGACTTTTCTACCCCTAGATCTGAAGAAAAGATAGATAAATGATGATGATATAGATAGATAAATAGATGATAGATGATAGATAGATATAGATAGATAGATAGATGATAGGTAGTTAGGTAGATTGATTCAAAACTATAAGAAGAGGCTAATCAGACAGGAAGCAAAGGAGTACAGCTACTCAGCTATTATCAACCCATGGGAAGATAGAGCAGGAACAAGGGAAATAGATATCAACATCTCTCTCTTCCCTCTCTCTAATCTATTGTCAGAGTTCCCCACTGGCCAAAACCAAAGGGAAGCCAGATGCCAACATAGCACCTTAATGCAATCCATTAAAGTCAGCTTCCTGATGAAAATAGAATGGATCTGAAGGAACAATCAGAAAATGTCTAGCAGAGCCATCCACAAAATAAGAAATTTAGAAGGGAACATCATTAAATTCTTTTCCATTTTTCAGTAGCTGTTAGGATCCTTGGTTGTAGCTAACAAAGTCAGTATCATACATGCTTTCTATTTGGGGGCTGGACTTTCATACAAACTAAGTGAGAAACTATTGTGTAAAAATCTATCATAAATATTAAGACAGAATGTAGAAAAACCGACTAAAAGTAAAAACAAAGAGTGAAATTAAAGACAGTGCAAAAAAGCTTTGTTCCCCATGCACAAAAGTGAGTGTTGTTTTCCATGTTTTGCATGAGTTGGCACAGAGTCTCTCATTCTAAATTACGCAGGAATTTCCCTCCCCCTGCATGTCTCTCAGTTTATGATCTGTCTTTGGGTTTGGAAGACTCTTGAGATTCCATGCGCAATCCAGAGAAGGCCTACAGCTGCTCTTCTATGCCCTCATGGCCCCTTGAGCATCTGTCTGTACTTGCAACTTACTTTGGTAAGTTTCAGCTACCCAAAACAAAAGGAAATAATAAAGAGATGTGTGATGACTACTGTTGTTCTTTCCTGGCTTTTGTGACAGATGTTGATTACCAAAGATAACTAGAATGTTGGTATAAAATCAAAGTTCAAATATTTCTCGAGTACCTGCTGTGTGTCAGGCAATTAAGACCAAGCAGTAAATAAGAAGGCATAATTCTACCCTCATAAGACATTATGTTCTAGTGATGGAATTCTGTCAGGAAACTTTTTCTTCCAGCAAGAAGATTAGGGAAGTGTTAAGTTTACAAATAGAATGAAATTGGTGAGGGAAAAACTATGTTGAAAGTTCAGAAATTTTCTTTCTGAGGTGACATTTAAGTAGAGAACTGAATATCCTTAGAAAGCCTCATATAAGTCTAAAAGAAACATGTTCCAGACAGAGGGAATGGCAAGTATGGTCATGTCCAAATATGGCAGTCCCGATCTTCCACTCCTATTGGTATATGTTGCGCTTCCCATCAAGAGGTAGAGCTGCTTTTCCTCTCTTGAATTTGAACTGTCTTTGACCAATGGGGGATGTTACGTTTTTTGTCACTTCTGACATAGTTCTTCAGAAGTTAGGGTAGGTTCCACCTTCATCCTTGGAGGCCAGTGGTCACTGAGAAGTCTACCTAACCTGAACCTGAAAGGCTGTGAAGAATTCTTACCTAGCCATATGAAGAAATGTGGGTTTTGGGGGGTGTGGGTGTGGCACCATGTTCTAGTTTGCTAGCTGCTGGAATGCAACACACCAGAGACGGATTGGCTTTTAATAAAAGGGGATTTATTTTGTTGGTTCTTCAGAGGAAAGGCAGCTAACTTTCCACTGAGGTTCTTTCTTATGTGGAAGGCACAGGATGGTCTCTGCTGGTCTTCTCTCCAGGCCCCTGGGTTCCAACAACTTTCCCCAGGGTGACTTCTTTCTGCATCTCCAAGGGCCTGGGCTGAGCTGCAAGTGCTGAGATGAGGAATGCCAAGCTGCTTAGGCTGTGCTACATTGCGTTCTCTCATTTAAGCACCAGTCAATTAAGTCAAATGGCACTCATTGCAGCAGACACGCCTCCTAGCCCACTGCAGATGTAATTGGCAACAGATGAGGTTCACATACCATTGGCTTATGTCCGCAGCAACAACATTAGGTATGCTCACCTGGCCAAGTTGACAACCGAATCTAACTAACACACACCGAATAACAAATATGCCAGTAAAGCCTTCTTGGACCTCCTAGCCTAGCCAATTGACCACATTCAAATGAGTGAGCCCATGAGTTTCTGAGATCCTATCTTTGTTCAAATGGCTTATTGTTGTATTAAACCACTAAGCTTCTGGATGTTTATTAAGCTACCAGGTTAACTGAAACATCAAGTTTATATATACTAGAAGAGCAATCATGTTTACAGGAAAAATAAATTAGACCTCTTAGCTAAAGACAGTGAATTGAAAGAAGATGTAGCCAAAAGAATTATACTATTTAGTTTTTTCGGGAGAGGGTCTTATAAATAATGTACAGTATTCAGGCCTTTTTACTAAAAATTAAAGTGCTAACAGGAAAATGAGCTGATAGGATGTTTGCTGGCTCAAAAAATAACTAGAAAGTCTAGATAATCGGCTTCAACAGAAAAGCAGGAATCTATGAAGGCTAGATACCAGGAAAAAGCTATTCACACACTACAAACCTGAGTGTGCAACTATAAGTGTTAGTGAACACTTGGGGTACTTGATATAATGGCTTATCATTTCTTAAGTTCTTTTTGCAGCTTTGAATCACCCTTTCAATTTTCCTGTTATTGGGCAGAATCATCCAATAGATCAGGTCTAAGTAAATCTTCTTCCAGGGACTGTGGAATGGGGGAAAAAAAAGGCCATTTCAAGGAAGAGGAGGTAGAGCCTTGATTTCACCCAATACGAACCCACTGAGGAACTTCCCTTACAGTAAGAAGGGTGTTCACATATTACAAAGCCAAAAGCTTAGCAGTTATTCATTACAACATAGAAAGAATACTGGGTTTTAGTATGAGTGCAAAAGAAGGAAGTCATTGTATGGTTGTAAGAAGGAGAGTGATGTCATTTGACATTCATTTTGAAAAGATCCCTCTAGGTACTGGATAAGAAGGAATTTGGGAGTGAAATCAGGAAGATCAGTTAGGAATCATTTAGTGAACCGTATGAGAAAATATAGTGAATAGAAACAGGGATTGGTATTGGAAATGGACAGAAGATGTATTTAAATATATATATGTGAAACCAATAAATATCTTGATGGCTTGATTGTAGGGTAGAGGTGAAGGACAGGAAAGGATATGAAGCAATATAACAATTTGGCTTGAGGACTTGGACATGTGTGCGCCATTTATTAAGACTGGGAATGTGGGTGGAGGAATATTTTCGGTATGGTGAGTGGAAGGGATTTAATCAAGCGACTATTTTTTAAAACAGGCTTTGAGTTTGAAGTAAGTTTTTCATCTATGACGTGGATATTAAAGGGATAATGATGTATATAGATCTGTAGCTAAACAGTGAAGGTAGGGATGAAAATGTAAACCTGAGAATTATTAAATTACTGACAATCTATATTGTCAAAAAACTGTATGAGTTCAACTGGGGAAGGGAAGTAGAGAGAAAATAGAAGAGTAGCCTGAGAAAGAGCTCTGGGGTGTACCAACACTTAGAGGTCAGTTAGAAAAAGAAAAGACAAGAGTGAAGGCCTTGTCTTGAGGTAGGGAGAAGAACAGGAAAGTTAGGCACCAGAAATTCCATGAAAGAAAACTTTCATTTAGGTGAGGAATGCCAAGTGTATTGAATATTCCTGACATGTCAATTTTGATGGGAACATAGATGTGAATGTTGAATTTACACCATGTTTGCCAGTGGTCACCTTTGAAAAAGGAATTTTATTAGAGCAATGGGGTAGCAGCCATAAAGAAGATTGATCCAGAGGAAAGAATTTGGAGAGACGACATCTAAACACATTTGGGGGGGGTGGTGCATGGTCCAGGAATCAAACCCAGCTCTCCCGCATGAAAGGCGGGCATTCTAACCACTGAACTACCTATGCACCCTTAAATACTTTTTAAAGAATTTCTTCTGTGAATGAGGAGAAGAAAAATGTATAGGAATTTAAGGGTCACGTAGGATTAATTTGAAATATATAGTTAATATCATGCTAATGGAAAATCTGGAGGAAAGGAAAACTGAGGAATAGGAAATAGTGTTTTCATGGAGAAAAGGAAATAAAGGATTTAAGAATTTATTTGCATTTAGAAGAGCAAAGATACATCTTCCTTTGTAACAGGAGAGAAGAATGTTCATGAGTTTGGACCCAAGTAGTTTGTGGCTGTTGAGATGATTTGAACAATAAATACGTGCCTGAGTTTTACAAGGTGATGACGATGTATGAGATGATGCCATCAGCCACGATGGATTAGGCTAGGGTATGTATGGAGGCCAGAGGAGGGAATTTGGGACCAATGGGAAAAGAATCAAGCTGAAGCATGGGAAGCGAGTTTACCAATGGAATATATGATAAGGTTGCTCAGACGTGCGGTGTGCTCATCAATGCTTGTGATCAGCATGGTTGTCTTTAGCTGCTTCCGAGCACATTCAGATATGAATCTCACAGGTTTGGTGATTTCTCAAACTAGTAGTTGAAGAGAAAGAGGAAGGGGAGAGAAATGAAGATGCTTACAGGGAATGTTTGACGATGAGTTGGGGAATGAACAAGGTAAGATGAGGTGATGGGGATGAAGCAGAAATGGAGAATGAAAATTGTGGCTAGTCAAGGGGTTGGAACATTTTATGAGGTTAAATTTTCAGTAAGAATACAAGAGTAAATGAAGTGAAGTGACAGGAGAGGTAGTGAGAGAGAGTAGTATTTGTATAGATTTTTGGAGGAAATGCAGACATTGGTTATTAGAAGGTTTAGCATATGAGCTCAGAAGCAATAGGTGATGTCAGCTGAGAAAATGATGATTAAATAGAGATAAGACAGACTGTTTATTTGTTATTAATTTACTGAATATCTATTATGCACAGACACTGTTGAGAAAGCACGAAAATGTATATTACAGTCCTGCATTTACTCTGCAGTAAGAACTCCAGTCATTTCTGAGAGTTTACAAACCAAGACAAATGCTTGACATAAAAGGGGAAGTTAAAGTGGTGGAAGGGAGCGGAATCTTTTATATTCCAGACCATTCTTTGATGTGTGGAAATATTATATTTGCTTTCCTCTGCATAATGGGGAATGTTAAGTAATGCATTCTAGTGTCTTGAAAGTATTAAGAAAAATAGTCAGAATATATTTTCAGCTCCAGCATTCCAATTTGATTAATGATCTAAGCAATTTTGAATTCCCTGTACTGCTCTACCTTCCATAGAATTATACTGTGCCTCAGATGGAATGGAATTTAGAGTCATACAATCTGCCACCTTTGCCCAGTTTCATAATTAATAATGGGAAAACTGAGGTGTCGGGGAACCGAGTGACTTGATATTCCACAGAGTTAGTGGCAAAGCCGAAGTGTCCTGACACAGCCCCACATTTTCATCGAAGCAATGTGTCTCTAAAGTCAAAAAATGCCCTTTAATTCCCCTGAAATCTCTTCCAAGCCTGCATAACCACAACTGGACCTGGAAAATGAGTCCTGAAAATGGTTGTCATTTCCATAAGGATTTCAAGTATCATTTAAAATATTTTGTGATGGGACAAAGTGACCATATACATGGGCAGGAAAATCAATGAAAACTTTTCTATGAATAATGGTATCCATCCATCTATACTTCACTCTGAGCATGATTTACAAATGAACACTAGTTGCTTTCGTTAGACATAGTTTCTCAAGACATCCAAACCCCATATTGCATAACTGCATGCAAGACTTCCCAAAAGGAACTCTAAAAAGGCTTTTTTTTTTTGCTGTTTTAGAAAATCTAGTGAACAGAAATATAAGATAAAATCAGTTTTATCTTATAAAGAGCTGTCAGTTAGGACTTTTTTTGTTGTAGAAAATCTAAAATCCGCTGTGTAATGCAATAGCTTAATTATAGAGTAGCCTGAGGTTGCCTGCAATGATACTTCAATTTGCTAAGGTTTTACTTCATGCCTAAGTTATAGTTGAACTATAGATATCCTCCAGCTCATTATTTGATAATACAAAAATGTCTTACAACAGAAAGAAAACTGAATTTCAATCATTTAATTGCAAGGGCAAAGGTTTGCACCTTAGATTCTGAAGAACTATATTAGCAACAAATGCTGAACAGTTAATATTTCTGAATTAAACAAACAATATACCTGTTAATTTATTTCAATATATGCAGTTTGTAATTCTCGGCACATACAGCGCTAAAGCATTCTGGGTGTTCTGACTTAGGTGCCATTTAAACTTAAAAACACAGCCAAACATTTATCACATGACTTAGTTCAACAGACAGTCACTCTTTATCTAAAAGATACCTTTGTAGGAGCTTTTTATTTCTTGTTATATAAACAGATGTTAATAATAACCAGAGGTAATAGCTACCCCCCAAAAAAGTCCTAGAAATATATAAATAGGCATATCTAAATGCAAAAAAAGACAGCCATTTCTCACACTACAAATATAGCTTCATCTTGGAGAGTTTTAAATGATCTAGGAGACAGTATATACATATAATCATTCCTTTTATAAAATTGCTTATTTGTAGGATTTAACAAATGGGTATGATTGCTGAATCATTATATTGATATTTATTTTAGTCTCCAGTGTCTTGGAGCAACTAGAAATCAAAACCTAAAATTTGGAATTGTAACACATACCAAACTCTGAAATCTGTTCTACAACTAACTGTTGTAGTGTGCTTTGAAATTTATTGCTTTTTTGTATATATATTATTTTTCATACACACACACGCACACAAATCACATCCATAAAAATAAGTAAATAAATGAAATTCCTCTTTGGATTTTAGGAAATCATGTCATAAAGATGTAAAATACTCATTTGAACAGGAATGCCTAATTCTTCAGAGCTGAAAGCACTGAAGAAACCATATCGACAAGAAATGTGCTAGTTCTTGGAATTCTTGAGAAAAATGGAGGACAGAGGCATAAAAGCAGAAATGAAAACAGTTCTCAATGGCATGTTCATAGTGAAACAAGTGGAAGTTTCTATTATCAGCCTTTTTTAGAGAAGCACTACGTATTAAGCTTTGAATAACTTTATACGTGTTTACTCTGTACCAAGCACTATTATATTATTATTTAATGGAAATTGTTTAATGGAAATAGTGCTGTCACATTACAGCTCCCAGGTTTACATATGAGGAATTTAAAGTCAGAGATTTTAAGTGAGATGTTCAAGTAACTATGTTCCACATAGAATGCACTCCAGAAATACGACTAGAAACCATATTTCCAGGCTCAAGAGTTCATTCCAACTTCTGCCATGCCTTAGTGGAACTCAGTATTTTGTTTGTTCATTAGTTTGCTTTAATTAGAGAAATTGTAGGTTTACAGAAAAGTCATGGAGAAAATGCAGGGTCCCCATATACCTGCCCTCACTCATGCAAGATTCCCTATTAATTCACTGTATTAATGTGGTTCATTTGTTACAATTACAGAAACATTATTATTATAATTCTACTATTAATTATAGTCCATAGTTTACTTTAAGGTTTACTGTTTGTGAATGCAATAGTATATATTATTTTAAATTTTTCCAATAACAAATATATAATCTAAAATTTTTCATTTTAGCCCACATTCAAATACACAACTCAATGATATTAATTAAATTCACAATGCTGTGTCACCAACACCACCATCCGTTACCAAAACTTTTCATCATACCAAACAGAAACTCTTTACCAATTAAGCATCAACTCCCCTTTCTCTGACCCCAACCAGGCCCCATGTAATCTATATTCTTTATTTCATTAAAATGAGATCATACAATATTTGTGCCTTTGTATCTGGCTTATTTAATTCAAAGTGATAACTTCAAGGTTTACCCATGTTATTGCATGTTTCAGAATGTCATTCCTTTTTATGACTGAAAAATATTCCCTTGCATGTATATACCATGTTTTCTTTATCCATTCCTTAGTTGATAGACACTTCAGTTGCTTCCATCTTTTGATGATTGTGAATGATGCTGCTATAAATATCAGTGTGAAAACACCTGCTTTAGTCACTACTTTCAGTTCTTTTGAGTATGTAACTAGAAGTGGGATTACCAGACCATATGGTAATTCTATGCTTAATTTTTTGCAGTATTTCACATCCCCATCATCATCAATGAACCAGAGTTCTTATCTCTCCACAACTTCTACAACACTATTTCCTGTTTATTTAATTATAGCCTTTCTAATGGGTGTGAATGGTACCTCACTGTGGTTTTGATTTGCATTTTCCTAATAGCTAGTGATGCTGAGCATTTTTTCACCTGTTTTTTTAGCTATTTGTATATCCTGTGTCTATTCAAGTCTTTTGTCCATTTTGTAATTGGGTTGTGTTTTGTTATTGTTATTGAAGAATTATAGGATTTCTTTATATCTTCTGTATATTAAATCCTTGTGGGATGCATGGTTTCCAAATGTTTTCTCCAACACAGTAGATTGCCTTTTATACTTTCATGATGCAATTCTTCGATGCTCAAAAATTTTTAATTTTGGTGAAATCCGATGTACTTATATTTTTCTCTTTTTCGCTCACGATTTTGTTATAAAGTGTAAGAATCAATTGCCTAATGCAAGTTCCTGAAGATGCTTCATTATGTTGTCTTGTAGGAGTTCCATAGTTTTGGTTATTATTTTTAGGACTTTAATCTATTTTGGGTTAAATTTTGTAAATGAGAGGTAGGGGTCCACCTTCATTCTTTCATGTCTGAATATCCAGTTTTCCAAGCACCATTTCTTGAAGAAACTATTCTTTCCTCATCGAGTGGACTTGGCATCCTTGTCAAAAATCAGCTGACCATATGCATGAAGAAAACTCTCAATCCAATTCCACTGGTCTACGTATGTGCTGATACCACACTGGTATAATTTCTGTAGCTTTGTAATAAGTTTTAAGACTGGGTAATAGGATTCTTCCAACTGCTTCCTCCTTTTCAAAGTATTCTTGCTATTCTAGACTACTTACCTTCCCATATAATTTGATGATTCACTTATCCATTTCCGCAAAGAAGGCTCTTGGCATTTTGATTGGGATTGTGTTGAATCTATAAATTGCTTTGAATAAAATTGACATCTTACACTATGAACATGAAATATCTTTATATTTATTTAGCCTTCTTTTATTTCTTTTAGCAATGTTTTATAGGTCCTTTGTATCATTGGTTAAACTTATTTCCAGATATTTGATTATTTTACTTGGGTTCGTAAATGGATTTTTTCTTGACTTCTTCATCTTCATAAAAACATTGCTGTATTAAAACATTACTGATTTTTGCACATTGATCTTGTACCATGCCACTCTGATGAAATCTTTTATTAGCTCTAGTAGCTTTGTTGTGCGTATTTCAGGATTTTCTATAAATAGGATCATGTCATCATCTTCAAATAGTGAACATTTTAATTCTTCCTTTCCAATTTTGATGCTTTCGTTTCTCTTTCATACCTAATTGCTCTAGCTAGAACTTCCAGTGTAATGTTGAATTACATTGGTGAAAGTCAGCATCCTGGTCCTGTTCCCGACCTTGGAGAGGAAGCTGTCAGCCTCTCGCTGTTGGACATGGTATTTTCTATGGGTTTCCATATAAGCCCTTTATCATGTGGAAGAAGTTTCCTTCTCTTCACGGTTTTTTTGAGTTTTTTAAACGTTTGTTTTTGTCAAGAAGAGGTGCTGGTTTTTGTCAAAAGTCTTTTCTGCTTCACTCGAGATGAGCATATGTCTTTTTTCTCTTTAAGTCTATTAATGTAGTGTATTCACATTAATACTTTTTTTTTTTTTTTTTACATTGAACCATGCTTACCTCTCTGGGATAAATCCCACTTGATCATGCTGTATAATTATTTTAATGTACTGTTCCATTCTGTTTGTTACTATTTTGTTGAGGATTTTTGTGATCATATTCATACGGATATTGGCATGTACTTTACTTTTATTGTGGTGTCGTTGCCAAGACATAGCATTATGGTGATGCTAGCCTTGTAGAATGAGTTAGGAAGAATTCCTCTTCAATTTAAGGAAAAGTTTGAGAAAAACTGTTGTTAATTCTTCTTGGAAAAATTAAACAATGACATCATCTTGTAAAGGATTTTTTCCTTGTTGGTAGGTTTTTGACTACTGATTCAATCTCTTTATTTTTTATTGGTCTGTCAAGATTTTCTGTTTCTTCTTGAGCCAGTAATGGAAGCTTGTGTGCTTCTAGGAACTTGTGCATTTCATCATGGTCATCTAATGTGATGGCATACAGTTGTTCTTAGTACTCTTATAATCCTTTTATTTCTATGTGGAAGGTAGTGCTATCCCTGCTTTCATATCTGAGTTTAATATTTTATTCTTTTCCTTTTTTCTTTGTCAGTTTTGCTAGAGATTTGTTGATTTTATTGATATTTATGAAGACCCAAATTTCAGTTTTGCTGATTCTTTCTATTGTTTTCTAATTCTGTATTTCATTTGTTTAATCCTTTTTTTATTATGAAATATAACATATACAAAAAAGAAATAAATTTCAAAGCACATTGCAACAATTATTTATATAGCAGATTCAGAGTTTTGTATGGAATACAGTTCCACAGTTTTAGAGTTTTTCCTTCTAGCTGCTCCAAGACACTGGAGACTAAAAGAAATATCAATGTAACAATTCAGCAGTCATACTAATTTGTTAAAATATGTTCCCTATTATAACTCCAATTTCTCTTTTCTCCTGGTCTTTAAGGGGTTTGGGTTATGCCCATTCTAAGTTTTTCATGTTGGAAAACGCTTTTGATAATATGGGGGAGGAGGGTGGAATTAATTTATGTTCTGGAGAGGCTGGTCCTTCTGGGTTTCAGGATTTATTTGCCCTAGGATCCCACCTGGAGGTTGTAGTTTTCTGGGAAGTAATCATAGTGCATGAAACCTTTGTGGAATCACAGGTACACAGGTTTACACAAGGAATCACTTGTGTAAAAGTAACCTCTATCTAGAGTAGCCTCTTTCAGCCACTGATACCTCATTTGTTACAGTTCTTATCTCCCTTTTGGTCAGGAAGACATTGTTGATTCCATGGTGCCAGGGCCTGGCTTGTCCCTGGGAGTCATATCCCATGTTGCCAGGGAGACTTTCACCCCTGGATGTCACGTCCCATGTAAGGGAAGAGGGTAGTGATTTTAGTTGTAGAGTTGGGCTGAGAGAGAGAGAGAGAGAAGCCACATCTGAGCAACAAAGAGGCCCACTGGAAGTAACTCTTAGGCATAAGTATAGGTAGGCTTAGCTTCTCTGTTACATAAATAAGCTTCACCGGGGTAAGCCTCAAGTTCAAGGTCTTGGCCTATTGATTTGGGAGTACCTAATGTTTAAGATAATATCAGGGGTTTCTCCTGCCGTAAAGTTTAATAGGTCCATATTTTTTCTCCCATTCTTCAAGGGACTTTGCCAATACATTTTAATTATTTGTTCAACATACTCTGGGATTTCTCCAGGCATTATATTAAGCTATAAGGAATTGTAAGCCCTCATTCCCATTCTGGGTTCCATGTGATTGTGTTTTTTAAATGAGCTACCAAGACAGGTTGAGTTAGATTATATTCTACAGAAGATTTAGGTTTTGCACAAAATTAAACCTCTCTTCCTTTGGTCTCATAGAATAGGTGAAGTTCTAAAATACAGACAATGTCCTCCATACTCCTGTATTCTGATTTACCTTAATCCTGACCTGATCAGCTTTGTTCTTATCTCTAACTGAAGCCTGATTTCTTTATTAGTTTCTTTAACAGGGGTTGTATGTGGCCATGCTGACTTTTAGACCTGAAGAACTCCTATTTTGAGTCTTAGGTGTCAGTCAGGTACCCAAAGTCCCAGGGAAATACTAGGTTTTACATATATAGCACAGCCTCTCAAAATTAAGAAATAACTACAACTTCAGACTAAATGTGACTGCTATAAGAGCTTACAATCTAGGCCACACTTTTCTTATAAGTATTTTCTAAATGAAACCATAAAATATTTGCTTTTTCATTTCTGATCTATTTTTGTATCACATAATGTACCCTAGCTGCATTCATATTATTGCATGCCTCATGACTTCATTCCTTTCTGTAGCAGCACAATATTTGATTATATATGTACAGCACTGTTCGTTATTCTATTTCTCAGTCAGTATATCTTTCAGCCACCTCCATTCATTAAGCCATATGTATTATGTCCAGAATCAACAGTCCATTTATCACATTATCCTTACTGAGTAATATAATCATCAACACTCTCAATTTTAGATAATTTTCATTGTTCCCAAGAGGAAAATAAGCAATAAGCATTTCTCACCAAATAAAAAATCCCTCACCAAATAAAAACTCCCAACCTTCCCTTAACTCTTGTCCTTACCCTCAATTATTTACCCATGGTATTGTTGTGATACTATGGAAGTCTTCCTGTTAAACATACCCCATAGCGTTCAAGGCTAGTTTCTCTCCCATACCCCAATATTATAAACTTACTGTACAAGATCCATACCTTTAAAGTAGTTTAAGCAAGAACTTATTTATAATTGTGGTGTTACTTGATGGGATACACGGCTTTATACAACACCTTTCAATCATGTCACCTTCAATATGGCAATATTACTTGTAGACCCACCAATGAACTGCCTTCACTTCTATCCATTCCATTCCATTTAAGTTGAACCTCATTAGCCAACTAACTGTTCACCCATCTCCTGCTCCCATGTATCTCTGTGTCCCGTATATTCTGTGTTATCACAAAAGCAAAACCATAAAGTATCTATCTTTTTGTGTCTAACTTATTTCACTCAGCATGATGTCCTCAAGGCTTAACTATATTGTCATGTGTTTCAGGATGTCATTTCAACTTACTGCTGCATAATATTCCATCATATTTATATACTACATTTTGTTGATCCACTCTTCTCTTGATGGGTACTTGGATTGTTTCCATCTTTGGGCATTGTGAATAATGCTGCTATGAACATCGGTGTGCAAATGTCTGTCTGTGTTCAGCTCTTCTGGGTATATACCAAGTAGTGGTATTGCCAGGTCACAGGACAACTCGATATTTAGTTTTCTAAGAAACTGCCAAACTACCTTCCATAGTGGCTGTACCATTATCCATTCCCATCAGCAGTGCATAATTCCCAATTTCTTCACATCCTCTCCAACATTTGTAGTTTTCTGCTTGTTTAAGCAGCAATTCTTATAGTTGTGAGGTGGTATCTCATTGTAGTCTTGCTCTGCATTTCCCTTATAGCTAATGAAAATGAGCATCTGTGCTTAACTGACTTACAACATCCAATTTGAGATTGTTCAGTGTCATTCATCATCATTTCTATGTGAGGACTATTTTGATTGTGAGACTTTGTTTCCATTTTGGAAAATTTCAGTATATTCTCTATATATCTAATGTTTTGAAAATGAAATAATTTATTGTTTACATGGTTTAGAAATGTCATTCAATTCAATATTTTTTGTCTTTCTGGTAATTTATCCATTTTCTATGCTTTCTTTATCTGGAACTCTTGTTAATCATATGTTGAACTTCTTCTCTTTCCCTTTACAATGATAGTTTTTATTTCTTATCTTTCTATTGCTTTATATTATTATTTGGCTTTGGGAAGTTTATCCTCCCTTCTATTTTTTAAATCTTGTGTCATTATTTTTTTCCGGCAGTTATAGTTTTAGGTTCTAATAGCTCTTAGTTTTTTATTGTTCCTTTCCTGGATTTTTTTCCATCAAGACTGCCCACATATTCTACTTGGTATATTCATTTTACACCTGATTTTTCTGAAATTTTGTTGGTTTATCTTCTATCCCTTTTTATTACTGGAAATATTTTTCAAGTCACTGGTGGTCCTTCATTTTCTCTTGATATTTAAGGGTAAGACGCTGGAAAGTGGTTTCATCATTCTATGAATGCGAGAGAAGTTTTCTAGGTGAGTTGCGATTGATCATGTAGATTAATATGTTTTCTCACTCTTTTCAGCCTTGCAGTTTGTAAGCTTTCAATTTTTTTGTTATTATTTTAATAAGATCTCAGAAGTAGAAAATATAAATGTTAGGTATCTGTCTCCCAATGTTTGCAATATATTTTTTAAGGATTCTGCAGAAAATAATGAAAGATACCCTAACCTTAGTATAGAATTTAATTTAAACATTAACATTGTTCTTTGATTACACCAAGTGAGAACAATAAGACTCCATAATCTTCAATTTGTAGCCCCTGATAATTTTATAAAGCTTTACAATGGTTCCTATTTTGGCTGCCTAATTTTCATATATTATCATGTGTTAATCAATTCAGTGTTTGATATCAAACAGGATAACTGAAAAGTACAACTACAAAATTATCACTTTATTTAAGATAGATTGTTTAGAGTGAAATTCACTCATTATATGGACCTAGTTTATTTTGCCTGTTAAGTAAAAAGATTGCTCTAATCAAATGGACCTATTCATATATTTATTAAGAAAAATGTCAAATGAAGATTTTTATTAGTTTTCTTCACATTTTCATAAAATAACGTGAATGCAGATCCTCAAGGGCCATCCATTATTAAGAAAGGAATGAAGGTATATCAAGTCATCACATTGCCATCTGTTAGCTCTTCTGTTAACCAAGGAAGCAAATTTCCATTTTGCTCCTACTATGAACTACTAAATTGAGAACTAATTATGTAATTGCATAAAGGATTTGCCAAGGATATTTTGAATAATAATAGTAATATTAGTGACAAATGTTATTTTAAAACATTGTCTGGTCTTCTGAAATTAGAGAGCAGAGATGTGTAAAACTATCTCAGATTTCAGGTCTGGCATGAAAGGAAAGACAACTGAAACAAATGTTTACCATGTTCAAAGATGAAAAGATATTTATTTACCTTTAACCTTCTCCTTCACAGATGTGACTTTCTGGCTGCTTAGGAATACTATAAAGAAATCCAAAATTCCACCAGACCTGGAAAGTTCTGATCTGATCTTTCAGATCAACCTATAAACAAAATGTGATCAGTAAGCAATTTATAGAAGTTATAATTTCTACCAGGCAAGTCTATACCAGCTGAAACCCAACTCTCATAAACCAAGTGCTCCATGCCAGGTAGTCAAGGCACATAGGTTTTTCTGCAAACCTACAGCTAGAGCTAAACAGATATATGGCCAGACCTGGACTCTCAGACCACATGCAATTCTTCCTCTTACTCTCACAACCACTCCTGTAGTAAGCAGAAAGTTGAAATAACTGGCATTGCTATGAGTCATAAGTCAATTAGTTTTCAAAATAATGAAGAGGTCTTTGCAAAAAGAACCAGTCTTCACATAAGACATCATAAAAGTGTGTTTTTGAGGGTGTTTCAGTTTGCTAAAGCTATCACAATTTAATATACTGGATTGGCTTTTACAAAGGAAATTTATTAGGTTACAAATTTACAGTTCTAAGGCCATGAGAATGTCTGAATTAAGGCATCAAGAAGGAGATACTTCTCTGAGGAAATGCTGCTGGCAACTGGGTTCCTCTGCCATATAGGAAGGCATATAGCATGGTTTGTTGGTCCTTCTCTCCTGGGTTCTGGCTTCAGAATGGCTCTCTCAGCTCCTATGGGTTCCTCTCAGTTCTACTTGCATGCTTTCTTTTTCTGCTCTCTCTCCAAAATGTCTCTGCCTTTTATTCTTTCATAAAGGACTCCAGTAAGGGGATTGAGACTCACCTTGAACGGGCTGGGTCACATCTTCATGGAAGCAATCTAAGCCAAATGTCCCACCCAACAGTAGGTCTGCCCTCACAGGGGTAGATTAAAAGAACATGCCTTTTCTGGAGTACATAACAGATTCAAACCAGCACAGAGGGTACATAATTTTCAGGCATGACACATAGAGTCTAGTTTTTATTTGTAAGATGACATATCTACTTCTCAGACATTCAAGTAGTCTCTCTCCATTGGTGTTACATTGTTAAAGGTTTGATTTATATATATTTTCCTCTAAGAAAATACCATGAAGGTACTGACTCTGTATCTGTTCTTCTAATGTAAGTAAACTATCTCTGTGAAGTTAAAATTTAACTAACATGGTGACTGTTCAAATAATTTGCAGGAGTTGTTCCTGAACAAATGGCAAGGAAATGTTCTTTATTTATAGATTCCTTTCAGTCACAGATTCAACAATCATTCATAAAACAAACAAACAAACAAAAAACATGAAATGCTACCTTAAAAGCATAGCCTCCTGTAGCCACCTCAAAACTATGACACATGGTAAAACAGGGAGGTTGCTGGTCTAGGAGAGTGTTAAGTCTGGGACACGAGGCACAGAATGTGCTACAAAATATATTTTTTAAATCTATTATTTGAAACCACTGGGCAGAAACCATGAGGACAATAATTGACCCATGAAAGATTGAAACCACACTTTGTGGGTGAGAGATCCAGGTTTATGGATCTTTCAGCTTTTTCAGAAAGGCTATTTCCCATCCTTATCATCGAAGGTGGCTAAAACTCAACCAGAGTTGGTTGAAGTGTCAGAAAACCGAGTTTGGGACTGTCAGAATGCAGGAAATAAGGGGAAAATCCCCCAAATGGAGGAAGACATAGAGAAGAAGGCCCTAAATCTGTGCTTAAAATTCTCTAGAATTCTTAGCTGACATACAAACTACGTATGTGTGAAGGAGACTATGAGGACCCACAGTGAAAAGCATCAAGGGAAGGCTGAAAACACAGACCAAACACTTAAGCTTTCATCTCCTGGGAAACATAATTTGGCTTTTAAGACATGAAAAGATAAAGGAGCTTAGTAAACACTTTAGCCTTTCCAAATAATGACTCTAATAAGGTATAAAATCAAGATTTCTCTAGTTCAAGGTTAGGTTATGATTTAAATACCCACCACAATGAAAGTCAAAACTATTCAGAGAAAAATGACAACATATATTGGCTAATGTTCATCACAAAAAAAATTAATATTTTTTAACAGAATGGAAAAAATGAGTGAGGGTGAAAAAAACATCAGTCAATATAAATAGACCCTAAAATGACACAAACATTAGAACTATCAGACAAGGAATTTAACGCAGCTGCTATCCAGATAAGCAAGGACTTAAGTGAAATGAAGGTTCCAATGAGTGAACATATGAAAATTCTTAACTTCAAATGGAAACTATAAAAATTGAATCAAATGGAAACTCCAAAGATGAAGAATATGATCTGAAGGGAAAATGTAACTGGATGGGTTTAGCAGAAAGAAGGTCCAGTGAACTTGACCACTTACCATATTTTAAAAAAGAGAAAAGATAAAGACCACATGCCATACCATTAAAAAATATACTCCTCTAAAAAATTAAAAAAGAAATCAAACAAAGTAGTATAATGACAACATATTGGAAACATTTCATTTCCTGAAAATTACTGAAAAAAATAACTAATATCCATGACATTTTTATATTATACCACTTATACTCACAAATATATGAGAGGTAATTTTGGCACTCTTTTACTCAGAAAATAGCCTACTTTCCCAATTTCAGAGACATTATGTGATTTTTCCAATATCCAATTTTATTACACAAGAATTTGAGTCTCCCTGTATCAGATTTTGAATGATTCACCCTTAACAGAATATATTGAGCCCATCAAATTTGCAAGTTTCTAAACCCTCTCTTTTCTACTACTTTATAAATAAGAACTTAAAATTTTTAGACACTAAATATATTTTGGTTGAACAGTGAGAGAATTCAGTATATAATATTGTCTGTTTTAATATTGTGTGTCTTAATGGAATCTATTAGAAGATTATGCCTAACCTTTACATAGTATCTTGAATTAGGAATTTTTCAGTTATCAGATTGCATTATCAACGTAATTTAGGGACAAAGGAGACTGTCATACTTATACTTACATTTATAATAATTCCAGGACAGGTTGCTCTCATAAACAAATTTTTATTACAAATGGGAACTCAAAGCTTTAGAAATAGTCAAATATTTTTAAAAATCTAAAATAATGTTATAAATATATAAAATATACACTTAGAACCTTGATAGCTCATTAAGTATAGAAAAGCTTAAATGATAATAAAATAAACAAATGATCCAAATTTCAAAGATTATTGAAAAGGTATCTTCATATACTAATCAAGAGAACATAAATTATTAAACTATTGCAGAAAAATTAAGAAATTATATAGAGAAACTTAAAATGGACATACAATCATGATATATTTGTATCAAAGAATATTAAGCAAATACTAAAATTATATTGATTTATAGTTGATATTTTATTAGTATTTTAATCAAAAAAGCAATGAAAATATAGATGTATACAATCTGAAATTATGTAAAATAATATTTAGAAAAACTCAAAAGGAGGCATTCCTTATAATGGAATATTTTATGTATTTCTTCTGCTTCTCATAAACTTTCAATAATTTATTCCATATTATCTGCAATACAAGCTATACCATTTTATAATCACAAAATGTATTTAAAATACCTCTTCTCATTATTCTGTACTATTTGCCTCATGTTTCTCCTATATAAAATACTTTTTTCCTGATTTTTAATTTGTTTCAAGTTATATTCACTCTTCAAAGAACAAATAAAATACAGACACAATAAAAAGCTCAGTTAATGCTTAAATTGTACAATTTCTATTTTGGTTGATCTTAAAGTTTTGGTAATTGATGGTGGTAATGGTAGCAAAACATTATGAATATAATTAACAACATTGAATTACATATCTATATGTTGTTCAAAGAGAAAATGGTAGATTGTATATATGATACTAGAATAAAAACTTTAAAAAAGCATAAGAGTATATAACACAAGCAGAGAATCCTATTATAAATGATGAAATATATTTAGTAGTATTGTAAAAATATCCTTTTCGTGAATTATACCAAGTGTACCACACAAATCAACGTGTCAGTAATAAAGTGGTGTATGGGAGCTCTGTATTTTATGCATGATTTTTCTGTAAACTTACAACTTCTCTAATAAATAAGTGTAAAAAAAAAAAGAATGTCTATGGAAAAACCCATTGATAAGCATGGAATTTGACTTGACCATCACTCTTATATAATGACATTGGAAATACTTTTCTGTCAAAAACAAATCACATGGATTTACTAAATAGTCTAGAATGAAAGATAGTAGCACATGTTAGTTTTCATCTCAACAGATGGGTTAACATTAATTTAACCATATTTCTCTCTAATTAGCATTTTAATATTAAAATACAGCTTTCCATAAATAAATGTTATTTTAAATTTTCGTCATTTCCTATAAAGTGTCATTGTTCTTATCTATGCATGGATAAATATTCGATTATGTTCTGTATGACACCAGGCAGTCTTTTACAAAGTAAACAGAAACATATATGAAATGCACTTTGATAAGAAAAAACTAGTTTTCAGAACACATGGAATATTAATAAGTAAATATCGTCAACATTAATTCTTCCTTGATTCCCTCAGGCCTAGGCAGAATTAGTCACACTTTTATTCCTGTTCTCTGGTAACAATCTGTTTATAGTTTTTCCACAGTATTTGCAGCAACTCAACCCGCAGGGAGGTTAATTGTTAGTGTATCTGTCTCTTTCACCAGATTTGAATTATCAGGAGAGGGATTATAAAATATTTATTATTCTGTTCCATGGACGATCTCTCATGGGACCATTCAATGAGGAAATATCTCAATAAATTCTACACTGCATTGAAATCTCTCAATCATTTTAGCAACAATTAAAAACCTGAAGTAAGAATCAAGATCAAACAAGCAAAGTGAAGGCAATTTGAGTATCTTCTACATCTCCAACAAATGTGATGTGATCATTTTTGTTTATTTCTATTAAAATATCCTAAATTTACTGGGCAAATTCCCTAACATATTATATTTCTAGGAAGGCTATATATATATATACTTTATCTATATTTAATTTTATCTTGCTCTTTCCACTGTAGAATCAAAGATATATTTAGCCATTCTCCTTCATATCTAATTAACATGTAAGGTTTGATATTCAATGAAGATCATCTCCACTGAAGTTTTAATATTTGTTAAAGGAATACAGTGCAGATAATGAGATTAATTAAATATTTCTTTTAAATGAACACATTCAATTTTTTAAATATTCACTATTATATATATGTGTGTGTGTGTGTTTTACTATTTTTAATAGGGTCTATCATGTTATGTCATTAGAAGCTCATACAACCCTGTGAGGTAGGTAATATGACTTTTAACTACATAGTAAAGCAAGGGAAACAGTGGATGGGAGCTATTTAAGTAGTAACCTTTGGTTTGCGAATGAAATAATCCAGATGAAATAAGCTTAAAATGAAAGGGTCATAATAATGAAGCCATCTATTCTTCTCTGTCTCTTCACTCTCTCTGCATATGTCATCCATTTACATTTTTTCTATTCCTAAGCTTTGTCCTGAGCCTATCCCAAATTCTACCATAACCTAAGGAAAATAAACTTATGACATAATATAAAATGCATCCTTTATATTGGTCCAGTACACAAATGCAAACACACATCAATATAAATAATGTAGTCGTTTTCAAAATCAATACCTAATCTTATCAAATGTTCTACTTTCTGATTTTATTCTATTCTATTTTATTGTGAAAATAAATGCTGTATACGACCAACTCAGTTGTTTTCACAGCCAACAAAAGTATAGAAACCTGAAATTTACAAAGACTCTAGAATATTGTCACAGGCTTCAGGAAATTTGAGTATTCTTAGCTGTGACAATGACTTTCCCAATGAGGACATCTACCAGTTTCTTCTTAGCCATTGATCATTTGAATATTTGGAGTATGCTATGAATCTTGGTGGGAGGCGGTGACTAACTCCCAATGTGTAACCTGACCTAGGGCTTTTCCAGCCTCGTTTGCATTTGGGGCTTACATAAGTGATCTATGTCTGTCAATCAAACAGGCTCTCTTAAGACTTCATCCAACCACTACTGTCCCAAACTGTGGATGACACAGAATTCAATCTGATGGGCACATTGCCTGTAGGGTTGTCTGATCTGATTTCTAGAGGCTGTAGTGGTGGAAGTTCTGGACACAGCTTCAGCATCTCCATTAGAGCCATCAAGCAGTTTTACCTCCACCATCTGAGATTTATAAAGAAAAATACTTCGGATATATTGAAAATATTTGAAGATCCTCACTAAAGCAAAGCTTTTTTTTTTTTAATAGCATCATAAAAACAAATTCTGAGTGGAAAGATTGGAGAGATTTTATTTCAGAGAGATGGTTGACTTGATGGAATCCCTTCACTTTTATCTCTTCATTGGGAAAAAGAGTGAGGGAATCCTACTTTTGAAAACCAAAACATAATGGGTGGCTTTTAACAGGCCATTCCAAGAATTTTGCAAAAGACTGGTGCTTGACACAAGGCTGAGAAAATAAAAGGGCCAGTAAACTGGGCTCAGACCACTGCTCAAGGAAATCCAGAGGATAAATTGAGATGGAGATCTTTGATGGTGGCCGCTGGTGCATTTTTGAGAATTGACTCCACTTCCACGGTATGCCAAAACAAGAAACATGCAGAAATATTTGGGGTAGGGTTTTCAGATTTAGCAAATAAAACTGCAGGATGTCCAAGTGTGATCAATGGCAGGGAAGGAGAATAGACTCCAGAGAGCCCTGAACAGTGCCAGTGTGGTGGCCAGCCTAGTAAAGACCATCACGCCCTGGGAGGACCTGCAGCCGCTGCCCCACCCTTACCCTCACCTTCTATCCCGCGCTCAGCGCTAAGCACACCAAAGCCCGCACCAAGCTGGGATAAGAAAGTCATTGCAGAGAAAGGTTTGGAGACAGTGAAATGCTTCAATGATTTCATTAGCAGGAATGACACCAGAGAAGATGTATTTACACACCAGGCTGCGATAAGGGAGAACGCCAGGAGTACCCGAGCTGTGTAGGAGATAGAGAGACTGTGGGGTTTGATGTGGTTTAAACAGAAAAGTGTGCAGAAGCAGCAGATATTACACGCCCTGGTGAAGATCCAGGGCAAGGCAGTGAATATGCAGCAGACTAGAACCCTTAGAGATGCTGTCCAAGAAGTAGGGTCCTCCACCCAATTACCAGCCAAATTACCAGAACGGTAATAGAAGGGGGGATGGTGGCCATTCCCACCAAGGTCAGACCCCCAGCACGACTCTAGCACAATTTCCCCCTTCCTACCTGAGGAGACCCCACAGGCTACCTCCACTGTATTCCAGGCCTCCCGGGCAGGTAGAAGTGACGGAGGCTGCTGGCAATCAAGGTGAAGAACAACAAGGCAGACGTTCTATGTGTGGTGGGACAGAACATACAGAAGGGATATCCACCACATTTCTTTGAAAAGCTTGGTTTTCCTAATATGCCTTTGAGGTTTTCAGATGTTTTCATATCTGGTCAAGTTGAGATTTTTAAGAACTTCATTTTTAATTTGTAATAAAAATTTAAAACTTGATTCTTTTAAAAAAAGTCAAAGTACTCTAAGCACACCGGTTACTAAATGTCTTTAAATAATAAAATATTAAAATACAAGATGCCCAGTCACATTTTAATTTCCATAAATAATGAATAATATTTTAGGTGTGTTCCAAAAATATAAGGCAAAAAAGAAATATTTATTATGATGTTTACTCTTGGGGTGGGAGTGGAATGACACAATACAGAGGCAGCCAGCCAGGTGGAAAGGGTTTTATACCAGGGACAGGGATTTTGCTCAACATCCTTCAGATGAATGTCTAGTTCAAATTTTGCCCCTTCAATACTGGATGCAACCATGAATCCCAGAGACCTTCAACTGGAAACTGTGAAACTAGAGCAGCAGCTATAGACCACAAGTAATCCTAGTAGAAAGATGAAAAGATCTTCCCTCATCCATGCACTCAGCTCTTTTTATTGTTTTTCCCTCTTCATTGACTCCTTTTAGGACAATGGAAAGCCAAAGATCCTTCCAAAGGGACCTCAATCTTCTTGATTTTTTACTAATTCTCTCCCTGAAATTTTAGCACTTATGACAAAATAAAATATGGCTGCTTAAAAACAATTAAAATATATTTTGTCGAACATATTTTTTTCTAAATATATTCTGCCTGTTTATTTGGAATACAAATTTAGCTGGGCACCTTGAATTTTATCTGACAACTCCATTTAGTGGATCAACTTTGTGCTATTCAGGGAAGAGATAGACACTTTTGCCTGTTGCTGGAAGGCCAAGGAGACCTCAGTAGGATGAGTCTGGAGATGTACTGCTATACAGTCAGTGACTGAGAAAGGAGATCTATAGGAGCCAGAGGTGACCGCATGGAATTGAGAGATATTCTCTAGTCAAAAGAACACTTCTTGGGTGGGCCACGGTGGCTCAGCAGGCAAGAATGTTTGCCTGCCATGCCTGAGGACCCGGTGCCTGCCCTTGTTAAAAAAAAAAAAAAAAGAAGAAAGAAAAAGAACACTTCTTTTTCTTTTTTTTTTCAACCCTAGATACATTTTGAAGAGATCATCAAGCTCTCTCAAGAGAGGAGAATTCCATTTCAATGAGCGTTTTCATTCTAACTCTTTAACAATTAGTACATCATAGACAACAAACTGTCAGAATAGAAGTTGGCCATAGGGATGGAATGAGATCCTTGGATGATCCCTGTTGTGCCAGTCATGAGTTCTTTACTTGTCTAATTCAAGGGTACCTTGGAATCTTGGGAGATCAAAGGACCCTTAAGAGGTGACTGCTCTAAAGGACAGAACCTGTGTGACAGGAAAGAGACCAACATTGAGAAATGAACTGATTAGGTAGCAGGATGTATGCAATCAAGATTAAAAGAAAGCAAAAGGAAGGCAAAAAATGAGGTAAAAGAAGGAAAGGATTTATTCTGTTAAGTTAGGGCATTTTCTAATAGGAGGTCCAGGAAGACCAAACCAGCAAGATCTGAGACTTGTTGGAAGAGGTGTTTTAACCTCAATCTAGAATTATAGAAAATCAGTTGTTCAGGAGTCTTCAAAAATGACTTTAAATTACAGCCAGGCAAGACAGAATTCAGTAGAAGCAGCAAGGGGATTGAAGATGTGCCAACCCTTGATCACCCTGATTTTGATATATCTGTAACTACATCCTTAAGGTTGTGCCATACATTTAAGATTGATTCATTAGTTCATAATAATAAAATATTTATTACATACTTAAACTAGAAAATGACCATAGGCTTTCATGTCTGTTTAAAATTACTAGATGTAAAATATTTCTGTCCCCAAACATGCAAATAACAATTGAAGCTGGGCATCCTTAGTTTTTGCACTCTTTGGACTTATTTAATTAGTGCTGAAGGAAATCTCAATTTTAGAGCTATAGTGCATCAGAGTGGCAATTGACTTTATGACAATGTGCATCTAAATGAAGCAAAAAAATGCAGAAGGCTGCTGTGAACAGTCTGCAAGTGGCAATAGCGATCGTAAGTTACTGTCACTTGGGTATTCTTCCTTTGCTGGGAATTAAGGGACAGACTGTCGAAAGTCAGCCCATATGTTCAAAGGTCATGAGTCTATGACTTAGGCTCACATTTATCACAAGGATAAGATAAGACACAGTTTCCGTGAAAAGGTCAACTTCAGAAAGAGCATCAGAATCAGTGTGTCGGCTGGTCTCTGGTGACTTTATTATGTGCTGCACGTTCTTTATAGTCTGTCTTTGAAACCACCTGTCTAGTGCACTTCCTGCTTGTGACAATAACAGTTCCACCATCCCATTGACACCACTCTAATTAGGACTAAACTTCACCCACCGAGATTACCTGTCTCTTTGGCATGTTGCCATTGTACAGGCAGCAGGAGCTGCATTGTCATTTTAATAAGTGAAGTGGGAAAAAAAATCAGATAGCTAATTGCGGGCAGTGGAAGAAGGGTTAATGGGAGAAGCTGCCTTCTAGATAGCGTGAATTCAAATGCAAAAAGAAATATTAAGAAAATCATGTGCCTGATTGATGTGGTTACAAAACTTGGAAGTGCCAAAATACAATGATGCAGCGGTCCTCTTTCAGAAATGTTTTGAAGCAACAAATAAAACAGCCCTATTTTAAACTAATCTTACACTAAAATAGTTTTTTCAGTGGGCTGCACCTTTGGAGTTGCATTAGTTTGGAGCATTGGATGAAATTTATTTTCAGAACTTCAAGGGACGTTTCATAGCAGAGATAAAGAAACAAGCTTAGAGTTGTTTAGCTTCAGGCCTTAAAAGGCAGAGGTCATTTATTCTTGTAATTGACAATGAAATTAAGTTTTTTTTTTAAATCTTGGTAACTTACAGTGTTGACTTAATAGTGTGAGCAAATCCCTATTTAATGAAGAAGAGCCCTAGATGCTGTTTTGTTTTGTGGTAGTGGTAGAAAGAAGATTTAATTGCAATGCCTATTTTGAAAACTTAATCACCACATGTTCATGATTCTTTTTTGTTTTTATAGGAATAACATGTTTTTATTGTATTGAAAAAATCAATTTATTATGAATTTTCTTGAATATGGCAATAAATTCAGTTTCTGTCCTGGCTTACATGGCAGTTTTCCCAAATTAAATGTAAGATTATGCAAAGTTGCTTAGAAGACAGAATAATTTCCTGGGCCAGATTTTTCCTAATCATGCTCTCTCTTAACAATTTTTATACACCTATTTGAACTTTGTCAGTGAGTCTTTATGTGCATACACTGATCCTCCCTAATCACATCATTTTATTTTCCTGTTAATAGCTCATTTAGAGATAAGAATTTATTATTTAGTTTCCTAATTTTAGTCTTTGGAGGAGTCTAACATAGAGGAAAGGTTGCTTTAAGATTTGTGTACCTTATAGTATTCACATTGAAAATACCAATAGTCAAAAGATGAACTTGTGCTTAAATTAAGCTGAAATATTTGAAGTTATTCACTGATTTATCTATTCTTAGAATTGACCGTATCCTCAAGTTCTCTCTTCAATGAAATAAATGGAGAAAATCTCAAAACTAAAATATTTAAGAGAGACAGAATATAAAGGTAACAAGGATTTATTTTTATGCAAACTGTCAATTTCAAAGGACTAAATAGAAAATGCAAATACGATTTGAGGTAAATGTTCCACAGAATTACAGAAAACAGTTGTATAAGAAATATATCATTTTCCGTTTTTATATTGCATACAGAAATGCATAAAACTATGTTTTATATTACTATGCAGGCTTTAATTGAGATTCAGTTTTACCATTAAGCTCAAAGAAAGAGTATTTGGTTTACACACATAACATTAGGGGGCGCTCTCTCAGCGTGGCATGCTGGCTTTGTTAAGTAGCCAGAGTGAGATGTAAGGTTCAAAATTATAGCCTCTGAAATATATTGTCAACAAAACAATTCTCTTATCCTTTTCCCTGATCTCATTCTGTTTCACAGGTTGAATAGTGATAAGCCGGGTCAGTGTTTAGTCTAGAGGTCAAGGTTACTTTAGAGAGAATGCTCAAAGTAGCTGATAAATATATTTGTCAGCAAGAGATACATTTTCCCTTGGGTTAAAAGGATGTGGATTGGGAGAATGTGCTGCTAAACCAGCTGTAGTTGATTGCTCTTTTTTGTTGTTGTTGTTTTGCTTTTTTTGAGATATTCACACAGACACACGTGTATGTATATAGACAAATAAATAAATACATATATGAGTGTGTGTCTGTGCGGTATATAATCAATATAGGTTTCTGATCATTTGTTGCAATTCTTTTGCTGTCCCTCTCTCTCTCTCTCTCTCTCTCTCTCTCTCTCTCTCTCTCTCTCACACACACACACACACACACACACACACACACACACACACACATATTTCACAATGAGATTTATTGAATTTTTCAGATTTGCTACTCAGGCCCAGTTGCAACTTAAGTAATTGTATTTTCCCTGTTGTAATCCCTCTACCTCCTACTCATTTAAGCTAAAATGGCAGTATTCATTTGTTTTATACAGCTATCCAGTTCTTGATATATTAGACATTAATTCCATTTTAATATATCCACTAATGCTTATAGGATAGACATATTGGAGAATCAGTTTCATTATGACCTCTAATGACATATGGTATACATTTACTTATCTAGTTTGGTCTTCTTGTTTGAAGAATATGAAAATACCTGCTCTCCAAATACTTTGACTTACAAATGTGTTAGAGATTGTTATCACATCAGCAAAATTGAATATCTCTTTTTTTTCCTGAGTGCACAGCGAGGCCACATTTCTGAACCTCCCTTGCAGTTAGCTCTGACCACAGAACTAATTCTACATATGAAAAGCAATCAAAAGTGCTATGCAGTACATCGAGGCCCAGCTCATAAAAGCTGCCCATATATGCTCTTCCGTGTTTTCATTAATCCAACTGACAAGAACAAGACAATCTCCAAACCAACCTGAGAAGTCACATCTTAAGTTGGTGGAAGCTTTACTCCCCTGAATTCTGCATTAATGCTTTGAGGAGGGTCCACCCATTCATCCACCAGATCCTGTTAGATCTGCAGACTCTTAAGTATCCTCACAGTCCAGGTCAGCCCCCATGTCCCTTTTTCTTGTCGTGAATATGTTAGAGTGCACGCACTTCCTGGGGAGGCCTTGGATGGAGTGTCCTTGACTTATTCTTTCTTTCTCAGCTCTTTCAAAGCGACGGTTCTATGAAGCTGCAGTTTCCACAAGATGTCATGAGAATTTGACTCCAGAGGAAAACCAGGAAGGGTCAGTGGTCATCTTGAGGGACAAGATGAGCACAAAGAATTTGGTTGCCGGTTTGTGAGCAGCAATTATAAGATTAATATCTCCCCCAGGATCTGGGAATCAAGATTTCCACATAGGAGCTGCAGCAGGCTTCCTGTTGGGGTCAGGGAGTGCTCTCCTGAGGCTCCCCAAGCCCAGTAGAGAGTACAGATTGCATGGGTACATCCTTTAGGGCTCTGGAAGAAGCCAATTATAGTAGTAGGGAAGTGTTGCTGGAGTAGGGTTCTGGATGTTCCCTACTGAGCCTGGTATTAACCCATTAGCCGCAGGATCTTGGGGGAAGGGGGTCCCAGGTTGTCACTTATGGTTGGACTCGTAAGAGGTGGCTAAACTTCAGCTTGGACAGAGAAATGCCTAGGGAGTTGGACAGAGATGGCTAGAGCCAGAAAAGCCAAGGACAGAAAGGCAGGAGGGGATGTTGCAGTGGTGTGGAATGGGACACAGAGCCTGAGGCCACAGGAAGGAATTTCATTTTCCTCTAGGGTGGATTGGTAAGACATTGTCCAGTTCTGAGCTGCAGGATCTACACAGTTTGGCTTCTGTTTTAATAGAAGAGCTCATAATGCTATGGAAGAACAAACTGTTGGGAACAAAGGAAGAAGCAGAGTTTAATTAGAAGACAAGTACATTAATCCAGGAGGCTGGTAGTGGTATCAGTGGCAAGAAGTGCTGGAATTCTGGAAAAAGTTCAAAGTCACATCAGTAGTAATGCTGATGGGCTGGAAATTGAGGCGTCAAAAACTAAGATCAATTTTTGGCCAGTGCTATTGGCAGCGTCCTATACTGAAATGGGGGAGCATGTGGAAAGAACAGTTTTGAGGGGTGGGAAGAAGAGAGAATTTAAAGGATCTTTAATCACTTTGATAATATGCAACTTTTGAATGGTACTTAGTAGGACAAAGAAAGCATGATAATGATGGTATGCTTTGATATTATATGAAGAAATAGAATGCAAAATTATAGGTACATTGTAAAAATGCAAGTTTCCATTAAAATATTGGAAAAAATATGTTAAAATTATAGAACTAATTGAATTATGGGTGAATATTGCCTTCTTTCAAGCATTTGTTTTAATCTTTTTTTTTTTTTTTCAATGGGCAGGCACTGGGAATTGAACCTGGGTCTCTGGCACGGCAGGCAAGAAGTCTGCCTGTTGAGCCATTGTGGCTTACAGTGGCTTGCTTTAATCGTATTAGGCTTGCAAAAATATTAGAAAAGAAATTTCTGTTGTGGTTGATTAGAACCACTGCTTGATTGCATTCACTCCTCTCTTTCTTGCACTCTAAAACTTTGACTCATTATAATATATAAATGTAAACAGGGTGTGAATTTAAGCAATTTTTTTTATTATTCCATGAAGCTCAACCTTGATGAGTTGACCTGGGCTAAGGAAAAAACACAATCTCAATTTCTTCTCAATTATTTGAGTCTGAATCAAGAGTCAGACCTAAGATGAATAGCCTCAGAAAGAACATTTTTAAAAGTTTGGGAAAGAACCACCAGTGGTCAAACCCACTGCCAAGAATAAAATGGAACTTAATAAATATTAGGAGAATCTACCTTGTGTAAATTGTATAGATTTTATGTGAGCATACAATCCTGTAGAGACCAGATTATCAGTCAAATGGCAGAGTCAGAAATGGATCTAAAACTATAAGAGAGCTACATCAGGAAAGTCTCGTTGTTCCCTCTCTGGACTCTGTGAAAACCAGTATTATGCTAAAAATTCAATACTCTTCTGTCCCCTAAAGTATCCCATCTCTGGCTGCTGATGTCTTAACATCTCTGCTTACCTGTATCAAAGGTACCTTACACTGGATATGTCCAAAATTGAGCTCAATATTACCCCCATGCCACAATATATGCTTCCAGGTGTCTATATCAGTTGCTCAGGTCAGATATCCTGTATCCTCTTTTTCCCCATCTCTATAATAATAGCTTCTTTAACTTAATTTGTCATCTACTCTTGGATCTACTGCAAAAGCTTGTATATTGGTTTCAAACTATCTCTGCGGCCTCCTTTTCCATTCACCATGCTATAAACATAATGGTATTTTAAAAATCTCCATCCACAGTAAAATGGATTTAGAAATAGGCTACAGCATGGTGATAAAAAAATGAATTTCAGCTAAACTTAATAACCTGGATGAAGCTCAGAGATGTGATTGCAAGTAAAAGCAGCTCAAGAAGGGAAAAATTAATCTATGGGATTTAGGTCAAAATTTACCTTGGATTACTTTTGGAGGCATATTGATTTGGAAGGGATTGAAGGAAACTTCTGGGATTCTTAAATGTGTTCTGTATTTTACTCTGGATGATAGCTGTATAAGTGTACATGTGTGTAAACATTATTAAAACATGCATGTAAAATCTGTGTGTATTATTTTATGCAAGTTATACATCAATGCAAAACTCTTAATCCAATTAAAAAAATCAAAACAAAATGAGAAGTTGTTCTCGTTTGTTAGCTGCCAGAATGCAATATACCAGAGACGGAATGTTTTTTAAAAACGGGGAATTTAATACGTTGCTAGTTTACAGTTCTAAGGTCTAGAAAATGTCCCAATGAAAACAAGTCTATAGAAATGTCCAGTCAAAGGCATCCATCTTGGTTCAAGAAGGCCGATGAAGTTCACAGTTTCTTTCTCAAGTGGAAGGGCACGTGGTGAACACAGTCTGAGTTTCTCTCAGCTAGAAGGGCACATGGCGAACACGGCGTTATCTGCTAGCTCTCTATCCTGGCTTCTTGGTTCATGAATCTCCCCGGGAGACATTTTCCCTTTTCATCTCCAAAGGCTGGTGGACTCTCCGCTTCTCATACCCATGTTGTTCTGCTCTGCTCTGTCTGAATTTCTTATTCTCCTAAATGTTTCCTCTTTTATAGGACTCCAGTAAACCAACCAAGACCCACTCAAATGGGTGGAGACACGTCGTCACCTAACCCAGTATCAAAAACCACTCTTGATTAAATCACATCATCCAGGCAGATGATCTAATTACATACAGTATTGAATAGGGATTTTTCTGCCTTTGTGAAATGGGATTTTGATTAAAACATGGCTTTTCTAGGGGACAGACATCCTTTCAAACCAGCACAGAAGTCAATTAATATAAACCAAAGTCACCATGCTTAACATTTCTGAAATGCTTCCTACTGCTCTAAAATAGAGAGCAAAGTTTGTACTGAAGTCCCAGGCTTTGGTTTAGCTTCCATAATCTCCCTGCAGGCTCATGTTGGAGTTTTTCTATCTGGCTCTTGATATTCTAGAAATACCGAATGTCTTGTAGCTCTTCGCACACACCATGGCTACATAGCGCTGCTCCTTCACGTCTCTCTCCTTCCTATATTCTTGGCCTAAAAACAATTTCTGCACATCTTTTAAAACCTCAAATAAAGAATTTTCTTTCTGAAGAACTTTTTCTCATACTCATCTGCTCAGTTTAAACTGACTTTCTGCTATTCCAACATTATCCAAGAATCAAAATGTTTTTATTTGCATATTTTCACAAGCAGTGGGTTTAACCACGGATGGTTCTTTCCCAAACCTTTAAAAATGTTGTCATTGTGGTCATGATGCCTTGATTTGAATATTTTCCTGACCTCAGAATTGAGCAAAAGTTTCCCATTCTTAAGCCAAACTGTTTCATGCTGTTTGCTTCAGCAACCTAGGAAACTTAAACAATCCTATATGGGTATGTCTTTGGACCTGTTGCCCAGGAAGCAAGCACCCATGGAAGGGGCATTTGCTTTGGATTTCTAGCTCAAGTGTTCAAGCTGTGATTATGCCATGAATGTACTCTTTGACTTTGGGCATATCCTTTAACTTCTAGGACAGAGTTTCTTCCGGTAGAATAGGTGACACCACCTATCTACTTATCTAAAAGTTTCATGTAGGATCAAACAAAATATATGGAACTGTTTTACAAATGGAAAATCCCAGTAAAATGATGACTTATCCTTGTCAGTATTTCCACATACCTTCTGTAACTTTTGCTAACTTCCTGTATTATCCACTTTTTTGTAATGGTTATACTTCTTTTGCGGGCTAGAAGATTAGATTTAATAGTCATTAAAGTTAGTTGTACTTCTCCTGTAAAATTAATGAGATTATATGGAGATGCAAATTTATGTAAATATCATGTAAATGGAACTCAAAGCATCATGTTGAGCCCTCCATAGAATACAGAAAACCAGGCATGGCTCTTCTTGCAGAAGCAAACATAGGCTTGAACATACAAATTTTATGGTATAATTAATCACATGCAGTATTATAACAGAAGCAAGCCAAATTTCCAGTAAATAAAAATGAATTATGAGGCATGTACATTTTTAATTCGATAAGCTGTCTTAGGGTTTGTGATGCATGTGATTACTCTAGCTGTTGCCAGGGAATTGAGTGAATTCTCTTGCTTCTCTCAGGAAGTGTTGGCAGAAAGAGTGGCAGAAGTCCAAGTAAATGTATGTCTTTAAGATATAGACTCTATGTTGTCTTTATATATATATTTTTTGCATAATTGTGGCCTAATACAATTTCTGGATCAAAATAGGTCATCGATAAATGCTCACTGAAATTTTGTGTTCTCTAATAAATCATCCTGAACTTATTTATTTATTCAGTAGAGGTTTAATGATTACTTATTATGCATAAAATGGGATGCTAAATACTAAGGAAAGCCTTTTTATTTTGCTCGCTTGAAGTTCTTGGATCGCAGGGGAGATAAAACAAGAATACAATTTGTTAGAATTTATAGCAGAACAAGTTTAAGAAGGCTTTGGGTCAGTATAGTTTTAGATTATGATGTTGAAAGATACCTAGAATTTATAACCTTGACATATGTTTAGGATTTCGTTAGAAGCTTTTTCAGAAATGATTACTGTTTTATACTAGTTTTGTATTTAAAGGACTTCATGAAATTTCTACAAGCTTTACTTTTTCTTAAGTAACATTTTTTTTATCTAGTGTGTTCCATTATTTGTTTTTATATGGTTTCTAAGCCTTAAATTTATAAGATAATTAATTTTTGAACACTTAATACATGTCAGATGTTGGGGAGAAATGCATTAATAAGCACATTTAGGGGCTACCTTCATGAGTATCTAGATTATAGATATTAAACAATTGAATATGTAATGAATACTCTTTGTGATAAATGCTATGAAGTAGAATATCCTTAATGTGGTAACATTTCTTATATGACCAGAATAATGATTAGGAGATAACCAAGAAAGCAAGCAAAATAGAAAGAGGGCCACCCAAGAACAGCAGAAAAGGCCAGAGTGACTAGAATATAGAGTATGAAGCATAGAAGCAAGGAGATGTCTGAATGTTTGACAAAGGTGTGATTGGTTTGCTTTTCTTTCTTTTTTTATTTAAAAGAATCCCTATGGTTTCTGTGATAAGAGTTGAAAGGAGGCAAGGGTGTTTATTACAAAGAAAAAGGCTGTGATATTTTGTAGTACGGTTAGAAAAAAAATAATGTATTCTTTTAAACTGGAGTAGTGGCAATGGAAGTTGAATTAAATGGACATATTGTGAGTTAAAGTTAGGTAGAATTTATTGGATCTGATTGTCTAGAGGTGAAAATATGAAATATAACGACTGAGAATTTTGTCATGAACACTTATGTGTCTGTGTATTTATATATATATATATGATTGTTCTTCATTAAGGAATGGGATACTAGAGAAGGAACATATTTTTGCTGCGTTAACTTAAAATTGTCTGTGATTCATTCACGTGAAGATGCCATGGATTATCAGATATGTACCTTTGCAACTCAGAACATGTTCTGAAAGGCATATATAATTTTGTTAGTTGTTGATATATTGGTGATGATGTATGGCATTTGAGGAAAAGAGACTGCATTGGGACGTAGTGGATAGTGGAAAGGTTGCATAGCACAGCACATTGAGGAATACTGAAGTTCATATAGAGGGAGAGTCGTCTACAAAATTAATAGCAGAAGTATAACAAAAGATGGGTTTAAACCAGGAGTAACCTACAAAACACGCAAACACATTCAGTTTGGGTTTTTGTTTCCTCTTTTCTCTATTTCAAGAGAATATTCCAATCATTTTGGAATATACATAAAATGTATGTTATAATAACTCCTATTTCCTCATATGTGCACATAGGTACACACACTCTAAATACAAACTTAAAAAAGCCCCGATTTTAAAATGGGGAAATTTTATCTGCCTGATATCATATGCCCTCAGTTTAATGTGATAGAATTATAAACTAGAAATAAAAAAATAAATGAATAAAAAATGTAACCTCTGGATTTGTAATGAAATATTTTTTAATTACTAAGGCCAAGAGGAAATAAAAAGAAAAATAAAAGAGTTAAGAAATAAGAGCTCAGAGTGTTTTAAAATGCTTTGCATCTAACTAAATGAATATTAAAAATTGAACTAAACAGCCTAAAAGTGTGCATGGGGGTAGTGGTGGGGGAGGTGGGAAACAGTTGTGCTGGTCAAGAATGCTGATGATCAAGGATTTCTGCTTTTATTCCCAGACAGGGGATTGAATATGCTTCGCTGCCTTCAGAAATTGGATGTGACCAAATGGAATTCTTTGGCCAAGTAATGTGCTTCATTGCACCACTGAAGCTCAAAAAGCCGGTGTCATCAGTCATGTTGTTTTTACCCTGTGCTATGGAGATCACCGTGCCCCAGACCATTTCCTGGAGTGAGGACAACTCAGATACGTCTCCTCAGCCAACTTGCAATGGATGTGTAACATGAGTCAGAAGTGGAGCTTTGATGTGTTAAGCCACTGAGATTTCATGATTGCTTGTTCCTTTAGCATAATCCAGCAGATCCTGATGAACACACCTTTCAAATAAATTCAAATAAGGAAAAGCATTAGAAATAACACAGGAAATTACTTAAGTGGAATATCCCATGCTGCAGCAAAGAGTAATAAATCTGATACATTTCTGGTTTTATTAAGCAAACAGAAAGAGAAAAAGAATGCACAATAAGAAACTTCAATAACTTTAGTAATAAGCAAGGGGCTCACTTTCACAATTACAAAAGAAACAAATTTTTAAGGAATTTTTATGTATGATAAATATCATACAAAGTTTTTGTGCTATAATTTTTGGAAAATACACTGAAAGAAATATGCTTCTGGAAAATTTAGATGCCCAAAAATGACTAATAAATGATTCTACTAAAAATTGACTGGTCTGCATGCGTTAGGAGTTGTATACAGCCTCCTAAGAACAAGTGTTTTCTAAATCACTTAAGCAAAGAGCAAGATCCATAATTTTAGAAGACGGGTTTAACTTTGATATCTAAACCTAACAAGAGAGTCTACATGAATGCACACATATTCACTAACACACATACATACACACACACACCATCTCAAGATCCCAAGGATGAAAGTTTCCAAAGATGCCAATATTATAAAAGCATTAATGTATATTCCCTAAATGGTGTATATAGTCATCTAAGTAACAGGTTGGAAAAATAAATCCATATACTCTTTAATTAGGGGCAATAAAATTAATTTTGAAATGAAAATACTTTCCTGATTAAGGTAGATGTCAGCAAGTAGGATATGGAAAAGAGCTAGCTATCTTACTACGAGAAATGGAATATAATTCAGTTTGGTTGAAAATATACTAATTTATTCTGAAACATCGAGGAATGCCAGTAAAAATCAGGCATGGAATAACCAGGCCCATTATTACTACTATTATTCAGCATTGTTTGTGAAGTTCCAGCTAATGTATTAAGCAAAGAAATAAATAGGTAGTATAAACATTGGGAAAAATACCTTTATACTCAAAAGTTCTGATAGTGTAACTAGAAAGGTATGATAATATCAAATGAGAGTTGTACAAAATTTTAAAAATTAATAAGGGGAAATAATGACACCTAAATTTTATCTTTTAAAGATGAGATATATTACATGGAAAGCATCTGAAACAGATAATTATATATTGCCTATGTCCACTAAATATGAGTTAATAAAAATGAACGTGAACATGTTTATTAATTATATTCTGTCATAAAAATAAAAGTTTTACTTAATAAAACTAATAAAATTATGTAAATTATGCTGTTAGAAACAATGAACTATTCATAAGGGCTCAGTCCTAGTTTTAAAATCATGCCCATTCTAATATATCCCCGTACATTATTTCCTTTTAAGACTTAAAGACATATCAGAAAAGTTGAACCTCTTTGACGAAAGCATTTTGTAAGAGTCACTGTCACCCTTTCCCCACACATAGTGAGCTAAAGTTGTTTTCAGTCTCTACCGGAGATAAAAGCAAAGTCTTTTGCTATTTTAAAGCATGTCCCTACCAGCCTCCCTGACACACAGCATTTTTTCACTGCAGTAGTTGAGCAATAATCCCCTCACCTCCTCCCAATTTTGAGAACCATTGATTGGGGTTTAAGATAGAGCAATAAACATAGATAACACAACAAAACTGAATTTTGCATATTTTTCTTCCTATTCCCAAAGCTAAGTTTAAGTGCGTGCCTAGTTAGAGAACCTTAATGAAAGTACATGTTTCTCAGTGCTATGCTATGAAACCCTTTATTGAATTTGTTATTGGTAAGTGGATTAGGATACTTGCCATGTAGATCACTAGTATTCCTTTTAAGTTATTCTATTGGAGCAACTTCTTTGCAAGGTCAGGGACCAGACTGTTGCACTCCTTAGTAATGTGTATGCTCTATCTTGTGGAGAGTTACTTCATGTAACTGTCACGCTTTATCTTTGCTTTGGCTGCTGGGAAATCTGAACATCATCTAGTACACAATTCTTTGCTAAGTACGTCTATGTGCTAAACCTACCCTGCAACTTATTCTGTCCACTCTTGTGTTTTGTGACACCACTTCCACTTTTATTTTTTATTCTCTTTTGTTAAAAATATTTGGTGTATGTTACCCTAAGTTATTTTTGCAATGAACTAAGAAATATATGAAGCAATATTCAGATATTGCTTGCACTTCACTTATTTGCATTTCGTATTATCTTCCAATCAATCCCTCTTTTCTTGCCACCCCATTCTCAACAATTTATATCTCTTCTTTCTCTGTATGTCTGTCATTCCCAAAATCAAAATAATTTTTGATCAAAGGAACAAACAGTAATAACCTGTAAACAGGCTCCACTCTGTAAAGATGGTAATTAGTTTTTCTGTTACGGCCTTGGGGTCTTTTTAACAGTGATAGCATGGTCGCCATAAACAAGAAAGGGTTAGGGGAGAAATTGCACAAGGAACAAATGCAGACTGGTCCTTGGGGAGATCCAAGTATCTTTAAGATCTTTTGAGCTACTTATTGCTTTAAATATCCCTCTTGAAATTGGTACAGGGGACGGTGAGTCTGTACAAAGTCGTCTTATCTGAATCAATATCAATGTTTTAAAAATTGGCAAGAACATAAAGACCTTGAAGCTTCTCTTGTTGCAAGGAAACCAAATGGAATATTGAATGTTTTAAAAGTAGGTCAGATTTAATAAATGCATTTCCAAGTAATCCAGCCTTTAAATTAAGCCACAGGAAGGGAGAGATAGATTTGAACTGATGTGCCAGCAGCCACACCAGTCCACACCGGTGCTCTCGTTATGTCGAAATTCTTAATTACACAGAAACAGCTTAATGCAAATTTACATCCAAAAAGCCACAATACAGACCCAGAAAATTAAACGCCTAATTCTCAGTAGAGGCAAATGTGCAGAGAGGGTGGGGATTGTGCCAAAACCCAGTGTCACAAAGTCTGGAAAATACATTTGCAGAGATGAAAGCTTGTAACCAACACACGCATACTGCCACTGGAAATGTCAGAATTCCCACTCTTCTACTGCAAAATGACAAGGTTTTCCCACTGTAATGAGAATGATGTTTCCCAGTCACTACGAACAGACTGCGGAGATGGGTAGTTTTAATGAAATTAAAAGGCTCTGCAACATTTCAGGGCATTGGGTAAGTGAATTTATATTATAACCTTTCCTCTGTCGCTGCTTCTGGGATAGTGCCGGTGGCCATGTTCCATGATGACTGTCTTCCTAGAGAAGATAGATGGCACAGAACTATCAGTATTGTCACTATGTAAGGCAAAGACCAGAAGATGCGCCGATATTTTTATCCTGAACAAAGCAGCCATGAACCAGACAAAAATAAACCCTCTTCTTAAACCCTATTAACTACTCCCAAAAGTTTGCATCAGGACCGCTTTGTACTATGAGCAATCCCCAACTTCTCTAAAAACATCACATTCAGTTGATGGGAAATAATTCCATGTGTCAACCAAGTAGATTTCTGAATCCTCAGTGTACATTAGAATAACCTTGGATTTATTTTAATCACGGTTTAGCGTCAACTGTGTGGCAAGGCCCCAGCAAGACCAATTGAAGTAGAAACTCTACTGTTAATACCCAAGCATTACTGATTTAAAATACATCCCAGGCAGCTCTAATGTTTAATCTGGATTGATAACAATTCATCCCTCTGCCATGCAATATACGGAATTAGGTTTACACATCTATTGCATGACTGGTCTACTCTCTACTTTAAGAACGATATCATCTTGTAAATTAGTACTGCATAAGGCAGCGCATTTCAATTTCAGACCACTCTTAACTTTTCTAAATTTCTTTTCATAAAATGAAAATTCCCCTTGTAACTTTCATCCTATGGAACTCCAGAAAATATGTTTCACCCACTTACATATTTGTAGATAATTATCATTCTGATGACTCCATTAGGTGTCTTTTTATAGACTTCTTGAGTTTCTTCTAGTTCTTCTGGTGTGTACATAAATGCACTATGCCTAACCTTAACCTTAACCCAAACCCTAAACATGGACCCAACCCTACCATGATCTCTAACCCAAAGCTTAACCCGAAACTAAAGCCAACGCGAAGCCCCACTCTCAGCTGTACACCGACCCTGCACCCCAACACAGCCCAAACCGTAACCCTAAACCCAACCTTATCTCTAAACCTAATTCTAACTCTCAACCTAACCCTAGCCCTATCCTGAACTCCAACCATCGCCTGAAATCTGACTCCATCCCAATATGCTTTCTAACCACCACGTGAAATGAAATGTAAAGCAAGAAAAGTCCCCTTGATCTGATAACTTGTCGTTTGTCACATTTGAGAATTGTGTCTCAAAAAGGTACACAATATAAAATGGTGGAAAATTCTTCAAAAGCAATGAGGTAAATTTGACCCATAATGACTTCTGTAGACCATAGTGTTATTAAATTAAGAAATTTTCATAGTATCTGAACTAGGCCACTTAAATGCCATGGTTCTGAACTGATCTGAATTTTCTTATCCTGCAAGTGAATTATCTCTGCCTTTCACCAGCACTTACAACAAGTTATGCATTTGGGAAGCAAAAAGATTTATGATCTTTCCATGCATTCATACCCTATTTTAATCTAAAATGTACTAAAATTTTTAATATCAATAAGGTACAGGCTTCTTTACATTAGTGGTCGCCCCTATATTTTAGCATTTAACCTAAATACATTACAGAAATTAATTTTGAAATAGCTTCATTTTGAGGAAATTATAATAAAATATAAAGTGAGAGAAAAAATTTTTCATTTAAATTGTAATGTATTTTTGCTTTAATTGTGCGATGACAGGAACATTAATGTGATTTGAAGGCAAAAATTGGCTTATATTTAGATCTTAATGATTTACACTGAGGACACAAATTACCTCATTTATTCTTGATACCATCCATAGAAATAAGCATTTTAATTATTATTTTATGGCTATAAATTCAGAGATTCAGAAAAGATTAAAAATTAAGCCACACATTAATCAGTAAACTTGCATCAATTTTTTGATTCCAAATCAATTAGCCTTTCCCCATTATCATGTAAAAAAATAACCATATATTTCTGATGGGAACCTATGGTTTTCTTTTTCCCAACCCCAATATCCTCTCACATATATGTCCCCCAAATTAAAGACGGCAATAATTCGTTCATTAATAAACTATCTTTATATGTAAATTATGTATTTGTTCCAGCTCTCCACTACTTAGAATCTCAAATTAGATTTTGGATGAACAAATGCTATGTAACATCTTGGGAATGAGCATGTCTTCTTGGGAATTGAACTTTTTCCATCCTCACCAACTCTTTCCCATGTTTTATCAGAGACCCTCCTCTACATTAACATCTGTAAACCATACTGAAATTCCACACATCTTTGATTGGATTTCACATCTAGATCATCAGAGTTTATGCCTTATTCATCGTTTTCACCTTTGCAGTCCAGGAGACAAGTACTATGCCTTGCACAGGAAATGAGAAGATGGTCATTTGACAAATAGCTGTTGAACGCCTCTACACAGCAGGTATTCTTCCAGGCTTGGGGATACCTTAGTGAGTTAAGACAAAACATCTGCCCTTTTAGCGCTTACCTCCTAGTGGTCATGCTCTTTTACCAAGACTGTCTATATAATCCTATCCAAGGAAATAAAGGTCAGTATTCTTTTCATAGCTCACAAGCACTGATCAGTATGATTTTGAGAATGAGGTTGTGATGTACATAGTTTAAATTTGCAAACAAACAAATAAACAAAAGCTTTTGCTATCTGACAGATAGATTTTTTTCAAAATAGTGACTCACATTTTTAAAACCAGATTCTATAAAAAAAAATGTTGGTGACCTGCTAACATCAAAGAATATAATGGCTTATAAGCACAAGAAAGACTTCACTGCTTAGGTGAAGCAGCAGTGAGCTGAGCTGAAGAGCTGATTGCTCCTGCCCTGAGTGGAAAGGATAGAGATCCACAGACAGCATCAGATTGCCAGCACCATTTAGGTTATCCCGATGATGTTCTGAGAACGTTCAATGCTTGAGGAGTGAGTGTCAGGAGCACCTGTGTGTGTTCAGGTATGCATGGGTGCGGTGGCGAAGGTGGTGGTGTGTTCCTGAAGTCACAGGCTGTCTTTGTCATGACCACTCCGCAGGAGCCCAGGACAGCAGCAGCTCTGACATTGCAGGGTGCTGCAGGGTAAGGTGTCCTGCAGAGCTCTGAGACCAACGCTGTCATTCAAGGAATCATTAGCAATGAAAGGGAGGCGGTGAAGCTTGTTGTGTTGTCATCACACTGCAAGAAGGTTGGCTGCCGACCAAATTAGCTTGCTTAGGGAGTGTGAATCAAAATGACATGCAATCTGAATGTTAATGAAAATTTTCTCTTGCTTCAGGCTTCAGATTCCATCCAGAAAGCTGTCATCTGGAAGACATTATCTTCCTTCTCTCTCTCCTTTTAGTTTGAAGTTTCAAGTTTGCATACAATGTAAAAATAATTTTTAGCCAGCAGTGCTTAGACAATTGATGTTCAATCAATTATACAGCTGACCCAGTGGTGGAGACACTTTCCTGTGGAAGAGAGAATCTCAAGAAAGTAATGTAGAATGAGAAAACCTAATCCCAAGTGGAAATACTTTCAAAACAGGGACAATCATTACTGTTAGTAAGAATGGATTTTTTACTTCTTCATATACATTATAGTACTAAGTAAATACCATAGAATGTGATGGGGTATTCCATGCTTTCTGGTTTAAATGGGCTACCATGTGCAATCATCCATCAGTTTATTTACTTATTACAAATGCTTCTATCAAATTGCTTAACTTAAAGCTTGGTGATGATTTCCTGAGTTTGTTTTAAGAATTTTTACTTAAAAAATAGAGAAATCAAGTAATCAGAGGTATGTGGATATAGAATAATACATTCAGAAGCAACTCCACACACTCTTGTTTGTTAATGTTCATGAGTGGAGACTGCTTAAGGTTAATATTTCTTTAAAAAGTTTAAAATGTAGAAGAAAAAATGATCATTTGATTAGAGATAATTCTATTCCATTGTGCATGAGGTTTATCAGAAAAGTGACCATAAGCTCTGTATGAAGTTAGATGTACCCATATTGCTTTCTCATTGTCACTTATTTTTTGTGCATATAGTGAAGCTGAGATTGTGGAAAGGTACTTCCAAAGTTTGTGAGAATAGAGAAACCACCACTGTGATTTCTAAGCTGTGATTGAGACAAAATAAAATTTCTTTAGTCTTCATATCAAATAAGATATAAAGATATTAAAAAGGAAATGCTATTTGTTCTAGTTTGTAAGCTGCCAGAATGTGATAAACTAAAAATGGAATAGCTTTAAAAAGGGGAATTTTATTAAGTTGCAAGTTTATGGTTCTATGGCTGTGAAAATATCCAAATTAAGGGAAGGCTATGAAAATTTCCAAATTAAAGCATCCCGGGAAAAATACCTTCATTCAAGAAGGCTGATATGTTCAGCATTTCTCTTTCAGCTGGAAAGGCACATGGCGGCGCCTGCTAGCTTTCTCTCCAGGAATCTTCAATGGCTTCCCTAGGGCTCTGTCAGTTCTGGTGGCTCTCAGTTTTATCCAAAATGATTCCCTCTTAAAGGGCTCCAGTAAGCAACCCCATCTCAAATGGGTGGAGACACATCTCCATGGAAACCATCTAATCAAAAGTTTCCACCCACAATGGGGTGGGTCACATCTCCATGAAACAATCAGAAAGGTTCCACCCAGCAATATTGAATGAGGATTAAAGAACATGGCTTTTCTAGGGTACATGATAGCTTCAAACCAGGACACTATTCTCATTCTACCCAGTATTTGGTAGTCCTTGTAAGAAAGGAAGATGTGTATTTCAATTCTAGTTCCATAGCTGTGTAGTCTCAGAAATTTCAAAATATCACCTAATATTTCTTCACCACATTTCTCCTATTTCAACTATCCAGCATTTATTTTAGGTTTCTTCAGTTCTACAACACTAACAAAAAATGAGGAACCATGAACTTACCTGTGGATAATAGTAAGAACATAGTGGCTCCTTACCAAGTACCAGGGACTTTGCTAAGTAGTTAATATCCATCACTTCATTTGCTTTGGACACTAACACTGCAAGAAATTGTCTTTGTTTTAAAATGAGAAAACTGAGGCTTAGAGTAACTCACTCAAAAGCATAAGATATGATGTGACATAGTTTTTGAAATGAGCCCAGATCTATCTGATTCCAAAATGTATATCATTAACCATATGTATGCTACCTCATTTAGTTTGGGTCCAGATGCCTATGTATGGTTCCAAGGTAGTCATTTTAATGACTACCTAATCTTTAATATGTTTTGAATTGTAGCAAATTTGACATATTGAAATAAGAAAAATAAATGAACACATAAATTGAATTATTATGGTAGGTGATCATGCTTGTCCATACCATTTAGTTCAAAATGTAGATGTCAGCCTAATTCATGAAGCTGATTTTCTTCTGTGACTCTGATATCAATTCTAAAGTAGCAATTTTAAAATGTTTTTAGTTATGGTAGCCTAAAACCAATATTCGTTGACCTTCTACTGTGTGTCACGAATTGGACCATGAGATTTTAATCTGCCTGCCGGCTCTTTATGATAGATTCTATTGTTATAGAAATTTAAAAGAGAAAGAAGATAAAGCACAGTTGGAATAAATGAAACCTAGTTGGAATAAACTGCTGGAATAAGTATTCCAGCAAGCTGTTGAAGGATTATTTTCACTTAATATTTAGATCCACTTTGAATATACAGAAAAAGTTGAGAAGATAGTACACAGAGTTCCCAAGTACCTTTTCCTATCACAAATACACAGTGTTCCTCATATTAATATCTTATGTTAGCGTGGTACATTTGTGACAATGAATGAACCGATACTAATAAATTATTAGCTAATATGCATATTCAAATTTCCTCACAATCTTTTTTGTTTTTCCATTCTAGATCCTGTCCAGAATAGCAGTTTACCTTTAGTCATTAAGTTTCTTTATGCTCTACTTGAAATTGGCAGTTTTCATACGTTTCCTTGTTTTGATGCCCTTGATAGTTTTCATAACTACCAGTCAAGTATAGTGTAGGATGCTACCCTATGAAATTTGTCTGATATTTTACTCATGATTAGACTGAGTTTATAAGTGTGGGAGAAGAAGACCAATGATATAGGTGTGCCATTTTCATCATATCATGCCAAGGTTGCATATCATAAATACAGTTTATCACTGCCACTGTTGAGCTCGACTATGTAGCTAGGACAGTGGTAGTCAAGTTTCTCCACTGAAAAGGTTCTCTCCTCCACAGCCTTTATTTATTTTATGCTTTGTAAAAGAACCTTTATGTGCAACCCACACTTAAAGAGTGGTTAGTTACACTGCCCTCCTTTCTGGAGGAATAGCTATATGAATTATTTGGAATTCTTCTGCACAGGGGGATTTGCTTGTATCCCCCCACTTATTAATTTACTCAATCATTATATCAGTCTCGACTCATGGATTTTTTTTTTTCACTTGTATTGTAATGCAATGCTACCTTAATTTGTTGCTATAGTTGTACATCCTTTAACAATGGTAGCTCTTTCAGTTGCCTCCTGAGTCCCTTGGGCATGGCATATCACTAGCAGTGTTTATATGTGTATGTGTGTATGTGTGTGTGAGTTTAATGCTTCCTTACTTTTTGGCAGCACAAGATACTCCAGTTCATTTTGTATATTTCCAGTCCCAGTTCTAGAATCAGCCCTTTTCCAAGGTTCCTTGGCTCCACTTGTAGGAAAAAGGAATTAGACACCAAGATCTGGGCACTAGGCTTGCTTGTCGCTACTAAGGTATCATTTCCTACAGGTCCTCAGAGATGACAAAGCAAACAAATACATGTTTCTATACCAACTTATGTATATACACTGATACATAAATGTTTCTAAATGTAGCCATCTGTAACAATATTAAGCACAATGAATTCTTACTGATACCTCCAATTCTACTCTATTACCACATGGGTCAGATTATTCTAACCTCCTCCCTTGCTTCTAATGTAAGTTCCCATTCCAACAATTAGAAATCTGGCTCCCACCATCTGGTATCCATTTATTTAATTATCCAATTATAGAATTCATGTGTAGCAGTAGCAGTATTTATGTGTAGTAGTCAATAGCACCCTGGAAATCAACTTTATCTACTAGAATACAGTGCTTTTGACAGATCTTTTTGACTTTAGTTTTACAGGCTCCATTCATTTCCAAAGTTAGGTAAGTGAGAACCTATCCCCTCTACTCTCTCCAATGAGGTTTTTTCATACATCGGCCATACAATTAGATTCTCTTGTCATACACTGCATTCCTTCCTGGGATCCCACAATCTCCTAAATGAATATTTTGATTTACATATATATTACATATAATATGTTTCACTTTATGTTTTGAATGTAGTTGACAAACACATAATGTCATGTATCCAGTATTGAAACATCATACAGAATAATTTCACTTCTCTAAAACGCTCTTGTTTGTCACCTATTAATACCTCACCCTTGCCCTCAAATCTCTGGCTACCTCCATCTTTTTAAACTCTCTTTACAGTTTTGTCTTTTCCAGAATGTCATATTATTAGATTCATAGAGTGAGTAGTCTTTTCAAACTGGCTTCTTTCACTCACCAATATGCATTAAGGTCCTCCATGCCTTTTATTTCACTTGATCACTCATTTCTATCTTATCTCAATGATATTCCATGGTATGGATATAAGAGAATTTCTCTAGCCACTCACTGCTTCCAGGTTGGTGTGATTAAGAATAAAGCTGCTACAAAATGTTAATGTTCAGGTTTTTGTATGAACTTAAGTTTCTAAATCAATTGGGGAGATATCAAAATCATGATGCTGAATTGGATGATAAAACTTTGTTTAGCTTTGTAAAAAACTGCCAAACTTCTTCAAAGTGGCTATACCGTTTTGTATTCCCACCACAATACATGAGCATTCCTGTTACCTTGCATCTTTACCAGCAGTCAATATTGCCATTTTAAATTTTTTTTCATTTTAGCCATATTAATAAGGGTATAATGATATCAAATTATTGTTTTAGTTTGTATTACCTAATAACAAATGAGCATATTTTCATATTCTATTTTGCCACATGTATATCATTTGGGGGAGTGTCTGTTAAAATATTTTCCTAGGTTTTAATTTTTTTATTGTTGGATTTTAAAATCTCTTTTTTTTAATTCTGAATACAAGTTCTTTATTAGATACAAAATATTTTCTCCTATTCTGTGACTTGTATTTTTATTCTAACAGTACCTTTCACCAAACAGAATGTTTTCATTTTAATAAAGTCCAAATTATTTTTGTCTTTATGACATATGTTTTTGGTGTTGTTTCTAAAAACTTGTCACTAACCCAAGGTCACTTAGATATTCTTCCCTATTGTTTTCTAGACATTTTAAAGCTTTGATTTTACATTGAGGCCTATTATTCATTTTAAGTTATTTTTTTGTAGAAGGTGCAAAATCTGGATCTAAATTCATGTTTTACAGGTGGATGTCCAGTTATTCTAGCCCTATCTGTCTAAAAGAATTTCCTTTATTCAGTAAGTTGCCTTTGCACCTTTATCAAAAATCATTTTACTGAATTTTCATATGTGTGTATTTCCAGGATCTCTATTCTGTTCCACTAATGCATTCTCTAGCTTATGACACATTGCCTTGATTACTGTGGTTTTATGGTCAGTCTCGAGGTCCCATAGTGTCAGTCCTCCAGCTTTGTTCTTTGGTATCGTGTTGGTTATTAAGTCCTTATCCTTTCCTTATACGCTTTAAAGTCAGTGTTTCAACATCTACAAGATAGCTTGTGGGAATTTGATTTTGCTTGCATTGAATCAACATACTAAGTTTAGAAGAATTGACATCTTAGCAATATTGAGCCTTCCTATCCATGACTATGGACTATCTCTTCATTTATTTAGATGGCCTTTGATTTTTTTCATTTGAAGATTTGCGGTTTTGGCAAATTGTAACTGTGCATATTCAGCTGGATTTATGTGTAAATATTTCATTTTGGGGATTTGCTATTATAAATGATACTGTGTTTTTTATTTCAAATTACAGTTGTTCATTGCTATTATATAAGAAAGCAATTGACTTTTGTATATAATCTTATATCCTGTGTGTTTCCTTTAATTGCCTATTAGTTTTAGGAGTTTTTGTGTCAATTCTTTGTGATTTTCTAAAATTTTTTCCTTGTGTGAGTTTTGGTAGTTTATGTCATTTCAGTGTTTTGTCCATTTCATCTAAATTACTAAATTTGTGCATGGATAATTGTTCATAATATTTTGTTATCAAACTTTTAATATCCAAGGGATTATTAGTGATGATATTTCTTTCATTTATGGTATTATCTTGTGTCTTCTCCATTTTTCTCTTGGTTACCTTGACTAGAAGTTTATCAATGTCATCAGTCTTTTCAGAGAAATAGCTTTTGCTGTTGTTGATTTTCTCTATTGATTTCCTGCTTTTAACTTGATTAATGCATGACCTAGTTTTTATTTATTTATTTTTTTTCTCCTAGCTTTATCCTTCAACTGCTCTTCTTTTCAGGTGGAAACTTAACATTACTGATTTTAGGTCTTTTGTTTCTAATATATACATTCAGTGCTATAAATTTCCCTCTAAGCATTGCTTTTGCCACATATTAAAAGTTTGATAAGCTCTTCATTTTCGTGTAGTTCAAAATGTTTTAAAGTTTTCTTTAGGCCTTTTCTTTCACCCATGTATTATTTAGAAGTATTTTGACTAATCTAATACTTGGGTATATTCCAGCTATCTTTCCGTTATTGATTGTACCGTAATTGCATTGTGTTTGAAAAAAATACTTTGTATGAGTACTTTAAATTTGGTAAACTGAGTTTTATGGGCCAGAATGCAATCTTTCTTAGAGAGTTTTCCATATGAGCTTGAAAGAATGTATATTCTGTTATTGTTGGATAAAGCATTTTATCTATGCCAATTATATCAAGTTCATTAACGGTACTTTTCAGTTCAGGTATATCCTTACTGATTTTCTGCCTACCAGATATTGATAGAAGTGTGTTGACATCATCCACTATACTAAGTAATTGACTATTTCTTCTTACAGTTCTATCAGTTTTCCCCACACATCATTTGACTCTCTGTTTTTAGATGCATACATGTGAAATATTGGTATTATTTCTTGGAGAATTGACCCCTTTATCATCACGTCATATCCTTCTTAATCTTTGAAATTTTCTTTGTTCTATAATCTTCTTTGTCTAAAATTAATGCAGCTACTCCAGCTTTCTTTTTTTGTTTGTTTTAGGCATTTTACTTTGAAATAATTTTAGACTTTCAGAAAAGTTGCAAAGATAATAAAACTCCCCAAATTATCATATAACAGTGAAACTACAATCAAAATTAAAAAATTAAAAATCCATGCAATGCAATTTACAGACTTAATTTACATTTCACCCTGTATTTTTCATAAAGGTTCTCTTTCTATTCCAGGATCTAATCCACTACCCTATATTGAATTTGGTTATTGTGTCTCTTTAGTCTCCTAAAATATATGACAATTTCTCAGTCTTTCCTTGTCCTTTATGACACATTTTTAGGTGAAATTCATATAACATACAGCTAATCATTTTATAGTGTACATACACAATACTGCACAACCATCATTTCGCTGTAGTTTCAAACTTTTTCATCACCTCAGAACACCTTTTTAGTAATCACTCCCCATTCCCACTTCATTACCTGGAAACAACCAATGTTCTTTCTGTCTTTAATGGCCCAAGAAAAGTTATTGAGTTTTCGTTTGCCTGGCTTTTGTCTTGTAGTATGGAGGCAGTGATGACTTACAAGCTCTCTACATTTTGAAGTTAACTGTATCCCAAGTTTTAAAAACCATTCTTTAAAACATAAGCAAAAATGGAGTTCTGGGAAGATGGCTGAATAGGGTAGATTGAGTTTAGCCCTGCTCCAAAAAAAGTCAAAGAAGGGATGGGAGGGTGACTGAGATGGTGATTCAAGAGTGCATCTGACCTGGGAGAGCCATCTGCAATGTATAGGGTGGCCCTGGTTGCAGAAGCTGAGGAACTGAGAGACAGAAAGCTGGCACAGAGGTGTGGAGCCCGTGGGGTGCATGGATGGGGAGATGGGGACTAGGAAATAAGCCAAGCCATGTTCCTTCAATGTACTACCCTTACCAGTGTAACCCCGTGAACCGCGATTTGCCCCAAACCCCATGCAATTAAACCTTGTCACCTGACCCCACTGTTAGTGCTCCATGCACTCCCTCTCCACCAGTTTCCAGTGCACATACCTGCCCTACAGTCCCACCCCAAGTGCAGCCCAATGCACCCCTCCTGAGCACTACCTACCCCTTACTGTTCCCTGTAGGCTGTGGCCAGCTCATAAAGGCAACGGGTGCTTACCTTCTTACCCAGGCTAAACCCACCCCCTGTCCATAGTGTCTTACAGCTTCACCCCACAACCCTGAGCTCTGCAGAGCAGTTTACAGCCACTCCTAGACAAGTGCATGTGCTCAGCCCCCAGTCACGATCCTCTGCTCTGGGAACATCAGTTTACAGCACTCCTAGACCCACTCATGAACATGGCCCTCAGGAACAGATCCCAGCTGCAGACCTGTGCAGCTGGGTCACATCTGCCCCCAGCTCAAGAAGCATAATGCCAACTTGTCGCCATAGCAGTGTGCAGGTCTAGGGCGTCAGGCCCTTTGTGCACATGTGCAGATCTAATGACAGCAGGTCGACATTATGCTTCGTGGCCACTGGGTGCTCACCTTCACAAGCACCAGTGTAACAATCCCAACCTGCACCCTATACAGCACTTTACCACACTGTAGTGCCCTGCACCCTGGTATACATCCACCCTGCAAACCCAACACTTTAGACTACTAAAGGAAATCAACTCTCAAAGTAAATCAATCAATATATTTATATGGAGCAAAAACAACAGACGGTCACTAAGTATATCACAATGCAGACAGATATAGTGCAGAGGAGACATAGACATTGAAACAACTAATCAAAGATGTTCATATAGAGCTACTTAATAAAATAATGGGATGGCAAATGACACAAAGGCGATCAAGAAGACAGTAGAAGAACATAAAGAGGAATTTGAAAGAATAAATAGAAAAATAGCAGATATCACAGAGATTAAAAACTCTGTTGATGAAATAAAAAAACATACTACAGGCACACAACACCATATTTGAAGGGACAGAAGAAAGAATAAGTGAAATGGAAGACAGGATAACTGATTTTGAACACCCAATATAGCAAAAGGCAAAAAAGATGGAAAAATTTGAATTGGATCTCAGGGAAATGATAGACAAAACAAAGTGCACAAATATAAGAATCATTGGTGTCCCAGAAGGACAAGAGAAGAGTAAAGGGCTAGGAAAAGTAGTTGAGGATATGATGGGGGGAAACTTCCCAATACTTATAAAGGACATAAATGTACAAGTCAAAGAAGCCCAAAGAACTCCAAACAGAATAAATCCAAAGGCCTTCCCCAGGATACATGCTAATTAGTCTGCCAATGTTGAAGAGAAGCATAAAATTCTGAAAGTGGCAAGAGAAAAACAGTCTACTACATATGAGGGAAACCACATAAGACTGAGTTCAGACTACTCAACTGGCACCATGGAGGTGAGAAGCCAATGGTATGGTATACTTAAGGTCCTGAAAGAGAAAGACTTCCAGCCTAAAATTCTGTACCCAGCTAAATCGTCTTTCAAAATTGAGGAAGAGATTAAAATTTTCACAAACAAATCCTGAAACAATCTGTCAACAAGTGACCAGCCTGACAAGAAATACTAAAGGAAGTTCTGCCAGTTGAAAAAATAAGACCGGAAATGGAGGTCTGGAGGAGGGCACAAAATTGAACAGTAAGGGTAACTTAAAGGATAAAAAGAGAAACTGGGAAAATAATATGTAGATCTGACAAGAAAATAAAAATGGCAAGATGGTGGATGCAAGAAACAACATTTCAGTAATAACTTTGAATGCTAACAGACTAAACTTACCAGTTAAAAGATAAAGATTGGCCAAATGGCTTATGAAATACAATCCAGCTATACGCTGCTTACAAGAGACTCATCTTTGACACAAGGATGCAAATAGATTGAAAGTGAAAGGGTGGAAAGATTTTCCATGTAAGTTGTAACCAAAAGGAAGCAGAAGTAGCTACACTAATATCAGAGAAAACAGACTTTAAATGCCAAGACATCATAAAAGACAAAGAAGGATACTATATATTAATTAAAGGGACAATTCACTAAGAAGATATAACAATCATAAATGTTTATGCTCCCGATCAAGGAGGTCCAAAGTACATGAGATGGACATTGGCAAAACTGAAAGGAGAAACAGATGTTTCAACAATAATAGTAGAGGACTTCAGTACACCACTCTCCTCTATAGATAGAACAATCAGACAGTAGATCAACAGGGAAATAGAGAAGTTAAACAACTTGATAAATGAATTAGGCATAACAGACATATATAGATCACTGTACCCCAAAACACAAGGATATATAATCTTTTCTAGTGTTCATGGAACATTCTCCAGGATACGTCATATAATGGTGCACAAGACCGGTCTTCATAAACTTTAAAACATTGAAATGATTCAAAGCACTTTCCCTGATCACAAAGGAATGAAGTTAGATCTGAATAGCCACCTAAGAATGAGAACATTCACAAATATATGGAGATTAAATAACACACTCTTAAATAACCAGTGATTCAAAGATGAAATTGTTAGAGAAATAAGTAGCTATCTGGAGACAAATGAAAATGAGGATGCAACATATCAGAATTCATTGAATGCAGCAAAGGCTGTGCTGAGAGGGAAATTTGTTGTGCTAAATGCCCATATTAAAAAAAACAAGAAAGAGCAAAAATCGAGGACTTAACTCTTCACCTGCAGGAATTTGAGAAAAAAATATTAAACTAACCATGAAGCAAATAAAAGAAGAGAAATGACAAAGATTAAAGCAAAAGTTTCTTCCATTAAATGAATGGGAGAACAAAAGAACAATAGAAAGAATCAATAAAACCAAAAGTTGGTTCATTGAGAAAATCAATAAAATTGATGGGCCACAAGCAAGACAGACAAAGAAAAAGAGAGGACACAAATAAGCCAAATTAGTCATGAGAAAGGGTGTGTAACCACAGACCCTGAAGAAATAAAAGAAATCACAAGAAGATATTATGAAAAACTATATGCTAACAAACTAGACAACTTAGATGAAATGGACAAATTCCTGGAAACATACAAGCAAGCTACACTGACTCAGGAAGAAATAGAAAATTTTTACAAACCAATCACAAGTAAAGAGATTCAATCAGTCAACAAAGATCTTCACACACAAAAAAGCCCAGGGCCAGATGTCTTCACGGAGGAATTTTATTAAATAATCCAAAAAAGAACTAATGCCAATCTTGCTCAAATTTTTCCAAAAAAATGAGATAAAAGGAATTCTATCTAACTCATTTTATGAAGCTAATATTATTTTAATACCAAAGCTGTGTAAACATGCTATAAGAAAGGAAAACTGCAGGCCAATCTCCCTGATGAACACAAATGCAAAAATTCTCAACAAAATGTTCGCAAATCAAATCAAACAACACATTAAAAGAATTATACACCCTGATCAAGTGGGGTTAATACCAGGAATTCAAGGATGGTTCAACACAAGAAAATCAATTAATGTAGTACAGCACATTAACAAATTGAAAGGCAAATATCGCATGATCATCTTGAAAAAGCATTCAACAAAATTCAGCATCCTTTCCTGATAAAAACACTCCAAAAGATAAGAATCAAAGGTAACTACCTCAATATGATAAAAGGAAGATATGAAAAAACGATAGCCAGCATCATAATCAATGGAGAGAGACTGAAAGCTTTCCTCCTAAAATCAGGAAGGAGACAAGAAGGCCCACTGTCACCACCATTATTCAACATTGTGCTAGAAGTTCTAGCTAGAGCAATCAGGCAGGACAAATAAATAAAAGGCATCCAAATTGGAAAGGAAGAAGTAAAGCTTTCATTATTTGCAGGTGACATAATACTATACTTGGAAGATCCTAAGAAATCTACAGCAAAGTTCCTTGAGCTAAGAAACAAATTCAGAAAGGTAGCCAGATATAAATTAATGTGCAAAAATCAGTAACGTTTCTATACACAAACAATGACCTAACTGAGGAGTCAGTTAAGGAGAAAATTCCATTTAAAATTGGAACTAAAAGATTCAAATACTTAATAATGATCTTAACTAGGGATGTAAAGGGCTTTTATACAGAAATCTACATACACTGTTAAAAGAAATCAAATAAGATCTAAATAGGTAGAAAGACATCCCTGTTCATGGATAAGAAGGCTAAATATAGTTAAGGTGTCAATTCTACCCAAATTGATCTACAGATTCAACACAGTACCAATCCAAATTCCAACACCCTACTTTGAAGACTTGGCAAAGGTAGTTACCAAATTTGTCTGGAAGGGAAAGAGACCCCAAATAGCAAAGCATTCTAAAAAAGAACAAAGTGAGAGGATTAACACTCCCTGACTGTAAAACTTATTATAAAGCCACAGTGAGCAAAGCAGCATGTTACTGGCAGAAAGATACAAAGTATTGACTGATAAGAATTGAATCAAGAGTGCTGAAATAAACCACCAAAAATATGGTCTACTGATTTTTGACAAGGCCCTCAAATCCTCTGAACTGGGACAAAATAGCCTTTTCAATAAATGGGCATGGAAGAACTGGATATCAGTAGCCCAAAGAATGAAAGAGGACTCCTATCTTACACCCTATACAAAAATTAACTCAAAGTGGATCAAACACCTAAGTATAAGAACTAGCACTAAAAACCTTCCAGAAGAAAGCATAGGGAAATATCTTCAAGACCTAATGATAGGAGGTAGCTTCCTAAACTTTTCACCCAAAGCAAAAGCAATAAAAGAAAAATTAGATAAATGGGAAGTCCTCAAAATCAAATGCTTCTGCACCTCAAAAGACTGTCAAAAAGGTGAGGAGGCAGCCAACTCAATGGAAGAAAATATGGAAGTCATATATTGGACAAAGGTTTGATATCCTGTATATATAAAGAACTCATACAACTCAACAACAAAAGAATAAACAACTCAATTATTAAATGGGCTAATGATATGAATAGGCTTTTTTCTGAAGAACAAATACAGATGCCTCATATGCCTCATTGTATACATATAGCCATTTTCATTGGCTATAAAGGAAATGTAAATCAAGACTACTATGAGATATCACCTCATGCTTATAAGAATGGCTGTTCTTAAACAAACAGGAAGCTATAAATGTTGGAGAGGATGTGGAGAAATTGGGACACTTATGCATTGCTGGTGGGAATGGATAATGTTGCAGCCACTATGTAAGACTATTTGGCGGTTCCTTAGGAAACTAAATATCGAGTTGCCCTATGACCTAGCAATAGCATTACTTGGTATATACCAAGAAAAGCTGAAAGCAATGACACAAACAGACATTTGCACACCGATGTTCACAGCAACATTATTCACAATTGCCAAAAGATGGAAGCAAACAAAATGCCCATCAACAGATGAGTGGATTAACAAAATGTGTTATATTAATGCAATGGAATATTATGCAGCAGTAAGACAAATGACGTCTTGAAGTACATGACAAAATGGAAGAAACTTGGGGACATAATTCTGAGAGATATAAGCCAGATACAAAAGGATAGATATTGTATATGATTCCACTTTTATGACCATCATAAAGGTAATATCAGAGGCTTATAATGTAGAATATAGAGGACTTAGGATACATAGAAGCTAGATGTGGGTGAACAGTTAGGTAATGAGGTCAAACTGCAATGTAAGGGAATAGACAGAAATGAAGGCAGTTCTCTAGTGGGTCTATAAGTAGTATTATGATATTGAAGATGAACAAGATTGAAATGGGTTGTATAGACCTACACGTCCCACTGAGTAACACTAGAAATAAAAATTAGTTCTTGCAAGAACTATTTCAAAGGTGTGATTCATGTACAAGGAGTGTTCAAGTCCAGGGAACAGGGGGAAATCTGCTATTGCATGCTATGGGCTGTTTAAAAGGGAAACGTCAGCACTACCACAGTAACAGCAGACATAAACAATGTGGGGAGGGACAAGAATTAAGAGGACATTGCAATTTCCTATTTTGGAAAGGTGTGTTTATTGATTTTCTTCCTCTAGGGAGCAATGAAATTATCTAAAATTCAGAGTGTTGATGGACTGTGGACTTTGGGCCTTATACGTGATTCCTGATTAATGCAGGTGACTGAAGTATGCACTGACTGAGAAACAGATTGGCAAATGATACAGTCTAAATATGATTGAATATTATGCTGCTGCAAAAAGGAATGAAGTTGTGAGGCACGTAAAGAGGTGAATGAATGTGTGGGACATTTGATGAGGCAAAATAAACTAGAAACAAAAGAACAACAGCGGTATGGTCTCCTTTAGAAAATGCTTATAAGGAAACAGGGACCTAGATTGTAGGCTTTTAGAGCAGACACATTAAGTTCGAGTGGTAATTATTATTTCTGGATTTTGAGAGGCTGCTTTATATATCTATAACTTGATATTTAGAGATAAGAATGAAACTAATCAGGTTAGGGTTAAAGTATTTCAGAACACAGGGGTCAGGAAGACATTGTCTATATTTTAGAACTACATATACTCTTTGAGAACAATGGAAGAAAGGCTTATGTGGTATATAGTTCATTTGAACAACTGAAGCACAGGAAGCTCAGAATAAGAAAGAGGTTCTTTAAGCCTGTATAGATTAATGTAATGGCTGAATACATCCTTAGAGTATATTAAGCAGTTAATCAAAAAGTATCGACATAGTCCCTTGAAGGATGGGAGAAAAAATGTGGAACTCTTAAGCTTGACCATCAGGGAATCCCCTGATATTGTGTCAAACTTAGGGTCACGCAAAACAATAGGCCACGCCCTAGATCCCAAGGCTTACTCTTGTGAAGCCTATGTAGGTAGTGGAGAAGCTTAGACTACCTATAGGTATGCCTGAGAGTTACTTCTGGAGGACCTCTTTTGTTGCTCAGATGTGGCCTCACTCTCTCTAAGTCCAACTCTGCAAGTGAAATCATTGTCTTCTTCCTACATGGGACATGACATCCAGGGGTGAAGGTCTCCCTGGCAGTGTGGGAAATGACTCCCGGGGATGAATACAGCCCTGACACCATAGGATCAACAACTCCATCCTGACCAAAAGGGGGAAAAGAAGTGTAACTAATAAAGTATCAGGGACAGAGAGAGTTCAAATAGAGTTGAGAGGCTACTCTGGATGCCAGTGTTATGTAAGTTCATTTAGACCTTGATACCTATCATAAGCTGCCAACCCCCAACCAGGACCATTCCAGTCAATCCTAAGGTACACCTATTTCACAAGTGTTCCAAGCACTAGTGTAACTGTCCAGAAACCTACAACCTCCAGATGGGTCCCTGGACCAGATAAGTCCTGAAACCTAGAGGGCCCAAGCTTTCCAGAACATCAGATAATTCCATCTCCCTACCCATATTATTGACATGAAAAAGTTATAATGGCCATAGTCCAAACACCCCTAAAGAGAGGGATAGAAAGATCAATGGTAATGGTGGAGTTATACCGTGAAGATAGGCGTTAACAAATGAATACGATGCTGAATCATTAATTTGATATCTCTTTTAATCTCCAGTATCTTAGAGCAGCTAGAAGTAAAAACCTAAAATTGTGGAATTGTAACCCATGTCAGGCTCTTAAATATGTTCTATAACTAATTGCAGTGCTGTGCTTTGAAATTTGTGGCTTTTTTTGGTATATATGTTATTTTTCACAAAAAAAGAAAAAAATGTTGATCATGATCAACTTTTTTTAATGATCCTATATTCTGGAGCAGTTAGAAGGAAACACTGAGAGGATCATATGGTGGCCCAAGACAAACTCTGGGATCTGTCCTTAACTCCTTGTTGAGGGGTACTTTGGTTAACTTGCTTTTTCATTTCTTTGTTTTGTATTTATGATATATTAAACAATTAGAAGTTATAAAAAACCATAAGCAAAAAATGAAGTCGCAACTGATTCATATAGCTACTAAAAATCAGTTAGAAGTGGATTTTTAACTAAGTCCATCCAAATTGCAGTAAAGTCTGAACTGAATGAATAGGAACTGGAGGAGGGGCAATTTCTGCTGGGTAGAAAACTGTTATTGCCACAAAGATTAATATTCAGTTAATTTCACGTGTTACAATGTTCTATGACTTTTCACTATAATTTGGAAAGCAGGCTGCCTTGAATTGTAATATATTTTCAAATATACGTTTTTCCATATATGCTAATACTAACCTTGGTGTCGTTACTCAAATGGAATCCAAAAGTAACAGATGTGTCCTTCCTAGTATAGATGATTGAAAAATTATTTCACAAAGTTTGTACCAACTACCAATGTCAATAGTAACATAGGAAAAACTGCCTTTTCCTACTTCTAGAAGTATCATTCAAAAATATTTGGTAATTTAATTGGTTAAAATGTTAACCTGTTGTTATATTCAGTTTTTTCACCACTAGTAAATTTGTTTTCCTCTTTTCAAGCATATCATTATACTACTTTTTTCTTTAAAAACACGCATTATAAATGTCTTTAAGATTTTAGCTCCTTGAAAGCTTCCATTTTCTAGGGAATCTACTTCCTTTCTTTAATGAGAAAACAGAAACTCCATATATTTGTGTGTGGTCATTTTTTTTTTTTTTTTGTCTGAGCATCTAATAAAATATAATGCCAAAATCTTAAAACACAAAACTTTATCTAAGATTCAAAACTTTAAAAAATGTTTTCAGAATATACACATAATGAATTATAGATAAAAATAAAGCCAACGAGTAATTTCTGCTCTGTTTTCTAATTTCTACATAGTTTTGTACAATCAGGAGACAAGATACACTCAAATACATTCATTGCATTACATTCATCCGTGATTATCTTTTCTCAGGAAAATTTCAATTTAACACTATTATCTGTATTTTTCATACATGCTTAAATTTAATTTGCGTGTATTTAGCATTTAGGCCCATGATATTTTTTTCACCAGATTATTTACTTCTTTAAAAGGTAAAGCATCCAGTTCCTAAATTCAGGCTGTTTTGTAGAATCTGCTTGAGAATAAGTATACAGTTTTGGAAAAGCATAAAACATCCAAATTCCTCTTAATTAGACCCTTTGAGAGTCACTAGAACAAACAAGTTATAGAACTTCAGTCTCCCAAGTTCTTTTCAGTAGTACCTTAATAAAATGTCATACATCTCCCAATACTATTTTAAGGAATACAGATGGATTATTTGTCTTTAAATCAAAGACTGGCACAAATAAGACATTTAGATAGACACATCAAAAAGAACTACATTCACAGAATGGGGTAATCCTAATTCTATTCTGATTATATTTACTTTTCTCCTCTCTTTAGGCTTCATTCACTGCATTCTGGTTTTCAGACAACATCTTTTCTTTTTGTCTGAATATAAATCTGGGTAAAAATGAAATTAAATGAACTCTCCTATGCCCTATACAACATTGCAAATCCAAATTTCAAACATGTTGGAAAGGAAAGAACAGTTAAAAAATGCCAACAGTTGGAATTTGCTGATCAATTATTTATATATATTTAATACATTCTCAGGTGAAATCTCTGAAGGCAAGCAAAAGTGATTGATCTGTGCAAATGCAAGTTTCTATTCCTACCTTACCTATATATAGTGAAGTGTTTTATGCAAAACTAGGCAGGGAATTGGGAATGTGGGTGTTTTGTAATATATGAGTTGGGGGAAGGGACTGGTACTGGCTGAAATTGTATAGATGATTGCTCCTACTCTATATAGTTCCTTTGTCATGGAGGTGGCAGTCTAAATTGATCAGTGGTTTCCATGACAGCCAATCTGTATAATTTGGGCTTTCCACAGCAGGGATTTTAGGGTCAAATTATTTTTAAAATTACCTAGTTTGCTATTCCACAGTTATCACCTCACATATTACCTGTTAGAATGTGGAGATTACTTCTTCATGAAAAAATATTGAAAATGCTTTCTCAAAGAAATATTAGCCTGGCAAATTTTACACACACAAACTCCTCAGGGGTTCACTTTTTCCAATTCACATCTGCACAGAAACAAATTTAAAAATTATTGCTTTGTTGTTGATGCTTTTTACAAAAGTAAACAATTTTTCTTATTTGTAAAGAGAAAATATAAAGCTTGCAGAACTATTGCAATGAAACTATTCTAATAATTTTAGCAATTCTTTATACATCCTCATGGCCACTTTATGAATTATTATGCTCTTGTATGGAATCAAACCAGCCTGCTTCTAGCCTATCTTAACTCATATGAGCTTTAGTCTATTTTTTCTACACAGCAATATAATCACATCATTAAGTAGAATTTTAGGTGGTCACGAAACTTAATGATGTACAAATCAGCACTATTTCTAGATGATTTCTGTCATTCAATATATATAGTGGACATATTCCGCAAAAATGATTCATAAGGAGCTTATATAAGACAAAAATGTAATGCCTTAAATGCACATTGGACTTGGAATTCTTCTATTTCCATTTGAGTTGAAGTATTATTAAACAAGGATTCATAAGTTTCAGGACATATCTGTAGAACTGAGGAAAGAGCAAGGTTGAGCAATGTCGCATTTGCATGACAACCCTATGAACTTCAGGGAGCAGAGCATCAATATGTGTACATTTAGTTTGAAGTTTCAGAGCTTTGGCAAAAAGGACTTGAGTATAGACCTTCAGGTGTCACTCATATTTTCCCCCAATTCTGATCTCTATGTACAAGTTTGAGGACTAGAGCAAGAAAATTAAAATAAAAATTTAGGAAAAGTTTAAAATCTATTTCTAAAATGATTTTTTTTTGTAGGCTGTATAATAGGAGAAAACACCTATGGGTAAATTAGGTGAATTCGTTAATTAAGATGTTTGTTGAAACAAGTATTGTTTGTTACACAAGGGCCTGAGAAGCAATCCAACAATATCTGTAATGGAGAAATATTTGGACCAGCAGTAAGGGATTTCACATAGTTAATTGAGCAAAGAGAAGATATGAACATCAGTTGTCAAATAGTATCCAAAAGAATAATGCGTGTAAGTATGTATGAAAACTTCATAGTAAAACAATAGCTAAGAGGGTTAGCAATAGTGTTTGTGTGCATATATCTGCGTGTGTGTGTGTGCGTATGTGAAGCTTGTAATAGTTTTTAGCCATTTGTAAATTTGATATAAATGTTGTTTTTTTGTTTTTATGGGAATTATTTAAATTTGAGGGTGCAGGATAGAGATAGGTTTCAGAAATAGAATCAGAGAGATTATGCTATTGTTATTCTGAACATGATTTTATACCCAAACTAATGGGGATGAATAATGAATACTATATATATATAGTATACATCTCCATACTAAATTTTTATAGCTAAAAATACGTGTTTAGGGGAGATACACACAAGTATAAAAGTCTATAAATAAACAAGATTCAACATATAGAAATATTTAGCCAATAAAAGATTCATACTTGTGAGTCCAGTTTAAAGCCAAGGAAATATATTACAAAGAAATCTTATATTTACTTCTGTTTTAAAAAGTAAAATGAATGCAATAGCTTTAGATGCATCTGTAATTTTTTACAACAAAGGGACCTGCACAAGAGAATTGAAGATATTGTAGCTGAAAATTTATAAGCCACTGAATCTTCATCAGCAACTGTCTATACCTGACATTTTCAGTGATAACTACAGACCTTTAGGGGGTTGCTGTTTGAATGTATCATTTCATGCATCCAAATGCATCTGATTCATACAGCTTCTAAAAAATTGGTTAAAAATGGACTAAAAAAAAATAAAAAGGACACTGCAACAGTGGCTCAGTAGCAGAATTCTCACCCGCCATGCCAGAGAACTAGCTTTGATTCCTCACCTGCCCATGCTACACCCTCCCCACAAAAAAAGTGGATTTAGATTTCATATAGGTGGCATATGAAATCACAGGATAAAACTCTAGAGACTTCCAGTTGACTAAGGTGATAACAGTTGGAAATAGGGAATTGTTCCTCTATGGAATCTTTGAACAAAACTCTAGGAACAGTAATTAGGTGAGTGCTGAAGCAAGAAAATACAAGAATGATCTTGCCACTCAAGATCTCTATCACTATCTATATGAAAATGTAAGTAACAGACAGCTCAAGGCACAAATCCCAGCATTAATAAATCAGAAGATTAAAATGTGCAGTATGCATCAAAAGATTACAAGACAAAGAAAAAGGAAGTGATGCCCATCAAAAAAACAAGTAAAAATTTCAGAAACCATAAAAGAAAAACAACAGACTTGAACATACCAGACAAAGACTTTTTAAAAATGTTCTTTAATATGACCAAAGAGATAAAGGAAAATATGGAGAATGAAGTAAAGAATATTAGGAAAACAATGAGTGAAAAATATGAGAAACACAAAAGATAATTTTTAAAAGTAACGAAGGGCGGGCCACGGTGGCTCAGCAGGTAAGAATGCTTGCCTGCCAAGCCCGAGGACCCGGGTTCGATTTCCGGTGCCTGCCCATGTTAAAAAAAAAAAAAAAAAAGTAATGAAACAGAAAACTGGAATGAAGATCTTCAGTAACTGGGAAAAAATATCCAATAGAGGGTTGGGTTTCAACAACAGATTAGAGCTGGAAGAAGAAAGAATTAGTGGACTTGAAGTTAAGACAGTTAAAATATTTTAGGATGAAGATTAGATGGAAAAGAAGGACTGAAAAAAAAAAAAAGGAACAGAGTCTAAGAGCCTGTGAGACACTATCAAGCATACCAATACACCAATAAATACATTAAGGAGTCTCAGAAGAAGAAAGATAGAAAAGGCCAGAAGGAATATTCAAAGAAATAATGGCAGAAAACTTCCCACATTTAATGAAAGACATGATTGCATACATTCAAGAAGACTAATAAATCCCTAATAGCGTAAACTCTAAGAGAACCATTTCCAGGTACGTAGTCATTAAACAGCCCAATGCCAAGGTCAAGGAGAGAGCTCTGAAATAGCAAAAGAGAGAGAAAAAAAGTTGCGTCTAAGGGAGCCCAAATTGGATTAAGTGCCTACTTCCTTTCATAAACCACTGAAGCAGGAACACAGGGGATGAAATTATTTAAAATGTTGAAAGAAAATAATTGCCATCCAATAATTATATATCCAGTGGAATTGTCATTCAAAAAATGAAGGATACCCTAAGACATTCCCAGTTAAGCAAAAGTTGAGGGAATTCATCACTGCTAGACCTGCCCTAACAGCAATGCTAAAGAGAGTTCTTTAGACTGAAAGGCGAGAACACAGAATGATGGATTAAAGAGGTATAAAAAAATGAAGACTTCATGTAAAAGTTACCGTAAAGGTAATTAAAAATGACAGTAATTTTGTATTCTACTTTTTGATATATAAAACCTCTTTTTCCTTCTTACAGTTTCTAAAATGCAAATGCATGAAAAGTAATAATAGATATATGATTTTGGATAGATGTAAATAAAGATATAATTTATGAAAAGTACAACAACATTTAGTAAGTATAAAGGGAGTGGTATAATAAGTGTTTATACATGCTATTGAAGTTAAGTTGGTAGAAAATCAAATGTGATTGATGTAAATTTAGGATGTTTAATTTAAGCTCCATGGTAACTGCAAAGAAACAATATGAAAAATATATACATAAGGAAATAAGAATGGACATAAAATGGAACAGACATTCCAAGAATAATACCACTTGTGCTCAACATCTTCCAAGAAATTGAAGAGGAGGGAGCATTCCTTAATTCATTCTGTGAGGCCAACACCACCTTAATACCATAGCTGTATAAAGATAGCCCAAGAAAAGAAAATTAAAGACCAATATCCCTTATGAATATAGATGTAAAGTCTTTAAAAAAATACTAGCAGACCCAATCCAACAGCACAGTAAAAAGATTATATATCATGATCAGGTGGTCCAGGTATAAGGCTAGTTCAGCATTAGAAAAGCAATGCAATATAGTAAACTACTAGAATAGAATAAAGGGGGAAAAATGTCAATGGGGTAGAAAGGGCATTAAATAAAATCTAGCAGCCCTTCCTGAGAAAGCATTCAGAAATCTAGGAGGAATAGGAAATGTCCTCAGCATGACAAAGGACTTATATGAAAAACCCATAGCTAACAGCTGTGATGAAAGACTAGAAGCTTTCCCCATGAGATAAGGAACATAACAAGGATGCTTATAGTTACAACTGTTGTTCATCATTGCACTGAAATTTCTAACTGGAGCCATCAAACAAGGAAAAGAACTAAAAGCCATCTGAATTGGAAAAGAAGAAGTAGAAATTCCACTTCAAAGATGTCATAATCCATTATATATAGAAAGTCTTCAAAATTTATAGACATAATAAATTTAGCAAAGTGGTCAGGTACAAGAGCCACACATAAAAATCAATAGTGTTTTTATACACTAATAATGAATAATCTGAAGGGAAAATCAAGAAAAAATTCCATTTATAATAGCAGCTAAAACACTGCAAAAACTACAAAACACTGCTGAAAGAATTAAAGAAGGACAAAAAAAATGGAGGGGCAATCTGTTCATGCATTGAAAGTCTAAATGTCATTGAGATTTCAGTTCTATCCAAAGTGATTTACATATTTGTTTTAGTTTCCTAGGATGCTTAAACAAATACCATGAAGTAGCTTGGTTTAAATAATAGGAATTTATTAGTTTACTGTTTTGAGGCAAAAAGAAAGTCCAAATCAGGGTATCATCAAAGTGATGCTTTTTCCCTGAAGAATCTTGTGGCATTCTAGGGCTGGTTACTGGCAATCCCTGGTTCCTTTTTCACATGGCAAAGCACATGTGGTCTCCTGGTCTTTCTCTTATCTTCTGGGTTTCACTTATTTGAACTTCTTGCTCAGTAGTTCTTTCTCCCTCTGTCTAAATTTTTATTGGATCCCAATAGTAGGATTAAGAGCCATCCGGATTGAGATGGGCTACATTTTAACTGAAGTAGTATCATCAATAGGCCCTACTTACAAAGGCTTCACACCCACAGGAATGGATTAAACTTAAGAACTTGTTTTTCTGGAGTACACATGCCTTCAAACCACCACAAACCACCACTTCAAACAGCAGAGTTCTTATGGAGTCCAAAAAGTTATGTTCATTCTACAGGCAAATACATTCATTCCATTACAGTATCAAAAACAAACAAACAAAACAAAACCTTAAGTTATTTCAGAAACAATGCTTAGTACAAACTCTCATCAAAATTGGTTATGGCTGTGGTCTGTCCTGGAGCATAATTCCCCGGTCTAAGGACCTGCGAACCCAGAAAATAAGTTATCTGCTTCCAAAATAAAATGAAGGGACGGGGGTGCAAAGGCAGTTCAGTGGTAGAATTCTTACCTGCCATGTGGGAGACCCAGGTTTGATTCCCAGTCCACGCACTTCCCAAAAACAAACAAGCAAAACAAAACAAAAAATAAACAACAAGCAAACAAAAAAAAATCAACAAATGGTGCTGCAATAATGGGATATTCACATGGAAAAAATAATGAAAAGTGACCCCGCCATACAGCATACAAAAAAAAAAAAAAAAATGAAGGGACAGGCACAGGATTAACATTTCCATTCCTATAAGGAAATATTGGAAGGAAAACGGGGACCACAGGTCACAAACCCTTCTGAAACCCTGCAGAGCATGCTCAACTAGATTTCACAGACTGAGAGTTACCTGTGGAAGGATGTTTTGTCCCCCCAGCCTGATGAAGCAGCATCTCTACCCCTTCCAAGCACTTGCCCTGAAGCTATGCTTCCCCTGAACACTGAGGTGAAGGTTCCCCACTCTAATCACTGCATGGCGGCTCGACTCTCTGCAAACACCAGGGCACAGATTCTACCCTCTCAGGGCACTGAGGTGATGAATAAATTCTTTGCACTCAGCAGGGGACAGGCTTCAGCATCTCTGAACACTGGTGGCAGTACTCCTCCTAAACAATGGGGCAGAATGTCTGCTCTCTTTATGCATTGAATAGAACCACCCTTTTCACATACATGGGTGGGCTTGCTCTCTTGGCCAAAGAAGATGCCTTCAATTCAGAGTTCAGCATCCATGATTTTGTCCTTGAAATGATTTTTCCTTCAATCTGTCCATTCTTTGTCCCTTTTACTCCAGGCTGTCAGTGGCTCCAGTCATATATAAGAAATTTGTTGGTTTTGCATGTAGTTCACAGAGGTTCACCCCATCAGGTAGTCGGACTTTCTACACATCCCTCTGGGTAACTGTACTTCCAATTCTGACTTGCAGTGAAATGACTAACTGGATCCTTGTTCAGTTGAAACCTCATATGGGGTACTATTCTCTTGGGACTCACCTTCCAGAAGCTCAGAATTTTCCATTTCATTGATTTCTGGTTTGTTTGGGCCCAGGAGTCCAATTCTCAGCTTTTCCCTTTCCTCTCACATTTTGTTACAAGCTACAAGGAGAAACAAGGTTTCACTTTCCACACTTAGCTTAGAAGTCTCCTCAGCTAAATATCTTAGCTCATAACTCTCAAGTATCTGTTTGGGTTGAGGGGAGAGTTTTGGTGGCAGATGATGACAATGGTGACACAACACTGTGAATGTAAGTAACACCAAAATGGGACTTTAAAATGGAACATTTTAGGTTGTATATATGTTACCAAAATAAAAATTTAAAAATACATAGAACTGTGAAGCCTATTGTAAACTATGGAATATAATTAATAGGATAATTTTAATAATTTTATTTCATCATTTCAATAAAGTTATGACACTAATACAAAAATCTTAAAAACGGGAAACTGCATGTGTGATGAAAGTATATGGGAACTTTGAATTTTTTGAACACTTATATAGTAAACTTATGTAACTTACAAATGGCAAAAATAATTCTGGTTGCACTATATACATGAATACCTAAAAATAGTTGTAAAGAATATAGATAATTCTTTGCTTATAACTTTCTGCATATTTTCTGGCAATTTTATTTAATAAGGGTAGTGGAGATACTAAAAGAAGAATTATAGGTAATTAAAAATATTTTATCTAAATATGCTTGTACAAAACATTGATGTTTGATTTCACATCACTTCCATTATATTTTTCATGGGATAATAATATGAATGTGCACTAATTTCAAAAATACGAAACCATTTATCATGAAAAGTGATCTTTTTCTCTCACCAGATCCTAAGTCCTACTTCATAAAAAAATATATATATATATATATCTTTTATAAATTGCTATTTTGACTTTCTAAAAAATGTTCACAGGATACATGCATATTTAATTCTGTATACATTAAAATATATTTATATATACCATGCATTAATATGCATGTCTATTTCTATTTATACAAATGACAGTATTTTTTTGAACTTTGATTTACTACTCTATTACTCTATTGCTTTCTTAGGACAGGCTCTAGGGACTTGCTTATTTTGCAGTCAAACAGGGCCCTCCTCTCAGAAGGATCTCATGTTTGGTTTAACGCTTGCTCTCATTGTTTTGAAACTCTTAAATAATTGTACTTTTGAATTTGTGTTTTGTAAATTAAGTTCAGTTGGACCATGGGGCAAGTGCATGAGCATCAGAGATTTTTACAAGCTGCATTTCTGTGGTTTCATGCTTCCCCGTTCTATGTAGTGTTAGTGATTCTCCATGATCACAAAATTCCAAGAAACTCACAATATACCAGAGTTCAACTGAGTAAACAGAATCACTAAGAGCCCCCAAGGTGCCAGGGTATGCCTTAAAACCAGAACTTGTTTTGAACACACAGAAAAGGCAGTAACATTCTAACAAAAGCCAATAAAACAACAGCAACAACGAGGTATCCTATTATGTTCTTTCTTGTTTGTGCTGTTTTCCCTGTTTCAGTCAACCGGATACTCTGAAAATGATGACGCTGAAGTAAAGGGAAAAACAGGGCTACCCATAGCTCCTTTTCCTTTAAGCTTTCCATGCAGAAGGTAGAGTATTGAATGAAAATGTGTGTATCAGTACATGAGATAAACACAGCTGAATTAGTTTTGTGAAGCATTTCCACTGTGTTTTTAAGAATGAAAATCATATGTATGTACAAGCCATAGAATGTGTATTTATATTTTTGGTCATTCTGCCTCCTAATTAAATGTCCTAATATTTTCATTTAGAACTTGTACAGCACAATATAAAGATGAATAGTACAATTCACACTAATGATCTAAATTGTTAATGTTTTTAGTGCACATTTGATTTTTACATTTGGAAAAGCAAAATAAAAGCTATTTTGGACGAACAATTAAGAAAAATACTTATGTTTTAGATTTAGTCTTTTTTCTAAAATTATCCATTACATTCAAACTACTATGATCCTGGCACTGTAATAAATATGCTGGGATATTAAAAAAGATGAATTGTTCTACACTTGGTCCTAGAAAGAAGCCATATATAACTCTAATTATACACACATATACAAACTTATACATATGTAAAATACTGTGAGAGTCAGAAGCAAACTTATTTTTTTCTAGTAGAAATTTGCATCTCCAAATATAATTATGCTTCTTTATCCATTCAACAAATGATTGACCATTTTGTGCCAGTAAAAGGATGAAAAATTCATTTACTCTGTTATTAAACAAGTATTATCAAGTATTTACTGTCTTCCATGCATATAGTCTCTATTCTAAAGTGAGGGGATACAGACAAACAGAATATTATAAAATGGAGTAAAAAGCCAGAGATGTCAGGGCCAGGTGAGAAGGGGGGTGAAGATTAGCTTGAACCATGACCATCACATTAAAGTGTTTGGAAATTTTGCTGAGGAAGACGCTGATGTCATTTAAGTAAGAGAATAGCTGGATGGATTTTCAAGTGAGTGTATTGGCTACTATTTACTGAGCCAGAGATACAAATGGAGGAGGATAGCTTCCCTTCAAGAAAGCCAAAGTCCTCAGTTGAAGGTATTATTTTATCTGCTTTCATTGAGAAAATAAGTTGGACTGACAGCTAACAGGAAAAAGTTTATCCAGCTTTAATTAGGATACAATTCCTATAAAATCTGATGCTCCAAGATTCTGTTACAGGCATCTGAAGATTTAAAGAATCTAGGAAACACACAATGACAAAGTTTTATGGTCCTAGAAGAAAAAACTGCTAAAATTATCTGTTATTGAGATATAAAATATCACTACCTGGACTATCCTCCTTACTTTCATTACTCTCTGACCTCTCCACTCCCTGCCACACACACATATCTGTGCCCATATCCATACTACAGTAAGTCATGGCCCATTGTCAATGCCACTTCCTTACAAACTAAATAATTTCTGCAAAAAGTAGGTTTTTGATAAAAAATTCTCTCTCTCTCTCTCTCTCTCTCTCTCTCTCTGTATCTATCTACCTATCTGTGTGTGTGTGTGTGTGTGTGTGTGTGTGTGTGTGAGAAAGAGAGAGAGAGAGATTTGCATGAGCGGGAGTTAGGAAACTTTTTTTTTTATTTTTGTCTCATTTACGTGGCAATTCAAGAAAAAACTAACATATCTAACTAGAGGTACTTAACCTGCTTTGGAATAAGCCAAACAACTTATGTAATACAAGAAAAATGTGAAAGTTATCTCTTTAGGGATATATCCACTTATGCACACATAGCAAGTGTCTCATACATGTAGAGGACTGTGCTAGAAACTGAGGAAAAACACACAAAGTTCCTATATTTTCCATTGGGCAGCTCAAAATCCAGTGCGAAGGAGAAACATTCAACATCAATGGCAGTACAGTGTAATAAAGTTATTCCGTAAAGATAGGTGCAAACATCTCTAGAATCACAAATCTCAAAACAATTGTGCAGACCTAATTTCTGAGGAATTTTCAGACCAAAACCTAACATATTAAGTTTTATTATCATTGAAATGTGGGCTAATATATATACACACACATATATGTTTATATATTTATACATACATACATATTATAATGTATGTTATATGTATGTGTGAATATACAGGCATTTATATTTATATACTCAAATGATATGAGAGACTTAACCAAAAGGTTGTGAAACCAACTTACTAGTAAAATGCAGCCTTATAGAGCTCTGTGTGTGCAGGTTGTGATTAGGGTAGGGTTACATGTGCAAAGCACTCCAGGGAAGCAGGAGGGAGTGTGTGTATGTGTGTGGGATGAAGTATTAAGTAGTCAGTTCAGGAAGAAAGAGAGTGAACAGGCCTCAAATCCCCTGCTCTAAGTTTGGTTCGCTAAGTATCCAACAGTGCATCTCTACCCTCTACAATGCACTAGAAACACGATATGAGTAGGACCCAGACCTTGCCGTTAAGAAGAGCAGAATCTAGTGTCTTGTGAAAGACAATAATTCAGCAGAGATCAGGGTATGGGACTACGACAGCAAAGAAGAGGGGCAACTGGCATACTCTGTGTAAGGCAAAAGCAGTTTCTTGTGATATCTCTTGATACCACAGTGTCATCTTGGTTTGGTCCTAGGGGGTCCAAGTTAGTTGATGTGGGTTTGAATCCCATCTCTCTCACTCTGGGCAAGCCACTTTATCCCTTTACGTCTCTATAAATCTTCACTTCCTTATCTACACAAACAAAGATCATAAAGGATGGTAGGGCTAACTCTCAGGAATAAATATCTTAATGGATCTTGTATTGAGGAAAACAAAACACTGAAAGTATAATTTCTATCTACCTAATTCAGTATTATAGTAATATTACTTCCTCACACAACCCCTTACCTGCATTGTGCAGGCAAATTATGGTTCTTTTTTTATAAGAATATATTTAACTCTCAAGTGGAAATCTAATTTTCCCATGTTAAATATTTATCCTCTGACCATTAAAATGGATAAGGAAAATGAAACTTTAAGAGATGAAGTGATCTGCCCAAGGTGACATGCCTAAAAATTGACAGGGATGACATTCAAACCCATATGTGCTGGCTTTATAGAATGCCAATGCACATTTTAACCAAGGAACTAAATTCCAGACCACAGCTTTAATTTCATTGTTCAAATATTTGCAATAATTTTGAGGGAATACTTATCCTTATTTTACTGAACTCTACTTTTAAATGTTAAAAAATTAAAACTTGCTTTATCTTTCTTTCCAAGATTATATGAGAGGAATACAAGATAAAGAGTTAGCTAAATGGTTTATTCCATCATTAGTTAACAAATATTTATTGTCCTCTTTCTATATAAAATGAATATCATAGACCAATGGTTTTCAACTTGTGGCAATCTTGTCCTGCAAGGAACATTAGGCAATTCTGGAGACATTTTTTGGTTGTCAAAACTGGGAGAGAGGGCAGGCCAAGGTGGCTCAGCAGGCAGAGCTCTTGCCTGCCATGCTGGAGACCTGGGTTCGATTCCTGGTACCTGCCCATGCAAGAAAAAAAAAAATGAAGAAGAAAACAGGGCAGAGGATTCTACAGGCTGTTTAAAATCCTGCGATGCACAGGAATTCACAGCACCCCACAACCAGGAATCTGGCTCAAAATGTAAATAGTACCAAGGCTGAGAACACTTTTGACCACTGAGCCACAACCACTGACTATCATAAGTGAGTCACCTTCACTTTATATTAACTTAGTGATTCAACAGTCATCAATTTAGGACAATGCTCTGGCTGAAATTTTCAGACTAATTATTCCACTGTTTACTTGACTCTGCCTGTTAGCACTCAACATATTGTTAGAACTTTGTTTAATTATGTAGAAAAAGGGTTAGAGGCTTAGAAAGTTTGGTTGGAATATAGACAACTAAAATAAACAGCATTAGCCTCAGTAACAGGTGCTATAAGTTGAAATTTTCAAAGTAATTGATACTGCACTGTATCTAATTCTGTCTATATGGGTACAGAGCCAAAGATTAATTATATTGCAGTGAGATATGAGGATAATTCCTGATGTACAGATGGAGAAAGTCATATAGCATAGTTAAGTAACTTGCCCAAGGCTTTTTCAGGGATGAGTTTTAAATTCTGAAATTTGTAAGCATTATATACACAGACTAATGCATCACTGTACAATCTGACTAATGAATGATTAGGGAAAAAAATAAGCATCTCTTTTAATTTACTTTCCATATTGTGTTATGTTATCCATGAAAATCCTGGCTTCTGCTCTTGGAATTTTAGTTAAATCATTTCATATGTATACTCCTCCTCCTTTTCTAATACATCATTTGACGTGGAGAAATTAATCAGCCACTCCTATAACAATCAGGTAAAGATTTTTTAAAAATTCAGGCATAATAACAACAATAACAAAAAAAGACCAAACTTTTAAGAGGCATAAATGCTTCAACCTTAAAAAATATGAATCCACCTGGATTTGATTCCTGATACCTGCCCGTGCAAAAAGAAAAAGTATATATATTTATATATATAAATCCCAGGTTTTAAGATACTGGAAATGCTCAAGCTAATTTGATTAGCTTGAAGATCATGCTTTTTGATAATTCTGAAAGCAGTTGATATGGGGTCATATGATTATTCATTTAGGTAATTCACTCCTTCCGCATAACCTTTACAGATGTGGGTTAGCTTTTCCTTGTTGCAAACAGTTTAGTGAGATCAGGCAGATGCTCAAAAGATCATAAAGGTTTGTTTTTAAATTTTGTGTTTCCATGGATTCTGCCTATGAAGCACATCTCTGTCTGGTTAAGCCAGGCCAATCCACTTTCACATCCTGTTGATTCATACAGGTGAACTTTGGGCATACCTGGTTATTCCTAATCCTAGGTCAACCTTCCCAACCACATACCCTGGAAACTCCCTTTCCCCCTCGCTCTACACAAATTCCTTTCCATGACCCTGAGCTGTCTTTATATGGTACACTTGTGTCTGTCCCTTATGTGTCTCCAAAAGAGTGGTTCTCCAATCATGGCTTCTAACATTCCTTTGGCCTTTCAAACTTAGCTGTTTGTGTTCTGTCTCTCCAAGGTTTGAATAGTGAATTCACTGAGGATTTTCATTTGCTCTTGACATGCTGGGCTAATATAGAGATGAATTCTGTCCCTAGCTCACAGCTATATAGAACAAAATTCATCACTTTGACCCCATTACCAAAATAAGCCGTCATGTTCATTCTACCATTACAGAAAGGTAGTTGGATACTTCCCTGAGTCACATAATATCTGCCTGAGATATAAAAGGAATTATTGTCCAGAAAGTATTTTCTAAGATCTTGTGATATTGTCAAAATAATGGCAATATTTCCCTCAAAACATTTACCATTAATGGTTAAATTGAATCAGACTGACAATAGTTAGTAAAGGAGCAGATGTAGAGTAATTAGGCCTTCATACTCTACTTGGGACAGAGGCAAATTTTGCAACCACTTTAAAAGACAGTTTGAAATTATTTGCTAAATTTTGAGATACCTATATCCTATGACCCAACACTTTCATTCTCCCGTATATACATATATGCCTAGTCATATACGTAAATACATGCATATATGCAACTATAGATATGTATAAGAATTGTCATAGTAACAGTCTTAATAATAACCCCAAATTGGAGATAAACTTCCAGAATGGATAGATAATTTAGAATATATCCATATAATGAAATAATGTACAGCAATGAAAACTAAAAGCTGAAATTATGTGTAATAAATTGTATGTCTCATAAATATTGTTGAGTGATTGCACTCAGACCCAAAAGGAATTCACCCATTATTTATTTTATATAAAGTTATAAAAGAACAAGCACTAAAGTGCTTAATATCTATGCTTAAGTAGTATAATAATAAAGAAAGGGAAGTTTACCTTTAAGGGGAGGAGTGGGGAAAGTGATTAAGTGTAACATTAAGAGACCTGCGAAGCTGCAAAAGCAGTCTTTTTAAAAAAATTTATCTTTTTATTAGAGCAGTTGTAGGTTTACAGATAAATCATTCATAAAGTACGAACCTCCCAAATAACCTCTCCCCTCTGCATACACACACATACACATACACACGCGCGCTCGCACATACACATATGGATATCCTTACTATTAACAATTTGTATTAGTGTGGTACTATTGTTGCAATTGATGACCAATATTATTAAACTATATTACTAATGATAGTTCATAATTTACATTATGATTCATTTTTTATGTTGTATCATTCTATTGTTGTTGTTTTGTCATTTTTATTCTGGCAACATACATACAACCTAAAATTTCCCATTGAATATGTAATTTCTTAATCAGGTGACAAGTATACCAGCAATGACATTGTAGCATTCACTGTGCTTTCATTACTCTTTTGCATGCTTCTGAATCTAATGTTACATTTTACAATTTAAACGATGGTATATTTATTTGAAACATAGTTCTGTGGGTTAAGGCAATTTTCCGCCTTATGGATAACAGTTTCTTCAGGCAGAAATATTGATTTTTCCAGTCATAATAATATTGGCTCGCACATACAAAGAAGCCCCTATCTTTAGGAATATTGAATCCTCTTCTTTACTCTGGATTCTAAAACCAGTGGGCCACCTGGATATCTGCCTATCAATTATGTGACCCCACTATCAGAGTAAGCCACAGGTCTTCAAGGAAAGGGCATAGAGAGGGATGGACTGTCCTCTTCCCAAGAGTGACTCTGCCCTTGGGTGATGGCTTTTCATGGAAATAAGATGAACATAAGATTTGGAATTTAGTTACTAATAAAGTACCAATGTTAGTCTGCTAGCCTTAACTAGTGTTCCATGGTAATGTAAGATTTTAACAATGGAGGTTACTGAGTGAAGGCTATATATGGGTCTCTGTATTTATCCTCGCAGCTTTTATTTAAAACTTTAGAATTATTTCAAAACACAAAGTTTATTTTTTAAAAGAGGAGAAATTAGCAATAATAGTACACCACATCTTATTTTTCTCCCCAGGAGCTCCAACAAACATGATAGAGAGTATTAGGGGAAATAATTTAGCCAAGATTCCTTAAATTTCAGAAGAAAAAAAAAAGAAAAAATTTAAAGGTACAAATATGAGACATTTACTTCTGGCTTCTTTCTTCAAATGCCCTTGCTCATTTAATCTTCTGGAGTGAGGGAGTAACTGAGCTGAAGGTTGAGATTCAAATCAGAAATTGTGTATGAGTGTCTCAGTCATGTATGAGTTTTATTTATTTTTTCACCATGCCTACATTCTTTTCTGAAAGCAGTCTGCCCTTGCTGTGAGGGCTTACAGTTTGCTTACTTATGCTGTGATGAAGAGAATAAGTATAATTTTAGGGGAAGATGCAACATGGAAATACTGGAAAGTATTTCCTAGATATAAGCCATGTCCTTCAAATTCAGCTTTTTAAAAAATAAGGCTAATATTTTGATCTGCATATGTTTGATTTCTATATTTACTTTGTCTTTGATTATAAACTTGGAAATGAGCTCTGATTTACTGGGAAAAGTTTAGTCACAGCGCAGTAAGGAGATGTGATTTTTAACCGACTTCTACTAATCTCTGATACCTTTGACCAATTCCAATTTGACAAGATCTGGACAAAGCTGAAACCCCAGACTGCATGTATTTACATACAGATCCAGATGTAAAACATCTCTGCACTTTCAGAGATGTCATTTTTCTCCTTTCCATAAAAATTAGAATTTGGTATAATATTATTTTTTTTATTGTTTTTAAGTTTGAAAGTTAGATCGAAAGATAATTGAAAGATAGATGAAAGAATGGATAGATAGACAGATAGGCTGACCAAACATTTATGTGTATTCGAGCTGAAGTAAACATTTCATATGGAAGGTAATTCACATGTATTAATGTACCAATCAAGGAAAATTATGGAATAGAAATTTATCACGCTTAACTTCTTATGAGTTCATAGGTCAGGTAGTATTAACGTAAAGCACAAACACAATCATGGAACCAACTTCAAAAAAATGTATTTTTCAACAAGGCCAGTAAAAAGGGGGGTTCCTAGCCCCCCTTTAAAGTACAAACATCAGTATGATCCTGGATAAGATATCGACTCCTCTAAAGTTCCCTAAATTATTAGGAGGATTTAAATATTCATGAAATTTACCAAACATGTCCAAGGATTCATGTCTTACTTTACTTTTCATAAAAAAATTGTTTCACTTTTATTGTCCACTAATAGATCTCCTCAGGGAAGCAGATGGGTTCTTTGGAAGCCTTTTGTGACTGTAAGAATGTAAGGATTGTGACTCCCATTTATTCCCTTTTCTTAACCTAACCAAACTCTACTCCCTCCTGTTCTTTTTTTTTTTTTTTTGCTTCGACAGGCACTGGGAATCGAACCCGGGTCTCTGACATGGCAGGTGAGCACTCTGCCTCCTGAGCCACCTCCCTCTTTTACTTTTAAAACTGACCCTTTGATTGCTAAATTGTGTTCATGCTGAAAATGAATCGCTCACACCCAGGTAGGTCCCTGGATCGCATCTCCGCATGCACATGACAATATCCCAAGTCACATACAAAAGCAGGGCTTAGGGTAATTGACAAAGATGGCTTCTCCTTGTCGTCTGCCCAGCATTTCTTACAAGCTACCCCCTCCTGTGGTTCTCTGTTCTCACCTTCATGATCCCAAATATAATCCCTACTTCTGCCCTCCACTATAGTAGGTGTTTAGCTGTGCTCTTCCAATATTTGAGGCTTTCCTTTACCATATTTGTTTTTAATTGGCCTGTCCTTTCAACACTTGGCCTCGCACAGAAGCCTGGATAGGAATTGCTACCCTTAAAGTCAATTATTTTGAACCTAATCTGAAATCCCAGTCACTGGAAAAGCATCCGGTCTGGCTAACCCACTCTGCAAAGTGGTGCAAGGGTGGAAAGTGGTACAAAGTGGTACAAAGGGTGAACTATATTTGGCAAAGCATGTATTCCTAACATCTTGATCTTATTTCACATTTATCCCTAATTACAGCAACACTGATGATTTTATAAATGAATTATTGAATAGTATGCACTTAACAGGATACAAAGAAATGCTTTTATTTCTCTCTTAACCACTGCCTCAAATATGCTCTATTCTACAATCTTTTTCTCACAGTTGATGTGGTCTTGTGCATAACAGTCTTATGAAAGCAATTTAGTTACTTTCACATACGAATGAGTCATGCTAAGTCTCTATGACACTTCATTCTCACATCTTATTCAAAACATCGCCCTTTACTTGCAGCTCCACCCACATCTCAATGCCCCAGGTTTAATCTGTGCCTCACAGATCTGTCAGGGATAAGAATTCATAGTCCTGTCTTTTATTCTTTATCTACCTCCTTGATGCGTTGGTGGGGAGAAAGAGTAATATTAGAGGAAAGGAGTAAAATGTTTCTTGTTTGTTTGTTTATCTTAGTTGGTTCTGCTAAACATTTGTCTGCTGGCCGACACAGGCTTGTCAGTACTTCCCTGTATGGCAAGGGTTGGAATTGCAACACTTTCAAGGGGTGCAGTTTCGTGACACGCTACGCCAGTCCTCAAAGATTCTTTTTGTAGGGAACTCCCCACAGACTGACTTCTTTTTAAGGTCTCAGAAGGACAGCCTGCCCTGCTGGTGGGGGTATCTTCAAGACGGCTCAGGTCTATCAACTTCCATGATATCTACTTGGCCAAAAGGTTTGAGATAGTTTGACTTATTTCTTGTCTTGCCTATCACCTTCAAAATTTTTCAGTAGAGAAGCATAAGCCAGTTAAAATAATTACCCCAATTCTAGGAAACACATGTCAAATACTTCTAAGAATTTTCTCAATGCACTCTTTTTCTGGGGCAGCAGGGGCGAGGGTTTACCAGTTTTAAAGCTCAGCAAGCATCCATCCATGAAGATGAATGATGTCAGGTTGTTGTATGCATTTCTAATGCCTTTGATTGGTTATCTTGGAGCTCCCCTTTCCTAATTAGGGGGTACACTTAGGACCAAGGTGACAATTTACTTTTCACAACAGGCTTCTAACTCAAAGAACTTCCCTAGAAGATCTAGTATTCTCTTTTATTGTGTATTTGTGGGAGAAGCAAGCAGATTATAGTGGGTGGAGAGTTTCTAAGCCAGAATGCTACCACTTAAATGATCAGGAAGAGATTTCTTAATGCTGACTGCTGTTCTCTTTAGACTTTAAAGATACCTCATAATTGCAGTATTTAGTTGGGAGACTTTTGACAAAATTCTGAGGCAGAAATGTAGTATCCAATTTCCCAAACCATTACTTATTGAAAATTGTTTGTGAAGCTTGATTAGCTCGATCCATTTTAGAGACATAGTATTTAAGATCTAAAAATCATGGAAGTCTTGATTAAATGACAAAGATCTGCATCTAGGATTAGAAACTTTTTTTTTTAATTTAAAAACAAATCATTTAAAACATCACTGTTCATTTTCTTCATTGAGACCTCTGCAATTTTAATTTACTTGATTTCTATTTTCAAATACATGTGCATTAAGTTCAGGGTAAAATAAAACTATAATGGTAGGTGTTTTGCAGAACACATAATTAGATAATAGTTCCCATGCAAAAAAATTTTAATCCAGAAGATAAATGTAAGTAAGGACGATTAATGATTTCTTATTTTTTTCAGATTCATATAGATTCTCTTCTATAGCATTTCAATAAACTTAACTTCAAAGATATCCTAAAATTTCAATATTAAATAACACCAAAATCCCTAAAGAATAAAGCTAAAAGAATCAAAATAAAATTTTCAGAGTTGCTATAACCTCACAGAAATCATAGTGCAATTTCAACTTTCATTGATGTTTCAGTAAGTAAACAAAATATGTCATTTCATCGTCTTCAATACTGACATGTGAAACTCTACTTTCCCTTACCTAATTGATAAATTCCCTTCATGTGAGTCCTGCAGAACCAGGATAAGCATTATTTATGGTTACTGTTTTATCTTGTGATCCTCTTTTGGACACATTTCTAATTACTAACCAGGATGTGTCTGAAAGAGGATCACAAGATAAAACAAAGCAAGATTGTCTGAAATATGGTATTGAAGGGAAAGGAGCCAGAGATGAGTGTTGGTAGCCATGATATAGAAACAAATAGAGAAATAGAATCAGCTTGGGCCAAAGTAAGAAGCAGTCACATGTAGCAAGCAAACATGTGTGATAGGCTTACATTGCATTTCAAATATCAGTGTTTGACTCTGGGATTTAAACATCTTTAATTAGTATTTGTATGGGGAGATACTGGGATAAGACAGAGAGAAGTGCTAAAATTATAATATGCCTTGTGATATATTTGTCATCTGTTCTGTTTTTACTCTATTTAATGGTCCCTCATTTTTCTGTTTGTTTGTATTTGTTAAAAGAACGGTGTCAGCGGATTTTCCTTGGCAATACTTTCTTTCCATTTGTCTACAGTCAAGCCTTTCTTCAAGGTCTACATATGGCACAACAATGAATGCAAATTCCCTTTTCTAGCAAGTTCCAACCCTGTGTCATGTCATCTTTTGCCTGTTATTGGTGCCTCATTCTTTGATGCTTGACACCAATGTTCAGTGGAGAATTCTGAGCAGGAAGTTCCTACTACCAAGAAAAAGGTTTATTTTTTATCTAGTTCTACATGGAGATGGGGTGGGGGTTGTGCTTCTATTTCCAAGAATATGCAATGCAACCAATGGTACAGTTTGGTTTTCTTATCAGTTTTTTTCTCATGTGCCAATTTCCAGTTCTATATCTATATTAACAGTTGGAAGAAGGGCTTCAGAAGAGTACCATATCAATTTATGAATGTACGATGGGGAGGAATGCTCTGCTTTCCAGGTTAACAGAACTTGCATCTATGAATCAGGCAAGTAATGTGGTAAAAACACAAAATATCCCTCTACATTTTTCCCTAGAGATCTGTTCCAAGAAGCAAAGCCAAGATGAACCCTGAGCTGATGTGTAGCTAGAGGAGATGGCTTCTCAATAAAAGAAGTCAATTTATCTTTTTACTAATATCAATTGGTGTCTACTTCTAGTATGAGGGTTTTATGATTATTATATCTGTACATTTTATGTGTTAAAAATGATTGCCCTTTTTTCTTAGCTTCATGATATTTTATTATTGAGAAGATGAATACAGATGTATTGTTAAGATACAAGTGAGATATCAAATTGCCTTCAATGCTTACATGTGAGAATTTTATCAATATTCTCTTTATTACAAATTACTAGCATGACGATATTTTATAAAGGTAGAAAATGTACTACAATTCCATAAAAATGTTTCAGTTATTGGTACATGAAGGAAAATCTTCTCTTTAAAAAAAAATGCCATGACACCCCTGGGGAACTAATAAAACTGTCTGCCTATCTTTTGGGTCCTTAATCTCTTAATCAATAGTAGTTTGGGGCTAATGTGATGAATTCAGGACTAATTGAAAGCATGCATACTATTAATGCCTGACATTCACCCTATAAGCCCAGCCAGAAAGTGTTCATTTTTGAGATGAGCAAATTAAAGATTAATTCCCAGGGCTGAAAAATATCCAGAAAGAGAACATAACCTATTTCTATACTGCGCCATCCCCTTAGGTCCAAAAGGCCTATAGATTAGTGGCTAATGCATTTGAGTTTAAACTGAAAAGACAAGTCTCTAATTGCTGTTTTTTCAATAACTCAGTGGTATTCTATTATTTTTCAGGGGCTTAATTTCTTCAACAGTAAAATACAAACCTGTTTGGTCCCTTCTTATCCAGTGATGTTAGAGTTTGTATAGCATTTTGGAAATTGGAGTATAAATGAACTGAAAAAAATATTGCTGCTTTCGTTATCCCTGCTCTTGTGATGAATGGTTTGAACAGTCAAGTTTATGTACAGCAGTATGGTACTGAAAAAGGTATTCAGTGGGCCTTTAAGGACTTCATAACTTACATTAATTATTACCCTTCTCCCCTAACCCTCACTATTTGAGCTTTTGAAGGAAAGTGTCACTAAGGAAAGCCATTCCTGGTTGAGATTATAGTGCATCAATAATCAAGATAAGATGAATGCCTGTCAAAGAAAAACATTAATCCTTTTATTTTCACTCCTAAAACAATCACTCATTCATCCATTTCATTCATTCATGCAGTATTGAGCAACTGATATACATTGAGATTAAAAGAGTACAAAATATATTCTTCAACTTAATTGCTGTAGTCGTTAGGTTCAATTAGCAGCTTGGTCGGTGGTGGTGCCCTGGTGTTCTGTTGCTTAATCATCAGCATATGAAATTCATCTATGGCTGATTACATCTGAGGTCACCGAAGGGCAGTGACTTCTGCAATGAATAAACTTTAATTTAATTATCCGGATGCTTGAAAGAGAAAGGTAAGAAGAGAGTTCAGAAGACCCGGACTTTTGGAGATGCAGAAAGAAGACACCCCGGGAAATCTGTTTCAACCCAGAAGCAAGGAGAGAGGGCCAGCCTTCCCAAATTAGTAAATTTGGAATAATAAATAAATCCCCTTTATAAAAGCAAGTCTATCTCTGGTGTATTGAATTCCAGCAGCCAAACAAAAACAACTGTCATTTAATATTATTCCTGAATAAAAGATGCAAAGTAAAGTCATATAGCTAGTCCTATAAGATGGTCTGAATAGACAATAGATTATATTTAGAACAGAAGTTTTGTAATCTGGAATTCCAGTCATTTTACATGTATACATATTATATTCTGCTGCCCTACACATTTGTCGTGCCACAAGTGATATGGGTGAATTTTATTCATTGAACATTGCCTTTGAGTTCATTGGAAACGTCCAGCTATTCCACTCATTCAATATCTCCCTATTAGAAAAGTGCTTATTTTAGAAAGAAAATATATCATGCATCATTCCTCCACCCTGGCAAAAACAAAGAAATAAACAATCACAAAAGACAAACTAGCAGTTCTCATTTATTTATTTCTACCCCCCCCACAAGATGTTACACAGGACTCTAAGACCCTGGAGCATAGGTTTTTCTTAAGAACAGAAATTGAGGAGGTAGATTGGGTTTAGAATGTTGATTCTTTTACTTTTGACCTCGTAACCTTGAGCAAGTTATTTAGTTTTTATGAGACTCAGTTTTGCCTTCTGTGACATGGTGATAGTAACAGTACTTGCCATTTAGGGTTGTTGTGAGTATTAGATGGGCTAATTTATGTAGCACTCCTAGTATAGTGCCTGGGATATAGTGAGACCTACTAAAATGTTAACTGCTAGTGGCAGCACCAGGACTAACACTATAGCAGTTAGCAAACCAAAAGTTTACCTAAGTGGAAATTAAGAAAGAGCAAATAGAAAACAAAAAAGTGAGTATAAAGAATTCAAGTGTGAGTCATTTCTATAAGAAAGGTGAGGTAGAGTAACGGGGCTAGAAAAGGGTGAGGAACTAGATCAGATTAATCTCTTCTGTTCATCTGTGCTTGGTTTGGCCTCTACGAGTCTCTCCATCTTGATTTTGAACCACCTTGTCCCTAATAGTGTATATGTCACCTCTAGTGAACATCCCTGAGTGCTAGAAGACCGCAAAGTTCCATTGCAAAATATGATCTTTGCATCCTTTGCGTCTTCTATTTGCAATAGTATGTTGTGATCTTCTTTTGAAGTTATTCACCTTGGCAGCCTTTCTGGACATCACACATTACTTTAGAGTCTCCTATTCCACCTTCTCCTGTCACTGTGTAAACCTCTTTTACTGCGCTAATCAAATTTTGTGATCATAGATTCACTTCTGAAATTATTAGTACTATGCTTTGTATGATATTATTGATACATTCAGGCAGAGACTCTCTTGTCTTTTTTCTCCAACATTTCCAGCAGTAGCCACTTATGAAATATTTGGCAAATCGTGATTGACACTTCCTGATCTTCCAGTGAGGTTTCACCTCTTCTAACATTGAAACCCCATAGCATTGCCAAATGAATTATGTTACAATTGTGTGTGAAAAGGTTTTTTTTTTTTTTTTCTGTATGGGATCATAAACAACCCAAGAATAGGATCCACTTTTCTGTTATTGTTGTTATTGTTTTTCAGCCAACCTAACTAGCAACTTACACACAGATTTATACCCAGAAAGCACTGCCAATATTGGTATGGTAGACTAAAGGGTCCTTGCAAAAATTCCTGACTCTCTTACAATTTATATATAAACATAGTTTTCAGGTACATTATAATGATTTATAAAGATGTTGCTGAAGCAAATTAATAATTTAAAAACTTCCTTGAATGTAATGGAAGTTTTCTCTCCAAAACAGAGTCTCATTTCATAAACATTCACAACATAGAAATGTTACATTAAACTGAGATTAGCTTGTCCCTCTAACACCAACCATCTACAGATGATATGGGGACACTGATTTTAATTTCTTAGTTTACTCATTCCTAGAACGCTTTGACTTGACCAAAAACAACACAGGTGGCAGGTATGATTTTAAGATTCTCCTCTACACTGGGGCAGCGTTAGCCTCATTTGGCGTTGACCCAGCACACATTCTCCTCCATCTTCTCCCAGCACTTTCCCCTCCTATCGGATCTACCTAAACTGAAATAATCTTAACAATCAGAGAGCAACATAGTCCTGAGTGTTCAAAGAGAGTAAAACAGCTTTTTGTTTTTGTTGGAAACTCTCCAGGTCTTTCTATAGGAAGCATGCAGGCATCACTCCACATATGTGACTTGAAACTTCAGTGATTTCCAAGGAAAATGAGAGCTTTCTGGTAAGGTGGTGAAATGATACCTCTGGGGTAATATTCTGAATTCAGTGATCATATCTTTTTTCTTCACTACTAAAACCCCCATGTTTAATAGAATAACACCTTGCAAATGATAAGCATGCAATAAATAACTATTGAATAAATAAATGAAAGTTGAATAAATGCCTAACAAATATGTACACGTGTGGCAATATAGGTAGTGTATGAATTACTCTTGAGTACTTGTAATATGTATATACACATTCATGAATATTTTATATATGTCTATGTTTATAATATGTGTGATTATATACACATATGTACATAAATATATATGTGTTCCTTAATATTGGCAAATGAACAGCTGAATGGATTAACAATTGAAGTCTTCGAAAACACGTAGTAGTTAGGATTAATGATAGGAATGCAATCACATTTTTCTAACTCAGTCTACTAATTTGCTGTCTACACCATCTGTTCTCAGTTATGTGACCTGACACTGATAGATAGGCAGCATTTTCTGACACTAACACACATTCCTGCAAAATATTCCTACTTAATGTTGATATACCTCTTATAGGGTGTATACTCTGTGCCAAACCTAGCACCTTACACATATTAAATAATTTAATCCCTCCCAAAACATTGCCAGATAGACCCTACTATTATTCTTCAAGGTTACAGAGCCAGCTAATAGATTTGGGATTTCAACACAAAAACAATTTGTCTCCAGAACATGTGCAACTAAAAATTAAACTTTGCAAAATTAACTACTCTATTATTCAAAATAAATGCATGAACCATCAAAACAAAACAAGTACAGTTCCTGGAGTCAGTCCACTTCCACGCCATTAACAAGAGCAAAAGGCAAGCATCTGACCCCAGGTAAAAGACTTGGATTCTGCAGAAGGAATTATGGAAGAATAAAGCTGAGTGGTTTTGCCAAGGGGCAAAGGAGCAGTGAGAAATGAGTCTTGGAGGTGGTGAGTTTATTTCTCAGAAGCTCCCATCCTTCTTGCAAAGCCTAAGCAGAGCATGTGTCAGTCTGCACAAAAATATAGGGAAGTCCCTAGGTACATATATTCTGGCCAGTTCTATTGTAATGAATTATGAATTTCATTCTACTTCTTGAGCTTTTTTCCCTTCTTCACACTATATTTAAATGATCTATTCATGCTGTCAAATAAATATATAATCCATTCCTTATTACTCATATTACTCCATGTTGCAACTGCTCTTTATTTTGCTTATCCATTTTGCTAGAAATTGAAACACCTAGTGTGCCTTTGATTTCTTGGCAATACATAGAATGCCACATAGAGTATCTTCAAGGTGTTCCCTTACAAATGTGTCTGAGAAGTACTGGATCATGGATATGCATGTTTAATTTCAAAAAGAGGTGCCAAATTGTTCTTCAGAACGGCTGTCCCAGTCTGTGCTTCCATGAGCAGTGTATGAGGGTTATGCATTCCAAATCTCTGCTCATATTTGTCATTATCCAATCTTTGTCAATATGATATATTTTGCTTTTTAAATTAGTCTTTCTCTGAGTTTTTGCATCTTATTTGTTTATTATGCTCATTAACCTTTTGAGGTGTTTTTCTTCTGGAGATTTCTTATCATACTATTTGCCCATTTTTCTACTAGGATACTATATTTTAACTTCTGATTTTCAGGAAATTTTGAAGAATTTAAATATTTATACCATGGCAGTTTTAGATATTGCAATTCCGTTTTTCCATTGTGTCATGTATCAATTCATTTTCTCCATTGTGTTACTTTCTAAACACAATGTGTTACTTTCTTAATTTTGATATAACATCTTGTGCTGGTTTGAAACTGCTATGTACCCCAGAAAAGGCCATGTTCTTTTAATCCATTTCTATGGGTGCAGACTTGTTGTGGGTAGAACCTGTTGTTTAGGTTATTTCAACTGAGCTGTGACCCACTCCATTCAAGGTGGGTCTTGATCCTTTTATTTGAAACCTTTATGAGAGAATAAAAAGCAAAAAAAAAAAAAAAAAAAAAAAGAAAGAAAGAAAAAAACCTAGAAAGCTCAGAGAAGTCCCAGAGAAGTTGGCAGAAGACCCACAGGATAAGAAAGGAAGCCACTGGAATCAGAAGCTGAAAGCAACGACCCAGGAGTGAAGGTGTGCTTCCCATGTGACAGAGGTCCCCGATGCCAGCAGCCTTTCTTCAGAGGCTGGGTACCATCTTGTTGATGCCTTAATTTGGACATTTTCATGGCCTAAGAACTGTAAAATTGTTAATAAAGTTAATAAATCCCTATTGTAAAAGCCAGTCCATCTCTGATATATTGCTTTCATAACTTTAGCAAATGGAAAAATTTACTATATGTTTTTTACGTTACAGTGTGTGCTTTTGAAATTTTGTTTAAAACTCTTCTCCCTCTCTACATATAGAGACATTTTCCAATACTTCCTTCAAGTAACTCTTAAATTTGGGCTTTAACATTGAATGTTTAATCTTTCCAGAATCTATCTATCTATCTATCTTTATCTATCTATCCATCCATCTATCATCTATCTGAATTTATGCTGTCTTTTCAATAGTAAACCAGTATTTTCCATCCTATCTACTCAACAATATGCTCTTTGAGCACTGATTTGTTAAATCATCTTTTCAAGTGAACAAAAAGCCAACGACACTTGAAAAAGGATGTTAAGAAATGCATTTATGATATCTGGTTAAAGACTCAGATCTAATTGCTTCCCATACTACAAAATACAAAATGGATCAACTTGTAGAAGAGAACATTGATGTTCACAGAACATAATGAAATTATGAGAAGAGAAGAGAAATTGTAACAAAGTTCTGGACAAAGGAAAACAGATTGTAGCATGTTGCTTAACAAAGTACTATGAAAAGGAATAGTTGAAAACACAAATAAGATAGGAATGAATCTTCTAGGTAGAGTTGAAGAGAATTTTGTATGTGAAATAGGAAGCATGGAAGTCTGGAATAAAATATGATTTTGAAAAATAGTAAGGATTGTCTATAGAAAACTAGGAACCTCGTACTATCCCAGATGTTCTTCTCAAATATGAACAGAAAAAATTGAGAAAAAGAACAACAAAAACAGACTTCTCCCCTTCAATACAAATGCATGAACTCCTGGGGAGAACTGTGCAGCCACAGGTATCAATACCTGAGAATAAAAACTTTCTAAGTCTGGAAATAAGGGTCTCCCAAGCTAGTGACTCTTTTCAGTTCACAACGTGGTCTAACACTAGAAAATCCTGCTCATCTACTTATTGCACATCTCATTCACCCTTTCTTGGACCATGGAGCCAAGAAAATTCTTCAAGAATATAGAATGAAAAGACATGGACATGAAAATACAGTGGATAAAACAACAGAACTAAATCAGCAGCCAGCAACATCCAACATTTTACACCTTGGATTTTCCTGGAAGAGAGGAAAGAGTCAAGTAAACACTAGAAAATAAAATTACAGAACTTTAAAAAATATAACAGTTTTCTAATTGAAAGCATCATAATGGTTGGTAATAGCATTAAAGAATAAAGACCTGTAATTTGACATGATATGAAATGTAGGAATACCAAGAATGATTATTTGAAATCCTTCAAAAGTAAAAGAAAATCCATATAATGTATTGAAATTATCAAGCTGGCATCAGTGGCACTGGATCCAAAAGGCAATACAATAAAGTTTTAAGGTTCTGAAGAAAGCTTTTATTTATTTATTTATTTTGATTCATTGTCCAGCAGGAATCAAATCCAGGTTTCTCTCATGGAAGGCAAGCATTCTACTGCTGAACCATTGAACCAACTGGGAAATTTATTTTGAACCTAGATTTCTACCCAGTCAAGTCGTTATGACAAAAATAATGGAATATATTTCCAATAGTGAAAGTACACTGGAAGTCTGTTATAAAAACTATGCAGGCCCAGATAACGTGCTATACTGATAGGAGTAGATAGTACCCTCCACGATGGTCTCTTTTGGAATTAAAGCATCCAAGCAATAGTTATTATGATGGAAAAGCTTCCTAAAGTAAGGATACAATGAAACCTCCATATTCTTTTGTCAACAAACAAAAAGAAAGTTAAATAGAAATGCCAATCAAAGAGAAACCTGGACCAGAAAATTAAGGCCCAGATTCGAAGGTAAAAAATGGCACTATATTTAGGAATTCACAAGGTTAAAAAAAATAAAAATAAAAATAATTTATGTGATCGTGGCACCATGACATCATGACACCAGAAGCATTTCCCTTCATGTGGCATATTGTTAACATTGAACCTTAAAAGGAAGAAATGTAATCCCAGCATAGAACATGGCTCTCTAGTAAACAATATTTTTATACTTATAATGATGCAAATGCTGTTGGTGACATTTTTATTTTTAGTGTTAAACTGTGAGCAATTATGGTATAAAATGTAAATGACATGGACTAGGACAAACAACGATAAACATAGTGACAGCATTTGGGAAGTGCAAAAGAATGAAATGGTACAAGAGAGGGTGGTGGTGCAAATGTCTTACTTAGTGAGCAGTTGGGTGATGAGATCTAAATTGATCTAACAAGAGACCAATGTTTAGGTAAATTATTTGGTTATATTATTTTCATTTAATAATTAGTAGCCATTAAAAATGCAGAAAGAGGATTATGGAGAATATAGGTAAAAAGTCATAAACTGGATATGGATAGATCATTTAAACAATCCAAACACAAGGAGCCAGAATAAGAATGAAAGGCTTTAATCCTGTATAACTTAATGCAATGTTTGGATACATCCCAGAGCATATTAAGAAGCTATTCAAAAGTATTGGCAAAGTCCCTTGAGAGATGGGGAAAAATTATGGAACTATTAAACTTTATCACTGGGGAAACCCCTGATGCTGTATCAAACATTAGGGACACCCAAATCAATAGGCCAAGCCTTTGATCTTGAGGCTAGCTCTTGTGAAGCTTATATATATAGTGGAGAAGTTTAGCCTACCTATAAGTATGCCTAAGAGTTACTTCCTGAGGACCTCTTTTGTTGCTCAGATGTGGCCACTTTTTCTCTGTAACCCCAGTTCTGCATTGGAAATCATTACCCTCATCCCTACATGGGACATGACATCTAGGGGTGAAAGTCTCCTTGGTGGCATGGGAGATCACTCCTAGAGATGAGCCTGGCCCTGGTAACATGGGATCAACAATGCTATCCTGATCTAAAGGGGTAAAAGAAGTGTAACAGATAAGATATCAGTGGCTGAGAGAGTTCAAATAGAGTTGAGAGGCTGCTCTGGATGTTACTCTTATGCATGCTTCTGTTAGACATTACTACCAACCATCATTTGCCAACCCCCAACCAAAACCATCCCTGTCAATGCTAAAGAACACCCAGGGCTTTATCTGAGATTCTACAAAGGTTCCATGCACTAGGGCAACTTTTCAGAAACCTACTACATCCAGATGGGTCCCTGCACCAGATAAATTCTGAAATGCAGAGGGCTCAGCCCCTCCAGAACATCACCTAGTTCCAGCCCCCATCCCACATTATGGACAGCCCCTTCCAACATGAAAGAGGTAGAATGAGCATAGCCCAAATACCCCTAAAGACTGGGAGAAAGACCCAAGGTGATCATGGAGTTATACAGACAAGGTCAGGTTTAGCAAATGAGTGTGATTGCTGAATCATTACATTGATGTTTCTTTTAGGCTCCAGTATCTTAAAGCAGCTAGAAATAAAAACCGAAAATTGTGGAATTATAACCCATACCAAACTCTGAAATCTGTTCTAAAACTAATTGTTGCAATGTGCTTTGAAATATACTGTTTTTTTGTATAAATGTTATTTTTCACAAAAAGAAAAATATATAATGCACTTAGTGTTCAAAAAAACTAAATATAATAAAATTTAAAAAATAAAAATAAATAGAAAAAAGTTATAAAAGGTGTCTCTACATTAGACTTTGACAATAGTAAGTCAGTAGAAACTAAATAGAATGAATTCACAAATGACTTAAAAACAGATGATTTAGTAATAGAAATGATAATCAAACAAAGTTAAACAGAGGTTGTGCCCAGGGTTTGGCTGTGAGCAGAATAGGGCAAGTCGTTCCTTTTTTTCATAATGAGCTTTCCTGTACTGTTTTACTTTTAAACCTTTTCCTTTTCAACTTGAAATTTAAAGCGATTAGTTATTGAATATTTAATGATATTAAGGAGTAATGCTATAACTCCTGGATTATAACTTTAAGGAAATAATTCCAGGTAAATAAGTTTACAAATATTTTTCAAATGTAAGCAATATTCCTTGAAAATGTATTAAAAATCCATGGGCCCATGTAGGTTATAGTACTTTATCATTGGAAATTTGGAATAATGCCCAATGAATGTATGTGAAGATTGTGCATATTCTCCAGATGCTGTTTCTTCACGCTCAGATGACAGAATAATCTTCTTGTTCTTTATTGTCAAATGCACCACCCCTGACTTATTTCATATATCCTTCTTGTGAGAAAAAAGTAAAACTGTTGCTTTACTCACAAAGCCTTGGCTCTTTGCAACCTGCTTTTTATGTTCAAACTGTGTATATCTTCTAGTCTAATAGTCTATGCAGTTCCCTAATATCATTTATCCAATGCTGGTTGTGACCTTGTGACATCCAGGTAGATACTGGGTTCCAGTAATTCCCTCCAAGGTTGTTTCTGCACTTCTGTGATGATGTAAATATTACCAAAAAATGTAGTAATATTGAACAATAATTCCTATTCTTGTCATGTTAAATTTACTATTAGCTTAAACATCCAACTAAGTTTCCTCTTGATCTCCTTAGTCCATAATCACTACTTTCCAGAATGTAATAATATAATAAACAACTTTGACTGGTATGTACTTTCTTTCCTAGGAGGTAACCTCTACATCCTTAAAATTTCCAGTAGAAGCATGTCTTTTGTTATTCATGGTGGCCCAGACCATACCTGATGATTTATACTGATGAGATGACTTAGGGTGGGGCTGACTGCTCTGGTAGTCTCTGGGGGCTGGTCACACCAGAAAGACCAAACATATCATTAAAGGCTTAGGGCTTTGAGTCATATCATACCAGCCCAACCTCCCAGGAGAGGAAGGGAACTGGAAATTGGGTTCAGTCACAAGGTCAGTGATTTAATCAATCATGCCTATGTAATGAAATCCCACAAAACTCCTTGACGCCTGAACACAGGAGAGATTCCATGATCAATAATACACATTGCTTTGCCAAGAGGGTGACATATTCTGACTCAACATGGAGAGGATTGTTAAGTAAAATAAAATGGCTACTTGCACTGGGCATTGCTAAGACGGACCCCTTTCAGAGAAAGGATTTTCCAGAACACCAAAACAATAGACTTTCAGGAGCTTTCCAAGTAACAGTGGGATGTACCTTGCACAGCTGCAGATAAGCAACACCTGATGATTAACCAGTTTCAATCAAGGATATACAGTTTATCAGAATGGATAAGCACACCATACTAATCTATATATATCTACTCCCCACTTTCTTAGAACTAACTCCATGTAAAATGGAAACTTAACACAGCCAATCAGAACATTTTCTCACTTGCTATGTCCTTGCCTTATATAAGCTCCCCCTTTCTATTCCTTCCTTATCACATTTGCTTTGGCACTGCCCAATTACCAACCATTTGTTGCCCAAATAAACTTTAAAGAGAAATGTTTAAATGCCTGATTCATCTTTGATAGAACACAGAAGTTTTGTGTTTTATACTGTTCCAGACCTCACCTTTAGGATCTTCTGATTTGTGTCTTTCTTTGCTATCACATATATAACACTCTCCAGAGTTCTGTGAGTTATTCTACTGGATTATCAAACCTGAGTGGGTAACAGGAACTCCTGAACTTGCAGCTGTTGTCTGAAGAGCAGTTTTATACAAGAGCGTGCACTTAGCGCATGGGATCTGGCCTGACTCCAGTAGTTAGGATTGGTACATAGTTGGATACCAGAAGTCATTGCAGTGGCCCTTCAATGTTGACAACACCCATGTCTTCTAAGGGGACGATATAGCAGGGGTTATAAATGGAGCAAGAAAATTGGGTACATTTGCATAAAGATAGTGTCCATCCCTTTCCTTATATGGCAATGCCACTGCAATGATTACAGGCAAGAGAAGACCTTAATTCTAAGGGCCTGTTGGTATTCCAGAACAAAGTTCTTGAGAGCCCTTGAAGAAAGACACTATGTTCTAGTTTGCTAGCTGCCGGCATGCAACACACCAGAGATGGATTGGCTTTTAATAAAAGTGGGATTTATTTTGTTGGTTCTTCAGAGGAAAGGTAGCCAACTTTCCACTGAGGTTCTTTCTTATGTGGAAGGCACAGGATGGTCTCTGCTGGTCTTTTCTTCAGGCCCCTGGGTTCCAACAACTTTCCCTGGGGTGACTTCTTTCTGCATCTCCAAAGGCCTGGGCTGAGCTGCAAGTGCCGAGATGAGGAATGCTGAGCTGCTAGGCTGTGCTACATTGCGATCTCTCATTTAAGCACCAGCCAATTAAGTCAAACGTCACTCATTGCAGCAGACACCCCTCCTAGCTGACTGCAGATGTAATTGGCAACAGATGAGGTTCACATACCATTGGCTTATGTCCGCAGCAACAAGATTAGGTATGCTCACCTGGCCAAGTTGACAACTGAATCTAACTAACACACACTACCATCCCTGGAAGATTACCTTACATGTGGATTAGATGGCACCGCTGATCCTGAGTTGTCGTAGGCACCAGCTAGAATATAGAAAATTTTGAAAAAGACACTTTCAAAACCGTGGAGCCTCCAGAAACACATGCCAGGGAAGGCACCCCTTTTGTCCTAGTCTAATGGAGGTGCTGAGCAGGAGAAACTAGTTTTAGTTAAAAGATGTTGCAAAAGTTATCTAAGTTCAGTCACCTAATTAAGTGATAAGGTCAAAGATGAAGTCTTACGTATATCCCACTTGCTCCTTCTCCCACATAGTATTTATTTTATTTGTTTGTTTTGTTTTGAGTAAGTAATTCATGTGCATGATACAAAATTCAAGAGGTGCTATAAGATACAGAAGGAAAACATCTCTCTCCCTCCTCTATGCCATTTTCAAAGGCAACCACTATAACTAGTTAATATTATATTCTTCCAAATACATCCCATGTTTGTACATTTACAAATATGTATGTTCATATGTACACAGCATTCTTTTATTCATAAAGTGGTAGAGACCAAATATTCTTCTCTCATTCTTTGCTAAAATTTCTTAGCGTTAAAGCACATATATATATATATAAATATATCAATACATATGAAACAGAACATATAAAGCTTTCTTATTCTTTAACAGATATTATTTTGTTGTAAAAACAAAACATAACATGTAATTAGTCTTGACTAAATGTTGTTTAGTCTGTTTTAAACATCCCCATCTCATCTTTTTGTAATAACACAGAAAACTACCTCCAAAACTCACTGTCATGATGTGATTGGAGAATAGGGGAAGAGAAAAGAAACATAGAATAAGGAGGGAGGTATAGCTTTTCATGTATACTAAACCCATACAAACATTAAAATCTTGGAAAGATCAATTGTCATTAAAATTTACTTTCTTGTGCATAATAGAATTCTGATTCTAATAAACCAGTTAATGACTTTTTAATAAAGCAAACAGAGCCTTCCATACGGGAGACTTAGGTTCGATTCTTGGACCATGCACCACCACCGCAAAAAAAGCAAACAGATTTGCTAATTGTTTCTCCATTAGATATTGACCCAAAATATTAAACTTAAGAGATGTTAACATAGGACTTAAATAAAGAGCAAACATAATCAACTAGTCCACAGCTTTCCCAAATCTTACACAACTTGCCACAGCTACCTTACTGCCCTTCAGTGCTTCCCCACTTAACACAGAGTACGTGGGCCCTGTTTTCTTTTCTTTTTTTAATTTTTTTAAACATGGCAACAACAAACACAAACATTCTTACCATAGGATCATTCCATTCCTGGTATATAATGAAGAGCTCGCAATATCATCACGTAGTTGCATATTTATCACCGTGATCATTTCTTAGAACATTTGCCTCGATTCAGAAAAAGAAATAAAAACAAAACAAACAAAAAAAAACCCTCACATGCCATGGGCTCTGTTTTCTAATGCATCTTCCCTTGAGAATAAAATAGAAACCCACTTCTTTGGCAATGTTAAAGCTAGTATACCTCAGCTGCATGGCATTATTAGCTATACAGCCACTGCATGTATGCCAGTTGCATTCAAGTCCAATTTTTTCTTAAGATTAAACACAAATTTTCAAATGTATTTTCATAACTATTTACTAGGATTCAAATCTGAGGATTGATTCTGCATATAATTTTTTCTGTGCTTGTAAAAATGTACTTCAGGGCATTATTACTCGTTTCGCTTTTGTTGTTTTAAGAATTCTACATGCATTGGACATAAACAGTTGGTAATATCCAGATAAGAAGTATTTAAAATGTGACTAATGCGAAGAAACAGCTGCATTCAGAAAAAAGTGTGAAGGTGAAGGAGTGTAAATGGTCTTATTTAACCACTTTTGAAAAGAAAACAGGAGAGAGGTAGGGTAATTTAGATGGCACTTACCTAAAGTATATTCTTCTGTTGGTATTGAAAAACTGCCATCTGAAGGAGACATGCATGAATACATTGTGAATCCTGTTTACACACACATTTATATTTAAAGAAAATGACACTTTCAGTAATTTTAGGATTTCACCCACTAATACAATAGCAAACCAAAAAAAAAGAGTAGATACACAACCTACAGATAGTTAGTGTCATGTATGTAGTCAAGACAGAAATTCTCTGGGCTTTAAACAGCAAGAGAGAGGAAAAGAGGGTGGGAGGATGAGAGGAGAAAAGAGGAAATGGCAGGGAAGGGGGGAAAGGGTAGGGAACGGAGGGGAGAACTATTGAAAGAGCAGCATGGCTGAAGAATATCCTTCACACTGAGCACTCAGGGTTTACAAGCATTTGGGACACAGGACAGACAGAAATAGTAACTAAGGAAATCATGATATTAAGTTGTTTAGTTTGTATTATGGATTGGATTGTGTCCCCCAAAAGGCACGGTCAAGTCCTACCTCTGTACTCGTGAATGGGATCCTATTTGAAAATTGTATCTTTGAAGATGTTATTAGTTAAGGTGAGGTCAAACTGAATTAGGGTGGACCCCAATTCAATATGACTTGTGTTCTTATAAGGAGGGGAAATTTACACTCAGAGAGCAAGGACCATTTCATATGATGGAAACAGAGAGTGTGATGCCAGGAACCAAAGATCTCCAGGGATTTTCAGTAAGCCATTTCTCCCCCAGGATAGTACAGACTTGAGAGGAAGGCAGATTCTTTTTGTGAGATAAATTTCTGTTGTTTTAAACTCCCCAGCCTGTTGTCCTTTGTTACAACAGCCTTAACACTTCAAGACACCCTATTGCCACTTCGTAATGTGCTATTTTATAATTAATATAAACACTTAGATAGCTCTAATTCACTCAAGTCCTCAAAAGACAGTAATTCTGGTGAGCTCTACATTTTTCCCCATGGAAATATTTATCATTATATAGTGCAATATAACATATGGATGTTAATTGAGTTTTATTGTTTAGCTTTTCTTCTGTGCATAAGAAATGCCTGATAACACAGCCTATAGAAACATTATTCCTAAGACTAGGCTCAGTGTATTCCAAAGCCACATAGTTGTATTATATATGAACAGAAGTTAATTAGAAGATGAGCATAGAAAGTAAACATGTAGGAAATGTCCAGCTTATCCCACCGATGAAAAAGAAAATAATATTAAATTTTCTAGCTGGCAGGCTGTTACTGTATTTTGTATACACGCTGTTTTTTTCAAAGACTGCAAAAGAACACTGCCCTGAAGATATAATATTGCAGAGATGTAGCTAACATAATTTTTTGGCACCAAGTTTTATGCAGAAGGATTAAATAAGTGTATTCATAGATTTTAAACCAATCAAATTGCAAAGCAATTTCCTGCATTAATTTTCCAGCTAACTTAATTATGCAGCCCCAAGCCCTGGTTTCTTATCAATTAACAGAGCTGTAAAAATCTGGAGCACAATTCTACAATGTATTAATCAGCACATTTGATGCAGGGAAGCAGACTTCACTGTGGTCTCTGGACTGAAAATCAAACCAGTAAATGCTGTTGATTTAACCACATTCCGCCAGAAAATGAATTAATGCTTTAATTAGTTAATCCCTGAAAACTGCTCTGGGTTGACCAGGTTAGATAGCCAAGTAGATACTAAAAAGCAAGAAAAAGAATGTGCTCGTGACTGAGCACTAAGTAAAATAACTTTAAGAAGTCAATGAAAAAAGTCAAAGTGTAGGGGTTTCAAACAGAAGTGAGGAACTGTATAAATGTGGTAAAGGATGAAAACTCACAATGGATAATCAAGAATTCCTTCGAAAGGCTCCACAAGATAGCTTTATTTTCTTTTCCCCTTAGGTGGTTTCAAGATATTTGATGGTAGGGTCTAGTTGGGCTTGACCAGTTTAAGATCCTATGTTACACAATTAGGGGCTTTTCCCCACAAAGATGACTCAGCATTGATATTCTATACTTGAATTGCGAATCTATTTTCATATAAACAGACGATATATGGAGTTGATGATATTCCATCAGCTCCTGTTACTGTGGAGAGTCAAGAGACATAAATGCAGAACCGACATTTTTGTGTACAAAAGTTGCAGACAACTGTTACTATGGCCTAGAGTTTTTAAAGAATTGAAGAAAAGCAATTTTTTGGAAAGAAATATAAATTAAGTGAAGTAAGTACCTATTAAACATTTCACTTACTTATATTTATGAAACACACGTGGTATTCAGGTGAATTTTAAATTAAAAAGTAAAATATGTTTAGTATGCTAAAATATATATATTGCTTAGAGGCTGAGCTGTAAAGCATTTTGACAGGTTATATAATTTTATCCTTGTATCACCTTTGTATGACAAATGGAAGTGGGCCAATTAATGTGACAGCTGGCTTCCATGTCTCCAACAATTAAAATGTGAAGAAGCCTTGCCTAATAGGACTCAAATAGGACTCACCATTATTTTATCCTCTAGCAAATCTCCACTCCTTCAATGAATTTGGTCATTTAATTTTAGAAAATATTTTTCCCTCCCCCACTCATCTACCATCATCATCCCTGCCTCATATGACCTTGAGGCTTATGAAATATGAAAAATGGTGGGCATAATCTAAATTGACACACTTTCACAGTGATTCCATTAGTCCAATGACCAGGGTATCAACTTCATAACCTGATTCAAATGCTTCTCTGCTGGCTTAGCTATTTGCCCAACAATTATATATACATTTAAATTCACTCAACTCTATAGCTCATGCTTTTGCATGTAATTCTTTTTATTTTCCTTTCCTTCCTCTGATAGAGTCTGTCTGCAGTAGTCATGGTAAAAGAATATGTTTACTTTGATAGAAGTAAGATTATTGGATGTAAAGTATTTCTATATAACATTTACTTTCATATTCCCACCACATGAGCATTAGAAAGAGATGGCTCTACAGACATATGATGAAAAACTACAACTATACCAGACACTTACATTTATTACTAGCTTTGACCACAGTTATTTCGAAGTCTCAGGTATTTTAATCCTTATTTTAGACAGTAAGAACTCAGGTTCAAGATGATGTCCGTGGTTGAGCTGGAATTTGAACTCAGGTATGCTTATCTTTTAACTATGATCTCTAACATTAACACAATGCATTTTACATTTTTTAATTATCTTTTAACTAATACCTTATAAGCCCCTTCTTGATTTACATCTCAGACATGTCCTTTCATTGTCATTGGATGTGTGATTTAGGAAAGGCAGCATTTTGTTAATATTAGAAAAATAAAAAAATATATTTATATATACCTACAGATTATTTGGAGGATTTAATATTAAATAAAGATATCTTAAAATATAATTATTTGGAGGGCATTATGGGAGTTTTTAGTTTCTTTAATTGTATTTTATAATTTTTCTGTAAAAAGCATGATTAATATTACCTTGGACTCAATAAACACTATTTTTTTTAAGTAGCTTCCCTGAAGGACAAAATTGTTACTTTTTTGCTAGTACTAAATTGATTAAAACCTTGGATTCTCCTTTTAACTGAAAAAAAAGATGGAAACTTTATATATACATTAATAGAAATATGGATATTAAATTTAAAAGGAGAATTAAATGAGAGTTTGTTATATAGAATTTAATATAGTGATTAGAAGGATCTACAGATATATTCCTGTCACTACCAGTGACATTAACTCACTCTTAGCTCCCTCAACCATAAAATAAAAATAATACATCATTGTAGGGTTGTTGTAATAATTCAATGACAATTTATCATTAAGAAAGATGACATCAGTACAGTGCTCGGCCAAGTACTTGGCATATTGTAAGCACTCACTATATAGAAGCTATTATATTATATGATTTTTAAAAAGCCATTATAGAAGGTTCTTCACTTATGAATATGATGGAGTCGCTATCATGACTAAGCAATCAAATGATCTTCTTCTTCTAGGTTTCAAAGGGGTGGGTTAATTTTTGAGTCATATACTTTCAGAGCTGCAAAGGGCCCTGGAGATAAAATCCAGTCATTTCCAAGTTATATGTATGGGAGGGGATTGTCATGTCCTCACTCCAGAGAATCAGAATCTCAGAGAATGGGTGCTTGCAATTTGAAAACTACCTTGAATTTACTTATAGCTAATATAATACGATCTACTTAAGAATCTTGGATGGCTCCTGTTCCTCTGGAGATAGATAAATGATATAACAAGAAAATAAATATGCAAGTTAAGACTCAGGAACATTAAGCAATATATTTCAAGCCACACATATCAGCACAATAAGAACTAAACACCAAGACAACTGCCTTGCAATTTCATCTTTTTCCTTCTATATCATGCCAGCTTTTAGTGCCTTTAGACAGTTGCATGACAGAATTTAATTGCTTCCTTTTACTATCCACTTCCAGGAAAACTATATTCTTCTCAGCTAAGCCTCTATTAATAGCTTCAAGAACATTGTTTTTAAACAAAACCTGGCCTAAATAAGCCTGTGGCGTACATCATATGCTTTCGTTTCTCAGGAATCATCCATGTTCTACTCTGACAACCACAGGCAAAGACTTCCTTTCAACATGGAGAACTTTCTTTTGATCTCAACAGGAAAGGTCCCTTTTAATCACCACTGGAAGTGATTTCAAACAGGAGGTATTTTTAGCTGTATCTCCAAGTTAAAAGAAGTATGTATGCATATGCAAGGGTGAGAGTGAGAAAGAGAGAAATGTAAGTGTACAAGTAACCAAGTGTATTTAATTTTTTTTTCATTCATTTCTGTGTATGGTGCATTCTATCTGTTTGTACAGGGGATAGTTCATCAAGAAAGCAGCGCAGAGATATGAAATAGACTTTTATTCATAGAATAATAGTTTTAATATATATTAGAGATTATTGGCTTCAGAGCATATGAAACATTAATCAGGAAAAATTTGCCCACTGATACCAAGCTATCTGCCTGTATTGAGAAAAGATTGTCCTTTCAAATTCACACATGCTGGGAAATACCCTGGACTTTACATTTAAATACAACTTGTGTACTTTTCTGTTTTCTTGTATCCTAAAAATAGACTTAGAAAAAATTAGAAAAGATTCTAATTTTTTAATAATAAATTCTAGATTCTAATAATCTTTTCAAACAACAGGGAATCACAGGGATAGCAAAGTGATGTAGCAGTAATAATACTGGAATATATGGTTCATAACAGTCTTGTTTGGATAAGTGACATATGTAAGATACATTAATATGGTACATAATTGCAGCAATATCACTCCACCACCTTCACCACAGCTGCAAGCCTTTGTATTCCCAACTTCAGCAGAATCGGTAAGAATACATGTGATCCTATATCGAGGGCAAATGAAAAGATTCCCTTAGTCCCTATGCACAGGAACTTGTGCTTAATGATGAAATGACTCTAAGCACATGGCGCTTGTTATTTTAACCAGATTTACAAGAATTTCTTACAACTATACGGCCCTTAAAATTTTATGACAATTTTGGTTGTGGGAAGACACTACCACAGCTCTTAAGGAAAACAGAAGAAAACGAAAACAGAACACATTTTATCATCATCTGGGAGAGGCAGTGTCAAAGGCAAAACTTCTTGTTTCAGTGTTCTTCAGTAAATATTCTGCTAGTAAAAAATATATACATAAATAAAATAAAAACTCTTTACTGCATCTATAAGTAGTCAAAAATTTCCAGATAAATTGAAGTGCTTTGGAATCAGAAGTTTCTTGTATCAAACTCCAGCAATGCTACTTTCTAATATGTGACCTTGGGCAAATAACTTAATGATTTGAGCCTCAGTTTGTTCATCTGCAAAAAGGGATGAATAATCATGATGACTTTACAGACCAGAGACCATTACATGGCTAGAGACCATTATGTCATCTCTTCCAAACTTTCTATTCTATAACATCACTTGGGTAGCTTGAAGTCTACCATAATTGCTGCATTTGCATCACAGCAATTGGCAAATACTAAAAATCTTTATCCCCCTAGGCAACCAGCTGTTAAATATTTACCAGCACTATGCTAGCTCATAAGATTGTAATAAATCTTAAATAAACTAATCTATACAGAAGATTTGGCACAAGTAAATGTTCAGAAACTGAACAGTATCATTTTTTCACACTGATAAAGTTAGTATTGGTCCTCTTCCAATATTCCCCAAGTTTTAGCCTGACAGCCTCATAGTTGTCACTAGGTAGACACAGAAGGGTAAGCAAAAAGAGAGAGCAAGAGGGATAAAATCTCAGCCTTATGCTTACCTGTTGCATGTCACAACAGACTTCTAGAGCACTGAACCTGTGTTTCCTCACCTGAGAAACAGATATGAAAATATCTTGCAACAAGAATTGTGTAAAGGAAACTAAATGAGCAAAATTAAGGTTCCTAGCATATAGCTTGCTAAATTTAGGAGAAATGATATATTTGCTTTCCTTGCCTCTTTTGATGAGGAGATTCTAGAGGTTTGGGATAATGAAAATGTCAAAAAGTATGTATTTTCTACTTCACCTGAAATAATACTTTTTTGGGGCATCCAGCAGATGTGTGTAAGGATGTTTAATAATCAATAAATATCCTCAAAGTTGATTCTTTATTGAGTATGTGCTTTGTTTACTTACCTGAGGTCTTGGAGTATGCAAGGAAAGGTAAGGCAAACAGAGCCTTAGACAAATATTCCTCTAAAAGGAAGTAAATGGTTGAGGAAACACTGTAGGTACAAAGAAAAAAAAAAAGAAAACATTAGATATTATGAATACTAATTATATTAGATATTGTGAGCATTCATTATATTATAAATGATGCAGATAAAGTGAGTGTAGCCTTTAGGTAATAAAGGTGTGACTCAGAAGCAAACGCTCTTGAGTACTGAAGGGAAACCAGAAAGGGTATCCTAGGGTGCATGTTGTTTATGATTAAATATTTTTCATAATGAACATTTTAGCTTGCAATTTTATTTTTGCCCCAAGTTGCACAAAAATCTATTTTCCTGCTTGAAAACGACGTCTTAGAAATGTGTACAGTTGCCATCTTAGCTACAATCACTTTGCGTTGGCTTAAATTTTAGTTTGGGTCTTATGTAATCTTACCCTACCCACCCATTGCTTATTCATCAAGGACAATTTACAGAAAAATAAGAGGCTACAGAGAATATCAATCCTGTTGGAATTTTATAATAAGAAGATCTAATTTACAAGGCTCTCTTTTCTTATAAAGGCATTTGGGGAGCAACAGAATTAAATTACTGCCATAAAATTAAGAGAATCTAGTTCCTAATTTCATTTGAAAAGTTAGCTGGGATCTTAACATAATCACTTTATTATTTTTATAAGCTTTGTTTATTCCTCTTTTTGTTTGTACATCCTTACAGTCTCTTCAATGACTTCTCTTCGTTGTTTCTTTTAACGTGTATTTTGCAGCACTAACTGCGAAGTGTTTCTGCAGGTCTGCATAAAAGAATCTTTGAAAATGTTCATGCCATGCAATAACTGATTATTAATATGTCTAACATTAAGGTGGGAAACAATCAAAAGAGATGTTTCTTCATTTTTCCCAAAGAAGTTGGAAGAAGAAAATAAAGAATTAAAGTGGTTTCCTTCAACTCTAAAATACTCCTTTATTCCACCACATTTATCACTAACTGTGATAACCCTGTCCCCACCCTCAATTCCCCCAAATATACACCTCCAGAGGGTTTATGACATCTTCCTAAGCTTCAGGAACCCTGGAATTCTGTCTAGACACCTAGCATCATGGAAATTTTACAGTAAATTTTGTGGCGATAGAGCCAAGGTATTTTTCTTCTTAAGTGTTCTACTTGTCAGCAAAGAATTTTGCTTCTCTTCATTCAAATTATGGTGATAAAGTAGAAGGCAAATTGTTCTTTATCTCCTTCCCCCACCCCACCAAAAGGAGATGATCCTAATCACTCTGTCTAATATTCTCTTCTCTGTACCTTACCAGGCTCTGGCCTGCCTCTTTTCATTTGTTCGAGTTCTCTCTGTGCTTCCACACAGCACTTATGATCATGTAATGATTGGGCAGTTACATATAAACAGATTTCTATTTTTCTCTATAATTTAATGTGCTCTCCCCACCCTGCCCCCAGCTAGACTATAATTTCTTGAAAGTCAGAGAAAACAATGGAAACATGTTATTTAAAAATCAACTGGGTCACTTAGGATTCTGTACAAGAAACAGAAAACACTGTAGTTATTTAAAAGAAAAAGACTTTATTGCAGGAAACTTGGTCTTCTAGAAGAATGTTTTGGAAGGGCCAAACAGCACACACAAAGGGTGTGCCCCAGGAATGAGTCCCAAAATGAAAAACAGCTGGTCTACCTGGGATCTCCTTCTAGTGAACCACTACAAAAACTATTAAGTTCAATGACAGTCTAAGAAACTGGAAAGTCAGAAATAAGAGAAATCTCCACCACAATCATTGCTGGGCAGCTGCCTCTAGACCCCTAGGAAGGTTGAGCATGACCATCTTATTCTGCTAGAGAAAGATTTATTATCTTAACAGCATTAATGGCATAACAGAAACAGCCAGAATTGGCAGGAAGATGGCCTCTGTTTCATTTGCACATTCCAAATTTTACAAGAGTAGGTCAAGAATCCAATTACAAATGAATCTAAGTGCAGTTTTGGCTTTTAAACCTTTGTGGTACCCAGCAGTTTGGGGGAAGTGGGATGGAAGTTGATGGAGCTTATGCATAATATCCATATACTATTTTCCTAGTACCACACTGAGCATATGCTATCATCTTTAATCCTTATAAAAATACTGTGTATTTCATAACATTATCCGCATTATTAAAGATAAGGAAATTGAGATTCAAAGACAGAGAGTAAGAAAATAATGCTTACTGAACACTTACCATACATCAGACATAGTGCTAGATGATTTCTTTAAATTATTTCCCTTAATCTTTCCAGTAATCTTTCAATATCCTAATTATATAGAAGATATTGATGCTGAGAGATATCAAATATTTTACCTAGACAATACAAAAATGGTAGAATTGCAATTCAAGTTTTTATCTGTCTGATGGTCAACTCTATAATCCCTTCAACAACATGTTATTCCAAAGCACTTAAAAACTACTGTTTTTAAGTATTTCACTCAATGCTATGATTTGGTAAGTGATCAAATAATATACTAATTTATTAATAATAATTTCTAGATTAACTGATCTTGAGTAAAAATGACATAGTTTTTTTCTATCCATTAAAGACCAATTTATCTCTAGGTGAGAGACAGATTGTCTGTAAAATGTATTATATTATGCATAATTTTTGACACAATAAAATAGATTTCATTGAATTCCTGTATACAGGGATGAAATATTATTTTGCTCCTTGAAGGCTTACTAATCTATGTGAAACTGATTTGTGCATAAATACAGTCACATGATAGAGTATATATATATATATATATATCAAATCAAAGGTTACGAAAGGCTATCTTATACCATTTTATCTCATATACTGAGGATAACATAAAATATTGACTTTATCTTACCGAAACATGTCAAATTTTTAAGGTCACTAGATAAAGTTAGATCATTTAAGGCCATGAAAATCCATGCTAAATTGTATGTAGTCAGAAAATAAACTTATTTCCATAACATTATTCTGACAGTGAGAAATGACTCATAACAAAAGTTGAAGAAGTTAGGGAATGAAAAAATCTGGTTCTGACTTACCTCCAAATGAGAATGCACATAAATGACTTATGGACTACACAAAGCAGTTATACCTTTGAGTGCCTGTCACTCTTAAAATGTATCAACATCCTCTCTTTTGGCTCTCATGGGTTCAGTATACTGGTTTTATGGTCAAAAGAGTGTAAGGTGAAGTCAAAGGGTTAAGGTTATTCAACATCTATAAAAATTTCAAACAAATAAACCAAAAGCTAACTTTGACAACTCCCTTGGAGATTTTATCGTGAAGGCCAGGATTTATGAACATGATATTCTGACAAGGCAGTATTTTAATTAAGAAGCAAAGGTGACTGTCCTATACAATATGCTATCTAGATTGTCAGCAGTACAAAAAGATATGGCTATGAAGATATTAAATATGGCTTTTCCAGGCAAGCTGCCAACAAGCTCTCAGAAGTGAAATTTCTATTTTTCTACTTCATTATAGAGCAGAACTATTAACAACATTGACAATTAAGAGAGTCTGTTTCAGTGGTAACTAGCCTAGGTTCTAAATTAGAGATATGTAATCATAAAGACTATTGTAGGCTATGGGAGAAGAATTTCCAAATCCTGCATCTGAAAAAAAAAGTGTGTCAGAACACATTAGGATATATAACACCAGCATAAGTTTTATTTACAAGATCTTTTCCATTAGCAAAGATAAGGAGATCTCTTCTTGGATGGAGGCTTTGTTCCATGTTACGCTCTCCTACTTTCCTCCCCACGCAAAATTGGGTTTGCCTTAGGACATTCAGTGTTTCATGGGTATGTATTTGGAAATAATTGGTATGCTAAAAATAAGGATGATTTTTGTTATTGAAACCAGTTTAGATTGAAATTGGTAAAAATTATATATAGCTGCTACATTAGAGCAAGGTGAAAGGGTCTGGAGAAACAATCAGCACAGTCTTTATATTATTCAACACAATGAGAAATAGCTGATGGTGATTAGTAGCTGTATCACCACAGTAGAAAGCAAGAGTAGGACAGTAAATTGAAATATTTACTGTCAAAATGAAGAACATATTCTGAAGGAGCTTATTAAAATAGAATTCAACTTTAGAAATGTAAATTAAGCAAGAATGCTTCAAACGGTCAAACTCTGATTTCTCCAAATAATTTAGAAACTGTCCTGGACATTTTTCCAACTTCTGAGTTTTAAGTTATTTTGATAGATTCATTCTTACAGAGATATTTAAGAGATATACAATTATATAACTATAGACTCATAGTAATATAGAATCATTGAAGGTCAACATTGGAATAGGCCTCAGAGAACACATAATTCCATGTCTTCTTTTCATAAATGGAATAGAAGCCCAGAAAGATGAACTTTCTTATTTGAGGATGCACAACCAGAGCAAAATTTATTCTGAAGGATCTTTGTTCAAGTTTTCCCTATTAAATTTGTGTTTTACATAGGAACCTCTAATTATACAAAATGTTTTCTTTAAATAGTTCAGATATTACCCTAAATAAATTTGTGGTGTAAACTTATATCATTAACTCTCCTGTATTGATGCCTAACAAAATGAGGATTAACAACAGCAATCAAACCAGTAAGACCCATCAAAATATTATGAGCCAAAGGGGGAATAATTGGAATTTAATTTTGGAAAATTGTGGCCAAGAAAAGAAACAATTTTGACATGGCTCTTTATGGCTTCTGAGTTTCATTCCCCTTCTTAAGAAGCTACACATCTTGAACATTTGCACAACTCTCAAACAACATGGGAGAAACCATACAGTAGAGTTAAATAGATAGCCCAAAGAAGCTAGAAAAGGAGAAGAAAACAAACTTCCGAATAGTGCACCTTTTACATCAACGATTTGAGAAGAGTCAGGAAACACCAGATAGAGTCAACATTTCTGAATGTATCTAACTGAAATGGGAAATAATAAAAATTCTGCAGGTATTCTTGCATAGGCATAGACTACACTCACAACTTTGAAGGCTGAAATTTAATACAGTAAATTTAACAAGATAGCACAAAGAGAGCAGTACTATGATATACAAGAGTTGCTAGGCAGAGCTCCAACGCCATGTTTCAAGTCCTCAAATGTACATTGATGGGGAAGAAAAAGATAATGGAGAAGGTGGAAACCATGTTGTTTCAGAGAGTGGGCCTGCAAAGTTTATAAGAAACAAAGACAGCCACTAGGCCACTGGCTAGAGAGGACAATGAGGGAAAGAAAGAAAGGAAGAGAGTGATAATCTTATGCAAGCTACAGAACAAAGTGCCTACTTAGGATTTGTGGGTGTGGTAGGGGAAAAGTGAAAAATAACTTATGGAAGAGAGGGATAGAATCCTTCAAAGTTTTCTCTGTAGAAAACACTTACTTAATCAGACCATGAATCCAATGAGTGAGTTTGGCACAAAGACTTCTGTCTTACAGAAATTACAAAAACAAGCAAACAGACAAACAAACAAACATAAAGAACAATTAAAACAATTAAAGAACAAAAGTAATAAAAGGAAGACCAATGTCTCAGGACAGACTGATAATTTCATTATAAACATCTAAACAAGGCTAGAATTTGAATTACTGACATAGAGGTTAGTTTGGAGATAGTCATGTTTTATGATAGGAAAGGACCAAGAGATTAGAACAAGTAAAGTAAAGATAATAGCTGTGGAGCACAATGAAGGCTTTGTATGAACTCAAAATGTAGAAGAGATAAAAAGATTCTAATCATATAAGAGAATCATATTTCCTCTCAATAAAGACCTGATTCTGCAGTCCTAAAGGGAAAAATATTTCCCAGGAAAGAAAATTGATGTAGAATGATAAACACTGTGGCATAACTTAGATAAATTATTGAACTTCAAGGATAAAGAAAGAATTTAGAATTTAGAAAAGTGAAACCCATCACTTTCAAATGGGAGAAATGAGGTCAATCTTATTCTTTACATCCCAAGCAAAAAGATAACAGAAAAATTTTTACAAAGATTGGATAGAAAGAAAATAGGACCTCAAAATATAACATACAGTCATGTTATCATTAATCAGAAAGGCAATAGACAAATATCTCAAATAGAAAAGCATTCAAGGATCAGCTACTGTTAAGTAAAATAAAAGGGCCACCTGCATTTGGCATGGACAGTAGGGACCAGCTTCTGAGAAAGGATTTTCCAGAAGGTAAAATCAATTGACCTGCAGGGATTCAGGTCTATTTGAGAAAATAGAACAATGGAACATACCCTAAAGAATTGTGGATATGCAACATCTGGTGATAAACCAGTTTTGGTCCAGTAGAAATAGCTTATTAGAATGGACAAGCATGCCTTATGTTCTAGTTTGCAACCTGCCAGAATGTGATATGCCAGAAATGAAGTGGCTTTTAAAAAGAGGGTTTTATTAATTTGCAAGTTTACATTTCCAAAGACATGAAATTGCCCAAATTAAGACAAGGCTATGAAAGTGTTCAAATTAAGGCACTAACAAGAGGTTACCATCACTCAAAAAAGCCAGTGAAATTCAGGAGTTCTCTCACAGCTGGAAGAGCACAGGGCGAAGTCTGCTAGCTTCCTCTCCCAGCTTCATGAAACAAGAAGCTCTGCTCAGGATGTTTTCCTTCTTTGTCTCCAAAGATCTCTGACTGCATGGACTCTCATGACTCTTGTGGCTATCATGGCTTTCAAGCTATTTACAAATAGTCCCCTCTTAAAAGACTTTAGTAAGCAATCCCACCTTGAATGGGTGGGCAACATCTCCATGGAAAAAGTCAAAAAGCTCCCACCCAGCAATATTGAATGAAGATTAAAGAACTTGGTTTTCCTGGGGTCCACAACAGATGCTAACTGGCACACCTTACTAATCAATGTTTACCTGCTCCCCACTTTGTGAGACCTCCTCTTATGTAAAATGGAACCTAACTCTAGCCAATCAGAACATTTCCTCTCTTACTTCCACATTTACTCTGTATAAGCTTCCATTTCCCATTCCATCAGCAAAGTTCCTTAATGAATTTTATTTTAATGCTGCTCGTTTTGCAAATCATTTGTTGCCTAGATAAACTTCAATGAAATTCTTAAAAGTTCTCAATTATCTTTGACACTTCCATGGGCCCTTCTTGGAGAGAAAAAGTTACTAAATGAGGGAAGTCAGCCTAGCAACAGATAAGCATAGAAGCTATGGTAAAAGTATTAAAGCAACACAATGCCAGAAGACAGAAGAAATGTATCCCTGCATGTTCTATGAAGACAGATATTCTCGAGAACAAAAATGTGAATCCTTGAAAAATTATGTAACAATGGCATCTAACCATTAATGAGATTAATTAAAGTAAAAAATAAAGAATGCAAGCACTGTAATGCAGGACAGGAGAGGAACACTGAATACATTTAAGTATAAGACTGAGAAGATGTCATGTAAATGTAGTTGTAACAAACCAAAAGCAGATCAATACTGGAAGTAAATTCAGCATCTGAAAACACATATAATATGATGATAGTTTAAATGCTCAATGCAATTTTTTTGCTTGCCTGTTACAAGCTGCCAATACAACCAACACGTAATAATGAGGTCAAGAGTCAGTGGACTGCAGATGAATATCTTTAACAGAGGTCCCAGGAGCCCAGTCCAAAATGGTGTCAGCTAACATTTCAAAGCTGAAGGCAGAAAGGGCAGCTCTGGTTGCAATGTGGCAGAGAGGACAGCAGCAAATCTTACTGTTCAGCACGGGCATTGAAACCAGGATTCACAGTGACAGGTGTCAGCCTGCCTCTACCTGATGCTCATCGCATTAGGGTCTGCACTGGGTGTTTATCGGAAAAGTGCCCCTCTGGCTGGCATCAAACCAGTCCATGTTCTACCCCCACACAAATGCCTGCTATCACTTGCTACAAGACATGTCTTTCTCACTTTGTTTACATTCTAATAGTGGTCATCACGTTTAAAATATTCTGGGGTTTCAAAATCATTAATATAATTTTAAAGCACAACACAGTAACAAAAAATCAAGGAGTACGGAGGATATTTTAAATATTATAAGACTTGAAAATTCAAAATATTAAAAAACAACAAATGAGAAGATGTCCTATGTCTGTGCCTATTAATGGAAATTATAATTCCTGTTTCCAACTGCTTTGTTTTCTTATTTTAAGATGAAATCTTATTTAAAAGATATTTTAAATCTAGTCTGCAAAGTATGATCTCATATTATTAAACTTATTTCTGTGTATTTGTTCTTGCTTCTTTCTGTTCTTTTTATATGCAAAGAGAAAGAACTGAAGAGATAATCTAATGGTCATTTCTGGGGGATTTTGCATGATATAGGTTAGGTTATCTTTGTTATATTCTATGTTACTTTGTTTAAAACAATCACACATTTCAGAAATTAGAGTAATATGTTTTCTTTAATTTTAGTTATTTATAATTAATTATTTTGATAGAAATACAGGGACCACCCCTAAAAAAAAAGTCCTTAAAATCCTAAGGAAATGAAAAATGAAATTACTTTTCGAACAAGGGATAAAGCACAGATAAAACTGGTTCAGCCCTTGGCTCCAGAATTCATCCTTCTTCAGAAATTCAAAATCTTAGGAATGCTGCATCTTTATAGAATTCATTTTAGACAAGTGATAAGGAATAAAGCAATCAATTTCAGAAAGCATGCCAACCTGTTCGGAGAATCTGCATCCCTTTTTCTTGAAATTGATGTTTCATTCATCTATCGTTTTATCTTAGGGATTTTCTGCTGTTGTTATGATACCATCAGCCATAGCCAGAGCCCTGGCATTTGGAGAGCACTGACAAATCGTCTCCATGTGAATATTTTTCAAAATATGTTTGTACCACTGCTGTTTTAGGGGTTACAAGCATTAACATTCGTGGCAGTGATGGAAGTGTAATAGTAATAATCACAGTAGTAGTATTAGTGATAATAATAATAAAAGAAACAGTTTTAGTAATTATAATAGTAGTACTAGAAGCAGTGGCAATATTATAAGCTGCATTAGTGTTTAGGTTGAATGATTTTTTTAATCCACAAAAATGGCAATTAGTTCATTTTCAACCTAATATATTCACTGGCAAACTTGTTGTTTATTCTTCATCCATTCTCTTTAGACGGCTAGACTTAGAATTTTGAACAGCCTTCTGAGTATTATTTCTTTGTATAGCTTTCTTTCACTTACACTGCAAGGAAAACCCATGTACTCATTCATCCATTAAGATCATCTTCAAAATTTTCAACTGTGAAATATTTCATCCTGACTGGAGATGCCCGATTGCTTCCTATCTCTTAACCATCTTCTCTAGCATTATTTCCTGAAGCTTCTCATGGACTACAGTTAACAGTTCTTCAAATTTTCATTTATGATAAGAGCTGGGGAAGTTGGGAAATTCTGAAAATATTTCTAGATTTGAAATGTAATATTCAAGCCTATTTTTTTTAACTCACATATGTTCCTAATAGGAAAGAAATGAATGAAGCTGTGTTTTAACTGAGCACACCCTTATTCAGAGTGACAACATATAAAACAGCATGATAAATAATTACTTTAAATTCCATTAACTGTTTATTTGCCCTGAGGACAATTAAAAGGGGTTGAGGAATTTAACCTTAAAAGCATTTTCTGTCAAAGTAAAGCATGCCTTCAAAGACATCTTGTCTGACACCTGCATTGTGCAAAGGAATACATTGGAATATCGTGCTGATTTCTTCAAGGAAGGGAAAAAATTGCAGCACACATTTGTAGGTTATGGCCCCTTCCTTTTGGTAGCAAAACCTCATTTTTCTTTAGGAGCAACATTTCTCTCCTTGCATTTAGTTTTGGTGAGAACCCTTAAAGGATAAGGCACATAACTCAAAATATGCAAATTATATGATCCTCCCTGTGATTTTGAATTATGGAAAGCATGATGTAAATCCAGATTTTATAAAAAAAAAAAAAAACGCCACCAACAAAATTCCACGACTGGAGATCATTCGTTGTAGCAGTAGAACCTAATTCCTGCTGTTTGAATATGCAGAAATGTCATCCTCTTTCCTGTGTGTTCTTTGACTTGGGTTTACCACTCTGTTTCAAGATTCCATAAAATATTAAACATCACAGAAAACACTTTTTGCATGTGGTTTTATTGTTTGTTTTTTTTCTGATTTGCTGCCAAAATTCTGTTTCTCTTGTCCATGGTCAAAGAACCTTGATACGATAATTGACAATAGATGCTGAACTAGTGTTATTTTCTTTTATTAGCCCATCTGATCCCTGCAGCATCTCTGTGAGGTCAACTAGTGGTTTGAACATTTTAGAAACAAGGAAAATGAGTTGGAGAGACATTTTGCTTAAGGTCACATAACTTGTTCATTCCAGAACCAGAAACAAGACAAAGAAGTCCAGATTTCCAGTTCTTCTTCCTTTGGCTTCATCTAAAATACAATTTATAATGTACTAGTCATCGTTGGTTTGGAAACCGTTTGGTTGTTCAGCAGGGCCTGACTGGCTGCTGGGGGATTGAGGAAGAGGCTTGTTAAGGTTCCATACTCTTGATCTTACTAAGACAGTTCAGTTTTGTTCCATTTTACAAATGTGGGCTCTGCATAAGGTCTGTTTGGAAAAATACATTCCATAAGTGCATGGAGGTGAGAATTTTACAGATGCAATGAAGGCTACTGATCAGTTGACTGAGTTCATCAGAAGGGAGGTTAGGCTCAGCATACTAAAAGGATCCTGTGAAAGGAGAGCATTTTCTCCTAAGAGTAGCAGAAGTGGATGTTGGAGAGAGTCTAAGTATAAAGGAATTTAGTGTGAGGGAACATGCTGCTGATTGCAATGCCCTGTGAGGTCCTGTGGAAGGTAAACACTGGAGACTGGAAGAGACCTCTGGAGCTGAGAACAGATCCTTACCAACAGCTTGGAGGATCTCAAATCTGCAACTGCAAACAACTGAATTCCTCCAACAACCTTAATGAGCTTGGAAGTAAATTTTTCCCTAGATCTTCCAGGTAAGATTCCAGCCCAGCTAAAATGATATTTTAGATCCTACAAGACCATAAATACCTGTGACCTTAAACTCCCAACCTTGTGATGATTTGTTATGCAGCCATAGAAAACTGGAATGCCAAGGTTAGTGTGGCATTCTACATAGAGGAATAAATAAAAATGTAAATGGACCAAATAGTATAACCATCACATAATGCAGAAACTTTAATTTGTTTCTTATTTTTCTACGAACTCAACTTGTGATTTGGGTGAGGAATATTTTCTCTCTGAGTCTGAGTTTCACTAATTGTAAAATTGGCAGGTTTAGGCTGTCTAAAGTACTCTGCTCTTCCAAAAATCTGTGATTCACTGGGTTATGTACGTTAAGGAGCTTTCAATCGCACTGCCTAAAATGGCATTCGTGACAGCCACATGTGTTAACCAAAGCAATCTTCTCGTCATTCTGGGGTGACAAAATTGTGGGTTAGTCACTCTGTGGACTTTATTGATTTAAAGCAAGAACCCAATTCTTCAGATTTCTAATGTTATTATACCCTCACTGTCTCCATGAGTCACTTGGGGAGACTTGTTAAGCTAATTTATGCTACTTTGAGAAATATCATCAATTTAGGGAATCGAGGTAGAAAGGCTAAATTATATTTTGTAAATTATCCTTCACATGTTGTACAATTCAGCCTTGTCCTTGACCAAATTTACATGAGCACATTTCTAAGGTAATGAAAAGGAAATTTATTTTGAATCCTTGTCCTCTGGCCTGGAGCTTTCACAATTAAGAAATCATAGAGGAAATGAAAATGTTAGGCAAATGGGAGGACAATTACATTACTCAATTTTACTTTTTCTCTGTAGAGATAACTTCTTCGCTCTATCCACAAATCCTAACATTTAGATTCCTGTCTCCAAATTTGAACTCAGAAATCTAGAATAGCTTCTTTGAAGGAGCAGACAAACTGCTATTGAGGTATGAAACAGGTCTACTTATGGGGAGTTGAGATTCCTTGGTGATAAACCATTATAACACCTTGTGGTTACTAAATAAATATTTGTGTTTGAAGTCCTAAAAGTAATCCTGCTTCAAAAAGTAATCCTGCTTCACAGGTCACCATTTATTTGAGAATATGCTTATATAGCACATTAAACAAAAGTTTCCTCCCCCTTACCCTTAATGCCTGGTAATCTCCAACCCAATTTCTGTCTCAATGAATTTGTTATTTCTAAACATCTCTTATGAGTGACATCATATGCAATATCTGTCCTGAAGCATCTTATTTCATGTTCTTGATAATGCCCTATCATGAACAAAAACTTTTAATCATGTTGAAGTAGAAATTATCTGTTGTTTCTTCTTTCTTAGTATCAAATCCAAGACCATGCCAATTATCTCCAAGTTATCCTTTAAAAGTATAATAATTTTAGATTTTATATTTGGGTGATTGATCCATTTTGAGTTAATTTTTTACATTATTATATGCATGATAGGGGCATATTATTTTACATGTGAGTATCCAGTCTTCCCAATACCATTTGTTGACAGACTATTCTTTTCCCATTGTATGTATTTAGAATCTTTGTCAAAAATCAATTGTCCATAGGTGTGTGGTCAATTTCTGGACTTGGAATTCTATTTCTTTGGTCTATTTGTTCATCTTTATGCCACATCGTATGGATTATGGTTGCTCTGTTGTATGCTTTGAAATCAGGAGGTGTGAGTCTTCAAACTTTATTCTTCTTTTTCAAACTTGTTTAGACTATTTGGGGTCTTGCCGTTCCATAGGAATTTCCATATGAAGATTGGCTTTCCATTTCTGAGAAAAGAAAAAATACTGTGGGATTTTGAAAGGGATTGCACTGAATCTGTAGATTGTTTGGGGAAGTCTAGACATCTTAAGCAATGTTAATACTCCTAATTCTTGAACACGGGGTGTCTTGTAATTTAAGTAGACATGCTTTAATTTCTTAAAAGCAGCATTTCTTGTTCTTAATTGGCAAACCTTTTACATCCTTAGCTACATTTATTTCCAGATATTTAATTGTTTTAGATGCTTGTAAATGGAGACAATGACTTTAAATAGAGATTAAAAAAACTATGAAATATTACCCAGTTCTATAATACCGTTATTTTAAAAAAATGGTCACTATGTGTTAATACAGAAAAAGTGGCATAGTCAAAGGAATAAAGACAGGTTAAAGTTGTGTATATGGTATACATTTTTAAAATATATTTATAGAAAGATTCTTTAAGCGTTGACCACAATTTATCAATGGTTATCTTTGTGTGATAAAATTATGGGTATATTTTATTTCTTTTTATTTAACTATAGTTTCAAGCCTTATGTAAATATTTAGTTCTTATGCAATTATAAGTAAGCATTAAGGGTTTCTAAGTAAGGACTACACTACTTCTAAATCTATTAACTAAGTATAACACAATAGGTAACTGGTATACAGTGGTGTGTGTGTGCGAGAGAGAAAGAGAAAGAGAGAGAGAGAGACCTTGTCTGTAGCCTTGGTTGGCTCCATTGCTGACGTCAGCAGGGTGTGACTTGACCTAGGAGCAGTAGCAGATGTGTGATCTGCTTGGTGAGTCAGACCTCAGTGAGTCAGAGATCCAGGCAAATATAACTCCTGGTACTGTACTGACTCATAAGCAGAAGAATAGCAACAGCCTTTACTGCAGGTTAAAATGAAAGCCTTGTACTGTAATGCCAACTTCAGTTCAATGAACAACATATAGGACTGGGCACTGAATCGCTAATGAATCAAATAATGGAAAGAGAGCAAGTTGACATAGAAGACTGGTAGTTGGCTTACCTTAGAATAAAGTGGTAATTTTCTTATGATACAATTAGGCCATGTAGAGAGTGCCTTCGTATGAGTATTATTGTACAGAACACAGTGGTCACTAAGCCATTGTTTCTGCTACAAGGGAACTTGAGCTGCGAAACTTGGAAGACAGAGAGCTGGCCAAGATTCAGTAAAGAGAAAAATAAATAGAAAGGAAGGAAACGGTTCAGAATCATAAATACCTGGCATCACTTCTTGACTGTGCCACTACATGGAGGTTTTACCCTGGACAAGGTGCAATGCTTCTGAGCCAAGTGGTTACAATTACATATCAAGTATTTACAAAGTCAATATTCTCAAACCGTCCCATGTTTACCCTTTATTTAATGGCACCTTTGTATTTTTGCATTTCTGATAGTTAGGAAGCTTAGATTTCTTCTTTCTTAAATATTTATATTAAAAAACTATGATTCTTTCCATTCATTTGCCTCTATAAAAATCAGCTTAACTTTAATTTTGATATGTAGTCTGCTTATTTGCTGTAACTTCAACTTCTTACCTAAGAATGTTAACTAAGTGCTATGGTATATTCAAAGACCAAGTGTGAGTATATAAGTTTGACTGTCACTTCTCTGAGGCAGATGAGACTTATCTTGCCTAGGGAACTCATCATGGATGTATCACATTGTTATACTTTTATAAATTTTTTAAAAAAGTATTTATTTGGTACCAATTATGTGACAACCACTGTGCTAGTCACTGGAAGAAATAGACATGTCCCCCTTTCATGAGTGTAGCAAACAGACACTGAATGAATAAATGCATGTATACCTACTATGGTAGACTGAATTGTATATCCCAGTTTGGACATGGTCTGCATTCTGGTGAGTGTGGACTCGTTGTAAATAAAGATCTCTTAATGATTTTACTTCAGTTAACGTATGGCCTAACTCAATCAATTAAGTTTTAATCCTTATTACTGGTGTCCTTTATAAGGAGAGTGAATGGCAGACAAAAAGGGATACCATAGTGAACATCCTAAAGTTGGACATTAATAGAACCTGGAACAGAAAGGAGAAGATGCATCATGTGTGTTGTCTTGTCATAGAAAAACCAAGGACCAAAGATTGAAGGCAGCCAGCCCCAGAAAGGCATGACCTTTGGGGAGAGAGCATTGCTAGCTGATGCTTTGATTTTGTCTTCTCCTAACCTCAAAACCATAAGCCAATACATTCCCATTGTTCAAGCCAATTCATTGTATGGCTAGGAAACTAAAATGGGTACTAAATTCAAATTCAGATAATCCCTCTGAATAAAGAGTGCAGGGGATTTTGAGAGCTAATCTGTGTCTTAAAATCCCAATTTTAATGAGAGATGCATTCCAGTTCTTCTAGAGCATTGCTGGTTTACACCAGTTGTTTCAACATAATTATCAATAATGCCCCCTTTTTATATCAAAGATGCTCTGGTTTGGATGACAAATCACATGGTCACTGGGACTGATCTAGACTGTGGGTCAGAAAATCCAAAATATGTATAAGAACTAGATAAGCAAAATGTTGGTGGAAAGTGTAGAGGAAAATGCTTGAGAAAATTTAAACAATGCAAAAGATGGCCCTGAGTTGAGAAGGAGAAAAGAGTGGAGACAAGAGGGGGTGATGTAGAATAATGAACAAGAAGAAGTCTGGAGAAGGAGTGAGAGGCTGGGCGATGCTAGACTATAGAGAATTTGCTAAGGATCATGTGTAATATCCTGTGGGCATTGAAAAAACATAGAGAATTTTTATTAAGGGAATAGTTTCACTCTATGAAGATCTGTTTCTTGGAACACTTTCTTCTTTAAATAATGTAAAAAAGGTGCTTGTTCAATCTTTTTTGTAAGCCTGTTTCTGCCAGAGTCTCTTTATTGTGACTCATTCTATACTCAGCCATGCCTCTGTTCTGAAACTTGCAGAGCATGTCCATTTTCAAAGTTCTGTATGATTATGTTTAAATTTTCAAGACTCACTTTTCTTCTTACTTTTCACTCTTTACTTTCTTTCCATTTTACCTCCTTTTGTTATTTCAAGCTGCATGTTTTTTCCTCACTCTAGATTCTTCTTGCATTCTTTTCTTCTTGCCACATGGAACTCAGCATTGCCCCTCTTGGATCTCCCCATGTCCCCGTCCCTTACCCCTGTGTGCCACTTCCGCAGCTTCCTTGTACCCTATTGCTTTGCTTCTTGCTTCCTACACTTCAAAAATAGCTACATTTTTTTGAAATTTCCCTTTTTTTCCTTTAAGATCCTGGGTTTCCATACTGATTTATTGCTACCTCTTTCAAGACCGGTGACTTTTACTATTTCCTATTGCCTATAATTGTTTTTATCTCAAGGTTGAAATGTTTCCTTTTCCTTATATTAGGCCCTCCAGTTCAGAATCCTTTTCTTGGCTGTTTTCTGTTTATCCTTTCAATTTGAGACTCAAAATCAAAAGGTTTTAGGAATTTAATTAGTACAGTATTAGCAAACACGGTAAATACTTCATGCAAATACCTGATTATATTAATATAGAACTACCTTTCCAAATATTCTCGAATCAGATCTTCTGGCAATGTTTGGCAATTCAAATGGTAGGTAAAGAAATGTTAATTTATATATTAGTGTGGAATTAGTTTGACACATGCAAAACCCATATTTATGTACGTTTTAATTTCTAAGAAGTTAGAGGAAGAATTATTTCATGGGCAGTCAAAAATATCTATTATGGATTGAATTGTGTTCCCTTAAAAGACATGTTCAAATCCTACCCAATCTCCATCTTGTAAATGTAACCTTACTTGAATGTAGGATCTTAGAAGATGTTATGAGTTAAGGAGGCCAACCTTGATTAGGTTGAGCCCTTAGTCCAGTATGACTGGTGTTCTTATAAGAAGAAGAAATCTGGGCACACAGAGAGAGAAGACATTATCCAATTGACAATGGAGTCAGAGAGTGAAGCCAACAATTGCCAGCAAACCATCAGAAGCTGGGAGAGAGGCATGGAAAGTGGCAGAGGGAGCATGGCCCTGCTGACACCTTAATTTCAGTCTTCTAGCATCCAGAAATGTGGAATGAATTTGTTTCTTAAGCCACCTAGTTTGCTGTGCTTGTTGTAGGAGCCCCAGAAAAGGACGACCATACCTTTCCTGAAGTCCCATTATTATAAGCCAGGAGGATTTATTTTTACCATTGATTCAACCAGATTTATGATACCAAGCTTGTCCAGGGAAGGAACTGCAAAGATTTTAATAAATTGTCAAAATAACATTCCATTTTAATATGTTATATGTAGAAAATACATAGCATAGCCCATGATGATAATGTCTTAAGAATTTTATCAGCAGTCTGAGTTTAACTTACTGCTTCACATCTCTCATTATCTCAAGAATACAGGAGTGAACCTTTTTGAAATTAACTTGCCTTTATACCAATCGAATGGTATGTTTATTCAAAAACGAAGAAGACATGCTCATTTTTTTTTCCTCCCAATATTAATAGGGTCTCCTTACTTGGCACCACATTCATGCCAATCAAGGACGTCGTTAGTTCAAGCTCAGGGTGAAATAGAAATTGCAGCCACATGCTTTGTACTTAGAAATTATCTACATGGTGCCAGCTCCTGAAAGGAACAGGAACTAGAGTTTTGGCGTATTGAAGAGAGGGCAATTGTTCAAAGAAAAAATGTAGTGCAAAGCATTTAGGGTAATGTTATGTAAATAAGCAATAAGACTTAGTGAAGCTTTGGCTTCTTTTCCTTCACTTTTTTAGTTCTGTGATTTTACTTTGAAAGTTTTTACTTCTCAGGAATTCAATTCAACCTCATTATTTCTTCTTGGCATTTTCTTTAGGAGAGGCAACAGCTGCATAATATTGATAAACTCTGAGAAGGCTGGAATATTCTACTCTTGCTGTGGCTTCAGCCTGAATAGAAAATGTATAGAATGGCAAGTTGGCACTATTTCTGTTGTGAAACTTTCATCTCTATCTTACATTTAAAATGCATTATCTAAAAGCTATGCACAGAAATGCTCAAAAAGCATCGATTTTCTAACATCATAGTAATACCCACATTTAGTATATTATGTTCAATTTGATAATAAAAGTTAGGTATCAAAAATGATGGATGGTTAAATCATCAAGATGTCTTCACAAAAAAATGGTTCTCAGTAACATCATTGCTTTTTAAAGTTCTTCCAACTTCTATCAGTCCAAATCTGTACCCTCTGTTAAAGCTGTGTTATGCAAGTCTTAATCAGGATGGGGCAGAATGCTGGAGCATTGACTAATGGGTGAAATTACAGAGGAAAAGAAAATGATGCATTGATTTGAAGAGCTAAAAATAAAATATAATTTAATAGAAACAGCATAGACAAATAACAAGAAAACCAGAGAAATATTAGCAACAAATTTACAGAAGGATAAAATAATTTTAATAGATAAATAGTTCTTAAAAGGAAACAAAAAATTCATAGAAAAATGTGCGAAGAACATGTATCTTCAATTTACAGGAAAAAAGAAATACAAAAAGTCAGTAAATGTATAAAAAACTACCTAACTTACACATCACAAATGCTGGGTAAAACAAAATGCCATTAAGCAACAGTACTGAGGGTACATAAAGAAAAGCACCAACAGACCATGCTGGTGAGACCATTTAAAAAGTTTTCATAAGCTTTCTTTTTTAAGTTTTTATTCTGAAATATTTTTTCTTAGTTAGAGAAGTTGTAAATATCATGTAAAAAAATACAGCATTCTCAGATGCCCTATTTTTTAAAAATATTTTTATTGAGTATATTATAATATATAGTCCATCCAAAGTATACAATCAGTGGCTCACAATATCATCATACAGTTGTGTATTCACCATCATGATCATTTTTAGAATATTTTCATCAGTCCAGAAAAAGAAAGAAAATGAAAAAAGAAAAACCCTATACTGCTCCCTCTCACTGACCTACTAGTATTGCAATCTCCCCATTTTTTAACCCCTTAGTCCCTCCTCAATGTTTATGTATTTTTTGTCCTTATTTTTTTTATTCATCTGTCCATACCCTGGATAAAGGGAACGTGAGCTACAAGGTTTTCACAATCACATGGTCACACTGTAAAAGCTAAATACTTACACAATTCTCTTCAAGAATTAAGATTACTGAAATGGGTTCCTAGGCCAGATAATGCCTGAAACCCAGAGGCCCAGCCTCTCCAGAACATCAGCTAATTCAATCCCCAATCCCATATTATTGCCAGCCCTTTCCAACATGGAAAAGTTAGAATGGACAGAGCCTAAATACCTGTAAAGATTGGGAAAAAGATCAAAAGAGAAAGTGGGGTTATAACAGAGAACCTAGGATTTAGCAAATGAGTATGGCTGCTGAATCATTATTGATATTTCTTTTAATCTCCAGTGCTTGGAACAGCTAGAAGTTAAAATCTAAAATTGTGGAATTGTAATCCATACTAAACTCTGAAATCTGTTCTAAAGTTAATTGTTGCAGTGTGCTTTGAAATTTATTGCTTTTTTGTGTATATGTTATTTTTTACCACTAAAAAAAAGTTAAAAAAGGAAAAAGAATCAAGGCTATTGAAATACGGTTCAGCAGTTTCAGGTATTTCCTTCTAGCTATTCTAATACACTAAAAACTAAAAAGAGATATCTATATAATGCATAAGAATAACCTCCAGAATATGCTCTTGACTCTGAAACCTCTCAGTTACTACAACCTAATATTTTGTCTCATTTTCCTCTTCTCCATTTTGGTCAAGAAGCCTTTCTCAATCCCATGACGCTGGGTCCTCCCATATTGTCGACACTTTGCATTAGTGTAATAACTTTGTTACAATTGATGGAAGAATATTTAAAATTGTACTATTATCTATAGTTCACGGTTACATTAGGTGTATTTTCCCATATGCATACCCTGTTATTAACACCTTGTATTAATACCATACATTTATTATAATTCATGAAAGAATATTCTTATACTTTTACTATTAACTATAGTCCATCATTCACAATAGGGTTCAATGAGCTCATATAATACTTATTGTTCTAGTTTTCTAGCTGCCAAAATGCAATATACCAGGAACAGAATGGCTTTAGAAAAAAGGGAATTTAATAAGTTTCTAGTTTACAATTCTAAGGCAGAGAAAATGTCCCAGTTAAAACAAGTCTATAGAAATGTCCACTCTAAGGCATCCAGGGAAAGATACCTTGGTTCAAGAAGGCTGATGAAGTTCAGGGTTTCTCTCTCAAGTGAAAGGGCACACAGTCAAATTTTCTCTCTCATTTAGAAAGACACATGGTGAACACGGGCAGGATTACTCTCTCACCTGGAAGGGCACATGGCGAACACGGCATCATCTGCTAGTTTCTTCTCCTGGCTTCCTGTTTCATGAAGCTCCCTGGGAGGCATTTTCCTTCTTCATCTCCAAAGGTCGCTGGTTGGTGAACTTGGCTTCTCGTGGCTCTGTCGTTCTGCTCTCTCTGAATCTCCTGGCTTTCTCTCTTGTCTTTCTCTTTCACAGGATTCCAGTAAACTAATCAAGACCTACCCAAACAGGTGGAGACACATCTCTACCTAATCCAGTTTAACAACCACTCTTGATTGTTTGAGTCAGATCTCCAGGGAGGTGATCTTAATTACAGTTCCAAACATACAGTACTGAATAGGGATTAGAAGAAAAGTCTGTCTTTATGAAATGGGATTAGGATTAAAACATGGATTTTCTAGGGTACGTACATCCTTTCAAACCAGCACACTTATCCTGTTGTGTCTGGCTTGTTTCAATCAACATAATATCCTCAAGCCTCATCCATGTTGCCGTGTGAATCAGGGCTTCATTCCTTTTTACAGCTGAACAAAATTCCTTTTTATGTATATACTGCATTTTGTTTATCCATTCATCAGTTAATGGACATTTTGATTGCTTCTATCTTTTCGCAATTGTGAATAATGCTGCTATCAACATTGCTGTGAAAATATCTGTGCATGCTCCTACTTTCAATTTTTTTGGGTATATCTAGAAATGGGATTTCTGGATCTTATAATAATTCTATACTTAGCTTTCTGAGGAACTGCAAAACTGTCTTTGATAGTGGTTGCACCATTTTAAATCCCCACCACCAATGAGTGAAAGATCCTATTTCTCTACATCCTCTCCAATGCTTGTAATTTTCTGTTTTCTTTTATTAATACCCATTCTAGTCAGTGTGAAATGGTACCTGAGTATGGTTTCAATTTGTATTTCCCATCAATCCTATAGCTAGCGATTTTGAACACTTCTTCATGTGCTTTTTAGCCATTTATATATCCTCTTCAGAGAGATGCTGGTTTAGATTGCTTTTAAGCTGACAAAAAGCAAGCAGAAATGGTTTGACTTTTACAGTGGGGATTTACAAGTTTGCAATTCTGAGGTCATGAAAATGTCCAAATCAGGGAATCACAGGATGTTACATGGACTCTGAACACTGACTACTGGAGAGTTTGGGCACTTCTGTCTGATAGCAAAGCACAGGGCGACATCAGTGGGTCCTTCTCTCTGAGGTTTCAATGTTTCCAGCTACTGGTTTCAGTGGCTTCCTCTCTGGCATTTTGCTTATTTCTGTCATTTAGCTTCTGACACTCATAGCTTGTGTGAGGTCTTTTTTCTATCTTTTATCTTTTTATAAAGGCATCTAAAGTAAGAGGATTCAAACCCACCTTGAATGAGGTGGGATACATCTCAATTGAAATATCCTAATCAAAAGCCCAGCCTATAATAGATTTCTATCTACAAGTTTTGATTAAAAGAACATAATCTATTCTGGGGGTACATACAGCTTCAAACCATCAAAAGTTCTATTCAAGTCTTTCTCCCATTTCTTAAATTGTATTATTTATCATTTTCTTGTTGAAATGTAGGATTTCTTTATATAGTCTGAATATTTAAACCCTTACTGTATATGTGGTTTCTAAATATTTTATCCCATTAAGTAGGTTGTCTTTTCTTTTCACTTTTATTTTAAAATCCTTTGATGCACAAAGTTCTTAATTTTGAGGAGGTCCCATTTATCTATATTTTCTTTTGTTTCTGTTCTCTGAAACAACTGTTCTCTAAGTGTCTACAAAAGAAATGGCTCCACCTACAAGATTGAATCTGGATTAAAACATGGATTTTCTGGGGTAAATAATACTTTCAAACCCACACAGCCTTTTCTTTTAATCTTGATTCAATATTGTAGGGTGGGAACTTTTGATTAGATTATCTCTATGACGATGTGGCATGCCCAATTGTGGGTGGGACCTTTTGAGCAGATGGAAATGTGACTCCGCCCATTCAAGGTTTACTAGATTAGTTTATTAGACTGATTTAAAAGGGCAACTTCAGACAGTTGGGGAACAGTTGATGGAGAGCTGACATAGTCACAGATGTTTGGATGTGCTTGGAGTGCCGACAGAGAGAACAGATGCCTAGACAGGGGCAGAGTCCAGCAGACATCACCACATGCTGTTCCATGAAATGCCAGCACCCAGAGTTGTGTCCCAGAGGGATTAAGTGAAGGCCCACAGATGCTGAGAGAGGAAATCACAGGACAGAGACTGAAAGCGGTGGGTCCCAGGAGCAAGGGACCTGCAGACACCAGTCACATGCCTTTCCAGCTGACAGAGGGGTTCTGGATGGCACCAGCCTTTCTTGAGTGAAGATATCCTCTTGTCGTGCCTTAATTTCGACATTTTCAGACACTTAGAGCTGTAAATTTGTAACTTCTTAAATTCCCTTTTTAAAAGCCCTTCCATTTTTGGTATATTGCTTTCTGGCAGATTAGCTAACATGCTCATTGTAGCATAAATATATATTGGGAAAATTTTCAGATAATTTAAGTGTCTAGCACTTGAGGAATGATTTCAGAAATGAAAATATTTATATGCCAGGATATTATGTATTTTAATGGAAAGAAAATTAAAAGATTGATTTAAATAAAACAGCATAAAAAGTTCAAGAAAAACAGTCTCAAATGTATTTATTTGTTTGTATTTGTTGGTAGATTTCTTTGCATAATCAATAGATAATAAAACAAAATATTAAATATGACTATCAGTTAACTATAATTATACTAATATAAAATTTCCATTATATTTTCTATATTTTCCAATTCATATTCGATGATTATTTTTCTTTTACAAATGAAAATATCAATTGAGGACATGATCGTACATTATTTATCTTTCTTTTAAGTTCTCAAAGCTTAACATAGTTCTAGCAATTTATATGCACTTGATTAAAGTTTATATATTTGATGAATTATTTTAACAACTTTTAAAATAACAAGTATTTCAGATATATAAACATAACAAAAATTAATATTTAGGTGATCCTATCATCAACAGATGCTAATATTTTCCTTACTTTGGAAGCAAGAGGGTTGACAACTTAGAATAAATTTAACATATTTTTCTAAAACAAATTTACATCTTCAGTGCAAAGGGTCAAAACAGAACTTTAGTTTAGTTCAAAACTAAACTAAAAAAATCAGTATTGGGTGGGCCACAATGGTTCAATGGCAGAGTTCTTGCCTGTCATGCCAGAGACCGGGGTTTGATTCCGGGTGCCTGCCCACATAAAAAGAAAACAAAACATTATTAAAAGAGCTTGTATGGATAAAAAGATGGACCTAACTTTTCTGGTATTCTTTAATCACAGTGGCATTATGATATCTGACACAATGATGCATTATAATAATTGACACATAATGCAATATGCCAGGTTCCATAAGATAATAGAAATAAAAGAATGAAGGCAGTAGGGCTGGGGAAGAAGATATTTGATTTGCAGGCCTCCAGAGTCATGCTACAGATGTGTCTTTTGGTAAGATTTAACTAGGTGGAGAATGAACACACTGGCAACAGCTTAAAGTGATAAAATGGTTGAGTTTAATTTGTGCCGCCATCTTATATACTTTTATGTGAACTCTATGAGGCTTAAGACAAAATACGTATGAACAATATGTTATTTTGTTGGTACTTGGCAATTACATGTGAAAATAATTTCAATTTACACTCTTAGAATTTGAGTCATATAGTTTAGTTTATTACAAATATATGGATAGTTCACCTATAAGTTAGGAAAATATTTGTGTCTGTAAAGAAAACATTCTGAAATCAATGTATTTGTGAAACAAAGCAATTAGGCAAATCTGTAATGTTGGTTTCCCCACACAAACAACAAACTTCCACCCAAAACCCGCCAGGTAATGTCTCTTTAATTTAATTAGTACACTCAGATTTTCCTTTTTTGTATTTAATTGCAGGCCCCAATTTTTAATTGAAATGAGGCTATTCTTAAAACATGTGCATTCAGGCTACTACTCTTCTGGAAATGAGGAATTGTGCTGGTTTAAAGCTGTTACGTACCCCAGAAAAGCGTGTCCTTTTTCCTGATCCAGTCTTGTGGGGGCAGCCACGTTTCTTTTCATCCTGATTTAACATTGTGAGGTGGAAACTTTGATTGGATTATTTCCATGGAGATATGACACATTCAGCTGTGGGTATGACCTTTTGATTAGATGGCATGTAACTCCACCCATTCAAGGTGGTCCTTGATTCGTTTACTGGACTCCTTTAAAAGGAGAAGAATTTCAGAGGGAGCTCAGATGCAGATGCTTGGAGAACAGTTGCTAGAGAGCCAATAGGAGACCCAGACTTTTGGAAATGCAGAAAGAAACACCCCTGGGGAAGCTATTTACAAGCAGAAGCAAAAGGACCAGCAGATGCCTACCACGTGCTTTCCCAGCTGACAGAGGTGTGGCCCCATGGGCATTTCTTGAGTCTAGGTATCTTTCCCCAGATGCCTTAGCTTGGACATTTTTACAGTTTTAGAACTATAAATTCGTAACTTGGTAGATTCTTTGTTTTAAAAGACATTCCATTTCTAGTATACTGCATTCTGGCAGCATTTAATAAACCAATACAGGAATAAAAAAGTAATAACGAGAAAGAATATACAAAGGAACCAAAATTGTATATTATAAAATATAAATCAGCTGTTACATTGATTGAGAAGAAACACAAATATTATTCACCTGCTACTTGCAAGCACATATATACCCTCTACTTCGCTTAATATCAAGCACAAGTGATTTCTTCTCAGAACATAAATGACATTTCTCAAGAGATAACCATTTCAAGTATGACAAGAAATTACTAAAAACCCAAAATGGCACAAGGTGGGTATTAATAGAAAAAGATGGAAAAGAGAAGAGAAGATGACTACTTTCCCTAAAGGAGGCAGCATAATTCAGGTTAGACAAAAGGGGATCTTGAGGAAGTTATGGGTGCAGAAATTGCTTAGAAATAAAACATATATGATATAGCAAGAGTATGAAGAAAAATTACTTGATATAGTGAAGCAAGAAGGAGACTTTTTCTGAGGTTTTATTCAGGTTTGTTAAGTGGGATGTGTTGAAAGGAAATGAGAGGAGGGAAAATAATGAAATTGGCCTGTTTGCAGGACATAAGGTGACATGACATGGAGTTGGAAATTTGTATTTGGAATTAAGATAAAAGGTGATTATTTGTGTTCCCCCAATACAGAATTCTAATACACAGAAATCTACTTCTGTGTGCCTTAATAGCATCCTCTAAAATTTCAGTTTTAGTGTAGACAAATTGTCAGTCACTGCTTCAGGGGATAAACAGAAAGGGGAAGGAGAGTTTCACAACAGTAATTGGAGGAAAGAAAGGGATATAGAATTCAGAAAAGGCAAAAATACTTTAGAGTAAAGCCTTACATAGATTAAGTAACTGACAGAAAGTAAATGTGGAACTTAGAATGTCACTTCTGAATCTACTGAGTGGCAGGAAATGCAGATGTATTAGAAATGCATATTTTAGAATGCATTTCTCTCTAAAATTCAGTTCAGCTCTGAAGTACTGTGCTGTTTTCACAATGATCCTTGTTTGTTGTCTTGTTTCCTAGAGTGGCAATAAGAGATCATAGTTATACATTTTCATATCCGTACTTTTTGTCTTCACTTCCTCTCATTCTTAAGACCTAACATAGCACCTCAATCAAGAGTGGGTGCAATTGAGAATAATTTTGGAATTAAAAAAAGGATGGATGAATATTAAAATAATGTAGGCATCACCAGTGGGTTTTCTCCTTCACTCAGGTCTAATAGTTTCCTATTACTGCTGTAACAAATGACCACAAATTTAAAGGTTGAAAACAATACAAACTTATAATCTCACAGTCTTGTAGGCCAGAAGTCCAACAGGGGTCTAATGAGCTAACAGCAGTGTGAGCAGTGCTATGTTCTTTTCTGGAGGCTCTAGGGGAGGGTCTTTTTTCTTGCTTTTTCCAGGTTCTAATGGCTGCTCACATTCCTTGGCTTGTGGGCCCCTTTACTCCCATCTGCAATGCCAGTAATGCTGGGTCAAGTCCTTCTCACTTCCCACCACTCTGACTTTCTTTTCTGGCTTCCTCTTCTACTTTTAAGGAGCTGTTATTACATTGGGCACACCCACTTAACACAGGATAATCTCCTTGTCTCTAAGTCAGCGAATTAGCCACGTTGATTCCATCTGCACTTTAATTCACTTTTGGCATATAAGGCTGCAGAGGTCATGTAAGGTTGCTGACAGGTTGCAGAGAATACATCATGAACATCCTTGGGGTCAGGGCATTATTCGGCCTACTAGCCCAAGTGTCTGCAATTTTTGTTGTGGGCAACCTCGGGAGATAGAATTTGTGTCATTCAACAACTATTTAAAGTGATTCCTAGAACCATGACTTGACTGAGCTATGATTTGTTTACTTTTTTCCCCTATGCAAAATTATCTAATTTCTAGTTGTAGGTAGAAATCTCATGCTATATAATTAGCACCTCTTAAATGTCCTTTGGCCTATTCACAGATTTTCTGACAATGATATTAGGTATTTTTTTTGTTTGTTTCCTTTATCTGTAGTTAATGGTTTAAAATGAAGTGTTATTGGATGTAAGAAAGAGCAATTTCACTTAATAGAAAACTGTTTTGAGATGGCTATGAATTTAATATATGTAAAACCATGGTTGAAGTTATAGATGATTCAAAATTTTCTTGAGATTCTCGGTAAATAAATTTATCTTTGAATTTAATCCTAAATACAAAAATCGCTATGTACTCATGGATTTGTATTCTTTTTGATATCAAAAAACAAAATTCGTGTCCTTCCTATAAGTTATAATTGTTGGCATCGTTTCCATGGCTCTTAGAAATTCAACTGACAGTATCAAAAGTGAATCGACAGGGGCGGGCAACGATGGCTCAGCAGGCAAGAATGCTTGCCTGCCATGCCAGAGGACCTGGGTTCGATTCCTGATGCCTGCCCATGTAAAAAAAAAAAAAAGAAAAAAAAGTGAATCAACATGCTACACTTATAGAGGGAGGCTGTAATGTAACTATTCATATAAACAAAAGCATCATGCAAATTAAACACTCTTCTTTCTGCACATAATTCTTGGGTATCTACCATGAAATCAAGGACTTGGTAAAGGAAAATATCAGAGATTTGGCTCTCAGATTGGAGAAACCCTAAAATTGCTGACATCATGTGGTGAAGCAGAAAAATGGGGTTGGAGGAGGGACACTGGGGGCTGAACACATTGTAAATCTGGGGGTAATTTAATGTCTGAATAAGGAGCAGTAGACTTCTATTCTACTTTTAATATGGACAACAGGTTAATATCATTTTGGTACCCCTAAGGGATAATTAACCATAGAGTTTAAAATAAGGCAACAATATCTGGATGTTGAGACATAATTAGAGATAGATCAGAGATGAGACTGAACTTCAAAAAAAAATGAGATTATGTGTAAATCTGCATAACAATTAAGTAACAAGAGCCTCAGGTCTCCCCCACAATCCTCTGCAAAGGAAATAATTTTTCAGGTTTCTTGTTTGGATCTTCTTAAACAAGAAACAGTGTAATACCCATAAGATAACATGGATATTCCCTGCCATGGCAGTTAAGAATCTATTAGCCAGAATGTCGGAATTTGAGTCCAACTTGGTCCTTACCAAACTGTATAATTTCAAATGTTATCTAATCTTCTCTGCCCTGGTTGCCTCATTTGTAAAGTGAGGATAATAAGAGTACCTACTTTAAAGGTTATTTTGAAGATTAACCAAGCTAATAAATGCAAAGCATTTAGAACAGACCTTGACACATGTTATATACTCAATCTATATTAGCTATTGTTATTCTTTTAATATTTTATACATTTTGCAAACTGATATCCTTGTAAGAAAAGCTACCGCTTCCATGGTTGTGTCAAAACACATTGCACATTTCTTCATTATGTAGAGAATTTGTCTATTTATCTATCTATCCCCACATGATATGAACTCTATAGATAAAATTTTCATGTTGTAAAATCTCACATATGATCATCAAAATGATAAATGTGTAAAATGTCTATTCTTTATTTGGATTTAAAAATCAATGTTGGGTGGTGCAACGATGGCTCAAAGGCAGAATTCTTGCCTGCCATGCCAGAGACCTGGGTTCGATTCCCAGAGCCTGCCCATATCAAAAAGAAAAAAAAAAAAATCAATGCTAACACTATTCATTTACTTGTTTTATATTCTCACTTCTTTCTCCCACTAAAAAAATAAATTCCATGAGGACAGAGACACTAATGGTTCACTTAATGCTCCTAGGATAAATCTGGCATGTGGTAGATCCTTAGAAATATATGTTGAATTGACAAATATCCTGCTCAGAATCTAGAGCCATCTTTAATGGTCAAGGACATTCTATTCTGGGTCATCAGAGTATCATTGTGAATGTCACAAGATATGTCACTTTCTGTTTTTGAGAAAGGTGCATATATTGAAAAAAAAGGAAATGTTTCAGAAAGTTAGGAAAATATCATTTACAAAGTTTTTGACTTATCCTAACTTAATACTAATTATAGTTAAACAGGCACCAGGTCTCTCACAATATTTAGAGTATATGTCATGAGCAGAAGGAAAGGATATTTCTTTTTAAAATAGCAAACCTCCCACATGAAAATCTGCACAACAGAATTATGGCAAAAAAAGGATGCTAAACAAACTTCTATTCCCCAGTATAAAAATCCTATTAAAAAAAAAATCCTATAAAGCTTTAACCTGAGACACTTGGTCCTGTTAAACATACTTCATTACAGAGTACTAGATAAGATGAGTCCACTGAGGCCTTTAGGAACTGTATGTATTATATTTTTGCAATGCACACCCAATTACATGCATGCCACATGACTTCCTTCAAGATTTTAAGGGAGTGGAACCCTTGTTTGACAGACTAAGGAACTCCTCCTAAAGCATTTGTATTACATATTTTTAAAATAATGCATGTATGCTCCGGAAGTACAATGAGCCATTGTTACTTTTCACCCCCTTTAGCTTCACCATGAGTAGAAATGTCATTCCTAATCTCATCCACCTTGGGGGAGTGGTCAAAACCACTGTTATTGGGCGGGCCACGGTGGCTCAGCAGGTAAGAATGCTTGCCTGCCAAGTCCGAGGACCCGGGTTCAATTCCCGGTGCCTGCCCATGTTAAAAAAAAAAAAAAAAAAATGAAAAAAACACTGTTATTCTCTAAGTATCCTGCTTCTTTAGAATGGTGTCCTCCAAACGTCCTTGTTCCCTTTGAAACGGACCTGGCAAAACGACACTGAGGGTACATGAGCTACGGCATATTCAGAGCTGAATTCCTTACCTCTACCAGAAAAAAGGGGGGGGGGGGACAAGGCAAATAGGAAACTAAGGGGCTTTTGAAAGTATCATAGACATCACATACTTTTGTAGTAGATTGGATTTATGCATCCCATGGGATAGAAGAAGAAGAAGAAAACAACAACAACAAAAAACAAAGCATGTTCTCAACCTAAATCGATTCCTCTGACTGTGAACCCATTGTAAATAGTACCTTTTGAAGATGTTATTTTTAATCTTGGTGTGGCCAGTTTAAAGAGGCTGGACCTGAATCTTATAACTGGAGGTTTTATGAAGAGAAAACTGCTGGGAGGAACAGAAGCAGGAAGTCAGAATAACCAAGAAAAGGAAAGAGGGGACACTGCCATGCTCGGCACCAGGAGATGGGGAAGGCACAGAGCACAAGGATTACTGACGAGCCAGAATGCTGGCAGCCCAGGAACGCATATGCCTTCTATGTTTTCTTTGAAATCAGGGGCCAAGAAATTCCTGCTTTTTAAACCATCCATTCTCTGGTATTTTTTTTAGCAACTGGAAAACTGGAACACCTTTTGACTAATTTAATTTGGGCATTTTATCCTTTCACTTACCAGAGGAGGCTAGCCATTTGTGTATTTTTGATATTATAAAACATGAATATAATTCAGAAAGACAGGATTATACTTCTGAACACCAGTCAATATACACCTGGCTGAAGATATAGATATGGATTCAACTGTAGAAAATTATCTATCGAAAGCTAAGGTAATCTTGCAGTTTTATCTTTTTTAAAGCTTCAAGATTGGCCATTTTCATCTTTCCTACAAAAGGTGAAATTAACATGTGCTTCATAATTTCCTAGGGAGTATAACTTGACTGTCATTCTGCAAAATTAATTAGTAAATCAAAGGCAGTGGCAGCCTCTCCTTACAAACCATCATTTTATTCAATGTCACAACCTCTGGCTATAATTCAAAATCACCATTCCAAACGGGATTCTAGGCTTTCTCTATCTTAAAGCACAACAAGTCCCCAGATGCCTCGTTCATGACTACTTGGCTTTTAACAAAACAGCTAAGAGGAACAATGTTAAAATTGCATTGTAATTGTCATATTTACAAGAATTTAAGCTTAATGAGGACAGCGACACTTTGTCTTGTTCAATGTTCATTGCTATAGCTAAAGCACCTAACATAAGGTCTGAGCACAGTGAGGGGGCAAACAATAAAGCATTTGTTAATTTCCTGACTGAATAAGGTGATTAAAATTGCGAGTCGTACCAATTTCTCATTAAATATTTGTCTCTAATATACTTTCATGTTAAAGTGGTCTGTGATCAATATCAATAAGGTAACACTAAAAGACAAGATAACAGTAGTGTTCCCCTGCAAAGAATCTTGCTTCCTTAAAGTGAGCTTGGCAGTTTTCTAAGAGTAGAAAAACTGTGCAATTTTCTCTGGACCTGGGACTCTTAAAACATAATAATTTACTGAGGGCATAAAAAGTCAAGAGTTTCAGAGAGGAAAAAGAAAATAAATTTGGATTGTCCATGAGATGTAAAAAGTTAGTTAATGTAACCTAAAGAACAGTATAAAGAAACAATTAAAGGCATACTAAGGCATACTGATACAACAGAAAAACAGTGTAGTGGAAGAGATGCTAAGGTTAGAAATCCTGTATTTAATTTCAGTTTTGCCTGTAACCAATCAGTAATCACTCTGAATTTGTGTTTCTTTTTCTGTCAAATAAGTAGATTTAACTGCATAAGTTTTAAGATACTTTCCAGATCTGTTGTCCTATGACATTTTGTTAGTATACCCTATTATCATATACAAATCAGACAACTTTCTTGAGTTTCTGTGAAGGTAAACAATGACAAAATTTATGTATGCATGTATCATATAGAGATTTTAAAGCAGATCTTAAAACTTCTCTGTAATGAATATTGTGGACATGGAGAGTTCCTTTGTAATCTGAAAAGTTCCTGTTTTAAGTGGTTATATGAATTTTCTTCAGCTATTGATCAATGCAATTTGTACAAGTCAACCTTGCAATAATATGGGCTAATTGGATGTACATGTAAGTTGCCTTCTTATGAGTATTGGGCTATTGGGTTATTGAAAAGACCAAGTCTTTGTCGTGGTCCAACTTATCCTGCAAACTTAAATTCAGACAGGAAACCCATAAGGGGAAATGCCATGTCATTATATGGAGCATAATCTAAAAATAACAGTGGTATTTTATTCAAGGTAAGGATAAAATTTGGGAAACCTCAGCACGTAGCTGAGAGAAGAATATAAGCTCTAAGGTCGAACAGCATAAGCTGAGACCCAGTTCCATCACTTATGAGTTTTCTGGTTTCCGTAAGTTACTTAAACCTCATTTTCCTACCTATACAAAAATTGGGTTTATCATACCTACTTCATAAGATTATTGAGAGTTTGGGGTACCAATTACATTTTTAATTTTCCCATTTAAAATAATGGGGGAAAGGTTTTATTCATAATAACCCCATAACTGGAAACAACCTAAATATTCAACAGGAAAATGACTAAAAACATGTGGCATTTCATACAATGAAATATCAGCAAGCAATGAAAAACTAGTAACACATCTAACCCCATGGGTGAACCTCAAATACATTATGCTGCAGTCAAAGAGCCAAAATAGAAAAGGGTATTTACATAATTCTACAAAATATGTGAAATTCAAAAAAATTATTATTTATTATTTACTAGTTTCCTTTTTCATCAAATAATTATTGATTTCTACTATGTGTGGTGAATAAATCTAGAAATCAATAAGACTTCTTCCCCAAACCTCCTTTTCAAGCCTTATTGTTTAATAGCAGATAATATAAGGCAGAAAATAGCTTGCAGCATTAATTGATATAGAAAAATTTCTGTGTTGAAAGAAAGAAAACATATAAAACTGCGGAATTTCCTTGAGCTCTGAAACTGAATTTACATACCTGAGTAGATGTTCCGAATGAGTTGTATTGTGTAAGCAAGTAATTTAATAGGCATAGGGTTGTTTAAAAACTGAATGGGATAAAATATCTTAAAGTGCTTGGCCACAGGTCAGTATGTTTATAAACTGTATGTTAAGTTTTCTGTTATATTTCACCATGTACACATTATAAAGCAGTCTTTTAAAAAGTAATGAAATCAATTACTGCTGGTTCTTCTCTCATTAAAGAAAATGACTTCCTATTTGTGAAAATAGATTCAAAATTCATTGCATTTCAAAAGAAAACAAATTTCTAATGAGGCAAGTTAAATTGTAGAAAACTTCAAACAAGTGTATTTGTAATACAGTTGACTTATTCACAGTTATCCAGTTTAGTCAAGCTTATAAGCAATTCACTGTAGATTATATTCTGAAAGCCCCTATATGAAAACGAATTGATTTTTATAAAATGTAAATATAAAATATTCACCTTCAGTTGTATCTCTTCATTGGCTACTGTGATAAATTCAAACAGTGGATCAAGACATTCAAGTTTTTTAGGAACTGACACCCTAAATTCTAGCCATTTAAAAACACCCAAAGTTTTTCCAGTCTGCCAGGTTGTCTTGGAGGGTTTTTTTTTCAAATCCAGGAAATGCCTTTGTTTTCTCTCCCTGATACCCTGTTGCTGAGGTTTGACTAGTTGTCACCCACCTGTCCTTTAATACTCAAGTCAGAAGCTACTCCTGTTATGAAGTTCTCTCTTCCAGTGATTTTAATTTTGTAAAAGTTTCCACTAAAAACCATTTACCTCTTTATTAATATTTTGGGTTTATAGCTCCCTTTTCTCTAACATAGAGGGAAGGATTGTTTTGGGTTTCTGCTATTATCTTTTTCCTATCACAGGGGCTGACATATATATACATGTATCATCATTTCTCAGTTAATAATAATAATGTCACTTAATAATAAGTGAATTATGGATGGATAAATCAATGAGTGAAAGTGCTTTTGGCATGAACTGGGTATGTGGAGGGGTGGTTTGTGAAATGAGGATAAGAAACAAGCATGATCTTCATACTAAAATGTTTTGCCAGATGTACATTCAGAAAACACTTCACAATGCATGATTTTAGGGCCAATGGTATATAAGTTCTTAAGGATACATTTATCATAAGGGGAAGAAAGGAAGACATACCCTTTTCTGATCCTGACCACGAAGTATGTATTTCATGCAAGAATACATTTTTTTTCTAGCTAACGGTACTAGATATTAATAAAGCTTATCAGATGAATTTTAGCCTAACATCCATTAATGCAGAAAAGAGAATAACAGTACATTTCCTGAATCTGTGTCACCTCAAGGAGAAGGATAATCAGAATTGCAGTGTTATCAAATATGGAGTTTGTCAAACCTGGGTTCAATTTCCAAGTTTAAAAATTTCTAGGTGTGTTTTTAAAATACATAGCATTTATGCATTTAGCACTAATAACAATATGCCAGACTATGTTCTGAAGCACAGCATTTTATTTAATCTCACCAGAGCTTCTGCCATAGCCATGGTTGTAAGCCCCTACACAATAAGAGGAAAAATAACTTGCCACACACAATATATTTACTAAGCAGGAAAGTTTGATTTGGAAATGCGACCACTCTGAAACCAATGGCCATGCTTTGCCTTTGTGACCTTAGTAAAGTTATCTGTTTTCGGAGCCTCATTTTCCTTAGCTCTAACATTTTAGGGGACTAAGAATTACAAAACTTCTGCGAGATACTCATTGTTTTTCACTTGTTTTCTTTTCTCTCCTGGAATGGAGACTGACCAAAATTGCTCTTAGAAAAATACTGTAACTTAAACTAGAGACACATTTTTGTCATATATGAAAACACTTTGAAGTGGCCACATACTCAGACACCATGATCATTTGTTTATGCAAGGATTGATGTGGTTTTGACCTTGCTGTCAGGAGGATAAAGATCTCTGATTGTCTCACCCTTTTAATTACAATTCCATTCAGTCTGTTTCATATTTGCTCAGAACCATTGCCTATAAAACTTGAAATGCATTAATGTGACAATTAGCTCAGGAGCAAAGGATCATCAGAACACTCTGGCAGTACACATTTGAAAGGTACCAACAATGGGGATTACACTTTTTTAAGTATTTAGCAGTGCTCCGACTCACATTACAAGTATTTTTGTATCATTTTATTCAATTAAAATATAAATTTCATTATCTGACATGTCTGAATTATGGTAATAGTTGTGAAAATTATTTCTCTGTCTCCAGCCTTGTGTCCCTCTGATTCATGCATGATATTGCGGATAAAATTATCTTTTTAAATGCAAATATTACCATTCCGTGTCTCTATTTAAAATTTGTGGGTAAATCTTACTTCACACAAGTCCTCCATGTGACCTGAAGGCTCACCATGACCTACGTCTCTAGCTTATTCTTTTCTCATTATTGCCTCTTTATACCTTGAAGTGCAAGAATATTCAATTGATGATGGTTCACCAATGTGCCTGAGTCTTGACCATGTTGTGTTGTTTGTTGGGAATATTTGCCTCTTACCTTCCATGCATGACCAACTTGTACTCATCCTTGAAACTTAGTTCAAATGTCACAGTTTTCAGGAAGGTTTTTGTGCTCTTATTAGTCTGAGTTTCGTAGCTGTTTTAGATACAGCTATAGTTCATTGCTACAAACAACTAAGAACTTAGTTGGAAAAAGATCTCTACTGGGAATCCAGATATAAATTTAAAGAAGTGTCTGAATTAAAAAGAAAAAAAGAGACAAAGAATACAATAGTGGAGAAGAAAGACAGTATGAACGTGACAATGGGACATGGGGGAGAATGTAATAGCATTGCTTGATATGCCCTTTGCCAAAATACCGTGAAAATACTTCTGAAGACACCTCAAAAACGGTCAAACTATCATCTATGATGGAATAAACAAATATTCATAAATTAGTTCTACTTTTGTGGTAGAAAGGGAGAAGTAAAATGCAATATGCATTGAAGGAAGTTAAATGTATTAATTTTGTCTTAACTTTCACTATTGGAGTAATATAGCTTTTTGATATATGGAAAGATTTTGAGAAAATAATTTTACAATCTAAGTAAAAGAATAAACAGCTACATTAGATAAAGGGAGAAATTCCATTTAGTATATAAAAATTCTGTAGAACTTTAAAAGTTAAATGGGTTTGAAACAAGTTTAGGACTGGATATGTTGAAAAACAAACAAATGTAAACAACCCAAAAATAGGCCTGGGTAAATGATAATTTATTATAATAAAAATAGACATTCAAAATCAATATAGATTTTTGTGACAGTGCCCACATATTCTCTCACATGCATTACGAATAAATTTTCTGTCTGCTTTTTCTGTCTGCTTAAAAAAATCAGTATAAAAGAAGTATTATTAAATTGACTGAATATTGTTTAGAATTTTGGGAAAAATGCTTTACACATTCATTTCATAGTATATTCCAAATACATTTTTACAGAGATTTACATATTAAAAGGAAAAAAAGAAAGATTTTGATTTCTAGTAGGTGGAAGGTTAAATGTGTACAGATGCAGATTCCAAAACAGATTGTCTGAAAACAGTGGTTAAAGACAAAAGCATCTTTGAAAATATGGCTAATTGGTGATAAACGAAACTACTGGGAAGCAGAAATAGCTAGAAGACTAGGTCCAGATCCAGGATTTCTCCTGAGAGTATCCACTTATCCCTGGTGGCCTAGTGATACCATTATATTCTCCTTAGAATGGCTATAGTCAAGAAGACAACAGCAAATATTGGCAAGAAGAAATTGGAACCCTCATATAGTGACTGTGGGGATGAAATTGGCACAGCCACTTTGGAACACAGTAAGGCAATTTCTTAAATTGTTAAACAGATGCTTACAATTAGACTCAACAATTCCATTCTATTATAGACACCCTGCAGAAATAGGATGGTCCCTATCCAAAATTTGCTTCGCATGTCAAGACTGAGGATTACAAGCTCACAAATAAGAGAATATGAAAAGACTTATTGATAATAATGAGGCTTTCTGGTGGAAGTAGGACATGTCTCCCAAGCTTGTCCAAAATGCCTTGATAGAGCAAGGAAAGAACAGTGGCCTGAGAATTTTACTGTGATTAGAGGGTAGGGTCAGATGAGGGTTCCCATATGCAGGAAGGGGCTTGGAGCTAAATGTTTTGAATTGCTAACCGGTGGTAAAGGATAGAGGGCACCTGGGCTTTTGAATCAATTAGGCTGGCTGTGGAGAGCAAGTGGTGGTGGGGAAGAAGGGTTGACGATGGTGTGAAAACTAGACAAAAAGAATCATAACATTTATCCTGGGAATGTTCCCAAGTGTCACAAAAACAAAGTAATGCTTCAAGGGCAGTTTGCTTAGACATGGAAGGAAAAAGGAAATAAAGGAAGGAAGGAAAGGAGGGAGGGAGAAAGAAAGAAAGACAGAGAGGGAGGGAGGGAGAACAAAAAGAGAGAGACAGAGAGAGAGGAAGAGAGAGACAGAGAGAGAGGAAGAGAGAGACAGAGAGAGAAAGAAAGAAAGAAAAAAAAAGAAAGAAAGAATTAGGCAAAGATGGCTCCAATTTGAGTTATCCAGCTATTTTGAACTGGAAAGCAATTTTGTTAGCATAAGACATTTGCAGATGAGATGCTCTCATTGAAGCATTCTGCATCCGAGATCTATGCTTGAAAAACCCAATTACCTCGTGCACTTTGAAATTCTGTATTTTTCCCTTTTCTTTCTTTATGAAAACATCAAGAAAGAAAGCATTGAAATTCTGGATGGTCTTATAGCCAGCAATGAAATTGCTGAAATAATGAAATAAAAAATTAAATTCAAATAATCCCATAGAGGAAACATATAGCCTCATTTATGAAAACACTTCCAGAGAATCAAAAAAGAGAGAATATTCCTTAATCCGTTTTATGAGATTATTAGAATATTGATATTGTAACCAAAAGTAGAACAAGAAAGAAGAAACATAGTTTAATAAAACTTATGAGTTTATTTGAAAATATTATTAAAATATTAGTAATAAAATTCAGAAATATTTTTATTATCATCTAGGTGATTTACTTCAAGAGTTCATGGTTAGTTCAACATTATAAAATATATGTGTAAATCACCAACATGTTTTTATGAATTAATAAAAGACAAATAGCATGTGACCATCCCAATAAATCCTAAAAATAATTTGATGCATTTAGTAATAACTTACAAGAAATATTCATATCAAGCTAGGAGTGAAAGCAACTTCTTTAACCTAAAAATGTTATGTACAAAATACATAGATATTATACTTAATAGTTTAATATTAATTTAGGAACAAGTCAAGGGTATTGGTCAGCTCTCCTTCAATTGAACATTATCCTAGAGTTTTTTTTTTGCCATGCAATGATTCAAAATGGGGTGGGAAATAAAGTCTACAACATTTGGAAAAGAAAACACAGAACTGTCACTATTTGCAGACATTACATCTGTCTATATCAGGCAGCCTAAAAGCTTCATGATAAATACTATAATGAAGTGATTACATTTATGAAGCACACCTGGGTTATAAAAAAAAATAAATGTTTTCTCAAGTGGAGGCAACAAGGCCAGTGCTGTAGTAATGCAAATATTCAAAGGGGTGGTCATGGTGGTGAGTGCACAGCTGTGTGGTGATGTTGTCAGTCATTGATTGTATACCATGTATGAAAATGCTTGTATGTTAAGAACATTTGTATGTTAAGTTTTATCAATAAAAATATTTAAATAAAAAAAAAAAGCCTAGTGCTCTGGCAACCATAAGACTTGCATAGCTGAACTGACAGATTTCTCAACCTATCTACAGTTTATGGGCAGACCCTTGGTAGTACAGATCTGTTCTATGGAAAATTACAAACAGTAGAAGCTAATTATTAGAATTAAAAAAGGAAGTTTAGTCTTTTCAACAAAGGATGCTGGAGCAATTGAACATATATTTAATTAATCTAGACAAAACCCTTGTCTCCTGTATTAGCTTATTAAGCTGCCAGAAACAATATACCAAGAATGGAATGGATTTTATAAAGAGAATTGGATAAGTTACAAGTTTACAGTTCTAAGGCTTTGAAAATGTCTAAATTAAGGCACCAACAAGAGGTTACCTTCAATTCAAGAAAGGTTGATGCTGTACGGAACACCTGTGTCAGCCGGGAAGGCATGTGACTGGCTTCTGCATGTCCCTTGCTCCTGGGCTCTGTTGCTTCTGTTCCTGTGGGAATCCCTCACTTTGTGTCTGTTGTCCTTCATTTAGCTCTCCTGGAACACAACTCTGGGTTCTGGTTTGCTTAGCATCTCATGGGAAGGCACAAGGCAGCGTCTGCTCAGTTCTCTCCCCATGTCTAGGCATCTGCTCTCTGTGGTAGCACTCCAAGCATCTCCAAACATCCGGGTTTCTGTCAGCTCTGAAGCAACTGTTCTTCAAGCATTTACTACTATTTTGAGCTTTCTCCAAAATGTTTCCTCTTTTAAAAAACTCCAATAAACTAATCAAGACTCACCTTCAATGGGTGGAGTCATATCTCCATCTAATCAAAAGGCCAGCCCCACAATCAGGCCCACCACATGCCTGTGGAGATAATCCAATCAAAAGTGTCTGTCCTTTGATGTTTAATCAGGATTAAAAGAAACAGCTGCCCCTATAAGATTGGATAAGAATTAAAATATACATTTTGGGGGGTACATAACAGCTTCAAATGAGCATACCACCTTCACAAAAAATCAATCAAAATGGATTATAGACTTAAATTCTAGACAAAAACCTTGCCTTTTTCATAAAAATCAACAAAAATGGATTATAAATAAAATAAAATGCAAGCTATACAACTTCTAGAAAATAGCATAGGATGAAATTTAGTTGATCTTATGCTTGATGATGACTCTTTAGAGACAATGCCAAAAGCCGTACACATGTAGGAAAACATTAAGTTAAACTTCTTAAATTTAAAAATTCTTGCTTTAAGTGATTCTGTTAAGAAAACAAAATGACAGGTCACAGACTGGGAGAAAATATTTGCAAAACACACAACTGATAAAGGAGTTGTAGCCAAAATATACAAAAAACTTATAAAATTCAACAATAAGAAAACAAACATAACTGGATTACAAAATGACCTTAAGCTCTGAAGAAGCATCCAACTGAAAAAGATATACAGAAGGCAAATAAGAATATGAAAACTTCTCATTATCGTATGTCCTTAGGAAAATGCACATTAAAATAACAATGTTTCTACCACACACCTATTCAAATGGGTAAAATCCAAAACACCAACAGCACCAAATCATTCCTTACTAGTGGGAATGCAAAATAGGAAGTTCACTTTAGAAGATAGTTCCGTAGTTTCTTACAAAGTTACACATAGGCTTATCATATGATTCCGTGATCGTACCTTAGGTATTTACTCAAGTCCACACAAATATCTGTGATATCTAATTTATTGGTCAGATAGTGTCCTCTTATCATCGTTTGTATTTCTGTGGGGTTACTAGTAGTTCAGCCCCCATCATGCACACTTTATTTTCTGATTTTAGTTATTTGTGTCCTCCTCTCTCTTAGTTTCTTCGTCAGTCTAGATAAAGGTTTGTCAATTTTATTGATATTTTTAAAGAACCAATTTTTAGTTTCATTAATTTTCTGTATTGATTTTTTTTAAATTCTTTATGTCATTTTTCTCCACTCTAACCTTTGCTGTTTCCTTCCTTTTGTTCACTTTGGGTTTAATTTGCTCTTCCATTTCTAGATTTTCCAGTTGTGAGGTTAGATCTCTGATTTAAGATCTTACTTCTTTTTTAATGTTAGCATTTAGAGGTATAAACTTCCTTCAACACTGCCTTTCTTGCATTCTATAAGTTTTGGTATCTTGTGTTTTCATTTATATTCATCTCACTATATTTTCTAATTTCCCTTGGAATCTCTTCTTTGACCCATTGGTTGTTTATACACTTGTCTTAAAGCCAAAATGAATAGTAGGGAAATCATTAACAGAAAATTGATCAGTTTTTCCCTTTTGGGGCAAGGTGGTGGATGTGATCAGTTCTATGCTACCAATATTCTATATCTTAAGCTGTTTAGAGCACATGAGGTTGTTTGTTTTAAGATCAGTTGGTTTAAAATGTGAGTGTACATATATATCTTGTTCTTTTAGTGTGTGTGGGTAGGACAAGATTTTGTAAGCCTAAAATCAAGAAACTATATCACAAATCAAGAAACTATATCACAAATTATAACGACACCAAAATCAAGTGTATATTTCTAGAAAAACAGGCAAATACATTGCCACAAGTAATTAATAAATTGATAAAAAAGTATAAACTTAATATATAATGAATACAAACATGAATAAAAAACAATACAATAACCACATAATAAGAATAGATTGCTAACAAATGAGTCAAGAGTATTTCATAATAAATATAAAGAATTTTAGCAATGCTAGAGAGCCTTTCAGTACATATCAATATAATTGATGCAAAACCATGTTTTCTTATCTAGATCAGTTTGAAATAAATAAAATCATAATGTTACAATACTGTCAAACAGTAGATAACTGTCATTTCTGTTGAAGATACAATGCTACATCTTTTTCTGAATTTTATTTGACAATAGTTTTCAGAAATTTTTTTTTTAATATCTAAACTTTTATCCCAATAAAGCTACTGCTAAGGTAACAATTTGTGTGTAATTACTTAGAAATGACATGCCATTAGTCCAAACTGTAAATCTCCAAAATATGCAATCCTGAGTGACTCTAATTATGTCAGCAGGGTATAGCCATATAAAGAAATATAATACAATTAATTTAAAATATTGTTTAGAAATATATTTAATGACATGAAAAATAAGTATGATGCAATACTACTTGAATATAACAACTTATATAACAACTTCTCACACAAATATATGATTATGCATGATAAAAGACATTTGTCAAAATTTTGTCTTCTTTCCAAATGAATAGATTTTAGATGATTTTTGTTTCTTAATTGTTTATATTATTTTCTCTAATGCTTTTCTTCGTGTTTTCCATATCGTTATTCTTCTATTTCTATTTTGAAAAATTGTGGAGAAACCAAAATAAAAGCAAAATAATGCCAGCATTAACACATTTATTTTCTGTCATCATCTCCTTGTATCAAAGTAGAGTAAAACTTGTAATTTGTTCAATATGACCACATAACTCTATTGAAATTACTAATGAAAGGTAGAAGAGCAAAGAACTGGAAGGCACAGACTTCTTTAAATAAAAATCTTTGTATTCATATAATTTCTACATTCCTGGAATGCTTGCTTTAAAAAGAGTAGCAAAATTAAAATGATCTGCATCAAAGAATCAATTTCTTTTCATTTTCCTACCTTCCTTTTAAGGCATGTCTTAGACCCTTGATCATGTGTTCAATTCATGCATATAATCAAATGAGAACATTGTGGAAAGAAGTTTCTTTGGGTAGAAATCAGAATCCTACTTACATGTTTCCATTTATTGCAGCTACTTTTATGCGTGATTGATTCTTACTGTTTTCTAAGCGTGCATTTCAGCATTATGGAAAGCAGAACAGCAGGGTTTCTGCAATGATTGCTACCTGGGTCCTTTTACCAATTTGGATGTTTCACACCTCCTTTGCCTTGAAAAATACACTCTAACGATGTTTATGCTTCACAGGAGACATGGAAATGCAGATCAGTGTTTGTTCTTAGATTTATAAACTTAGCACTATTTTCATAGCTACGAGGGACCTCAAGAGTCACCCTTGGACAGTGGTTCCAAATCTGGAAAATGATAAAAAGAAGTATATGGGAAGACAAAAAAAAAAAAAGAAGAACTCAAAATCCCCTGGCTAGGGAACTAGATGCTTGGTTAGCTTTGAGAATCATCTTGAGCACTTTACACATTTTCTGACTGGCACAAGCAATGCTACCAGTTTTTTTGTGGCAACGAAGGTGTGATGGAGCTTTCCAGTAAGTTGCAATTTCATTTCTAGTGCAGAAGTGGCATAGATACTGGTGTTATTTTGGAATTAAGGTAGGGCCATGGCATTTAGCACTGAGCAACAGCAGTAAAACCAGCTGGGGTATGTGTGTGGGAGAATTGAGTGTGAGGAGGGTAGCTTTGCTTGGAATGTTTAGCCTAGAGTCAACACCTAGTGTATTAAATAAATGTTTTTTCTGCTTGAAGTAGAAAGAGAGGATTTTTTTTTTTTTTGCAACAGACAATCCAAACAGATAAAGAAGTTGGTCAAAACCATTCATATAGAGAAATAAGCCCAAGACATATCACAATTGTGGGATGGTTTTGATTTTCCCACATTCCCATATAGCAAATTAAAAACATTTATCCACAGAATAGGAAAAATGAAAATCTTTCTCTCTTTTAATAGATACATAGAAATACAAATAGATAGAACATATTAAATTATATATATATTTATTATTCTTAGTCTGGAACCACAAATTTAGAGGCTTACTAATAAAAAAGCTGAATACTCATACAAGGCTTAATAGGAGAGACAAATTTTGATAAACCATATATCTTATGTTTCTAGGGATGCTGTGACAAAGTAAAACAAACTTGATTGCGTAAACCCACAGAAGATTTATTGTCCCACAAGGTGTTGGCAGCCATGGACCTTCTGAGCACTGTGAAAGAGGACCTCTCCTTGTCTCTTCTAGAGTCAGGGGTTTTCCAGGAATCCTTGGTCTTGCTTAGCTCGTAGGTGCACCATCCACTTTCTCCACGTGGCTTTCTCAACTGTGCCCATCTCCTGTCTCCTCTCCCCTTCTTTTATGAACATTGATCGTATTTGACCAGGTCCCAGCTCAATCTAGTTGAGCCTCATTTTAACTTATTTCCATATGAAATGACTATTTTCAAATAAAATATATTAGGAGGCATGGGGGGGTGTGCTAGGAGCTCAACATGTCTCTTTTGGAGACACAGTAAATCATATCACCATATCACATAGAGACATAATCTTTTCATGTAAAGGTCTGTGTTCCACCTTCATCATACCCTTTCCCAAGTCAATCAATATGAGATTATGCCAATGTTTCAAGGCCAGAGGGGTGGGATGAGCAATAAAGATTCAGAGGTAGGGCTCCTGCTTACTCTATTTTCAAGCTCTTGGCCTTTAAGAACTTGTATGGTATATGTGCATTAGGTTGAGGGTCTCTAGAGTCATTAACATGTTGGACAGTCTTGGGTGTGAAATTGCACTTCTCTAAGTTTCAAATTTCTTTTTTTTTTCTTTAAGTAGTCTACATGACTGGTTTTAACTCTAACATCCCGTGGTTTCTAGGATTCAAAGAAAAATAAAAAGACTAGTAGCTTTCATTCCATTGACTCTGGTGAACCTCGACTACATTAAGGTGCTTTCATAAGTAGCAATGGAAACCTGAACTTCTAACCCAGGTCCAAGCATTAATTGTCTAAGTAAACTGCATCTTAGCCTAACCATAAAGCTAAAAATGTATGCAAAAATGTAGTAACTGGCCAATAAAAATTCAAGACCTTACAAATATAAAATTCTGGGACATGAGAAGCCTAAAATTTAGAGTCATATTTCTGCCTAATTAGTTGATGGTGAATCATTTCTTCCTGTATTGTCTGTTCCTTTTTTACTACCGTACACTTTTTTTTTAATTAGAAGATAGGTGATGTGGCTTTCAAGCTCTAACATCCCACAGTTTTCTGTACTTAGACTTATAACTGACTTTAGATTAGATATGCCTAGACAAAGACAAGGGAATAATATTCAGTTTCTTATTTTCTAAGTAGCAATTCAATTAAATATCTAAGCCTCAATATCTCCACCTATGAAATTTGGAATATTATACATTACCTCATTCTATTGTGGGTATCTATTCATATGATAAATATTGGATTACTGGAAAAAAGCCAAGGGTCAATAAATGTTGACAACTTTATAACTATAGATATCCAAAATGTGTTTTGGCTGCTTCATATACATAAGAAATGTGCCTATGTTTTTTAGTGTGCCCATAAGTTTAAAGCAATTTCTAAATGGGATAGAGATATGTGGTAATGGTTTTAGAGGGCATAGATTTCAACTGTAGGGAAATGTTTTAAAGGAGGCATAAAACTAAAGTGCTGTTCACACAAGATAGCTAACCAGGCACAATGACGATAAAATAATAGTGTTCTACAGGGAACAAGTATCCCTTCAGTCATTCCAGAACTAATGAGGAAACTAAACCTCTCAAGAGACAAGCTGAAGAAAATTAGGGATGTAAATTATGATGTGTTAAATAGTCTGGCAACAATGAATGAAAGATACCTGATGGCAAGTGGGTCATATAAAACTGCTATTTACTGCTGAAGTTAACCCCCTAGACATGGGTAGAAGTGAAAGATTTTGAACTTTTTCTGCTCCCTTAGGCAATGGGCCAGTGTGATATATAAATTAATGCACTTCAAATTAATATGGTGGCAAAAAGATCTGAGAATGTTTAGACAATTTTATTCACTTTTAAATAAAGGTAATTTATCATTTCCTAGAATAATACAAAGGCTAGAGGCAATAAATGACTCTCAGGTTCTCTCATTCATTAGTCTATCCTGCTACACTTACCTCATGCAAAAAGAAAGATTAAAAAGATAGGGAAAGAAAAAGAAATGGCTTCCTTGGGCAATTTTGAGTTAGAAAACTTGACTGAGAATTTTCGTATTTATCTTTCTGAGTACATTGTATACCCTGTAGCAGAAACTTAAGTCTTAACCATTTCTTGGACTAATATGAATGAAATGTGACATTTTTTGTTCTAAGTCATAGTTCACTAAATATTTTTCAAAATGTGATGTTGGACCAACAGGGTATTTAGAGGGTAAAGTAGATGAACTGTCAGGGCAAATGACACCCTAGAGAAATCCACTAACTTCTGCCCCTTACAATGGATTTGTCCAAGGGCTTCTGAGAAAAGAAATCACTTGATTAAATTTGGATTTGATCTCTAACAAAAATGTATTGAGGTTTACTTCAGTGTTAAGAATACTTCCATATTCTATTTGAATCGCCTGCCTGCTTCCATCCACAGAGCTGATTCCAATTCTAGATCCAGAAGATCATTCATCATTAATGACATTTGTGAGAGAAAATATAAAAGAACTACATACAATTGATTTTATCATTAAAAGAAAATGAGAACTACATGCAATTGAAAATGTGTATTTAATACTAGCTGGATACAAGCTTAAGGAACAGATGCCTCAGAATCTATATTGTAGTAATAACATGCTAAAATATCAAAATTTGAGGTTTCAATAGAAGAGAACAAAACACACAAAGAAGCAATAATTGATGGCTCGGACAAAGGAAAAGTTTAAAGCATTAGACGGCATCACTGAGGAGGATCAGACCTAGGATATTTCAAACAAAAACTTGTAAAAAATGGTCCTAAATATGCTCAAAGAGCTAAAGAAATACACAATGAGTAACTAAATGAAATCAGGAAAATGATAGCTGAACACAAAGAGAATATCAGTAGAGAGATGAAAATCATGAAAAGGAGCTATGCAGAGCTTTAGATTACAGTAATCAAAATTAAAAATTCCTGGAGGAGTACAAGAGCAGACTGGAATTGGCAAAAGAGAGAATCAGTGAACTTGAAGCTAAGAAAATTGAACTTGTTCAGTCCAAGGAGGAGAAAGAGGAGCAGAATGAAGTAAAATAAACAAAGCCTGAGGAACCTGTGGGTAACCATTAAGCATAACAGATTCCGGGGGTCTCAGAAGGAAAAGAAAGAGAGAAAAGGGCAGAGGACTATTCAAAGACATTGCAATTCAGATCTTCCAACATTTAATAAAAATCATGAATATAAACATCCAAGATACTCAGCAATCTTCCAAACATGATAAATCCAAATGGGTCCAAACAATGTCACATTATAAACTTTTGAACGCCAAAGATAAAGATGGAATTCTGAATGCTTCAGAAGAGAAGCAGCACATTGTGTGCAAGGGAGCTTCAAGAGGGTTGAGTCATGACTTCTCACCAGAAACCATGGAAACAAGGAAGTGGTAAGACATCCAAAGTGCCGAATGGAAAAAAATTGCCAATCAAGACTTTTGTAATTGGCATACCTGTCTTTCAAAAATGAGGGGGGAATTAAATCATTCCCAGATAAACAAAAGCTGAGTGACTTCATCTCTACTAGACTGGTCAAACAAGAAACACTAAAGGAAGTTCTCTGGGTTGAAAGGATACCAGACATTTGACTGAAGCCACAAGAAGTAAAGATCTCTGGTAAAGATAACGTCATGGGTAAATATAAATGCTAATGCTCTTATAAATTTTGTATGTGTTCTTCTTACAGGGCATAAAAGGCAAATGCATAAAATATGATGATAAGGCAGTGGTTTTGAACTCATAATGCATAAACAAGTTATTTGTGACCAGAGCTATGTAATGATGGGGAAATGGAGGGTGGTTTAGTTCACTGTGCTGTTCAAAACAGGTACCATGAAATGCATTGGGTTTAATTATGGGAATTTGTTAACTTACAAGCCTACAGTTTTGAAGTTTTGAAAATGTCCAAATGAAAGCATCATCAAAGCAATGTATTCCTTCTGAAGGGTGGCTGCCAGTGATCTTTAGGTCCTCTGCCATGTGATGGTATCTACTGGTCTCTCCCTTCTCTTCAGACTTCATTGCTTTCAGTTTCTTACTTCTGTGGCTTTCTTTCTCTTTGACCAAATTTATTTATTCTCCTTCTTAATTTCTTTACAATAATAATGTCAAGCAAACTATCAGTTATTTAACAATTGACTTCTTTTGATATCTTCAGATGGAACTAAATCGTTTTGTAGAATTTAAATACAAATTTCTAAAGTAAGGCACAAACATACTTAGTCTTAATCCTAGAGCTCTTTTTAGTACACATCATTTTACATCATCATTCATAAAAATGAATCCAGTTTTTGAATTATTATAAACAGCATAAGGATATTAAATTAACACAGGTCCCAATAGATTTACATCTGCCCTGCATTTATTCTCAATGAGAAAGGGAGGTGTTCAGCACTATTTATAGCAATGAGAACATATGGTGGAGAAAAATAGGACGTGGATTATGATTTTCACAACTTGTAATGTTTTCTGGGACTTATGATAAATCTTAAACATACATATCTTCCATATCTGAGGGTAGAACATTTAATTCTTTTACATGATGATATTTAATGTGCTACCATGGACCTGCTGAGTATCAGGTTCATGCACATAAGCACAGAGAGCAGAACTGTGCCTACCATTACTAACCATCCCAGCTGAAATCTGCATAAGAGCATTGGAGATAGGAGTGATTCATGGTCATCAGCCTTATTGAGAAGTGTAAATTCTCCATGTTTGAAATATATGACAGCTGCTTTTGTCTCTCCAAATTCATATGAGTATGGACTCCAAGAAAATTATTCTCAATGATTTGAGGGAGCGAGCTGGAGGGTGAAGAAAGATTCTTGGAAGAGAGGAGCATATGTCCTGTATTAGTCAGGGATGACCAGAGATTTATTTTAGGGATTGACTCATGTAGGAGTCAATTGGCAAGACACAATTCCATAGGGCAGGTTGCAAGTTGGGAGCCCCAGTGAAGGTGTTGATGAATTCCCAAGCAGAAGTGGGCTGGGCTGAAATAAAAATAGAAATTCTTCTTTCTGACTGCTAAAACCATTAGTTCTCCCTTTAAGACTTTCAACTGATCTGATGAGACTCTTCCCACTGCTGAAGGAAATTGCCTTTGTTGACTGTAGTTATAATAAACCATAGATGCAATAAACTGACTCATCATCTAAGTCCATTAAATACTCTCACAGTACCAATCAGGTCAATACATGCTTAATCAAATAAATGGACACCATAACATAGCCAATCTGATGCATGAACTTAGTCATTACATGTCTCCTGAAATTTTGGGGGTATATGTAAGCATAGAGATAGGGTTCCATTTATAAGTCAGCAGTTTTTAAGTTTGGGAGGACTGTTGGAATAGTTCATAAAGTAAAGATCTTGATCATGTGTTTCTAAGAAAAAGAAGGTGGTGGTAATATTTTCATTATAGTCCCCTGTAGCTCTTGAAGTGTGTGGAAGGGTACCTTGAATTGTAATTTTTTGGTTCCACAGGAAAAACCATAGAAATTAATAAAGAGGGAAAAATATAGGTCCCAGTAAATGTAACCTATCTCTGAAAAGAGGATGGAAACATGTAGCAAGAGTGGAGTCAATAAGTGATCTAAGTTGACATCTGAGATGGTCATCAGTGTTGGGCAGCACCGAACTGAAGGTGGCATTTCTGAAAGAGAAGTTACATACCACATACACAGAAATCACCACTCACTTTAGGCCAGAGAGAACCAGAGCAATGTCAGGAATTCTTTCCTTTCCCAATAGTCAGTGAATAATAAAAAGAGATGCCTTATGTCCATCCCTATTTCTCATTTCTCCAAAAGATAGTGTTGCTAGGGAAGTGAGGAGATATCTCACAGTGACATATCCCTTCCCCAACTCCAAACTACAGAACTCATAACAATGGCCTGTACTGGGGAGAAGTTGCAAATCAAATATGAGAATAAAGTTTTAAAGGTTTCAGGAATGAAATGGACAAAAGTTTATGAATTTTGCCTAATTACGGCTCACAAATAAGGAAAAAAAAACATGGAGCATTGCACAACTGAAAGCTATGATAGAGAAAAAAACAATAAATACATAATTATAATCTTATATACTGGAGATCAACTTATGAGATATTCTAATATCTGCTAGAGATTCTTAATATATAAAGATAAAACAGGATTTTATCTTCTGAGGTTTGCAATCTAGGGAAGAAGGTAGACAATTACAGTTCAATTTTTTAATTGTGATGGTTAAGTTCATGTGTCAACTTGGCCAGGTGATAGTGCCCAGTTGTCTGGTCAGGCAAGCACTGGTCTAACCATTAATACAAGGATATCTCATGGCTGGTTGATAAACCAGAAGGGTGGTTTATTAAATCATCAGTCAGTTAATTCCATCCGTGATTGATTACATTTAGGATCAACTAAGGATGTGTCTCCCACAAACAAGAGAATTCAATCAATTGGATTTAATGCAATACCACAGATACAGAAATACATATGGAGAAAGGGAGATATAAGATATCTCCCTTTCAAGGGAGAGGAGAGAATTTTCACTTTCTTTTCAACCGGCCAGCCTCTCCTGTGGAATTTGTTGAGACACTTCATCTGAACTGCCAGCTTCACAGTCTGCCCTATGGACATTGGGCTTTTGCATTCCCACAGTTACATGAGACACTTTTATGAATCTCAAATTTACAGATATCTCCTGTTCATTCTGTTTCTCTAGAGAACCCCGACTAATACACTAAGTGTTATGATATACCAAGGGTAGTGATATCTAAATCAAAATGGAAAAAAGTGTCTTTGGGGTGGGGAGACAAAATGATGGAGAATCATAGGAAAGGCTGCCTGGAGGAGAGGATACTTAGACTGGGTTTTGAGAATAAAATAGGTGTGGCCTTACTTTCCTAAGAGAGAGTAAGGGACAGGGATCAGCATACAAAAAAAAAAAAAAGGGCATAATAGTTAGAGCGCACACCATCTCAGGAAATTGCACATGGCACTGTAAATGTTGAGTGCTACCTTGAACATAATTTGTTCGCAAAACAGTGTCAGGAGTTGAGAGGAATGAAATTCTGGTATCAGAGAGATGGAAGCAGAGACCTATGGTTTTAAGATTGCGTCTCACGAATTTTAACAAAAATTGAAAGATTCTTCAGTGCAAACGCTAAGCTTAACCAGAAGAAACTAATTTTCAGACAAAGAAAAGCTGACCCGGACAGATAATAATGACTGATAAAAAATCCTTATCAGAATTATTCTGGACAACACTGATTAAAATTTTTAGCAATTAACTAACCCTATATATGAAAATATGTGCAAGGATTAAATACATATATATATATATATATATATGAATACTAAGAATATATATACATAAATTTTGGATTAAGAAGTCATCTTCCAAATGTATTCATTTCACAATTGTGGTAGGTGCTTCTTGTGAGTTAATTAAGGTAACTCCGGAACCACTTGCTACTAATAACAAGCATTTGACAATAATGGAGTATCACTTAATGATGCCTCTAAGAATAATGTTAAAGGCTCCAAAATGTTGACAAGTTTGAAATATTATATTTATGACTTAATAATTACTATTAATGGGTTTTGAGTTTAGATGTGATCCATAGCCTTAGATAAGTCCTCTAGGAAAGGTCCAATTAAGGAATGTATCATTACTGGGTTGAAATTTTCTCCAAGAAAAAGAATGTGGCATAGCAATTTTTATTAAATCTTAGAAACTTTTGAAATGGTCTTCATAATACTTTGTTAGTTTTCCCTCCAAGTGTTGTTCTCTTTCCCATTTATTCAATAAATATTTATACAGAACCAATGGCATGTTTGGATACTGTGGAAGGGATAAAAGGCAATGTATATGTTGCATGTATAGTCCAAGATTTAAAAAATCTACTGAGGGAGGAACAGCCTACACAAACAGATTTGTTGAATAATATTGCAAGGCATTCTGGCATTAGGTGCCAGGATGAAGGGACTGGATAAAAGATGTTAAATATGGTTGCTTAATTCTTATTTTAAAACTTTACCCTTCTCTTCCTAACAACTAACAGCAAAGAAAGAGACTTTTCCTTATTCATAAGTAATTCATTTGACTAGTGGATAAACTCCAGTAATTTTCTTCTGCCACAATTTCATTTTAATTTTCTTAAAAGTTTTTTCCCCCCCGAGGGCAGATGTATACTGAGGATGTAATAATGAAATACAAAATATATAACTATAATGATTTTGATTGCCATATTCCTTTTAGCTTTTCTATTATTTTACCCACTTGGTCATCTTTTATTCATAAGGGACCATTTACAACAGCGTTATGTGATCAATCTTGACAATGATTTGTTAGAATTAATCAATCAAGTCTAAGAATGGATGCTATCTCTGAGGGACCAGTTAACAAAATAGTGCTCACAGTGCCTTGTAATTCCAGGATGTGTGTTTAGATTTTTAATACAACCCACTTTACACTCTCTGATACATATGCTACTGCATCACATTTAAATCAGTTAAACTATAAATAAAAATTGGCTCACAAGAGTGGTTAATTCACCAGTCTGGATGAGGAACTTCAGCAAACTTGCCTCATCTCTGACATGATTTGGATAAGCATATTTTACAGTGGGAAATTCAAGGTACTGGGAATTGCAATAATGCTCTATTTTTGCATACAAAATGAAATATTTGCTACCTAATATGTAACTTATGCCACAAGTATGTCTGTTATGAGGCAAAATGATATGCCGTATGACACTCATAATTCTTAAGTATAACATAATCATTACCAAATACAAAGTTAGTTTCAAGAAAGAGAAGGAAAGCAAATCAAAGCCCCTTGAACTGAGTTTGACATAAACGTTTTTTGTTGTTGTTTTTTATCCTGTTTGCTCACTGGTGGGAGTCACATTTCATTCTTTTTCCTTGTGACTATCCTGTTATTGCAGCACCATTTGTTGAATATTTTTTGGGAGGTGGAATGTATGACATACACATTTCTTGTTGTGTAAAACAGATGTGAGTAATCCCAGTTTTTTTAATGTAACCAAAAATAAAGTGATTTTAAAAAAAGGTCTAAATAAAACTTTTGAAAAGTGGATATCCCAAATGTGGACTCAAATATTTAGAGAGAGTATTCTTTCATTATGAAGTCTGGACTTAACCTAGCTGGAGGTTATATGGGGCCCAAAAAGAAATAATTCATTTTATAACAAGTTGATTTAGGATACCAAGAACATAGCCATTACATCAGAGAGAGGAACAACCCTCTACTTCTCATTTGTAAAAATATCTAAAATAAGGAGTAAAGCTAGGTGTCAGGAATCCAGAAAATAAGCCAGAACTCAGGGCAAGACCAGAATGATAAAGGTTAAGGGGATCCACTGAGAAGATGGGGGGAGGGGGGTGTCAGTTGGGACTTTGAACTCTGACTATTCCTCTTTGACCTCATTCAAGTTGTTTGAATCCTCTGAGACTTCTGTGGAATAGGCTATCAGCACATCCCTCATAGGTTGCTCTAAGGCTTAAAGATTAATATATGTGAAAGTGCTCCAGTCCAGTCAGGGCTAGATAAAAATGATGACAGTTATTTCTAGTTCCTCATTAAATGCTCCAGTCACATAGCCTGGGCCAACCAAGCAGAGCTCATTCATTTAGAAATCTGAAATTTGGGGGACCTGTGTACTTAACATACATCTACTGGACGTGAGATCAAACTCACTATTATTCCAGAACATTGGAAAAGGAAGAGGATTTGGGGCCTGAAGTTGGCTTTTTACCCTTTTTCTAACTAGGTAATACATTGCGTATCTATAAAATGGGGATAATAACACCTATTTCTAAGGGTTTTTATTAAGATTAGGTATAATTTATCCAAAACCCCAGCATAGGAAGTGGCACTTGGTAGTAGAGCAATTGGTGTCAGCTGTTATCATTACTGAATCCGTCAGCCCAGGAGCTCATTGTGTACCTGTGCCCACAATTGCACAGAGGAACTTTCATCAAAGTTGGTGTGTCCCACCTCATATCCTTCTCAAACAGTGATAATCAATCCAAGTTGGTTTTGCAAAAGGCATCATTTCTTGATTATGATATCATGAGTTCTGAGAGCAAATTCTACAAATTTATGTCCTGGAACCCTAAGTAAATGTTAACTAGCATAAAGATGATTGAAGAGATTATTTGTTTTTCTTTAAAAAAAATACATTTTTGTTAGTTTTTAATTACAATAGACATTATATACTCAATCCAATCTTAGCCATGACTCTGAAACAAAAATTCTTGCAAAACATTATCATGTAGTCATCCATTTTGGATCATGTGTTTCAAATACTCTTTGTTAATAATCTATTATACATATATATGTATATATATATATATACATTGAAAGTCACTTGTCATGCATTTTTCCTTAATAATGAATCACTCTAGTAAATAAAGGTACTGAGGATCAAATAAATAATAACCTATGACCCTTAAAATGACACAAACTGACACTCAATAAGGGTACAGAACTTAAAATGATGTTCTAATGTATCATTTCAAGCAATACTCTAATAGCTTTTTCAAGTGAACTGAAATTTTTAATTGTTCTTCATTTAACCAGAGAAGTTATAACACCCGAAATTAGCTAAATAAAAATATCGTCAGTGGATATATCAATCTAAACCTCACCTGAATTTGTCATTAGAGTGGCAGAGTGTATAGGAAAGATGATTCATGGAGGAATTGAAGATTTGTAGACTAGAGAAAAGAATACCCAAGATTTGGGAGAATATCAGGAAAGACCATGGTTGGGATGATATGTCAGCTGCTCCTTGAGACTTTGTCTGCATAGAAGACTATGTAGACAAAGAAAAACAGGGACAATAAATTAAGAACACAGGAAAATAAATTTCAGCTCATTTTCAATTATTTTCAGGGGACAGGATGGACTAATATTTCAGTGTGCTGTCTATTGCCGAACTGCCAGATGTCAAATATTTGCTCTTTCAAAATGAGTGACTTTGGATGAGTTATTTAAATTCTGGTTTTGTTTCCATAGGTGTTGAATTATGTTAAATATAGTATCTTTATACTATCTAAGAGGATTAAGCAATGATATGTATATAATGTGCTTAGCAAAGAAATTAACACAAAGTAAGTGCTCTGCCAAAATTACCTGTAACAAGTAGGCTTCTGTAAATAACAAGTTGTTTCTTTTTGATATCCAATATATTATTATTAAATAAATATATTTAGATGTATCATTTAAATATATAAAATTATATAAACATGTACTATTATAAATATATAAATATTGACTTTAGTATAATGTAGAAATTTTAGGAATATCAGAAATCATAGAAAGTAAAATAAAAATGACCTTGAATCTTACCATTAATCTAAACGTGGCTTATTCTAATCAATCATATTGGGATCACGGGGCATATAAAATTTTATATTCTGAGGTTTTCACTTAATGTTGATCTTTGAAAGAGCAATTTTAATGTCCTTATAGGTTCTTTCCAATCAGATATAATGAGAATGAGAGCTAACATTATTGGCTTTTACATTGTTGACTCTTCTCCAGTTCTTTAAAGCATACCACAGCCTTGACTTTTCATTACTCCTGTAAGATAATTTTCTAGGAGTGAGATTAATAAGTCAAAGAACAGTTTTATTGTATTTTACACACGTTGCTGATTTTTAATTTTAGCTATTCTAGGCTGTGTGTAGTAGTATAACATAGTATATTTAATTTGCATTCGTCTAATGACCGGTGATTCTGAACATCTTTTCATGTGTTTATTTGTCATGCATATGCATTCTTTGGTGATATATCCATTCAAATGTTCCACTTATTTTGGGGACCAGCGGTTTTAACTTATGTTTGAGATTTATTTATTCTAGATATGGTGATTTTGTCAGATATGTAGTATGCAAATTTTTCCCCAAGTTTTTGTTTCACATTTTCATTTTAAAATGAATTCTGAAGAGCAATCATTTTTAATTTTGATGAAACCAATACACTGATATGTAGCTTTATATTTCATGCTTTTTGTGCTGAATTCAAGAAATCTTAGTCAAACCCAAAGTAACAAATATTTTATAGTTTTTATTCAAAAAACATTGTGTAGAGTTCAGGATATGACTCTACATTTCATTTTTTTCTTTCTTTTCTTTTTTCGCACGGGCTGGCTCTGGGAATCGAATTTGGGTCTCTCACATGGCAGGTGAGAATTCTGCCACTGAGCCACCATCCACCACCCTGCATTTCTCTTTCTCTCTCTCTTTTTTTTTTTAGTTTATTTCATTTTTTGTTATAATAAATGATATTTTTACATTCTAGATTTTTTCATTAGTCTAGAGAAATACAATTATTTTCTTTGTTCTTCTTAAGCTATTCATAAGTTATGCTATGCATAACTAACTCTCATTAGTTCTAGTAGTTTTGGTATATTTCATAGATTGTTTTATGCACATGATCATGTTGTCTCCCATTAAAGGGAGATTTGTGTCTTCCTTGACAATCTAGATATATTTTATTTCTTTCCTTTTCCCTTATTTTACAGCTAGAACCTCCAGTACAGTGTGGAATATTAATATTTCAAATAGGCATTCTTGATTTATTTCTGATCTTAGGTGAAACGCGTTCAGTCTGTCACCACTATGTATATGGTGGCCTATTTCTAAAATCTACATCCAGGCACACTCATCTATTTGTCTATGTTTAGGCCATTAACACACTCTGTTGATTATCATAGTATATAAATCTATATAAACAGTGACTGGTTTTTGACTGAAGATCATAGTTTAATTACACATGCTTTGGAAAATTATGTATTCTTTTAGTTTCTAAATTTGGCATGATGTTTTCCTCTTGCCTTAACAGTTTAGCAACGTGTTGTTGTTCTTGTTGTTGTTCATTTCTAGTGCTTTTTCATATAGGATTATTATTTGCATGACTTGTAGATTTATTTGCATTATTTGCAATTTATTGGGGTTTCCTTGGTGGCCTGAGATATATTCAATCATCGACTGTTAACTATGCACGTGTAAAAAATATTCATTTTCTATAATTGGGGTTCAGAGTTCAATATAAGACTATATGATTTGCTTTATCTATTATTTTGGTTTCATTTTTCATTGTTTTATTAATTTTATTAATTAAATGAGATTGGGAGAATCTTTACAAGTGCTACATGCTAACTGTTTGTGTCCCTGGAGCTCTGATTGCAAGAATCTTAAGTTGTTATGCTATTAGGTGCATAATCTTAATAACTGTAGCAGATTCATTGTACATTGTTGCATTTGGCATTATTGAATGTCCTTCTCCAGTTCTGTTAATGCTTTATGATCAGAAATCTACCATGTTAGAAATGAAATAATGACCCCGATATTACTTTGTTCCAGTATATTTTGGCCCAATTCTTTCCTATTTACTCTTTTAACCTCTCTTTTGGGTATGCCATTTTAAAAGACTCATGTTAGAATTTGCTTTTTAACTCATTTGAAATTCTTTCATTTTATTTCACTCTCCCTTTTGAATGTGTATAGTTTTGGTGTTTAGAAAATGTCGCTTTGTGGGGAGGGGGTGTGGTGCATCGTCCAGGAATCAAACCCAGGTCTCCCACACGCAAGGTGAACATTCTACCACTGAACCACCCATGCACCCAGAAAATGTTGCTTTTTTGTTTTATTTTGCTTAAGAGTTTCCTTCATACTAATACTTTTTTATAGTACAATCAGTACCTTATTTTGTTTGAACTATTGTTTTACTACTATCAGCAATTTTGAAATTGGTTAATGTGGTAGACTGACTTACATATTTCAGAAAGAAACATATTCTTAATCTTAATTCATTCCTTGGTGGTATGAACTCACTGTAAGTAGAACCTTTAGAAGATGTTAATTCTAGTTAAGTTGCAGCCCAACTGAATGACATTGGGGCTTAATCCTTTGTCATGGAGTCTCCTTAAGAGAAAGCCACATGGAGGAGTAGAAGATGGGTCAACGGAACATGAAATAGAAAGAAGACATCACCACATGCACTCACATGTGACAGTAAAACCAAGAAACACAGGGATCTCTGGTAGCCAGCTCCAGAACACCACCTTCTCCAGGAAGAAAACATTAGGGAGAAAGCATCACCTTGTTGACACCTCAAAAATGAAAGGCAATAAATCCTGTTGTCCAGTCAACTTATGGTATAGCATTTGTTTTAGCAGCTGGGAAAATAAGGCAGCAATTAACCAATTCTTATCTCTTCCAACTTCCTCTCTCTTACCTCCTTTATTTTAGCAGCTTAATTGAAGCAGTATCTTTTTTTTCTAAATTAATACCTAAATGGTGATAAATGCAGTATAGATATATATTTAATTATACAAATACGTACTCAATTCTTCTCACATTATTCTATGAGTATACTGCACCTATAGGTGTAGTCTACATTTTCTTACCATATGATCGTCTTTTAATATCCTCCCACTCTTATTGTCATCTTTTCTTAGTTTTACAGTTTATCTATAAAATTTGTTGTTGAAGGTCAGTTTGGCTGTCATATAATCCATTCTTATTTTTTCCCTGATTACATTAAATATAATATTCCTATGTTCTTCTTTCCATATCATTGTAAAAAAAATCTGATGTCAATCATATTGCTATCTTATAACTAACTTATGACATGGTACTTTTGCCTAAGATTTCATTTTATTTACACTTAAAATTAAGATAAATTTGATGTATGTGTGTATGTATAAATCCTAATGATACAATAAATTATAGATAGGTTGATATTCCCAGATATGCTGTGTGTACTCTCATCTTGTAGGTTCAAGTTTTCCATTTCAGCAGAATTTTCTTGGATTATTTCTTGAATTATTGCTTTAATTTTCTTCTTTTGGGACTCATATTTATATAGTTGTTAAATCTCTCTTAATCACTTTTTGCATCACTTTCTCTCAACTGCTTTTTTTTTCTTTTCTTTTTTTCTTTTTTTGACACATGGACAGGCACCAGGAACCAAACCCATCTCTCAACTTCTTTTTAAAAAAGCCTTTCTTGATTTTTTTTTTAAATATTTTACTTTATGTCTTTTAATTTTGTTAGAGCATAATCTATGTTGTTAACTTACTGCTGTCTTTGCTCTAGTTTAGTATTTATTTCTGAAATCATTTTTCTATTTACAATTCTTCTCTAAGTTCTATCATCTGAAATATCCAATCTTCTCCAGCCATCTAAGTGTTTCAAATTCTAGATATTGTATTTTCGTAGCATTTACAGTTTTCTTAAGTTCTCCTAGCTGGTTTTGAAATATTAGGTCACAGGTTTCATGTGCTTGGTTGACATGTATTCCTAACATGCCTCTGGTTTCTCTAAAGACATTTTTCTTTTAGTTATTTTTCTCCTTGATTATGTATTTTCTACAGGATTTTCTACAATTCTTTTTGCTGTCCAGCTCAACTGTGATTTGTTTACATTTCTCTTGAATGGTGGAGGTAGATAAGACAGCTGTTTTAGTGTCATACTCTAATACCCCCTCCCCCTTGCTGTTATTTTCATGGACTATTCAAAATTATTTCTCTCCCCTTTCAAGTTGAACTGACTTTGTTCCTTCCCCCTGACCAGATCCTTCCTTTCCTTGGTATCTCTTGACTCTGGAAGCTCCATTAATATTCTTCTCCTAGCAGTTTCTCATCAGGGCTGCCTTTTTCCTGGAAGGAAGTTTCAATTAGTTTTGAGAGTTCATGGATCCCAGAAGGTTCCAATAGTCTCTAGTCTTCCCAAGCACTCACTCTAGAAATGAGGCTGATAGCTGAATAGATAGAAAAAATACTTTATGTAATCCTGTAGCTAAAATGCTTAGAATTGTCTTTAGTAGGTAGAAAAATTATTTTCATGGTCACTTTACTCAATCAAGTAGCCTTGAAGACATCTTAAGCATTGTTTTAGTCTTCTTAGTGCTGCAGGACGGCAATACACCAGAATGGACTGTCTTTTACAAAGAGGATTTTTAGTTACAAATTTATAGTTCTTCAGTGAAAAGGCAGCTAACTTACTTCTGGCTTTCTCTGTCACATAGGAAGACACACAGCAACGTCTGCTGGCCTTCCCTCCCCGCTTCTGGGTTTAAACAGCTTTCCCTGGGGTGATTCCTTTCTGTATCTCCAAGCATCCAGACCTGGGTTAGCTCTGAGCTGAGTTGTGCCAGGCTGTGCCAAGTTCCTTCTCACTCTCTTCTTACTCTTCCTTTTACGCCTCACTCATTGTGGAAGGTACTCCTCTTAGCTGACTGCAGATGTAATTAGCCATAGATGAAATTCATATGCTGATGATTTAAGCCCATGGAAACAGAACTGGGCACCATCATCTGGCCAACTTGACACCTGAACCTAACTAGCACAAGCATAAAAAAGCCCTTGTTGAAATAGTTTGCTTGTGTTCTTATCTCAAAAATTTACTCTCATTCTCAATAATACACCCTTGTTCTGCTTGCAGGAATGAAACATTACATGAACTAAAATCACCACCTACCCCTCTTTTGAAGGACAAGATCAAAAGCCCAAATAGTCAACATCAAGAGGGGCCTGCTAGATAACAGGTGATGTTGACCAAACAGTTTTTCCTCTTCTCTTTTTTTTTTTCTCTTTTGATTTCTTCTGGATAGTAGCCATTTCTTTGTCTGATTGGGATTACGAAAACCCGAACCACTCTTCTACTCCTAACTAGTCTTAGAAAGTATTTCCTCCAGTTCCTTGATGATGCATCTTCAATAAACTCGCCTTCTCACCAAAATAAAGAGACTCTCTGTTTGATATGTGTGCTGATTTGAAAGGACGTATGTCCCCTAGAAAAGCCATGTTTTAATCAAAATCACATTCCCTATTCAATACTGTATGTTTGAAACTGTAATCAGATCATCTCCCCGGATGATGTGATTTAGTCCATAGTGGTTATTAAGCTGGATTAAGTGACAGCATGCCTACAATCATTTGGGTGGGTTTTGATAAGTTTCTGGAGTCCTATAAAAGAGGAAACATTTTGGAGAATGGAAGAGATTTGGAGAGAGCAGAAAATGCTGCAGCTCATGAAGCAAAGAGTCCACAAGCCAGTGACCTTTGGTGATGACGAAGGAAAATGCCTTCCGGAGAGAGAGCTAGCAGGTGATGCCATGTTCGCCATGTGCCCTTCCATCTGAGAGAGAAGCCTTGACTGTGTTCACCATGTGCCCTTCCATCTGAGAGAGAAGCCCTGACTGTCTTCACCATGTGCCTTCTCACTTGAGAGAGAAACCCTGAACTTCATCAGCCTTCTTGAACCAAGGTATTTTTCTCCGGATGGATGCCTGTGATTGGACATTTCTGTAGACTTGTTTTAATTTGGACATTTTCTCAGCCTTAGAACTGTGAACTAGTAACTTATTAAATTCTCCTCTTTAAAAGCCATTCCATTTCTGGTATATTTCATTCCGGCAACTAGAAAACTAGAACAATATGGGATCAGTTGGGTCCGACATTTAGAATCATGTTTTCTGATGGGAAAAAAGCCTCAAAAATACCCTCCCAATTTCAGCCTCTGTGCTCAGGTTAGACTCCTTAAATTTCCATTGAGTACCAATGGCGAATTTTGAGTGTCCAACTTCTTATGGATTTCAAAATTCCCTCTCTTTCTGCCTGCCACTGAAACCTCTCAAGTGCCATCAAATAGTTGAGTGATTTATTATTAGTACCATGATTAATAGTAGTACCTTTTCTGAAATTTAACATTCTTTCTACTTCAGGCTTTGTCTAATAGAAATGTCACCATTATCAGAATTACAACCATTTCAGGATATATTTCTTGCTTTGTTTTTGTTATTGTTTTTACAAAATGCTGCCTCTTTTTAATTATAGGAAGTTATTAGAGTAATATTTTCTTTAGATTAGTGTGTCCTCATGAAAAAGACATTTCCTGAAAACAAGACTTAAGTAGACAAACTGAAAAATTTTAGAAGAACCACTGGCCATGTAGTTCTTCAAGTAATATAATGAATAGTCATGTGGTAATTGAATTTAATTCAATTTAAATATTAATATTAATTGAATATTTTATCTGTTCTTTTTTGTCAGCCACTGCTCTGGAGATACAGAAATGAGTAATGTTTGATTATGTCTTCAAGGAGCTCAGATTTTAACGAAAATATCAAACATATACAGAACCAAGTCTAATGTATATCACAATATGAGTTGCCATGAATATTTAGAAGGTGGCAGAAACATTTTTCACCAGAATAATAAAGTTAATTTTCACAAGGTGGGTGACAAATGATCTCGGCCTTACCAAGACAGCAGGCTCAAGATTAACAAGTATTTTGGGGTTGAGAATAGGTCACAAATTGGTATTAATATCTAAATAACGCATACTAATATAAAGATAGTCGAGTACACTGAAATAATAGATTATTTATTCACATAGTTTATTTTTATTTGCTTATTACTTACAAAAGTTAAGACTGAACTCAAAAGTCAAAAAAGTTTTCCAGATTTTAAATAATTATTCAAATCTGTAAATTGTTTCCTATCCCCCTTTCAAAACCTAATAATTTCACTTCTTAACTTGTTTTAAGCTTTCTTTTTTTACCTGTCTGTTTTCAACTACCCTTCAGTGGATAACTTGGCAAAGATGTACTCAGGCTTTAGGGTCAGACATACCTTGGTTGAATCCAGAATTCTATTGACTCTTTGATTATGAACAATTTACATTAACTTCCTGAGGCACGTTTTTCTCATTTTAAAGGTATTTATAATAATACTTGTATCTCAACATTTTTGGGAAAATTAAACAAAAGAATATATATGTTAAATATTCCATAAACCTCTGACCCTGATATAAATCCATACTTCACACCATGCATATATATAAATATACTTGAATGTGTATTCATGCTTACACACAATATTATTTGAAAAGTGATGAAAATGTTAATATTTTATGGTTGTTTGAGGTATTATATAAATCATTTATTTTTATTTAACCAATTTAAATTACCCATGTCTTTAAATCAGCACCTCTGGAAACAGAAAGAATGTCTGGAGATGCATAGTTTTCAAAGACACACCTGAAAATGAGTTTATTAAATGGATGCATTAGTCACATGTTGACTCATCCACTGATGCCCAAAAGCAATAACATAAATAGCTCTTGAGAAAATATTTGGGGAACCTGTGAGGCCTAATCTTAGATACAGCCTCATAAAGCACCAAGTTCCATCATTTTATAGCTTCACACACGTGCACAAAATTCTCTGGTGGATACTATCATGGAAGACTAATGCCACTGAGACCTGGGAATCTTCATTTGATTTCAGCTTCTTGGCAAAACTGTGTTGATAACACTTTGACAGAGGGTTCTTTTCTTGGGGCTCATCAAATATTGCTGGTAGAGAGTTTGCTTGCTTTAAATATTTCTTTCCTCAGGTAACTGAGAATACCATGTAATTTGCAATGATAACTAGGATAATGAATGCATACTGTAGTCAGCTATTACCAATAGTAATTGGTGTATCTTTCATCTTCTGTCAAGCAGAGCGGTTAGGGTTAGGACCAAAAGGCAGCTATCATCTCTCTCATTTCCTGACTCAGACAAAAGGCAAAAAAATGGTGCCTGTCTGTGCTGATAGGTGTCTGATCAAAGCAGCTGAAAACTGTCAGAAGCCAGCCAGCCTCAGGAACCTGAATGCTTCTTAATGCAGCCCTGTCTTTGATCTGCAGTCTAACTGGGGTTCTATTTATGAAAAAAAAAATCAGGATTGTAATAGAACAGAAGACAGTGCCAATTTCTATTTTGTAACCAGTTTTGCAGACAGATAAGGCAAGGTGATATGAACTGATTCTGTCCAGAGTGGTGTATGTGTGGTGTAATTCAATAAATAAAACTCTACATTAAAATATCTTGACCTATATTAAATGAATGTGGCAATAAGCAGAAGTCTTGTAGAAAAAAATTATTCCCCTTGGAAGACAAAAGCGAAAACAAAACGTAAGTAATGTTTCTACAATGTCGGCATGTATATTTTGCCTTTTAGCAAAATCTCCAAGTTACAGGTTTATGAAAGAAATAGTGCTCTTGGGTTCAAAAGATTTGGGGTCAAATTTCAGGTCTGTCACTTCATAGCCTTGTGAATTTTGACATATTACTAACCATGTATGTGCTTTAGGTTAATTATCTGCTATCTAATATATTGGTACATTTATATTTTCCTGGGTTACTACAAGAATTGGATGAAAAATGCTTTACACATTATGATAAGCAATAGAGGGAGTTTTGGGTCAGAGAGCCTGGAAGACAAGCATTAATATCATTTAATGATATTAATCTTATCATTCTGTCTCAGGTTCCCAATTTCCAAAATGAGTACAATAAAAGTGGCCATATTATATGATTGAATTAAAGCATGAGAAGGATTTATCTCAGTGTCTAGCTCATGATAAGAGACCCATAAATGTTTAATATTTTTGTTGTTTATAGTAATTATCCATTGAGGAGTTTTTTTTAATTTATGCACTGTCCCTTGGAGAATTGCAACCTTACATTCTACAGCACTGGGAACCTCTCCATGAATGGAATTATATATCTCTCATCTCTGTAATATGTTTTTTGAATGACTACGTGGATGAAAGAATGTAAGTAGGAACGAATATAATAGTACCTGGGGAATAAGAAGTGTAGGGGTAAGTCCCAGTAAAGCTATGTTAGGTCTTGTCTACTATAATTACCAGTGATTTATCTTCTCTTAGCCTCAATATTCAGACACTCAAATATGCATGCACACATACACACACACACACACTTAAAGAATACACATTCCTTTTCAATATGAAAGACTCTAACAATTTTGTCTCTAACAAAAATCCTGTTCTTCATGCTAACAGTTGGGAGCCCTGATCAGTTTCGGTAGGCAACTTTCAGTTTGATTTTTCTATTTGGAGTGTTGGAAATTGCTGCATAATTAATTATCCTCTTTCCTTCTTTTCTAAGTCACAGCATCCAGTTGTAAGAAGTTGAACCAGAATTGTAGACCCAGCTCAGAACGTCTCTCTTCAAGACAATGAGCCCATGACCAGGGCCATTTTGCACTCTGTAATCACCTCCTCAGGGAACACTTGTCCATTTGCCAGGCTACCATCTTCCACTGGGTTGCCCCAGGAGGATTAAGGAAAGATAAATCAGCTCTTCTTAAAACATCTTACTGCACCTATTTGACAAGTTATCTGTCTCCTTCAATTCTTGAGACCAAAATCTGCCTTTTGCTTTATGTCCCAGTTTTGAGTACAGTGTCTGGAACTGACAAATATTATTCAATGTTTATCTTATGATTAATAACATAAATGAAATTTCACAATTAATAATTTTTAAAATTCTAAAGTACGTTCTTAAAGTACAAGAACTAAAACACATTGACTATGCGATTTTTTTCTTGAGCGTTATCTGTCATTCTTCCCTAATATTCTGAGAGAAAAATCCATGTGCTAAGTAAATATATTTTAACATAATTATTTTTGGTTTACCCTTATCTGTCCCATGAACTACTTTGTTCCTTAACAACAGGAAGTCTGAGATATAATATCTAGTACTTACAACACTTTGAGTCAATGTCTGCAGAAGAATCCACATTCCTTCTATGAAAATTTACAAATCATTAGGGACTAAAATTTGTTGTACTGAAAGACCCTGGTCAAATCTGCTTCCTTAAGGACACCAGGACAAGTGTTCATTCATTGAGCTGCTCTAGAAAAGAAATACTCTCTGGTAAATTGTGCATTTTCCTTGGGTCCATTTTCTGATGAGTCCACTGAGGAATGTAATCAGCAGGTATGTTCTGCAGATTTTTGAACTTCTGAGCTTGAGAGGAAGTTTTGGGTCATTTCAACACTTTATGAACTTACTGTGTTCCCATTCAACCCAACTACACAGACCCCTTGAGATGAAATATAGGCCGATGAAGAGAATGTCATGCCTGACGATGCTCAATCCAGCTCAAAACTTCTCCTCTGCATCATCTCTAATCCCACCTTCTTCATTGTCCCCAGTGGCAAGTCAGAGAAGACTCAACAATATTTATTTTTTAATTTATTTTTGATACAACAGAGAGGGTAAAAATGAACCTTTTTGGAATGAACAATGCATTTCACATGGCCTGAATGTCTACAGAGAACACTGATTTATTGGATGTGTGTGTGTGTGTGTGTGTGTGTGTGTGTGTGTGTTTATTTTTCAACCACACTATACAATGATGATACAAGGCAACTGAGAACAATTTAATTACATAGAAACTCTTTCCTTATTGCTGCTAAAGTACATTCTACCATGTTCAAGACCTTTCCAACATTCTGTGAACACACTATAAATAAATGTCCTCCAAATAAGACCAAATCCTAAACCCTACTCAACTGAAAATTATTGCTAATTCACAATCAGCTGAAGATGGTAGTGCAGTGTATTCCTTTTTCTGTGTCTGGCAGAACATGCACGTATGCATACCATTAACCTTAAGAGTAGTCTAGAAGGGGCAGGGGATATTACCACTTAACAGAGTTTACCATACATTATAAAGGAGGACTTTGCAAGCAACCATACACTTTCCTACTTATTGCTAGAAAAAAATAAGAGCTGGGATAGTATAAAGGACCTGAATAATGTAAAGGCATTTAGTCTTTGGTGGTGCAAGGGTAGGTAGCTCAGTGCTTGAATTTTCACCTGTCATGCCGGAGACCTGGGTTTGACTCCCACTGCCTGCACATGCCAAATAAATAAATAAATGAATGAATAAAAATAAAAGAGTAAAGGTATTTAGTCTTCACATTTCTGATATTAAGTAGAAATGAGTGTTTATTCAGTTTTCCAGGCAGTGACAACTTGAATGTGGCATTACATTAATACTTTGGGGAAGAAAAGAACAACAAAAATGCCCAATAAACTTCCAATCAAATATGATTATTGAAAATAAACCACATAAATAGTGTCCCAAACCAATATAAACAGGTGAATTGGTAAAGTGAAATAAAGATCTAATAAGATGCAGATATAGTATATGGATTCTGAGCAAAGAATTCAAGTTTGTGTCCAGATGGTATAGTATTAAAGAACATTTCTGAAAAATAAATCCTGAAGAATAAAACTAAATAAACAAATAAATAGAACATGGGTTCCGGGTATCACTAACTTGAGGAATGTACAGAATGTGGCAACAAAAGAATTTAAGGGTTTCCCTGCCAAGTCCAATGAAAAGACTAATGATGGGGCCACATGTTCCTTGGAGTAAGACACTCTACCCTAAAACCATGAAGGCAGGATTGGAAACAGTAAGATTTGCTCAAACCAGTGGGTCCTTTGCTTCTCATGAAAAAGGTGTCCACAATTCCTTTTTACCAGACAGCAGATAGGAATTTACACTGTCCCCTAAAACAGAAGTTTCTCTAAGTTATGTTTAAGATGATGGTTAGTATATTAGTACTAATATACTAATTATACTAGTAAATCCTGCAATTGTCAGGTAGTTAGGAAATTAGCTATTCTGGAAAGTTCTACCAAGTGAAAAAGGAATGACTTTAGGACTACCATAAACTTAGAACAACATTTATTTCATATTTGTAAGGAAAGTTAACTAAATGATCCTTAGCTTGTCTGTTGACACTAGAAAACTTATATATATATTTTCCTTTCTTTCATAAGAGTTGTAGACACCTTTTTCATGAGAAGCAAAGGTTTCAGGCACCCATTCCCCATAAGGATACAAATGTTTTGCAATGTATTTTCAATTTCTTTCCTTACCATTTTTAAAAGACATAGTTAAACTCAGTATAAAGAAAATAGCCCACTTTCAGCTTTTTTGTTGGAAAACAAAGATAAGGCTAGGGAGACAGTCATAGTTTTCAAGGCAATAGTTACTTTTACCTGCATGTATAAAAATGTCTCCTGGACTAAATGATGATGATTCCACCCAGAGTCTCATTCAACTTCCTAATTTCACTTGAACCTAATATCCTTGCCTATACCACCTCTTTCAATGCCACAATTTGAACATCTAGAAGAAGGAAGGCACAGGTATATCTTTTTCATTAATGCAGCTAAAATCGCTGATGTAAAATACATGCATTTCAAACAGTAGAGAAAATTGACAAGTGGTTTCAGCAGTTCCAGAACATAAATTTGTACATCAGGATGAAAACCTAGAGTGCCAAAAATATCTTATTCAAAAAAGTCACTTTAATTCACCAATATGGTAACAGAAGAAAGTGTGGTACAGTGAAAAGTGCACAAAGCTTAGAGTCAGACAACCTGAGATTCAAATTCAAGATATGCCTCCTGTTTTTCTTTCTGTTGACTGTGACCTAGTTACCTGAATATGCTGAGCCACTGGTTTCTCATCTATTCAGTAGAATTAATGACATTTTTAATTTGGACTAAATATATTACCTTAGATTTAGTAGATAGTCCATGGAAGATTACTATCATACAGAGAAAATGAAAATTAATGTCCTTAAGTTAGTTACAAAATTATCGTTATTCCAGCTCTGTGGAGCAAATTGTTACACATTGCACCAGGAGCAAATTGTTACACATTACACATAAAGAAACTTTATGCAAATGTACTCTGTATTACTTACACAACACAAAGGGTCCGAAAGAGCAGGGGAAGAGATCCCATCATGGCCTGTCTCCCAGGGAAGCCAGAGTGCTCATGTTGGAGATGGCAGCTCTATGCACCCTACTTCACATCAGAGGGGAGAGTCCATTCTCTGCTGTTTGAGTGTCGTATTTATGTGATCCAAGGGCAAGGGGCCTTGCCATTGGGAGTTCCTGCCCTGATAATCAGCTGGAGCTGCTTTTTCCAAGTTTCTGCATTTAAGTTCCAGTCAGGCCTTTTCATGAGTTCTAACACATCCCCTGGCTTATGGAATAGAAACAGGCTGAGACATTGATGCACAATGGAAAAGGCAGGGGTGGGGAGGCAAGGGCTGGGAGATGGCCACTGAGCATGTGTGGTTACTTCCACCGCATTCTCCACTGCGCTCAAGATGACAGGTGAAAAGTTTTGAACAACCAGTAAGAACTAGCAGAAATGTCTCTCTCTAAGTTCCAGAAAACAGTTAAAAGACTGCAGGAACAGGGTGACCCTGAACTCAAGAAAATGACTATTTAAAATCTGTCTACTCTCCCACCCCTCATCTGCTTGGCACTGAACCAACCTAAGCTCCCTGTGAAAATCCATGTTCCAGATTCCAGAAGGAGCAAAGTAACCCTTGTGCACATACTTAGAATGTGTGCATCTGGCACAATCTGTCTGATGGTGGCCTGAGAGACTCACTGTCTGAGAACCTGCCCTGTATATAGAAGGCAGCGGCCCAAGCTCTCCTACAGAATGCTGTGGGGGGAATCAGTCAAGTTGAATTCTTGCTGTAGGACAAGAATTTCTGTGCTCAGGAAACATGAGGAGACTGTTTCCTAAGAAAGAGGGGGGACTTTTAACCATGTAAGCATGGGAATTCCTAGGGCCAAACATGCAACCCCAAGGCATGTGCAGAAAGGACCAGGGAGGCTCCTAACATTTGACCTGGAGCTCTTCTCTAAACTTTTCATATACATGAGCTCTGAAGGCAAACACTCACACAGATCAGTCTACAGAGGAGAACCTGTGGGCACCATCAAGAGCACTAATATGTGTTTTGTGAAAGCTCCAGAAAGGAAGGAAGAGAGTAAGGAACACAGAGAATATTCAAAGTAATTATAGTTAAAACTTCCCAAATTTAATGAAAAAACATGAATATATGCATCCAAAGTGTTCAATGAACTTCAAAAGGCTAAACCCAAATCATCCCACATCATACAATGTTATAAACAGATTGTCAAATGACAAAATAAAGAGAGAATTTGAAAACCACAAGAGAGAAGAACATGTCACATCCTAGAGAGGCTCAGTAAGATTAAGTTCTGATTTCTCATCGAAAACCATGGAGGCATGAAGGCAGTGAGAAGACGTATTTAAAATGCTGAAAGCAAAAATTATCAACAAAGAATTCTGTATCTGTCAAAATTGTCTTTTAAACATGAGGGAGGGATTAAGGCATTCCTAGATAAACAAAAACAGAGACTTCGTCACCACTAGACCAGCCTGAGAAGAAATGCTAAAGGGAGTTCTGCAGACTGATAGGAAAGACACTAGCAATTAACTGACATGACACTAATAAATAAAGATCTTCGGTAATGATAATGACAAGAGTAAATATAAATAAGAATACTATTGCATTGTTGATTTGCAATTCCACTTTTTACTTCTTATAGTATCTAAAAGGCAAACACATAAAATATGATGATAAATCAGTGTTTTGGGACTTGTAATTTATAAACAAGTAATTTATGAAAAGATCTAGATAAAGGTGGAGGAAAGGAATGTCTTGAGAACATAATGTCTGGATACTATTTAAGTTAAGCTGGTATCAAAACAAATGTGATTTTTATAAATTTAGGATGCTAAATTTAAGTCCATGCTAACAGCAGATAAAATATCAGAGAATATGAAAACTCATAGAGACAGAAAGTAGACCAAAGGTTACCAGGTATGGGGGGCACAAGCAACATGAAATTAAGGCAAAATGAGTGTATGGTTTCAGTTGGTGATCAAGGGAAAATTCTAGTAATAAATGCAGGTGAAGGTACTGCAACATTATCAGTATGATTAATCCCACTGAATGGTATGTCTGGGAAGAATTAGAATGAGAAACTTATATTGTACATATGTTTCTACAATTAAAAATTGGAAAGAAAGATAAAGAGATAATGACAACAAAATACAAGTGTGATATTGGATGGTATCAAAGAATGGAGACGAAAAGGTTCAAAAGGATATTAGTGAGACATAAGAAAACTTAGAACACAGAATGTAATCTTTACATGAACACTAAATTTCTTGATCTTGATGATTACACTTAAGGTAATTAGATAAATGAATTTCCTTCATAACTGAATTTCCTTGTTTGTAAGAAATGTACATGGAAATATTACGTGTTCAAGGAATATGATGTGTGCAACCTGCTCTCAAATGTTCAAAAGACAATAGTTGGTAGGTAGGTAGGTAGGTACGTAGATAGATAGGTAGGTAGCTGACATATAGAAAGAATGATATGGAAAAGGTAGAAAAAGTTAAAGTTGATAGATCTGGGTATCTGGTGGGCTGGGGTTATGTTGGAGTTCTCCACGTGAGGCTCATATTATTTTTGTAAAATTTCTGTAAGTTTAAAATTGCTTCAAAATAAAAAGTTAAAAAAAAAGTGTTTAAATATTGTGAGTCCAAAATGAGAGATATTTATAATAGATACAGTAATCTCTTTGAACACATTTGATAGCGAATATTTTTATATTCAGTAGAAACAAATTGTTATGGAAAAATAGTGAGTATAACACGTGTAATAAGAAAAGAAAAAGAGTCCATACTTAGTGATTCCTCACCCATCCTGGATCTCATTCCTATACATCCGTGTGTTTGGACTAGTGTCCTTCCCAATAGTCAAACTATAAAGTTTTCCCTGTTAGATGACCTATCCCAAAACTCATTACCCCATTAGCTCAAAGCCCTGTCTGGTTTACATGGGGGGCAAAATATTCAAATAAACACTGCCCCATTGTATACCTGAGTGTCCGATGACTAAAAACCAACCCCATAATGTTAAAAAAGTCATAGTGTCCAGGTTTGTATGCTTTGCTTTGGCTCCCCAAGACAGGAGACACAAGGAGAAGAAGGCTGAGTTGAATAGGTATGCTGGGGTAACTACCTTTTGTAGCTCTATGTAGGCATTCAGGCTGGAAAGAGAATTGAAATTGGAAATGGGAATTTTGCCCTCTAATCAGATTTTGATGTGAAGTATCTATATGACTATAAACTTGTCACTTACTTTTTCTGAGTTAGTGGTCTGTGGAACTGAAGATTAGACTTTGGGAATAAATGGTAGTCAAGATTGTTTCCCTAGAGAATACCTCAGATGATGGTTAACAAATTACCTATCCTTGAGGCAAGTTCCACCACGTGGCAAAGAAGTGGCTACCTGGCTGCCATCAACTCAGAACATCCCATTACTTTTTTCTAGATTACAATGTTTCTATAATACAAATTGTTATGGGACTTCATCTTAGCCAATGTTTCTTTGGTGAAGATGTCAGTGATGGAAGTGGATAAAGAAGACACTGAGGTCCCCTCTGGTCATGGGGACTCTGTGAGCGTCTGCTGCTGTCATGCCCTGTGAACCTTTCTTGCTATAAGCTTATACTTTCTTGCTATAAGCGTATACTAATAAGCTCCCTCTTATTTTCCCAATTTAACTGTGCCTCTCTTTTTTGTCAATATATTTCTGTAGCTGGTAGAGATCATGAAGAATTGATGTCAGATTCTTCATGTCCTCTACCAACTATAAAAATACAAATACATATTTATATATTGTATAAATATAAATAAAATTTATAATTTATTATAAATTAAATAAATGCATTTATTTAATATAAATAAAATTTATAATTTATTATAAATCAAATAAACATTTTTATTAAATATGTCAGATTTAAATAAATTCAGATTTATTTAAATCTGAAAATAAAAATGTCAGATTTCCTTGTTTGTAAGAAGGTTTTATTTTCAGATAAAATCTAACTGCAACTCATATACCCCAAATGTCAGGGCCAAAGTGTTCTGCCTTGAACCCAGTATTTCTCTATACAACCTATTCTTTTCTATAACATATGTCCTTATGATCTTTTACCATCATATTAAATTACACACACACATGCATGCACACACACATATATGGAATTGTTTTGTTTACAAATGGCCATTAGCATGAAGTTCATTTTCTCTCAAGGCAAATGTGGTCAATCCAATTGTTTGGTAATTATTTTGGAATGAAGTATTTGGTCTGACACAATATTAATATCATTTTGAGAAGATTTTTTTTAGAATACTTCATAAAAGGCAACAGAAATTACACTAAAAAAGAAAACACCAAGCTATTATCCTAGACGCTAAATTTGTATTGGTGTTTTCACAGTCAGTAAAGTCAGATCCAAAGTATCAAAAAAAAAAAAAAAAAACCTTAGCTTATCATGATAACGTCTTTGTTAGCATGACAGCTAGGTCAGAAAAGTCTTTTGTGTATTTTATATTGACAATAATTGTTTGAGGATGATATAATCATATTTCCTATTTGTAGATGAAGCTACTAAAACTCAGAGAGCTTCTGTAAGTTGCTTAAGAATATATAGTCAAGGAATTCTAGAACCGACACTTGAACCCACGCCTGATTCCCCATTCTACTCTCTTTCTATGGCACAATGCTCAGAGATATCAGGTAGGAATGACTGATTTTCAAGGGAGAGGATTTCTTTCATTTTCTCCAATATGCCATCATAATGTCAAGGTGATGGCTATTAATATGTCAGGTGTAAAACCAGAGGAGATGCATTAGTAAGCAAGGCTGAAATGAACTGACCATATTGTCAATGATGGTGTTTGGAAGGAAGGGAACATTCTAAATCTTTGTTGGTTCATTTAAAATGAGGCAGTCCAAGACATGCAGAAAAATTCCACTTTCAGCAAGAAATCCTATAATAAACAGAGCTGGATAAAGTGGGATAAAGGCAATATGCACATTCATTTTCAAGTTTTGGATTTTGGCATGGACAAGGAAAAGCAGTTAAAATTTGCTGGGCTAATTACAGGTTCTCAACTCAGCTAGGATTCCATTCTTAAAACACCAATCTCTTTAAAGTATTGTTCCGTTCCTACCTGTGATGAAATGGATAAATAACATTCATCACTGAGGATAATTTTGAAATTTATTTAATTAACATTTGTAAAGATTGTTATGATCCTCAAAGGAAATATACTTCAGAGCTGGAAGAAATTCATCAAGATTAATAAGTAAATAAATATTCAAGCTTGAAATCGAGACTTCAGAATTTGCTACCTTACCTAATTAAATTGGTTTTGATTATGCTTGTGCTTATAAATTTATATATGTATATGCAAATAAAGTCCATTATGGGAAAATTGCTCTGATTCTCTTCATTCTTCCTGTCACAGCTTGTGCAAAACATACTCGCATCCTCACTCAAACCAGAAGACTGTGGTTTCCAGTCAGCTAAAGTCTTTGAGTTGTTACCCAAAACAACAGCAAGTCACAATGGCAGAATCAATGAATTTGGAATTTTGCAACCAAATAAGAACAATGTTTTGCAGAATTTCTTTAAGGGTACACTTTTTCCAAAATTTCTTCTCCCTCAGCATGTGTTCTCCCTCTGTGCAGTAAGTTCATCTGTTTTGGAAATTCAAGTAGTCTGCCCTACCCTATAGGACTTTTAGTAGAAAAGCGCTCTAAACATTTTTTTATGGTATTGAAGACCTTCTTCTTTGATTCTCAGTTTTCTTATCTATAAAATGAGGATCTTATAATAAATCGTCTCCTATGTACCTTCCAGCTTGAATATTCTTCACTTATCTTCTCCTCACCTTCTCTTAACCTTCTAGTCTCGCAAACTCTCCAAGCTTTTTCCTATGTCAAGCTCAGACCAGTTAAATTGTTTGTCCAAGTTCATATAGATGGATAACAGCTGAGCAAGTATGTATTCAGGTTTTCATAACCCCTTGAAGATGATTGTTTCAGAAGTAACATGCCACTGCATCAACCAAGAGAGGCATTCAAACAACTCATCTGCCTACATGCTTTTATTTAAAAGATATACCTTTATAGACAACATCTAAGTTACAGATACAATCCTGGGTCTATAGTACTTTTCAATAATTGGAATAGATTGATCTTTTGATATCAAACATTCCTATACTGTCTGTGTTCATCAAAAATTCATTTAGTTTAGCAATGTTTTGAAATTAGTTCATATGCTTCATTTTTCATTCATTGTGTATACACTAGATATGGTTTACCTTATACTATATATTCAACCTAACCACCACCTACTTTCCAAGCCCCCAAATAATAATATGCTATTTTTTTTTTGTCAAAAAGCACATTTAAGTGGAAAACAAATGCAATTCAGTAGTACAAAGAGCTATATAAATTCTGATAGGTACTAACACCAAGGAAATTGAAATTGCTTACTTAAATAGTCAAAAAAGATTTGGTCTCCTTTCAAAATTTCTCAGCAGAAAATCTTCCCATGATCTCTTCTCCCTTCTTTTGGTAAATGAAACCTATATTACTCTACAGGAGTCTACTTCTTTTTTGCAAGCATTTTGGTGGCCCTGTAAGTCAAGTTTCATAGCATTATTCCTCATTACAGAGTTGATATACAGTTCAAATTACCTAATCACATACCATTTTCAAGGAGTTTGGAACATTATTAGAATACAAAAGACACGCACTTAGAATTCATCAATCCTGGAGAAGAACTTCTATGAGTAAGTCTATTATTTTCTGCCAACCAGAGAGCCGAGCCAGCCTAGTTGCTATCATTCCCTCGGTCTAGTTTTTCAGCAGTTCCTTCATTTCTGTGACCTCTTCCATAATCTTCTAATAATAATTTCCATATTTAACATTATTACTTAAAGAAGAATTGATTTCTGTTAGTTAGCAGCTAAAAATTACATGTTTATTTAGCAAATAATTTTTTAAACAAAGTGTATGTACCAGCTAACTTTCAAGATGAGAATGCCTAAGTGCTGACACATTCCAAAATTATTGTCTTCTATATCTGCTTTCTGTCGGAAAATAGAAAGTACAGTCCAGATATCATCCAACATCCTCTGGGTAGTCTAGTCTTTATCGATTCTCAAATGTCATGCAGCTTTATATTTAACATTTGGTGTATGTGGGACCTTTACTCACCGAAACATTGGGGAGGCAAATATTGCCCTTTCCAAACAGGAGTATAAAACCTTTTTTAACCTTTCTTCCATTCCCAACCAAAACATGAGAAGTAATGCCCAAACAATAATTGTTTGTCCTTACTGCTAAGTACTTCAACAAAAGATAACGTGGAAATCTTGGGGCAATGCAAGATTTAAGAAGTTAGGATCCATGTGTGAGCTTGAGGAGGCAGAGGTAACCAGGTATGTGAGATGGTAGTTTTGAAGAAGGAACCTGAATCCTAGGGGCCCTAGGATGGAATGCCGTGTACATCTTTCTTCCAACTTTAAGTCTGACCCATAATAAATCACTGGATCCTCTCGCACTTACGACCTTTATTTTTAAAGATGACATGCATGTTTTCACAATGTGAGGCAATAACTGCCTGTAAACAGGATTGTAGGCAATAATATTAAATACTATAAAAATGCACATTGTTATAGTAAAGTATCAGTGACTGAGAGAGTTCAAATAGAGTTGCGAGGCTGCTCTGGAGATCACTCTTACTCAGGTCTCAGTTAGATATTGCTACCTATCATCACTTACCAAACTCCAGCCAAAACCATTCCAGCCAATTCTACAGAACAACTAAGGCATTATATAAGATTCTACAAAGATTCCATGCACTTGGATAACTTTCCAGAAACCTAACAATCTCCAGATGGGTCCCTGGATCAGATAATTCCTGAAACCTAGAGGACCCAGCCTCTCCAGAACATCAGCTAGTTCCATCTCTCTACCCCATATTATTGACAGTCCCTTCCAACATGAAAAAGTTAGAATGACCATAGACCAAATACCCTAAAATGTGGCATAGAAAGATCAAAGGTGATGATGGAGTTAAACAGAAAAGGTAGGGTTTAACAAACGAGTATGATTATTGAATCATTAAATTGATATTTCTTTTAGTCTCCAGTATCTTACAGCAGCTAGAAGAAAAAATCTGAAATTGTGGAATTGTAACTCATATCAAACTCTGAAATCTGTTCTACAAGTAATTGTTGTGCTGTGTTTTGAAATTCATTGCTTTTTTTGTATATATGTTATTTTTCACAAAAAAGAAAAAAAAGCCAATTGTGATGATAAAAAATATTCCTTCTAGTCTCCTATATTCTGGAGCAGCTAAAAGAAAAAATCTGAGAGAATGGTATGGTAGACCACGTGAAACTCTGGGATCTGTCCCTGTAACCACTTGTTGAAGAGTGCTTTGAAAACTATTGCTTTTTTCTTTCTTTGCTTTGTATATATGTTATATTATACAATAAAAAGGTTAAAAAAAACATGCACATTGTTATTAAATGGAATATATTATATGAAATACAGTGTGACACCTATTGCCAAAGTCTAGATGCCTGGGAATTTGGAAAGAAGATTTCACAATAAACTGATAGAATATTTTCTCTTGAGAAAGTGTAAGGAAAATATTTGTTGGAAAACAAGCATTTGGCAAACCGAAAGAAAGCAAAGGTCATCTCCTGGTATAATGAAAACTACATTATAACCCACTTTGACTCTTAGCAAATTAGCCTGTCCTATCTGGAGAACCTGTTAGTTTTATAATGACCTTCCTGAAGAAATGATCTTGTAATTGCATATTTATGGCAGAGAAATTCTCTGGAGGCATTGGAGTGATTTTGTTGAGTTCAGACGGATCACAGGAATTCAGCTTCATTATTATGCAAATGTTACGAAGTTGAACAAGTGCACAGCACAAACCTTTTAGGGGTTTCCTGGCATAACACTTTTCTAATGTCATCCAAGATTTTGTTTGTTTTATTTTTTATATGTCTCTTGCCTTGAGGAAATTATGAGTATTGAAATAGAATTTTAATTCCTTTTTTTATTTAATATTTATCTATTTTAAATATTCTAGCAAAACTTGTCTTAGGAGAAATTATAGACAATTGTTTTGACAAATAATTACTCCACTGTCTATTTAACTGTCTATTATCTGTCTCTCTGTCTATCTATTCATCTAACTGTCTATTTATTCAGCAAAAATTAATCGAGCACACACTTTCCTGTCTCTGGGGTCATGATAATAAGCCAAACAAAGCAAATCCCTGACCACATGATATCCATATTCTGGTGCAAGGAGGTCAAAATCAGAAAAACAAATATATATACCTGTTTAGAAATTTTGAGTTTTCTTTCATGAGTTTTGTAGTGCTGCTACCATCAAGATTTTCTTCCTGATCTCATACCCCTTGTCATTCACTAAAGAACTCTAGGCCTTACGTAACCATATATGTGCAAATGTAAACTTGTGCTCTCTTTAATAGTAAATGGAAATAAATGAAGAACACCCAAGTGACAACAAGCAAGGAGCATTGATTCAGGGCTTACTATAGTAAAAGGGTCAACCAGCAATATTTGTGTTTGCTAGAGACACAAAGACAAGCAGAGGCGTGGGAAAACTTATTGGGGATAAGAGGACAGACTTCCAGTAAGCCCTGATTGAAGGCTGTTGGTATGGGGAAGCTGGAGGTGGGCTAACCAGAAGCAAGGCATCCTACGTGACTGGTTAGTGGAGACTATTTGGCTTTCTCTGGCTATTCTTAAATTGGAAGCAGGGGCAAAAATTAGGGAAGCTGTCAGTGGTTGGTCAAGTCCTGGCTATTTTGAATAAATTTTTACAGGGTTTGTGGTTGGCTTCATGGACTGGTTGCTGCATAGGTGGCCAACTTCCTAGACTGATTGTTGCAGAGAGCAGGTGAGAATTTCCTGGTCTGACTCTGCTGATAGTGGGCCAAAATTGTCCATTCATAAATTCATTTTCTCAAATAACCACATGTAAGTTGTTTCATTACACTGAACACCCGTTTAATGGAAAAATGTCTTTTGTCCATTAAATAGGTGGTTGTAAAAGAACAGAAGCAACATATATGCATGATGGAATATAGTGAACCTAATAATTGCAGCAACTGTCACTATATGTGACAATGATTTTTTAGTCCACATCCTAGAGTCAAATCATAATGGTGAGCAGTGGTCTCACAACTACACATTATTTTAAATGTTTTTGCACCAAATTGTATGTGCATCATGAATGAAGATTAGTTTCAGCACGACTATTACACCCTATTTGAATTGGCATTTCATCTGGAAGGAAGAAGAAAATATTGAATTTGTATTTATTTCTGACATAAAGAATCAACTTGTATTGTATTGAACATTCATTTTAACATCTTACATTTATTTTTTAACTTTTCAAATTGTATAAAATAACATATATACAAGACAAAGCATCTTACATTTATTAAAACCTATTTTTAAGTAGACCCTTCCTGTTGTTTTCAACAATTCTTGGTCCTACAATTCCATATTACAATTAAAATTGTAATGTGAAAATAAAATAGAGAATTTGGCATAGAAGTATTCTATCTACTTCATCTCCTAAACATCACACTGACATAGATAGATAGATAGATAGATAGATAGATAGATAGATAGATAGATATAGATAGATTTGAAAGATAGCTGAACCCACTGAAAGATGTGGATCTGACTGTGATTTTTTTATTCCCTCATAATTACTCAAAGATGGTTGCAGTTCTCTTGTTAATAATGCCAACATCATCTAATGTGGTAGTTTAAAGCTATTATGTACCCCAGGTCATGTTCTTTTAATCCATTCCTGTGGGGGCAAACTATGGCAGGTGGAACTGTTTGATCAGTTTGTTTCAGTTGAGATGTAACCTAACCCATTCAAGATATGTCTCAATCTTTTGCTGGAGTCCTTTATGAAAAGATAAAAGACAGAAAGACTAAGAGAGCTTACAAAGAAACTCCCTAGAGATGCTAAGACCCACAGACACTCACAGAGAAAGCCAACGGAATGAGAATCTGAAAGCAATGGAACCTAAGAAGGAGTTAAGGACCAGTAGATGCCGGTCATCTTCCTTCCCATGTGACGAAGAACATCAGAGGCCAGCAGACTCACCTCAAAGAAGATATCTTCCTCTTGATGCTTCCATTTGGACATTTTCATGGCCTTTGAACTGTAAATTCTAAACTAATAAATCCCCATTGTATAAGCCAACTTATTTATGGTATATTGCAATCTGGCAGCTTTAGCAAACTGCTACGTCTAAGCATCTATTAAACAAATGTTATGTGCATAGGATTGTTCCAGGCACTGGCAAGGGTGGCAGGGTACTGCTGAAAATAGAGATACATAAAGGTGGCCTTAAAACCACCAAGTAATTTCCCTAAAGTCTCACAATGAATAACATTGCAGAAAGTATTTCATCAGCTCCATAAACTCAAACTTCTGTGCTCACGAGCCAAGAACTACTTGCCATACCTATTCATGTTGTGCTTGTTTATAACTCTTTCTTAACTCCTTTTCCAAGGATACTCTTTATTCCATTTTTGCTCAAAAACTTCTACTCATCCTCCAATGGCCAACTCCAGTTTACATATTTTTATTGCCTTCTCTGACTCAAACATGCACAAACACAAAGTTATCTGTGACCATTACTCTGTCTACCATTCTCACACAGATAATGTGATGGTCAAGTCCTTGTGACAACTTGGCCAAGTGATGGTTCTCAGTTGTCTGGTCAAGCAAGCATTGGTCTATCTTTTGCTGTGAGGACATTTTATGGACTTAAATCATGAGCATATTGGTTGTATTCACAGCTGATTACCTCTGCAGTCAAGTAAGGGAAGTTCCTCCTGCAATGAGTGATGCTTAATCTAATCACCTTAAGGCTTTTAAGGAGAATTCAAAAGAGAGAATCTCTTTTTCCACTTCAGCCTGCCAGCATTTCTTGGTGAGCTCATTGAGGACCTTCATTGGAGCTGTCAGCTCATGGACTGCCCTACAGATTTTGGACTCTTACATCCCCACAGTTGCATGAAACACTTTTATAAATCTCATATTTACAGATATCTCCTGTTGGTTCTGTTTCTCTACAGAACCCTGACTAATACAGATAGTAACATGTGTTTACTTGTGCATATATCTCATTCATTTTTGTAAAACTAGCACCAAAGTGGTACCCTTTTGACCTTTATTGTATAAATTGAGTTTACAACCTAGTTTGTTTACCCAAATTTGCTAATGAAATGATCAAGAAACAGAATGTGATGGTTAATAATATGTGTCAAATTGGCTAGGCTATGGTGTCCCATTATTTAGTCCAACACTGATGTTGATGTTGTTCTGAAGATATTTTGCAGATGGGTTTGGCAGTTATCATCAGTTATCTTTAAATGATTGCCTTTGATATTAGGGGTATGCTTTAGTAAGACAGAAACCTTAAATGCAAAGAACTGAGGGAACTGGGAAGATAATGGAGATCTGCTTTAAGACCACACACTCCACTCCTGAGTTTCTACACTGAGCACTTACACTTCGACATCATTCTTACAAGAATCTTCATACTCCAGCTTGCCCTATGTAGTTCGAACTTGCAAGACTCCAAAATTGTGTGAGCCAATTTTTTATAGTAAATCTTTGCATAGATGCACAAATACATGCACACACACACATACACACACACATCTTTTTGGTGCTATTCCTCTAGAGAACCCTTACAGATACATAGCTTGTGGTATAAATTGTATCCAATTAGTTCATATGTTTTGGGAGAAAGATGCATGTATTTTATATTTTAGACCAAGGGGGTCAGCATTTTTTCTTTATATTTATAAATAATTTATATTTAATATTTCATGTATCAATATGAATACTTTATATTTCTTGGGTCATATGCTATTTGTTGCAACTTCTCAACTCTGGTGCTGTAGCTAGCAAAAATCCAAAATCAAATGGTTGTGACAGTGTTCCAATAAAATTGCATTTATATAAAAACAAGCTGCCTTTGTTTGTTTACTCCTTTTCAAAAGGTAGTTTGGAACAGAAAAATTGTAACCTCAATATAACTATTAAAGAATATCTATAAATCTCTTCTGAGCATAGCCTGATCTTACTAATGCAGTATCATGTCTTGCAAAGGGAAAATAATAAGAATTAGACAGGAAACTGGATTGTGGGAAAATGGAGTAAGGAGCTTCAGAATTCAGTCCTTTCACCAGAACACATATTAAAAAGACTAAGACAATTATTCTGAAAATCCAGAGGCCAAAAGAACACTGTACAGTATCGAGGGCAGAGCAGGAAGAGATGCTGATAAATTATAGTAAAGAACAGCACATTGCTGTCTCCAGTTGTAGCTACAGATGCCCACCCCCTACTCTTGTGGCATGCCATCAAGGGGTCCAGCCCTTGGCTAGCTTGCTGGTGAGAGAAAGGGACATACAAATCCTCAGGCCCAAGAACAAGTGTGGGAATGGCTAATCACTTTTATTTTTAAGCAACTCTGGAACCCAGGGTGCCTGGCTCTGAGGACAGCCATTGTTTCAACCCTCCATGGACAGGGGCTGCAGTGATAAGGCTGGAGACTAGGGAATACTGAGCTTCTTCAGGGATGCAGGGGACAGTTAGTTGAAGGGCTGCATGTGCTAGGCAGGGCAGGAGAGCTCAACTGGAGAAGCTCTTGGTGCCCCCAACATTCCAGGGGTATTTTGGAGCTGATCTGCACCTCCTTTCATAGGTCACTGGTCTTGTTGTGCCTGGGAAAATACTTGGAAAAGCACTTTCCAGCATGCTTACCCTTCCAAACTTTGCCCTCCAGGCAAAATCAGCTTAAGACAATGAAAGGAATATAAAATCTATAGAAGCAGAAATTACCAGGGCAAAGGCCCACTAGTGTTAAACACTCGGGAGAGTGAGATCAGTCTCCGGGAAAACAGAAGGTACAATTAAACTCCTGTAAATAGGGGAACTCCAAAGAAACTAATAAACAAAACCCAGAAAGAGGTAAAAAAAAAAAAATACATACATATATATATATATGGAAAACCCTGCATACTCATTCACCTTGGACAGACCTGCCTGATTGGAGGGTTGAAGCACCAGCTGTCCTCATCTTATCACCAGCTGATTACAAAATCAAGCAATAGACATCTCAGGGAATAAAATCCCAGAGTTAACATTTTAAAACTTTGCAATGTACAGTGAAAAACAAAAGAGGACAAGAAAAACAAAGAACCAGATAGCCTACACAGAAGAAAAAAATCCGGAAAACTCCATTGAAGAAGAGAAAAATGTGGACATACTGAACAAAAGCTTTAAAAAAAAATCTTTAAAATGCTTGAAGAGATGAAGGAAAGGACAGAGAAATAGCTAAAGGATATCAGGAAACCAATGAACAAAATGAAAGTCTTAGTAAAGACATAGAAATTTCAAAAAAGAACAAAACAAAACTACTGGAGTTGAAGACCATAATAGCTGAAGAAATTTTCAAGGAGAGTTTCAAGAGCAGATAAGAGAATACAGAAGAATCAGTGGATCTGAAATGAGTCAGGCTGAAGAGTAGAAAGAAAAAAAATTTACTAAAAGCAAATATAGGCTAGACACTCTGGGACACCATCAAACAAAACAATATACATATTTTGTGAATCCTAGAAGGAGAAGAAAAAGAGAAAGATGCAGAAGGAATATTCAAGGAAATAATGGCAGAGAACTTCCCAAACTTAGCAAAAAATGAGGGCATGCATATATTCAAGTTGCCCAGAGAAAACAAAAACAGGTAAACATGAAGTAAAATACAGCCTTTCATGTATTGATCACACTACTGAATGAAAAGGACAAGCAGAGAATCTCTAAAGGTGCAAGAGTAAAGCAATATATTACACACAACTGGCTCTCACAGATATGGTCAATCGATTTTTGACAAGGGCACCATGTTTTCTCAATGGGAAAAAAATAATCTCTTCAATAAAGGTGCTGGTAAAACTGAATATCCACATGCAAAAGAATGACAGTGGACCCCTACCTCATGCTATATACAAAAATTAACTCAAAGTAAATCAACAAACTACATATAAAGACTAAAACTCTAAAATTACTAGAAAAAAACATAAGGGAAGATCTTCAGGCCCTTGTATTAAGCAATGTTGTGTGTACAAACACATACACACACACACACACACACACACACAAATGGGGCCTCTTCAAAATTTAAAAAATTTGTGCATCAAAAGGCACTGAAAGAAGGTGAGAAGGCAACCTACAGAATGGAAGAAATATATCTGATAAGATGGGAAATCCTATCTCTGATAAGTGCTTCTATCCAGAATATATAAAGAACTGACACAATTAAAAAACCAAAAGATGAACAACTCAATTTAAAAAAGGGCAATGGACGTCAACAGATATTTTTTAAAAGAAGATATACGATTGCCCCCCCAAACACATACAAAGATGCTGAGCATCATTAACCATTAGGAAAATGCAAATCTAAACCTCAATGAGACACCATTTCACAGCCGCTAGGAAGGCTATGATTAAAAAATAATAATAAACTTTGGAGAGATGTGTAGAAATAGCAATGCTCATTCATTGATGGGAATGTAAAATGGTGCAGCTACTGTGGAAAACAGTTTGGTAGTTCTTCAAAAAATTAAGTAAAGAATTACTATATGACCAGCAATACCATTTCTGGATATATACTTAAAAGAATTGAAAGCAGGGACACATATATTGGCACACCAATGTTCATAGCAGCATTACTCACAAAATGCCAAGGGATGGAAGCAATCTGAGCTACATTTGTCCATCAAAGGATGAATTGGTAAGCAAAATATGGTATGTATTAATTTATAGCAATCCCACTGCTGGGTTTATACGCAAAAGAATTGAAAGCAGGGCCTTAAACAGATATTTGCAAACTGATGCTCATAAGGACATAATACACAATTGTCAAAATATGGAAGCAACTAAATGTCCATCAACTGATGAATGAATAAATAAAATGAGATATATACATATATAATATATATTATAATATAGTCATATTCCATTGTGTATATATTTATATACATATATACATATACACATATATACATATATACATATACATATATACACACTATATACATATATATTTTATGTGTATATATAGTGTATATACACTCTCTCTATATGTATTTATATATATATATATACACAATGGAATATGATTCAGCTGTAAAAAGGGATAAAGTCCTGATATGTGTAACAACATGGCTGAGCCTTGAACATCATGCGGAGTGAAATAAGCCAGACACAAAAGGTCAAGTATATGATCTCAACGATTTGAAACAATTAAATAAGAACAAACTCATAGAGTCAGGAGCTAGAATATAGGTTCCCAGGGGACGAAACTGGGATCGTAAATGTGACGTTAAGGCTTAAAATGTACAGGTTTCCTATTTGAAATGGCAGCAATGTTTTGGTAATGGACAGTGGTGACGGTAGCACAAAATTGTGAATGAAATGAACAGCATTGAAACATATATCTGAATATGATTGAAAAGGAAAATATTAGATTATATAGCTGGAAATTAAATACAAATTATTTTTAAGAAATCCATGTAAACTACATTGCCAATGAACCCTAATTTAAACCATGACTTTAGTTAATATTAAAATTATAAACAATGTGCTATCATCAATTGTAACAAATGTTTTACACCAAATGCTAGGTGTTGATGGAGGGGTGGTATATGGGAATCCTGTGTTTTATGCGTGATTGTTCTATAAACCCACAACTAATGTAATAAAGAAAAAAATAGAAATAGGTAGGAATATAAATATGCAAGAACTAGTGTGTGTGCCCCATTCCTGAGACAGACAGTGGTGTGGAGACCCGGCTTGCCTGTTTGCATAGGCAGTGAAAGTCTAAAGGAATGACACATATCTATTAATTACCTGTTTTTTTTTTTTTAATCAGTTACTAGTATTTTAGTCTTTGGAGAAAGTGATTAACATTTCCAGACCTTGTTTTCTACATCTGTAAAATAAGAAAATATGTCCTTCAAACCTTGACATGAGAGTTGTTGAGATGCATATGTAAAGTATGGCATGTAATAGGACTTCACCTATATCATCTGTCTTCTCTTTTTCACTTGCAGGATATGAAAGAGTTAGGAGATAACAAACTATTCTAGTTTGCTAGCTTCCAGAATGCAAAATAACAGAAACAGAATGGCTTTTAAAAAGAGGAATTTAATAAGTTGCTAGTTTACAATTTTAAGGCCGAGAAAACGTCCCAATTAAAACAAGTCTATAGAAATGTCCAATTTAAGGCATCCAGGGAAAGATACCTTGGTTCAAGAAGGCTGATGAAGTCCAGGGTTTCTTTCTCAGATGAGAAGGCACATGACAAACACTGTCAGGGCTTCTCGCTCAGCTGGAGGGGCACATGGCGAACACAGCATCATCTGCTAGCTTTTTCTCCTGGCTTCCAGTTTCATGAAGCTCCCTGGGAGGGATGTTCCTTCTTCATCCCCAAAGGTCACTCACTGGTGGACTCTCTACTTCTCCTGGCTATACCGTTCTTCTCTGCTCTCTCCAAAATTCTTGGGTTTCACTTTTGCTTTTTCCAAAATGTTTCTTCTTTTAAAGAATTCCAGTAAAACCAATTAAGACCCACATAGAATTGGTGGAGATATGTCTCCATCTAATCAAGTTTAATACCCACAATTCATTGAATCATACTTCCAGGGAGATAATCCGATTAAAGTTCCACATTCAATACTGAATTAGAAGAAATGGCTGCCTTTACAAAATGGGATTAGGATTAAAACATGGCTTTTTTAGGGTACATTTTTCCTTTCAAACAGCCATACAAGCTCTCCTGCAAATTAATGGCTTCTTGAGATCAAATACAGGGCATGGCTTTTTGAGAGCTAACCTTTTCAGGTAGAATTCAATGTGAATCTTTATTATATTGGACATTCATTTTCAGCGATGAAAGCTGTCATCCTAACAATTCTCTAAATCCACAGACACTAGTTTTGAGCAAGACAACGTGACTATGGATATATGATTTTATAAAACACAAAAAAGAAAAAGACAGTTGTCTACTTCATCCTGATAAGGAATATTGAAATGTTAATAACATGATCCTGAGAACTACCATTTTAGAGGTACAGGCCAAATGGTTTAAAAACAAAAGAGCAAACACACTAGAAAGCAAAACACTTAGGAGAGATGGCCTCAGCCCTTAGAGCCCACAGGACTGGCCTGCCCTCCCACCCCCCCATTCCTCACTCAGCTGTGTCCTGCCACTCCCCCTTGTATGCCAGGGAGCAGACACCTCCTGGCTGAAGATTTGAATCCTGCCATGGGTGAGATTTGAATCTTACCTATGCGCTTTCCAGGCTCCTCCTGCCCGCTCTCTGCTCCAGCCTGTGGGGCTGGCTCACAATTCCCTTGCAAAGGCTGCTGGGGAGGGTGCTGCTCCAGCAGCAAACAGCTGCCGTGGCTAATCCATTTTCTCTGTGCATTTGCAAGATACATAATTAAGAGTTCTGCTGAGGGGGTAAATAAAGCACACCATTAGATTTGTTTAGCATGTTATGCCAGGTCTAGTGCTCGCCTGGGCCCCCATGCCACATAAGACATTAAGGTAAGACTCCAGAAACAGCCTCTAGGTTGCTTGATGGATCTGCTCCATGTTAATTCCAAGTAAATATTTGCTATTCAGGTTTTTATATGCTTCATCACCAGCGGGGATTTTGAAAGGTGGGCTCCCACGCCTTTCATTTAATTATCAGACCACTTAAACACTGAGTTCCTAAGGCATTCTCCATTCACCCTGCATCTGCCTTGCATTTCGCCTCCCTTCTTTTTTAACTTTTAGTACTGATCCCGCCTTCCTTCTTCCTCCCAGCTTTGCCTTGCTCTTTCCCTCTTCTCTGAACTCAGTGTCCAGTGCTGAGAGCTAAGCCTCTGGTGGGAAGGACTAGACCAGGAGCGGGTGCAGAGAATCCTGACTAAGGGTGGGCAAGCTGTGACGTCCTCTGCTGAACCCTTTGCAGGATGGGATTGGGTACGACACCGTGGACCCTGCCTGAGTGGCTAGAGAAAAGATGGCCTGGGAGTTTCAAGGAAGGGATGGGAAATTTTAGAAAGGGTGAAGAAAGAACTAGTGGAAAAAGGTTGGTATCCAAGGTGAGAAAAGGAAGAGGAGTTTCTGAGAGTTTTCCTGGAAGCCAATTGGCATGGAAGCTTACTTTCATGGACAGTGGGGTTTACTGCATGAGTTGTGGAGTGGTAGGACATTCTCACAGCTTCCTGTGAAAGGTGCTGTTCATGCGCCACCCAATGACCAGGTCATCAAAGGTTGTCCCTTACATCTGTCCCAAGGTAGCAAGGCATTCTGGGAAGGAAAGAGGGAATTTTGAGTGGACAAATTTGAGATAATTTTAAAGATAGGACATACATGTTTGAAAGAGCAATTCGAATTTTAAAGGCTGTATATTTCAGAGGAAATAGATCTGATTTTTTTCATGTCATGCCCTTAATGTTTTTTCATATTCTGAGAAATCCATTACTAATTGTAGTTGTAGATTTTTCCTTGTGACTCCACTACCTTGTCTATAACTGACTGAATTATGGATGTGCATTTGATCTTTTATCCCAAAAAGCAATACAAAACAAAACACGTACAGCTGGTAAACAGAAAATGAGGAATCTCATCTTTTCTAAGCATTAAGGGCCCTAAAACTCAGGGCCCTTAGTGATTTATTTGACTGCCCAAATAGATCAAAGACTACCTTCTTAAAACATTCAATCTGATAACTAGAGAGAAAAATTACGCAGTTAGTAGCAGTCAGAGTAAGAATTCCAATCCCCAGGAGGGTGGGGCACCAGCATACGTAAGAGCTAACAATTTTTTCTTCTTTCTTTCCTTCCTTCCATCTTTCCTTCCTTCCTTCCTTTCTTGCTTCTTATTTTCCTTCCTCCCTTTCTTGATATTTAGCAAGTCTCTTGGGAAGTGTCTGTCAACTTCTTTGTCCATTTTCTCTACTAGTTTTCCTGTTTTGTTTTTCTTTTTTCCCCATAGGTATTATTTATATATTATGGATCTGAGTCCTTTGTCACGTGTACATATTGCAGATGTCTTCTCTTGGTCTTTGACTAGGATTGCTCTCACTTGAGGGTGTTTTTTTGAAGAATATTTTTAATTTTAATGGAATTCAATTTATCTTTCCTTTAAGATGAGTGTTTTATGTCATGTATAAGAGATCTTTGCCTATCCTAAAGCCACGAAAACATTCTCTCATATTAACTCCTAGAAATATTATTGTTTTGTTTTTCACACTCAGTTGTACAATTCACTTCAGATTTACTTTGTTTGTAATAGTGGGTAGTGCTCAGGTTTCATTTTATTTTATTTTCTGTGTGGATATACAATTGACCCATATCAGTTTCAGTTGGGATAACATTAAATATATGGATTAGTCTTTATACTATTGAGCCTAATTCATGACTCCTCATGAGACAAGATAAGATTTATCTATTTATGAATTTAGGTTTCTTTTTTAAGTCCCTGTCTCATTTTTAACATTTGAAAAAAAAATCTTACACATTTATTATTCCTAAATCTGTTTATGTTTTCTGATACAATTGTGAATTGTGTAAATTTTTGAAATGTGGCATTAATAACCAATCTCATGCAATTAAGTTTAGCAAAGTCATTGACTCAAAGTAAAATGGAAATTGAAAAAGTCACTGAATTATTAATTGAATTATTAATTAAATTAATCAAACAATTGAATTATTAATTCTAATAGTTAACTGAAGATTCCTTTTGAGTTTTTATGTACATGATTATGTTTTCTGAGAATAATGCCATGTCTGTTTCATCATTTTCAATTGTTACAACTTTTATGTATTTTCTCACACTTTATTCCACTTGCTAGACCCTGGAGTAAAGGTTGAATAGAAGTACTGATATTAGTTTTTACCAGGAAGTATGGCATTGGGTACTGATAATGAAAATCAAATAAAGAAAGTTTCCTTCTATTTCTAAGTTCTTAATTGGTTATATAATGGATGTGATTCAAATTTTATCAAATATTTTCTTTATCTAGTAATGATATTATATTATTTTCTTCTTTATTCTGTTAATATGAGTGTCACATGCTGTGAATGCTGAATTTTAAATGAATACTGAGGTTCTATACTAAAACCACAATAAACATGATCCGTTTTAAAATATTACTTAAATAGTTGGGTTAATGCTATTTTTAGATTTTTTCCCCTATTTCAGGATAATACTTGTCTTTAACTTTGTTTACTTGGCCTTTATCTTCTAGGGCAATGAGAACACTGTAATGTTTAAACAAAGAAGAAAGAAACTTGAGGAAACATATTTCTAAAAGAAGATGCTTTAGTAACAAAGAGGAGCTAGTAACAAGGGCAAGAATTAGTGTACCATTGTCAAAAGCAATCGGGGAAGCCAAAGAAATGTTGGACTTGTGTAATATACTTGGAAGGTGGTAGCATTTTAATAGTCTGTGAAATTCTTGATGTGTTTGTTCTCTTTGTTTTCTAAATATATTAGAAAGATTCACTATAGAAGTCTCTAGGGTCTGCTAAATATATATATATATATAATACCATCACATAGTTGTGCATTCATCACCATGATCATTCTAAGAACATTTGCATCTCTGCAGAAAAAGAAATAAAAAGAAAAATCACATACAACCCATATCCTTTACCCCTCCCTCTCATTGATCATTACCATTTCCATCTACCCAATTTGTTTTACCCCTTATCCTTTCTATTATTTATTTATTTTTTTATTTATCTGTCCATACCTTGGATAAAAGGAGCATCGAACACAAGCTTTACACTATCACACAGTCACATTGTAAATGTTATATCTTATATAATTGCTTTCAAGAATCAAGGCTACTGTAACACAGCTTAACAGTTTCAGGTACTTCACTATAGCCACTCCAATAAACAATAAATTTAAAAGGGATATCTATATAATGCATATGAGTAACCTCCAGGATAACCTGTTGACTCTGTTTGAAATCCCTTAGCCGCTGAAACTTTATTTTGTCTCATTTCTCTCTTCCTCCTTTTGGTCAAGAAGGCTTTCTCAAACCCATAATGCCCAGTCTTGGCTGATCCCAGGAGTTCTGCCTACATTGCCAGGGGGATTTCCACCCCTGAGAGTCATGTCCCACATAGGCAGTGAATTCACCTGCCTATTTGGCTAAGAGAGGGAGGCCACATCTGTGAACAGAAGAGGTTCTCTGGGGGTATTTTTAGGCATAATTTTAAGTAGGCTTAGCCTATCCTTTGCAGGAATCATTTTCGTAGGGGTGAACCCCAAGATTGAAGGTTTTCCCTATTGATTTGGTTGTCCCCACTCTTGTGAGAATATGAGAAATTCTCCAAATGGAGAAGTTGAATATTACCTCCTTTCTTCCCAGTCTCCCAAGGGGACTTTTCAAATACTTCTTTACTCATTAGGGCCTGGGTTTTTAAAAAGAAATATAGAATGATTCATCTCACTTATTTCTTCTTGGATATGATTTGATTTTGTCTGATACATTCTAAATTACATATTTTCAAATTCTGCAATAAAATTTTTCATAATATTTTCATTACTAATTTACTGTCTGCAGAAACTTGTGATGTTTGCTTTGCATTTCTGTTAATAGTAATCTGGGTTTCCCCCACTTTTTAAAATCAGTTTTTCCAGAGCATGCCACTTTTATTAGTCTTCTGCAGTATTAAATTTTTGCTTGATTAATTTCTTATAATTCCTCAACTTTTGCATTCTATTTCTTTGATATCTGATCTGTGTTATTTTTCTTTTTCTACCTTTGTGGTCATTTGCTGTTACTGTCCTACTTTCCTGAGATGGGCTTTCATGCTATTTTCTTTTCCAATAAATGTATATAATATTATTTTCCCCCTCAAGACCTGCTTTATCTGAACTCAACAATTTTTGGTCATTGGATTCCTGAAATCTCCCCATACTCTTCCCAATATCTATATAGGGATAACTGTATTTTAAAACTTTGGCAGATTTTCTACTTTAGTGTAAGGGGTTTATAGGTGAGCATCCTTCCATAGTTCCTGATGCTTTCCTCTGTCTTGGATTTCCGTGTCTGTTTGGAGAGTTATATTTCCTACAGGGATTGGGAAGGGAGGGCTGAAACTCCCTTTGACACACTCAGTCATGTCTGACAATCTTCTTCTACATCTTTCTCCCTAGGCAATCAGACAAGGAGGGTATTTATGAATTTTGTAATTGGTTACAAACTGCCCTGTATCCTACTTACTGTAAATACACAGTATCTTACAAACTTTAGACCTTGGTACCTGTGGTAGTCAGGTTCAGGTGTCAGCTTGGCCAGGTGAAGGTGCCTAGTTCTGTTGCTGTGGACATGAGTCAATGGCATGTGAAGCTCATCTGTCGCTGATTTCGTCTTCAGTGGGCTAGGAGGTGTGCCTGTTGCAATGAATGATGTTTGACTTAATTGGCTGGATGCTTACATGAGAGAGCTCTCAACACAGCAGAGCCCAAGCAGCTTAGCATACCTCATTTCAGCATGTCACAGCTCAGTCCAGGCTTTGGCAAGGCTGAAAGTAATCCCCCAGGGAAAGCTTATGGAACCCAGAAACCTGGGGAGAAGTCCATCAGAGATCACCTTGTGCATTCCCGTGTAAGAAAGAACCTCAGTTGAAAGTTACCTGCCTTTCCTCTGAAGAATTATACATTTTTAACTAAATAAATTCCCTTTTATTGAAAGCCGATCCATCTCTGGTGTGTTGCATTCTGGCAGCTTTGGCAGACCAAAACAGAACCCAAACCGTTTTTTATGATATACTTGCTTTGTATCGTTATTGAATTATGTACCCCATAAACACATGTTCTTAATCTTAATCCACACCCCTGTGGATGTGAACCATTGTATAGGACCTCATGAAGATGTCTTTTTAGTTCAGGCACGGCCAACTGAAGGACAGTGGGTCTTCATCCAGATTACTAGAGATTTAGGAAAAGGACCCAGAAGTTATAGAAGTGAAAAAAAGGAGAAGAAATTGAAATGTGGCTGAAAACACTACTAAAACAAGGATCCCCAGGGATTGATGGCAGCCAGTCCAGGGACGCTACAGTCTTCTGGAAGTAAACAAGCCTTGCTGATATCTTGATTTTGAAACTCTTCCAGCCTCAAAAACCATAGGTCAATAAAATCTTGTTGTCTAAGCCAATCTGCTGTGTCATATGTGTGTAAGCACCTCAGGCGCATTAAGACACTTTGGAAATGAAAGTATTGGTCTTCATAGCTCCAAAATTGTTAAACGCAGCCCAGACTCCTGATCTGAACTCACCATCACGAATCTAGCTACCTACCTGATATTTTCATTTGAATACCAATAACTATATCTCATATTTAAAATTATAAAACTAATCATCTGGTTTTCCTTCCTAAACTTACTACCTTCACAGACTTTCCATGTCAGTATATCATAACTTTATCCTCTTTCAGCATATCTTGAAAGATCTACCTTAAAATATATTTGTAATCTACTCTTGATTACCCTCATAGCTGCCATCTTAGACTAAGCCACCATCTACTTTCACTCTAATTACTGCAATAACAATTACTGCTTTCCATTTTTCCATCATTGTCCCCCTTTGTTGTACCATCAAAATACAGTTCTCAAAATTATCCTGTTAAATTATAAATCAGATCATGGCATTCTTCTGTGCAAAAAACCCACTAACTTCTTCCATCCTCATTGAAAACCAAAGTCCTAACAAAAGCCTAAAAATCCCCTTGCTTTTTTTTTATTTTATTTTCCCTTTGTGTTCTTTTCCTTGTTCTCTTTCCATCAGCCACACTGGCTCCTCCCTCTTTTAAAAGGCACATTTCTTACTCAGGGACTTGATATTTACTCATCCCTCTGCTTAAAGTACTTGCTCCCTACCTCTCAATTCTTTAGTCAAATATTGCCTGTTTATGATCCCTTCCCTGAACACCGTAATGAAAATTTTTACCCTGTCTTCCATTCTCCATTTCTTATGTTTCATTATTTTCTGGTAACTTCTATCATAGCAAAATCACCATATTTTAATTTATTTATTTTTCTTAACTGTCTTCTCCACTAGAGAACTCCATGGTGCATTGATTATTGCCTATTTTGTTCCCTAATGTGTCCCCACATCTATAATAATGATGGAAATCTAGTAGACACTTAGTAAATATGGGTTGAAATATTGTTAGATGTAGGTGTGGCAATATGAGTATACTCTACACTTTTCTGTCTACTTTTGTCTAAGTTTTAAAATATTCATAATAAAAGGTTAAAATATATTCGATATTTAATTTGAATTAGAGTCTCTGAAATAGATTTCCAGAGTGTTTTCTCTTTCTTTTTTTGTCAAAAGCTAAATAAAGGAAACCTTTTTAGTTTCAGATGGCTTCAGTCCTGGCCACAACACTCACCTCCTGAAATGGTTAATCCTTCAATCTTAAAATCTGTTACATTCAGATAGCTCTTTCTTGAACCAGCCCTTAATAAAAACCAAAGACAGAATATTAAAGCATAATCCACACAGCAATGTGATGGGCTGGCAGTTAGCTGGAAAGCTGGCATCCAGACATTTAGGTTTCTCCTGAAGCTCAGTATTCATAGGCTTATCCAGGTATAGCATGATATTTATTAGGTAGACTGGAAATTACAGAATTCCTCATTGAAGTCCCTTAAAAGTAGCACCACACTTCTTATGATTCTACTGAAAGTATTGGTACTATGTTCTTTGTAGTTTTTGCTTTTGAAGTTACAACTGGTAAATCTTTTTTGTCTAGCCAAAGTTCTTTAAAAAGTGAAGATGTCACCTTCAATCAACTGGACAACAATTCTCATGGGAAATGTAGAGAATTCCCTGCAGATGATGTTCAGTTTCTGGTTAGGAAGAAAAGGAAATTTCCTAGGGGTTCAGAGGTGTTTGCCAAGGGTGGACCTGAATGAGTGCTGGTTACTGGAGTATTACATCAGGGGGTGACATTCATTCATTTGACAAGTGTCTATTTTGTGTTAGACATGACTAGACTCCAGTTACAAAATAAACCAAATAATCTGTCTTCATGGGGCTTACGTTCAGAATGGAGGAAGGGTAGCACCTGGGTGGTGGGGAAATATTCCAGAGTATCATTTCTCAAATTTGTTCTACTCATGGCCCTTTGCTTTATTAAATGTTAGCATTAACCCTAAGGAATTTTGCTATATAGATTATATCTATCTATATTTGCTATATTAGAAACTAAAACTGAGAAATTTTAATAATATTTCAATTTGGGTTCATCTTAAATTAATAATAAACACAGTATATATTAACATAAATAGCATATATTTGTGAAAAATAAATGTTATTTTCCAAAACAAGACAAAAATATTTAGTGGGAAATTGACATTATTCCAATCGTTTGCAAATCTTGGTTTAATGGAAGACAACAAGATTTACAAATTTTCTTCTGAATTAGTTTGTTGAAATATGTTGTTTTGGTTTTGGTTAAAGTATATGAACAATATATGGGTCACAATATATAAGTTGGGAAAGAAGAAAATATTTAATAGCATTTTAGCATAATTATGAATATTGATATTATGCCTAAACTTGATAAGTAATAGTTTCTTAAAGTTTAGTTACAAAATGGAATCTGAAACCATATCAATCAACCTTTCACATTCTGTGAAAGAAAACCAATTAAACTCATTGATTTATATTGTAATTCTAATTGATCTTTTACTGATTCGAATTTCATAATAGTATACACTGATCATTTGGAAAATTACGGATCACTAAGTTATTCAGATCTTCCAAATTTTGATCCATTATATTATGCCATAACATAACATTATTAATGTAACTATTGATATCATGAGAAGTTCTTATCATGTTGAGAACCTATCAATCTTATAGCAGCCATAAAATATCCTAAAACCATCATTTTGCATGAAAACTTAAATTTAATCGTTGGAAACAAATATTGGCAGCTGTTCATTTGTTTGAAGTGACAGATTCCTATATTCATTTGCCCAAAAATAAAATAAAATGTCAAATGCCCACACCTAAATAATCATGGAGAGTTTGTAGGTCCTTCAAGTATAAACTGTAGTCCATAATGTGGTTAATGTGGTTAACTAAAACTGACTCAAACATTTGCCCAAATACTTTTGCTTGAGACAATCACTATATTTTGGTACACTGCAGAAGTGCTTTGTGCATCCTTCTAATTTGTAGTAGGGAATATTAAAATTGGTAAATAATCAATGATCAAGATTTTTTTAATAATTAATAATTTTAGAAATTACTAAGTGAAATTGACATTTTATTTTCCTTATTGTGATGGTATAGTGTTGATAAATACACTGACTGCCAGTGCAGGTGCCCCGTCCTTTATTTATATGAAAATAGCAGCAGATTTCTCTACTACTGTTTTTTCACCAACAGTGCAAATATTATCTCAAAAGAAGGAAAAATATACTTTAGCTTAATTAGACAATAATGACTTCAGAGACACTAATGAGTATTAAGTCTTAGGGCCTCCAGTAGTCTGCAGATAATTTCTTGAGAGCTGCTCTTCTAGAATAATACTGTGTAGTGCCTGAAGACATGGGCACTAGAATCAAATTATTTGGATTTCATCCTTAGGCTCAAATCATAAAGATACAAAATACATATTTTTAAAAACAATATTTCCCATCTACACATTAATGCTTCTTATTTAATTTTGCCATAGGGCCTAATGGCTGCACATAGTAGAATTAGTCGTAAGGTTTGGAAAGCATATATGTCTGAGACAGGTGACAAGATGACATCAACTTTTTTAAGACATGAATGGTTGCTAGTAGTTTTTTTTCTTTCTTTTCTTTCCTTTTCTTTTTATTTTGAAACAGATCTTACTGAGTAAAGTGACAAATTTGGGAAATGTTATAAGCAACTCCAGAGACAAGTTTTACTTTTTTGAGAGTATTGTCTGGAGCCAGTTCTGTTGAGATGCTTATGAAAATGTATGCAACAGTATTTAGATAATTATTTTGCTCCAAGCAAGTTATTCCAGGTCTAGCAGATACCTTTTGATATCCAGTATTAAAATTTGAACCAATTAGTTAATATGTTGCCAGGCAACCAAGACACTGGGACTCACATCTAGTAGCTGAAGCCACCATGGATATCACAATTAGGTAAACCCTAAACTCAAGAAGTCTCTAATATGTGCCATGCAATCCAATAGGAATTCTTAGACTACAGAGATGAGGAGCAAAAAAAAAACCTTGTAAGTTTAGAAAAGCTACAGTTCAGTGTCAAGAGTCATCAGGAAGCAAATATTTTAAAAAGACTTGAAAATTCTAAGATAAAGAAATAAAAATACTTCCTTAACATTCCTCCTATAGGAAAGTACATTGATTTGTAAAGGACAGACTCAGGTTCAAGATTTAATTCTGTTATTTAGTAGTTGTAACATATTAAGCTAAGATGTGTACTTTGTTTGCATTACCTCATCCAAAAATAAAGGGTACTTAATTTTTGATCATTTAGATTTCCTAAATGTTAAACTTTGAACAAAAAAACAAATGTAATTTAAATATAACTATTATATAAATAATATGTATTTAACAGGATTTTCATAAAGACCAAACATTAAAAATATCTGTATGGAAAAGATATATTTGACTCCTAGATTTCAGACCAGCATGAAAGGAGTTCTCATCACTATGACTGTAACTGAGAAATTAGGATTTAAGCGATGCTTTTTATTGCTGAAGTATTATATAGATTATATATTGTATGGTGTTCTGTTATATTGGAGTAGTATATTTCAGAGGGAAATATCTGAAATCTTTGCATTTTCATCCAGCTGCCTAGATCTTTGATGATGGTTGTATAGCCTTTTTCTTGTGCGCTTATGATTGGAAAATTTTCATGGTTAACCTTTACTTGTACTTATTAATTCAGTTTTTCAACTTTAGATTCCAGTAATCACAAAATACAGCCCCTAATCTTTATTAATGAAGGGTCCTGGGTCAGCCCAGAGCTAATCCACCCAAGTCTCAAGTCATCTTGACAACTGAGACTGGACCTAATGAAAATGGGCCCACCGGACATGTGCAGTATTAGACTTTAGCTTACAAGTCACCTATACTTCATTATAATACTAAAAGTCACACCCATCATCGTATTAAGGTTGTTATTCCCTTACATATGTTCTGTGACTATGCATGCAATCAATCTGCACATGCTCAATAATTAGATGACCTCTAATTACATCATTTGAGGTCACTGTGCTCATTATCTAAACCCTGCTCATCTTTTAATTCTCTAAAACTATCAGAATTACTGCAGTTCAAAGAGACAGAATTTTTTGTCAATAGGCCATCTGATCTTTTGCTACATGCCTAATAATAAACTTTCTTTGAAACCCGGTGTCTCAGGAATTGATCATTTGAGTGCATTGGACAAAAGAATCCACTGCCTTTCTCTAGTAACATGACAAGAAAAAAGCTGAACAGAAGTAAAACAATCACTCATCTTTGACCCAAGGGGTAATTGAGGTCACACTGTGAACCATAGGAAGAAGAGGGATAAAGAGAACTGCAACTTCTATGGAGAAGCAGCCCAGGAAGAGAAATCCTTCACTGGAACCAGTACCAGTAAAATGCTTGAACAATAATGGGCAAATTTCAGGAGGCTCAGTGTGGACTACCTTGCCCATTAGATTCTGAGAGGGGCCAGTTAAATGGGGGTCCCCAGAGTTTCCTGAGTTTTACCTCCATGGGCCCTGCCAGGTTCTTACAGTGAAAACTGGAGAAAATTACACTCATGCTTCCAACAGAGAAAGGGAAAAAAGTAATTATTTTTGAAATGCATTGACAGTGGTCTGTTCTTTAAGACTATTTTCAAAACACACTATTTTATCAGAGTCTAGCTGACTTGTGTTTTACTAGAGCCTAAGCAACAAGAAGGAAGAGAAATACTAACTCCAATGCTCTTTAGCCTTTCTGTCTCACCTAAGAGTTTGAGGGGTGGAGCTGGGAAGCAATTGTGAAAGTCACAGCTCAGGACTTCAGGGTCACTGAAAGGCTGAGCTCAATCTATTAGAGTATAGAAATCTGCCCTTTTCTACAGAAAGCTGCCATGACATTAGTACTGGATTACAACTGAATGGACTGCAAAGCTCAGACACAGCAGGAGAGATAAAACAAGAACACCAGGGGAAATTTTAGCCTCTGATACCTACAGCTATGGGAATCAGTAAACACGACCAAACTTCTAGCCATATAGACAAAGTTTTATATACCTCAGTTCAGTTGCATTATGCCCAGCTTTCAAGAAAATCATAAGGCACACCAAAGGTAACAAAACAAAACAAAACCAACAACAACAAAAAACCAGCCTGAATTATTAGATTGGGAATTTAAAATAACTATTTAATATGGTAAGAGCTCTAATGGAGAAAGTAGACACAGTCAAGAACAGATAGTTAATGTAAGCAGAAAGATTAAACTATAAAAAATCAAAAGGAAATACTAGAAATCAAAAACACTGTAACAGAATCGAAAAAAAATGCCTTTAATGAGCTACTTAGTCAACTGAGGAAACAACTTGTGAGTTTGAAGGTAGGTCGGTCCAAAGCTCCAAATCTGAAATGCAAAGATTGAAAAAAAAAAAAAATGAAAAAGAGGAAACAGAATATCCAATTATGTGACAGTGACAAAAAGTGTAAGGTGATGGAGAGGGAGATGGTGGCTTAGTAAGGTATGCACGTGTCTTGGTTCCTCCTCCAGAGCAACTACTAGGTAACCAGAAACAGTGCAGAACAGCTCCCGGGGCCACGGCAGGGGCCGAACACACAGCGTACCCCAGTCTGGACTGGCTGGACCGGCTGAGAGACTCCACTGCGGTGAGCTCCCTGAGCTGCGCACGCTTTCCCGGGCAGCGGCAGCTTGCAGCCGGTGACCCTCCCTCCCTCCTTCCCGGACCGGCTGCGAGTCTCAGATCAGCGAGTTCCCCAAGCTGGGGGAGCCAGCAACCGGCACCCCACCCCCACAGGTAGCTTCCCAGTCCGCCTGCGAGGCTCGGATCAGCCAGTTCTCCAAGCCATGGCAGTCGGTGGCTGGCGTGCCTCCCCCACAGTTGGCTGCCCGGAGGGAGAGGAAGGAGTCTCCAACAGTGGCAGGGACTGGGTACAACCAAACACCAATAGCGGCATTAATAAAGGAGCCACAACATCTTTTGCTGGTGGGACCCACAGACAGACAAGCGCCACATACTGAGCAGGATAAAAAAAAAAACAGAGCCCAGAGATTTCACAGGAAAGTCTTTCAACCTACTGGGTCTCACACTCAAGGAAATTTGATTAAATGCCCAGACGCCAGCAAAAAATAACAAATCACACCAGGAAAATTGAAGATATGGCCCAGTCAAAGGAACAAACCAATAGCTCAAATGAGATACAGGAGCTGAGACAACTAATTCTGAATATACAAACGGAAATGGAAAACCTCTTCAAAAACCAAATCAATAAATTGAGGGAGGACATGAAGAAGGCAAGGGATGAACAAAAAGAAGAAATGAAAAGTCTGAAAAAACAAATCACAGAACTTATGGGAATGAAAGACACAGTAGAAGAGATGGAAAAAAACAATGGAAACCTACAATGGTAGATTTCAAGAGACAGAGGTTAGAATCAGTGAACTGGAGGATGGAACATCTGAAATACAAAAAGAAACAGAAACTATAGGGAAAAGAATGGAAAAATTTGAGCAGGGGCTCAGGGAATTGAATGATAATATGAAGCGCACAAATATATGTGCTGTGGGTGTCCCAGAAGGAGAAGAGAAGGGAAAAGGAGGAGAAAAACTAATGGAAGAAATTATCACTGAAAATTTCCCAACTCTTATGAAAGACCTAAAATTACAGATCCAAGAAGTGCAGCACACCCCAAAGAAAATAGATCCAAATAGGCGTTCTCCAAAACACTTATTAGTTAGAATGTCAGAGGTCAAAGAGAAAGAGAGGATCTTGAAAGCAGCAAGAGAAAAACAACCCATCACATACAAGGGAAACCCAATAAGACTATGTGTAGATTTCTCAGCAGAAACCATGGAAGCTAGAAGACAGTGGGATGATATATTTAAATTACTAAAAGAGAAAAACTGCCAACCAAGTCTTCTATATCCAGCAAAATTGTCCATCAAAAATGAGGGAGAAATTAAAATATTCTCAGACAAAAAGTCACTGAGAGAATTTGTGACAAAGAGACCAGCACTGCAAGAAATACTAAAGGGAGCACTAGAGTCAGATAGGAAAAGACAGAAGAGAAAGGTATGGAGAAGAGTGTAGAAAGAAGGAAAATTAGATATGATATATATAATACAAAAAGCAAAATGGTAGAGGAAAGTATTACCAAAACAGTAATAACACTAAATGTGAATGGATTGAATTCCCCAATCAAAAGACATAGATTGGCAAAATGGATTAAAAAACAGGATCCTTCCATATGCTGTATACAGGAAACACATCTTAGACCCAAAGATAAACATAGGTTGAAAGTGAAAGGTTGGGAAAAGATATTTCATGCAAATAACAACCAGAAAAGAGCAGGAGTAGCTATGCTAATATCCAAAAAATTAGACTTCAAATGTAAAACAGTTAAAAAAGACAAAGAAGGATACTATCTACTAATAAAAGGAACAATTAAACAAGAAGACATAACAATCATAAATATTTATGTACTGAACTGGAATGCCCCAAAATACGTGAGGAATACACTGCAATCACTGAAAAGGAAAATAGACATATCTACCATAATAGTTGGAGACTTCAATTCACCACTCTCATCAATGGACAGAACATATAGACAGAGGATCAATAAAGAAATAGAGAATTTGAATATTACAACAAATGAGCTAGACTTAACAGACATTTATAGGACATTACACCCCACAATAGCAGGATACACCTTTTTCTCAAGTGCTCATGGATCATTCTCAAAGATAGACCATATGCTGGGTCACAAAGCAAGTCTCAACAAATTTAAAAAGATTAAAATCATACACAACACTTTCTTGGATCATAAAGGAATGAAGTTGGGAATCAATAATAGGCAGAGTGCCAGAAAATTCACAAATATGTGGAGGCTCAACAACACACTTTTAAACAACCAGTGGGTCAAGGAAGAAATTACAAGAGAAATTAGTAAATATCTCGAGGTGAATGAAAATGAAAAAACAACATATCAAAACCTATGGGACGCAGCAAAGGCAGTGCTAAGAGGGAAATTTATTCCCCTAAATGCCTATATCAGAAAAGAAGAAAGGGCAAAAATATGGGAATTAACTGTCCACTTGGAAGAACTAGAGAAAGAACAGCAAACTAACCCGAAAGCAGGCAAAACGAAAGAAATAACAAAGATTAGAGCAGAAATAAATGAAATTGAGAACATGAAAACAATAGAGAAAATCAATAAGACCAGAAGTTGGTTCTATGAGAAAATCAACAAGATTGATGGGCCCTTAGCAAGATTGACAAAAAGAAGAAGAGAGAGGATGCAAATAAATAAGATCAGAAATGGAAGAGGAGACATAACCACTGACCTCACAGAAATAAAGGAGGTAATAACAGGATACTATGAACAACTTTATGCTAATAAATACAACAATGTAGATGAAATGGACAAGTTCCTAGAAAGGCATGAACAACCAATTTTGACTCAAGAAGAAATAGATGACCTCAACAAACCAATCACAAGTAAAGAAATTGAATGAGTCATTCAAAAGCCTCCCAAAAAGAAGAGTCCAGGACCAGACAGATTCACATGTGAATTCTACCAAACATTCCAGAAAGAATTAGTACCAATCCTGCTCAAACTCTTCAAAAAAATTGAAGTGGAGGGAAAACTACCTAATTCATTCTATGAAGCCAACATCACACTCATACCAAAACCAGCTAAAGATGTTACAAAAAAAGAAAACTGTAGACCAATCTCTCTAATGAACATAGATGCAAAAATCCTCAACAAAATTCTAGCAAATCGAATCCAGCAACACATTAAAAGAATTATACATCATGACCAAGTAGAATTCATCCCAGGTATGCAAGGATGGTTCAACATAAGAAAATCAATTAATGTAATACACCATATCAACAAATCAAAGCAGAAAAATCACATGATCATCTCAATTGATGCAGAGAAGGCATTTGACAAGATTCAACATCCTTTCCTGTTGAAAACACTTCAAAGGATAGGAATACAAGGGAACTTTCTTAAAACGATAGAGGGAATATATGAAAAACCCACAGCTAATATCATCCTCAATGGGGGAAAATTAAAAACTTTCCCCCTAAGATCAGGATTAAGACAAGGATGTTAATTATCACCACTGTTATTCAACATCATGTTGGAGGTTCTAGCCAGAGCAATTAGACAAGAAAAAGAAATACAAGGCATCAAAATTGGAAAGGAAAAAGTGAAACTATCATTGTTTGCAGATGATATGATACTATACATCGAAAACCCTGAAAAATCCACAGCAAAACTACTAGAGCTAATAAACAAGTACAGCAAAGTAGCAGGTTACAAGATCAACATTCAAAAATCTGTAGTGTTTCTATACACTAGCAATGAACAAGCTGAGGGGGAAATCAAGAAACGAATTCCATTTACAATTGCAACTAAAAGAATAAAATACTTAGGAATAAATTTAACTAAAGAGACAAAAGACCTATACAAAGAAAACTACAAAAAACTGTTAAAAGAAATCACAAAAGATCTAAATATATGGAAGGGCATACCGTGTTCATGGATTGGAAGACTAAATATATTTAAGATGTCAATCCTACCTAAATTGATTTACAGATTCAATGCAATACCAATCAAAATCCCAACAACTTATTTTTCAGAAATAGAAAAACCAATAAGCAAATTTATCTGGAAGGGCAGGGTGCCCCGAATTGCTAAAAGTATCTTGAGGAAAAAAAAATGAAGCTGGAGGTCTCACGCTGCTGGACTTTAAGGCCTATTATGAAGCCACAGTGGTCAAAACAGCATGTTATTGGCATAAAGATAGATATATCAACCAATGGAATCGAATAGAGTGCTCAGATATAGACCCTCTCATCTATGGACATTTGATCTTTGATAAGGCAGTCAAGCCAACTCACCTGGGACAGAACAGTCTCTTCAATAAATGGTGCCTAGAGAACTGGATATCCATACGTAAAAGAAAGAAAGAGGACCTGTATCTCACACCCTATACAAAAGTTTGCTCAAAATGGATCAAAGATCTAAACATTAGGTCTAAGACCATAAAACAGTTAGAGGAAAATGTAGGGAGATATCTTATGAATCTTACAATTGGAGGCGGTTTTATGGACCTTAAACCTAAAGCAAGAGCACTGAAGAAAGAAAGGAAGAAATGGGAGCTCCTCAAAATTAAACACTTTTGTGAATCAAAGAACTTCATCAAGAAAGTAGAAAGACAGCCTACACAATGGGAGACAATATTTGGAAATGACATATCAGATAAAGGTCTAGTATCCAGAATTTATAAAGAGATTGTTCAACTCAACAACAAAAAGACAGCCAATCCAATTACAAAATGGGAAAAAGACTTGAACAGACACCTCTCAGAAGAGGAAATACAAATGGCCAAAAGGCACATGAAGAGATGTTCAATGTCCCTGGCCATTAGAGAAATGTAAATCAAAACCACAATGAGATATCATCTCACACCCACCAGAATGGCCATTATCAACAAAACAGAAAATGACAAGTGCTGGAGAGGATGTGGAGAAAGAGGCACACTTATCCACTGTTGGTGGGAATGTCAAATGGTGCAACCACTGTGGAAGACAGTTTGGCGGTTCCTCAAAAAGCTGAATATAGAATTGCCATACAACCCAGCAATACCATTGCTAGGTATCTACTCAGAGGACTTAAGGGCAAAGACACAAACGGACATTTGCACACCAATGTTTATAGCAGCATTATTTACAATTGCAAAGAGATGGAAACAGCCAAAATGTCCATCAACAGATGAGTGGCTAAACAAACTGTGGTATATACATACAATGGAATATTATGCAGCTTTAAGACAGAATAAACTTATGAAGCATGTAATAACATGGATGGACCTAGAGAACATTATGCTGAGTGAGACTAGCCAAAAACTAAAGGACAAACACTGTATGGTCCCACTGATGTGAACCGACATTAGAGAATAAACTTGGAATATGTTATTGGTAACAGAGACCATCAGGAGATAGAAATAGGGTAAGATAATGGGTAATTGGAGCTGAAGGGGTACAGACTGTGCAACAAGACTGGATACAAGAACTCAGAAATGGACAGCACAATACTACCTAATTGTAATGTAATTATGTTAAAACACTGAATGAAGCTGCATCTGAGGTATAGTTTCTTTGTTTGTTTTTTATTTTTTATTTTGTTTTTACTTTTTCACTATTATCGTTTTATTTCTTTTTCTGTTGTCTTTCTATTTCTTTTTCTAAATCGATGCAAATGTACTAAGAAATGATGAATATGCATCTATGTGATGATATTAAGAATTACTGATTGCATACGTAGAATGGAATGATTTCTAAATGTTGTGTTAGTTAATTTTTTTAATTAATAACAAAAAAATTGCAAAAAAAAAGGTGTAAGGTGTTCATAATGGTAATTTCAGAAGAAGAAAGAAAAATTGGACAGAGGAAATATTTGATGTAATAATGGCTTACATTTTTTTCAAAACTAACAGACCCTAAACAGTAGATCTAGAAATTTCAGAGAACACCCAGTAGGTTACTATTGAAAGGAAAAAAAAAATCAACTTCGTTCAATACTCAGAAAAATTATCCTTTAAATTGAAGGAGAAGAAAGATTTTCTCAAATAAAAATTGAAGAAATATGTCACCAGTAAATGTGCCTTGCAAATAATATTAAAAAAATAATTCTTCAGAGAGAAATCAAATGATAGAGGTCAGAAATCTAAATATACATTAAGAAAGTGAGAGTGTTCAAGAAAGAATAAATGAATGTAAAATAAATCATTTTCCTTTTTTTATTCTTACCTGATCTAAATCATAATAATTTGCTCAAAATAAAAATTGTACTAACAATACATTGGATAAGTGAAATGAATAAAACTGTTTTTACAAGGGATGGGAAAAAAGAATTGAAATTGCTCTGCTATAAATTACCTGCACTGCCCATATATTAGTGTGGTATTTGAAAGTGTGCTTATACTAGTTGTAAATTTATATTGCAAACCTCAAGGAGACAACTAAAAGAAGGAAGAAAAAAAGAATAGGGCAATGAAAAGAAAACAATTACAAATTTTGTAGATATCTGACTATATCAATGATTACTTTAATTGTAAATAGTTTAAATATACCAATTATTTGAAAAAAGACAGAGATTATAAGAGTGGATAAAAAAGCAAAACTGAACTATATATTGTCTGCAAGAAATTGAGTTTAATGATAAAGACAGATAATTTAAGAATAAAGGTTTGGCGAAAGATACTTGATGCTGACATTAACAAAAGAAAGCTGGAGTGACTTCATTAATTTCAGACAAAGCATATTTCTGAGCAGGGAAATTACTAGTGATAAAGAGGTCAGTACACAAAGACAAAGGGGTCAATTCTCTGAGAAGACAGGATAGAACTTAATGTATACATGTCTAACAACTGAAAGTCAATATATGTGGGGTAAAACTGACAAAGCTGCAAAGACAAATACATAAATCCACTATCATAGACAAATCCACTATTATAGTTGGAGATTTCAATGCTATTCTTCCATTAATTGAAAGATCAAGCTTGCAGAAAGCAGTAAGGACATAAGTGAACTGAATAGCACCATCAATTAGTTGGATGTAATTGACATATACCAAAAACTTTATCCAACAACAGCAGAATATACATTCTTCTCAGGCACACATGGAATGGTCACAAGGATGGATCACATCCTGGGACAAAAACAAACTTCGGAAAGCTTAAAATAATAGAAAACATGCACAGTATGCTCTCAGATTGCAATAGCATCAAACTAGAAATTAATATAGAAAGACAGCTAGAAATTCTCCAAATATTTGGAGACAACACAACACTCTTCAAAAAACATAAGTTTAAAAAAAATACCTTAAGAGAAATTTGAAAGTATTTTGAACTAGACAAAAATGAGAATATACTGTATCAAAATGTGTGGGATGGGGCGGAGCAAGTGGCTCAGTGGTAGAATTCTCACCTGCCATGCCGGAGACCTGGTTTCAATTCCTGGAGTCTACCCATGCCAAAAAAAAAGAAAGTGTAGGAAGCAGAAAAATAGTAAGTAGAGGGAAATTTATAGCACCGAATGCATATATTAGGAAAAAAAGTCTAAACTCAGCAATCTAAGCTTCCACCATAGGAAACTAAAAATTGAACAGTTTAAAAAGTGAGCAGAAGAACAACAATGTTAAACTTCTCTGTGCGCTCTGAGATTTTTCTTTCTTTTATCCTCATAAAAGGACTTCAGTAAAAAGATTAAGAAGAGTGTCATGGACAGGTTCATGTGTCAACTTGGCAAAGTGGTGGTGCCCAGTTGTCTGGTTGGGCTAGCACTGGCCTGTCCTTTGTTATGAGGACATTTCATGGACTTAAATCATGATCGCATTGGCTGCATCCTCAGCTGACTGTATTTGTAATCAGCTAAGGGGAGTGTCTTCTGCAATGAGTGACCAGAAGGCTTTTAAGGAGGATTCAGAAGGGACTATTACTCTTTCTGCTTCAGCCAGCCATCATCTCCTGTGGAGTTCATCCAGACCCTTTACTTGAGTTACCAACTTCACAGCCTGCCCTACAGATTTTTGACCCTTACATTTCCATATTTGCCTAGTCAGCCTCTCCTGAGTGTTCATTGGGGATTTCATTGGAGTTACCAGCTTGTGGCCTGCCCTACAGACCTTGGACTCTACATTCCTATGGTTATGTGAGACACTTTTATAAATTTTATTTCTGCAGATATCTCCTGCTGATTCTGTTTCTCTATAGAATCCTAGCTAATACAGATTGGTACCAGGAGTGGTTCTTAAGAAACAGAATCTTAAAAATGGGCTTTTATGATTGATTTTCTACTCTGACTGGACTCAAAGACACTAAGGACTCTTTCCCTTAATCAGAACGACACTGCCAATCCATGGGATGAGCTGGCAAAACAGATAGTCAAAATATCACCATTGAATTCTTCTAATGCTTCACTTACATGAATCCAGGCTCTGGAGTATAAAGTTTTTGACACCTCTATGGAGTTTTGTGCAATTAGGAAGTATAAAAATGTTGGCTAGTTGTTGTTAGATATGCTGTATACATTGATGAGGGGAAGATATGAGCTGAAGGCTTCAAATGAGAAGTTTACACACTGTATAAGAGAAGTAAATATTTCTGAGTGCACTGAAAGAAAATTTTGTTTCCTGTAGCTGCAGACATGAGATCTCTGGAAACCAAACTCAGAATCTCATTGTTAGAGCAGCAACTTTACAACATAAACTGAAATCTTAATCCTGCATGGTGTCTGCTGTTAATGTGAGGGCATTGATTGAAAAGGAGTGGGGCTCTGAAAAATAGGATGATGACATATGGATTGATAATGATTGCTGTGAGTCTTTTCTAGAAAACCCTGTAATAGTCTGCCCTGAGGACATAGCTGCCCCACCTGCAGCCTGCCTTGAGGGGTTGGCCATCCAACCTCCATTTGAAAGGATTAATCCTAGAGTGATTAATCCTGTTTAACCAGATGAAACTGCAAATGAAGGTCCTGAAGCAATTGGCTTGTAAGATACTTCTAATTATTTTCTTGCCCACCCACACCACCCCTCATTCCTTCTAGACTTATAACTAGACTAAAGTCACAACAGACCCCAAAAGATGAGGTACAAAGTGTCACCCATGAGGAGGTACATTGTACTCCAAAAGAGCTGCATGAGTTTTCCAGTTTATATAGACAGAAATCAGGGGAATATGTGTGGCAATGGATTTTAAGGGTGTGGGAAAATGGTGGGAGGAATATAAAGCTGGATCAGGTGAATTTATTGATATGGGTCCACTAAACAGAGATTCTGTGTTCAATGACATAGCTCGAGGGATTAGAAAAGGCATTAACAGTTTGTTTGGATGGCTGGCAGAAACATGGATCAAAAGGTAGCTGACATTACCTGAGGTTGAAATGCCAGAATTGTCTTGGTATAATGTAGATGAAGGGATCCAACAGCTTAGAAAGATTGGAATGTTAAAGTGGTTTTATCATGGAAAACCTGCTTATACACCCCAGGAATGTCTGGAGGATGCACGTTTTGCCAGGACTATGAGAAATAAATTTGTGAGACTACCACCATAATCCCTGAAGAGGTCTGTAGTTGCTCTTCTCTGTAGGTCAGATATTACTGTGGAAACTGCTGTCACTGAGCTGGAATCCTTGAACACAGTGGGGATGATGAGATCTCGAGTTAGCAGAATTCAGGTGGCAGTGCTTAATCACCAAAGGCAAAGTGGATATGGTTATCATAATAGGCAGCAGACTCAAAGCAGGAGTCAAAATCATATGACTCACAGAGACTTGTGGCATTGGCTAGTAGATCATGGGGTACCTAGAAATACAATAGCTGGGCAGTTTACTAAATTCTTGTTTGAGCTGTATAAACAAAGAGTTCTAGTTCAAGTGAACAGAAGTCTAACTTGAATTGTAAAAATAGAGAGTCATGGCACCTTAATCAATATCCAGACTTGAGACAGTTTACAGATCCAGAGCCCCTTGAATGAGGGGGAGGCCAGGTCCCTTTGGGGGAGGATCTTGTTACACTGCCACAAATTTATACTGTTAGTCTTTCTTCCAAGCCTTCCCCAAGGAGGATAACCTTATATCAGGGCAACTGTGCATTGGAAAAAAGGAAATGATCAGATATTTTGGAGATTATTAGACACTTGTTCAGAAGTGACATTAATTCCACAGGACTCAAAACATTACTCTGTTCCACCAGTCAGAATGGGGGCTTGTGGAGATTAGGTGATTGATGGAGTTTTAGCTCAGGTCTGTGTCACAGTGGATACAGTGGGCCCCCAGACTCATTGTGTAGTCATTTCTCCAGTTCCAGAATGCATAATAGGAATAGACATACTGAGCAACTGGCAGAATCCCTACATTGGCTCTTTTACTCATGGAATGAGGGCTAATATGATAGGAAAGGCCAAGTGGAAGCCACTAGAACTGCTCCTACTTAGCAAAGCAGTAAATCAAAAGTAATACTGATTCCTGGGGGGATTGCAGAGATCACTACCACCCTTCAGGACTTGAAGGGTGGGGAAAGAGGATGACTGGTATCCACATCTCCATTCAACTCCCTTACTTGGCCTGTGCAGAAAACAAATGGGTCTTGGAGCATGATAGTGGATTATCATAAGCTCAACCAGGTGATAACTCCAATTTCAGCTGTTGTTCTGGATGTGGTATCATTGTTTGAGCAAATCAGTACATCCTTTGGTACATGGTATGCAGCTATTGATCTGGCAAATGCTTTTTTTCTCAATAGCTGTTAGCAAAGACCACCAGAAACAATTTGCTTTCAGATGGGAAGGTCAGCAATATACTTTCACTGTCCTACCTCAGGGATATATCAACTCTCTAGTCCTATGTTATAATCTTGACTTCAGGGAACTTGATTGTTTCTCCCTCCCATAAGACATCACACTGGTGATTATATTGATGATATCATGATGATTGGACCTAGTGAGCAAGAAGTAGCAGCTACTATAGACTTATTGGTAAGGACTTTGTCAGAGGATGAGAGATAAATCCAACAAAAATACAGGGGACTTCCACCTCAGTGAAATTTCTAGTTGTCCAGTGGTTTGGGGCATGTCAAGACATCCTGCTTAAGGTTAAGGATAAGGTGCTGCATCTGCCTCTACTATGACCAAAAAAGAGGCACAATGCCTAGTTGGTCTCTATGGATTTCAGCGACAACATATTCCTCATTTGCATGTGCTACTCCAGCCCATTTTACTGAGTGACCAGAAAGCAAGTGGAGGCTCTGCGACAGGATTAGTCTGCTGTATAAGCTGCTCTGCCATTTAGACCAAATGATCCAGCAGATATAATGGTGCTGGAAGTGTCAGTGGCAAATATAGATGCTGTCTGGAGCTTCTGGCAGGCCCCTAGAGGATAATCACAAACCAGAATCTTAGGATTTTGGAGCAAAGCCTTGCCATCTGCTGCAGATAACTACTCCCTTTTTGAGAAACAGCTTTTGACCTGCTACTGGGCTTTAGTAGAGACTGACACTTAACCATGGGCCACCATGTTACTATCAGACCTGAGTTGCCTATCATGAGCTGGGTGTTATCTGACCCACAGAGCTATAAAGGTGGGCATGCACAGCAGCACCCCATCATAAAATGGAAATGATATATACAGGATAGGGCCAGAGCAGGTCCTGAAGGCACAAGTAAGTTACATGAAGAAGTGGTCCAAATGCCCATGGTCTGCACTCCTGCAACATTACTTCTTCAAGGGCCTCTTGGAGAGTTTCTTACAGTGAATTGACTGAGGAAGAGAAAACTCAGGCCTGGTTTACAGATGGTTCAACATGATATGCAGGTACCACCCAAAAGTGCACAGCAGAAGCACTACAACCCCTTTCTAGGATGTCCCTGAAGGACAGTGGTGAGGGAAAATTCTCTCAGTGGGCAGAACTTCAAGCATTGCACTGGATTGTTCATTTTGCTTGGAAGGAGAACCGGCTAGTGGCGTGTTTGTATACTGACTCATAGGCTGCTGCTAATGATTTGGCTGGATGGTCAGGGATTTGGAAAGAACATGATTGGAAAATTGGTGAGAAAGAGGTAAGTGGATAGACCTTTCTGAGTGAGCTAAAAACTTGAACATATTTGTGTCTCATGTGAATGTGCACCAGAGGGTGACTTCAGCAGAGGAAGGTTTTAATAATCAAATGGTTAAAATGGCCTATTCTGTGGATACCAGTCAGCCTCTTTCCCCAGCAACTCCTGTCATTGCCCAATGGGCTCATGAACAAAGCGGTCATTATGGTAGGGATGGAGGCTATGCATGGGTTCAGCAACATGGACCACTCACCAAGGCTGACTTGGCTATAGCCACTGCTGAGTGCCCAATCTGCCAGCAGCAGAGACCCACACTCAGCCTCCAATATGGCATCATTCCCTGAGATGATCAGCCAGCTACATGGTGGCAAGTTGATTACATTGGAATGCTCCATTCATGGAAGGGGCAGCAATTTGTCCTAACTGGAACAGACACATACTCTGTATATGGGTTTGCTTTCCTTGCATGCAATGTTTCTGCCAAAACTACCATCCATGGACTTACAGAATGCCTTATCCATCATCATGGCATTCCATACAGCATTTCTTCTGATCAAGGAACCCACTTCATGGAAAATGAAGTGCAGGAATTGGTACATGCTCTGGGAATTCTCTGGTCTTACCATGTCACCCATCATCCAGAGACATAGAACAGCAGAATGGCCTTTTGAAAACTCAATTATGGTGCCAAAGTGTGGCAATGCTTTGCAGGACTGGGGCAATGTTCTCCAGGAGGCTGTGCATGCTCTGAATCAGCATCAACTACATGATACTTTTTCTCCCATAGCCAGGATCCATGGGTCCAGGAACTGAAAGGTGGAAATGGGAGTGGTACCACTCACTATTACCCATAGTGATCCACTAAGAAAATGTTTTATTCCTGTCCCTGAGACCTTGAATTCTTCTGGTCTACAAGTTTTAGTTTCAGAAGCGGGAGTGCTTCCACCAGGAGAAACAACAATGATTCCATTGAACTGGAATCTAAGACTGCCACTTCATCACTTTGGGTTGCTCATGCCCCTGGATCAATAAGCCAAGAAAGGGATTACTTTACTGGTGGGTTGATTGACGTTGACTATCAGTGGGAAATAAGACTGCATCTATGCAATAGAGGTAAAGAAGAGTTTTCCTGGAATATAGGAGATCCTCTAGGATGTCTTTTAGTACTACCATGCCCTGTGATAAAATCAATAGAAAACTGCAACAACCCAATCCAGGCAGGACTACCAATGGGTCTCAAATTTCAGAAATGAGGGTTTGGGTCACCCCATCAGGCAAAGAACCATGGACAGCTGAAGCACCTGCTGAGGGTAAAGGGAACATGGAATGGGTAGTGGAAGAATGTAGTGATAAATATGAACTACAACCATGTGATCAGTTACAGAAATGAAGACTGTAATGCTGTTTTGTTCATATTATAGTATTTAAGTAATAACATATCAAGTTTAAGAGTGAATATTACCCAAGGACTTGTATCTTATTCTGGGGAGATTTAATGCATTTCCGCTTGTGCATGGGACAGTTGAGTATTGTTAGGCGAGGAAAAACTGTGTCTATTATTGTTTTCTATTTAGAGATTAAACATGGTTTAATGTGATATGTACAGCTGCCAAGATGACAAGGGGTAAACTGTCATGGTCCAGTTCATGTGTCAACTTGGCCAGGTGTTGGTGCCTGGTTGCCTGATTGGGCAAGCACTAATCAGTCTGTTGCTTTGCAGACATTTCATGGACTTAAATCATGATCACATTGGCTGCATCCACAACTGATTGCATTTGTAATCAGGTAAAGAGAGTGTATCCTGCAATGAGTGAAACTTAATCTAATCACTAGAAAGGTTTTAAGGAGGATTCAAAAGAGACAGTCACTTTTCCTGCTTCAGTTGGCGAGACTCTCCTGTGGAGTTCATCCAGACCCTTCGTTGAAGCTGCCAGGTTCACAGCCTGTCCTATGGATTTTGGACCCTTACATTCGGACGGCTGCACAGCCAGCCTCTCCTTAGAGTTCATTAAGGAACTTCATTTGAATTGCCAGCCTGTGGCTTGCTCTACAGACCTTGGACTCTACATTCCAATGGTTACAAGAGACACTTTTATAAATGTCTATGGATATTTCCTGCTGTTTCTGTTTCTCTAGAGAACCCTAGCAAGTACAAATGGGAAGCAAGTGTAGTTTAGTCGTAGAATTCTTGCCTGCCATGTGGGAGGCACAGGTTCAATTCCTGGTCCATGCACTTCCCAGAAAAATGAATTAGCAAAACAAACAAACAAAAACTCAACAAATGGTGCTGCAATAATGAGATTCTCACATGGAAAAAACAATGAAATGTGACCCCAACCATACAGAACACACACAAAAAAAGGATTTAGACTCACCTTTAATGGGTGGGTCACATCTTAATTGAAATAACCTAGCCTAAAGTTCTCATCCACAGCAGGTCTTACCTACAGGAATGGCTTAGAATAACATGGCCTTTTCTAGGGTACAAAATAACTTTCAAACCAGCATCGACACTGAAGAGATCCAGTCATGGGCTGGGTTGGGAGGAAGGGTTAAAGAGATAAATCACTGGCATTGAATATATTCTGCATGATAGTGTCATGGTAAATATATGGCATTAGTCATTTGTCAAAACACTGAGAACTGTGTACACAAAGAGTGAGCACTAATATTAACTATTGACCTTAGTTACTAATATTGGATCAATATAGGTTCATTAATTGTAACAATTATATCACACTATTACAAGATGTCAATAATAGGGTAAACTATATGTATGGTGGGATATATTGGAACTCTCTGTACTTTTTAAAAAAATTTTCTGTAAACATAAAACAGCTGTAGAAATTAAGTTCGTTACTTAAAAAAGAGAAACATTAATTTCATTTTAAAAATACCCATATGGGAATCTTTAAAAATTTGTAAATATTAGAAAAATTTTTTAAATCTTATTTTTATAACAATCAGCATTAGATTTATCAAGACTTTTCTTACGCCAAAGTATGTTTATTTTTAATCATGTCTATATACACCAACTGGTTTTATCACGTTAACTAAAACAAATGTATTTTGTGGAATTATTGAAACTTCAGAAAAAATATTTCATCTAGGTTTATTTCTACCTTAATGCTGAATGCCTTTAGTAAAAAGAAATCATAGCAGTAATTCATTGCCCTGTCTATCAAAGAAATAATATTAATATCTCTTGAGGAAATAGCCAGACCAATGCAGTAGCAAGGCTGCAGCTGATCAAACGAGTTCCTTCCAAGCCTCATTCCTGCACCTCTTAACTTGTCTCATGCATCTGATACTTATTCCTCAGTAAAGCAGGAATAAGCTGACCAGTTAGGATTAATTTTTGGACCTAAAGGATGGTTGTTCCCTTCCTGCTTCCTTAGTCTCTCTTGCCTAATTCATCTCTTGAGCTCACTCACTTCTGTGCTCCTCTAGCTATTCATTGGCCCTTGCATTATAAAACATCTCGCCAAGTTTATTTCTTCCAGACTAGAAGCTTTTTACATCAAACTAACACTGATATGGGGATTTTATAGCATTCCAACCACCCCTCTGGGTATCTTCCCTTGAAAATTAAATGAGGAGCCAAAGAGTTCGATGCCCCATCAGGTGGTGCCTATACCCTCTGACAAGCAAGAAATAGCTACAGAAGACAAACTTGCATCCCTCAGAAACCCTTAAGATTAAGGGGCAAAATCTCTCAGAGGGGGAAGTTGAGGCAGGTTAGCACAGGGACCTGAGAAAGGAGAGAAGTCCTTGACTAAGGGTGGTTATCAAAGTTAGGAAGGCCAGTCCCCACAGACACCCTGCCCGGTGACTACCCACTTATTGGAATTTTAATAGAAAAGATCTTTAAGGAAAGATCTTTTTATTTGAAACATAACTTCATTTCTGCATCTTCCTCATCTGAATACAGGTACTTAGACAATGATGTGGTTAAAATCTACTTGAATATGACAATACAACTGTCAGCACTTTAGTTTGAATTTTCCAGTAAGATTCTATTTCCTATTTAGAGTATATAGTAGGCACAAAAGTTCATTCCATATCCATGCCTAGAGAGCAATGTGACCATATGCATTTTAAACTTTTAGGTTAGGAAATTTCTTGCACATAAATTACTTTTCCTTCATTGCTATTCAACATCTTTTTTCTTCTTTTTTTCCTTTCTTTAATAATAAGAGGCAGGAATCTTTTATTCTGCATATGTTCACTCGGTGGTGACAGTGAATTTTAGACACAGACCCAGCAGATTTAGAGAAGAGGAAAGGTAGAAATTTAGGAAAATATTAGGAAAGAAAACCTTGGGGATTATAATAGTAATTCAAAAGTAGATTTAAATTCATGAATTCATTCTCATATTCATTTACTTATATGGGTTTATGCAGACAGTTAAACATTTACTTAATGCACATTGATATTGCAGTAATGCAAAGCCTAAGAGTACTAAAATAAAGTTCCTTAAGTAGTCAAACATAGGATTAGGAATGGTCCAAAGACTAGAAGAGGGACGTATAAGTGGTAGAAAAGCCAGAATTAGAGGAATGAAGTAAGAAGTTCATCACATCTGTTCTTACATGAATGCAGACTTCCAAATTTCCCTGATTTCCAAAACCTTTCTGGTCTTTGTCTTTGTTAGTTGAATATATATTTTCAGGTTCATATTTCATAATAATATCATCATCATTTGTTTATAAGAGTAAGTTCTGATATCTTTGACAGCCAAACTATAAATTAGAGTATCACTTTGATTCAGGTACCACTGGCATCTCACAAAGTTTGACTTTTTAAACTGGTGGCGGATGGGGGGAATGTTCTTCATTCTACACATTGGATTAAGTGCTTTTATTTACTGAATTTTACTTTTTTATGTTTTTGTGTTTTTTGAAGGGAATCCATAACAGAGATCATGTCTGTACCTTAGTACCCTCATGCCACTTACAGCAAAAAAAAAGAAATAATATATAAATTCAGCTGTAATGGACTGCCTTCTTCTTTGTGATCATCAATATCTGCTCTCAAAGGATTGCAATATCAATATTTACACTTTATTGTGAATGTGTTTTTTTCTTGCCTTGTCTTGCAAAATTTGCATTGCAAATTCATTGGTTTTTTTTCCCCCCTTAAAAAGATTTTTATCAATTTAGAAGCATTTCAGAAAGACACAGGCACTGGATTTAGGTGAGGGTATTTTTGTGGCTATTGGGAACGTTCCAAGTTCTCTGAATCCCATAATTTGTAGTTTGTTTATTCTGGGCATATGCTAATCCAAACCTCTTTCAAGGCTTTTCTTGGGTCTTAGAAACAGTTACTTAGGAACTGAATCATTCTGATCATTTGTACTTTTATTTTGAATCCCAAGAAAATCCAAGACTAAAATTTCTTCGACAAAATGGGAGATTTAAAAAGAAATCATTCCTATTATGTGTCCACTACATTGTAAGTTCCATTAAGGCAGCCACATACTTCTAAAACTATTGATAAGAGCTTCTGAATGTTGTCCCTGAAAAGTCCTTTTAACACTAAATTATGACAGTTTTCAGAGAGAAATAAAAAGACATGCTATTCTGTGAGCACAGGTGTATTCACACATACTAGAAAATTGAAATTCAATTCGGAAGGCAATATTGGAAACAATTTGAGCCTGGATCCAATCTAGCTAGGCTGAAATAGCACAAGAAATGACTTTGAAGATGATTCTGCCATTTTTTCTGTTCATTCTGTATGACTGGAGTTATCAGTATGGAATGTACTGGAAAAATCACATTAAATTCCTGCTTATGTCATTTCAGCCAGATCAGAGACTGAAAGTTACATCCAATGGTGCCATTTTAATAAAATATCACACAGTGAAGTTAAAGAATTAAAACAGGAAGCAAAATTAAAATGTGTTTGGCCTATAAAAATTTAATTGCAAAAGACAATTACAAATGTGAGTTATTCTTAAATAATAAATGGGAATCCCTTATTCAACCACAGCTCATGCTTCAGACATTCTCTTCCACTTTAACATTTTATATGTTCATTATATAAATCTGTTTCCTTTTGTGGGCTAAATTCATTTTTTTAAATGTGCTGTTCTAATTGTTTTGAGAATTGAATTTTCACAAAAAGAATTGTGCTATACATGCAATAAGGGAGAACTGAGTAAAAGAAATCTTCCTTTTGTAAAAGGAAGAACATTTCTGGCATATAAAAGATCAGCCTGGCATATTTGTTTTTAAGTTATATTTCTAAAAATCCACTGGAAGATTCCTGGGAGTGGTTCATATTTCTGGAAGTGTCTTATCCAGTTTCATTTGTACGCATAGACACTTGGACCCCTTTGCTGTGTGTGGTGTCTGTGACCCTTGGCTTACAAAGAGAACAGACAGTGCATAGGATAAACTCAAAACTCTCTGTCTGAAGGTCACAATTCTTTGTGCCTCCTGCTCACTAAAGCCTTTATAACCAGGGTTTTAGTTTCTCTGGGACTATGCAGCTTATCTCTCTAATCCATCCTTTTTATTCTCTAAATTGGGTGGGCTGGTTGTGATGATAAATTATATGGTTGACATTCTTTAAACCAATTCTAACTGACCAGACTTTGTACCTACCTGCCTAACTCTTCATCAGAATCAGTGCGGATCATTCCTTCTGTCTCCATCGTTACCCAATGGGAATCACTGCTCCTGTAGTGACAAGAGCATTGATGTAAATTTATTTGAATAAAGAGATAACAAAAAATTTACCCTTCCCCTTTAATTACACATGAACAATGTAGTTGTCAAAAGTGGGTAGAAAATAGTGGTGTCTATTGGTAATAATTTGATATCTGTATTTTTTGTTGTTTTATTGTCTGCTGTTTTAGTGTTGCAAAAATTATCTTCTACCTTCCTAATTTCATCAATTCCTCTTGTCCAAATGCACAGTTTATAGACTTTAAAGAGAATTGTTTTATTATTATTAATTCCAGAGTGAATAGGGTAGAAGAGTTAAAATACATGCCAACATAAATTATACATCTTTAAAAACATTAAAAAACAATCATTCTTTTCAAATGATTTCAGAAAATAAAATGAGACAAAAAACAGTAATAGTTAAGTAAACAGTAGTAACTCATGGACTATAGAGCTTGCAGACATACCTACAAGATTCAGAGACTTTTAAGACTATAAGATCTAGAGCCCTGGTGGGAGAGCTCTGGTTGCATAAGCATCTTCCACATGTATTGTTCTTAAAACAGACCTCAACTGAGATTGCACTGCTGGGGTATTAGATCTAAGTACAGATATAAATTTATCTCTGATGATCTTTATCTGTTGAGATAAAACATAATGCCTTAGGTTCCTTCTAAATCAATACTACAGTGTGATAATGTGCTGTTCCCTGATCATTTCTTGAGAAGGGAAACTGACTGCCCCTGTGGAAGAGATTTCCTTTTGACAACTTTCAGTTGAGTTTTCCTTTTGATGATTTTCAGTACTGAAAGCACATTTTATGCTCTTTGATGATGTAGTCACAATCTGATAAGGTTCTCAGCTCTTGTGATTTGTTTTCTGGTTATGTTAATCTAAACAATTTTACTACATCTCACCTTTCCCATGAGTTCTTTTCCTGATATCTTCCTAATCTTCAAAGGCACTTTTTTGAAAGGGTAATTGATCCATAGATCCATCTTTTAATATTTCTCCTCTGTTGCTGCTCTCTAGCTTTTTGTTTTGTGGAGTTCTCACAAGGGTCATGTATTTCAGTGTTACCAGCCATTTCAGGTAAACATTGTGCCCAAGTCAGCCTGGCCCTCGTTGGGAGGTTACTATCCTCAGAGCCCCAGGCAAAAAAGTCTGGAATGAATTAATTCAGGGTGGAGCGCAGCCTCTGGTATTATTAAAATTCCCCACATCATTTTAATATTCAATCTTCACTGAAATCCACTCCCCTGATGGAATCTTTCTCATTACATTTCTCATAAAATATCTTCTAGCCTTCTAGAGAGAGACAAAATTCCAGTAACATAAGGTTGCTTTCAAATTTGCCCTTGTTGGCAACATAAAGTGATCTTTTCTAGCTTACATTATAGATATGTGTATGCTCAATTTATTTATTTATTTATTTTATTTGCATGGGCAGGCTGTATAAATTGAACCCAGGTCTCCAGCATGGCAGGTGAGAGTTCTGTCACTGAGCCACTGTTACACCACCCTCAATTAGATTTTTATTTTCTAATTAAAACATCTTCAAGGTTTTTAAAAAATATCCTTCTCCCTGATTTAAAATTTTGCAACAAAAATAGGATACAAGATGTCATGTATATTTTAATCATTTCATGGAGAGAAACTATTTCACATCCTAACCTCCCTGTCTTCCAGGTGCCAACACAAGGAATGAAGTGTTAGAAGTCAATATCAAAAAGGCTTGTATTACACCAGTTTTTGCTATAACAACTTAATAATATTGATTCACAGTAAGATTGTAGGCAACAGGCATTCTTTCATCTTTTGTTATTTATATTGTTATTGATATTAGATATGAAATTCAACCTATAACAATAGAAGTTTCAAACAGAATTGGTAGAAATTTCTCTGGGTTTTTAAGTAACATTTTCTTAATCTTTCAATGTGTTAAAATCTATGGTATAATTTTCACATAACTTTCCTTTAATCCCTTTTCCTTCCAAGTTAAATGATTTAGAATATGCGCCTTATGCACTTTCCTCTGATTAAAAAAAATGTTTACCCTGATCATTATGAAAAGTCTATGTAATTTGGGATCTGCAAAGTCCATTTTCAATTTTAAACACGGTAAATACCTTCAAAATCTAAATAATATAGAAGTTGATTAAGTTGCATCAAGCAGCTGTCCCTGGAAAGAAAAAAGCAAAAATCACCCCAATGAACTTTAAGATCTAGACTCTTACAGAATATGGTAGGAGGACTGGAGTTGGAAGGAAGATAGAATTGGAAGCAATATTATAGTACTGGGGCCGGACCTCAATTTTTAATATATTTGTGAAAAGTAACCTTTTTGGAGTCAGGCTCCATGTGGTACCCAACCCTTTCCCATATTCTTGATTGAGAAGGAGAAAGTTTATTTTTGGAACAGAATCCAGGGCCCATCTCTTTCTGGTTTCCAGGAGGAATGATCAAGGAGGATGCATGATGCCTCCAAGGCCGGGATACCTAGGACTTCAGCAGCAGTGAGAAGTGTGGAAGCTTCGAATTTGCAGCCAAGGGAATGTGCAGTGGTGAGGGGCATCCTTACATCAGAACCAAAATATGATTTATCTCTGTCTTCTGTAAGAATCCTGGAAGTATAGGCAGTTCCAGACAATGACAGGAAGGGTCCTGGTCTGATCATTGCTCTTTTTCTCTCAGTTTTGCATATGTTTTGTAAATATTTCAACAAGTCTACCATATAATATGTGAGGTATTTTTGTGTGGGGGTGGGGGTAGGGGAATTTTTCTTTTTTAGAGCTAGCAAATTGATTTTATATTTTTGTTAAATTTTAAACCTACTGCTTGAGGTTATGAAAATCTGTCCAGGTATTATGTTTTCTGATAGTTCTCAATTTTCCATATTCCTTCAACACTTATTTTATCAGTGTCCCCATTTTTAACATTAGGGTGAGTGATATTAGATACCCTAATAAATTTTAGATAGAAGATATAGAGAGATAGATGATAGATAGGTAGATAGAGATAAAGACTTGCCTGTTTACGTTCGCCAGAGGAACATACTTTCTCTTTGACAGTATTTGAAAATATTTTCCTTCAATTTTTCAGATAACCATACACCACATTTTAATAGCACCCAGTACTTATTTTAAACCTTTCACACTAAGATCTAATGATAGGTTTTGCAAATATAATCCTAAAGTAAAGTCAGATGTACTTGGGTCCATAATGTTTCCCTGAACCTACTAGTTTAATTACATTTCCAAAATCAGGATGAATTTATAAGAGTCATTACTTACTTTTTTTAAGGTGTTCAAAAGCTCTCAGAATGTGATATGCCAGAAATTGAATGGCTTTTTAAAAGGGGGAATTTATTATGTTGCAAGTTTACAGTTCTAAGGCTTTGAAAATGTCCAAATTAAGGCACCAACAAGAGGTTACTTTCATTTAAGAAAGGTCAATGAGGTTCAAGTTTTTTCTCACAGCTGGAAAGGCGCATGATGAACATGACAACATCTGTGAGCTTTTTCTCCAGGCTTCCTGTTTTATGAAGCTCCCCCAAGGACGTTTTCCTTTTTCATCTTCAAAAGTCTCTGTCTGCATGGACTCTCATGGCTCTTTCTAAAATAGTTCCCTCTTAAAAGGCTCCGATGAGCAACCCCATTTAGAAGGGTGGAGATACATCTCCACGAAAACCGTCTAATCATAGTTGCCACCCACAATTGAGTGGGTCACATCTCCATGGGAACAACAACAAAAAAACTCCCACCCAGCAATATTGAATGAGGATTAAAGGTCACGGCTTTTCTGGGGTCCACTACAGCTTCAAACCAGCACAGATGTGATAAACAGAATAAATGACCCCATCCTAATTCCCATGTAGTTGCATGACCAAGAGGAATAAAGGTTGCTAACAACCTGACCTTAAAATAAGTAGGTTATTCTGAATCGTCCAGGAATGCTCAGATGTAGTCAAGAGGGTCTTTAAAAGTAGAAAAAGGTGGCAGAGGGTGTGAAAGTCATCAAAGAGGATGAGATGACAGAAGCAGATGTCATGGTGATACAATGCTGAAGGACTCAACTCAGTATTGCTGGAGTGAGAAATGGAGTGGATCGTGCACCAATGAATTTGGGTGACAAACCATTTTTTCCTAGAGCCTCATAGAAAAGAAGATAGCAAGTTAAACCTTGCTTTTCTTGCAGTGAGATTCATTTCAGACCTCTTACCTCCAGAACTGCATGATATAATAGACTTGAGTTGATAAGCCAAGAAGTTTGTACTTCCTGAGATAACTCTTTCCTGAGATGAAGGTGGGTAAAATCCATCTTCTCTTTTCTTATTGTGCCAGTTTGAAAGGATTTATGTACCCTAGAAAAGCCATATTTTAATCCTAATCCATTGTATGGAGGCAGCCATTTCTTTGAATCCCCATTCAGTGCTATAAATTGGAAACTTTATTAGATTATCTCCACAGAGATGTGACTCGTCCAATTGTGGATATTAACCGTGGATTAAAGGGAGATGTAACACCACCCATTTCAAGTGGGTCTTAATTATTTTACTGGAGTCCTTTAAAAGAGGAAGCATTTTGGAAAAGTCTTGAGATTCTGAGAGAGCAGAATGATGAGACCCATGAGAACCACTAGAAGTACTAGAGCTCACACAGCCAGAGACTTTTGGAGATGAAGAAGGAAAACAACCCTGGGGGAGCTACATGAAACAAAAAGCCTGAAGAAAAAGTAGCAGACGTCATCATGTTCACCATATGCCTTTCCAGTTGAGAGAGAAATCCTGAACTTCATCAGCCTTGTTTTAGTGAAGATAACTTCTTGTTGGTGCCTTAATTTGGACATTTTTATATATAGACTTGCTTCAAGTGGGCCTTCTTCAATAAGTTAGAAACTTGTAACCTATTAAATTCCTCTTTCTAAAAGTCATCCCAGCTCTGGTATATCACATTCTGATATTTATATCAGAACATATGAGAACATTCATATAGGAAGATAGATGCATCCATTGTATATTTTGTAGACAATTATTGGGTGCCACATTTGTTCTATTTCATAATATTTAAATAGAAGCTATAGGCATACATTTCTAGCAGGTGAAAGAGTGAAAAGGTGAGTAAAATGTTCAACACTTTCTATCTAAAGTGTTCAAAATAGAAAAAATAGGCGTTTTCAGGATGCCCCGATCACTGGTAGAAGCACAAAATAATCCTCTAAGTTTTTTATTTTTTTCTAAGAAAATTGAATTGTTTAAAAGTCTCAATGGAAAGGTAATCTTCTACTCCTTGGATATGAAGATTTAGTATAGTCCTACTAAATTTTAAGAAAATGTAATAAGGGGTAAAAATGAACCAAGTAGTAAATTAAAGCAAAGTGTCTGAAAACTAGGATTTAAAAGTCAAAGAAGAGAGGGTGCATGGGTGGATCAGTAGTAGAATGTTTTCCTTCCATGAGGGAGACCGAGTTTGATTTCCAAACCATGCACCACCACCCCCCAAAATAAAAATCAAAGGAAAGAGAGCTCCCAGAAAGGAGTAAAAGACGGGAATGGAAAGGAGGAATTTCGTCCCCCATATTCGGATTTCCCAGTGTCTTAATGAGTCTAGGCTAGATCGCATCTGGTAATAGGTTTCCATGAGAAGTTAAGATTTCTTTAGTGAAAGTAAATCTGAAATAATTCCTTTCCATTGCCTCAGACTTGTTACTAGAAAGAAGGTGGACTTCATGTGGAAAGAGTTCTCTCCATCATATCTGATTAGGTGCTACCATTTTGGATTTCATCGGGGCATACTGTTTATTTTATGTGAATGGGGTTCAGTCAGGAACTTTAGTCCATTTCAGGCCTTCCATCATCCTTTCATTCTCTAAAAATTTTCAGAGACAACACATAATCATTCAGCAACCTCACATAAAAATTCTCTCTCCATTAATTGAAGATATAAGCCTCTTAGTTAAGATTGTTTTTATTCTTTTTCACTTTTTTGTTTTTTGTTCTGTTCTGTTTTGTTTTATTTATGTAGGATTCTTTTAATTTCAAGTAAGTGACCAGAAATCAAACCTAGACAAGCCTAAAAGCATACACACAAAGGGTGGGGGGCTTGGTTGGAAAAATACTGAAAGTCACAGGATTAAAAAAATTGCAGAACTGAAGGACTGAAATTGGGGGCTGAATGACAATTATTTTGATTGCATTTTACTCTCTCAGTATTGATCATTTTTATCTTCCTTTTCACAAGCCCAATTTCTCTACTCAATAGGAAAATAGAGAATCCATCCTTCCATTTACAGAAGAAAAATTCTGGGGAAAGGCAACATTTCACCTGTTTGGGATCATAGCCTATTGTGTTAAGAAAGATGGAATTCAATGCTAGGCTTTTTCAGATTCATCTGCTACTTTTGAATCAGAATGTGGAGGATCTGCTTTCAGGAAAAGAAAGAATGTGGATGCTGGGAAGATAAAAAAATATATAAAAATCACCACAGACTTGGACTCAGTTAGCACAGCCAGTAGCTCTTTCAGAATTACGTCATCTGTCTTTATTGTCAACTGTCTAACATCAAATATGCTTTACAATTTTCCTCCTGAAGATGGTTTCTCTTCTCAGAGAAGACAGGCACTAAACCAGAATTGAGTAGTTCTCAGTTCTCTCTATCAGAGCCTCTTGCCCAAAGCTGCAAGTTTCTCTTTTAATTGCTTTCTTCACTGGAAATCAGCCATTTCTCATTTTTTTAGAATTTTTCCAAATAATCAGCTTATCTAAGATTTAGATTTCTGAAAATGGTGATTTTAGAAGGGTTCTTTATTTTTCTTTCTTCTTCAACTTCATTTTTTTTTGTTGGGGGGGAGATGTATATCATTTTTTTTTCACATGGTGGGCACCAGGACCTGAACCCGGGTCTCTGGCATGGCAGGCAAGAGCTCTGCCCCTGAGCCACCATGACCCACTCCATCCATCATTTTAATAATCCAAGTGCATGAGGTTTTGGTTTTTTTGTAGGAATATTGGTCTTTTAAGATATATCCTTGCCTCCCTTTCAAAGCCATTAGAAATATTGCATCTGAATATGGATTGAGATTCTCCCAAATTTCAGGATCTATTTTTCACCCCCCATAAATAAATGATAAATAAATAGCTATCATTTATTTTTGTATGCTGTATGTCCAGGGTCACATTTCATTATTTTTCCATGTGAGTATCTGGTCATTGCAGCACCATTTGTTGAATTTTTGTTTGTTTGTTTTTTCTTTCTTTCTTTCTTTCTTTCTTTATATTTGGAAAGCGCATGTGTCAGGAATTGAACCTGGGTCTCCCGCATGACAGGTGAGAATTCTACCACTGAACCATCCTTGCACCCCAACAGCTATCATTTTTGTGCTTAAAAATATCTACAATCCTCCCCTTATATATTACAAAAACCTTAGAAACATGTTCTCTCTCCATCACTTCTACTAGATTTTATTTATTGTTTAAAATTATTTTGAGATTGGCAGTGTTCTCTTCCTTTCCCTAAATTCAGTGACAAGTCATTATCAGAAACACAATGTGAGAAATATCCCACTTATGTTGTGTTTTTGCTTTTGTTTGTTTGCTTGTTTGAGCTGACTGAGACCACTAGCAGATGGTTTAAGTCCTATCTTGTTACCACATATAGCTACTGAGCCAGTTTAGTGATTTTGATAAGGACATGTCGCCCATTCTCTGCTTCTCTCTGGGAGGGCTGGAATTTGTTACCACATTGAGAACACTTTCATTCTTCTCCATTTTGATCTTTACCAAACAATTCTCCAAAGGAATGAACCCAGGTCCATGGTGTTTTATGTAAGTATATATATTTGTTACGTATTGCTGTTTTACCTCCTCTCCCAAATAGTGTATTTACTTGAAAAAGATATATACTATTTGTTTATATTAGTGGGCAATAGACATGTTGTTAGGACAAGAGCTGGCAACCTGGGAGGGTCTAGTAAGGTGACACTGGTTTGGTGTGATTTCCTCATTCTTGGCTCTGACCTTCAGTTTTTCATGCACATTTACCAACCTTCTGGTCCTGTAAGGTAGACACATGTTAATAAGTCTCAAAAGAACCTCACATATAAACCAACATTTCAGTACATGTTTTTTAGTGAACTATGTAATTATCAAGCAGAGTTGGTTGTGTTTGTGACTCAGCATGTTCTCTCTTGAACATAGCAAATACTTGAATAAAATTGAAATACATTAGAAGAATGAAAGAGAAGTAAAAAGATTGAGTTGGAAGAATCAAGGCATCAGATGTCATTGAGTAACCTGTACTGATTCAGTGTATACTCATAGATGATCTTATTTATGGCATTTCATTACTTTTGGATAGTTAGCCTCGAGATCAAGCCTCCATTTTTCCTTGTTGTGGTGGCGGTGGTGGTTTTTTACAGTGATCATCTCTCTTTCATCCATATTTTGCTATTGATAGGCTGTAGTCTCACTCTGTTCTTCCTTCTTTAGAACTGTGAAATTACATCTATTCCATTACTTCTATTGCATGTCCAAAGTCTCCTTCCCTGAATAGTGATTTTATTAGTGCACTCAAAGTTTTCATAGCGCTCACTATCGCCTCACACTTCTCTTGGTATATTTCATTTTCAAATCTTTCAGCACAAATAGCAATAACATCTCCAAATATCAATAACGTCTCTGAGATTATAGCCAAATACTGTTTCCAGATACTGCCTTTCCAGCTATATTCATATGCGGGCTCTTGAAGGCATTGGAATTCAAGATCAGTGCCATTTGGTTCCTAGTCCAATTGACATACTGGTGTCATTTAAGAGGCATAAAAAGACAGCTCTCTAAATGTAGACAATCCCCCCCCCCCCAAAAAAAAATGACCTATTATTTACACTTAAGGTAGTTTTATTTCCTAATGAGATTTTGGATTCTCCATGAGAACAACTGTGTTTTGTTTATCTTTATACACCAACTACCTAAACAGTACACAGCATATAACAGGGCTCTGAAAAATGTGTTTTTCACATTCTCTTATAAATACTTCCAGAGAAAAAGCAGCATTTAATCAAAGGTATTAATAACTATTATGATTTATTTTAAACTATATTTGCTTTGAAAGCAGGTTTTGAAAGGATGGAAGTTCTTTCTGAGTTGATGATGTGGTGGACAGAGGCACATCAAGCAAGAAGTTGGACCCCAAAGTACAAATTGTACAACCAAGAACAAACTGTTCTTACTGCACAGTCTTGTTCAGATCCCCTCCTGCATCCACTTAATACCATGTTCAGTAGGAATTTAACCCATAAGGATTTTCTTAAGTATGAATTCCTTTAGGGAGATAGCAAGATATTTTAATCCATATGTTGAAAACCCATGGGTTTTAATGTAATTGACAGTTGATAATTTTTCTATGGTTTTCCCCTCTTTTGCCTGAGTGACTTATTGAAATGCATTCATTATAAAAAAATGCAAGAAGATATTCTTACTATTTTTTCTCACATCAGTTAACTCTATCAGTGAGCACATCAGTTACAAAGAATTCCTGGTACATTAATCATAAGAAAATCATTTGAATTCAAAGAGATTTATGGTTCCACTGTTAGCTTTAACAAAATTGACTATGGTAATCCTAATATAATTGATATATTTGATACATTTCAAGTTTCAATCTCAATAATGATTCGGTACCATGATTTTAGAATTCAATCCACTTGAACTGCCACCCTCCAACCAGAAAAGTAAGAGCAATTCAGTGATACATAAAAATTTAATATAATTTCACCCTTTCTTCCTTCTACTATATCTAAATTCAAAGCTCAATTAAAGCCTTGCCCCCTGCATTAAATCATCCCTTTGTTCACCCTCAACCTCTCTTTTTCCTCTAAATATCTTTAACATGAAATGTGAAGTACATCATTTACTGTAACTTACACACTGTAATCTTTTCATTGCGCTTTGTTTTTATTGCCTTGACTCTGAGGTGGGGCTTCAAATTTCCCTGAACATTTCCTCTACCCCTTACCCTCCTATTCAATAAGTCCTCCACCCTAGAAACACTGCTGATACCACTTTGTTTGCAAGTTGATTGATAAACAAAAAAAGCTTAATTTAGGAAAATATGATTGTAGATTTGGTAGTTTTTATAAGGAAATGGAATGACAATAACTCTTATTGTTTTAGTCATTTCTATCAGAGCCACTGTAAGTTGTCTTTCTATTCATTTAAAATAATTATTTGTCTAAAGTTTTTTTTTAATATTTTTGTTGATATATCTTCATGCACCATATAGTCCATTCAAAGTATATAATCAATGGCTCACAGTATCATTACATAGTCGTGTATTCATCACCATGATCATTTTTAGAATATTTGCATCACTCCAGAAAAATAAAGCAAAAGAAAAAGTCTATATATCCCATTCTCCTTACCACTTCCCATCAATGGCCACTAGTATTGCAATCTACCCCAATTTTTTGTACCTCTTATTCCCCTCTGTGACATCTGAAACTGTTGGGTACCCCAGAAAAGCCATATTTAAAAATCCTGATTCAATAATGCAGAGTAGGATCTTTTTCATTAAATTGTTTCAATGGAGATGTGACCCACTTAATTGTGGGTGAGACTTTTTGATTAGTTGGTTTTCATGGAGATGTGTCTTCACTCATTCAAGGTGGGTCACTTACTGGAGTCCTTTAATAAGGAAACATTTGGGAAAAGCTTTAGAGCCAAAAGAAACAACAGAGCCAACAGAGCCAACATGAGACCAAGACAGTGGGAGATACAGAAAGAAAAGAGCCCTGTAAAAGCCTTTGAAAATAGAAGCCAGAAGGGAAAGCCAGCAGACACCAACCACATGCCTTCCAAGCTGACAGAGGTGGTATGGACCTATCGGTCTTTCTTGAGTCGAGGTGTCTTTCCTTGGATGCCTTAGTTTGAATGTTGTTACAGCCTTAGAACTGTAAATTCGCAACTTTAAAAGTTCCCCTTTTAAAAGCTGTTCTATTTCCAGTATATTGCATTATGGCAGCTTTAAAAAACTAAAACACTCTCCTTATTATTTATTTAACTTTTGTCCTTATTTTTTTATTCATTTGTCCATACCCTGGATAAAGGGAGCATCAGCCACACGGTTTTCACAATCACATGGGTACATTGTAAAAGCTAATTATACAACCATCTTCAAGAATCATAGCTACTGGAATGCAGTTCAACAGTTTCAAATACTCCCCTCTAGCCACTCCAATACACCATAAACTAAAAAGGGATAGTTACATAATGCATAAGAATAACCTCCAGGATAATCTCTCGACTCTTTTTGAAATCTCTCAGCCATTGAAACTTTATATTGTCTCATTTTTCTCTCTCCCTCTATTGGTCAAGAAGGATTTCTCAGTCCCACAATGCTGGGTTCTGGCTTATCCCCAGGAGTCATGTCCCATGTTGCCAGGTAGATTTAAGCCCCAAGGAGTCATATCCGATGTAGGGAGGAGAGCATTGAATTAACCTGCTGACTTAGCTTAGAGAGAGTAGTCATATCTAAGCAACAAAAGAGGTTCTCTAGAGGTGATTCCTAGTCAAAATTATAAGTAAGCTTAGCTTCTCCTTTGCAGGAATAAGTTTCAGAAAGACAAGCCCCAAGATCGAGGGCTGGGCCTATTAAATTGAAAATCAAGAATTTGCCAGGTGGGAAAGTTTAACATATTCTCCTTTCTCCCCGGTTCCCCAAGGGAACTTTGCAAATACCTTTTTTTTATTTTCTGCCCAAGTTACTCTTGGATGTATCAGGTGTCACACTAACCTGTACAAACCAACAAGATCTCACTCCCTATTCAAAATTCTATTTAATTATGGTGTTTGAATGAACTGATCATACAAGCTAAAGTAAATAATATGCTCCCAAAAATACGAATTTTGCATCAAATAGAAATCTTTTTCTTTGGTCTCACACAGAAGTTGAAGTTTTAAGATACAGACCATATCATCCTTTACCCTGTATTCTTATTTACCTTAGTCCTACCAGATCAGTTTCGTTCATATCTCTAGTTGTAGTTTGATCATTTTATTACCAGTTGTTGTATAAAGTACTGCTGACTTTCATGGCTTCAGGGCTCTAACTCTGAGTCTCAGGTGTCACACAAATACTTGAAGTTCCAGGGAACAACCGGGCTATCCACACATAGCCCAGCATCTCAGAATTAAGAAATATCAGTTACAAGTCTGGAATTAGATGGGACTGCTGTAAGAGTTTACAATCTAGGAACCTTTACAATAGACTTATCCTAATAACCCATGCTCTCGACTTCAATCCTCTGAGTTAGTATATTATAATTAGTCCATATAAATTGAGACATGATAACATTAGTCTTTTTGCTTCTGAAATTTCATTTAACGTGCTGTCCTTAAGGTTCATTCACCCAATTGCATGCCTCACAATGTTATTCCTTTTTTCTACTCAGTAGTCCATTGTCTATATACACCACAGTTCCCCCTTCCATTACTCAGTCGATGTTAAAGTTTGTTTCAATGTGAAGAACATATATATATGTGTGTGTGTGTGTGTATGTGTGTGTGTGTATGTATATATATATGTATCTCAAGTTTATATATACATTTGTATATATGTACATATATATATATATATATAGTACATGTACATGTATCTCAATTTTCCATCAAGATATAGATAAAATACTTTTAAGGGTGTTTTTAAACTGTAGGTAATAATTTAATCTAGGGAAATAGTTTAAGAGTTATACACCCAATGGGCTAATGTTTAAATTTTTTCCCTGAATGTACACTTAAAGAAAAATAGACATTTAAATGTATTCTGAAAAGTGCATAGAAGATTATTGACTTATGAAAATAAACAAGATCTATAAATAATCACCGTAATACTCTCCTTGGATACATTGAGATGTGTACAAAGAATACACTTTTGTCTACAGATAATCTAACATGAAACATTCTCACATGCCCATAAAGGGAAAGAAATGTCAGAAGAAAATTCTTAGAATACCCAAATATTAGTTGTGAAGATCAGAGAGTACAAACATTTCTCTCAGTCAAGTCAGAGAAGGTAAAAAATGACAAAAACAAAACAAGTCAAAGCAGAAATAAATAAATAAATAAATAAATAAATAAATAAATAAATAAATAAAAGAAAAGAAACATTGACACAAACTTCTGAGGAAAACAGGTGTAAACTGGGCTGTGCCCTGCAAATATCTGCTATTTACAGCCCCAGTGAAACTCTAGCTACACAGGAGCAGATATAAAATTAATTCTTGGACTAATTCTGATCCACAAAGTGCTTCATCATTTCTCAGTCTGTTCCAGATGTCACCCTGTCTACAATTTTCTTTGGAGCTATGACTTCCATTCTCTTTCAGCCCCAAACCATTTTGATGATGCCTAATTAATTACTCACTGCTGGAGACACAAATCTTGACATCTATATGTAGACTTGTTGAACATTCTCCACTATTCCTGCAACTTCCAGTCTTACTTTGGATCAGGTCTTATAGTTTCTGTCTCAGAATCTGTCATGTAATTTTTGGCCTTAAGTGAAAATCATTAATATTTTTAAAGTGTTGATAAGAATTTTTTTAAAAATTATATGAGTGCACCTATAGGCACAATGATATTAAAATGATTCAAATCAATGAACTTGATTTGACAACAAACTTCTGATTATAAATGTATCTCTCTTATACTGTATCAATTGTCTCTTGCTTATGTAGACAATACTCGTTCAACATTAACCAGAAAGACCTGGAAATATTTTCCCCTACAAAACTTAAAAGAATCCAATTTAACATATAATGTCGATGCTGTGGGAATGTGTTGACTTCATTGAAATTAAGTAGGTTGCATGGGAACCAACTATTCAGGAAAACCCATGGTTCTCTTCTGGTCAATCTCTTTCAGGCCTCTTTCTCTAGATGAGAAGTGACTGTTAGTTTTTTTCTCAAAATATTTGAAATTAAATGCACTTTATCACTTTAAGATAAAATAGCTGCAACTATTACATGTAAATGTTATATTATTTCCATAAACAAAAATTTAATGTTAACTCCTTGCAAATACATAAATACATATACACATATATTTAGATGTAAACTTTGGCTTCCACTTTGTTCATGTCCATGACTTCTTAAAGCAAATGTCATGAAACTGTTTGGCATAAACAATGAGAATTTATTTGATCATGGTTAGAGTCATGAAAAATGTCCAAATCAAGGCAATGCTTTTTTTCAAAGATGAGCTGCTGGTGATCCTTGGCTTCTCTGCCACATGGCAAGGCACACAGTGGTGTTTGCTGGTCTCTCCCTGCTCTCCCACACTTCATTGCTTTCAGCTTCTTGCTTCTGTGGCTTCTTCCTCTCTGTCTGAATTTCATTTTCTCATAAAGTATTCCTGTAATAGAATTCAGACCCATCCTGAATGAGGTAGATCACACCTAAACTGATGTTAGCCTCATCAAAAGATCCCACTTACAATGGGTTCAAACCCACAGGAATGGAATAGATTTAAAAACAGATTTTTATAGGGTACATTCAGCTTCAGATTACACATACTTCCAAGTCAAAATTTTACCCTTGAAGTCCAACCCAAGGTAACATTACAGATTTTCTTATAGTAATAAATGAGTAGGTTGCAAAACTTTAATCACTTTTACTCGAGGAGAATTGTAGGTGTATATAGTGTTTATATGCATTTACTTCCAGTAGGAAAAGGGTGGATCATTGGAGTTATGCTGAAGGTAATAGAGAAGATATATGTGCATTTAAATCAACAGACATTTACTAAATATCTACCAGGAAATCCCAGATGCCTGGGAATAGAAAATTAAACATGATGTGTTCAAATCTGTGCTTAATTACCACTAATTTAATAATTATTACTTGTTTCCATAAACCAATCCTAACCAAAAGGCCAAAATAACTTTTCATTTTTTTATTAAAGAAGTTGTAGGTTTACAGAAAAAATATACATAAAATAGAGTTATTGATATTATGCATTAATGTGGTACATTCACTATGATTGGTGAAAGAACATTTTAATAAATTGTACTATTAATGCTATTCCACAGCTTATCATAGGATTCACTGTGTTGTACTGTCCCATGGATATTGATTTTCTAAAAATTTTTATTCTAATAACGTATGTATAACCTAAAACTTCCCCCTTTTAATCACATTCAAATATATACTTCAGTGCTTTTTCTTATGTTCATAATGTTTTTGCTACCATCAGCACCATTCATTAACAAAACTATTTCACAATACCAAATAGAAACACTGTGCAATTTAAGTTTTAACTCCCTAATCACTAAACTCACCTTGGCCTTTTGTAACCTATATTCTCATTTCCAAATATTTTTCCCACTGTATAGGTGTGTGAATAGAATTCTAGTCAGAATTAGACTCGAATTAGAATAGAATTTCCTATTCTAATTATTTCATTTCAGTGAAATCACATAGTACATGTTCTTTCACATCCAGCTTATTTCTTGAACATGATATCTTCAATGTTCATCATTTTTTCTCATATATTCGCTTTTTACAGCTGAATAACATTTCTTTGGTTATATTTATCATGTTTTATTTCTCTTTTCATCAATTAATGGAAAACAGGTTCCTTCCATCTTTTGGCAATTGTAAATAATGCCACTATGAACATTAGTGTGTAAATATCTCTTTGAGTCCCTGATTTAAATTCTTTGGGATATATACCTATATCTGGGATTGCTGGGTGGTATGGTAATTCTATATTTAACTTTCTCAGGAACTGCTAAACTGTCTTCCACAGTGGCTGCACCATTTTATATTCCCACCAACAGTAACATGAGTCTTCCTATTTGTTTCGTATCCTCTCAAACACTTGAAATTTTCCATTAAAAAATGGTATCTATTCTACTGAGTGTGCAATAGTAGCTTGTGTTTCTGCTTGCACTTTCCTAATGACTAATAATGTTGAGTAACTTCATATGCTTTGCTGCCATTTGTATAACTTCTTTGGAGAAATGTCTAATCAAGACTTTATTCCATTTTTAAATTTGGTTGTTTTTCTATTTGTTGCTAAGTTGTAAAATTCTTTATCTATTCTGGATAATAAATCTTTATCAGTTATAAGGTTTCCAAATATTTCCCCATTGTATAGTTGTTTTTATTCATGTTTTACTTTCATGATAAAGTCCTTTGGTGAGCAAAATTTTTTAATTTTGTTGAGATCTTATTTATCTATTTTTTCTTTTGTTGGTCATGTTTTGGGTGTAATGTCTAAGAAATCATTTAAGTTTTACTTCAATATCCTGAAAATCCTTCCCTATGTTTTCTTCTGAAATTTTATGGTTTTGTCTCTTGTATTTAGGTCTTTGATTAATTTTGAATTGATTTTCGTATATTGTGTGAGCAACAGGATCATCTTCATTCTTTTGCATATGGGCATCCAGTTTTCAGCACCATTAGTTGTAGAGAATTTTCTTTCCCAATTGAGTGGACTTGGCACACTTGTCAAAAGTCAGTTGGCTGTAAATGTGAAGATTGACTTCTGGACTCTCAGTTCAATTCCATTTGTCTTTATGTCTTTCATTATGCCAGTACCTTCCTATTTTGATTACTGTAGCTTTGTCATAAGTTTAAAGATATTCCAAATGTATTCTTCTTTTTCCAGATATTTTGGCATTTCCATTTCTGCAAAGAAGGTTGTTGAAATTTTTATTGGGATTGCATTGAATCTGTAAATCATTTTGGGTAGAATTTTCACCTTAGTAATATTTGTTGTATTCTAGTACATGACCACGGAAAGTTCTTCCATTTATTTAGTCTTCTTTGATTTCTTTTAGCTATGTTTTGCAGTTTTCGGTTCACAAATCCTTTACATTGTTAAATTTATTCCTCAATATTTGATTATTTTAGTCTATTGTAAGTAGAATTTTTTCTTGATTTCCTCCTCACATTGTTCATGAGTAGTTGTGTTGATTTGAAAGTGTTGTGTACCCAAGAAAAGCCATGTTCTTTAATCCTGATTCAATACTGTAGTGTGGAAGACTTTGGTTAGATTGTTTCCATGGAGATTGACTCACTCAATTGTGAATGTGACCTTTTGGTTAGATAACTTCCATGTAGATGTGACACCTAGTTGTGGATGTGGCTTTTTAACTAGATGGAGATGTGACTCTGCCCAATCAAAGTGGGTTTTGGGTCATTTACTAGATTTCTTTAAAAGAGAAAACATTTTGGAGAAACCTTAGATGCATAAGCTTGAAGAGCAGTTGCTTCAGAGATGACACAGACAGAGACATTTGGGAATGCTGAAAGAAAACAGCCCGGGAAAGCTGTTGGATACTAGCAGTCAAGGACCAGCAGGTGCCAGCCACATGCCTTTCCAGCCAACAGAGGTGTTTGGATGCCATCAGCCTTTCTTGAGTTAAAGCATCTTTCCCTGGATGCCTTAGTTAGGACATTTTATGTCCTTATAACTGTAAACTTGTAATCTAATAAATTCTTATTTTAAAAGCCACTCTATTTCTGGTATATTGCATTCCAGCAGCAATTAGTAAACCAATACAGTAATGGATAGAAATCCTTGGTATTTTGCATGTTGATTGTGTACTTTGCCACTTTGCTGATTTGTTTATTAGCTCTGTTTCTTTTGTTGTAAATTTTGGGGATCTTTTACATATAAGATTAAGTCATCTGCAAATTGTGAAAATTTCATTTCTTCACTTCCTATTTAGGGACCTTCATTTCCTAAATGCTCTGCCTAGAACTTCCTGCATAATGCTGAATAACAGTGATGATAGTGGGCATCCTTGTCTTGTTCCTGATCTTAGAGGAAAAGTTTTCTATCTTTCATGATTGATTATAATATTAGCTATGTTTTTCATATACACCATTTATCATTTAAGGAAAACTTCTATTCCCTTTTTCCAATGTTTTTATCAAGAAAGGATTATTAATTTTTTCAAATGCTTATTCTGCTTCAGTGGATATGATCATGTAGCTTTTTCCATTCATTCTGTTAATATGGTGTGCTACATTAATTGATTTTCTTGGGTTGAACTATCCTTGCATACCCATATAAGATCCACTTGATTAGGCAGGTTATGGTGGCTCAGTGGCAGAGTTCTCGCCTGCTATGCTGGAGACCTGGGTTCATTTCCAGGTGCCTGCCCATGTTAAAAAAAAAAATCCACTTGATCATGGTGTATTGTTTTAATGTGCCATTGTATCCAATTTGCACATATTGTGTTGAGGATTTGCATCTATATTCATCAGACAAATTGGTCTGTAATTTTCTTTTCTTACAGTACCTGTATCTGGTTTTTGTATTAGAGTAATCTTGGCATCATATAAACAGTATTCCTTCTTTTTCAATGATTTTTGGAGGAGTTTGAGCAAAATTGGCATTAATTCTTTTTTTGAATAATTGGTAGAATTCATCTGTGAATCCATATTCCTGGGTTTTTCTTTGTTTGAAAGTTTCTGATAACAGATTCAATCTCTTTACTTGTAATGTAGGTCTTCTATATCTTTGAGAGTCAATTGAGGTCTTCTGTTTCTTTGAGAGTCAATGTTCATTGCTCACATGTTTCTATGGATTTGAACATTTTATCTAGATTTTCTAATTTATTGGCATACTGTTGTTCATAGTATCCTATTATGATCCTTTATATTTCTGTTGGATCAGTGATAATGTTCCTTTTTATTTTTTATTTTATTTATTTTTGTCTTCTTGCTTTTTTCTTTGACAGTCTAGATAGGTGATTGTCAATTTTATTTATCTTCTCAAAGAACCAACTTTTGATTTTGTTAATCCTTCCTGTTGTATTTTATTCTCCATTTCGCTTTTTTTCTGCTCTATTTGTTGTTATTTCTATGCTTCTGCTTGCTTTGGGTTTAGTTTGCTGTTCTTTATCTAGTTCCTCCAAGTGTGTAGTTAGTTCTTTGATTTTACCTCTTTCTTCTTTCTTAATGTAAGCATTTAGGGCTATTAATTTCCCCCTTGGCACTGCCCTCACTGCATCCCATAAGTTTTGTCATGTTGTGTTTTCATTTTCATGTGTCTTAAGATATTTACTGATTTCTCTTGCAATTTCTTCTTCATCCCACTCTTTGTTTAAGAGAGTGTTATGTATCTTCCATGTGCTGCGGATTTTTCAGTCCTCAATCTGTTATTCATTTCCATCTTCTTTCCATACAGTGAGAGAAAATATTTTGTATAATTTTAATCTTTTTAAATGTCTTGAGTTATATTTTGTGACCCATAATGTGGTCTATCCTGGAGAATGATCCATATACACTTTAAAAGAATGTGTAACTGGGTGTTTTGGAGTGAAATGCTCTGTATATGTCTTTTTGATCTAGTTCCTTTCTAATATTTTTCAAGTTCTCTCTTTCTTTATTAACATTCTGTCTAGATATTCTATATATCTATTGATGGCAGCTGTGGATTAAAGTTTTCTAGTGTTATTTTGGAGGTGTCTAGTTCTAACTTTTGCCAGTTGCTTGCTTCATGTATTTTGGGACAGCATAGCTAGGTGAATAGATATTTATGTTTGTTACTTCTTCTTGGTAGATTTATCCTTTTATTAATATATAGTGTCCTTTGTCTCTTATAACTAATTTTCACTTAAAGTATGTTTTGCCTGCTATTAGCTTAGCTACCCCAACTCTTTTTGGTTACTATTTGTTTGGAATATATAATTCCAACTTTTCATTTTCAATCTATTTGAGTTTTTCGGTCAAAGATGAATCTCTGTTAAATAATGTATAGAGGGCTCACCCATTTTTATCCATTTGGACACTGTGTTTTTTGATTAGCATTCAGTGATATTACTTTAAATACAGTATACCATCCACTTTTTCCTTTGGTTTTTATACATCATATATTTTATTTTGCCTCTCTTTTCTTTTACTGCAACCTCCTTTTCTGTACAGTTCATATTTTGTGATGTATGTGTGTGATCCCTTCCTCATTTGTTTCTATATATTTTTAAAATATGTTCTTTGTTGTTACCCTGGCGTGTTATTACACAACCTTCATTTATAGCCTACTAATTTGAAAAAAGTACCAACTGAGCTTCAAAAACAAACTGATTCTTTCTTCCCATATCCCTGTTTCCCCTCTTTTTATTGTTTTTGTCCCACTCTACCACTTTATATTTTGCATGTCCACTATCACTTATATACATTTTTCTTCTTCAATTATATTCTGACTCTTAAATGAATTAAAATGTAAATTTGTTTATTGAAGATAAAGAATTGGTGTATTATGTAAATTGATTTTCTTGTGTTCAGCCAGCCTTGCGTATCTGAAATAAAACCCAACTTAGTCATGTGATATAATTATTTTAATATGCCACTGGATTTGATTTCCAAGCACTGTTGATTTTTGCATATATATTCGTTAAAGAGATTGGATAGTAATTTTCTCTTTTTGTAGTGTCTTTGTCTGGCTTTGGTTTTGGTGTGATGTTGGCTTCACAAAATGAATTAGGTAACCTTCCCTCCTCTTCAACATTTTTGAAGAATTTGAGCAGGATCAGTGCTAATTCTTGTTTTTTTTGAGGACATTTTCCACATTTTATTTACATTTTAAGACTAACTTTAATCTCAAAACCACAGTTCCATATACCTATCCCCTTTCTGCTGGTTTCACTTAAAATAAATGCATGGCTTGTTACACAAAGACTGTAAACAAATATTTACCATGCCTGTTACATGTAACACACAGGAACAGCTTTAAACAGAAATTCACTAATGCCTCCCAACTTTTTTATTATAAATAAAGGTATCAAAACAATCATGAACATATTTTGATACTGCTAGCAGTCAGCACCCACAATGCTACAAAAAATTAACACAATTTGCACAACATTCATTGTACCTGCCACTTTAAACAATTAAAACCACAATTTTTCAATTAGCGAGTGAGCAAACCATTCCTTTTGTTTTTCCTTCTTGAAATTAGTTTTCAGCTGCACATATCCTTCCACATCAATCTGACAGTTCTTACCATGCTTTCATCTTGCAAACCTGAATTCTACTTTAATTACTCCAGGTTAATGCTTAAATCATGCCTTGATAAGAGAAAACAGAATTGTGCTGCATTTTCCTCCTGTTACCTGAAATTATAATAAATGTACATGTATTAAATATATTCTTACAAATGTCCAAACCATGTTAATTAGCTGGAATTCTTGTACTTAATGCGTGGGTATTTTGCACTGTGATACTTAATCAAGACATTAACATGAGTAGAAGGTTGTTGATTGAAGACAAATTTGAGATCTACTAAAATTAACTATTGTATGTTTGTCCTTCTGATGGTTGTGGAAGCTTCATATTTTCTTTGGATGTCAGTAGATGTCTTAGCTCTTGTAATATAAATTTAATGCTCTATGAATTTTTCCATTTTACCGACACTGGTGCACTTTGTGTAGCCACTATTCCACTGGAATTATTTATTCCATTCATGTTACTTTTTGTATAAATCTAACTGATGGAGGGCCTCCTGGGTATTTAGGTACACATTCTACTTTCAGCCTATATATTCTGTTTTTGCAATTTGTCTGTGGAGAACACCATCTTCTCCTGCAGCCTATTGCAGTTGCCCACCTGCATGGCTCTCCGACAATTTGTGGTCATCCTAAAGCTAACTTCGTTGTGCCTCTTCAGTTACCAGCAACAGCCCAGGCTGCAGCCACTCCTCAGGGTCTCAGAGATACCAACCGCAAGTGCTAATTCCTTTTTGAATCCTGGTAGAATTCACATCTGAAGCTATCTTTTCCTTGGCTTCTCTTAGTTGGGAGATTTTTGATGACTGATTTAATCTCTTGGGATAGGTTGATTGAGGTCTTCTATTTATTCTTGAGTCAGTGCTGGTTGTTAATGCTTTCCTAGGAAGTTGTCCCTTTCATCCATGTTGTCGAGGGTTTTTTTAGAATATCTCTCATTTTTTTAGAATATCCTCTCATTATCTCCTTTATTTCTCTGGGCTCTAGCAGTTATGCCCCCCTCCCATTTATGATTTTGTTTATTTGCATCTTCTCTCTCTTTTTTTCTCAGCTTAGCTAAGGGTCAATTAAATTTTTTTATTTTCTCAAAGAACCAACTTCTGTTTTTTTTAATTCTCTCTATTGTTTTCAATTTCATTTATTTCTGATCTAGTCTTCATTATTTCATTCCTTCTGTTGGCTTTGCAGTTAGTTTGCTGCTCTTTCTATGGTTTCTCCAGGTGAGTAGTTAATTCCTCAACTTTTGCTCTTCCATCATTTATAATAAGGTTTTCAGGGCATAAATTTCCCTTTCAGCACTGCCTTTGCTGCACCCTGTAAGTTTGGGTATGTTGTGGTCTCATTTTGACTTGTCTCAAGAAATTAACTAATTTGCCTAATTTCTTCCTTGATCCACTGGTTATTTAAGTGTGTTGTTTAGCCTCCACATATTTGATAAATTTCCAGCTTTCTGCCTGTTATTTTTTAAAATATTTTTATTGACAAATCTTCACACATACAGTTCATACATGCTGTAAAATCAATGGCATATGCCATAACTATTAACTCTCTCTCTCACTGACCACTATTATTTCTGTCTATCCAATTTACTTTATCTCTTATTCCTTTATTATTTGTTTATTTGTTATCCATATTTGTTATCCATATGCTTTACTCATCTGACCATAACCTGGATAAAAGGAGCATTAACATAAGGTTTTCACAATCATAGTCACATTGTAAAAGTTATATCTTTATAGAATTGTGTTCAAGAATCAAGGCTACTGTATAGCAAGCCACAGTGGCTCAGCAGGTAGAGCTCTCGCCTGCCATGCTGAAGACCTGGGTTCAGTTCCTAGTGCCCTGCCCATGAAAAAAAAAAAAGAAGAAGAAAGAAAAAAAAAAAAGAATAAAGGCTACTAGAACACAGCTCAACATTTTCAGGTACTTCCCTCCAACCACTCCAATATCATAAACTGAAAAGGGATATCTATATAATGCATAAGAATAATCTCTAGGAGAACCTCTCAACTCTGTTTCAAGTCTCTTAGCCACAGAAACTTTATTTTATCTCATCTCCCTTATCTCCTTTCAGTCCAGAAGGCTTTCTAAATCACTTGATGCCAGATCCTGGATCATCCCAGGATTTCTATCCCATGTTGCCAGGGAGACCCTGGGAGTCATGTCCTACATCGGGGGAGGGCAGTGACTTCACCTGCTGAGTTGGCTCAGAGAGAGAAGCCACATCTGAACAACAAAAGGGATTCTCTAGGGGTGACTCTTAGGCATAATTTTAAACAGGCATAGCATATCATTTGCAGGAATAAGTTTTATAAGGACAAACTCCAAGATCGAGACCTTGACCTATTGATTTGGTTATCTCCACTACTTACTAGAATATCAGAAATTCTCCAAATGGAGAAGTCGAATATTTCCTCCTTTTTTTCCCAGTCCACCAAGAGGACTTTCTTCTCCATGTTATTGATTTCCAACTTCATTTCATTACAGTCTATTAAAAGTTTGTTTTCTATAATTTCAATTGTTTTTTTTAAATATATTGAGACTTGCTTTGTGTCCCAACATGTGGTCTATGCTGGAGCATGATGCATAAGTACCTGAGAAAATGTGTATCCTACTTTGTGGGGTATAATGTTCTGTAAATGTCTGTTAAATGAAGTTCATTTATCATACTATTCAAAATCTGTTTCCTTATTGCTCTTCTGTCTATATGTTCTATCCATTGATGAAATTAGTGTTTTGAAGGCTTCAAATATTATTATAGAGGTGTCTACTTCTCCCTTCAGTGTTGTCAATATTTGCCTCATGCATTTTGGGACACTTTGGCTTGGTGCATAAATATTTATGGTTGTTATGTTTTCTGTTCCTTTTATTAATATATTGGGTTCTTATTTTTCTCTTTTAATAATTTATATTTAAAGGCTAATTTATCTGTCTTTAGTATAGATACCCCTGCTCTTTTCTGGTTGGTGCTTGCATGAAATATCTCTTTCCAACCTTTCACTTTCAACCTATGTTTGTCCTTGGGTCTAAAGTGAGTTCTTGTAGATAGCATACAGATGGGTCCAGGTGTTTTTTAAAATCCATTCTGCTGTCTGTGTCTTTTGATTGATGAATTTAACCATTGATATTTAATGTTATTTCTGTAAAGGCACAGCTTTCTTTTACCATTCTGTCTTTAGGATTTTATATGTCATATCTTATTGTTTCTCTCTTTTTACCCTTGCTGATAATATTCATTTCTATAGTCTTTTCCAAAGTTATCTCTCTTATCCTTTCCTATCTGCCTGTAGCACTTCCTTTAGTATTTCTTATAAAGCAGGTCTTTTATTGATACATTCTCTCAGGGGCTGTTCATCTGAAAATATTTTAAACCCTCCCTCCCTCATTTTTGAAGGATAGTATTATTATATATGTCATTCTTATTTGGCAATTTTTTCTCTTTCAGTATCTTAAATATATCACACCACTGTCTTCTCGCCTCCATGGTTTCTGCTAATTAATCTCCCATAGTATTATTAAGCTTCTCAATTTTGATGAGCTGAATCAATTTTCTCTTGTTGTTTTCAGAATTCTTTCTATGTCTTGGACATTTTACAATTTGATTAGTAAGTGTCTTGGAGTAGGTCTGTTCTGATCTGTTCTGTTTGGGTACATTGAACTCCTTGGATCTGTAATTTTATGTCTGTTATAAGAGTTGGGAAATTTTCAGTGATCATTTCCCCCATTATTCTTTCTGCCCCTTTTACTTCTCATCTCCTTCTGGGGCATGCATAACGCATATATTTGTGTGCTTCATATTGTCTTTCAATTCCTTCTCAATAATATGAGATCCTTCTCATATTATTCTCTTCTTTTCCCCATCTGTTCTTCTATGTGTAGGATTTCAGATGTGCTGTGCTCTGTTCACTATAACTTTCTTCTGTATCTTCATATCTGCTGTTGTATATATGCATTGTGTCTTTCATCTCTTTTATTGTGTCTTTTATCCCTGTAGGTTCTGCCATTTGTATTTTCAAGCTTTTGAGTTCTTATGTATGGTCATACAGTATCTTCTTTACATATTTCATCTGTTTAGCCATATTTTCCTTCAACCCATTGATTTCATTTTTTATTTGATTTGGAAGATTTCTTTGATCATCTTTAATTAGTTGCTTCAACTTTTGTATGTCACTTGAAATGTTAGTTTCTTCCTTTGATTGGGTCATATCTTTGTTCTTCCTGTGTGACTTGTGTGTGTGTGTATGTTTGCCAAATCTAGGAATCTGATATCTTTTATTAATTTATCCTGGAGGTATAAATCTGTTCTCTCTTTTACCTAGAGCTTTCTTATTGGTTGTCTTTGCTCTCTGCCTGTTCTTTGACATTCAGTTCAATTTATTCTACACCTCTAGCATAGCTTCTGTTTAGCTGATTAGAATTTTTTAGCTCTTTATTTTCTGGTTCTTGTCCTGCCTATATGGAGCCTTTTTGTTTAAGAGGGTCTACCCAGATATGATTGACCCCAGTCAGATATTCCCAGATAGGACAGGACCAAGTCTCAGGAAGAGGGTGTAATCAGTATCAAGTTTCCCTGAGAATGGGTCCCAGAAGGTTGGTAGCATTTCCTGAGGAGTCTCTTGACTTTTTGCTTTTACTATCCTGCCCAGCAGATGTTGCTTATTATCCTGCAGCTTCTGATCTGCATATAGTTTTGTGGAGCCTTTATTCTCAGCAGACCCTGCCCCTCATTTATCATACTATTCAAATTCTCTCTTTCCAGGAGAATGGTTGAGAGAGAAAGGCTGAGGTAAAAGATGGATTAAAGCTCTTTCTGTTTCCCAGATCCTGGGGTCTAAATGAGAGCTGCCATTATGCTGGGCCCTGCCCCACCACCATTTTTTCTTGAGGGAATATATAGGCTTTAAGGAATTATCTCCATCATTTGACTAGTTACTTTGTCTCTCAGACATACCTTAAATTTGCCCTTGCCTGGGTCAGTGCTAACAGCTGAAAATACCTGAGACTTTTTCTTTAATGGGCTGCTAAAATATTTTTTTTTTTTTAATCCTTTTCAAAGCTGGCCCCTAGGCCCCTGGGTTTTATAATCATGAGCTGGAGTTGGTACCTAGCTCTATGTGGGGCACAGTTCTTTTCCAATATTCTGAGCTCAGCAAACTCCAAAAACATGTTTTTTTGTTTGTTTTCTTTTTTCTCCTGTTCATCACCCCCACCTACTCTCTGTGAGGAGAGATTTTAGGGATCCTTTTGTGCTTACTCTTGGTTAATCTGTGCTCAGAGCTTGTATTCTGAAGTCTAAATTTCTCAATTAAATCTGCAATTGGAGATTTCTTGAACTCTCCTCGCCTTACTACTAGCAGAGACTGCTTTTTTTCCCCATGGGGAAAAAGGCCTGTCATGACAGTGGGGGAGGGGTACCAGTCTCCATGGTTTGGGAGACTTTATTTATAATTCTGCACTGTAATCTCAACCCTTTCACCTGTTCCAGACTTTCATAAGAGTTAGGAATTTGGGGCCATTATTTATTCAAATATTTTTTCTTCCCTTTTTCCCTTCTCTTCTCCTTCTAGGCACCCATGATGCATAATTTTATATGTTTCATGATGTCATTAAATTTGCTAAGACACTGCTCAACTTTTTCTCTTCTTTTCTCTATCCGTTCTTCTGACTGCATGATTTCAATTGTTTTCTAGTTTGCTAATTCTTTCTTCAACTTGTTCACATCTTCCATTGTATGCCTCTAGTGTATTTTTAATGTCTATTATTATGCCTTTCATCCCCACAATTTCTGTTTTCTTCTTTCCATACTTTCATATTATTTTATGCTCACACATTGTCTTTTTAATTTCTTTTATCTTTGTACACATATTTTCCTTCATCTCCTTGAATTGATTTAGGAGATTTATTTGAACTTCTTTGAATAGTTTTTCCAAATTATATCTCCTTTGTAGCTTTAATTTGTTCCCTTGACTGGCTATATCTTTCTGTTTATTAGTATGGCTTATAACTGTTTGCAGATGTCTAGGAATCTGATTATCCTGATGAGTTAACTCTTACTGTTGATGGGCTTTGTATTAAGGGTTTTCTTTGATGCTTGGTCCAACTTATTCTAGACCTTAAAATTTCTGTCCTTAATTAATCAGATTTTGTCAGCCCTTCTTTATCTTATTCTTGCCCTGGGTATGTAGTATAATTTTTATGATTGTACTTTTTGGATACTTGTTTCATCTCCACGAGAAAACTTCCTTTCCTCTGTATTAAGATTCCTTCTCCAGAATCTTGATACATTCTGTTTGCTTTTGGCTGAATTTTCTCCCAATTCCAATGAGTTATTTATATTCTCTCCCTCACTCCATGTCTTGTTTTCCTTACTCTTTTTAGTTCTGGGACCCTCCTGCCTTATAGCCATTCAGTTTAACCCTACTCCTTTTTAGCCAATATAAGACATTTCCCCCTTTGGTTCTTTTCTTGTTAGTATATCCCACCTCAGAGAGATAGATGGCATCAATCCAGAAAGGTGGGCCACTCCAGAAATGCCCATTTTGCTTTTAGAGATCCATTCAACAGAAACTGGTTTGAGTGCATACAGAACTTTCCAGCCACAGTTTTACCATGTTCCCTCTCTCTCTCTCTCTCTCTCTCTCTCTCTCTCTCTCTCTCTCTCTCTCTCTCTCTCTCCCTCCCTCCTGGGAGCCCCTTTTTATCCAGCATTCTTCAGTATCTTGTGTTCCATCCTGGGTCTTTTTGGATTTGGGTCCCTGTGCCTAGATATGTTTGAGTTTCTGTTGCTGCTCTCCCCAGTCGGAAGTGGGAGGAACAAAAGCCCTTGCTACTGAGCCATCTCAAGCTGTGCAGGGCCAAGTGAGAGAAAGGAAGTGGACCTGTGGGTTTGGGACAGAAGTTTTCTACTTGATATTTTACTTTTTTTCTTTGATTCGTTATTTGTAGAGTCCTTCTCCAGTCTCTAGTGTCCTCTAGAGTTATAAGCAAGTGGGATTTGTCCTTTATTCACTGAATCCCTGAGTAGTTTCTTTTCAGGTAATCACCACATTGACAAAACCTGAAGCTCTGTTTTCTTGGTTCAGTATTTGCCCAGTAAATGCAGCCTTTTAATTGTTTTCCATAGTTTTGAGGAAACGTCTTTCAGGCTTCTCTGCCACTTTTCCTTGGGGTGGGTTAGAACAATGCCCTGCCCCCATACCCAGACCACCCAGTGACCTGAATAGTTAATCAAATCAATAATCAGCCATCTGACTGTGCACCTCTAGATCTTGGGAAACTAGGTTTTTATATCCCATTTTGGCAGAGGGAAGCTACATTATGTTCCAGGGTTGAGTACCTCACTGCTGCTTGTCATGAGTCTGGTAGATAGTTACATAACCACTTGGGAGAGAATGCAAATCACTGCTTTTTTTTTTACTGAGATTTTTCCAGCTTATTTTTCCTATTCTTCCCTGGATTCTACTTAGTGGTCTACTAGACACCAGGATTTCAAAATAGTTGATTCAAAATATCTTGCCTGTTTTATAGTTGTTCTCATGGGGGGACTAAATCTTATAGTTTCCTACCTTTCTATCTTTTCATAATCCTTCCAGAAATCACTTATTTAAAATGTACCTTTATGCAAATGAGAAGTGAGTTGGGCAGTGATGAGTTTTTGAAAATATTGTTAGTATTATTGCTAAAAACTGTCTATTTTATATCATAACACCACTTGCACTTATTTCATGTTATGGGGTAAAATGGAACAAATCTACTCCATCTTTGCCATTTTTTGTTTTCACTTAGTTTTTAATTTTCAAAATTTTTAATTTTCATATGGTCATTGTATATGCCAATCTCTCTTCTTCTTTAATTTTCAGTCTACCAGCATTCTTTATATTTATTACTAATTCCATGCTTTTGTTGCCCTCTTATAAGTGATTCCCCAAACTGCACACACTGAGGAAGGATGCATTTTTTTGAGTTATCATTATCATCTTTAATTTGATTCTCCCATAAAACCAATATGGTCACTATAATGACCTCCAATCTATAATTGAATAGCTATATTTAAAATGATATGAAATAATCACTTCAAAGTCACTGAGCTAATATAAGATGAAGCTAGAATATGAATCAGGCCCATCTTACTCTAAACACTATGCTCTTTTCACTACAGCTTGCTATTTTGTAGTTAAGGCAACCAAGAGTAATCTGAGCATTGATTGTTTGAGCTAGGGAAAGGGCCAAAATGTGGCTGTTATGGTTAAGCTCATGTGTCAACTTGGCCAAGTGGTGGTACTTTTTTGACTGGTTGGGCAAGTTCTGGCCTGTCTGTTGTGACGAGAACATTTCATAGAATTGGATCATGACCATGTCAGCTATATCCACAGCCGATTACATTTGTAATCAGCCAAAGAGGAGTGTCTTCTGTAAAGAGTGATGCTTAATTTGATCACTGGAAGCCTTTTAAGGAGGATTCAGAAGAGACAGGTTCTTCCTGTCTCAGTTGGTGAGCCTCTCCTGTGGAGTTCATCCAGAGCTTCCATCGGAATCGTCAGCTTCACAGCCTGCCCTACGGATTTTGGACTCTGCATTCCCGCAGTCACATGAGGCACTTTTATAAATTTTATATTTGCAAGTGTTCCCTATTGACTCTGTTTCTCTAGAGAACCTGAACTAATACATCTTGGTACCAGGATGGTTCTTAAGAAACAGACTCTTAAAAATGTTTTTTTTATGAATGGTTCTCTACTCTGACTGGACTCAAAGACACTAAGGACTCTGATTCCCATAATCAGAATGACACTCCCAATCCATGGAGTGAGTTCGCAAAAGAGATAGTCAAAATATCACTTGATTCTCCTAATGCTTCACTTGTATGAAGCCAGGCCCTGGGGGGTAATGTTTTTGACACCTTTACAGAGTTTTGTAGAAATAAGTGGTATAGAGTTGTTGGTTGGTTGTTGTTAGATACACTGGCTACATTAAGGGGTGAAAGGGATGTGCTTAAGGCTTCAAACGAGAAGATTAAATGCCATCTGACAGATGTAGACGTTTTTATGAGTATCCTGAAGGAAAATCTTATTTCCTGTAGCCATAGACTTGAGAGCTCTGAAAATCAGACTCAGAATCTTACTGTTAGAGTAGCAACTTTACAACATAAACTGAAATCTCAATCTCGCATGGTGTCTGCTGTTAAAATGAGGGCATTGATTGGAAAGGAGTGGGAACCTGAAAAATGGAATGGTGAAATAAGGATTGATAATGATGTCAGGGGTGAGGTTGAAATCCTAGGTCATGCTGAGTCTTCTCTAGATAACCCTGCAATCATTTTCCCTGAGGACATAACTGCCCCACCTCCAGCTTGCTTTGAGGAATTGGCCACCCAACCTCCACCTGAAGGGATTAGCCCTAAAGTGATTAATCCTGTTTCACCAGATGAAACTGCAAATGAAGACCCTAAAGCAAATGGCTTGGGAGATATTTCTAATTCTTTTCATGATCACCCTCAGCACCCCTCATTTCTTCCAGACCTATAACTAGTCTAAAGTCCCAACAGGCCCCTAAAAGTGAGGTACAAAGTATCACACATGAGGAGGTACATTATACTCCAAAAGAACTGTGTGAGTTTTCCAATTTATATAGACAGAAATCAGGGGAATATGTCTGGCAATGGATTTTAAGGGTGTGGGATAATGGTGGGAGGAATATAAGGCTGGATCAGGCTGAATGTATTGATATGAGCCCACTAAGCAGAGATTCTGCATTCAATGCTATAGCTCGAGCGGTTAGAAAAGGTGTTAACAGCTTGTTTGGGTGGTTGGTTGAAACATGGGTCAAAAGGTGGCCAACATTACCTGAAGTTGAAATGACAGAACTGCCCTGGTATAATGTAGATGAGGGGATCCAGAGGCTTAGAGATATTGGAATGTTAGAGTGGGTTTATCATGCAAAGCCTGCTCTTACACCCCAGGAATGTCCAGAGGATGCACCTTTTACCAGAACAGTGAGAAATAAATTTGTGAGACTAGCACCATCATCCCTGAAGAGCTCTGTGGTTGCACTTCTCTGTAGGTCAGATATTACTTTAGGAACTGCCATCACTGAGCTGTCGTCCCCATTTTAAACACAATGGGGACGACAGAATCCAGAGTTGGCAGAAGCCAGGTGGTAGCACTTAATTGCCAAAGACAGGGTAGACATGGTTATTATAATAGACAGCAAACTCAAAGCAGGCGTCAAAATGATATGACACACAGAAATTTGTGACATTGGCTAGTAAATCATGGGGTACCTAGAAATACAATAGAAGGGCAGCCTACTAAATTCTTGTTCGAACTGTACAAACAGAAGAGTTCTACATCAAGTGAACAGAAGTCTAACCTGAATTACAAAAACACAGAATCATGGCCCCTTAATCAATTTTGAGACTTGAAGCAGTTTACAGACCCAGAGCCCCTTGAATGAAGGGGAGGGTGGTTCCCTTTGAGGGAGAACCCTGTTACACTGTCATAAATTTATACTGTTAATCTTCCTCCAAGCCTTCCCCAAGGAGACTGATGGCCTTTTACCAGGGTAACTGTGTATTGAGGAAAAGGAAATGATGAGATATTTCAGGGATCATTAGACACTGGTTTCAGAAGTGACATTAATTCTGGGGGACCCAAAACATCACTCTGGTCTACCAATCAGAATGGGGGCTTATGGAGGCCAGGTGATCAATGGAGTTTTAGTTCAGGTCTATCTCACAGTGGGTCCACTGGGCCCCCGTACCCATCCTGTAGTTATTTCCCCAGTTCTGGAATGTATAATTGGTATAGACATGCTGAGCTACTGGCAGAATCCCCACGTTGGCTCTCTAACTCGTGCAGTGAGGGCTATTATGGTGGGAAAGGCCAAGTAGAAGCCACTAGAGCTGCCCCTACCTAGCAAAATAGTAAATCAGAAGCAATACCAGATTCCTGGAGGGACTGCAGAGATTACTGCCACTCTTTAGGACTTGAAGGATGCAGGGGTGGTGATTCCCACCACATCCCCATTCAACTCTATTTGGCCTGTGCAGAAAGCAGATGGGCCCTGGAGGATGACAGGGGATTATTATAAGCTCAACCAGGTGGTAACTCCAATTGCAGCTGCTGTTCCAGATGTGGTATCATTGCTTGAGCAAATCAATATATCCCCTGGTACCTGGTATGCAACTATTGATCTGGCAAATGCTTTTTTCTCAATAGCTATTAGTAAGGACCACCAGAAACAGTTTGCTTTCAGCTGGCAAGATCAGCAATATACTTTCACTGTCCTACCTCAGGGGTATATCAGCTCTCCTGTCCTATGTCATAATCTTGCCCGCAGGGATCTTAATCATTTCTCCCTCCCACAAGACACCACACTGGTTCATTATATTGATGATCTCTTGTTGACTAGACCTAGTGAGCAAGAAGTAGCAACTACTCTAGATTTACTGGTGAAGCATTTGTGAGTCAGAGAATGGGAGATAAATCCAACAAAAATACAGGGGCCTTCAACCTCAGTGAAATTTCTAGGTGTCCAGTGGTGTGGGGCATGTCGAGATATCCCTTCTAAGGTGAAGGATAAGTTGCTGCATCTGGCATCTCCTACAACCAAAAAAAAAAAAGGCACAATGCCTAGTTGGTCTTTTTGGATTTTGGCGACAACATATTCCTTATTTCAGTGTGCTACTCCAGCCCATTTATCGAGTGACCAGAAAAGCTGCTAACTTTGAGTGGGGACCTGAACAAGAGGAGGCACTGTGATAGGTCCAGGCCACTGTACAAGCTGCTCTGCCACTTGGGCCATATGATCCAGCAGATTCAATGGTGCTGAAAGTGTCAGTGGCAAATAGAGAAGCTATCTGGAACCTTTGGCAGGCCCCTATAGAAGAATCACAATGCAGACCCTTAGGATTTTGGAGCAAAGTCTTACCATCTACTGCAGATAACTACTCTCCTTTTGAGGAACAGCTTTGGTCTGCTATTGCACCTTAGTAGAGACTGAACGCTTAACCATGTGCCACCAAGTTACCATGAGACCTGAGTTGCCTATCATGAGTTGGGTGTTGTCTGACCCACCAAGCCATAAAGTTGGGCGTGTGCAGCAGCACTCTATTGTAAAATGGAAATGGTTTATACGAGATAGAGCCAGAGCAAGTCCTGAAGGCACAAGTAAGTTACATGAAGAAGTAGCCCAAAAGCCCACAGTCTGCACTCCTGCAACATTACTTTCTCTTTCCCAGACCAGAGCTATGGCCTCTTAGGGAGTTCCTTACAGTGAATTGACTGAGGAAGAGAAAACTCGGGCCTGGTTTACAGATGGTTCAGCACGATATGCAGGTACCACCTGAAAGTGGACAGCTACAGCATTACAACCCCTTTCTGGGGTGTCCTTGAAAGACAGTGGTGAGGGGAAATCCTCCCAGTGGGCAGAACTTCGAGCAGTGTACCTAGTTGTTCATTTTTCTTGGAAGGAAAACTGGCCAGAGGTGCATTTGTATACTGACTCATGGGCTGTTGCTAATGGTTCAGCTGAATGATCAGGGACTTGGAAAGACCATAATTGGAAAATTTGTGACAAAGAGGTCTGGGGAAGGAGTATGTGGATAGATCCTTCTGAGTAGGCTAAAAACATGAACATATTTGTGTCCCATGTGAATGCACACCAAAAGGTGACTTCAGCAGTGGAAGGTTTTAATAATCAAGTGGATAAGATGACCTGTTCTGTGGATATCAGTCAACCTCTTTCCCCAGAAACTTCTGTCGTTGCTCAATGGGCTCATGAACAAAGTGATCATGGTGATAGGGATGGAGGTTATGCATGGGCTCAGCAACATGGACTTCCACTCACCAAGGCTGACTTGGCTACAGCCACTGCTGAGTGCCCAGTCTGCCAACAGCAGAAGCCCACACTCAGCCCCTGATATGGCACCATTCCTTGAGGTGACCAGCCAGCTACATGGTGACAGGTTGATTACATTGGACCACTCCCTCCATGGAAGGGGCAGTGATTTGTTCTAACTGGAATAGACATGTACTCTGGATATGGGTTTGCTTTCTCTGCACACAATGCTTCTGCCAAAACTACCATCTGTGGGCTTACAGAATGCATTATCCATCATCATGGTATTCCACATAGCATTGCTTCTGATCAAGGAACACTCTTCACAGCAAATGAAGTGTGGGAATGGGCATATGCTCATGGAATTCTTTGGTCTTACCATGTTCCCCATCATCCAGAAGCAGCTGGATTGACAGAACAGTGGAATGGCCTTTTGAAAACTCAATTATGGTGCCAACTAGGTGACAATACCTTGAAACGCTGGGGTAATGTTCTCCAGGAAGCTGTATATGCTCTGAATCAGAGTCCGCTGTATGGTGCTGTTTCTCCCATAGCCAGGATCCATGGGTCCAGGAACCAAGGGGTGGAAATGGGAATGATACCACTCACTATTACCCCTAGTGATGCACTAGAAAAATTTTTACTTCCTGTCCCTGCAACCTTGAACTCTGCTGGTCTACAGGTTTTAGTTCCTAAATGAGGAGTGCTTCCTCCAGGAGAAACAAGAATGATTCCTTTGAACTGGAAGTTAAGAATGCCACCTGGTCACTTTGAGCCTCTTATGCCCCTGGAGCAACAAGCCAAGAAGGGAATTACATTACTGGCTGGGGTGATTGACCCTGACTATCAGTGGGAAATAGGACTGCAACTATGCAATTGAGGTAAAGAAGAGTTTTCCTGGAATATAGGCGATTCCCTAGGGCACCTTTTAGTACTACCATGCCCTGTGATTAAAATCAATGGAAAAGTGCAACAACGCCATCCAGGCAGGACTACTAATGGCTCTGAAACTTCAGGAATGAAGATTTTGGTCACCCCACCAGGCAAAGAGCCATGGCCAGCTGAGGTGCTTGCTGAGGGTAAAGGGAACATGGAATGAGTAGTGGAAGATGGTAGTGATAAATATGAACTTCGATCATGTGATCAGTTACAGAAACAAGGACTGTAATGCTGTTTTGTTCATGTCATACTATTTAAGTTGTAAGATAGCAAATTTAAGAATGCATATTACCCAAGGATTTGCACCCTATTCTGGAGAGATTTAATGTGCTTCCAGTTATATGCAGAACAGTTGAGTATTGTTAGGTGAAAGAAAAAATATGTGTTTTATTGTTTATTTGTTTTTTTTTATTTAGAAATTTGGTATGGTTTAAGGTGGTATGTATAGCTTCCAAGTTGACAAGGGGTGGACTCTTATGGTTAGGTTTATATGTCAACTTGGCCAAGTGGTGGTGCCTTTTTGTCTGGTTGGGCAAGTGCTGGCCTGTCTGTTGCAATGAGGACATTTCATAGAATTAGATCATGATCATGTCAGCTACATCCACAACTGATTACATTTGTAATCAGCCAAGGGGGAGTGTCTTCTACAATGAGTGATGCTTAATCTGATCACTGGGAGACTTTTAAAGAGAATTCAGAAGAGACAGACTCTTCCTGTCTCGGCTGGTGACCCTCTCCTGTGGAGTTCGTCCAGACCCTCCATTGGAATCGCTGGCTTCACAGCCCTGCAGATTTTGGACTCTGCATTCCTGAGGTCCCATGAGGCACTTTTATAAATTTTATATTTGTGAGTGTTCCCTGTTGATTCTGTTTCTGTAGAGAACCCTAACTAATACAGTGGCTAATACAAAACATAGGTAAAGCAGTGCAGGGGCCACTTGCATGTGTTATGGCATCCAACAAGCTCCTGAACTTAAGATTTTATGGTTTCATTCCTGCACAGAATTTTTTCAGAACACAGTGCAGCAGTAAAGAGAGTTTATAAACTAAAAGTGTCTGTTTCTTATGTAGTTAATTTTTTTCCAATCTTGATGTCTAATTTGGTAATACTTCATTTAACTAAGAAACATGCCAGCCATGTATTAATTATTTAGCCCTTCCCAGACGTCTGCAAGCTTTAATTAGTAAAAGAAGTTTGCAGGACAAGTTATAATTTGGATGCCAATACATTTGTTTATAAATTATATAGTAAAGATGAAATTTGGTAATAGATCAACTTCCTTTACATAGCTAAATTTGCTACAGCTTATACCTGACTTTGCAACACTGAAACTTGATGAACAATTTATTCTTTCTTATTTCTCTGTCCTAGACATGTAATTAAATTTCATTTGATTTTTGCACAAATTCTCATTTGTCATAATTGCACCCCAATTTGCAAGCCAAAATAACACTGTCCAAAAAATTATAAAAGTATTGTATAAGCAATCTCAGATAGTTTTATAAAAATATAATGATTTTGACTTGGCCTATCAGAAAAGTGCCTACACAGTAAGTAACAAATATAATATCAGAAAAATGAGTAGATTTTTAAAACCAGGCTATTTCAAGAGGGAAAAGAAAGGAGAAAATTTGATTAGAACGAGACCATCTTTGCCCTGATATGAGGCACTAGCATTAACCGTGTCACTTTATTTTTATTTACTTAGTTTAATATGAAGGAATTTCTTGCAATGTATTCTGACTTTCTTACTTTATATAAAAAGCAATTTATATCCATTCATAAAAGGCTTTTATTTTTATTAAAAATCCTTCTTGTCCTCACAAAAATGGACTATCCAAGGGAGTCCATATTCTTGACTTAAAGTTTTTATTTTAAAGACAGTATGTCAGAAAAATTATATGAGAAGATGATCTTATAATTTCAGCTAATTCGAAAACTAAACCTACAAGATGTTATTTCATGACTATCTCAACGATACACATCCATCCAGAGAAAACTGAAGAATGGAGAAATATGGAAGAAATTGCACTAATAAATAAATAGAAATTCTGGTGTCTCCCATCTCTGCAAGTTCAGTAAGTCAAGCAACCATCTAAAAGGAGAGAAAGAACCCAGTAACAATATTACTCTGAATCAAAATTCTTTACCGTAGTACAAAAAAGTATCTTACAAAACTATGTGATGATATTGTGAACCATTGATTGTATACTTTGATTGGATTGTGAGGTGTGTAAACATATTTTAATAAAAATTTTTAAAAAATTAAAATGTGTTTTATCAGAAAAAAATTTGATTACCATTCTTAATTTAAAAAATAAATTAAAATAAATGTATAAAACTATCTACAGTAAATAATGTTAAACTATAACAATAAACAAACTCATGTGTATTTATCCACGCCTTTCAGAAATAAAATATTAACAATACTTTTGAGTCACCCTTTTTGAGGATAGCTGCAAACTTCCTTTACCACACATAAGTGATCAGAAACATTTTTATTTTAATGTGTATGCATGTTCAAAACAATATTCTGTTTTCTTTTATATTATGTTTAAGTTAAAATACTTAAAGGTATACTGTATTGAACTTTTGTGGTTTGAGATGGTCAGATCCTCAAAGACCATCAGATTAGAACGAAATTTGCAGAGATCTCAATGGAAACAGGGAAGAGCCAACCAAGATCTGGTTTACTAGAGCACTGAATTCAGAACTACCCTGCTGTATGTCCCCAAACCCTGAGTGGTTTAGCAGGAGACACTTCTTTCATTTTTGCATTTTAACTACTTCTCTCCATAGGATTCTGGTGCAGAACATCCAGGACAAAAGACAATCCTGGAGATAAATTCCAGACACTATGATTCATTTTAACTTACTAGCCTCTTCTTGTTACTATGATTTTGTCAGTATTCTGACCATGTGTTCTAGTTTGCTAGCTGCCAGAATGCAATATACCAGGAACAGAATGGCTTTTAAAAAGTGGAATTTAGTGAGTTGCTAGTTTACAGTTTTAAAGTCAAGAAAATGACCCAATTAAAGCAAGTCTATAGAAATGTCCAGTCAAAGACATCCATGGAAAGATACCTTGGTTCAAGAAGACTGATGAAGTTCAGGATTTCATTCTCAAGTGGAAGGGCACATGGCAAACATGGCATCATCTGCTAGCTTCTCCTGGCTTCCTGTTTCATGAAGCTCCCCAGAAGGCATTTTCTTTCTTCATCTCCAAAGGTCACTGGCTGGTGGACTCTGTCTTATGGCTATGTCGTTCTGCTCTGCTCTCTCTGAATCTCTCTCTCCAAAATGTCTCCTCTTTTATAAAACTTCAGAAACTAATCAAGACCCACCCAAATGGGTGGAGACATGTCATCACCTAATCCAGCTTAACAACCAGTCTTGATTTGGTTACATCTCCAGGGAGATGATCTAAATTACATACACTATTGAATAGAGGTTATTCTGCCTTTATGAAATGTGATTTTGATTAAAACATGGCTTTTCTAGGGTCCACACATCCTTTCAAGCCAGCACACCATATATACCCAGTTCTTTTACAATATATGCAAGAAGTTGCCTGGTAAATCCACCCACCAGTTTTCCAATTGCATCAGAGTCCTAGTGGCAAACACAGAAAATCTACAGCCTCTCTTTAGCACCTGGATCTTCACATAAATGAATCCTCCTGATGGAGTTTGCTTGTTTTACTTTCTACATATACATAGAAATAATCTCTACTTGTTTTTTTTTTTTTTGTGCATGGTCCGGGAGTCTAAACCCGGGTCTCCCTCATGGAAGACGAACATTCTACCAATGAACCACCCGTACACCCTCTACTTTTTTTTTTAAGATCAAAGACTAACAATTATCTTCTTAGGAAAATCCTTTTTGATCACCCCAAGTGAGGTGGATTCAGTTTCTCCATCCTGCCATGGCAGCGTGCATGTTCCACTATTAAATAACTGAGTGTATGGTATGGTAAATGCCAGTTTATTTATCTAAATCAGAATTTGTCAAGCTATGACTCATGGGTTAAATCCAGTTTGTGGTTCAAAACAAGCTTATGGTTCAAATATAGCTTGCTGCCTATTTTTGTAAAAAAACAAATGTTTTATTGGAATATAGCCACACACTTGTATATTGCCTATGGCTGTTTTCACATTACAACTACAGAGTTGGAGTAGTTAGAATAGAGAACATACTATCTGCAAAGCCCCAAATATTTAATATCTGGCTCTTTAAAGAAAAAGAATGCTGAACTTTGCTTCAATCTATCAACCAGACTTCTTCAGGGCAGAAATGTGACATTCAGTATTCTTTATTATTGCATATTATAGCTACCTATTCTTTATTAAAGAGAATGTTATGTGCCAATGAAATTACACCAGGGGGTCTGTAGTAAGATACCTCTCAGAATAGACAAGGCTGATACTCAGGGAAAGAGTAAATAAAAAGCTGGGAACAAAAAGAAAGCAGGAATAAATCATATCAGACCATGATCTTAGTGATTGTAGTTGAATTGGAATAATCTCTGCCCTTGGATTTATCTCCACTGGTTTTCTGTGGAGAGGAATAAGATCTGCAGAAAGAATGTATTCTGGCCAAAGTTTTGGATTTGTTGGGGAACTAAAATTGCAATAATATTGTGGATTATTTGTCTCTCTAATATCCATTTGGTAATCATATCTGTTGCTTACACAAAAAAATGAAGTGAGCTGTGAGGTGGGGCTTCTACTACAGCAAAGTAAGTAGTGAAGTAAATCCTCACCCTTAAAAAGCAACCATGAAACTAATAAAAATTGCCAAAAGTCACCCTGTCATGACTCTGAAAATTGAACAGAGCTAATGTCAGATTAAAACATGGTCGTTCATAAAATACTGCTGAATTTTGTCTAAGATGAATGTGAGTCTGTTGCATACTTGCCTTAGGCTGTTTCCATTTTCCTCAGCAATTGGGTTAGCTTGATATTTCTACCAGGATGGGACAAGTGTGAAAAGGAGGAGTTGCATTGGCAGAAAGGTCTAACTTGATCTGGAGTGAAGCACATGAAGCCCCAGGCTCAGAAGCATTGTTCATAATAATGGCAATATTGGTGACAAATGAACAGGGAAAGTAAATTACTTGGCAAAGAGAAAGTTGGGGTCTTGGTTCAGGCAAGCAAAAGAGAGACATGATAGCCAGAAATTTATAAAAGGAAATTCAAGAAATGGGAGAGCCATAGGTTTCCCAAACACCCATGCAAGAGATCTATGACAACCCACGCTTCCATATAATATCCCTCATTGTAGGTCTGTTATCATATGAGAAAGACATATGAGGGTACATGGCAAATTAAAAAACAGACAGACTGAAAATTAAACATTTCATGTTCATACGCATAAATCCACTCTCAAGGGATGAAACAAATACTATTTTGAACTGTTTGATCGCTACCTCTGATTAATGGTTGTCTGACACATTTGTTATACAGACAAAAGGTGACCACAGGAAGCAGGACTTAAAAAAAATAAAAATAGTATTTAAACATCAGGCTTCGGAATACTGACCTTACAGAATGAGTATTAAAGGAGTACCCTTTCCCTGTTTTCTGAAAGAATTTGTAAAGCACTGGTAGAGTTGGTTCTTTAAATATTTGATACCATTTATGAGTAAAGCCATCTGAGACTGTACTTTCTTTGTGGAAAAACTTTTAATAGTTAATTCAATTTTTTAACTTATCATATATTCCCCTGATGATGTTTATCTAAATGTTCTTCCAGTATTGAGAATAGTGTATTAGTGTCTGCAATTAATATTGTGGAACTTAATATTTCTCCCTTCAATCCTCTCAATGTTTTTTTTATATGTTTTGAGTCCTTCTTTTGAGGGGCATATATGTTTATAATTGTTATATCTTCCATAATTTTTAAAATGCAATGTCTTTCTTTCTTTCTTGTAATAGTTTTTTACTGAAGTCTATTTGTCTGTTTATATAGCCACCCCAGGTTTCTTTTAGTCATGATTTTCATGAAATATTTTCTATCCTTTCAGTTTCAACATATTTCTCTATTTGATTCTTATAAACAGTATGTAGTTGGATCATAGTTCTTTATCTATTGTGTTGTTCTCTGCATTTTGATAGGAGAATTTAGTCCATTTAATGCAAAACTTACTTCTGTAATTATGTTTCTATATCTTATACCATTTTTGAGACTCCTTTTAACTTTCGCTGTTTTTATTTTGTTTAGATGATCAATTGTAGGAACCAGTTTGAATTACTTGTCATTTCTTTTCTTTTGCATGAGCAGGTACCAGAAATTGAACCCAAGTCTTCAGTATGGCCAGCCGGAATTCTGTCATGAGCCTTTGCATTACCTTTATTGTATTATTTTGTGTAAATTTTTAAGATATTTTCTTTGTGGTTGCTAAGAGGATTATATTTGATATACTAAATCTACTACAATAAGTTTATATTAATAGCCAACACGTGCTTTTTGCCTGCATTCCTCCATCCCCTCATTTTATATCATGCTTGTTCTAGTTTGCTAGCTGCCAGAATGAAATATACCAGAAACTTAAAAGCTTTTAAAAAGGGGTGTTTAATAAGTAGCAAGTTAACACTTTTTAGGCCATGGAAATGTCCCAATTAAAGCAAATCTATAGAAATGTCCAACCTAAGGCATCCAGGAAAAGATACCTTGATTCAAGAAGGCTGATAAAGTTCAGGGTTTCCCTCTCAAGAAGAAGGGCACATGGTGAACACAGTCAGGTCTCTTTCTAAATTGGAAGAGCAAGTGGCAAATATGGCATCATCTACTAGCTTTCTCACCTAGCTTCCTGTTTCATGTAGCTCCCTGGGAGGCACTTTCCTTCTTCATCTTCAAAGGTCACTGGCTTGTGGACTCTCTCCTTTTCATGGCTATGTTGTTCTGATCTCTCAGAATCGCCCTCATTTGCCAAAATGTTTCCTGTTTTATAGAATTCCAATAAACTAATCAAGACCCACCTAAATGGGTGGAGACATATCTCCACCTAATCCAGTTTAGCAACCACTCTTGATTGAGTCACATCTCCAGGGAGATGATCTAATTGCAGTCTCAAACATACAGTACTGAATAAGGATTAGAAGAAACAGCTGCCTTTACAAAATGGGATTAGGATTAAAACATGGATTTTCTAGGGTACATACATCCCTTCAAACCAGTGCATTCCACCCTCTGTACCCTAAAAAAGACATATTTTTCTCATATACAAAATTTATTAATTCCATCACAGTATCAGAAACCCTGAAACCATTTCAGTAGCAATGCAAATGAAATACAAATTAGAAACAACACAAACTCCTATCAAAGTTAATTACAGGGATAGTCTGTTCTAAGGAAAAATTATCCTCTGGCTTTGGACCTGAAAAAATTCAAGACATGTTATTTGCTGCCAACATACAAAGGAGGAACAGTACCCTTTTCCATAGGGAGGAAGAAACACAGGGGTCACCAGACCCATAAAGTTTCAAAAACCCACAGGGCAAAGTCAATTAGATTTCAAAGCCTGAGAGTCATTTATCTTTGGGGTTTTGGAAAGCAGCAGTCCCACACTTTCCAAGGGCCTACGTAGAGGGCTGCATCTCTTCAAATGCAACCTTGCTGGACACTGAGGAGACTACCTTTTTTTTTTGGCTCTACCTTCTCCAAGGATCAGGGCTGCATCCAGGCTCTCTGCCATTTTGGGGGCACACACTCAACCCTTCCATGTGGTGGCAGCCAGGCTCTCCCCAAACCCTAAGTGCTGTGCTGCACCCTCTCCAAGGCCTGAGGCAGGCCGATGTTTCCATTGCAATGAGATGGAAGGCCCATCCTCTGCCTTCAGGGCAAACTCACCCTTTCTATCTGCTTGGGTGGGTCCTTTCTCCTAGCCTGAGGCTTCATAATTTCAGACCCAAGCCTCCATGGTTTTGCCTCTGAAGTTATTTTTTCTCCAATGTGTTCCTTCTCCATCCCTCTCAGTCCTGACTGGCAGTGGTTCTCTTTATACAGATTCCGCAAAACTCTCATTGGCTTTCTCTGCAATCGCCTTGGATCGGACCCATGATGTATAATGATGTAATTTGTGACAAGGATTGTAACTGGTGTGAAAGGATGTATGTATCCTAGAAAAGCCATGTTTTAATCCTAATCCTATTTTGTAAAGGTAGCCATTTCTTCTAATCCCTATTTAGTACTGTGTTTGAAACTGTAATTAGATCATCTCCCTGGAGTTGTGACTCAGTTAAAAGTGGTTGTTAAACTAGATTAGTTGGAGACATGTCTCCACCCTTTCAGGTGGGTCTTGGTCAGTTTACTGGAATCCTACAAAACAATGATGGAGATTCTGAGAGAGCAGACTGATGTAGCCATGAGAAGGTGAGAATCTACCAGCCAGTGACCTTTGAAGATGAAGAAAGAAAGTGCCTCCTAGAGAGTTACATGAAACAGTAAGCCAGGGTAGAAATCTAGCAGATGATGCCATGTTTGCCATGTGCCCCTCCAGCTGAGAGAGAAACCCTGACTACGTTCACCTTGTGACTTTCCACTTGAGAAAGAAACCCTGAATTTCACTGGCCTTCTTGAATCAAGGTATCTTTTCCTGGATGCCTTAGATTGAACATTTCTATAGACTCACTTTAACTGGGACATTTCCATGGCCTAAAAACTGTTAACTTGCAACTTATTAAAATCCCCTTTTTAAAAGTTGTTAAGTTTCTGGTATATTGCATTCTGGCAGCTAGCAAACTAGAACAGATTTTGGTACCGAGAGTGGGGTGCTGTTGTGATTTGCAAATACCAAACATGTTGGAGCAGCTTTTTAAATGTAGGGAGGTGCACAGGTAGCTCAGAGGTTAGAATACCCACCTTTCACATGGGAGAGCAGGGTTCAATTCCTGGACCATGCACCCCCCCCCCAAAAAAAACATAAAACAACAACAAAAAATAATAAATGGATAAGTGGAAGATTCTGGAAGAGTTGTGAGGAGCTTGACGCAGAAGGGTATAGAATGCTATAAAGAGACTGTTGGTAGAAATGTGGACTCTAAAACCAAATGAGGTCTTAGACAGAAATGAGGTCTTAGACAGAAATGAGGCACGTTATTACAAATTGGAAGGGAGGCTATCCTTGTTTTAAAATAGCAGATAATCTGGCAAAATTGATTAATGGCTTTGCCTGGAAGGCAGATTTTAAAAGCCATGAACCTGGATATTTAGCAGAAGAGATCTCTAAACTAAATGAGTAAAGTGCAGTTTGGTTTCTCCTCACAACTTATAGCGAAATGCGACAGGAGAGAGAGAAGCTGAAAATTGACCTCTTGGGTACAGAGAAACTAGAAATTGATGTTCTGGAAAATTCTGGGCTTCCAGAAAGGGAGACCTCAGAGAATAGTGCCCCATGTGAGGATCTGATCAAATGTGGAACCAGTCAGCCATTTCAGAGAAAGCCAGGATTGGGCATGGAGTTATCCAGGAAGGATTTATGGAAAATCCTTATGTCTCATGGGTCCGATCCAAGGCGATTGCATAGAAAGCCAATGAGAGTTTTGCAGAATCTGTATAAAGAGAACCACTGCCAGTCAGAACTGAGAGGGATGGAGAAGGAACACATTGGAGGAAAAATAACTTCAGAGGCAAAACCATGGAGGCTTGGGTCTGAAGTTAAGAGGCCTCAGGCTAGGAGAAAGGACCCACCCAAGCAGATAGAAAGGGTGAGTTTGCCCCAAAGGCAGAGGATGGGCCTTCCATCTCATTGCAGTGGAAAAGTCAGCCTGCCTCAGGCCGTGGAGAGGGTGCAGCACAGCACTTAGGGTTTGGGGAGAGCCTGGCTGCCACCACATGAGCCGCTTTCTGCTGCTCAGTCTGGATAATTTCAATTGCCCTATCTTCATGCTCACTAATCTTTCATCTCCCCATTCAAGTCTTCATTTAACATCATTATACATCATAGGGTTATCATTGTTTTTTTAGGCATTTATATCTTAAACCATGTATGAAGTAAAAAAAGAAAACTATTAGAAATGAAAAATTCAATAATGATGGCATTTATATTTATCTACACTGAAGGTCTTTATGTCTGAAAATAGTTTTGAGTTACTGTCAAGCATCTTTTCCTTTCAACATGAAGGAATCCCTTTAAGATTTATTGTAGGGCAGGTCTAGTGGTAATGAACTCCTACAACTTTTGTTTATACAGAAATGTCTTAATTTCTTCCTCATTTTTGAAGAACAGTTTTGCTGGATATAGTATCCTTGGTTGACATATTTTTTCTTTCTCTCTATACTTTTCTTTTTTCTGTCTTCCTTCCTTCCTTCCTTCCTTCCTTCCTTCCTTCCTTCCTTCCTTCCTTCCTTCTTTCCTTTTTTCCTTCCTTCCTTCTTTCCTTCTTTTCTTCCTTCTTTCCTTCCTTCCTTCCTTCCTTCCTTTTTTCCTTCCATCCTTCCTTTCTTCTTTCTTTTCCTTATGGTCTCCATGGTTTCTGATGGGAAATCAGCTTTTAATTTTGTTAAGGTTCCTTTGTATGTGACAAATTGCTTCTCTTTTGCTGTTTTTAAGATTCTCTCTTTGTCTTTGGTTTTAACATTTTAACTCTACTGTATCTTTGTGTGAAGCATTGAGTTTTTCTTCTTGGAGTTTGCTGAGTTTCTTATATTCGGATCTTATATCAGATTTGGAAAGTTTTGAGCTATTTTTTTTCTTCAAATGTTTTTTTCTCCCTTTCCCCTTCTCATCTCCTTTTAAGACTCCTATGATGATACTTTGCTGTGTTTGATGGTTTTCTATAGGTTCCTCAGTCTGTTCATTTTCCTTCATTCTTTTTCTTTCTGCTGCTCAGTCTGGATAATTTCAATTGCCTTATCTTCATGCTCACTAATCTTTCATCTCCCCATTCAAGTCTTCATTTAACCCTTCTACTGAATTTTCATTTAGGTAATTGTACTCTTTAGTCCCAGAATTTCTACATGGTTCCCCTTTATAATTACTATCACATTACTGAAATTCTCATGTTGTCCATATATAGTTGTCTTGTTCTTTGAAGTTCTTTGTCTATGTTTTCCTTTAGTTTATTGAGCCTATTTAAGAGAGTTGATCTAAGAAATTTGGTAAGTAATTGTACAAACTAGAATTCTTCTAGGATAGTTTTTGTCAAATTCTCTTTTAACCGTGACTGGGTTATACCTTTCTGTCTTCTCATACATTTTGTTATTTTTTGCTGTGAATTTCACATTTCAGGTATAACCTTGTGGTTAATCCGGAAATCAAGTTTTCACTTTCTTAATTTTTCAAGGATTTCTGACTTTCACTTTTTGAAGACTGGAGCCGTCTGTGCTTGGATTTTCCTCATAGATCTGGCAGATAAAAAAAGAAGAAGAAAAGAAAAGAAGGGGGAGGATGCATAGCTTTCTCCTGTTTCCTGGTAGGTGCCACTGATGACTTTGCAACAAAACCCCAAAGGCAAGCCACTGTTACCAAGAAGATCAAAACCACAACCAGCTATGTACTGATGCTACAGGGATCTGCCTGGCAGGAAAGAAAGAGAGAAATAGAGACTAGAAGAGAGAAAGAGAGCAAGAACAAAAGAAAGAGAGAAAAGAAGAAAGAGAAGAAGAAAAGAGACAAACAATAAAAATAAAAACAAAAATGAACCACTCTCTCTCGTCAAGTGTCCCAATAGGTGCTGGTGGGAAGTCTGTAACCACTGTTAAGCAGTCTGAGATTGAGATTAGCATCTGTCATGATCCCTCAGGCATCCCCCAGACATAAAATAATAATAACAAAAAAACAAAAGAAATGTGCACTGTCTTTCTCAGTCTTCTGGTTTATGCCAATGGGAAGCTGGAAGCTGCTGCTGCTGCTAAGAGAGTCAAAATCAAGGATGGAATGTCTGCGCTTATCCCAAAAGGATCTGATGGATCTTGACTTGCATCTCCAACTTTTTAGAAGACACAGTTTCCTCTACCACCCTGGCCCCAGGCAGCCACTCTTGGAGTCTGATCCACCATTTCCATAGTGACTACAAAGGGGCTGAGGAACGGGGATGTTTGCTGGCTTGAATACATTCTCAGCAGCCTGTTTCTTTACCTGGCACTTCCATAGTTGTTCCAGGTGTCCACTGTGGTATCAGGGTTACCACCAAGTTAATTCCAATTTCTTTTTCCAGAAAAAGAAATTTTCTCTGGTACAAGGAGTGATCTGCAGAACTGTCTACTCCACCAATTTGCATTTGTACTCTCCTTTTTATTTTGAATCCTAAAACTTTGCATTTTATATTGAATTGATTTTCAACAAAAGTCCCATGATAATTAAATTAAGAAAGGCCAATCTTTTCAGTAAAGAATGCTGGAAAACCTGCAATTAATGAATTTAGATTCTTACCTCTCATATATACAAAAAGTATCTAAGAATGGATCACAGAACTATGCCTAAGAAATTAAGCTCTAAAACTTCTGGAAATAAACAAAGGAGAAAATCTTCATGACCTTTGGGATAGTAAAAGAGTTAACATTTACTATATCAATAATATAATCCATTAAGAAAAGATTTGGTCTATTGGACTTCGTCAATATTAAAATTATTTAAAAGTGACAAGGAAATGAAAAGATAAATTACTGACTAGTGGAATATATTCCTAATCATATATCTGATAAAGTAATGAAAAACTTTTATCCATAATATGTAAAGAACATTACAGTTCAATAAAAAAAGAAGACAAATAACCCAATTTAAAAATGAGCAAATAATTTTCATAGCCATATCACTAAGGAAAATATATGAATGGGCAATGTGTTTATGAAAAGTTGCTTAGCACTTTAGGGAACTGCAGATTAAAATCATAAAATAGTACCATTTCATATACACTCGGATGGCTATAATTCAAACACAAACCACACCCACACAAATAAGCACACAGACAATAAGTGTGGGGAGAATGTGGAGGAAATGGGACGCTCTACACTGCTGGTGGAAACGTGAATGATGCAACCACTTTGAGAAACTGTTTGGAAGTTTCATAAAAATTTAGGCATAAACTTACCAATGGCCACAAATTCGGTGCTGAATTATTTCTCTAAGAGTTATGAAAGCATATGACTACACTAAGAATGGCACATGAATGTTCACAGCATAATGATATATAACACGAAAAATCTGGAAATATTTCAAATGTTCAGCAATTGTGATTGAATAATCAAAATGTGGTACAGCAATTTAATTATTATTGAATTATTATATAATTTTCTTTTTATTGCAGAATAATATGAATTATTCTGCAATAAAAAGAAAATTAACCACTGATTCATACCTTGACTCAAATGAACCCCAAAACATTATGTTAAGTGAAAGAAGCCAGAAGCAAAATTCTACATATTATATAATTCCATTTGTATGGAATGTTAATAAGAAACACATCTATAGAGCCAGAAAGGAAAACAATGGTTTCCTATGGCTGGGGGTAGGAGTGGGAATTGACTGCAAGTGGGCACAAGGGAACTTGTAGGGGTCATGGAAATACTGTCAGACTAACCTATGGTGATAGTAGCATAATTCAATTTACTGAGAAAAATTAAGCAAATTTTTTTTAAAAATGTTGAAATATGTATCTATTGTTTTAGTCAGGATTCTACCAGAGGAGTATGCTTACATAATTGTTGGATCTGGCTGGTTAAGTTCAAAATCCCCAGGGCAGGAATGCCGGCTAGAATTTCTTGGACAAGGGCTAATGATACAGTCAAGAGGTAGAATTTCTTCTTCAGGAAAACTTCAGTTTAGATCTAGGGCCTTTAAACTGTTTTTGATGTAGTCCTCTTTTATAACTATTAATTTTTTATAGCTATTAAAATTGCATATTGCCTTGGCATCCTTATTGCTTTGACTAAATCACTTGCCTTAACACTAACCTTTGGCCAAACAAATAGGTTTCCAGTCCTGGGGCATAGACTTCTCTGGACCCCAAACCCACACCGATGGCCATCACCTACCCACCTCACTCAAACCCCACACCTCGTCTTAAATGGCAAGCTCACCATCTCCATCAGTTCTCACTACTAGTCTCTTCATCTTTACTTTTAACTAACCAATCCTCAACTACTGTGGGAAATCTACCAATCTCTAACCCTGGACTACAATAAAAACACAAGACTATAGATCCCTCTGGCTCCCCACCTGCTGGTCGAGCTTCTAGAGTGGCTCACACTTCCTGCCCACTCCTCATGGCACCTCTCTCTCTCTCTCTCTGGGATCTGTCACAAATCTTTTCTGAGGCATTATGGCCTCAGTTTCTGATTGTGCTACATCTGACCTGCATCCAGACCCCAATTTAAAATTCAGTTTATCTAATCTGAAATACTCACGTTACTGAGGATAATCCCTTTACTTAAAGTTTGTTTAGAGATGTCAGCCACATCTACAAAAAATACCTTCACTTCAAGACCTAGATTACTGTTTTATTGAATAACTGGGCAGGATAGCCTAGGCAAATTACCACATAAAGCTAATCATCACAACTACAATGACTGAAATGCATAGTATGTAATTTATGCTGCAAAAAAAAGCTGTAAAATATAACAAAATAGCTAACAGTAGTTAAGATGTAGGGAGTTACAGATGAAGCAAGTTTGACTATATATTGATAATTGTTTCAGGTGGAGGATGGGTAATAGAAGTTCATTAAATTATTCTTTCTGCGTTGGTGTTTGTTTTAAATTATTCATAGAAAAACATAAAAAATAAATAAATAAGTAAACACAAAAAACAACAAGCTCTTGTTTTTTTTTTCAGAGAGATACCAATAAGCAAATGATGTAGTACAAAGAAGCATTCTTTCTTAAGTAAAAGATTGATTGTAAACCTTCTGACACAACATTAAAGCACATGTATAATTAGCTGTCTGTACTGGAGGCTTATTTAAGAAAGGGTTTAAGGGTAGTGTGTATGCAAATTAACCAGACTCCATTCTCCTCCTTTATTATAGTCAGACAATAGTACTTATACACCCCAGCTCTGAGCAGACACGCAAATAGGCACTGTGGCAATCAGAGGCTGAGTAAGACATTTTTAAATTGGAAATTCTTCTTAAACTTTTTAGAGAAGTTCGACTTGTGCTGGTAATATTCCATTTTATTTACACTTATTCAATTACTCATCATGACATCAAGTGTATATTCCATATAATAATCCCGAAAAGCAGAATTGGTTGTCATCATTTTTCCACATAAACATAAAACAAACTTCGAAGAAGTTATTTTTTCTAAAATTACTCTGAGAATTAAGTGGTTAATTAAGCCAGAGGTACATTGAAATTTAAAATGTCAGCATCTAAAGCAATATTTTTTCTAATACACGCACATGTATACAAACACATGTACACACACACATTTTTCACGGCTCTAATGCCAACTTTCATTTACCATAATGCTACTTCAGCTTATATTACTACCACTGACCATCCCCCACACACACATGGCACATGAGTACTCACAGCCTCATGTACTCATGCATAGGAATATACATGCATGTTCAGATAGATATAGTTATTTGGCCAAAAGATTTGGGGAAAGAATAACAATGGAATGGAAAGATAGTGGGAACATCTGACTGAACACATACCCTGCTTTAGAAAATCCCCTAATCAAATTGAGCAAGCAGTGAAGTGGAAAAAAAAAAAAAAAAAAACTACATATGTTGATGGCGTACATTCAACCTACTGTCATTCTACATTTACGGGATAATACAAGGACCCTAAGAAAATCTTTTTATGGTAAGTAACAATAAGTCTATGTTAAGATGGCTCTTTGGAAAAAGACCTTTCTAGAGTTGAATAAAACTAAACCTTAAATGTTGCATCTAGGGCAGGCCACAGTGGCTCAGGGTGTGCCATGGTGGCTCAGCAGGCAAGAATGCTTGCCTGCTATGCCAGAGGACCCAGGTTCAATTCCTGGTGCCTGCCCATGTAAAAAAAAATATATATATATTGCATCTGTAAACTTACCTATCTCGTAAGTTTCTTGTGAGACTAAAATAAAATCATGTATGCAAAGAGTCTTGCACAGTAATATGATTTTTATTCATAAGAAAAATAATTTCATTAATATTAGGTAGCTACAGGTTTTCATTGCAAGTATTCTTTTCATTACTTCAACACAACTTATGCCAGCTAATTGGATAAGCTTCAATTTTAATATAAAATACACTAAACAATTAATTGATTCTTCTATCAGTTCAGAATCAACTACAACAAGACTCTTCCCTCACTGCATTTCTCCAAATAGTAAAACAGTTTTAGGAAGAGCAATCACTATTAATTTAACCAGATTGAAATTATTAGAAATTAATAAAATACCTTAAGCACAAAAGAGATTTAAGAATTACTTTATTACTTGATGAATATTAGCCTATTGAAAATTGTACTTTTTACCCCAGGAGAGAGCATGGGTTCATTTCCATGTTAATCAATAATCAGAGCTTTAGAAAATTATAAATCCTTTATAACATTAGAATCATCAGCATAGTTCTCTTTTCACAGACTTTTAAAGAATTGTTAAGGGCCAGGTGTAGGCCTAGTTTGTTTTTATTTAAACATAGTAATAATGCATAGTTTTTGGAAATTAGGTAGAATTGGATTCAATGCCTGCTCTGAAGGAATGGTCATTTTTATTATCACATCACGATGTAACAAATATTCTCTAAAACCCTTGAGGTGTTTTTTAATTTACCATTTAGAGGGTTTAGAAGGTTAATATTTATGTATGTTAATACTTCTCTGTATTAGAATGCTTAAAGAAAAGTCAAAATTTAATTAAAATATTTCTTCCTCAGCATAATCATTCTGAGTTTATTATAATAGTTTTATTTTTACCTGCCTTTACATGACCCTTTGTTTATATTACCAGAAGTAGTACTATAAACAGAAGGTCATGTAAATGCAGGCAAATATAAAGCTATTAGAAATAATAGTCAGTATTTTGTTTAATTCTAATAGTAGTTCAGAAGAGGTAGTGTGGTGGTTTAGCGTGAGTACCCCAGAAAGACATGTTCTTAAACATACCCCATTTCTGTAGGGATGAACCAGTGGTAAATAAGACCTTTCCATGAGGTTACTTCAGTTAAGAGGTGTCCTAGCTTAATCAGGATTGGTCTTAATCCTGTTATTGGAATCCTTTACCAGCAAAATGGAATTCAGACAAATGGAGAGAAAACCACAGAGGGAGCAGCCAGCAACTAAAGTCAGTGCAACTCAGAAGAGAATAGAGAGGCCAGGAGAGGCCACCGTGTGCACTGTCATGTGACAGAGGACCAAGGATCAGTGGCAGACAGCCCAAAAAGCAAGCCTTTGAGAAGAAAGTATGGCCTTGTAGGATGCCTTGAATTTGGACTACTCCTGACATCAAAAACCATGAGCCAATAAATTCTCATTCTTTAAGCCAACCCATTGCATGACATTTGCTTTAACAATGAAAAAACCCAAGCTATTAGTTTTATATTTTCCATTTTATGATGAGGAACATTAGGCCTGTGTTAATCACTTAGCTGGAAAAAAACATGAATTTGGTATCCAGTCCAACCTATTCACTACCAAAGCCCATGCTCATTTAACTCTGTCATGACATCTAAGTCTTTTGTGATTTTGTAAGAGTTGTCAAGTCTTGGAAAACTAAGAGGGAGAAAGCAAAGGCATTGCAAACTTCAAGTCCATTGCAGAAGTACCCAGGATATTGTTTTGTGATAAAAACCTCTTTTCTTACATGACTCAATTCAGTGCCACTGGGGTTATCATTGCAATGTCTGTGCTGGTGTGACTCTGACGTGGTGTCTGTTCTCACACTTGTCCCTGGAAGCTTTGTCCAAACTTTTTAGCTCATATAAGATTGCCCATTTGTCTGCCAAACCACTTGCCAAAAACGATTCTATTTATCATTACATATTTTTCCCCACCAGAAAAATAAAGGAGATGAGTCATCCATAAATTTAGACTTATTTCTGTCCTTTAGCCTTATGTTGTATTCTGCTTTATGTTATCTCCCTGGTGTGTCATGTCTTTTCCTTGATGATGTCATCCTGGTGAAGTTGCCCTGGTGCTTACTTCTTTCCTTTTCCAAGGAAGACATTTGGACACATTACCAAGTCTTCACAAGGAATTAAAATGATTTATTTTTTTTCCCAAAATCTCAAAACTACCCATATCCATTATCTCTGCAGATACTTTTTGAGTTTTCTGTTTCAGTAAAAAAGTCAGCATATCAGCACCTCAACTGCAGTTCCTAATGAATAATTATCATTGAAAATTTCTATCCACTATTTTAACAACTGGCACTCTTAGTTTAATGAGCTATGACTTAGAAAACAACTCATAATATCGCACAGTTCGCTTCAGTGAGAGAAAGTAAAAATAATGTTTTACTGCTCTCAAGATAGTGACTGTGCAGATGAAAAACAAACAAACAAACAAACAGACAAGAAAATAAAATATTCCTCTGAAAGGGAATGGAGTAAAAAGAAAATATATATTTGCCATTTTAAGAGGTAAAATAGCAGAAAATAATAAATGCATTTTTACTAGAAAAGGGAAAATATGCATGCTCTGAATTTGTTATGAAGCATCACAGCAAATTCCTGGGCAGAACTCCAGGATTCTTATTTAGTAGATTTAAGATTAGACCTGACATTCTGCATCTTTAGCAAGCTCTTAGGTGATTCTTATTCACCATAAATAGTGGAAACTAGTGACCTACTTGGTACGATAACACAGGAAACAATGCTTAGAGCTCTTGTTAACATTATGTATCTCTCCTTATCACTGCAATTCAGAGTTGTTTGGAAATGGCTCTGCTACACATTTAATGTATAGATATAATGTTCATGAAACTGGAATGTACTTGAGGGTATTTGAGAAATATAATTTTAGAGCTCGCAGGGAGATAGAAAGGTAAGCAAGTTTCAGGATCCCAAATGAAATCAGCTATAGATAAAAGCTTTGTCCATCAGTAGAAAACAGCACCAAATGGACTCAGAAAGAATCATAGGAAATTGCAGTGGAATACATATTTAATTTAGAATATACCTGGATACTTCATTGAAACATTTGGATTGGCTTCTCAATCTGCCAAAATATAAAAATAACTCTGTTGAAAAAAATATTTTAGGCAGTTTAACTTAACAGAGACAGGACTAGTATTGGGAAGGCATTGCTTAAAATCTCAATTAACATGTGCTTTGCCCTCTTTATAATCCATAGATTCTCTTCAGTTAGCATGTGTCTGCTAGGGTTGCATGCAACATTTTCTTGACCACCTCAAATTGTCTAACTGCAAGCAATCCCCAAAGCTGATAAGGATGTAGAGCAAAAAGAACTCTCATTCATTGTTGGTGGAAATGCAGAATTTTGTAACCACTTTGGAAAATAGTTTGGTAGTTTCTTATTAAATTAAAGATGGATTTAATGTTCAACCTTGCAATCCCAAACTAGGCATTTACACAAATTAATTGAAAACTTAGATTCACAAAAAACCTATGTACCTAGGTCCTATACAGAAGATGTCCTTTAGCAGGCGAAGGAATAATGCAACTGCATGGGTCCATACAATGGAATACTATTCAGAAACTTAAAATGAAGTAACTATTGATTCATCCAGCAATACGGATTAAGTTGAAGTGTGTTTCATTAAGTGCATGGATCCAAACATCTATATGAATATACTGGGAAAAAAAGAAGGTTCAGAGAGGAAAGATGATGTATTGATGATTGCCATAGTTTGTGGAAGACTAGAATAATTGACAACAAATAGGAAACACAGGAAATTTTAGGATTATGGAACATTCTATTATGGTACTGAAGAGGTGAATCCATGATTGTATGCATTTTTCAAAACCCATAGAACTGGGTAACACAAACATTGAATTTTACTATATGGCAAATAAAAATACCATCTAGGATGTTGGGGGAACTCAGAATAGAATGCAGTCAGTCAGGAATTGTATCTAATGTTATTACAAATGATGGCAAAAGTGAAGTGACATGGATGGGCAAAAATAAGATGACCAAAATAATTTTGGAAAGCAGCATTTCGTCTTGATACTGTGAGACTAAAGACAAAAAAGAATGCGCACAGACATTGCACTCTACTTCATAAATTTGATCTTTGTCAGAGTATGGATTAGCAAGATTGAAACTACTTGATAGTTATATTAGAGTTAAACAAGTAAGTTAAATATTGGAGCTAATAAGAGCTAAGTTACTCACAGACATAAAGAGATATTACAAATAAGCAAGAGGAGAAGGTTAAATTGAACCCTGAGGTTCTGGATTATAATCTGAGATATTAATATGGTCTCATGTTTATTTTACTATGGATACATATAGAAAGATAAAAAAATAGCAATGTGTGTGTACATGGGTTTCTTTGTTCCGAGGGGGCCTAGAAGGTAGAAATACCCAAATTGCAATGAGCACAACATGTGGCCTAGGTCTTGTTTTCTAAATACCATTTTCCAATGCAAGGTTTAACCAGGTTTCCTTACTAGGAAAGACTGATTTTAGAACTAGGGCTAGCAAAACTTAAGATAAGCCTGGAGTATGTTTTTGGGCCAGAGATAAGGAACGGCCAAAAAAAAATAGAAGAGGAGTTGTCAAAATGGCACAGTGGACAGTCTGGTAAAATTCCCAATCACAAAACTGTAATAATATCAATAATTGAATAGCAAACAATTCAGTATTTAATTATAACTCAGGGAATAAAAAAATATGCAAGCATCCAAACTGATGTAAACATATGACTGAATAGTAAATACATGAATTAGGGGGAAGGGACAAATCTTTTAACAGAAGAATTCGAATTAATCAGTGTAGAAGGAAAGATGGAAATAGAAAATTATCATTAAAACACCATAGAAATAATTGATGCAGGCAAGATTTATCAATGGATAATAAAATTAGAGGGCAAGACTTTAAGGGGAAATAACAGTTTCATAGTCTCAGAATAGCTCTCCAAAAGTTTGAGTTAATTATTGTGGTGGTTTTATCATATGTTTACAATTTTTTTTTGATACATCTTCTAGGAGGTAAAGCTTAATTCCTTTCTTTTTGGGTGTACTTACTGACTCCCACTATACTTGGAGACATACTTCTAACAAATTTAGTGTAAAATATTAACTTCACAGTGGAGATATGTGGTAGACAACACACTTTAAGCAAGTAATCAAGTCATAAGGTCACAAGTATTAAGTCATTTTGACATCAACTGCTGCCTGAGAAGATGTAATGAGTAGGGACACATCATCTTTATGGTGTTCTACTCAAAAGGCCATTACATCAATTGAATTATGAGAAAACATGGAAACACCCAATTTGAGGGGCATTGTATAAAAAAAACTTATTAGTTCTTTTCAAAACTGTCAAAGTAATTGTCAAGGAAAACTGAGACACTGTCACAGAATAGAGGAGTTGAAGGACATGATGAGTACATATAATGTAAAATCATGGATTGAATCCTAGAACTGAAAAATGGAAACTAGTGGAAAAAATTGGATAGGTTGGAATAAAATCCACAGATTTTTTAATATTATTGTGGCTGTTTTAATTTTTCAGTTAATTTCTTACTGATTTAAGATGTTAATATTATGGGAAGTTAGGTGGAAGGAAGAGGTGTACTCTTTTTTCTGTAAGCGTAATATTTCAAAATAAATTTTTCATAAAAATTGCTGACATTAAAAACTACTAAAATCTCCTAGAGTACAATTAATTTTCCCTTTGTTCATCGATTTTCACTGTTCAAAAGTGTTTTAAACTATTTGCTGCATGGAAATATTTGTTAGTTATTGAGTATCTATGTGCTGGGCAATAGCGTATACAAAAAACAAATGACCATATATTGGGGAAATTAAGGGTAGAAACAAAGGTTTTGGAAGAATGGAAGAGGTTTCTATGCCTGGAAGTTTTTCAGTGGCTTCCTAAAGGGGTTAAAATTTAAACTGGGAGTTGATGAAGTTTGCTAAACTGAGAAAAAGTGAAAAGGGAATTCCAGGAAGGAAGAACAAGTTGGTAAAGACTCAGAGGTTTGAAAGAATATGGCATGTTTAAGGAATTTTAGGCTTGAGATGAGATTGAAAATTATACCGGTGCAAATTATGGAAAGATCTTCATTTTGAGAGTGGTGGTGAGCAATGGGGAAAATTAATGAAGGGTTGTTCTGATTTTCTTTCTCTTTTTACATTTTTTTATTAATTAAAAAAATTAACTAGCACAACATTTAGAAATCATTCCATTCTACATATGCAATCATTAATTCTTAATATCATCACATAGATGTATGGTCATCATTTCTTAGTACATATGCATCGATTTAGAAAAAGAAATAGCAAGACAACAGAAAAAGAAATGAAATGATAATATAGAGAAAAAATAAAAATACAAAATACAAAAATATATAAGAAAAAAAAACTATAGCTCAGATGCAGCTTCATTCAGTGTTTTAACATAATTACATTACAATTAGTTAGTATTGTGCTGTCCATTTTTTTTTTTTTTTTAGAAATCATACCATTCTACATATGAAATCAGTAATTCTTAACATCATCACATAGATGCATGATCATCATTTCTTAGTACATTTGCATTGGTTTAGAAGAACTAGCAATACAACCGAAAAAGATATAGAATATTAATATAGAGAAAAAAAATAAAAGTAATAATAGTAAAAACAAAACAAAACAAAACAAAACAAAAACCTATAGCTTGGATGCAGCTTCATTCAGTGTTTTAACATGATTACTTTACATTTAGGTATTATTGTGCTGTCCATTTTTGAGTTTTTGTATCTAGTCCTATTGCGCAGTCTGTATCCCATCAGCTCCAATTACCCATTATCTTACCCTGTTTCTAACTCCTGCTGAAGTCTGTTACCAATGACATATTCCAAGTTTATTCTTCAGTGTCGATTCACATCATTGGGATCATACAGTATTTGTCTTTTAGTTTTTGGCTAGATTCACTCAGCATAATGTTCTCTAGGTCCATCCATGTTATTACATGCTTCATAAGTTTATCCTGCCTTAAAGCTGCATAATATTCCATCGTATGTATATACCACAGTTTGTTTAGCCACTCGTCTGTTGATGGACATTTTGGCTGTTTTCATCTCTTTGCAATTGTAAATTATGCTGCTATAAACATTGGTGTGCAAATGTCCGTTTGTGTCTTTGCCCTTAATTCCTTTGAGTAGATTCCCAGCAATGGTATTGCTGGGTCGTATGGCAATTCTATATTCAGCTTTTTGAGGAACTGCCAAACTGCCTTCCACAGTGGTTGCACCATTTGACATTCCCACCAACAGTGGATAAGTGTGCCTCTTTCACCGCATCCTCTCCAGCACTTGTCATTTTCTGTTTTGTTGATAATGGCCATTCTGGTGGGTGTGAGATGATATCTCATTGTGGTTTTGATTTGCATTTCTCTAACGGCCAGGGACATTGAGCATCTCTTCATGTGCCATTTGGCCATTTGTATTTCCTCCTCTGAGAGGTTTCTATTCAAGTCTTTTTCCCATTTTGTAATTGGGTTGACTGTCTTTTTGTTGTTGAGTTGAACAATCTCTTTATTAATTCTGGATACTAGATCTTTATCTGATATGTCGTTTCCAAATATTGATTCCCATTGTGTAGGCTGTCTTTCTACTTTCTTGATGAAGTTCTTTGATGCACAAAAGTGTTTAATTTTGAGGAGTTCCCATTTATTTATTTCCTTCTTCAGTGCTCTTGCTTTAGGTTTAAGGTCCATAAAACTGCCTCCAATTGTAAGATCCATAAGATATCTCCCTACATTTTCCTCTAACTGTTTTATGGTCTTAGACCTAATGTTTAGATCTTTGATCCATTTTGAGTTAACTTTTGTGTAGGGTGTGAGATATGGGTCTTCTTTCATTCTTTTCCATGTGGATATCCAGTTCTCTAGGCACCATTTATTGAAGAGACTGTTCTGTCCCAGGTGAGTTGGCTTGACTGCCTTATCAAAGATCAAATGTCCATAGATGAGAGGGTCTATATCTGAGCACTCTATTCGATTCCATTGGTCGATATATCTATCTTTATGCCAATACCATGCTGTTTTGACCACTGTGGCTTCATAATATGCCTTAAAGTCAGGCAGTGCAAGACCTCCAGCTTCGTTTTTTTTCCTCAAGATGTTTTTAGCAATTCGGGGCACCCTGCCCTTCCAGATAAATTTGCTTATTGGTTTTTCTACTTCTGAAAAATAAGTTGTTGGGATTTTGATTGGTATTGCATTGAATCTGTGAATCAATTTAGGTAGGATTGACATCTTAACTATATTTAGTCTTCCAATCCATGAACACGGTATGCCCTTCCATCTATTTAGATCTTCTGTGATTTCTTTTAACAGTTTTTTGTAGTTTTCTTTGTGTAGGTCTTTTGTCTCTTTAGTTAAATTTATTCCTAAGTATTTTATTCTTTTAGTTGCAATTGTAAATGGGATTCATTTCTTGATTTCCCCCTCCGCTTGTTCATTGCTAGTGTATAGAAATGCTACAGATTTTTGAATTTGCATTTTGATTTGCATTTCTCTAACGGCCAGGGACATTGAGCATCTCTTCATGTGCCATTTGGCCATTTGTATTTCCTCCTCTGAGAGGTTTCTATTCAAGTCTTTTTCCCATTTTGTAATTGGGTTGACTGTCTTTTTGTTGTTGAGTTGAACAATCTCTTTATTAATTCTGGATACTAGATCTTGTAACCTGCTACTTTGCTGTACTCATTTATTAGCTCTAGTAGTTTTGTTGTGGATTTTTCTGGGTTTTCGACGTATAGTATCATATCGTCTGCAAACAGTTATAGTTTTACTTCTTCCTTTCCAATTCTGATGCCTTGTATTTCTTTTTCTTGTCTAATTGCTCTGGCTAGAACCTCCAACACAATGTTGAATAATAGTGGTGATAGTGGACATCCTTGTCTTGTTCCTGATCTTAGGGGGAAAGTTTTCAATTTTTCCCCATTGAGGATGATATTAGCTGTGGGTTTTTCATATATTCCCTCTATCATTTTAAGGAAGTTCCCTTGTATTCCTATCCTTTGAAGTGTTTTCAACAGGAAAGGATGTTGAATCTTGTCAAATGCCTTCTCTGCATCAATTGAGATGATCATGTGATTTTTCTGCTTTGATTTGTTGATATGGTGTATTACATTAATTGATTTTCTTATGTTGAACCATTTTTGCATACCTGGTATGAATCCTACTTGGTCATGATGTATAATTCTTTTAATGTGTTGTTGGATACGATTTGCTAGAATTTTATTGAGGATTTTTGCATCTATATTCATTAGAGAGATTGGCCTGTAGTTTTCTTTTTTTGTATTATCTTTGCCTGGTTTTGGTATGAGGGTGATGTTGGCTTCATAGAATGAATTAGGTAGTTTTCCCTCCGCTTCAATTTCTTTGAAGAGTTTGAGGAGAGTTGGTACTAATTCTTTCTGGAATGTTTGATAGAATTCAGATGTTAAGCCGTCTGGTCCTGGACTTTTCTTTTTAGGAAGCTTTTGAATGACTGATTCAATTTCTTTACTTGTGATTGGTTTGTTGAGGTCATCTATGTCTTCGTGAGTCAAAGTTGGTTGTTCATGTCTTTCCAGGAACCCATCCATTTCCTCTAAATTGTTGTATTTATTAGCGTAAAGTTGTTCATAGTATTCTGTTATTACCTCCTTTATTTCTGTGAGGTCAGTAGCTATGTCTCCTCTTCCATTTCTGATCTTATTTATTTGTATCCTCTCTCTTCTTCTTTTTGTCAATCTTGCTAAGGGCCCATCAATCTTATTGATTTTCTCATAAACCAACTTCTGGCCTTATTGATTTTCTCTATTGTTTTCATGTTTTCAATTTCATTTATTTCTGCTCTAATCTTTGTTATTTCTTTCCTTTTGCTTGCTTTGGATTAGTTTGCTGTTCTTTCTCCAGTTCTTCCAAGTGGACAGTTAATTCCTGCATTTTTGCCTTTTCTTCTTTTCTGATATAGGCATTTAGGGCAATAAATTTCCCTCTTAGCACTGCCTTTGCTGCGTCCCCTAAGTTTTGATATGTTGTGTTTTCATTTTCATTCGCCTCGAGGTATTTGCTAATTTCTCTAGCAATTTCTTCTTTGACCCAGTCGTTGTTTAGGAGTGTGTTGTTGAGCCTCCACGTATTTGTGAATTTTCTGGCACTCCGCCTATTATTGATTTCCAACTTCATTCCTTTATGATCTGAGAAAGTGTTGTGTATGATTTCAATCTTTTTAAATTTGTTAAGACTTGCTTTGTGACCCAGCATATGGTCTATCTTTGAGAATGATCCATGAGCACTTGAGAAAAAGGTGTATCCTGCTGTTGTGGAATGTAATGTCCTATAAACGTCTGTTAAGACTAGCTCATTATATTAATATTCAGATTCTCTATTTCTTTATTGATCCACTGTCTAGATGTTCTGTCCATTGATGAGAGTGGTGAATTGAAGTCTCCAGCTATTATGGTATATGAATCTATTTCCCTTTTCAGTGTTTGCAGTGTATTCCTCACGTATTTTGGGGCATTCTGGTTCGGTGCATAAATATTTATGATTGTTATGTCTTCTTGTTTAATTGTTCCTTTTATTAGTATATAGTGTTCTTCTTTGTCTCTTTTAACTGTTTTACATTTGAAGTCTAGTTTGTTGGATATTAGTATAGCCACTCCTGCTCTTTTGTGGTTGTTAATTGCATGAAATATCTTTTCCCAACCTTTCACTTTCAACCTATATTTATCTTTGGGTCTAAGATGTGTTTCCTGTAGACAGCATATAGAAGGATCCTGTTTTTTAATCCATTCTGCCAATCTATGTCTTTTGATTGGGGAATTCAGTCCATTGACATTTAGTTTTATTACTGTTTGGATAATATTTTCCTCTAACATTTTGCCTTTTGTATTATATATATCATATCTGATTTTCCTTCTTTTTACACTCTTCTCCATACCTTTCTCTTCTGTCTTTTTGTATCTGACTCTAGTGCTCCCTTTAGTATTTCTTGCAGAGCTGGTCTCTTGGTCACAAATTCTCTCAGTGACTTTTTGTCTGAGAATGTTTTAATTTCTCCCTCATTTTTGAAGGATAATTTTGCTGGATATAGGAGTCTTGGTTGGCAGTTTTTCTCTTTTAGTAATTTAAATATATCATCCCACTGTCTTCTAGCTTCCATGGTTTCTGCTGAGAAATCTACACATAGTCTTATTGGGTTTCCCTTGTATGTGATGGATTGTTTTTCTCTTGCTGCTTTCAAGATCCTCTCTTTCTCTTTGACCTCTGACATTCTAACTAGTAAGTGTCTTGGAGAATGCCTATTTGGGTCTAATCTCTTTGGAGTGTGCTGCACTTCTTGGATCTGTAATTTTAGGTCTTTCATAAGAGTTGGGAAATTTTTAGTGATAATTTCTTCCATTAGTTTTTCTCCTCCTTTTCCCTTCTCTTTTCCTTCTGGGACACCCACAGCACATATATTTGTGCAGTTCATATTGTCCTTGAGTTCCCTGATACCCTGTTCAAATTTTTCCATTCTTTTCCCGATAGTTTCTGTTTCTTTTTGGAATTCAGATGTTCCATCCTCCAAATCACTAATTCTATCTTCTGTCTCTTTGAGTCTATCATTGTAGGTATCCATTGTTTTTTCCATCTTTTCTACTTTATCCTTCACTTCCATAAGTTCTGTGATTTGTTTTTTCAGTTTTTCTATTTCTTCTTTATGTTCAGCCCATGTCCTCTTCATGTCCTCCCTCAATTTATCGATTTCATTTTTGAAGAGGTTTTCCATTTCTGTTCGTATATTCAGCATTAGTTGTCTCAGCTCTTGTATCTCATTTGAACTATTGGTTTGTTCCTTTGACTGGGCCATATTCTCAATCTTCTGAGCGTGGACTGTTATCTTCTGCTGCTGGCATCTGGGCATTTAGTCAGATTTCCCTGGGTGTCGGACCCAACAAGGTTGTAAGATTTTTCTGTGAAATCTCTGGGTTCTGTTTTTCTTATCCTGCCCAGTAGGTGGTGCTCGTGGCACACGTTTGTCTCACGTGTTTGGAATGGATCCCCCTGGTCACTGATCTCCGCGGCCTGGGGATTTCTGATCCAATTCTCTCTGTTGGTTCAGGGGCCGCCGTGGTGGGACCGTCAGCCGCCGCAGCTTGAGGGGACCCTGTGGCTGGTCGCCGGCCGCAGCGGGCCTGGGGAATTCGCCACCAGACCAGGAAGTCGCCCGCGGGGGAGGGGTGTCGGTCACCGGCCGCCGCGACCTGGGGAATTCCCCACTGGACCAGAAAGGCACCCGCAGGGGGGGGCCACCGCGGCTTGGATAGCTCTCTGATCCGAGACTCATAGCTGCGGACTCGAAGCCGAGACTCTAAGCCGCCCGCAAAAGAGGGGTGCCAACTGCCTCGGCTTGGGAAACTTGCCTCTCCGAGACTCTCAGCCAGCCCGGGAAGGAGGGAGGGAGTAGCTCCGGCTGCCGCAGCTGCCACTGCTCGGGAAATCGCACGCCGCTCGGGGATTTCACCGCAGCTGAGTCTCGCAGTCAGACTAGCCAGTCCAGACTGGGGTACGCTGTGTGTCCATTCCCTGCCATAGCCCCGGGAGCTGTTCTGCACTGTTTCAGTTCACCTAGTAGTTGCTTTGGAGGAGAAGGTACTAAGATGCACGTACCTTACTAAGCCGCCATCTTGGCCCCCCTGATTTTCTTTTATACAGTAGTTCCTGGCTATAAGATCGAGTTAGGATAGTATGAAGGAGATCAAGATTCAACACAAATGAGAAGATACTCAAATTTGACAACAGCATGAGTGAAACAGGGTTGAGATCAAAAGAAGAGGAAATATTTTGAAATTTCTGAGGTCATATGATTATACATTTAGATATATGCAGCAGTGTTTAGCATTATTTCCACATTTATAGTATCTCTTTCTGATCTTACTTTTAGGTGATTTCCCATATGATCAATTACAAATTGTTTTCCAGGAACTATTTTACTCTGTTTTGCTCACTTTTGCTGCTCCAGCCAACGTTATAATCACAGCTTTGGGAATACTGTGGAGATACCAGTCACTATGAATTTAAGATGTCATTAGAAGTTACTTCTCTATTTGAAAATACAATGTTTTCCATTTCTACTGTTTAAGAAAAATTTCCAGGAGATAAACGCCATAGTCTCATTCTTATTTACCTGCTCTAACTGAAACTGATTCTCCACTGAAAACACTGCTTTCTTTTCAGCCCTCTAAATTGTTGGTTATTTTTCTCCCATATCCCTTCAGTAATGTTTGGTTATTTCACCACCCCTTATTTGCTTCATGTGCCTAAGATTTTCATATTTCCTACAAACGAATTAGCTTTCAAAAGTAAGAGATAGAAAAAAAGCTAGGTTGGTGCCCTGCTAGTTTTGATTTTTTAAAAAAGAAGAAATATCAAGCTCCAATATACACTGCTGTATTTGATTGAATTTTTTCAAAGCCCCAATCCAGTTGTGTTGAAATCTTTCTGAGTAGGTGTGCTTTGAAATAGATACATCTGCCTTGAATGAAAATAAATTGAAGATAAACCATATTCCACCAGAGGAAAGTATTTGAAGTTGTTCTAAAAACAATTTCTTGCTGGACGGCTTATTCTCCTTCAAGGCAATCTATGACTTTCTTAGGCATCTTGCTCACACTTCAATTCTTCAACAATAGATTGCTGAGCTTGCTTCAGAGTTTTTAGCTTTGAAATACATCAAGCTGAAAATGGCTGAGCAAATGCACATCACCAGACTGCCCGGCTTTAAAGAAGTGTCAGAAAATGTGAATTTCAAATGCAACTTGAACTGCAAAATCACTCCCCCAGATACTGTGTGTTTTCACATTTGTGAAGGAAATCTCGGAACATCTAATTATCTAATGTGCTCCATATTTTCACTTGTACATACATGCCATGTATCAAATCAGAATGCACTGTTAACAGTAACTGCACCTTGGTAATGTAACAAATTAAACGGAATGAGAATAGCAGGTAGACACAAAAATATTTTCAAATAGTCATCTCTAAAACATTTCTCTCTGCATCGCAGCACCTCTGTGTGGTTTCTCCCATTTTTTAAAGGACAAGCCTTGAGTTTTCTGTTAATACTTAGGCAGAAATGAATATTTGTGGTTAAAAAATCCCTGTTGGGTTTTTCAATGAATAAAGTTGCATTTTTAAGGCAATTAGAAAAGTAACTCCCTTTCTTCATCACCTCTGTACTTTAATACCCCTAGTTAAAAGAATGCAATGATATGAAAGCTCAGTCATGAGTGATTCAAAGGTAAAATGATACAATAAAATGAGTGGGATATATTGACAAATACTCCTGAGCATGAGTTCTAGGTATACTCTTTATTCATTCTTTGTTAAGCCCATCACTTAAACTCTCATAACGTAATGTACTGTAACTGGAAATTGAATGCAATTATAGTTAACTTGGTGTTTGTTGGATTGGCCTAAACTATATAACATAAAGTGAAGTGCCTGTTACATAAAGGAGAAATTGAATGCAATGGTTAGGAGTACATGATCTAGAGTCAGATTGCCTGGGTTATAGCTCATTGACCATTTACTAGGTCTGGGGTTTGGCCAAGTTGCATAACCTTTCTCTCTCTTAATTTCAGCATCTGTATAATGGGGATAATTGCAATGTCCATCTCATACAGTTATTAAAAGGTTTAAGTAAGTGTACTTGTTTGTGTATGTATATAATGTGTCTGACACATAATAGGCATTAAACAAATATCAGCTATAATTACACTTATTAGAGAACTCATTATTATTCAACTTATCCACAGATTCCAACAATAAACAATTTATTTTCTAATATTGATACTTATTTTAATAACTTCCAAATATTTTTGAATATTTAAATGAAAGTTTCTAAATTAAATATGTATCCTTTTAATTGACATAAAATTCAGTCTAACATCACTGGCCCTCATGTCTGAAAAGTACTCTCAGGAACCAGAATGTCACATTCTACATCCATTTATAAAAGGGCTTTGTTAATCAGAAAAAAGTTATCATTAAATGTTGCCTAAATAGAACCATATTTTGTACTATCATATATTATATATGTTATATATTATAGAACATTAATACTTTTTTTGAAAAGAGAGGAGGGAATTTTCTTGAAAATCAGTGGGTCTAATGCTATACTTTCAAAAAAGAAAATAAGTTTAACCATTTAATTATATTGTTAAAATATAGGGTCTTAAAGCTGTGAATTATGATTAAATTAATTAAATTATTGCAAGATTTTGCCAGTGGGGAGATTGAGTATAGATTTGTGTTAGATGTAATTTGGATGACATTTTTTTCAGAAAATTGTTAATGCTGAGAAGAGTTTTTAAACATAATATTGCATGGCAAAATCCAAATAAATCATAAATGGCAAAGTTATTTGGAATTATGAGCAACATTTTCAGTACTAGAAAGGAATGTTTTTAGAAGAAATTAAGAACCATATCATGAATTAATTATATTTATGATAAAATCACCCAAGTGCCTCTTAGCCTAAGCCCAAATTCAATTAGCACCTTTATGTTTTCTATACATTACAGTCCTGGGTCATAATTTTAGGCATTCATACTGACGAAATAATAAATGACGATTTATTAAAACATCCAAAGACTCAAGTATATTTCACTTATTTAGTCTTTATTGTAGGTGTTAACAGACAAATGGAATGAAATAGCATGTGGAAATGGCATTTTAACATATCACAGCTGGGAAATACACAGTGTCAAGATTTGAACCCAGGTCTACGTGGCTCTAAAGTACAAGCCTTTTTTACTATGAAATGTTGCTTTCCAGTTTAGAAAATAATTTATTTAGAAGAAAAGTGTCATTTAGAGGAGAGATGAAGAATCTACATATTTCTTTTGCAAAGTAACAAAATGAAAACAAGAAATATTTAGAATCTGGTACATTTCCTGTATCTTAATTGTCCATATTCTTGGTACTCAGAGTGCGATCCTCAGATCAACAGGCCTTGAAACAAACGAAATTTGTTAAAAATGTGGACTCTCAGATCCCACTGCAGATCTACTAAATCAGAATCTACATTTTAACAAGATCCCATGTCATCCCTCCACACGTCTCAATTTAAGAAGCACTGACCTCTATCACATTACATGCAAAAATCGTCAGTGAATACTTATAGTTTGCAAGTTAAATGGGACTCATTTGATGTGTGATGATACGGCCATGCTTCTCTCACCTATAAATATATATGGTGTCATATTCCTGCAAATGCATTCGATTGTCAGGTGAACAAATATATATATATATTTGGAAGTAGAGTTTAGTAACTTGACTTCATGGCTATGGTGATATGATTGGTGGAACCACCCACAGTCATTGAAAAAATCTAAAAAAGAAACAGTAGGAGAATATATGACTTGCTTCAGGTGTTATCTTCGAATCCTCCTCAGCTGAGTCACAGCTGTTCTAGGATTTCAACTCGTCCTGTGACAGAGACGTGCTGTGCTGGAATTAGACAAGGTGCAGGTGCAACCACCCCCTCCCCACAGCCCGCCTGCCCGCTTACCTCAGCTCTGCCTCAGGCATCCTTTCTATTTAAGGGCAGGTGATTCAACTAACACTAATGACTCATTCTCAGCTGGATGATGGTGTCCCATTCTTCCTTAAAGTCTAAAAGCAAACTTAACATCTCTGTATCCTGTTTATTTCTCTCCTTAAGCCAATATATATATATATATGTATGCATATTTTTAAGTCTAATGCTGAGGCTACAGTGTAATGCAATAATTCCCATATGTAAAGCTCACACACATCTGATGAAGATGTTGCTAAAACGCAGATTCTAACTCAGTAGGACCAGGGTGGGATGTGTGATTCTGCATTTCCAACAAACTCCCAGGAGGTGCAGTTTCTTTGACCAGACTGGGAGCAGTTCTTTGCATTGGTAATAAAATGAGAAGCTAGAAAAATGTGTTTTTTGAATGTAGTTTGGCAGTGTCAACATTCTTTAAATGTATGTTGACACTGTGATTGTATTTCTAATAAATTTATGCTATATATATATATATTCAGGAATGTAGACATAGATTTAAAGAAAAAGATGGTCATTATACCTTTACTATAACAGTGAAGATACATGAAAATGCTAGGAATACTCCCAAAATAGATATTTGACAAAAGAAAATAAAAATCTTACAGGTAGTATGAAGCCATTTGAGATGTATGTATGATTGAGAAAACTGATTGGCATGGAAAAATTATTCACAATATTATTATTCCTATATTTGATATTTAGATACATATGACTATTTAGACCTTGTAGATGGATATGCAGCAAAAGTTACACATAGGTGCTTTGGATACTTATTTTAGGGGTGAGTTTTAGTTTTTTCCCTGTACTTTTTGTAAAAAAAAAAGTATGTAAAGTCACAAAATAGAAAGTTAGTAAAAATAATGAACTATCCAATTTGCTTACTAATGGAAAAGATGCTATTATAAATATTTATTATAATAATTTCACAACTTGTGTTTTTATGGTTCAAAAATTACTTTCACAAATATCCAGCCTTGTCATATCCCAATTTGCATCCTTAACATCCCTAACAAAAATGGTTCTTGGTCTTGTATTCTACTCTTCACTTCACACATTCTTTCATCAAGTTCATTTCATCCCCAGACTACCACTCTCTTCCTAGACTCCTCCAATTAGCCATTCATTCAGAAAGTTGTTCTGGCTTTTAACTCCACATTTTCAGGAAAGACACCTCAAGAAAAATCCCCTTGAGTCTATGCAGTGAGCCTCTGGGAAAAGGGTACCAAGGAGACATCCACCGCCTTGGCTAGACCCAACCCCTAGACTCCTGTTTATCTAGGAGGAAGAATGAGAACCAATAGTATTTCACTGAATCTGCACCACACATGTATGAGGTTGGAAGTAAGGGAAGAGGAGTTTAATAATGTTTGCTATGTGCGAAGTAGCAGACTAGATCTAAACCTTATTTATACCACAAAAACCCTACATAAACCCTGCAAGATAGGTTGCAGTGGGTCTAAAGATCCCTATTTTACTGATAAAGAGACTGAGACAGAGACCAAAAGAACTTTGCTCAACTTATGTGAGGAAGTGGCTGAGATGGCATTCAAATCCGAGTCTTCGGGTTCCTGCTTAATTTTCATTACTCATTGACATACAACCAGAATTGTCAGATAAAACTCAGAATGCACTGGTATGTTTGAATTTCATATTTTTGGTATGAATATGTCTGGCACAATATTTGGGACATACTAATACCCAAAACATACTTGTTATCTGAAATTAAAATTTAACTGTGAGATCTCTTGTGCTGTTTGCTAAATCTGGTATCCTTATTAATTTTCCTACCTCTCATATAAATAAAAATTATACAACCTCCCAATATTGTCTCATATTTTCCAAATACAATTCCAAATCCAGTAGCATTTCTGAGTACTTCTACTACTACCAGAAATATCTGAATTATCATGATGAACACTAAATTAGTTTCCAATTCTCTTAAGGAAGACTATTCATGGTGAAACTTGTTTCGTTCCCACCACCTAAAACTTTGTGCGGGTACATCATAGTGAACGGGGCCATATGAAATGGGTTGAGGGTCAAGTACAAATAGAATAAATGTCTAATTGGTGAATGTTTCTGTGCAAAACCAAGGTTCTCTCCTTGATTGTATTTTAAATTAATTCTTAGATTATTATTTTTTATGTATTACATGGCCCTTTATAACCCTCCTGATTCAGCATGGATAATTGAATACTAAATGCAACTTGCATGCAGCAATATATTTTTCCCAATGTTAAAATTCCGGAAGCTAACACATCAAAGGAAGAGAGGGAAACTTCAGTGAAAGTTTTCTAATCTATTTCCTCCAAAAGAAAATAGGTTTGAATTCATAGTCTGGATTTTATTGTGATGCTGCACTTACTTTCCAATGTTATCAACCTCAAATATTATGCCACATAAAATTCACTTGAGAAAGTTGTGAAGCATGCAGATACCCAGGTCTCACACCCAAACTTTCTCTAGGACACGTTCCTTAGGTATCTATAAGATTAATATACTGTCTAGATGATTATGAACTAGCTTTACTACACATCACAGTCCAGAAACACTGTTCTCAGTCATGCTTACAATTAAAGCTAACTTACGGGACTCTTTCATGGATATGTAATGTAACTGGTATAAATAAGATTTGACATAATAAATGTCATAATAAATCCAAGATTTAGAACAAACAGCATATAAAGAATCTGTGTTACTATTTTCTTGCAGGAAAACAAGGGCTTTTCTGTAGTAATTGTTTAAACACAATCTCTCAAAGACCTGTGACTTATGCAGAACGAATATGATAGCTGCAGAAAATGAAGTCAGAAAAGTTAAGTGGGTCATCGAGTTTCTCATTGGTGGAGCAAGTACTTGAATCCAGGACTCAAGGACTTCGGACTCTCAATCTTGTGCTCTTTATACCATTCCCTAGTCCTTTACAGATGGACTTTTAGGGAGGATCATGTTGGAAAAAGAAACAGCTTTGAAATAATAAAATCCTAGATTAAATCAGGCTCTGCCATTTATTAACTGGCCAGTACTGAAGAAGTTAATGAACTACTCTGTGTCTGTTTCCTACTCTGTAAATTTGGGATTGAGTCGTTCATTTAACAAACATTCATTGAGTTTCTAAAACGAAAGCAAAATCAGTTAGGGTCCTTCTCTCATGGAATGTACTTTCTATCTCCTAAGCTTCTTTTCAGTACTAAAAGGTAAACCCTAAGACAACTTGTAAGGTTTGATAAGCAGCAAATATGCATTCTATTGCCTATACCATGTTACTAAGCCCAAAAGTAGATTGTTAAAGAGTCATGCTTAATTGTGTTTTCCTAGTATTCTAGTTTGCTAACTGCCGGAATGTGATATACCAGAAGTGGAATGGCTTTTAAAAAGGGAAATTTAATAAGTTGCTAGATTACAGTTCCAAGGTCTTGGAAATGTCCAAAAGCAAGTCTATAGAAATGTCCAATCTATGGCATCCAGGTAAAGATACCTTGGTTCAAGAAGGGTGATGAATTTCAGGGTTTCTCTCTCCACTGGAAAGGCATGTGGCGAACAGGGCAACATCTACTAGCTTCCTCTCCAGGCCTTTTTCTTCACGACACTCCCCAGAGGGCTTCTCCTTCTTCATCTCCAAAGGTCGCTGGCTGTTATGCTCTGGTTCTCTCATCGTCTGTCATGGTTCTACGTCCCTCTCCTCATTTTCAAAAGGGACTCTCTCCAAAATGCCTCCTCATTTATAAGCTGCCAGTAAAATAATTCAAGACCCACATAGAATGGGAGGAGACACATCTCCAACTCATCAAGTTTAACATCCATAATTGATTGAGTCGTATTTCTGTGGAGATAACCTAATCAAGTTTCCAGCTTGATTAGGTACTGAATAGGGATTAGAAGCAACCATTGCTCTCACAAGACTGATTAGGATTAAAACGACTTTTCTAGGATACATACATCCTTTCAAACCAGCACACCTAATAAGATTTTTTTTTATTTATTTTATTTATTTGTTTTTAGTCTCTCTTTTTTTTAGTTCCTTTCTAAATTAATTTAGTTTTTAAAATTTTCTTTAGTAAGATATTTTGTAAAACCAGCCATGTGCCATGTTGTGCCTTTCCACATTTTATATGATGAATGGTTCCCCCATGATGCTCTATATAACAGAAAGAATGAGAACAAAATAAAACCTAAACAAGAAGAACAAAAGTCTTAGTAGTTGTTGCAGCTCCTAGTAATTGTTTCTCTTTAAACTTTTCAGCTAACTCAGGAGTTGTGCCATTTTATGATGAAATAGGCAACAAAGCACCATTTCTTCTTTAATTATTTCTTACCATTGTTGTTGATCACAACATGTATTTGTCACTGGGTAGGAGAATGACTATTATGATGCTTTCATCCTACCACTATTAAAGAGCTTAAGATCTTTACAATAAAAAAATAATCTGAGCATTGGCTCATATTGGGGGACATGTTCAAACACAGAAGAAAGGTCTAGGAAAATCAAGATTTTTTTACTGCCTCAGTGGTTTATTTTTGTTCCAAAAGATTAAAAGTTGCAGTCTGCACAGCTGTCTTTTTCTACCCTCAAAGTTGAAACGTAAAAGAAGTTCAAAGAAAAGCATCAAAATACACTTCCCTTAACCTGCTGGCATCGTGCCTGCTATTGGTGTGGGATTAATATCCACACACAAGCATAACTGACCTATCAACCGGCAACTATCTGAATCAACCACCAGGCTCTGACATTCCATGGAAAAGCACCTTAGAACTAAGCATCCCTTCACCACACAAAAAAAGGCACGCCACTCTCTAGATGTCATACTTCCTTGAAATGAGGAAGTTCTTCAGGCCTCAAATGCTTAAGTTCTGACTCAGAAGAAATACAGACTTCCATTTATTTCCACGTCATCCAGATGTATGCTATAGACAGCTCATACCAGCATATGAGAGCAAGATCTTCAATTGTCAAAAAACTTGTGAGCTGGTTTTTAAGCACAGTAATTATTAAAAATTAAGTCTACTTTCACTACATAAACTATATTAAAGACAAAAATAATAAGTACGAAAAAAACCATCACTTCCTAATTATCTCACTACCTTTCGCTATTGTCTATGTGTTTTAGGTTATGTTTATCTTTTGTAAAAGTAGGGCAGATATCCCATCTAATGGTGAACTACTGTACATCTCTTCCCAATTCTGTTTTCAGTGATTTCATGTTGGTAGCTTCATATTGGCTGCAGGTGGAGAATTTACACCGTGGAAATTGATGACTGACAAAACTAGGTTTTTTTTTTTTTCCTAGACAATTGATCTTTAAACACTTACTAGGGCCATTCTGATTAAAACATTAGTTAAAATATTGTCACCTCCTCCTAAAGGATCTAAAAATGCAAATGCATAAAGTATAATGATAAATCAGTGGTTTTCAACTCATAATATATAAACATGCAATTTGTGCCAAGAACTATATAAAGGTGAGATGATGGTGGGATATAGGAACATAGTTTGTGTATATTAAATTGGTATCTAAGCAAACTAGAGTGTTACAGATTTAGGATATTACATTTAAACTCTATAGTAACTACAAAGAAAACATTAAAGAATATGCAAACTGATAGAGCCAGAAATTAGAGCACAGTTTTCCAGGGGAAAGGGGAATAGGGAGTTATGGAATAATGGGTATAAGGTTTCTGTTTGTGGAAATGGGAAAGTTTTATTAATTGTAGGTGGTGAGGGTTCTGCAACAGTACAAATGGTAGAATAGCATTTAAGAAACATATCTATAGAATTACACTCAGAAAAGAAGTGTTCAGAGAATGAATTAATAAATGGATAGATAGGTGGATGGACTGATAAATTGATGGACAGCTAGAATGATATAATAAATGTGGCAAAATATTAAAATGGGTGGATCTTGGTACCTGGAGGGATAAGGGTATGTTAGAGTTCTTTGTAAGGGAGGTTGTAATATTTTTGTAACTGTCCTGTAATTTTGAAAGTTAAAAAAAACCCTCCAATTATCTGCACTCATGGAGAAGAAATAGTTGCTGACCATTTTAAATAACCAATGAGATAAAAGTATTTTGGTTTGCTTTAGGAAGTAAGTAAAGAACCCAAGAGTCTGTCCCTCTTCTCACTCTCATTCTTTGTGGGTGTGTGTGTGTCTCTCTCTCTTTCTCTCTCCATACACATAATATACACACACAAAAAGTAATTTATTATCTCATTCCTTTGATAATCCCTCTGAGTGAACTTGTTTTCATGATATTATACTTAGATTAGTTTTCATTTTTCCCTAAAACTTTTTCCCTATTCCAGGAGTCCTCTGAAAGGTCATAGTTTGAACTACATTCTCAATAAGCCCTACTCTGACAACTCTTTTTAAAATTGCATCCACTTCCAGGGAAAATAGCTGAATAAGCTAAGTCAACTTCAGCCTTACTCCATGGAAAAATTAGAGAAGGAATGGGAGGGCGACTGAGACAGCAATTCATAATCTAATTCAACCTATCTGTACAGCTCATTTGAACAATTGAGGCACAGGGAGACCAGAATAAGGAAGAGGTCCTTTAATCCCGTATAGATTATTGTAATGCCTGGATATATCCTACAGTATATTAAACAGATAATCAAAAAGTATTGGGAGGGCAATGATGGCTCAGTGGCAGGGTTCTCACCTGCCATGCCAGAGACCTGGGTTCAGTTCCTGGTGCCTGCTTACGTAAAAAGAAAAAAAATGTATTGGCAAAGTCCTTTGAGGGATGGGAGAAAAAATATGGAAAAAATGAAACTATTAAATCTTACCATCAGGGAATCACCTGATACTGTGTCAAACTTTAGGGATACCCAAACAATAGGCCATGCCTTAGATCCTGAGGCTTACTCTTGTGAAGCTTATGCAGGTAGTGGAGAAGCTTAGACTACCTATAGGCATGTCTAAGAGTTACTTCTAGAGGACCTGTATTGTTGTTGCTCAGATGTGGCCTCACTCTGTCTAAGTCCAACTCTGCAAGTAAAATCATTGCCCTCCCCTCTACGTGGGACATGACATCCAGGAATGAGAGTCTCCCTGGCAACATGGGATCAACACTCCCAGGGATGAATCTGGTCCTGGCACAGTGGGATCATCAATTCCATCCTGACCAAAAAAGGGAAAAGAAGTGTAACTAATAAAGTATCAGCACAGAGAGAGTTCAAATACAGTCTAAACACTACTCTGGAGGTTGCTCTTACACAAGCTTGTGTTAGATCTTACTACCTATCATAATCTGCCAAACCCCAACCAAGACCATTCCAGCCAATCCTAAAGAACATGTAGGGCAATATATAAGATTCCACAAGGGTTCTATGCACTAGAGGAACTTTACAAAAACCTACAACCTCCAGATGGGTTCCTGGTCCAGATAAATCCTGAAACTTGGAGGGCCCAGTCTTTCAGGAGCATCAGATAGTTTCATCTCCCTACTCCATATTAGTAACAGACCCTTCCAATATGAAAAATTTGGAATGGCTATAATCCAAATACCCCTAAAGAGAGGGATGGAAAGATTAAAGATGATGGTGGAGTTATACAGTGAAGATAGGACTTAAAAAATGAATATGAATGCTGAATCATTAAATTGATATCTCTTTTAAGTCTTCAAAGTACTTTAAAGTACTTTAGAGCAGCTATAAGTAAAAACTTAAAATTGTGGAATTGTAACCCATGTCAAACCCTAAAATATGTTCTACAACCAACTGTGGTGCTGTGCTTTGAAATTTATTGCTTTTTGCATATATGTTATTTTTTACAAAAAAGGAAAAAGTCAATTGTGATGATAATATATATATATATATAACCCTTCTAGCCTCCTATATTCTGGAGAAGCTAGTAGGAACAGATTTGTGAGGACAGTATGGTAGCCCATGACAAACTCTGGGATCTGTCCTGTAACTACTTGTTGAAGAGTGCTTTGAAAACTATTGCTTTTTTCTTTCTTTGCTTTGTATATACGTTCTACCATGCAATTAAAAAGTTAAAAAAAAATTGTATCCAGCCTCCCTCTCCTATCCTTAGCAAACTCTTTTCTTCTTTACTGTGCTTTATAATTTATTTTTTCATTGCCCTCTTCCTACCCACATAAAATTTACTTTTTTATCACATCTATTTTAAGATCTGTAAGTGAAAAATATTCTGACTGATTCACTTACATATCTCATGTGCCTTTGCCTACTATGTAGTAGGTACTCAATAAAAAGTTGATGAATGAACAGGTTACATATGGAAGAGACATCAAAGTTGAAAGAATATGGGTTACATTTGGAAGAGATGTTAAAGTTGACAGAATATGGGTTCTAAAATGAGACATATTATTTACCAACTCTGGCTTTAGATAAGTTGCTTAAACTCCCAGCCTTCTCTTAGGATGGTTATATGAATCAAATGATATAATAGATACATCCCTCACCTGTTGACCAGCAGCTTCTATATATTTAAAAATTATCTTCACTCGCTGATGAGTCTTTCTTCCCTCATAAACTTAATATTTGTCAAAGGTTTATATTTAGAGTTAATTCTGTGACAATCTTTTGTCATAGTGGTGTTGATTCACTCTTCACAGCAAGTAGACAGAATCCAACTGACCACAGTGGGGACATGACTGGATTTTCATGGACAACCTAATAAAAGCATGATGCATTTCCAGTCACTAGGATGAATCGGGTTGTAGCAAACAGTGATCTGGCCCACTGTTTTCATTCCTGCCAATCTTCTTAGGCATCCCATATGGAAAAGCAACTCACACAGTGATTAACCTTGAGATTTCAATTATGAATGAACTAACAAAATGCCTGCTGACCTACTTTAGATTATTAAACATGAAATACCCAAACATAAAAAAATGCATTAAGTTATTCAAATGCCAACATTTGGGAATTCGAGGATTTAATATCTCATATACTGGATCATGCAGTGAGGAAAGATGCATGATTCATTAAACTGTGCAGATGAGTGTTGAGAAGCTCACAGAAAGCAGATTGGGGAAAGTTTTTAACTCCAGAAAGCAGATTGGGGAGAGTTTTTAACTCCAGAAAGCAGATTGGGGAGAGTTTTTAACTCTACTTTATGAAGGTACAATAAAACAGTGGTGTTTGACAATGGCTTATTTTCATTTGATAATAAATTCACCTAAAGTGCATCTGTAGAGTTGTGATGTTCCTCTCTGATAAATTTAAAATACAGTTTTTAAAGACATCATTATTCCTGTTTTCTCTAATGATAACTATGGTATTTCAGTCAATTATTAAATAATGACATTTCTTTAGGCCTAAGAAGGATAATATCTTATTACCTCATACAATATACTGACAGCATAATGATACTTTAAAATAAATTTGTGGGAAATACCCCTTCTTATAGGTGGAAAAATTGAAGGAGAAGCAAATTTTGATTCCGGGAGAGTTTGTGAAGCATGATTGAGTTAATAAATGACAGATAATATGACGTTATTTTGAGATACTTACTCCTTGTGGTAGGCAGTACCCTTACTGTGCCCAAAGCATAATTCACATAGTAGAGCATGCCCTTTGAATATTGGAAAATGTGTTTGAAAATTAGTTTTATCACATGTGGATAAAGAACTTAGAGTGAGAGGATGGCAGAGCAGGAAGTGCCAGGAATCCGACCCTCCACCACAACAACTATTAAATAGGCAGGAACTGTCTGAATCAACTATTTTGAAATTCTATAATCCAGAATAACACTGCAGCAACCAAGGAAGAGCAGAAGGAAGAGGCTGGCTAACCAGATAAATACCACTAAACTGTTATCTTGGTGTGGCAGTTACGATTACCAGGGTATGATGTGGTGATGAGGAGTGGGGGATTAATGTTAAATTGTACACAATTTCCATCTGGGATGATGATAAGATTTTGTTAATGAGTGATGGTGATAGTAGCACAATATTGTGAATGTAATTAACAACATTGAATTATGTATCTGAATGTGCTTAAAGTGGGAAATTTTAGGTTGTATAAATGTTTACTAGAATAAAAAGAAAAATCCATGAAAATATACAACACAGTGAACCCTAAGTTAAACCATGGGCTATAGTTAATAGTACAGTTAAAAAAAGTGCTTTCTTCAATTGCAACAATTATACCACATCAATGCAAGGTGTTAACCATAGGATGGTATATTGCATTGTATGCATGATTGTTCTGTAAACACACATCTTCTCTAAAAAAACCAAAAAGATTAGAATAGAGCATTGTGCATAATAAGCAATAATAAAAAATATTTTTCATTATTATTGACATTACAGAACTATCACACAAAAAAATTAGGTAAACATATCGACTATAATTACACAAATAAATTATATATATTTTTTAATTTTATAACTTATTGGTACTTTAACATTTATTAATAATTAGTATTAATAAAATAATCAGTACAGGATGCATATTTCAAATGGGTCACATAATTATCTTCTCAAAGTAAATATATTTTATTATCTTGACTAATGGCATTTGAATTATGGGAATTAGCAATCAAAACTAATATAGTACTTTCAAGTCCAAATATTTTTTACAAAATTGTCCAACTGCCATTTTCTAAATCCTTGATAGCCCTGACTGGCAATCAGGTAAATCCTTCTGTTCCTTAGGTATTCTCTTTAAGCAGATGAAATTCCACTGACCTCTATTTAACTAAAGTGTATATGCTGTAAATTAGAAATTAAAAAGTTGTTTTATTCTATCTGTCTGCCTTTCCATTGCTGTAATTTCTGAGCAAAAGTTTGGCCCTGGAGAGAGCATTACCTGAACACTGATGTCTGGGAAAATTTAGGTGCAGGGACTGAGCTTCACATGACTTTGCCATCGTTTGATGATCATCATGCTCCTTTGGCTTGCTTATTTCCTAAGGATTCAAAGCTGGAACTGTGGACTAAACATTCCTTATCCTTCCTGGCTACACAGAGTCTACTTTGTCTTTGAGGCTAACTACTTCATCCTTAATCTAAGGAATATAAATGGGGTACTGGAGTTCATTTATTCTATATCTGATCTATCACATAAAGCATTGGTAATACTCTAAATTTATTGTCGGTTTTCTGGAGGGAAAGATGACATTAATCCTTTGGCAGACTTCAGCAGAAAAACCCATAGAAAGATGAATCCCTGATTTCACAAATCCTGATATTCTTGGGCATCTGAACAATATAATATCAACACTAATTCTTAATGTATAGGGTTATTATGAAAATTTGAGTTCATGTATACATCTTAATGATCATACTACTTTATAAAGAGCAGCACACTGCTAGCAATAATAATAGCAGTTACTCTTGCTATGAATGATACTAATATACTTATTATAATATTATTAGGATATATTATTTCCCAAAAGATTGTAATTAGCCAGAAGAAAAAGGCAATTGCTTATACATTTTAAGCATTGCTTTATTCCTCAGGATCCATTAGGCATTTATATATTTGTGGAAAAAATAGATAGGATGAATAAAATTGTGCCTAATCCTGTTCTTCATTTTTCTAATTCTGTTTTCACTAATTTTTAGAGAAAGGACACATCTTTTAGCTCTTAATTAAACATGATCCTTGAAAATGGCCCTAGGAAGAATAGATTTTTTTCCTTTTATTTTCATCATTTGAGCAAAAGATTTCTGAACCTCTCTCTACCCGGAATATGGATATGCAGTGTTTTAGGACAATCATTAATTGTTTACATTGCATGTGTTAGAATGTTGTAATGAAAGATGCATGTACAATCAATATATGAATGGATAAGCAGTTAGTTACTTGGAAAAGGTAAATGGTATGCAGTTCAGTGATTGCTTGTAATTTGAGCTTTACTCAAGTAGAAGTCTGTAAAACGGATGTGTCAAAAGATTTTTAGTAATCAATCTATGGTCAAACACTTGGAGGAAAACCTGTATCTGGTTGGAAATTTTTTAATAACTGGAAAATTAAAATAACAAAAGTATTTGCCAGGATTTTCTTATTCTAGTAAGTTATACTGTACAGGTACAGGGTCTTGCAGATATTTCCCATTTCCTTCCTCATATAGTGAGGAAATACAGAGAAAATGAATCACAGATTTTTAACCTTTCTGAACTAAGGGCAGGTTGATGGATATAAATGCATGATGAGAAATTTATTCATTCCTTGCCAAGAGAGAAAACTTAATTGGAATATGTCCTTTTGATATCTTAGAAATTCTGAATTTTCTCATATCACAAATAATATGGTTTAAGTATAAAAATTTATCCATAAAAGGGAGGGAATGAAAGCAGGGCTTTGGGTACATTTAAATAGAGACTAAAACAACCCGGGAGATGTGATATATATGTTATTTCCGCTTGTTTGTGGTGACTCTTTTCCCCATAGAATCTCAGAGTAAAGTTTATTTGTTGTTGCTGCTGTTTTACTTTTTATTTTGCAATGAGTTACAGAAAAGTTAGAAAAACAGCTCAGGGAATTCCTGTATACCCTTCACCCACCTTCTCTGAGTATGACATCACATATGACCATAGTCCAATCATAAAGACAAGGAAGTACAATGCCAAGAACTTTCCCCATATTTCAGGTTGCACATAAATGTCCTTTACGTGGTCCAGACTAAATCTGAGATCCTGCCCTGCATTTAGATATCATAAATCCTTAGTATCCTGCAATCTAAGGCACGTTCTCTGTTTTCTTCATCTATCATGACTATAACACTTTTAAAGAGTATCAGGGAGTTATTTTGTCAAGATGTCCTTCCATTTGGTTTTGTCTGACACTTTCTCATGAGTAAATGGAAGCTGTGAATTTACGGCATGAGTGACACAGAATTGATATTGGGTACTTCTTAAAGTACCATATCAGGAGGTATGAGAGGTCAATGTGTTTTGTTACTTATGAAACTCACTTTGATGTCTTCATTAAGGTGGTATCTGCAAGGGTTTTCCACGGTGAAAGTACCATTTTCTCTTTGCAATTAATAAGGTTCCATAGGAACTATTTCATGGTTATATAAATATCTGTTTCTCATCATACTTTCACCTAATAATTTTAGCATACTCTAATGATTCTTGGTTGAACTATTAGTACTATGGTGCTTATGAAATGGTGATTTTTATAATTTTCATAATTTCTGCTTCATTTATTAATTAAATTCTACTGTAAGAAACAACTGTTTACTGTCCATGTATTTGTTTGTATAATTAGTCTTTTATAACAAAATGCACTCATGGATGTATATTTTATTCTATGGGTTATGATATATTACCAGAACTATTTATTTGGTGGCTCACAATATCTCAAGTTTGTCCATTGGCTGCAAGTAGGGGCCTGTGTCCTTTCAACAGCATGCCATCTTGTTTTTGAGCACCCCTTACTTTTGGATACCACAACATATTTCAGGCTCATTTCATAATTTCCCTACCCCAGGCTTGAAATCAACCATCCCTCCAACTCGTTTTATCAAAACACAATATATGGTTACAAGATGTGATTATTGCTTCTGGAATTTCACTGATTCTAGACTTAGTGAAAAAAAGCTGGGAAATATATGTATGTCTACTCACACTTGCACACACACATACAGTCATACATGCATATAATACATGAGCATGAATAGTCACACTTCATTGTATAAGTATGCATAAATGTGTGTATGTATGTATGCATACATAAAACTAGGAATTCATCCTGATGATGATGTACTGCCGATTCCACTCCACAGGGTTCATTTTAGACCTCCTCCCATTTCTTCTCTTGTAACTGCTTTCTTTAGCCATGTGAAAGGTGATACTCATTATCCACAGTGTGCTTACTTATTTATTTAATCCTAATATAATATACATAAAGTAGCCTTTCCCTTTTTCTCTGTGTAACTGCTTACTTTGACAATGTGAAACCTGACTGGCATTTTTCATAGCATACTTAATTATTTTCTTAATCTTAATTTATAAATAAAGTAGATTCCATGTTACTAACCAATAACCATGAAAGATTTACTAATCGGCATAAAACATTTGTGTACAGTTCACAATATCCAATCTTACAATGTCCAGTCAAAATACTCTTTTCCAAAATTACTTCGGTTAGTTCTTTCCTTCTCCACCCCATATATGTATTTATGCTATTGATTGAAAATAAAGTTAAATTTAGTTTTGTTTATATTCCATTTTGGATTCTCTTGATAGCTTTGATGATTTTATCTATTTATCTGTCTGACTGTCTATCTGACTACCTTGCCTATCTATCTATTTAATCTATCATCTCTTATGAATGTTAAATATTTTCATAGTTCTAAGAGTAAAATGTACACAAAAAGTTAAACTCATACCTTCCTAATCCCTAATACTCATTGCCACTCCCCAGTCTTTCCACCAACCCTTTAATATAACTAATTTCATTAATTTCTGGTTCATTCCTTACCTGTTTCCTTTGCACAAAAGAACTGACATAGGAACTATTTCTTGTAACATTTTTTTTTCTTCTATGACATGTTACATACTATATATATAATTTATATTTTGCTTTTACTTACATGCAAATATATCCTTGAAAAGGCTACCAATCCACACTGGAGAATGAAGAATACTTCATTCTTATTTATAGCTGCATGATACTCCATGGATGAATGTACTATAGTTTATCGCTCTTCAATATATAGGCATGTATATTGTTTCCCATGTTTTTCATTAACAGATAATACTACATTGTATATGAATGTTTCCTTTGTTAGAGATTAATCATTGTGATAGATTCTTAGAAGGGATTGCTTGGTCAAAAGGTAAATGAATATACAATTTCCTTAAGGTTTGTCAAATTCCCCTCCAGAAGATTCTAGTGTTTAGTAGGGTTAGTAACCCTTACATGCGCAGCTGCTTTTTTCTTTAACATTTTTATGACTATTTTTGCATAATTTTATCCACTTGAACTTTATTATGAACTATTCTAATGCCATTAAAATGTCTTATATTACAATTGAAATTGCATTGAATTTATGCATTTTTATTAGTAAAAAATATGATCTTTATAATCTTGGATCATCCTGCCCAGGAAAAGGGATTTTGCTTCCATTCGTTCAAGTCTACTTTTGTGTATTTCAGAAGTATTTTGACATTTGCTTCGTATAGACTTTGCAATTTTATTTTTGAACTTATTTCCTGTGTATTTAAGTTCCTACTTGCTATTGTAAATTGAATTTTCTCTAACATTGTGATTTCTGTGTAATCATTATTTGTGTACATGAAGGCTATTGATTTTTGTTTGTTAATTTCATATCCTGCCCCATACTATATTTTTGTTTAAATTAATTTTATGATAGATTCTCTAGGGTTTTCCAGTTATACAATTATATCAACTGTAAAAAGAGATAGTTTAAATTCTTTACTGTTTCTTATGCATTTGATTGATTTCTCTTATCTAATTCCATGATTCATACTTCTTGAAAGATGTTGAATACTAGTGGAGATATAGAGGATTTTTGCCTTGTTCTTGATCTTGGTGGAAGTAGTGGTAGGGTACCCTAAGACATTGGCTGAAGATCTAATATACATTAGAATATATATACATATATGTACACATATACATATACAATAAATACATACATCTATTTCTTTAAGTAAGGAACACCATATAAAAGGGGTGTGTGCGCGTGTGTGTGTAAAATAAGTTTATGAAAGTTTACTTAATTTCCTCTTTTCTTGAATTTCTTAAATCAGAAAAAGGTAACAAATTTTGGTGAATACTTTCTCAGCAACTATAGAGACAATTCTAAGAGTTTTTTGGTTTGGTCTATGTGCCCATTTGAATCTGTGGTGCACACCAGAAAACCCATGTCCTTTAATCCTTGTTCAACATTGCTGGGTGGGAGCTTTTTGATTATCCATGGAGATGTGACCCGCCCAACTGTGGGTGGTAACTTTTGATTAGATGATTTCCATGTAGATGTGTCTCCACCCATACAAGGTGGGGTTGCTTACTGGAGTCCTTTACGAAGGAACCATTTTGGAAAAAGCTTTATTGCCCAGGCAGTCAGAGACCTTTGGAGATGAAGAAGGAAAACACCAGTGGGGAACTTCATGAAACAAGAAGCCTGGCAAGAAACTGAGCAGATGCTGCCATGTTCACCATGTGCCTTTCCAGTTTAGAGAGAAACGCTGAACATCATTGGCCTTATTAAACTAAGGTATCTTTCCTTGAATGCCTTAGATTGGACATTTTCATAGCCTTACTATAATTTGTACATTTTCACAACCTTTGAACTGTAAAGTTGTATTTCTTTATCGTGGATAGACGTCTTTTCAGATCTCCTCATCATAAACTTCACAAGAAACAATTCACTAGGAAATATTAAACTCTTGTAATAAATGGCATTAAGGTAAATGTCTTCTTACTTCAGGTGTTCATGCATTTGTTTTATTTATCCCTTTAGAGAATTCTTCTCTCTGTGCTTTCCTCCACCTCCACTAATAAAAACAAGTATAAATGATGATATGGGTATTTAAAGTTGTTTTAGGGTTAGAGAAATTTATGATGAGGAGATCTGAAAAGACTTTTATCCAGGATAGAGAAATGATTCTGTTCATCACCATATTTTAAGGCAAATTCATCGAGACATATTCAGAAACCATACAATCCTTCCAAAGTGTTCAACCCACGGGTCACAGTATAGTCACAGAAAGTGTATTCATCACAAGAATCAATTTTAGAACATTTTTGTGCTTGTTTGAAAATATTATGTACCCCAGAAAAGCCATGTTTTAATCCTGATCCAATCTTGTGGGAGTAGCTGTTTCTTTTAATCCCGATTCAGCACTGTAGGTTGAAAACTTGATTAGATTATCTTCGCAGAAATGTGACACTGGGTTAGTGTGACCCTTGATTAGATGGAGATGTGACTCCACCCATTGCAGGTGTGTCTTGATTAGTTTACTGGAATACTTTAAAGAAGGAAACATTTTGGAGAAAGTCAGAAGCGACAGAGCCAATGACAGAGCCAACAGAAACTTCAGAGCACAACCCACAGAAATGACAGAAACCTCAGAGCTGATAGAGAAAGTAGATGTAAATGCTTGGAGAACAGTTGCTTCAGAGAACAGAAACACAGATGTTTAGAGATGATTGTAGCCCAGCAGACATCACCATGAGACATTAAGCAAGCCAAAACCTGGAGAGAGCCAAGGGACGCCAAAAGATGAAAAGAAAGTCAGCCCTGGAGAAGCAAAGTGGGGAATCACTACAGGAACAGAGTCTGAAAGCAATGGAGTCCAGTAGCACGGATCCAGCGGATGTCAGCCATGTGACCTCCCAGCTGCTGGAGCTGTTTCAGACCCATTGGCCTTCCTTGATTTACGGTAACATCTTGTTGTCGCCTTACCCTGGACACTTTCACTTCTTTAGAACTGTAAACTTGCAATTTATTAGATTCCCCTTTTTAAAAGCCAGTCCAGTTCTGGTATATCATATTTTGGCAGCTTACAAATTAACACAATTTTCATTACTTCAGAAAGAGAAACCACCTGCCTCTTTTTAAAAATTTTTTTTTAGTTTTTATAGTTTCATTTTCTCCCGTCCTTCAAGGGACTTTGCCAATGCTTTTTTTTTATTTTGTTATTTTTTTAATTGTGAAATACATATACAAAAAAAGCAATAAATTCCCAGGTACATTTTAACAAGTAGTTATAGAACAGATTTTAAAGTTTGGTATGGCTTACAGTTCCACAATTTTTCATTTTTTCTTCTAGCTTCTCCAAGACACTGGAGATCAACAGAAATATCAATATAATAATTCAGCTGTCATACTCATTTGTTAAATCTTATCTTCTCTGTTATTCTCCTCCTTCTCTTTAAATAACATATATAGGGCAGACCACAATGGCGCAGCATGCAGTGTTCTCACCTGCCATGCTGGAGACCCAGGTTCAATTCCTGGTGCCTACCCATGCAAAAAAATAAAAAAGTAAATATAAAAATAAATAAATAACATATATAGATAAAATCAATACATGTCAAAGTATATCACAACAATCAGTTATAGAACAGATTTCAGAGTTTGGTATGGGTTACAGTTCTACAATTTTAGGTTTTTATTTCTAGATGCTTTAAATTACTGGAGGCTAAGAGAAATATATCAGTATAATGATTCAGCACTCATACTCATTTGTTAAACCCGACCTTCTCTGAATACCTCCACCATCAACTTTGCTCCTTCTCCCACTGTTTAGGGGTATTTGGGCTATGCCCACTCTAACTTCTTCCTGTTGAAAGAGGCTGTCAATAATATGGGGTCGGGGATGGAACTAGTTGATGTTCTGGAAATACTGGCCCCTCTGCATTTCAGGACTATTCTGGTCCAGGGAACTATCTGGAGGTTGTAGGTTTTGGAAACTTACCCTAGTGCAGGAATCTTTGTAGAATCTTATATAATGTTATGTAATGCCCTAGGTATTCTTTATGATTGGCTGGGATGGGTTTGGTTGGGGTTTGACAAGTTATGATACGTAGCTATGTCTAACTGAAACATGCATAAAAATGACTTTCAATGTAGCCTTTCTACTCTCTTTGAATTCTCCCAGCCAGTGATATCTTATTTGTTACACTTCTTTCCCCATTTTTTTCAGGATGGCATTGTTGATCCCACAGTGCCAGGGCCAGATTCCTCCCTGGGAGTCATCTCCTATTCCACTAGGGAGACTTTCATCCCTGCATGTCATGTCCCATGTAGAGGGGAGGACAATGATTTCAATTGTAGAGTTGGGCTTAGAGAGAGAGAGAGTCCACATCTGAGCCACAAAAGAGGTCCTCTGGAAGTGACTCTTAGGCATTCCTAAAGATAGGCTATGTACATAAGCTCCACTACTTACGTAAGCTTCACAAGAGCAAGCCTCAAGATCAAGGGCTTGACCAATTGATTTGGGTGCCCCTAACCCCTTACACTTATACCCCCTTATCACTGACCCTTAACATTGGCATGGTACCTTTGTTAAAATGGATGAAAGGATATTAAAATATTGCTGTTAACTTTAGCCTATAGTTTGCCTGAGGTGTATTTTCTCCAAATATCACCCTATTGTTAACACCTTGTAATAGTGATGCACATTGGTTCAAGTTCATGAAAGAACATACTTATATTTGTACTATTAACCACAGTCACCATCGACAAAGTACATGTGTTATACAGACCTATGTTTTAACCTCTAGCTTCCCTTCTAGTGACATACATGATCCTAAATGTCCCCTATAAACTACAATCACACCTTTAATGAAACACTGTTAATTGCACTCACAATAATGTACTACTATCAGCTCTATCCATTGCCAAATGTTTACTGTCAACCTAATTAAAATTCTGCACAAGTTAAGCATCAGCTAGCCATTCTCTACCCTCATTGTATCTCCTGGTTACCTATAGTCTAGATTTTAACTTTATGACTTTGCTTATTATAATTAGATAATATTAATAGACCATACAGCACTTGTCTTTTTGTGTCTGGCTTATTTCACCCAACATAATATCTCAAGGTTCATCCATGTTGTTGCATACATGCATTCTTTCTTAGAGTTGAATAATATACCATTGCATTTATATATCATTGTTTTTTAATCCGTTCATCAGTTGATGCTGCTTTCATCTTTTGGCAATGTTGAATATTGATTCCATGAATATCAGTGTGCAAATGTTTCTTTGCTTGCCTGCTTTCAGTTCTTCTGGGTATATACCTAGTAGTGGGGTATCATATGGCAATTCTGTATTTCCTGAATAAGCACCAAACTGTCATCCACAGCAGCTGTACCTTTTTACATTCCCACTAGTAGTGAATGAGTATTTCTATTTCTCAAACCCTCTCCAACATTTGTAGGCTTCTGTTGTTTTGTTGCTTTTAAACAGTGGCCTTTCTAGTAGGTTTGAAATGATACATCATTGTGGTTTTGATTTGCATTTCCCTAATAGCTAGTGATGCTAAAACATCTTTTCATGTGCTTTTTTTAACCATTTGTAATTCCTTTTTGGAAAATTGTCTATTCCACTCTTTTGTCTATTTTTAAAAATTGGGTTGTTTTTATTTTGATTGTTGAGTCGTAGGATTTCTTTATATATTCTGGATATTAAACCCTTATCAGATATGTGGTTTACAAATATTTTCTCTTTTTGGGTATACTGCCTTTTCAATTTCTTGACAAAGTCCTTTGAAGAGAAGAAGTACTTAATATTGAGGAGGTCCTATGCATCCATTTTTTTTATTGCTTGTCCTTTGCGTGTAAAGTCTAAGAAACCATTGCCTACTACAATATCTTAAAGCTACTTCCCTACATTCTCTTCTAAGAGTTTCATTGTCCTGGATCTTATATTTAGGTTTTTGATCCATTTTGAGTTAATTTTTGTATAAGGTAATAGGGGTCATCTTTCATTCATTTGGATACAGATATTCAGTTTTTCTGGGACAAACTGTTGAAGAAAATGTCCTGTCCCAGTTGAGTGGGCTTGGTAACTTTGACAAAAATCAATTGACCATCTATGTGAGGGTCTATTTCTGATCTCTCCATTTGATCAATTGATCAATATATCTATCTTTATGCCAGTACCATGCTATTTTGGTCACTGTTAACTTTATAGTATTCTTCAAAGCCAGGAAGTATAAGAACTTTTTTCTTTATATTCAAGATCTTTTTGGCTATTTGGGGATCTGAAAATAAACAACTTGAATTTTTTTTTTCACTTCTGTGAAGTAGGCTGTTGGAATTTTGATTGGGATTGCATTGAATCTGAAAATCAATTTGAGTAGAATGAACATGTTAACTATATTTCGTCTTCCAATCCATGAACATGGAATATTATTCCATCTATTTAGTTCTTCCTTGATTTCTTTTAGCAATGTTTTGTAGATTTTCTGTGTGTAGGTCCTCTACATCATTGGCTAAATTTATTCCTAGATATTTGATTTTTTTAGTTGCTTTTATAAATGGAATTTTTTTCTTGATTTCCTCCTCAGGTTGCTCATTACTACTGTATAGAAATACTACTGTTTTTTTCTGCATTGATCTTATACCCAGACACTTTGCTGAACTTCTATATTAGCACTAGTAGCTTTGTTGTCAATTTTTCGGGCCATTGTACGTATATGATCATGTCATCTGAATAGAGTGGAAGTTTTACATCTTCTTTTCCAATTTGGATGCCTTTTATTTCTTTTTCTTGCCTAACTGCTCTAGCTAGAGCTTTTAGAACAATGTTGAATAATAGTAGTGACAGAGGGCATCCTTATTTTTTCCAGATCTTAGAGGGAAAGTTATTAATATTTCACCATTGATTACGATGTTAGCTGTGTGTTTTTCACATATACCCTTTATCATGTTGAGGAAGTTTCCTTTGTTCCTATCTTTCAAAGTACTTTTATCAAGAAAGATGCTGGATTTTTTCAAATGCCTTTTCTGTATCAATTGATATATCATGTGTTTTTTCCCCTTTCATAAGAATTAGAAAATTTGGGGACATTATTTCCTTATATATACTTTCAGTCTCTTTTCCCCTCTCTTCTCCTTCAGTACCACCTATAACACATATAATTGCATGCTTTGTTCTGTCACTTAAATCCCTGAGACTTTGTTCTACTTTTTCTGTTCTTTTCTGTATCTGTTCTTCTGAATGTATGATTTTGATTGTCCTGTCTTCTAGTTCATTGATTCTTACTTCTGCATTTTCATATCTGCCGTTGTATGCCTCTAGTGTATTTTAGAATTTAATATTGTGCCTTTCATCCTTATTATTTTTGTTATACTTCTTTTTATACTTTTAAATTCTTCTTAATGCTCACAAATTGTCTTCCTAATATCCTTTATCTCTTTATGCATATGTCCTTTCATCTTGACTTGACTTAGAAGATTTGTTTGAATGTCTTTGATTAGATGCTCCAAATTCTGCATTTACTCTGAAGTTTTAGTGTATTCCTTTGACTGAACCATATCTTCCTGTTTCTTAGTATGGCTTGTAATTTTTTGCTGATATCTAGGCATCTAATTATCTTTCACATTTACTTTGGAGATCAGAATCTCTCTAGCCTAGAGTTTTCTTGTTGATTGTCTTTGTGCTAAGGCTCTTTTTTTCACACTTGGTTCAATTTATTACAGACCTTTAGAATAGCTCATATTTAACTGATCAGATTTTTCAGCTCTTATTCATTTGACTTTTGCCCCAAATATGTGGTAGAATTTTGAGATTGCACTATTTGTGCAATTTTTTCACCCCCAGGAGAAAGCTTTCCTTCCCCTGTTCTTTCTCTGGGACTGTTGATCTGTTCTCTTTGTTCTTCTTTTTTTTTTTTTTTTTTAGATTTAGCCACTGAAACTTTATTTTAATTCATTTCTTTCTCCACTTTTAGTAACTCTCAACTCATGTGGACAAGGCAAGGATCATCCCTGGCTATCATGTCCAACAGTGCTACAGAGGCTTATATCATTGGAAGTCATGTCTCATGGATGGGGAACAGTAGTGGGTTCATTTACAGAGTTGTTGGCATTTAATTTAATTCCAATTCTGTTGCATGAAATGAATTGCTTTTCTCTTAATGCTTTCAAAACCCTCTATCTTTTGAAGTTGACATTGTTCTCTTTGTTCTTGACTTGCCTCTATACTTTTTAGACAATACTCTGGTTGTCTCTAGCTGCTTTGGCCTACAGAACAAATTCTAGGAAGAGGATCATCCTGGAGATGACCTCCCCAAGTCAATATTTCTAAGTCATAACAAGGACCAGGGGCCCATAAAGGGGCCATAGATCAGTTCCCAATGTGTCCTGGGGAAGACACCTAGAAGGACCCCAAAGTTCTCTTTGACAGCTCCCTGAATCTGTGCTTTCTTGGCTTGCAGATGGCTCTCTTCAACCAAATGTTCCCTGAAATCCTAAGGTGTCACTGTGCCTTTATTGTGGGTGGTGGGGTGATTGAGACAGAGGCTGCCAACTACTTTTATCTGGGTTGCGTTGAAACCCTTGCACAGAGCCAGGACCCAGATGATCTGGATTTGCTAATCAAAAGTCACAAATAGGGTTGGGCAGTGTCTTGCCCCTTTTCTTGGGAAAGAGCCAGTCTTTAGAAAACTGTTCCCTGCAGCCCCAAGAAGCCTTTGTGTCTCTGAATACCCTGTCAGGGGTGGAGCCGAAAAAGAGGCTGCCAGCTCTTTCCCCTGGGCTAGTTGAAACCATAGTGCCCACAGAGCTGGGGTCCCTAATTAACTAATCAAAAGCCACAACTGGTGCTCAGTCATATCCCCCTCCCCTTTTCCTGGGGAAGCAGATTTTATTTTCAGTTAGGGACTGGATCCTGGGGTGTCCTGCCATGAGTATGAGGGATGGGCTCCAGCCTCCACAGTGTGGAGAGTTTTATTCACAGCTCTTCAGCACAGATTATCAGTCCCTTCTTCCTCATCTTCCCTGGAATGTATGCAGTGTCTTCTGGTCTCTGGAGCCCCTGAACAGTTGTTTCAGACAGTTCCTGGTTATTTACTAGCTTCCCTGAAATATGAATTCAGTCTTCAGGCTCCTACTCTGCCAAATTTTTTCAAACATTTAAAAATCATCATTTTTTTAAACATTGAAAAATCATAAATTAAAATTCAGCGGCAATCTTCAGATTGTCCCCAACTATCTAATTGAGTGGAACATAATTTTCAAATTAAAGTATATTGCAATTAGCAAAAAAGTGCATCTATTGTACTTATTATGAAGAAGGGGGGAAGCCAGAAGGATTTTCAACATGTATATAATCTGTGCTCCTTTTGAAAAAGGAATGCATTTCTTATGCTAGGTAATAAAAAAACATTATCAACAAGATAATATACTGTATTAATTTTTACATCTGCAGAACACTACGAATTCTCAGGAAAGGGGGTACATTTCTTTCTCTTTATGCAATGGTATAATACTCAAAGGGTTTGGATTGTGAATCCATAAAGGTTGAGTTTTAATGAGGGCCCTTCCCTTGACTTGCTAAAGCATTTATATTTTGTGTATTTTCTGAATCTCAACTACTTTTGTGTAGAGGGATGATGAAAACATCTATCCTATAGGATTTCTCTAATTGATCATATAAAAAAACTAAATAGGTATTTCATTAGTATTTGCAAAAGAGAGAGATGGTCAACCTATTGGTAAGGGGAACCAATAACCCACAGCCTGAATAAGAATCTCACATCTGCCACATACTAGCAGTGGGGACCACACCAAGCTTTGGTAATTCTTTTTTATAAAAGGGAAATGTTGCATGCAATAAAACATGTAAAATGTTAATCATGATATTGGTACACAGTCAGCAGTCAATAATTGCTAGAAAGTCTGTTTGGTCCAATATAATAATTTATTCTAGATTCTCTCTCCTTTCTCATTTAAATATCCCATTTGTTTCCTTAGTTATATTTCTAAGGGCTAAGTACAGAATAAACACTGAAAAGTTTTAATTATCTTATAAACTGCTTTTGTTTAGTTGACATTATGTGGGTGTCAAATTACTTGTCTTGGAAATTTGGGTTAACTATTACAAAACCATATTCAGTGTTTCTTTTTTATTGAAATATTAAAAACTAAGTTACTGCAAATACAGTATTGTCCAAGTGAAATTAGTGTACATTTTTTGAAGTGTTATCTAAGTTTTTTCTGGAAAAATAATGTGTTTCTGTAATAACCTTTTACGAAGGTTGTTTTAAAAATCATCTTTTTTAATATCTTAGAATCCTAAAATAAATTTTGAAAAACAGATCTAATGAAATTTTATGTTGCTGTAGATAATGGGTACTTTCATTTATTAAGTACCATGTAAGTCTAATTTATTAACTTTACTATTTTCCTGCTTATTCTGTTCTAGTTTTATTGTTGAAAAGAGTAGTGCATATACTAGAAATAAATGCACCTCATTAAAGCAGACCTTTATAAAGGGCATTGCTTCTCTGGTTGGAGCACATCATCGCCAATCCAGCCTGTCTAAATAGCCATATGTAATAACATATGGAATCTTTTAAAGATGGTGGAGTAGTTAGATTCAGGTGTCAACTTCACTAGGTAATGGCACCCGGTTGTTCTGTTGCTGTGAACTTAAATCATCAGCATGTGAATTTTATGCATGGCTGACTACATCATATCATGAGGAAGAGTGACTTCCTCAACGAGTGAGGCTTAAAAGGAGAAATCAGAAGAGGGATAAACACTTCAACAGCTCAGCAGCTGAGCACACCTCAGTTCAGCACTCAGAGCCAACTCAGATCCAGATGTTTGGAGATGCAAAAAGGCAATGTTCCTGGGGAAGCCATTCGAACCCATAAGCTGAGAAAGAGGGCCAGCAGACCACTGCCATGTGCCTTCCCAAATTAGTAAATTTGTAACTAAGTAAATCCCCTTTATGAAAGCCATGTGAACTGCATTCTGGCAGCATTAGCAAATTAAAACAGATGTTGAGGAGATGTGTGTAAATGAGAATACCTTCTCTATGAATGGAGAATGAGATGGCCTACCATGAAAGTTTAATCCTGTGGACCCCAAGTTCTGTGGTCCTAGGGTGATCTTTCCTATGGTTCCCAAATACAATGCCTTAAGTCATCTTTTCCTACATAACACTTCAGCACCTTTTTCCATAATTTTGATACTTGCTCAACCTTAGCGGATGGCAGAAGAGAGGATTATATTTACCTGGGTTGACTTGAGCTGGCTTGCTTTCCTTAGTTGCATAACTGCCAACAATTATGTTTTTTTCCTTTTCTCCACCCCACTTCCAACACATTCTCCAACTGATATCAGGGGAAGAGTGTGGTTATATTATACTTCTGAAAGTAAAATTTTCCCAACAATGAAATACTTATAGAATAGGTGTAAAGAAACTATTTCAATGTGCCTAAAAGGACTACCCTTGAAGATATATTGCTTGGTCTGACCTCCATTAGCTGTGTAAATGTGGGGGTAGTGGATACCCAGGGTTTTTTACTCGCCATGCATCTATTAATAATTTTCTTATTTTTAGAATTCAGTTTCTCCTTTAGAGAACCATGCTTTTCCTATGTTGAGTTCATGTGTTTCTAGAGGATCCAACCCCATTCTATATATTCCAGGGATTGACATGTGCCCAGTTCTGGTAATTAAAGTCACAGTGACTGGTTCAAAAATAGATGTGGACTCAAACAATTAAAGTGTAAGGAAGGAATAACTCAGAACTTGTACTGGAGCTATCAGAAAAGAAGCATCCTCTTTCTGTTGTTATTCCTAAGGCTAGTAGAATGTAAGACTAGTACTGCTTGGACATTTTTGCATTTCAGTAAAAAGTGTTTTTTTACAGGAGGAAAGTAGAGCTGAAAATAAAGACAGAGCCCTGGCAATGTTCTCTAAGTAACTGAATGCAATGGCACCTGAATCAGAATTTTTCAGTTGCATAAGCCACAAATTCCTGGTTCATTTGAACATAGTGGCTAATAATGCAGATATTGGTACCAGACTGCTTAGGTTCAAAACCCAGATTAAACTCTTACTAGATGTGTGCTCTTGAACAAGTCACTCAACCCATCTACCTCACTGTCCTCATTTGTGTCTATGCCATTTGGTTGTTATTAAGAAGTGAGTTAATATATGTAAAAGCTTAGAACAGTTTTTGGCATATAGTGTATGAATTTCTAAGTCTAAGTCATCATTAGGCTATTAGTCACAGTATTTGTTTAAGTTAGAAATTTGGCTTTTGTCTCTCATAATTAACAAGTCTTTCTCTACCTAACTCACAGTGCTATTATTGGATTAATTTAATTAACTCCAAAATATTGGTATGGAGGATTGACTCAAATATTGTTTTTTTGTTATCATCAACATGATTAAACTTAACTTCTTTCTCTTCTTTGAGGTGTCTTTATTATTAAAAGTAATTTATTTTCCCAGCTCTGAGGACTTTTCAGTAGCCATATTTTATCATTAAGATTGTACCCCTGACATTTTATGCACCACCACCCCTCCCCTGATACTGGAACACATCAACCAAACATCTTTCATTGTTTTATTGGTGCAGTTCTCCACCACAAACTAGGCCATCTCCTCAATACCCAAAAGCCATTAAAATACTCTATTATTCCTAAACCAGGCCTCTATTTTTGAAATACAATTTAGCCATGGATGCTCTAGAATTCCAGTTCTGGATTCATTCTTATGCATAGCCTTATTCCTAAGCAGCATCACAAACACCAAAGATCGGAGGGCAAAGGGCTTCTTTCATTTGCACCTGCTAGTAATAAATGATAAGCAGTGGGTTTTAATCTCCATTTCCTGATATATCCCACTAAAGTTCCTTCATGACTAATGTAGTTAAGGGAATCTTCTCTTTTCTGGTTCAATTTGAATTCCTGATGTTCTTGCACTATTTGGTCCTGTGACCCCAGAATGTCTGTGGTGCTCTTTAGAGTATATACTGTTGACCAGAGAACCATCATTTCCTAGCTTAATCCTATACTTATCTTATATTGTTTAAGTACAGAGTCTTCCAAGCATAGTTGGCCATGTGACAGTTCTGTCTCTAATCTGAGCCCAGCTTGCCTTGTGTTTATAGTTTTTTTAACGGGGTCATTGGTGGCTGCATTTCCTTAATGCTTCAATTATAGGAGGAGTTTTAACACCACTTTAGAGGAAAGAGATGTTCCAGTTCATTATTTAAGCTATAAAAATTGACTCCTTGTTTCACAGCACTATGACATTTCCTGTGCTACACTTTTAAATGTCCTAGTGGTATATATTATGCAGGGAAATGTTCCCTTCACCTGGAATTCACTTTTATCTCTCCATAGCTCCTGGACATATCTCAGACTTATATACACACACCTTCAGTAACTTATTTTTCAGAATATTGCTGGTTCTTATTTCAAGCAACTTATTGCTTTCTCTGGAAAATTATCACCAACACAGCAAGACAGAGTAACTACTGCCATTTTTTGTGCTTCCACACTACTCTGTGTATACCTTTTATCTTAGTATTCACCACCATGCATCATAGTGAATATACTTTATATATACATATTTTTTTACTGCCCTTTCTATCATTTGACCATAAGCTCCTTGGGCAAAATATTAATAGTATTATAAATATTTATGGTACTTAAATTCTCTTGACTACATTCATCATGGACGCTTCTTCAGGGTAATGTGTTCAGAGCTTAAAAGTCTGGTGGAAAGAGTACCAGATTTTAAGTTTGTGGGAACTAAGTTTGTGGAAGTAAGAGTTAAATGACATGTGTATCAGTCAGGGATCTTGGCTGCAAACATAAGCAACCAATTCAAGTTTGGCAGTTTGTACTTTGGATCTAGTTCAGTGGTTCAATTATGTGTTCACATAAACATTGATTATATTAAGAAACTCCCTATGTTATACTTAAATATCGTTTAGAAATACAGAAAGACTAAATTATTCAACCAACTATATTCAGATATTCACATACTTTTAAGTTCAGGTCAAAGGTAGGCATATTTAAAAAGGATTATTTTCTTGAGGATTTGCACCAAAAATGGATCAGAACAGCTCAGCTGGTGACTACCTATTAGGATGATTTTGCTAGGGATGTTCTCCAAAGAAGCTGCTTGGCTAAAGGTTTTCCAATCCATTCCTCTCTGAACCCCCAACATACCCACACTTGTGCCTTTACTTAAGTTCTGTCCTCAGGCACTAGGAATCAAAACAGTTTTCCTATGAAATGACTTAATCAAGCAGCTATTTGGGCTTTTGTGTAGGCAGATATGTTGTTGGAAAGATGCAATAGAAAAATTCTGAGTTGCAATTTCACTTGCAAATATACTTTTATTAAAATGCTTAATGATTGAAATCCAAATTTCATACAACATATAATCACCTTAATAGCAATGAAATCCCACATATTAAGAGTATAAATTACAAATGCAAAAGATGTTTTAATGTCTGTGAGAATCTACATGCATATAATGGTTGATAAGTGCATTTCTTGATTATGTAACTGGTGGCACAGATTTAAACAGTGCTCAGTCTCCTGATGACTAACATTGGATCTAATAAGAAACATGAAAATATCAATATAAAAATAACTTGCAGAGGTAAAGCATGATTTTAAAGAATAACCAGGCCTCAGAATAAAATCAGATACTCTCTCAGGTTAAATTAATAATTTTAATTCCATGCAAATAAAAATATCTTTTAATTTACAATTTCTACATAAACTATGTTTTAATAGAATGGCTCACTGAATGTCAAGATTGTTGCTTGACAGTAAAGCATCTTTACTAAAGAACAAAAAGTGCAAACATGACAGTATTCATTATTTAATGAATAAAGATCATTTATGAAAAATTACTAAAGGAATATGAAATGCGTGAAATATCTTCATCCTAAATCATAGACATGCCTAAATGGGGGGGGGGGGGGTGGTATGTTTTAAATTAAGTCCAACTGTGGGATGATTTGGAAGATACTGCTTGATAACTGCTTGCCCATTTGAGTTCAACATTTATTTTTCTTTTCATGACAAGAGATAAGATTGTCAGTCAAAAGCTTTTCAAAAGTAAAACAACTATGAATGAATTACTATGAATTAAGATGGGAAATACATGCAAGCATAAATTAGTGATGAGAAAAACAAAATGGAAGAGGCGGTACAAGGGTGGTTCAGTGGTAGAATTCTTGCGTGCCATGCGGGAGACCCAAGTTCAATTCCTAGTCCATGCACTTCCCAAAAAGCAAACAAGAAAACCAAACAAACGAACCAAAATTCAACAAATGGTGCTGTAATACAAAATACTAAACATAGGAAAATAATGAATGTGACCCTGCCATACAGCATACAAAAAGAAAAAAGAAAAAAAAAAGGAAGAATTTATTGGAATACTGTTCAATTTTTAAACAAAATCCTTGAGCTGAGTTTCCCAGCCTTATTTGAGGAAAGATCAGACGAGCACTGGGTAAATAATGGTGATTTTCTGCCAGTCCGCATCAGATTGTTCCCCAACATCCTACCAATGTGCTTCTGGCCTGGACCAAATCAGAAAGGTTTGTTTGTCTGTAGTTGCTCAAGATTGCCCTGCCCAAGCCTGTCTTATAGATCCCACAGCTGGCTGAGCCTTATCTCCATGGGACACATCTGACAGATTTTCAGGAATTTGGGCCAATAAGATGATGAATAGAATAAAATGTGTGGAACATGAAAAGGGACTGGCTTTAAATATAATGTTACATATTGGGCTCTCCTGAGCCTTATACTTGAACAATTATGATTGTTCACTAATGATGTGTTCAGTTATGATTGACTAAATGGATGACATAAATAGCTAAAATTAGATTTTTATTACAAAAGTTTATAACACCCAAATTGCATAAAAAAGTAATGGAAATGTGGTATAATTTGCATCTCTCATAAAAAAACTTATAGACATAACTCTAAATTAGATCATTTGTGCAATAAAGATGTCTGCTCCATGTAAACATGAAGTTAACATTGCTGACAATGATTGAATGAAGGGAATAAGCTTCTATATAAGTTCAGCCTTCAATTCTACTGATTCAAAGTCACAATTTTGCTCTTCACTTTCCCACTTGGAAGCCTATCCCACCTTCCTTCAGCAAGTGTTAAAGTAGTTCCATAGCAAATTTTTTTATTAAATAATAAAAAGTTATTATTTTTATAATAGTATATTATATTATAATATATAATTATATATATTATAATATAATTATATTATATATACTATGCATGTGTGCACATACATAGTGCATTGCATATCTCAACTAATACATACAATGGTGAAAAGATAGACATGGAGATATTAAATAACTTGGACAAATCATAGAACCAGTAAGTGACAACTAAAAATTCAAATCCAGATTCATCTGGCTTTAAAGCATGTGAATTCTCCACAGACACCTTTCAGAATAAATACATGCCAGCATATGTAGAAACACTGATATACTTAAGCAAAAGTAGCAGAGACAATAAATTAGTGTGCTCTTCTAGTGGAAATTATAGTAGCAAATGTAATTATCAAAAAAAAAGTTATAAGTAATACCTTTCCCCTCCTTGGAATTCATGTACCTTCATTTGCTTACCAATTCCAAAAGGAATTTCAACCTTTGGAGAACAAATGTGGTCAGGATCTTCCATAGTAATATAGGAAAATTATATTTACTATAATGGTAGAGTGTTTTCAAGTAAAGTAACAGAAACCTGACTTAAACTAACCAACCAAATGTGCTGGTTCAAATCTGCTACGTACCCCAGAAAAGCCACGTTCTTTTAATTCAGTCTTGTTGGGGCAGCCCATTGTTGGGTGGGGAGCTTTAGATTATGTTATCTCCATGGAGATGTGACCCTGCCCATTCAAGGTGGGTCTTAATCTGCTTACTGGAGTCCTTGAAGAGGGGGACATTTTGGAGAAAGCACAGATGCTTGAACACAGAAAACACCCCAGGAGATGCTAAACTAAGAGCTGAAATCTAAATTTGCCCCAGAAAAACTAAAAGAGGATCCACAGACCCTTAAAGAGAGAATGTCCTGGAGATGCTAAGAGAAGATCCACAGGACACAGAGAAAAAGCCACTGGTATTAGAAGCTGAAAGCAATGAACCGAGAGCAAGGACTAGCAGACACCAGCCATGTGCCTTCCCAGCTGACAGAGGTTTTCTAGATGCTGGTAGCCTTTCTTCAGAGTCCAGGTATAATCTTGTTAATGCTTTAATTTGGACGTTTTCATGGTTTTGGAACTGTAAATTTGTAATGTAAGCAATCCCGTTTGTGAAAGCCAATCAATTTCTGGTATATTGCATTCCAGCAGCTTTAGCAAACTGAAACACCAAGATAAAAAACAAAAATCTCAGAAATAATTGTAATGCTGGCTTTAGGTGAGATTTGATTCAGAGATTCATGATGACATCAGAGCTCAGTTCTTTTTTTCATTATCTGGCCCTGCTTGGTTCTGCTAGGTCAGCATCAGCCTTTCTTTCTGGCTAATTCCACTGTTAGTAACACACTTGGGGCATTAATGCCTGACCTCATAAGCCCATTCCATTTCATTCTAGGCATGCCCTCCCATTACATTCCACAACCATCATATTCCTTCATGTAGCAATAGCTTGGGGCATATGTCCACCATTGAACCAATGTGTGACCTGGGAGTAGACAGTGCCTGCTGGTTACATTTAACCTCCCTCAGGTCAAGTAGATGATTAAGCATAAATGGGAATTTGTGGAATGAGAGAAGAAGGACATAGATTCCAGAAAATCAACCTGTAAAGCCAATAAATGTCTGCCTTGATCATTATACTGTCAAATAAATGTCAATCTTGCTAAATTATTTGTGAGATTTTTATTTTTCTATTCAAACATATTTTACAGTTTTTACTACTCATATTATGCAGTTTTCCTTCCTGGTATGATGCTTGACAAAATTCGACTCCTACAATTTTTCCAGTATCATTTTCATCTGTCATTTAATCAATGACTCCAATTATATTGTATGATTTCTTGCTCTCTGAAAAAAACATTATAATTGATATTTATATTCAGTTAAATTTTTCATACTTCTTTGATTTTCTATGCCTTACTCATTCTCAGTTTTCTGCATAGCAAAGCTCTATTATTCTTTATAAGTCACTTTCAAAATTGATATATTTGTGAATCCCTCCTTGGATACCACCTGCCATAGCCCTTTTTAAGCAGTGGTGTGGTAGCCAACCTCTGTGATGACCCAATGACCTCCATCTCCTTTTACAGCTCTCCCCTATGATGAATAGGGAGATGTTTGTAACAAAACTAATGTGGCAGGGGTTATGTTATGTTCCTTCAGAAACTAAGTCATAAAAATGCATTGTACCTTCAGCCTAGCTCTGTCTTTGGAACATTTGCTCTGAAGGAAGCGAGCTGCCATATTGTATATAACACAGGGTGCTCAAGCAGTAATATAGAAAGGCTCGTGTGACAAAGAACCGAGGTCTCCTGCCAACAGCCATGTGAGTAAGCCACCAAAGAAAGGAATTCTCCAGCCCCAATCAGGCCAGCAGATGTCTGCCACATCCAACCATAACTCATAGGATGTTCAGCCAGTACATCCAGTTAGGTCACCTTAAATTCCTGACTCAGAGAAACTGTGAGATAATAAGTATCTATTGGTTTAAGCCACTAAGTTTTGATGTAATTCTATGCAGCAATAAATAACTAACACAGTAGCATGGGGTTCATTACATTGCATTGAACTTAGCTGTGTATATTTCTTTCACATTAGGCTTAGTGCTCCTTGAGAGTGACAAAAGAATGTTACTCAGATTATCCCCTGCTCCCCAGAGAACTAGTCTAGAACTTGGCATATTAATCAATATGTAATATATCAACAAATGTTAGAAGGAGTTAGATAGAAAGAGAATTTAAAACAGAAAATAAGCTCTTGCTATCTTGCTCTTGTCATAGTCATTGTTATGGCTTTAAGTATGTTTTGTCTTTTACGTGGCTTTCATTTCCGTCTGCATGCATGCTTTGTGTGACCTCATCTAATCACAAAGTTATATTCTGAAAATACTTCATTCATTCCTCCAACCTCAACCCACTCCTCTGAACTCAACTTAGATTTTCAACTACCTACTTGATATTTCACTTGGATGAATCTATCATTTCAAAATTGTGTCCATAATGGAACTTCTGATTTTTCCACCCTCCCCAAATTTGCTCATCCCAGAATCTGCTCTAACTCAGTAAATGAAAATTTCATTTTTTCAGCTGCTTAAGCCCAAAGTGAAAAGGCCAAAAACCACCTGTTTCTCTTAGATTTCAAGTCCAATCCTTCAGTAAATTTTGAGCTGGTCTCTACAGAATACAACTGAAAACTAAATGACCTTTTCTCATCATCTATACTGCTAACATTCTAATCTACAACACTATTAATACCTCCTGTATTGTTTTAATAGCCTCTCAGTCTAACAGGTCTCCCTACTTTCATTCTTTACCCCCTTACAGGCTTTTATTTTCCCCACACAGAAATTGGGATAATTTCAAAATATAACTTAGATGATACCAGTCCCTTCTTAATAGCATCACTGATGTCCCTTCCATACAGAGTAAAAACCTAAAGTCCTTATACTGACCCTCCCAAGCTTCTACTCTCACTTTAACTCCCATCATCTTACCCCTTTCTCATTCTTCTCCAGCTATAATAGTTGCTTTGTTATTCCAAGAGCACAGCAGACACACTCACTTCTCAAGCTCTTGCACCTGCTAACCATTCTGTCTGAAGCACTCTCCACTTGACTTGTTCCAGCACTTTCTTAAGATTTACTTCTTAAGAATTCAGGTGGAGACAATGGCATGTGCAAAGACCCTTGAGGTCTTGGAAATACCTAGTTTAACAGTGAGTATGTCAATAGAAACCTGTCTTGTAGAAGAACAAGCTTACAAAACAATGGGATTCCTAATGCTTTTTGCCTGCAAAATATTTAATCTGTACATTATAGAGGAAAACAAAATAGAAAAGTCATAATTATTTTTACAGATATGTCTTAGTATTAGATGTTTCCCAAAGCACATCTTTATATGTTAGCATCTTTTGTCTCAAGTAATAGAAGTTCAACTTAAACTATCAAGAGAGAAAAAAAAAGCAGGTCTATAGAAAAGGTACTGCTTTATTTCACAGAACTGATGAAAGAGCCATGAACCTAGAAGCTGAAAGTGGAATGAAGCTGGATTTTTTGAAGATTATTTGGAAGAATCAGTAAAAACAAACAGATCGCTGAGTTTCTTGGCTAATAAAAGAAAATTATACTAGGTGGATAGGAAGGAGGAAATGAAGGCTTTAGGAGTCAGGGAAGAAATAAGGAGACATAAGAATGTTGGGATACTAAAAAGGACATGATGAGATAAGGGATTTCTCTTTGTAGGTATGGGGAGAGGGCTTCTAAAATATGGATATATAATATTTAGTTTGAAATTATCTTATACTATGAATTGTTAGTTCCATCCCTGTCAGCACTAGTAGAAATGTGACACACACTGCCATGTGATAATAGTAATATAAAGTTAAAAATAAAAGCTGCATTTCACATTGGAGTTGTTTAGGGCCAGAGAGGAAAAAGCAGTAATACCAGTGTAGATGCAGAAAAAATTACAAAATTCAATGGAAGATGAGACTGTCAAGACAAAGGTAATCCTCTCTCCCAAAGAATGCTGAAATATTAAGAGTTAGCTCTGGCTTTCATACCATATGGAGAGTGGGAGCTTGAAACAAGGTCTGTTTTTTTTTAGCAATTAGAATAAAGATAATTTACCTCAGATAATTGCAGAACCTTGGGACATTCAGGTTTGCATAAGACCTAACAGTCATAAACAGTCATATGTAAACAATATCACCTACTTTCCAGATATTTACTTGCAAACAAGGTTCTTATTACAAGCCAAATAGAGTCACATTTTACTCAAATTGAATATATTTTTTTGTTTTCTGAATTCCCATATAAAATTCTTAACCAGAGAAATTCAAATCAGACACTGAAGCCAATTTCCAGACAGAGGAAATGATCACTTGAAGGTCACCAGTATGAGGAAATGATCCAATGTGATTAGAAAACTTCCTGTGGTGTATAGTATGGAAAATCCACATGCCTAAAGGGCAGATTTACCTCCACACAGAGTGCAGTCTATGCAAGCTGCCAGTAGTTAGGAAAGAAAGAGAATTTAATCGTCTCCTGAAATTTATACAGTTATCAGATTTAAAAGCTTCTCAAGTGTTTCATCCGTCTCTAAAGCTCAGATATTAACTACACATACAGAATTTAAGTGATGGCTGCTTAAATTCCATACATCTTTACCTAAACCCATCCCTTCAAGAACACTGCTTCATTTTGGGGGCACATGAATCATTTTAGACCGGCAGTAATGACCCCCTATCTGCCTTGGTAACATTTTCCTTCCTGAGGCTGATTAAGAACTTCGTAGGTAGTCTCTTCTACCTTCCCTTCTGTCCTTTCCTTTTCTTTTTCTTCTTTAGATAAAATATATTCTTTTGTTGTTCTTATAAATCCTCTCAGAATCATTAAGGCAACTGCCATCGATGTATTTTTCCTTATGCAAAGTCTCTCTTTCTTGTTTAACTAGCTCCTTCTGGACACTTCTCCTGAGTCTATTCTTGTACATTAAAAAAAATCTTGATAAAATAATTTTCCTAAACAAACATGTTTCTTCATTAAGAAGAATATCATTGCTAGTTTGTAACAAGGTTAAGGTATATTCAACCCCATTTCATTAAGTTACAAAGGAATTTCTCGACAGTATTGAGAAACCAACTCATTGTGAAGAATACTGATTGCTTTTTCTTAAAGGAGATGCATTTCAGCTCATCCCAGCATTCAACTCAGGTAGCAGGAGAGGAGCTCTTTGTCAGCCTGGTAACTGCAGCAGCTTGATGTCTTGGGAATTTATTTTAGGAATGCATGTTTTAGCTTCCTGGCTGCTAAAATAAGTACATATAATGTGTTGGCTTAAACAACAGAAATTTACTGGCTTACTGTTTTGAGACTAGGAGATATCCAAAATCAAGGTGTTATCAAGGCAATGGTTTCTCCAAGAAGGCTGTGGGGCTGGTTGCTACTGACCCTTGGCCCTTGGATTTTCTGTCGCCTGCTAATGCACATGGTGACCTATCCTGGCATCTCTAGATTCCATTGACTTCCAGCTTCTTCCCGTGGCTTCCTCTCTGTGTGTCTGAATTTCATTCTGCTTATAAAGGACTTCAGTAACAGGGTTAAAGTCCAATCTGATTCAGTTGGACCATACTTTAGCTGAAGAAACCCCATCACAAGGTCCTATTTGTAATAGGTTCACATCCACATGATTAAGATGTGGTTTAAAATGAAGAATATGTTTTTCTGGGATGTATAACTCCAAGCCATAAGCATAAGAAACAGTAAGCTAAAGTATCTTAAAAGGGGTAGGCAATACTATTATTCAGAAGCTTCAGATTTAAAAAAAAAAATCCAGTTTTTTTCAATTGGTAAATGAGTGTTTGTTTTTGGCAAATTTCATAACCATTCTGAGAATCAGTTTCCATTTCTGTCCTAAATATTTACACATGAAAAATAAAAATACCTATCCATTAAAGATCTACACATGAATGATTATAATGGTTTTATTCATAAGAATGAAAAACTGTATGCAACTCAAATTTCTATGTCTTTATCTATCTATACACCTATTTATTTAATATCTATCTATATCTGTCTATCAATCATCCGTCTGTCTCACTATCTATTTACCCATCTACCTACATATCTATCATCTATCTAATCACCTCTCTAACTCCTGTCTTATATTCAGAACTGATTTACCACAAGATTAAGTTAGGTAAATGGGGAAATTTGTAAAAAGCAAAAATCAAGAAAAGAAAACTCAGATGATTCAGAGATGAGGTTTTGTATATAAAACAAATACTGTGCTATCCTCTGCAATGGAAAATATGGATTTTGTGTTTCTTGCAAGCTGGGACAGAAAGAGAAATCAATTTCTCTGTCAAAAAATATGATTATTTCTATTATACAGACCTAAAAAAAAAACTCTTCTGATTCTGCAGTTATTATTAAAGAGGATCGAGTTTATGGAAGTGACCAGCGTCATCATGAGTATCCTGAGAGTAATTTAATCAGATCGTCTCATCTTGTTTCCAATATGCATAGAATGCCTTGCTGCTTAAGTACATTTCCATTAAAAAGATAGTTGTGGAGGTTAGTGATAGTTGATAGAAAAGAGGTGCTATGTGCTTTGACTTAAGTATATACTTAACGTGTTGCTGTTATTACCATTACTATGGCGTTACTGTTCTGTCAATAGTGCTCTAATAGGTGATCTCATACCATGCGTGCAAGATTTTGACAGGATAAAGAAATATTTCTCACCATGTACAGTTTCTGACCATACTTTAATACAAATTTAGGGGTAGAATGAACTTTATGACATATATATCAAATCCCGAAATTTACAGAAGAAGAACATTGTGAAGTTTATAATTTTGGAAGGGACATAAAATGTGACAAGATATGCATATAAGGAAAAACATAAACATATATTAAAATGAAGCAAGGTCCCTTTATTGTGTATATAAATGACTAGTTGAAATAAATCCTAAAATGGGACCTTCCGCATCACATGCATTCAACAAATATTAGTTGCATGAATGAATGAGTAAATTAACAGATAGATATTTTTAGTGGAGTCTTATTTCAAACATTTGTATTTCAAGTGAATTTTTTCATTTCGCCTTCACAAGAGTCATCTTTTATTCAATTTGGACTTGAATGTCTCTGAGGTATACACTTAAATATGTATCTATTGTTATTTTAAACTTCTGAGTGTTTTCTTTCTCTTGAATTCCAGGAAACACACACGCACACACACAGATGCACACAAACAAATTTCTTTTTGTTCCTTTGTAGTCCACCCCTTTCCCTTTCATACAGACCATGGCAAACACTGAACTAATTACTGTCCCTATAGTTTGGTCTTTTGTAGAATATAATATGGATGAAATTATACTGAATATGTTTTTATGTCTGACTTGTCCAACTTTAACATTTGTAAGATTCATTCGTGTTCTTTTACATATCACTCGTTCATTATTTGTATTACTGAGAAGTATCCAATTGAATTTGAATTTATTAGAAAATCACAATTTATTTATTCAAATACCTGATGCTGGCATTTGAGTTGCATACAGTTTTTCATTCTTATGAATAAAACCATTATAATCATTCATGTGTAGATCTTTAATGGATAGGTATTTTTATTTTTTGTGTGTAAATATTTAGGACTAGAGTTGCTGGATCATCAGTGTTGTTGTTTATCTGAGGATGTATTAATCTTTCCCTCGTTTTTGAGAGTCTGGTCAGATATAAAATTCTTGGCTGGCAGTTGTTTCCTTTCAGCACTTCAAGAATTTCAGCCTACTACTTTCTTGTCTCCATGCTTTCTGATGAGAAATCAATACTCAATCTAATTGGGATTCCCATGTCTATAACATGTTGCTTTACTCTTGTAGCTTTCAGAACTCTCCCTTCATTCTTTTTATTCAATTGTATGATCAATATATGGCAATGTGTATTTGTATTCATTTTTAGTCTGTTTGCTAGCCTTTGAGCTTCTTCAATATACATATTCATGTCTTTTGCTAATTTTAGAAATTTCTCTGTCATTGTATCTTTGAATATTCCTTCTTTCTCTTTCTCTCTTTTTTCTCTTCCTGGGACTCCCATAATGTGTATATTGGTGCACTTGATTTTGTCTCAGAGGTGTCTTAGGCTATTTTTGCTTTTAATAATTCCTTTTTCTTTCTGTTCCTCAGTCTGATTCATTTTAAGCTCAAGGATTCTTTCTTCTGCCAGCTTCAATCTGCTCTTGAACCGTCCTGGGAATTTTTCATTCCAGTTATTGTGGTCTTCAATAGCATTAATTCTGTTAGGTTCCTTTTAAAAATGTTTCTCGCTACTGAGACTCTCATTTTGCTCTTTAATTGTTTTTCTGATATCATTTAGTTCTTTCTCTGTATTTTCCTTCATCTCCTTGAACATTTTTAAGATCATTTTTTTAAAAACTTTGTTTGGTATGTCCACAGTCTCGTTTATGTTTATGATACTTTCTTTGGATGGGCTAATATTTCCTGTTTTTATTGTTGTTGTTCTTTTTGTTTATTTGTCTTGTACTCTTTTGTTTCACATTGTATATTTTAATATTTTATGATGTTGACTCTGGGACTTATTCTCTGAGATGTCTGTTTCTTGCTGTCGTAATCAGCTGTGTTGGTTTGAAATGATGTATATTCCCTAGGAAAGGCATGTTTTAATCAAAATCCCATTTCGTAAAGGTAGAATAATCTCTATCCAATATTGTATGTTTGAAACTGTAATCAGATTATCTCCCTGGAGATGTGATTTAATCAAGAGTGATTGTTAAACTAACTTAGGTAGAGACATGTCTCCACCCATTTGGGTGGGTCTTGATTAGTTTCTGAAGTCCTATAAAAGAGGAAACATTTTGGAGAATGAAGAAGATTCAGAGATAGCAGAGAATGCTGCAGCACCACGAAGCAGAGAGCCCACTAGCCAGCACTTTGGAGATGAAGAAGGAAAAAGCTTCATGAAACCAGACGCCAGGAGAGAAAAGCCAGTAGATCACGCCATGTTTGCCATATGCCCTTCCAGCCAAGAGAGAAACTGTGACTGTGTTTGCCACGTGCCTTCTCACTTGAGAGAGAAATCCTAAACTTCATTGGCCTTCTTGAACCAAGGTATCTTTCCCTGGATGGATGCCTTAGATTGGACATTTCTATAGACTTGTTTTAATTGGAACATTTTCTCGGCTTTAGAACTGTAAACTAGCAACTTATTAAATTCTCCTTTTTAAAAGTCATTCTGTTTCCCATATATTTCCAGTAGCTAGCAAACTAGAATACCAGCTGATGATATGACGGAGATTTTTCTTGAACTTCACCTGTCCTATCAAGAAGGTCTGCCCAAGGAAAACACAGTGTGCAGGGTTTTCCCTATCTTTTAGGATTTGTGTCTTGTCCTGGGCTTTTGCTTGTGGATTGTTTTGGAATTCCCTTGTATACAAGAGTTTGTTTGTCCCCTCTGTTTCCCAGGAGACAGACATCCAGTTCCTGGGTGTTTGAAGCTGGCAGCCCTTTGTCCCAGACTGTCTGTCTCTATAGTTTTTTACACTTCCTTTGTTGTCACTACTTGCTTTTGCCTGGTAGACAAATTCTGGAAAGAGAGTAACACAGAAAGGATTTTCCCAAGTCAGTCTTTACCAGCAAACAAGGTACAGGGACATACCTGGTAAGTGCAGACTATCTCCAAAGTGCTCTCGGGAGGGAATAAGGTAGGATCCCATCACTTCTCTGACAGCTCTACCAAGGTGAGCTTACTTGGCCTGTCCAGAAAATTCAGCTTTTCTTCTAACTGTTCTGCATCTTTAGATCTCTGCTCCTGTCCAGAGAAGGTTGAAATAATGGCTGCCACCTCTTTTATCTGGGGCAGGTTGAAATAATAGCTGCCTTCATTGCCAGGCCCATAGGGATCCAAATTCTCTAATCAAAAGCCATGCTCAGTGATTGACCATGCCCACCTCTATTCTTGGGGAAGAGGGTTTAAGGCATTGTGATGTATTCACCTCACCTCCTTCCTAGTACATCTCTACCTGCAATTTTATTTTATCTCAGCTTTGCACTCTAACTTCCAATTTTCCGCTTTAGTAAATCTTAATATAGAAACATCAGTCTTAAGGTACAAAGATGAGATGTTTACTTGCCTTTGGCCATCATTATTTACTGAACCTTGACTCATAGTCAATTAGAGCTAAATTTACACAAGAATTTTGTTGAATAACTTAGACTTCAGGAAAATGTTAAAAAATGAGTTGTTTAGATTGATTGGATCAATAGGCTGGAATCAAAATTCCGTACAGTCTTTTCTATGTCCATGTATACAAGGGACTACAAAGTGTCATATTAATCTCTAGTTCTTCTTCAAATGAGATAAATGATGATAAAATGTCACCAGCATTAGTAGGGCAGCAGCAATAGTTGAGTCAAGGGCCTTTTTTTATGTCCTAGATTATCTTATCCTTGGAAACTGGTGGAAAATATACTTCTTTGCTCGGTGTTTCTATTGCTAAATTTTTAGCGTCTGCTTATGCACCTCTTCAATGATCTGAGAATTTATGATTTTTGACAAAAATATTCAAGAAATATTTGTTGAGTGCTTGCTATGTGCCAGACTTGGTTCTAAGCAGTGAGGTTATACTAATGAATGTAACAAATAAGTTCCAATCCTTTTAAATTTTACATTCTAGAGGAAGTATTTTAAGGTCTGTATTTCTTAAAAAATATATCTGCATGTGTGCATGTATGTATGCATGTATTGTTTCAGCTCCGGTTATATTGTAGTTATTCATAGCACATTGTTGGTGGTATGTACCAGCCGGCATGTACTTTGAAAGTCCATCTTTCAGAGAAAGTTTTAAGTTCATTCAGCGATCTTTGCTCTCATCGGTATCAGAGACTCTATTAATTAGCAAAATAAATGTTATATGTGTTTTCCTAAATTAAAATACTGAGTATTAGAAGTTAGTGTTAGTAGATAAAATTTTCGAATTGTGTGGATAGCTGAAATATCTTTAGAGTCTTTTTAGAGATATTAACTAGATGTAACAATCTAGTAAGCTCTGTAACCTATAATTGTAAAGCTAATGTCAAAGACTATATACTTTATTGGTCTTTTTTCTTTGATTTAGAAGATTATGGTTAATATCTCCTAGTTTTCATTCCCTTTCCACAAAATGATAAAAATTCTCCTCTTTAACATGATAAAACTGCTCCAGAGCAGAGTTTTTTTTCTTATCTTTCTAGTCCCTACAGTCCTTTAGCTCAGTTCAAAATGCATACTATATACATATCAGTGTTTATCATATGAATGAATAAATAAATGAATGAATAATTCTGAACTTTATTGATCATTGCCAGATGAATATTTATAACCCAAATTAACAGGTTGACTCTTAATTAGCATCAACACGTTCTCTGAATGTGACTTTTCTGTTGAAAGGATTGCTGAAAGCCTGAATTTGAAAAATGGTTATTTTATTTTATTACTTTTAGATATTATTTATTTTATTTTTATTTTTTATGTAGAATACAAGGAAAAAATGCAAACAGTCTGGTTAATTTAGGGATTCATTAAATTGGCTTCCAGGATATAGAAAAAAGTTTATCAGAATTGCTTTTTTATGCTACATAAGAAGGGACATTAACAAAGCATTTTGCAGAAATCTGAAAGACAAATGGCCTATTATCTTCATCTTCTGAGGTTGAGTTGAGGCACTAAGGACTTCATCCACATTTTGAAAACAATAGACAATGTACCCATTTTCTCCCAAATTAGTCAATATATCAAAAAGAAAATGCTTCTAAAAAGACCAATTACCATTTATGTTCATACACAACCTTCCTTATCCAAGAAACACATTTTGCCAACAGCTAATGTCTACTGTGATTGATTCCCCAGCAAATCTTTCAAAACAGTGTCAATCCAATCTTTGGAAGGGTGTTTTTTTGGAATCATATAACCTCATCAGAAGCAATAGAAGTTCTTAAAAATAACTGGTATGCCAGAAGTTGAATAACTTTGTACAGCTTGTTTTTGTTTTTACCAGAAAATAGAGAGAGAACTTAATGAGATGCCATATGTCAAGTCTGGAGTCAGATTAAAAACAAATAATTAAAATATATCCCTTCTCTATCAAAACAGATTGTAATATGTTGGTGGAAGGAAGCTGAATCTGACATGTCATGTTTTGACAGTCTCCTTTCAAGAAAACCAGTCATATTGTTAGAAGTATTGTTTTTGAAAGTTGTATTTTTCTTCCTATGGAATGCAAAGTTTTAAGCCATAATTAATCTAAACTGCCATGTCTATTAACTTGTCATAATGAAATAAAGAAGGTGCATATTTAGGGACATATGGAAGCATCTGAGGAACTTGCTCTTGGCATACAGACATCAAAGAGTAAACAAAATGTTGGGAGGCTTTATGTGTGTTAAAGTTGTGTGTTATGTATGTGCATGTGTGTGGATATGTGCTTGAGCATTTTCACATTTCTTCCTAAATTCAGATTAACATTAACTACATTGCAAATTATTCCTCAATGAGGACAATTTCCAGTTTTGTCTTTTTTTTAAATGCAAGGTTGATAGGCAATTGCTGACATTTGTAAAGAATAACCCATAAAATTGTAGGCCAAATCTTCAGATGTGGAAATAAGAGAATATCTATAAAGAATGAAATTTCTCTTCTTATGTCACAGAATGATAGAGAAATAAGGCATTTCAAGACACCATTTTGGTCAGTCCCACTCAGAAATGTTTGATAGTATCCTCACCAAGGAGAATTTTAAACACATGTCTTTCCTATATGGCTAGAGTTTTCCACAGTCCACATGGGTCTAATTGAACAGTAGGGTGTCTCAGCAAGGGAAGGTGAAACCCTGGGATCTCTTGTTAAGTAGGTATCACACAGAGAGCTTAAATGAGCCTGGAAGCTCTAACAGGTCACGCAATTAATAAGGATGGTCAAAAATAACAATACTTGCTGAAATTAAACTTGGAGAAGCTCAAAGCACAAAGGTCAGTATAGATGCACTCACTGGGAAACTGATTTTTCATTCCCAAGTCATTTAAAGTCCTAGTCCTTTGATAGCACACATTCTTTCAGATGAGCAAAGCTGGGGAGGTCACTAAAGAGCCTATTGAGCTATTAGTGCTAATTATATTTGTGACAAAGTCACTCCACTATGGGCCTTTTGCCAGACCTCTGGTTGGCAAGATTGTGCAACACTATAGGAGTTTACTTGTTCTTTAAAAATAGATGATCACCATCCTGTCTTTTATTCTTTAGAAGTGAGCACCTTGGCATTATCCCAGAGATTCCTTTGTAGCAACTTCCAGGAATTATCCCCTAGCTCAAAACCTGTTCTAGCTCTTAGCTTAATGATATATTTGCTGCCTTTCCCTAGGTTTTCTGTTGTTGAACAGATGAAGATCATAGAGATTGTATACTTCTCTCAAGACAGCCAATTTCATGAGCAACATACTGAGAAGTATCATACACCTTGTAAAGTATTTTGGACTGGGAGTCAGGAAATTTGGTTTGCAATCTCAGATTTGCCATTAACTAATGTTGCAACCTTTGACACTCAAATACATTTTGTTGCATTTTTTCCGCCCTAAAATTGAAATTCTTGCCATGTTTACCTTATAGGATTGCTAAAAGGATAAACCAATTATACCACTGTTTGCTTTAGCAGCCAGGAAACTAAAACAGGCTGTGACAGAATGAAATTTTTAAAAAAGTAGTCTAAAACACTTAGAATAGTTGCCTAACATGTATTAATCTCCATAAAAATTTTAGTTATGTTATTATTTCCAACATTATTACAGGTAATATTTATGAAAAGTATACTATATTTAAGACATTGTTTTAAGCATTTTATAGAGCTTAATTTATAGTCTTATAATTTATGAGATATACTGTTATAACCTTTATTTTATTAACAGAGTAAGTAGAAGAGGGGAAAAATCATTAATGACTTTCTATAGCCTGGACTTTTCCTTACACATTACCTTCTTCTTCCTTAATTACTTTACTTCTGTCCTTTAACACTCACTAGTTATTCAGTCATTTTAGAAAAAGCTTCTATATGTCTTCAAAGATGATTGGCAGTAGTAATAAATATTATTTTAGAACCCTAAGTTTTCACAAACTATATGAAGATGATTATTTATAATTGTTCCTTAGAGCATTAAACAATTTCACTACAATTTTTGAAAGAGAGTGAGCAAGAATGTGAGAAAGGATTGAGTGTTAGGACATGTGAGTTCTAGTGGCAGTATTGGCACTAATTCTCACATGATCTGCATCAAGTTGTTTAAACTCTCTAGATCACTGCTACTCGAAGTGCCACTGTGGGAGAACATAAGGAGCTCATTCAAGAATGTAAATCAACAACCTGTGTCCTTCACTGAAGCATCTCACTGAGAAAAAAATGTTAGCTGAAACAGTGTGCTTAGTGATACGGCATCCCTTGTGCTAACTCTTAGTTTCTTAGCAGAGCAGTAATAAATAGTTTGGGGGCCAACATATCAGAAGCCCATCTAGGGCTACACTGAATAATACCACATTTGACTTTAGTACTATCATATATAAAAGAGAAGAGAGGACTCATTTGCTGATAGGTTCAATGATTTACATTTATAGCATTCTGAGTGTCAAACCATAATTGCTGCTATAGTGATGAGAGAAAAACCAAGGAATATAGAAGGCTTACACATTAGCCTAACTATTTCCAAATGAGAATAATTATATACTTATCCATCATCTTTCAGCATGGAACCCACTGTTTTGCACCATTGTTCAAAACCACAAGATGTTCCTCTGTTACCCTGAAATAATTACCATGTGGTAGAAGAAACTAATATCACTATTCAACCTTCGTGGCCACTGGCTGAATATTGCTGGAAGAAGCAATTTCTTACTCTTCTTAGCCCTGCATATTCCTTGCTTATTTACAAGAGGTCTCTACGATTTTGCTTCTCCTGTTAAAAGGAAAACCACACAAGGAATCATTTACAAATAATAGATGGAAGTCATTAGGAATAAGCACTATGCAAATTGGTAGGAGAAGGCTTCCCTCTTCTCCTGAAACCAGATAAGACAAACCATGGTTTGACCAAACCATACTTGGCCAGCATCAGAGTTTAGGAAGTACTGTCTTACATACAGGCAGAGCTAACTTTTTTAATTAAAAAGAGCCCCTATTTATTAATGTCAACTAATACACTAGATAACAAGCCATCAAGCAACTTTGATCCCCAGTTAATACCTTTAAGATGAAGAGTACAGTATGGGAGTAAGAAAGTACTAGTAAGGATCTAGGGCTCTACATTCTTCCAATAGGAGCTGCATATGCAATCAATAGTTTGGGTTGGATTCTGTTTTGTAGCTCAAGTAAAAAGGAAGGAAATGAAAAGGAAGAGCCTATGTAAATCACAGCTGAAATGGCAAACTCATTTGACATATACTCATCAAAAGCACCATCCATTCCTATATTTCAAGCCTCAATTTAGAAACTTGTCAAGCAACTGGGCATTTAAATCTCATTACCAGAGTAAAGAAGGGAGAATCAGCATTGCTAGCATCTTAATTGTCACTATGGACTTTTTCTCCAAAAAGCTTTATTTGCCTTGCCCTTCCATTTTATCTGACAAAGACTCTCTGGCTCTATCTTCAGAAACTATCCATTCCTGTTTTGTAGCTCAAGTAAAAAGGAAGGAAATGAAAAGGAAGAGCCTATGTAAATCACAGCTGAAATGGCAAACTCATTTGACATATACTCATCAAAAGCACCATCCATTCCTATATTCCTATATTCCTATATACTACGATCCCTCTTAAATAAAATCTCACTTAGGATTGTCTTTGTAACTTTGGGTTGGAGTCAACATTTATTGAACATTCTTTCTTCCAGGCTCTGTACTGGATACTCTTCATGTATTAACTCACATAAACATTACAGCAAACTTCAATATAGGTACTATTTTCTCATTTTACATTTGATTTATTTGTTCTAAAGATAAGCACAAATATAAAATTTTAGAATCATAAGCAAGTCTTGAGTATCTCTTCTAATTGCTAACCATTGAACTGGTTGATTCAACTCACTTCAGGAATACATATTCAGCAATATATAGACCTTTATCCCACAGTAATTCTAATGGGTGAGTCCCATTTCTTACTGTTCCCTAAACTAAAAATCACACCCATGGTTTATCACAATCTAGGTTGGCCTACATACAGGAATATCTTGGAGATAAGTTGGGTTCAGTTCCAATAAAGTACAGGCACAGATTTTTTGGTTTCTCAGTGCATGTAAAAGTTATTAGGTCTAAGAAACACTGTACATACCTTAGTTAAAAAAAAATACTTTATTGCTGAGAAATGTTAACCATCATCTGAGACTTCAGCAGGTAGTAATTCTTTTGCTGGTGGAGGGTCCTCACTGGAAGTTAATGGCTGCCAACTGATCAGGGTAGAGGTTGTTGAAGGTTGAAGTGACTATGGCAATTTTTTAAAATAAGAGAACAGGAAAGTTTACAGCATTGACTGACTCTCCCTTTCATGGAAGATTTCTCTATACCATGTGTTGCTGTTGGATAGCATTTTTTAATTAATTAATTTATTTTTATTCAACATACAAACACAAACATTCTTACTATATGATCATTCCATTCTTGTTATATAATCAATAACTCACAATATCATGACATAGTTGTATATTCATCATCATGATCATTTCTTAGAATATTTGCATCAATTCAGAAAAAGAAATAAAAAGAAAATAGAAAAAAATGCATACATGCCATACCCCTTACCCCTCCTTTTCATTGATCACCAGCATTTCAATCGACTAAATTTATTTCAATATCTGTTCCCCCTATTATTTATCCATTTCTAATCCATATATTTCACCTGTTTATCAGTAAGTTAGATAAAAGGAGCACCAGACACAAGGTTTTCAGAATCACACAGTGACATTGCAAAAGCTACACCACTATACAATCACCTTCAAGAAACGTGGCTACTGGAACACAGCTCTACATTTTCAGGCAGTTCCCTCCAGCCTCTTTATTACACCTTAACTAAAAAAGGTGATATCTATATAATACATAAGAATAACCTCCAGGATAACCTCTTGACTCTGTTTGGAATTTCTCAGCCATTGAAACTTTATTTTGTCTTATTTCACTCTTCCCCCTTTTGGTCGAGAAGGTTCTCTCAATCCCTTGATTCTGAGTGACAATTCAGTGTAGGATTTCTGTCCCACAGTGCCAGGAAGGTCCACACCCCTGGGCGTCATACCCCATGTAGAGAGGGGGAGGGTAGAGAGTTCACTTATGTTGGCTGAGAGAGAGAGGCCACATCTGAGCAACAACAGAGGTTCTCTGGGGATGACTCTTAGGCCTAATTTTAAGTAGACTTAGCCTATCCTTTGAGAGGTTAAGTTTCATATGAACAAACCCCCAGATTGAGGACTCCACCTATTGCTTTGGTTGTCCCCACTGCTTGTGAGAATATCAGGAATTCTTGTTGGATAGCATTTTACCCACAGTAGAACTTCTTTCAAAATTGTCGTCAATCCTCTGAAATCTTGCTGCTGATTTATCAGTCAAGGAATTTATTCTAATTCCTTTGTTGTCATAAACATACCTTAGCATCTTCACCAGGAGTAGATTCCATTTCAAGAAACCACTTCCTTTGCTCATCCATAAAAGCAACTCCTTATCCATTAAAGATTTATCATGAGATTGCAGCAATTCAGTCACATTTTCAGGATCCACTTCTAATTCTAGTTCTCTTGTCATTTCCACCACATCTGCAGTTACTTCCTCCACTGAAGTCTTGAACCCCTGAAACTCATCCATAAGGGTTGGAATCAGCTTTTACCAAACTCCTGTTAATGTTGATCTTTTGATCTCATTGTATGAATCACAAATGTTCTTAATGGTATCCAGAATGGTAAATCCTTTCCAGAAGGTTTTCAATTTATTTCACCCAGATCCATCAAAGGAATCACTATCTATGGCTGATATGGCCTTATAGGTGCTTCCTATCACTTGAACTTTTAGAGGTGTTGTAGGGTTATTAGTTGGCCAAATTTCAATATTATTGCATCTCATGAAATATGGAGGCCCGAGGAGAGTGAGAGAGACAGGTCACAGCCAGCTGGTAGAGTTGTCACAACACATACATTTATTGATTAAGTTCACCATCTTATGTGGGTATGGCTTATGACGCCCGAAAACAATTACAATAGTATCATCAAAGATCACGTATCACATATCACCATAATAGACATAACAATAACGAAAATGTGTGAAATATTGAGAGAATTACAAGAATGTGACACAGAGACACAGGGCCAGCCCATGCTGTTGAAAAGAAGGCACTGATAGATTTGCTCATGCAAGGCTGCCACAAACCTTCAATGTGCAAAAATCACAATTTCTATGAAGCACAATAATGTGAAGCACAATGAATGAGATATGCCTGTATTGACTTCTCCTGTATCATATATGTGCTGGTTTGAAAATACTATGTATCCCAGAAAAGCCATGTTCTAATCCTGATCCAATCTTGTGGGGATCAGGATTTAAACTTTGATTGGCTTATTTCCATGAATATGTGACATGCCCAGTTGTGGGTGTGAGCTTTTGATTAGATAGAGATGTGACTCTGCCCATTCAGGGTGGGTCTTGATTCATTTACTAGAGTCCTTTAAAAGGGGAAACATTTTAGAGAAACCCCAGATGCAGGTGCTTGGGGCATAGTTGCTTCAGAGCTGAGAGAGACATGGATGTTTGGAGATGTTTGGAGTACAGACAGAGAGAGCAGATGCCTAGACACGGTCAGAGACCAGCAGACTTTACCATGTGCCTTCCCATGAGATGCTAAGCAAGCCAGAACAGAGTTGTGTCTTTGAGGAATGAAATGAAGGTCTACAGATGCTTAGAGAGGAAACCACTGGTATCAGAAGCTGGAAGCAATGGAACCAGGAACAGGACTATTAGATGCCCACCACATACCTTACCAGGTGACAGAGGTGTTCCAGACAGCATCACTCTTTCTTGAGTGAGACTAAACTCTTGTTGGGGCCTTAATTTGGACATTTTCATGGCCTTAGAATTGTGAATTTGCTATTTAATAAATTCCCCTTTTAAATGCCATTCCATTTCTGCCATATTGCATTCCAGCAGCATTAACAAATGAATACTATACATATCATATTAAATTTGTATATTTCTCCTAATAATCATCAAAAGCAGATAAGCAGATATAGGGATTATAATAAGGTGCCAATATCTATTTTAGGAGAGAAACCAGAACTTTAATTGTATACTATGACTTTTATCCGGTATAACACATATACCATAGATTGTTGTATTGTATATACTGAGGATATCCTGACTGAGAGTGTGAGGATACTGATGTTTATAGCCAGGCCTGTGTCCCAGGGAGCCTAGCATAATTAGTTTTAAAAATATACATACTATAGGATGATAGTTACTGGGAAAATCTAATCCCCTTTTCCCCTCTGCAGCAACCTGTGAACATTAACAAGGAAATCGAGGCCTAGAAGAAAGTCTGGACACCTGTTGCCTCCAAGTGAAGAAGGAAAAGGGAGACTAATTGGGTTTTCGGTCTAATTGCACTTAGGCTTAAGGGCTCTCAGCTGTTGTTGGTTTTGGTGCCAATTAAGCTCTCATTTCTTCCTTCGTGAGAGAAGCCTTCTGAGGAAATGATGGTTTTATTTCTTTTCAAGGTGACATGGCTCCTTATTGATCCTTTGTTTTATTATGAACCACTTACTACACTGTTGGCTGACAGGGAATTAGGCTCGATTCCTACACTTAACTGAAGGAAAACAATGTCTACGGAGAAGGGCAGTGAACCTACTCATAATACTGGAGGCAAAACACATGAAGTGAAAAACAAATAAAAATAGCTCACATTCATGTAATGTGTTATTGTTTCCAAAGAATGTGAAGGATGGATACCAGACATAGACAAAGTAAAAAGAAGACAATGTTCTTAGGAAGCTTTTGTTGTTTTCATTTTCGTCTTTGGTTCCTTTGTCCTGTCTTGTTTTAGGGTTTGGTTTTTGTTTTGTTTTTTGTTGTTGTTGCACTATTAGGGGGAAGAGTGATTTCAATGGCTGGTTTAGGGTCCATCTAATCTGAATGTAGGTTTTGGACAGTATGGGAGAAATAAAACATTTATTCATAAAAGGCTTGCTCCTTTGCCTCTAATGAGAACAATATATAGTTCAATGAAACACTAAAGTACTTTGTTGTAGAGATAGGATGTCAATTTTTAATTATTACATGTTATAAATTATTTCTGAGTGCACTTAGCTTTTAAAATGCATTTGACCAGAATAGTATTACCTGATCCAATCTGTATTCCTTTTATTTTCTTTTATCATTAGAAAAGTTCAAATGCCCTCTTTGTGTGCACGTATCCAGTTCCTAAGTCCAAACTCAGTACAAGAATTTTATCAGCTCACATTCTGCTTTAGCCCATAGCTTAGGCACATTTGCACCCTTAAGAACTCCTTGGAGAAAACATTTGACATTTACAATACTGTTCAGTAACTCTCTCTTTTGGAAAAGGAAGTGACTAATATGATCAGAACAATGGAAAAAGGGTTACTAAACCTGATATCAGACACATTTTGGGGTGCCTCTCCCCGAGAATCGATTTGTCCATGAAACTACCTTCTCATTTCTGCTTCTGCCTTCCTCTTGTTTAAGCCAATCAGGTGCTATCCCTGGTAGAGCTCCATGCCTGTGACCAGGATGTCGATTACTCTACGGTGTCCAAAAAATAGAAGACACTGATCATTTTGAACAGAGAGAACTTAATGCAAAGAATGGATTACACTTGTGTCAGAAGGCAAAGAACCCAAACCAATTTGATAAAGGCAAAAATGAGAAACTTCTCTCCTCCTAGGATGGAAGAATGAAGAGAGGATGCCAAAATGATGAAAATTGCAACTATGGTGGTTCTGTCTGGTAAAGCCAGAGCTTAAAAACTTCCCTACCTTCTTGAGATTCCCCCAAGACAAAGAGAGAGAGAAATATCCTGACCATTTCCTTTCTCCCATCCTGTAATTTTGATCTGAATCTCCCAGTGGCTAAGCCACTCAAAATTAATTCACAGAAGCTGGAGGCTGCAGGATTGTGGTTCCCCAAAGAAATAGAACAGAGTGAGGTTTAGGGGGAATTATTCTAAAAACAAACAGCACAAAGGTTTAATTTAAGATTTCTGTAGGGAGCCATAGTTTAGTCATAGTTCTAAGCCTCATTCTCCAAACACGCTTTATAATTTAAAAAGTATATCTTTCGGGTGGGCCACAGTGGCTCAGCAAGCAGAGTTCTCGTCTGCCATGCCAGAGACCCAGGTTCGATTCCCAGTGCCTGCCCATGCAAAATAAATAAATAAATAAAATAAGAAGTTAATACCCACAATTATATGAGTCATATCTCCATGGGAGCAGTCGAAAAGCTCCCATTCAACAGTATTGAATGAGGATTAAAGGATACGGAAAAAACATTTTAAATGAAAGTACATCTTTCAACCTACTTAATGCCTGTGTCTATTTCTCCATTGGTCCAGGAACAGTAAGCAAGAATGGAAATAGAACAGCCCCTGAAATCCCAAGTATTCTTTGTGATTCAGAAGATACAAGAAGTATTCAGAAGGAATTCAGATGTACAAAGGTAAGATTTTTATATGCTTTTTATCACCTCTGCTAAGATAGTTATTTCCTTCCACTGCTCTGACAAATGTTGTTGCCCCTTACAAGCCATCTGGCAATGTTTTTTTTTTTTTTTTCTCTTATTTCTATAGCTCTGCATTTTTTGTTCTGGGATTATACTCTCTGAATCTTCACTTTCCCCTATTTCTGTGTCTTCTCTAAGCTATAACAAGTTTTTGGCAGGAATATTAATTTCCTAATAGGGTCTTAGAGGATAAACAAAGGGGAGGAATGTGAAAATTTCTTTTTGAGACAGGATAATCATTGAAATATTAATCAGTGATTTCACCTCATATTCTCATCAAATTTCTGTACTTATACCCCAGGTATAAGTTCTGAGATTAAATACCTTAACTATTTTTTTTCTAAAACTATATTTGATTCAAAGCACAAAATAATCTTATAGAAACAAAAATTCATTCTCCTTCTATATTTTTGCTTGACCAAATCATTGTTGCAAAGTAGCTGCTGCACCAATAGGCATTCTAAGGAAGGAGAGGTGAAAGAGCACAGGAAAAGAGAAAATTGAGTGTACTCCTTTTCAAAAGCATGCAAAATTTATTTCTAACTATCACTATCTCTATATCATTTATATTTATATCTGTACCTGTCCATATCTATATCTGTATCTGTATCTATAATCTATCTGTCTTCTTGGCCCAACCAGTGTAACATGGCCATAACTAAGTAAATTAATTCTTTTGACTGAGCACATTCAAACCTTAAAAGTAGAATCTGTTGGCTCATAACAAGGGGAGAATTGAAATTGGTTGGGCAAGTAGCAGTGGTAGATCCACTCCTTTGTCTCTTTAACATCTGTACATGCTCTATTCCCATACATCCTTCATTAGAAATGTATTTTATCTTCTTCTCAAGCTCCTCTAGGAAAGCAACCATAAAATCTTACCCATCTCAGAGTCCAGCCACTCTGTATCAGATGTGATATTACTCTGCCAATAAAATTTATTAAACGAGATGCTCATACACCCATTCTACAAGGTAGAGGAAATGCAAGATTGTCTCTTAGCCTGGAAAGGGTATAAAGAGCAACACAGCATTCTCTGAGTTGTAGCATTTGTCAAGTTTCTGGAAAGGAATGGCAAGAACCACGCTCTACCAGAGGGCAAAGTTCCTTCATCCTCTCTATGAAATATTTTCCTCACCTTTTGTTGCCCCAGTTATGCCCTCTGACAGGAGGAAGTTGATCTGAGGTGAACATCAGGAAGGATACCTTTTGTGGAAGATGTGCAGCTTTTGCTGCCCATTTCTGTGGTACATGTTTGGATGGTCAGAATTTCTTAGCTCATAAAGAGATATGTTATTGGTGATCTGTTTGGGGGTTTCTTTGGCCAGATACTTCCCTCAAAATTCGTAGAGCTCAAATATATGTGCGTCTCATCAATTCCACATGGGGTAACATTACAGCCAGAGTCATCTAGGCATAATCATGAAGCCCTTTTATTTTTATTTTTTGTCTTAGCATCTATTTTCTGAGACCTTCTTTATCCCTCCCTTAAATTAATGTCTATTTTCCTGAGGCAATTTAAGGCAAAAGTGTCTGAGACATAACAGCATCCTCATCCCACGGTGCTGGCAGCTTTTGTCTGGCAGAGAACCTTAATTGGGAGGTACTTGAAAAAGACCTGAGATGCCCAATTTATCTACCTTTAAAACTGCTGCTTTACAGCTGCAGTACATGTCAGTTACATTTCAGGATATAGAAATTCGATTTTTGATAACCATGGAATCTATATTTTCAACTCATGCTAGGTAATAGTTAACCAGATTTGGTATCTGGTTTGGGCTTGAGATATAAATAAATATATATAGTGCATGTATTTTGGGATGAGTGGAAGAAAACTGGTTCATCTTTGTTTGCCTAGCTGCTATGACAAATTCCACATAATTGGTTGCCTTAAACAACATAAATTTATTGGCTTGTAATGTTGAAGCTAGAAGTAGTCCAAAATCATGAAATAGGCAAGGTGTGCTTTCTCCAAGAGTCTAATCTTTTGGTGCTTCTGCCAATTATCCCTTGTTTTCCTTGGCTTGTAACCCTACTTCCCACCACATGGCAATGCCAAGACAGTTCCCACTAACGTCCAGCTCTGACTTCTATGGCTTTTTCTTTGTAAGGTCTCCAGTAGTCAGTATTAAGATCTACTCTCATTCAGTTAGCCCATGCCTAAACTAAAACTCCCATCATCAACAAGCCCCATTTACAATGGCTTCACACAAAATGTGGGTTGAAATTAATAACATGTCTACATTGGAATACACAATTCATTCTTCCATACCAGTGTATTGTGTTCATAAATACAGCAGTTGCTCAGCACACCTGGGTTTTGTTGCAAGGACACATATCTATAGCAGATTCTCTATTTCTAATTTTATGTTTGTTAATCATTGAGCTTAAAAATAGAAAAGCCATCTCAGTCAATGCATATTATAGACTTAAGGTAGAGAAAGCCTCCTTTGAAATGTTTCCCTCCTCATCTCTATTTGAAACTGACAGTGCTCGTCCAAGTTCATTCTCTGGTAGGACTTTATTGACAGTAGAATGAAATAACCAACATATCCACACATTCAGACATCTTCCTACCATTTCTCCTCACCCTACAGTCTTTGTTGGCACAATGTGTGAATACCTACAGTTTCTCAAAATATTCTTATTCAGCGACAAGTCTCTCAAGTTTCTAGGCAGTAGCGGTTCACTTCTTAATTCCAACTACCAATCTCTTCACCTCTGTCAATCCTAAAATTCAGGTTTATTGTTTTCAACTCCCCACTTTGAGATAAATGAAAGCATGTCCTTCCAATCCATAGATTAAAATAGTAAGGACTTTATTTGTAACATACAACAAGATGTGTGGAAATGGACAGTTCAGGTCTAAAAAGGCATCTCCATCATGTCACAAATGACTAGAATCTTCATTTTTCCAGTTCTGTCATGGATAAAGTGGGACTTCTCTCTATAGGACTCGAACATTCTGGTATATTTTTCTTCTAGTTAGAAAGAAGAAGAAAAAAAGATGAAGGAAGGGAAAGCAACAATGGACTAAAGGAACCAGCCAATTACAACAGTTCTTATCAAGAGGTTACCATGAGTGGAAAAGGCCTACCATATGGAGTCAACTTTTTACATCTGTTTGGCCAGATTGGGATGACATGGTTGTTTTTTCCATTATTTTACCATGTGTGCTGGTTTGAAAAGATATATGTCCCCTAGAAAAGCCATGTTTTAATCTAAATCCCATTTCATAAAAGCAGAATAATCCCTATTCAATACTGTATACTTGAAACTGTAATCAGATCACCTCCCTGGAGATGTGATTTAATCAAGAATGGTTGTTAAGCGAGATTAGGTGATGATATGTCTCCACCCATTTGGGTGGTTCTTGATAAGTTTCTGGAGTCCTATAAAAGAGAAACATTTTGGAGAATGAGAGATTCAGAGAGAGTAGAGCAGAATGACATAGCCACAAACAGCAGAGTCCACCAGCCAATGAACTTTGGAGATGAAGAAGGAAAATGCCTCCCGGGGAGCTTCATGAAACAGGAAACCAGGAGAAGAAGCTAGCAGATGACGTTGTGTTTGCCATGTGTCCTTCCAGATGAGATAGAAAAACTGACCGTGTTCACCACGTGCCTTTCCAGATATAAGAGAGACTCTGACTTTGTTCACCGTGTGCCCTTCCACTTCAGAAAGAAATTGTGAATTTCATCGGCCTTCTTGAACCAAGGTATCTTTCCCTGAATGCCTTAGATTGGACATTTCTATAGACTTGTTTTAATTGGGATATTTTCTCAGCCTTAGAACTGTAAACTAGCAACTTATTAAATTCCCCTTTTTAAAAGTCATTCAGTTTCTGGTATATTGCATTCTGGCAGTTAGCAAACTAGAACACCATGAAAATTTTCCATCATACAGAAAAGTCAAAAGAATGGTACAGTGAAATCCCATACACACTCCACTTGGCTTCTACAATGAATGTTTGCTGTACTTGTTTTATGACTTTTTTAATACTTGTTTATTTTTCCAACTGTCCATCCCTCTATACTTTCATTAGTTCATCTTATTTTTGATGCATTTAGAAGTATGTTGCGTATTTCTGTACATATCACCCCTAAACACTTCAGGATCTGAATTATTAACAACAAATACATATTTTTATGTTCAGTTATTTAAGGTAAAATTTGCATTAAAAGGAAATGAATACATCTTAAGTGTGCCATTCACTGAAGTTTAGCAGAAGCACATACTTGTGAAACCCATAGTCCAAGAGGTAGAACGTCACTGTCACCTGGGAAAGATCCACATGACCTTCTGTGCTGGTTTGAAGGTGTTATGTACCCCAGAAAAGGCCACATTGGAGGGGGGCATTCTTCTCTCTTTACAACCCCCTTGACTTAAGCCCCTTATAATTCTTTTCCTTTTCTTTTCTTTTTTTTTTTTTTTTTTGCATGGGCAGGATCTGGGAATCGAATCCAGGTCTCTGGCATGGCAGACAAGAATTCTGCCACTGAGCCGCCATTGTACCGCCCTATAATTCTTTTTAATTGAACAATTCTGGTGGCACAGACCAATTATAATAATATCTGTGTTTAAGGAAATACTAGGAAAAATGATGCCTAGTTTCAATAATTAACAATGTCATTGGGATTATCTGCTCCTAGGATTTTTAGTTAATGCAGTATAAGGTTCAGAGTCTAGTGTTTAGGATCAATAATATGCTCAAACAGCCTGATGGTCATAGGTAGACAGATGAACAGGTAAAAGTCCATATGGATGTGAAGTTGTTTTTCTCCAATGAAACAGGGACAGATAACACTTGCTACTCATAGCTGAATACTGGCATTACATAGTGAATGATTTTATGGAGAGCAAGTAAACTTGGGGGAGGACTTATTGTACACTGCTTTAGGACATGAACACGGACTGGAAAATCAATAGTCTTTGTTTTAATTCACATTTGAGTAAAATGAAAAAAGAAAAGGAAAAATATGGAAGTATAATGGGGTCAAGGAATGGAACAGAAAAGAAAAATAAAGAATGGTATTTGTAGAAGACAGTTATGATTATTATGTAACATTGTGCTAAAAACTTCTAAATCCATTGAGTGACCAATGTAATTATTGGTGACATAAATCTCTATACTACATATTTTTTCCCATAAGGTTCACCCAGATTGACTTTGGCTGCAAGGGGTGGCTGCATTTCCTCTGGATGATGAAGGGCTCCTTTTGACAAGAAACTACAGCTTTCTGTCTGATGGAATAGATAGGTTTAAAACAGGGTTCTTGTACTTGTTCTTTTGAATTTAGGATTACAAGGCTTTGACTTTTATGACTGTCAAGAAAATAAAAAGAAAAATAACAATTATAATAAAAATGAAAAAAAATAATGGCAAATATTTTAGCCAGCAATTAATTTTTCTAAGTACAATTTCAAAATCAATCACCACATTTCTGAACATTTGCTAAATCATCTGGTTGGCAGGTGCTGCTTGGATGAGAGCTGAAGGCGGGCAAAAGGCTCTTCCCAGTTTAGATTGTCTGGACTCTCGGGGATTTGGGACACCTCCTGTCACTCTCCAGAGAATATGTCTTGTGAATATGTGGGAGAAATGTCAGGGAAGAGGTACAGCAAGAAATAGAAGGCTGAGATCCCAGCACAGTGTGAACAGATTTAATGATTCCCGACAGTGTACTTCAAGACATGCCAAAAGTCCATGATGCTTCTCCTTAAGAATGATCAGCTCTCCAGGTTGGTGGGGAGAGGACTTTCTGTGAGGAGGAGAAACTTCCCATGCCACAGGGATGGAATTCAGCTCCAGTGGTGCATTGATGACTCACCCTTTATCCTGCCTCCCCCACTTCTCCAGCTCAGGAGGGAAAGAACACAGAAGCCTGCACCAAGTTTTGCATGTAAAAAGGGAAGTTATTTTTGTCTCTGTTTCTTTCTTCCCAATTTCTTCTAGATATAAGAGATTAAAGCACATGAAACTACAAGGAACTCTCTTATATGAGAATGAAACCCCCTCTTGGAGAACATGGTTTGTTGTATTAAATAAAGGGGTATATTCAGGTGGAAAAAAATACCAAAGACAATCTCATTAGTGGAAGCAATATCATTGAATATCTAGTCACCCCTGGCATCTCTTAAATTTCTCATTAGGGACTTTTAAATCACAGAGTGCATCCTGTTTATGGTTAAGAATCAAAGAATGAGGTCAAAATTTAAAATCAAGAACTCAGTCTTATATTCAAATCAGAATGACTTGGGTGCTTTTAAATATAATATTGACTCCCAGCATTCACCCCTAGGAATTCCTATTTTTTTTATCTGGGGGAAGTCTGAGCATTAGTTTCTTCTTTCAAAGTTCCCGAGGTAGTTCTATGGAGCTAAGGTGCAGTACCACTAGTCTATCATGTCCACATTCCAATTTTTAAATTCTGGGGCAATTTTCTCTGCAATCCTTAAGCAACAATTTCTATCAACATGTTGTGAAGCCACTCTATACATGGTGTTCATGTATACGAAATATTTAGGAATCAGATACTAACAGGCATTTCCTACCAATGGATAACTGTGACATTTTTCGCTCCTGTTAGTGTCTTTTGGATTCAGAGAAAAGAGATCAAAATTAAATCATGAAAGTAAATTTTAAAAAATGTATATGAACCAGTATATGTAATTTGTATATGAATTAGTTCTGAGTAATGTGAATTTGTGGTTGAAAAACTAACTAATTCTATGATTTTATTTTACTAGCTTAAGGGGGGTCTAAACATATTTTAAGCATTATATTTGTTACTGAGAAGTTCATGCTAGAATGTAGACCTCTTGAAGGCAAAACACCTTTGAAAGAATGTTTGTAAATTTCATAAAGTCTATAGAGTACATGGCAGGTACTGAAATAATACTTATCAAGTTATTTTGTTATAGAACCAAACAAGAAGGATAAAACTGAAAATGTTAAAGATGTTTGCAAAGCATAATGTAGACCTTCTTAAGGAATAGAGTTTTCAAAAAATGGAGTGAGCTGATACTAGCAGGAAGTGTGTTTGCTTTCAGTGGAAGATTTCAATAAACATCAATCAGTCTGATCTAAAAGGGTCTTCTGTAATTGGGGAGGATAAGTGACTATCACTATAACATCTCTTCTGAAAAATATTACTTTCCTTTTGTATTCATGGAACTCCTTTGTCTCCCAAATAATGATGACCTCTTTCTATAATAGCCAAGCTAGAAAACATATTGAGCTTTAATGCCCAAAATCTTCAGGGAAAAATAGACAAGTGTCTATTTTGTGTAGTGGAACGACTGTGAACTTTGTAGTCAGAGAAACCTAATGCTTTGCAACTCAGTAAAATGCAGTAATAAATCCTATCCCACAGGGTTTTCATGAGGAAGATAGATCACACACATAAGCAAGAAGAGTATTTGTGTGAGGAAATGAGGGGCATCCTGAGGAATGACTGATTCCCACTGAACAGAGAGAGAGAGAGTAACTATTAAGGTCAGCAGGAGAAAAACTGAAACACATTGAGCATAACACAATGTCTGTTTCCCAGACTGTATTTTGGGGTAATCCACATGTATTCATATACTAGCTCTAGGGAAATGAAAGTGCTATTAAGCACAGAAAGTGAAAATAGAAGGTTTTTAGGCTTATATCTGGAGCATACAATGGATTCTAAGGCAGGAGTGCTACTTACCTGGAAAAGAGGAAAGTAAGGGGAAAAACAAAAGGTGGGAAGGCCTTTTTAGTGACAATAGACAGTGATACAACCGCCTGAGCTTGAGAGAACGCAACTCCATCTTCAGATGTCTAAAACGATTGATATTCAAACTTCAGATGAATTAGGAGAAAATTGAAGTGGGAGGCTGGATTTCCCTCAGAATGAGTCAAAGTAGCATCAGAGAAATATTTCCATATTGTTTTGTGAGTTTAGATGTTTTACAGAACGCTAGTAGATGGGAGAAATGAAATGCATAAAAATAAACTTTTAAATATGTGGAGGTTATTCCATCTTACCATCATGTGCTATATACTAGCTCCACCATCACTCATTGTTGATCCTATGAGTCACAATGTCTGGATATTTGATGATTGTGGCACAGCTACTGCATTAGCCCCCAATTTTATGACTCTTTTTCCTAATAACTCATCAGAGTCTATTTGCCAGCAGAGGTTTCCATGAGCTATAGTTTCCTCCCTCCTTGACTGGTGAGCATGGTCAGGTTGTTCTCAAAACAATCAAATGTATTTTCTCTGGGCTTTCCAGGACTTTGGACTTTAACAGCTGGTCCCTGACACTAAGATCTGTGAAGTGTCCTATAGGATAAGGTCCTCTGCCATGTCACAGAGGGACACTCTAATTTCAAAGACTGCTGACAATGATGTCTCATGCATTTTTCACTGTTGTTTACTACTGGTGGTCAAACAATGAAAATAAAAAATGCAAAATCAAGGATGCAAATGAATAAGTTAAGCTCTCATTTATGCTTCATTCCAAGCTTTCTTAGAGTCTGAAGATTATAGCAGTCTTCACAGAATGTGGAGCTCAAGTTTTCGGGGATCCTATAGATGCCTCAATCACTGTCTTTTTATTTGTGGGCTTGGAGAGAGGCTATAATACAAACACAATTTTGACATATTTCAATATTTTGAATTACATTTCTGATTTGTTACATTATGCCTAGAGTAGTTGTAGATATAGATTACCACGGAGGGTTTTCTCTGATGATCAGGGAAGATGTATGAACATAATTTGTGCCAGAAAAGATTTTTCTGATAGGTAAGAAAGACAGATTACAGTGAGACAGGTGACACTGAAAAATCAGATTGATGTTTTAGGTCCAGAAGGATGAGAGATAATTGCAAGGATCTCAGTCAAATTAGGGAGAGTCATTAAAATATGGTTTAAGTAGACCAGAAGGAGTCAATGCTGGAAACATTAGTCAGAGCATTTGTGAGAATATCGATGATGATGATGATGATGATGATGATGATGATGATGATGATGATGATGTTAGAAATAGGTGCCAAATAACAAACACTAAAGGGATTTACTTTAATTCACATTTTGAAGATTAAGGATAAATTTAGGTCACAAATTGAGTAATTATTTGTGGTCATTTCTGTCTTACTCTGGATCCCTCACCATTATGCACCGACATAGAGAGGAAGAACCCAACATAAGACAGAAGACCCACTCTCTTTTGTTCACTGGAGATGTGACTACAGTTCCAGTGCCAGTTGAGACAGAGACAAGAGGTAGTTACATAATATCCAAGAGCCTAGGTACTTTCTGGAAGTCTTTAGATGTTAGAAAGCAGATCAGGCTGGTAAATACAACAAATGCTGAAGTATGACTAAGTAATATAATCTTGGATTTAGTTCTAACATATAAAGAACTTGGAAGTTACTGCTCCTATTATTTCAACAAGAAAGTCAAAGAACTGAGGTTGCTCAGAAAAACCAACACTCTGAAATCTGAAGAGACAGGCTCACCCAGAGAGTGACAACTGAGGTCTTAATTGGAGCAGAATTCTCTGGAACCATAAGCTGGTAGGAATGCATAAAGAGTAATTTTGATGAGTTTCTTCAGGCTGAGTTTGTAAATTTTATGAAAATGAAATTTTCTTTGGGCCACAGTCTTATAGGGTGACCACATTCTCTTTAACTTTCTCCTTAGGAATGCTATCAAATTCTCACAGGGTTATGTAAAGAAGATTCCTTGCGGAAAACATGGCAGAGAGAGGAAAGAATAATGATTGTGAAATAAACCCATATCTATCACCATAACAAAGGTCAGCTCTGCAGAGAAAAGTCTTTGCCAGAGCTTCATACCAGCTATGAGGAGGGCATTCTTCCTTCTATAGCCCCTTGAACATTATTATCTCACTAAGAGAAATAAATCTTAATCAATAGGAGTCAGAATTTCAGAAAAATGGATTGAGAACATTCAATAAAGGAGGACAGAAGGGGGCAGGATGAAAATAAAGCTTGTCGCTGAATAAAACATTTGTGAATGTAGCAACCCTGACAAACAGAACTATAAGGAGGCTGAGATTTAAGCCAATGATTATAAATACCCCCACTCCCACACACCTTACCATCATACCTTCACAGCTGCAGTATAATAATGGATAATAGCAAACAACAATAACAACAACTGCAAAGAGGCAAGACACACACTTTCTCTAAGAAAGAATATCAGGGAAGCAAAAGGTCAAGAGGGATAAAAACAAGGATAATAGAGGAAGTTGAATCCTGTGGCACCTCTAAAGATAGCCCAAACATTAAACATCACCCAAACATTAAATGCAGCCCAACTCATAGGTAAATAAACATACATTTTCATACTAAAGACCTCTTTTCCCCAGTCCTATGATCCATTAGAATATGCCCAGTTTTCAACAGCAACAAAAAGATTTCAAGGCATGTCAGCACGTTAGAAAAAAAGTCTGAAGAGACCATGTAGTCATCAGAAACAGACTCAAATATGACACAGATACTGGAATTATCAGATGGGGAATTTAAAAATAGCTGATTAATATATTAAGGGCTCTGTAGAAAAGTAGATAAAATATAAGAATAGGTGCATACACAGTGCAGGTCCAAAATGGCAGAGAAGGAAGATTTATAATTCATTCCCTTCATTGGAAGAATGAAAAGTCTAGAGAAAGAGACTGAAATGAAGTAGTTGGTGACCCTGGAACCAGAATGGATATTTAGAATAACCACAGGAGTACCAGAGTAAGTGTGAAGCAACTGAGAGTTCAGTTTTGTAGGTGAAAACCCAAACCAGTGACCACCCCCCAGTGTTCAGCTTTATGGCAGCAGCTACAGAAATGTCTATGACTTGGCCCAGATTCTGGGAGCAGGGGAAACCTCTTCCTCTAAAAGTTACAGTTGGGCATTATGTTCAGACTGGGGAATCCCTGAGGAAAACAGTGGTTCCCAATCTCCCACCAGCACCTATCTAAACTTAAGAAGCTGGTGCACCATCTGTGGCTGTTTTGTATATTTTTTTCTTCTTTCAGTCAACATTTGCTGGTCTGACAGTTTCCTGAAAACAAGGTATACATCCACAAACCTTTAGCTAGGCTGACAAAGAACAAAGAGAAAAGATGCAAATAGCTAAAATTAGAAATGAAAATGGTTGTATCACCACTGAACTTAGAGAAATAAAAAGATTATGCAATAATATTGAGAATAGTTGTATGACAACAAACTGCTTTATCTGGAGGAAATGGAAAAATTCCTGTAAGTACATAATTTACCCAAATTGACTCAAGTGGATATAGAAAGCATCAACAAACCTACAAGTACAGAGATTGAATCAATGATGAAAAGCGTTCTACCAAAGAAAAGTTCAATACCAGAGAGTAGCAATGGCGAATTCTAAAAAACATTTGAAGAAGTATTCTTACCAATCTTTCTTAAATTCTTCCAAAGAATTTAAGAGGAAAGACAAAGTGGGATTTGACCCAGGAATGCAAGGGTGGTTCAACATATGAAAATCAACCAGTATAATACATAAATAGAATCAAGGGAAAAAGCACATATGATTAGTTGACAGAAGCAGAAAAAGACATTCTACAAAATTCAACACTGTTCCTTGTTAAAATATACTGGAAAGTAGGAATAGAAGGGAACTTTTTCAACATGATAAAGTTTCTTTATGAGAAACCCATAGCTAACATCATACTCAATGGAGAAAAACTTTCATCTTGGTCCCTAAGATCAAGAAAAAAAACAATATGTACACTTTTACCACTGCTATCCATACTAGAAGGCCTTGCAAGAACGGTTCTACAAGAAAAAATAAAAAGCCATTCCATTTCTGGTATATTGCATTCAGGCACCTTACTAACTCAAACACCACTTGACCTAGCAATCCCATTTCTAGGCATATACCAAAAGAGAATGAAATCAGAGTCACAAGCAGATGCTTGTGCACCAGTGCTTATAGCAGAAAATTTACAACAGCCAAATTCTAGGAAAAACTCAAGTGTTCATTAGTAAAGGAATGGATGAATAAAATTTGGCAAATTTACACAAAAGAATGTTATTTGATCAAAAGAAAAGAAATGAAGCTATCAAACAGGCTGCAACATGGTAGAACCTTGAAAATATTAAGGAAAAATTGCATTTCATTTATGAGATGACTAGAAATAGAGGATTCACAGAGATAGAAAGCAGATTAGAGGTTACCCAGAGGAAAATGGTATGTCAGGAAAAAGTATTTGTTTATAAAAAATAATAATTATAAATAATTGTCTCCAGTCTCAAGTGCAGAGATTTGAGAGGGCATGAGAAATAACACCCTGTTTCCTACCTTGGTACTATACTCACTGAGAACCATCTACCATCTTCATGAATGTTGAATCTGACAGTGAAAACCAGGGCTGAAGTGTATAACAAAATAAAAAGAGAGAGAGAGAGAGGGAGAGAGAGAGAGATGGAAATATAATCAGAGATGAAGAAATTCTAAGAAAATATCAAAGGGATTTGTCAGAAACCAAAATATTGAAAAACGAAGTGAAAAAAATGTACACTATAGAAGTCTAGGGAAAGAATCAATGAGTTTCAATATGGGTCAATAGAAGCCTCTGAAACCACAATGCGTAGAGAAAGAGTGAAAAAAATGGAACAGAAAATATAAGAATTGTAGGATGATTTCAGATGGTGTAATGTGTGTGATTGGAATAATGAAAGGAGAAGAAAGAGATAAAGGACAAGAAATGTTGAAGAATGGCTGAAAATGTCCCAAATTAAAGGCACATGCCAAACCACAAATCCAGGAATGTCAGAGAATGCCAAACGAGAGAGAGAGAGAGAGAGAGAGAGAGAGAGAGAGAGAGAGAGAGAGAGAGAGAGAGAGAGAGAGAGAGAAAGGGACAAAGGGACAAAGAGAGAAAGAGAGAGAGAGAAGGAGGGAGGGAGGGAGGGAGGGAGAAAGGGTAGAAGTAGACAGACACAGGCATCACATATTTAAACTGCAGCAAACCAATGACAAAGAGAAAATCTTGAAAACCAGAGCGGGAAAGAAAACACCATTTACCTATAGGGCAGCAAGTATAAGAGTTATATCATTCTCATAAAAAAATATGCAAGTAAGAAAATAAATGCAAGTAAGAAGAGAGTGGGGTAAAATATTTTAAGTATTGGAAGCAACACCCACCATTAGAATTCTGCATGGCCCAAATTATCCTTATAAATACAACAGTGATATTTAGAAATGAAGTTAGATTAATTTAAACGTTTGGTATAAACTCTAGGGCAACCATTAAATGTTTATTTAAAAGAACTGATAAACTAAGAGAAGAGAGAAAATGGAATAATATATAAACTTAAAATTAGAGAAGGCAGAAAGATTTAAAGATTAGACATTAAAGATTCAATTAGGGCGGGCTGCGGTGGCTCAGCGGGCAAGAGTGCTTGCCTGCCGTGCCGGAGGACCCCGGTTCGATTCCCGGCCCCAGCCCATGTAAAAAACAAACAAACAAACAAAATATAATAAAACAAGAAAATGTTTAAAAATGTTTCCCTTTCTTCCTTCCTTCCATCCTTCCTTCCTTCCCTTCCTCCCTCTCTCTTTAAAAAAAAAAAAAAAAAAAAAAGATTCAATTAAAAATTAAGGATTTAAAGAGAAGATTTGACAAAATGACAAAATAGCAACTCTCATGAATAAGAACGTTACAAAATAAAAGACAGAGACTGTTAGAGTAGTTGGAAAGCAAGACCATCCTATAGGTTGTCTACATAAAAACTCACTTTAAATACAAGGACACAGATATTTTAAAATAAAGGAATAGAGAAAGATATATTATTCTAGCTTTAATCAAAATAAATTTGGATTAACTGTATTAATTTCAACCAAGGCAGAGCTCAGAACAAAGGAAATTATCAGAGATAAAAGAGTCATGATAAAAGAGTCAATCCCACTGTACAAATTTTAAATGATAAAAACCATACAAGGTTGTTCTCAGTGCATAATGGAATTAAACTAGAATTAATAGCAAAGAGAGAGCCATAGAATCTCAAATATTAGGAAATTAAATAACACACTTGTAAATAACACATAAGTCAAAGGAGTGCCAAAAGACATTAAAAGGGCAGTGCAGGGCGGGCCGCGGTGGCTCAGCGGGCAAGAGTGCTTGCCTGCTATGCCGGAAGGACCCCGGTTCGATTCCCGGCCCCAGCCCATGTAAAAAAAAAACAAACAAACAAACAAAATATAATAAAATAAGAAAATGTTTAAAGATGTTTCCCTTTCTTCCTCCCTTCCTTCCTTCTATCTTTCCTTCCTTCTCTCTGTCTTTCTTTAAAAAAAAAAAAAAAAAAAAAAGGGCAGTGCAACGGTGACTCAGTGGCAGAATTCTCGCCTGCCATACCAGAAGACCCGGGTTCGATACCTGGACCCTGCCTGTGAAAAAAGAGAAAAAAAGACATTAAAAATACTTCGAAATAAATGAAAGAAAAAGACAACTTATCAAAATTTGTGGGATGCAGGAAAGCAATGGATGTATTTTTAGGAAAGAAGTACCTAAAATCAATAATCTAAACTTTCACTCTAATAAGCTAAAGGGAGCTATTTAAGCACAAAGAAATGGAAGAAAATAATAAAATCACAGCAAAAATCAACGAACTTCAAAACAATAATTCAATAAAGCAATAAAATGAAAACAGAAGTTCTTTGAAATGATCAATAACACAACATCCTCCAGTAAGGCAAAAAAAGGAACAAGACAGATTATTAGTATTAAAAATGAGAGAGGGTCATAACTGATCACTCTTGATGCCATGGACATTGAAAGGATAAGTAAAAGAATATCTATCCTATAGGAATGCTCGCAAGTTTGATTAGTTAGATGAGCTGTCCAACTCCTTGAAAAATACAAAAATTCACTCAAGGAGAGGGAGATAATCTGAATAGGCCTATAACTATTAAATAAACTCAATAATTAATAAATAACCTTCTAAAAAAGAAAGTGCCAGACCCAGTTGTTTTCACTGTTGAATACTACCAAACGTTTAAGAAGAAATTATACTATCCCTATACAATATCTTCAGGAGAACAGAGGCAGAAGGAACACTTCCCAACTCAATCTATGAAGCCAGCATATGAAATAACAGCATTATCCTAATATCCAAACCAGACAAATTTATTAAAAGAAAGAAAATACTATAAACCAGTAATATTTGTGAACCTAGGTACAAGAATCCAAAAAAAATAATAACAAATAAAAGCCAATAATGTGTAAAATTAATTATGCCTCACAATCAAGTGAGATTTATTCCACATAGGCAAACCTGGTTCAACCTTCAAAAAGCAGTCATTGTAATACATCATATCAACAAGCAGTTGTTATCAATTGACCAGGAAAATGCATTTGAGAAAATCCAGCACCATTTATTATAAAAACTCCCAGCAAACAACAAATAAAGGAATTCTTTCTCAATTTTGTAAAACACATCCAGGTAAAACCTTTTATTTAACATCTTAGTTAATGGTAAGAAGCTAGATTTTTCCCTAAAATTGTGAATTAGGCAAGATTGTCATGTCTCATCATTCCTCTTCAATCTTATACTGAGAGTCCTAACTACAGAAATAGGACATAAAAGGAAATAAAATGCACACAGTCTGGAAAGGAAGAAATAAATGTCCTTCACTGGTGAATAAGACAGCTGTAAATGTCCTTCATTGGTGAATAAGACAATTATCTCATATATAAAATCCCAAAGAATTAATTTAAAAAACTACTGGAACTATTATGCTAGTATAACAAGGTTGCAGAACACAAGGTTAATATTCAATCAATTTCCTACACACCATCAATAAGAACTGGAATTCAAATTTTAAAACTTTATATCATTTAAAATAGCATCAAAAACAAAAAATATATAAATCTAACAAGATATACTTAGAATTAGCATTCATAAATCTACAATTCACTGGTGAAAGAAGTCAAAGAAGATCTAAATTAATGAAGATGTATCCTATGTTTATGGATTGGAAGATTCAATATTAATACATCAATTCCATCTAACTTAAAATATATGATCCATGTGATTCCAACCAAAATTCCAGGAAGCCATCTTATAGAACAAAGTACATTCTAAAGTTTATATGGAAAGGCAAAAGACTTAGCATAACCAGTACAAAAGTAAAAAAAGAACAAACTTTAAGACTCACATCCCAATGTTAATATGCACTATAATGCTACAGAAACCAAGAGAGTGTTGCATTGGTAAGGAAATAGAAACATGGAAAAATGAAACTGAGTGGGGAGCCCCAAAATAAATATGCACAAGTACATTAAAGTGATTTTTGACAAAAGTAAAAAGACATTTCAGTTGAAAAGGAATGACTTTTCAACAAATAGTACAGGAACACATGGATTTGTCAAAATGAATAAAAAAATCAAACTCAGAGACAGACCTTATTATTTATACATAACACAAAATGGATCACAGAAATAATGTAAAATGTAAAACTTCCAAAAGAAACCATAGTAGAAAATACATGTGACTCTGGGGTTGGTGATGAGTTGTTAGACAAAAAAAAATAATAAGGTCCATGAGAGAAAAATTGACAAAGTTGGATATTTCATTAAAATTAAAACATGCTTCTCAGCAAAAGACACTGTTAGGAAAATTATAAGCAAGCCACAGACCGGAAGAAAATATTTGTAAAACACATATCTGATAAAGAACTTGTATCCAAATAATACAAAGAGTTTTTAAATGTTAACCATAAGAAAACAGCCCAAGTTAAAAATGGGCAAAAGATGTGGACAGACACCCGGCAAAAAGGATGTAGATATGCAAACAAGCATATGAAAATATCTCAACATTTGTCAATAAGGAGATGCAAATTAAAAAATAATGGAATACTACTACAAATCTACAAGGATGGCTAAGTTTCTTTTAAATGACAATATCAGTTGTTTTCAAGAATACAAACAATGTGAAGTCTGCTGATGGATACTGCTGATGGATCAGCAGCAATTCTTCCTTTTTGGCCATTTCTTACAAACCTAAGCACAATCTTACCATACAATCCAGCAATTACACTCCTAGATATTTGCTCAATTGTTTTGAAAACTTACTTCCATGCAAGATCCAGCACATGAAGATTTAGAGCACCTTTATAATCATCAAAATTGGAAGCAACCAAGATGTACTGCAATAGGTAAATGAATAAACAAACTGTCACAAGCTTATAATAAAATACTATTTAGCAAGTAAAAAAGAATAAGCTATCCAGACGCAGAAAGTTATGAAAGAACCGTAAGTTCATGTTGTTATGTGAAAGAAGTCAGCCTAAAAAGGCTACATTCTATATAATTCCATTTCTATGGTATTCTAGGAAAGGCAACATTGTAGGGATGGCAAACTGATCAATGGTTGCTAGAGGCTAGTGGGTGGGGCAACTGAAGGATGGGGAATTTTTTTTTTCAGTTTCTTTTTTTTTTATTAATTAACAGAAAAAAAGAAATTAACCCAACATTTAGAAATCATACCATTCTACATATGCAATCAGTAATTCTTAACATCATCACATAGATGCATGATCATCGTTTCTTAGTACATTTGCATCGGTTTAGAAGAACTAGCAACACAACCAAAAAAGATATAGAATGTTAATATAGAGAAAAAAATAAAAGTAATAATAGTAAAAACAAAACAAAACAAAAACCTATAGCTCGGATGCAGCTTCATTCAGTGTTTTAACATGATTACTTTACAATTAGGTATTATTGTGCTGTCCATTTATGAGTTTTTGTATCTAGTCCTGTTGCACAGTCTGTATCCGTTCAGCTCCAATTACCCATTATCTTACCCTGTTTCTAACTCCTGCAGGACTCTGTCACCAATGACATATTCCAAGTTTATTCTCGAATGTCGATTCATATCATTGGAACCATACAGTATTTGTCTTTTAGTTTTTGGCTAGACTCACTCAGCATAATGTTCTCTAGGTCCATCCATGTTATTACATGCTTCATAAGTTTATCCTGCCTTAAAGCTGCATAATATTCCATCGTATGTATATACCACAGTTTGTTTAGCCACTCGTCTGTTGATGGACATTTTGGCTGTTTCCATCTCTTTGCAATTGTAAATAATGCTGCTATAAACATTGGTGTGCAAATGTCCGTTTGAGTTTTTGCCCTTAATTCCTTTGAGTAGATTCCCAGCAATGGTATTGCTGGGTTGTATGGCAATTCTATATTCAGCTTTTTGAGGAACCGCCAAACTGCCTTCCACAGTGGTTGCACCATTTGACATTCCCACCAACAGTGGATAAGTGTGCCTCTTTCACCGCATCCTCTCCAACACTTGTCATTTTCTGTTTTGTTGATAATGGTCATTCTGGTGGGTGTGAGATGATATCCCATTGTGGTTTTGATTTGCATTTCTCTAATGGCCAGGGACATTGAGCATCTCTTCATGTGCCTTTTGGCCATTTGTATTTCCTCTTTTCAGAGGTGTCTGTTCAAGTCTTTTTCCCATTTTGTAATTGAATTGACTGTCTTTTTGTTGTTGAGTTGAACAATCTCTTTATAAATTCTGGATACTAGAACTTTATCTGATATGTCATTTCCAAATATTGTCTCCCATTGTGTAGGCTGTCTTTCTACTTTCTTGATGAAGTTCTTTGATGCACAAAAGTGTTTAATTTTGAGGAGTTCCCATTTATTTATTTCCTTCTTCAGTGCTCTTGCTTTAGGTTTAAGGTCCATAAAACCGCCTCCAATTGTAAGATTCATAAGGTATCTCCCTACATTTTCCTCTAACTGTTTTATGGTCTTAGACCTAATGTTTAGATCTTTGATCCATTTTGAGTTAACTTTTGTATAGGGTGTGAGATATGGGTCTTCTTTCATTCTTTTGCATATGGGTATCCAGTTCTCTAGGCACCATTTATTGAAGAGACTGTTCTGTCCCAGGTGACTTGGCTTGACTGCCTTATCAAAGATCAGATGTCCATAGATGAGAGGGTCTATATCTGAGCACTCTATTCAATTCCATTGGTCAATATATCTATCTTTATGCCAATACCATGCTGTTTTGACCACTGTGGCTTCATAATATGCCTTAAAGTCAGGCAGTGCAAGACCTCCAGCTTCGTTTTTTTTCCTCAAGATGTTTTTAGCAATTCGGGGTACCCTGCCCTTCCAGATAAATTTGCTTACTGGTTTTTCTATTTCTGAAAAATAAGTTGTTGGGATTTTGATTGGTATTGCATTGAATCTGTAAATCAATTTAGGTAGGATTGACATCTTAACTATATTTAGTCTTCCAATCCATGAACATGGTATGCCCTTCCATCTATTTAGGTCTTCTGTGATTTCTTTTAGCAGTTTTTTGTAGTTTTCTTTATATAGGTTTTTTGTCTCTTTAGTGAAATTTATTCCTAGGTATTTCATTCTTTTAGTTGCAATTGTAAATGGGATTCATTTCTTGATTTCCCCCTCAGCTTGTTCATTACTAGTGTATAGAAATGCTACAGATTTTTGAATGTTGATCTTGTAACCTGCTACTTTGCTGTACTCATTTATTAGCTCTAGTAGTTTTGTTGTGGATTTTTCCGGGTTTTCGATGTATAGTATCATATCGTCTGCAAACAGTGATAGTTTTACTTCTTCCTTTCCTATTTTGATGCCTTGTATTTCTTTTTCTTGTCTAATTGCTCTGGCTAGAACCTCCAACACGATGTTGAATAATAGTGGTGATAGTGGACATCCTTGTCTTGTTCCTGATCTTAGGGGAAAGTTTTCAATTTTTCCCCATTGAGGATGATATTAGCTGTGGGTTTTTCATATATTCCCTCTATCATTTTAAGGAAGTTCCCTTGTATTCCTATCCTTTGAAGTGTTTTCAACAGGAAAGGATGTTGAATCTTGTCAAATGCCTTCTCTGCATCAATTGAGATGATCATGTGATTTTTCTGCTTTGATTTGTTGATATGGTGTATTACATTAATTGATTTTCTTATGTTGAACCATCCTTGCATACCTGGGATGAGTCCTACTTGGTCATGATGTATAATTCTTTTAATGTGTTGTTGGATATGATTTGCTAGAATTTTATTGAGGATTTTTGCATCTATATTCATTATAGAGATTGGCCTGTAGTTTTCTTTTTTTGTAATATCTTTGCCTGGTTTTGGTATGAGGGTGATGTTGGCTTCATAGAATGAATTAGGTAGTTTTCCCTCCACTTCGATTTTTTTGAAGAGTTTGAGGAGAGTTGGTACTAATTCTTTCTGGAATGTTTGATAGAATTCACATGTGAAGCCGTCTGGTCCTGGACTTTTCTTTTTAGGAAGCTTTTGAATGACTAATTCAATTTCTTTACTTGTGATTGGTTTGTTGAGGTCATCTATGTCTTCTTGTGTCAAAGTTGGTTGTTCATGTCTTTCCAGGAACCTGTCCATTTCAGCTAAATTGTTGTATTTATTAGCGTAAAGTTGTTCATAGTATCCTGTTATTACCTCCTTCATTTCTGTGAGGTCAGTAGTTATGTTTCCTCTTCCATTTCTGATCTTATTTATTTGCATCCTTTCTCTTCTTCTTTTTGTCAATCTTGCTAAGGGCCCATCAATCTTATTGATTTTCTCATAGAACCAACTTCTGTTCTTATTGATTTTCTCTATTGTTTTCATGTTTTCAATTTCATTTATTTCTGCTCTAATCTTTGTTATTTCTTTCCTTTTGCTTGCTTTGGATTAGTTTGCTGTTCTTTCTCCAGTTCTTCCAAGTGGACAGTTAATTCCTGCATTTTTGCCTTTTCTTCTTTTCTGATATAGGCATTTAGGGCAATAAATTTCCCTCTTAGCACTGCCTTTGCTGCATCCCATAAGTTTTGATATGTTGTGTTTTCATTTTCATTCACCTTGAGGTATTTTCTAATTTCTCTTGCAATTTATTCTTTGACCCACTCGTTGTTTAAGAGTGTGTTGTTGAGCCTCCACGTATTTGTGAATTTTCTGGCAGTCCGCCTATTATTGATTTCCAACTTCATTCCTTTATGATCTGAGAAAGTGTTGTGTATGATTTCAATCTTTTTAAATTTGTTAAGACTTGCTTTGTGACCCAGCATATGGTCTATCTTTGAGAATGATCCATGAGCACTTGAGAAAAAGGTGTATCCTGCTGTTGTGGGATATAATGTCCTATAAATGTCTGTTAAGTCTAGCTCATTTATAGTAATATTCAGATTCTCTATTTCTTTATTGATCCTCTGTCTATATGTTCTGTCCATTGATGAGAGTGGTGAATTGAAGTCTCCAACTATTATGGTATATGAGTCTATTTCCCTTTACAGTGTTTGCAGTGTATTCCTCACGTATTTTGGGGCATGCTGGTTCGGTGCGTAAATATTTATGATTGTTATGTCTTCTTGTTTAATTGTTCCTTTTATTAGTATATAGTGTCCTTCTTTGTCTCTTTTAACTGTTTCACATTTGAAGTCTAGTTTGTTGGATATTAGTATAGCCACTCCTGCTCTTTTCTGGTTGTTGTTTGCATGAAATATCTTTTCCCAACCTTTCACTCTCAACCTATGTTTATCTTTGGGTCTAAGATGTGTTTCCTGTAGACAGCATATAGAAGGATCCTGTTTTTTAATCCATTCTGCCAATCTATGTCTTTTGATTGGGGAATTCAGTCCATTAACATTTAGTGTTATTACTGTTTGGATAATATTTTCCTCTACATTTTGCCTTTTGTATTATATATATCATAACTGATTTTCCTTCTTTCTACACTCTTCTCCACACCTCTCTCTTCTGTCTTTTTCTATCTGACTCTAGTGCTCCCTTTAGTATTTCTTGCAGCGCTGGTCTCTTGGTCACAAATTCTCTCAGTGACTTTTTGTCTGAGAATGTTTTAATTTCTCCCTCATTTTTGAAGGAGAATTTTGCTGGATATAGGAGTCTTGGTTGGCAGTTTTTCTCTTTTAGTAATTTAAATATATCATCCCACTGTCTTCTAGCTTCCATGGTTTCTGCTGAGAAATCTACACATAATCTTATTGGGTTTCCCTTGTATGTGATGGATTGTTTCTCTCTTGCTGCTTTCAAGATCCTCTCTTTCTCTTTGACCTCTGACATTCTAACTAGTAAGTGTCTTGGAGAATGCCTATTTGGGTCTATTCTCTTTGGGGTGTGCTGCACTTCTTGGATCTGTAATTTTAGGTCTTTCATAAGAGTTGGGAAATTTTCAGTGATAGTTTCTTCCATTAGTTTTTCTCCTCCTTTTCCCTTCTCTTCTCCTTCTGGGACACCCACAACACATATATTTGTGCAGTTCATATCGTCCTTGAGTTCCCTGATACCCTGTTCAAGTTTTTCCATTCTTTTCCCGATAGTTTCTGTTTCTTTTTGGAATTCAGATGTTCCATCCTCCAAATCACTAATTCTATCTTCTATCTCTTTAAATCTATCATTGTAGGTATCCATTGTTTTTTCCATCTTTTCTACTTTATCCTTCACTTCCATAAGTTCTGTGATTTGTTTTTTAGTTTTTCTATTTCTTCTTTTTGTTCAGCCCATGTCTTCTTTATGTCCTCCCTCAATTTATCGATTTCATTTTTGAAGAGGTTTTCCATTTCTGTTTGTATATTCAGCATTAGTTGTCTCAGCTCCTGTATCTCATTTGAACTATTGGTTTGTTCCTTTGACTGGGCCATATTCTCAATCTTCTGAACGTGGACCGTTATCTTCTGCTGGCATCTGGGCAGTTAGTCAGATTTCCCTGGGTGTCGGACCCAACAAGTTTGTAAGATTTTTCTGTGAAATCTCTGGGTTCTGTTTTTCTTATCCTGCCCAGTAGGTGGCGCTCGTGGCACACGTTTGTCTCACGTGTTTGGAAGGGATCCCTCCAGTCACCGTTCTCCGCAGCCTGGGGATTTCCAATCCAATTCTCTGTGTTGGTCCAGGGTGCCGTGCGTGGTGGGGGCGTCAGCCACCGTGGCTTGAGGGGACCCTGTGGCTCCTTTATTAATTCCCCTATTGGTGTTTGGTTGGACCCAGTCCCTGCCACTGTCGGAAATTCCCTCCTCTCTCTGAAGGGGTGTTGGTCGCCGGCCGCAGCGGCCCAGGGAACTCGCCACCGGACCAGGAAGCCGCCCGTGGGGGAGGGGCGCCGGTTACCTGCCACCGTGGCCCAGGTAGCCCTCTGATCCGAGACTCGTAGCCAGTCCAGGAAGCTGCCCACAAAAGAGGGGCGCTGGCTGCCGCGGCCTGGGAAACTTGCCTCTCTGAGACTCCCACCCGACCCGGGAAGGAGGGAGGGAGGTGCTCCGGCTGCCAGCTGCCGCCGCTCGGGGAATCAATGGAGAATTTTTTAAGACAGTTAAACTATTCAGTATGATATTGCAAAGGTAGATACTTGACATGCATTTGTCAGAATCCATACAAATTTATAGCGCAAAAAATAAACCTTAAAGCATGGAAATTAAAAAATTTTTAAAAAGCCTTAAGGGATGTTGACAGATCCCAGAATGGGATGCAGAAAGTCTCAAAGCAATCCAACTATCCTATAAAAGTTTGAAAAACCTCACTGAAGCGGTTGGGGCTGGGGAATTAGATGATGACCTAAGTAACTAAGTAGAGTCTGAAAAACCTAAAGCATGAAAAATTGTACATAAATGCATATAAGCACACTAAGTCTCCATGTGGGATGTGGGTTAACAATTCTGTAGTCACCAAACAGGTACACTAGAATTGGAAAAGTAAGTAAATTAATGAGAGATGGCAGGAGCCAGATTTCTCACTGTTGGAGTGGGAGGTTATAAACAAGCAAAAGAAGAAGGTTAAAATGTCTATGTGGTAACAAATTAGATTTGAAGGCATAAGAATTAACTTCTGTTTAGATTAATATACAGATGGCTATATAGAAATATTTGTAGAAAAATATATATGCATGGTTAATGCACACACAGACACACATATATCCATCCTTACTCTGTCAGCTGAGAGGGCACAAAAATTAAATGAAGCTCCAGTAGCAACAAGATTACTTAGCACCCACATCTTTAGTTATAATGCTATTCTCCAATGAAAGGAACTGGGCTTCTTAGAGAAATGCCTGATTCTAGGAATGGGGTAGGAATTATAACAGACGGCCCTGAAGCATCTGTAGTACCACGAACAAGAAAGTGCTAAAACACATGCACACACACACACACACACACATACACAGAGAAATATGGGGTATGCCAAAGGGACATATGGAACCAATGGGAAGAGCTCTCAGTGGCCAAAGCTGGAACAATTTTTATAAAAAAATTAAAGAAATAGTATTGGACCACAACACAAAGTATAAAATAAATATCCATGATTATATATCAACTTAAATAAATTATTGAATAAATTAAATAAATAGAGAAAGACAAATGCTCCATACATAAGAATTTTTTAAAAAAATTCTGTAGATACTCGACCCTCTAGGAGTTAAGCATAACTCCCCACTCCATGAAGATTGGTTGCATGTAATGGCTTCCTTCTAAATAATATAATATGGAAATAAGAATAGAAGAGTAATTCTATTGTGGAGATAAACAGCCTCAGTCACATGATCAAGGTCAATATCCATATTGCTAGTATGGACCCCTGATATGACATGATTAGAATTCTATTTTACCTCCATGGTATTCCTGCAAAAATCCATCACCTCCATCTCATCATGAGACAAGCATCCAAACATCCCAACTGAGGGACATTCTACAAATACCTGACCTTAAAATTGCCAAGGTCATCAAATCAGGAAAGTCTGAGAAACTGTCACAGCCAAGAGGAACCTAAAGAGACATGATGGCTAAATGCATTCTGGTAGTTTGGATGGGGCAGAGAAGGGACAGAAAATAGTTATTAGGTGAATCCAAAGAATATTAAGTATGGACTTCAGTTAATAATAATGTATTGATACTTTTCCATTAATTGCGTCAAATATTATTATTACTAATAGAGAAAACTAATTGGAATGTGGGAACCCTATGTACTAGCTTCACAATTTTTCTATAATTTTAAAATAAAATACTTGTTTTTGAAAATCCATACATAGGAAAATAGACATGTAGGGGAGGCATCAACATTTAAAAATGGTGTGGTATTTTGAAGCTGTTATGTACCCCGGAAAAGCTCATATTCTTTTAATCCATTCATGTGGGTGCAGATCTATTATTGTAGGTGGGACCTTTTGATTAGCTTATTTCAACTGTAATGTGACCCACTCCATTCAAGGTGGGTTTAATCCCCTTACTGGAGTCCTTTATAAGAGGATAAACCCAGAAAGCTCAGAGGAGCTGAGAGATAAGGACTCAGCACAGACACTGAGCCACTGGTGCCAGAAGCTGAAAGCAGTGAAACCAGGGAAAGAAGGACTTATATGTGCCTTCCTATGTTATAGAGGTGTCCCAGGTGTCAGCAACCTTTCTTTAGAGGTGGTGTCATCCCGTTGATGATTTAATTTGGACATCTTCATGACCTTAGAACTGCAAATTTGTAAACTAAGAAATCCCCATTGTAAAAGCCAACCAATTATTTTTATATTGAATTCTGGCAACTTTAGCAAGCTAAAACAAATGGCTGTCTTTATATAAAAAGTTTATGGATGATATTTTCTTAAATTTTCTGTTTTCTGAAATTTGCACAATAAACTTGTCAATTTTATATAAAAATATAAGAGATGACAACAAAAATATTTTTAAAGAAATGCGTCATGTGCGTGTGGGGGGGGTTGTGGGTGGAATTTCAACAAAGAGCTCAAATTCTAAAAGGAAGTTTTAAAGTTAAAAAATATATTTATTCCTTCTAGCCTCCTATATTCTGGGGCAGCTAGAAGGAAAAATCTGAGATGATGGTATGGGAGCCCATGACAAACTCTGGGATCTGTCCTGTAATTACTTTTTGAAGAATGCTTTGAAACTATTTTTCTTTACTTTGTATGTATGTTATCTTATACAATTAAAAAAGTTAAAAAAATATATATGATAGTGAAACTAATATTTTATGGATGGGTTTATAAAGGATACTTTTCATTAAAAGGTAAAATCATGAGATTCATACAGATAAAGAAATGAGCATGTGTTAAAGATTCTATTTTGCTCATTAATCAATGAGGGGATTATATTATAACTGGTACAAAGGAAAATTTAAAAAGCACAAATTTACAGAGGGTAAAGAAATCAATTTGCAAATGAGGCAAAACTGGTTTTTCACTCAGGGTAGGAGCACATCAATATCATATTGGACAAGATAGAGTCTTCATTACCACCAGATACCTTTGATTTATAAAGATGTGAAAAATAGCTCAAAGACAATTAACAAGACCAGAATAATTTAGCAAGGAAGAATGAATTATAGATAATACATAGTTCCTCAATGAAGTTATATATATTTTTCCACAGATTTAAGGGCAAATTTGATGTAGAAAAAGAAATACCTAAGAAACAGGAAGACAGGTAATTGTAAAATATCAAAACTGAAACTCTGAAAAAAATAATGCTAAACAACATGAGAAATGTGTGGGACATGTTCAAAATTTCTAATTTATCTGCAGAGACCCACGAGTGCAAAGTGATAAAATTATTGATTGAATGGCCATAAATTTTCCAAAATTGATGAAATGTATGAGCTCACATATTTAAAAAGTTCAGTCACTCCAAGCAGTATAAGAATAGATAAATCAATACACATGTACGCACATACACACACACACACACACACACACACACATACTCTGAGGAAATTTATAGTTAAACTACTGAAAACCAACAATAAATTACTGTAAAACTAGCCAAAAGAAAAGGACACCAACTTCAAGGGAGCAGCAATAAGACTGGCAAGTGACTTCCCAAGAGAAAGGATGGAAGTCAGAAGGCAATTGCATAATATCTTTAAAGTGTGGGAAACACCCACTAAAAATATCCTTAAAAAATAAAGTTGGGAATGGTGAGAAAGGCAGCTATATGAAATTTTCAATTTCTGGGGTTCCAGATGGAAAAAAACATGAAAGAACATAGACCTGTTGAGTCTCCATCCCCTCTGAGAGAAATACCTATCGGACTAGGCGAAATCAATTCAGTTCCTGATCTAAACTTGTGTCTATCCTAAATATTCTCTTTTGGGGGGAAGAAAGGCAAATGATGAGGGAGGCAGCTATGAAAGAATGGGAGCAACAGACTTCATTTGGGAACCAAAAAATAAATAAATAAATAAAGTTGAAGTACAGATGTTTTGAATTGTACATGACTTAGAGAATTAATTGCTTTCTGTACTGAATTTTTAGAAAATGCTAAAAGTTTTTTTTTTTTTTTTAAAGGGAGGAAGGGAAGGAAAGACAGAGAAAGAAGGAAGGATGGAAGGAAGGAAGTGAGGAAGAAAGGGAAACATTTTTAAACATTTTCTTGTTTTATTATATTTTGTTTGTTTGTTTGTTTTTTACATGGGCTGGGGCCAGGAATCGAACCGGGGTCCTCCGGCACGGCAGGAGGATGCTAATGAATCTTTAACCAAAATTTATCATACACTGAGTCATAAATAAACCCTCAAGAAGTATCAGAAACGTCTCAGGGTATGTTTTGTGATGATAGAGGCAGAAATTAATAATATAAAATAACCAAGAGCTTGTAGTCATCTGAAGAATAAACAACGCAATTCTAATATCTCAAAAGTAAAAGATATTAAAATATTTTAATCCTAAATGCTAGTAATGGCACAGCATAACAAAATTTGTGGAATGCCGATACTGCAGCACCTAGATGGAAATTTAAAACCCTGAATGCACAGTGTAGAAGAGAAGAAAGCCTGGAAGTCAATCTATCTGAAAGAAACAGAAAAAGTAAGCAAGTCAAAGATAAGGTAAAAGGAAGAAAATGACAATAAAAATAAGAAATCAAGGGAATAGCAAATAAGCAAAGTAGATTAACTCAATAAAGCCAAAAATTAGGTCTTTGAAGAGATTAATGCAAGTAATAAACCAGTGATAATATGGATCAAGGAAGAAGAAAGAAAGGATACATATGGATGAAATGATAAGAAGACATCACTAACAATCCAAACAATAAAGGATTTCACTTTCCCACTTACCAGGAATGCTTGAAAATGGCAATTTCAGGGATAATCCAATATTTCAGTGATTTTAGTACTTCTGGTATATCCTTCTTGTGATGGCTGCCACAGTTCCAGATATTATATCTTCAAACAATCCTGACTAAAGGCATTAAACAGGACAAAGGCTTTCTCTTCACCTGCCCAGTGCTATCAAGAAGACATTCTTTCCTCAAAAAAAAAAAATAATCCAATAGCTTTTCTTTTATATGTCATTAATTAGAATTGTATCCCATGACCACTGTGAGCACTTACCTTGATATCAAGGCCCCTCAACTCATATTTGAAAACTTTTCAATGATCCATGAAAGAAAGGAAGAACAGCTTTGTGAGTAAGTGAACAATGTTCATCACGTTCAGTATTTATTTTTCAGCTAGATGAGTAAATGTATTCCCTCTTTTGCAAAAAGTAGAATTGGGTGTCTGTCATTTGCAACTGAAAGTATAAAGAATAATATAAACCGGATCCTATTTATACATTAGTATGTGTCCTTGTGAATCAAAATGATGGACATACTAGCTACAAACCACTCATAGTCATTAAGTAATAACACTAGTGTTCTAGTTTGCTAGCTGCCGGAATGCAACACACCAGAGACGGATTGGCTTTTAATAAAAGGGGATTTATTTTGTTGGTTCTTCAGAGGAAAGGCAGCTAACTTTCCACTGAGGTTCTTTCTTACATGGAAGGCACAGGATGGTCTCTGCTGGTCTTCTCTCCAGGCCCCTGGGTTCCAACAACTTTCCCTGGGGTGACTTCTCTCTGCATCTCCAAAGGCCTGGGCTGAGCTGCGAGTGCTGAGATGAGGAATGCGGAGCTGCTAGGCTGTGCTACATTGCGATCTCTCATTTAAGCACCAGCCAATTAAGTCAAACATCACTCATTGCAGCAGACGCGCCTCCTAGCTGACTGCAGATGTAATTGGCAACAGATGAGGTTCACCTCCCGTTGGCTTATGTCCGTAGCAACAAGATTAGGTATGCTCACCTGGCCAAGTTGACAACTGAATCTAACTAACACAACTAGACTTCCATTTTCAACCATTATGTTGAATGTTCTATATTGCAGAAGTTGAGTTTTCACCCTCGTATATAAATATCCATACACAGGTAAACAAAATTCAAGAAATGGTTACAGTTGCCTACCATGGACCAGATACTTTGCTATGTAATGATTACACTGACCTCTAGGAGTTCTCAGTCCAGGACCTGCCCAAACTAATTCCAATTTGCTGAGGTAGGTGCTAAGTTGGAAGTAAGTATAGAGAGTTAAGAGGGAACAGACATGGATCTAAGAAGAATCAGAAAAAAAAGTTTCTGGAAAGATGTGTTGGCTAAAAATACATGTCCCAAACTTTTACTGTTGGCTCTCTCTTGCTATAATTCAAACTAAACAGAAAATGACACTGACTAATGTTGTGAGGTTCTTCCTTGAATTGTACTCTCTATTTATGATAAAAGTCTACAGTGAAATGTTTACCCTGAACTGGGTGGTGACCAAATGCTATGATTGAAATAGAAGTGTATTTGGGTCCCTATATATCAAATAGTTAGTTTTCCCTATATATCAAATAGTTAGTTTCCTAAACAATCTGGTTAAAGCAAACATCAAAGATATTTTTGAGAAAATAGAAATTGAGAAAATAAATTCAGTCCAGCTGACATTAGACTCTGCTGCTGTCAAACCAAACACGATTTTAATGTTACTTGCCTGTTAAGTATTAGGGAGGAATCCATCCAAACAGTAAAAAATAAAATCCCACAGCCATTAAATCAAAGTAATTAGAACTCCAGTGATGGGTGAAAGTGGAATCAGATGTTCTTCCTCCCTAGGAGCAATCAGTTGGCTGGGGTATTTGGAAATCCATGACTTCAGATAGAGCTGCAGCTAGAAATTATTAGGGGATTTTTGTGTTACATGGATACCATGAGCTGTATTTTTATCTTTTTCATATCAGAAATAAATTATATAGTGAAATTAATTTTTTTAAAACCATGTACTCATCTCCTTCCTGACCACAACCTATAAAAGTGAACTGGCACAAATTGTGACATTTGCCTGATAAATTGTTAGTGTACAATTCTTCTTTATTTGGGGTTTTTGGAATATTTACTACCCTAAATTCCATAACAGGAAGTAAATTCTATTAATCATCCTGTGGATTGAAAAGTACCTCCACCAAAGAGGAACATGCCAACAGAAATAGCAATCACAGATGTTTTATTAATCAAAGAAACACTAAATCTTGAATCAAGTGGTTAAATGATGAGTAGCTTTAACTGTCTTTCTCTGTTAAGTAGATTTTAATATTTGAAAGTTTTTTTCACATCTAATTTTAATCCAGAACAAGGTATATTGAAGAATATACAAATATAAACCAATAAAATCATACAAAAACTCCAGAAAAGATGAGCACAATTAGCCATAAACTATCGCCTGCAAAATTCCATATGAAATAGAATATGTAACTCATGTCATGATGATCTTCAAAGTCTCTTTGTTGTGTCCTGTATAAAATGAAGACCCTCAATGCCTTAGTGATTAGCAGTGTTTGGGAATGATATAGACATTGAAAAACCTTATACTTCTAAGTATAATACAAATAAAAATAATGCTAACATCAAATATACATTAACCCATTACCAAATGGCAGATGTAGTCTTAAAACTTTTGGTGGAATATATCACACAAGCCACACAGTAGCCCTTTAAGGAGTATTATTCCTTACATATTTTACAGATATGGAAATTATGGTCCTTCCTAATTTACATAGGCAAGTAGCTTCTTATCATGCATGTACTAAATGCTGGGTCTGGGGTTCTACTTCCGGACCATCTGATCACAAAGTCAATTGTTTCAATTAATCTTCCCCACTACTTCCTAATTTAGAAAAATGGCATGGCAGGAAAAAATGATCTCATAATGTCTGTTGATTTTGTCAATAGTCATTTTTATCTTCTAATTTCAGACTAACATGTCACTACTTTGAAAAATTCCCTTAACCATCATACGTTTCATAGGCATTAAAATGATGATGGCACCTTAACAAGCAATAAGAATTTTTGAGGGGCATTTCAGTTAGCACAGGAGAGGATTAAGACCCAGTGTTGTTCATTGTCTTACTGTGGATCACCGAGGCTTAGGGACATCTATCTCTTCATGACCAGCTATGCAGTTTGTACAACCCTCTATACTGTCTCTCCATGATATATGTAAGTTAATCAGCATATTGTAACTAAGGCAGCTCTTTCTCTTTTCTTTTTATTCCATCATCCCAAGCTCATGATCAGAGTGGTGATGATGGAGATTCATGTCAGTCTGGTGGCAGTAGTCAGGGAGCAGTGGAAGTGGGGCAGGTAACTGTATTCACTAGGTAACCAATCAATGACACTATGCAGGGGACTCCAAATCACCTCTGTTCTGACTTAAAATTTCTACCATTAATGTTTGCTCTGGGGTTAGAGAGAACATTGTGCTTCTGAAAGTCACCTGATTTATGTAAAAACGTCACCTGAGGGAGAGGGGGCAGTGGTGTTGAATGACTGCTCTGAGCCAGTAAAGCACACACAGGCCATCTCATCTCTTTTTCATAGCAATCCTACATGACATATATTAATACCTCTGTCTTACAGATTACAAAAGTGTGTTTTGCAGGATATTCACATGGAAAAATAATGAAATGTAACCCCATCATACAGCATACAAAAAAAAAAGTGAGTTTTGGTATGGTCAGTTTCATTGTTCAATGTCATAGAGTTTGTAAGTATTAAAGTCTGAAAATTAATCCAAAATTATAGTGAACCAGTGTCCCTTTCACTACTTACACTACCCTGGACAGTATGTCCAGGGAAGACAAGAGAGAGTTCCTCTGGGAAGACGAGATACCTGCCAATTGATCCCATGGAGCTTAGACTTTTTGTCAAGGGAAACTGGCTAAAAGTGTAGTTCTAGCTCCCTTTATTTCTCTCACTTTGGAACATCACCATAATTAATGTGTGAGTTTCTCTCTCCCAACCACATTTCAAATGGCTGACCCTGTGATTCAAATAATTAGGCAGATATAGTCCAACTAGGGTGTGTTTTCTACTCTACATATGTCAGAGAGTCTGTCTGTGTAACTTCACTTTTAGTCATGGCCATGTCAGAAGTTGACTATTTGAGAAAGAACATGGTGTTCTTTTTGCTTTATCATCTGGGCCTCCATGAAATCACAAAATGAGCGTGTTACAGAAAAATGTAGGGGCTTATTGGTAAATATAAACCTTAACTATGAGCCTGGAATTCACCACGGGGTAAAGGGGTCTTAGGTCCTGGAATCTCCTATCTATGCTTTACCAGTTACAGGTCCCATTTTGAGACTGACCCTTCCAAACATGTTTTCATCCTTTAAATAATTATTCTGCTGTGGTGTACTTGACTGTAAACCACTTTAATGTGTCAATTTATTACTAAACCCATTTGTGGACTGCAGATCGACAGTAAGAATAGCTAGTTTCAGGAACTATTTCTGCCACACATTGGTGGTACCATCTTGAAAACTAAGTTCCTCAAGTCTCAGCTGCTTTACTTTTAATATGGGGAAAAGAAAAATAAGAACCTGGCAAGTCTACTTTGAGGGTGCAAATGAGATGTTGTATGTGAAAATTCTAAATAAAAATGCAGGCACTATATCAATGCCAGCTGGTGTTATTTTTATCATTATTGGAGGTAAGGCTGCTTTGTAACTAGTTATGTGATGTGACATGAGGGACCCATTGAACAGCAAATTCACTGGGAGCTAATCGGAAATGGGCAAAGTTTTGGGGAGGGAGACGGGCTGAGAACCAGTTGTCTTGCAAGAAAGGGCCACAAGAGACAGGAATGGATATAAAATGCATGCTTTGTCACTCTGATAGAATTAGTTCCTAAAACTGGAAACTGCTCTAATCCTAATAAAATGTCTAATAAAATGAATTGTAAAGGGACCTGAGCTGGGGTTCTGGAATCTCCTCTCTATGCTCTACAAGTTACTGGTCCCAGAGTTATCAGCCATGCATCTTTAGCCTCTGGCTGAAACATGAGTTATTTGTGTTATTAAAAAATGATCTCCTTTTACATCACATTTTTGTGAACAGGAACCGATGCTTGCCTGCTGAGCATACTAAGATCACTTAGGTTTTCCTCCTATATTTATCCTAGAGGACATCAGATCAAGGTTTGGAATGCACACAGAGAAACCCACCTGCCTTCTGACACTCTAGAGTTGCTCCTACAGCAATCACATTCAGATTTCCATCAACAAATGTGTAAAAGGCTGTTGGATAGGAGAGACCGAAAAAAATCTTTCCCGGGGACTGTCACTGTCTAATGCTTCAAAAAAGAAATGTTTGACTTTCAATTCTGACACAAAAGATTCGGGAAGACCATCTGGCCCTAAAACTAACAAATACAATTGCTCTTGATTTTTTTATTAAAACTTTTAGCCTTTTATTTAATCCATGAATGGAACTGGAGGAAGGCTTCCCATCTTAATTAAGTATCCATGGAGGGGGCTAAAGCAGGAAGCACTGTCTCAGTCCTTCTGATGGGAATAAGTAGACTATGAGGCAGAATATGTTAGGAAGGTGGTGGTTTCTGCTCCCACTCAGTCACATGGCTTCTTATACCTCCCAAGAAAATGCATAGTTTAAATTGGGACCCACAACATTTTGGGGAGAAAACTTTTTTTCTCTTAAGGAAGTGATGGGTCAAGCAGTAATGAATATTTTTCTACTATAACCTTGAAATGAGGAAGTGCCTCTTATGTCTCAGGTTCTCTATGGGTGCTATAGATACAGAAGTGTATAATCTCTGTTCTAAAAGATTCACTTTCTAGTAAGATAGGAGGAAGTAATTCGCATATTAATAATATGGGATGCTAAGTACTCTAATATTAATGTGCTCAGAATATTATTAGCACATTCAGGTGTAAATAATTAATTCTGTCAGAGAGTGTCATGATGAGCTTCATATGTAGGTGACATTTGAGCTGGGTTTTGGAAGATGAGTAGAGTTTTCCACTTGCAGAAGAGAAGAGTGATGACATAGAGACCTGTATGTAGAATCCCTGGTACTATGGAAAGTCTTGGAATATTCTGGGTACCATAAAAAGTAAAATGTCTCAATTGGGTGATTTTTGCTTTGAAGTGGGGCCAGAGGAGAATTGGAGACTGGGTACAGTTGTGAAGGGCTTATAATAATCTTTTAACATATTTATTCTTTATCCTATGCCCAAAAAAGAGAAAAAAAAGCTTTAATATGAAAAGGCTTTATTAGATATGCTTTTGAGGCTAGTGAAGAAGTTTTAAAATAATGTAAGGGACAGGAGTACTCAGGTATTGGATAAATGAGTTGGCATTTGGGAATTTCTAAGATAGCAATGACAGGTCAGTGCGAATGTAGGAAGACATGAAAAAAGTTTTAAAAATGGAATGATTAGAGTTTCAAGTTTGGAGGTTGTTGGATGGAGATCTTAACCAAGACAGTGAACTCACGAAGAAAAGGATCAGATTTTGAAACAGAAAATAATGTGATGAGAGTTCAACATGTTTCTATTGATTTGTTTTCATGACGCAGACAAAGGTAACACCATTTGCTGATTCATTTATGCCAACACATAGCGTGCACCGGAAATTGAGAGTTTTTAAGCTTTTCTCAAAATAGAGAATAGATGAGTGCAAATTGGTAGGTGATGTGTCTGTTGTCCATTAGGAAACAGAGTTAGCTGAATCTTGAATCATTATACTGGCAGGTAGAAAAAGTGGATATGAAGGGATTTCACTTTTTAAAGAAATTGGCAGGAATGTGAAGGCGAAGTACTGGTCAAAAAAGCTTCAAGTTTTCGATATATCGCTAAGAGATTTGGCTAACAGTCATTTTGTTATATGCTACTAAGTAAAATTGAGTGACTGAAACCATTACAAATTCTGGTTATGCACAACTCATTAGTGGGTGAGACTTCCACAAACCCATGCATGTGGAACATATCTAAACACTGAAAATGAAGACATTTCTATAGGCAACTCAACTGTCATAAAGTCAATACTATAGACTAGAAATGGAGGAAGGAAATTAAATGAGGGCACACTAATCGATGACAAAAGGGACATTGAATATCAAAGGTACAATAGAGGGAAAAAAAGCTGAACAGTCTGAGAACGTTTGTTACAAATGTAAATGGCCATTCCTATTTCAGTAACCCATGAAGGTGGGACAAAAATGTCTAAAATAGTTACACTGACACATTATAAAATTGTTTAAAAGTTTAGTGATATGTATAATAAAATTTGGAAATATTTTCATAAAATGTTAAATATTTTAAAGTGATGTTAAATATTGAGCTATTTGAAAATTTATTATGGATGCAAATATTCTCCCTGACAAATTATGTTGGACTAATAGGTGAGCACCACATTAATAAGCAGAACTGAAATGTGGACAAATTGAAATAGCAAATATAACCTTTTTTTTACTTTGCTATTTCACTTTACTTGTTGCCATTCAGTTTTCTTCCATCTATAATAATTAATATAATCAACTATATTAGGGATTTATTCTAGACCTAAGCATTTATATAAATCCTAATTTCTATTGAATTTTACTTACTGAAACAGAAATGATACCAAAATACATACAAGAAACGAAACAACTTAAATGAAACTAACTTTCCATTTCAGAATGCATATAATGATATGGACATTTTAAACTGTGTTCTTGACATTATTAAAATAGTAAGCACCACGCATCATGATGGTGATGACAATGAACAGACACAGTTCATCGTCATCATCATCATCCTCACTGTTATTTTAATTTCTTAAGATGCTGCCACCTTCAGTTGTTTGCTTATTATTACCATGTAGCGTTTCAGGCACCCAGATTATATTTTGAAAACTTATTAGAAGAATAAGTCATTGGCTCTCAAATCATGTCAGAAAAATGAAAACACATAACATTTCCCATACTAATCTTATTCTGGATATAGACTTGATACATTGGCAAACTGGCCATTTATGAATTATGGGATCAAGTGGACCGGTAGAATTTTCCCTGTCCCAAACAGGGTTATAGGTAGAGGTTTTTTCTGATGGGATGTTTCTTAAAAGGGATGAGTGAAATCAAGCAATTTGCTAGAAGTCCAAGCCAATGTCCTTGCAGGGAAACTGAGGCAAGAGATTTAGAATCAGCCCTAAGAGCAGGACTGGGATTGTAAATGGTATACAAAGGGTAACTGAAACTGAGTAGAACCATATCACAAACTATCCAGTGTCTGCAGTCAATTATTTAGGGCCTAAACTGACAAAATAAACACTTCCCTTTGGCTTTGAATATTGTTTACTGTTAATGGCAAATCCAATCAATCATATCAAGATAGTAAATCATAATTATAAATTCACAAAGTAAATGTTGGAGTAGAAACTGAATGTTAGCTCAGATAGGATTCTTCTGGAGGTCCTTTGGAAAACATTATGATATACTGTAGATGTTACAAGCTGTATAACATGTCCAAAATTATTTTAGCCTTCATAAACCCCATTTTCCTTACTTGTAAAATGAAAATACAGCTACAGGAGAATGTGGTTGGGAAAATTAACTGAGATAATAAATATATATAGTAATTGGCACAAAGGAGGTGCCAAATAACTGTTAATTCCTGCTCCTCTCCCCTTAAGCTGGCATAGTTAGCTCAGTTCATAAATCTATTGCCAAGGCACATAGAATATACTCAGAATTTCCAACAGTCGTTAAGTCCCTGTTTTGCCAAATTTCAAGTTACACATTGGAAGAGTTATATGAAAAGATAAGTGCTAGGGAGAAAAATAGGGCAGGTGAGGGAGAATGGAAAGGCAGGAGTGTTTGCAATGTTAAGCAGGATACTCAAGGAATGTTTCTTTGAGATTTTAATTTTCGTTACTAGAGAAGTTATGGGTTTAGAGAACAATCATGCATAAAATACAGGATTTCCATATACCACGATATTATTAATGCCTGCATTGGTATAGAACGCAGGTTATAATTGATGAAAGCTTATTTTATAATTGTACTATTAACTATAGTCCATGTTTTAACTTAGGATTCACTGCTTGGCACAGTGTAGTTCCGTGGATTATTTTTTCATTTATTCTATTACTTTATAAACAATCTAACATTTCCCTTGTTAATCACATTCAGATTTATATTTTGGTGCTCTTAATTATGTTCACAATATTGTGCTCCCATCACTACCTTCCATTAACAAAATATTCCATCATTCCAAATGGGAACCCTGTACATTTTAAGCCTTAACTCCACCCATCCACTGGTAACCTATTGTATTGGTTTGTTGTTAAGCTGCCAGAATGCAATATACCAGAAATGAAACACCTACTTAAAATGGAATTTAATAAGTTGCAAGGTTACAGTTCTAAGGCCATGAGAATGCCCAAATTAAGGCACCAATAAGACTTTACCTTTACTCAAGAAAGACTGATGCCTTTGTCGGCTTGAAAGGCACATGGCTGGCATCTGCTGGGGTCTTTGGCTTCTGGACACCTCTGTCAGCTGGGAAGGCACATGGAAGCATGTGTACTAGCTTTCTCTCCCAGCATTTTGTTTCATAAGGCTTCTCCAGGGATGTTCTCCTCCTGCATCCCCAAAGTCTCTGTCTATATGGGGTCGGTCAGCTATGAGGTTCACCAAAATGCTCCCCATTAAAAAGATTCTAGTAAACTAATCAACCCCACCCTGAATGGGTGAGGTCACACCTCCATCTAATAAAAAGACCACACCCACAATTGAGCAGGTCACATCACTGTGGAGATAATCTCATCAAAGGTTTCCGCCCTACAATGCTGAATCAGTATTAAAAGAAGCAGCTGCCCCCACAAGATTGGATTAGGATTAAAACATGGCTTTTCTTGGGTACATGACACATTCAAACTGGCATGTCTATATTCTAGATTCTAATCTATGAGTTTGAAAATTCTAACTATTTCAAATCAATGAGATCATACAAAACTTGTCCTCTGGTGTCTGCCTTATTTCACTCAGCGTCATGTACCTAAGGTTCATTCTTGTTGTCATGTGTGTCAGCATTTCATTCTTTTTGATTGCTAAATAACATTGCACTGTATGTTTATACCCCATTTTGTTTTTGTTATCCATTTACTGGTGGATGGACATTTGGGTTGTTTCTATCTTTTGGCAATTGTGAATAATGCTGCTGTGAACGCTGGTATGCAAATATCTGTTTGAGTTTCTGTTTTCAGCTTTGAATAAAAACTTGAAGGAGGTGAAGGATTAAAATAGTGGATCTGATGGAACCACTTCCTGGTTGAATGGAACAACCAACCTTTTCGTCTTGTTGGATATATAAAGATGAGACTAGGTTCACTACAGGTCAGAACAACGAGTAAGGGAATATCATGAAGAGCATTCTAGCTATCGCACGACTTCTGATTTTACACTGAATGTTGCGGGGACTATTGGAAGAATATGAACGGAGGGGTAATGCAAAAGTGAACTTCGTTTTTGCAAATAGCAAGGTAGTAGATATTAGATATTTGCTTTGACAACCTGTCCTCAGTATTTTTAAAAACTCTCCTGGGATGCAAAATCTGGAATTACAGTACCCACAGAATTAAATTTTAACCCATTATATACCACAGTGCCCTCTTCCCCTTGCAAATGATGCAATATATGGGACTCTGATATGAGTGCCCCACTGCCTTTCAAATGTTCTGGGTGCTTATTAAACAGTTATTAAATAAATGAATGAAGATGCATGTTAACAGCTTTGTTCATAATTTCTCGAGATCGGAATTAGTATTTTTTGAGTGGTAGAAATAGAATACCTTCTTGTACATGGATGTGTCTGACTCAGTTTTTTTAATTCTCATACAAGACATCAAGGATGCTATTTTTATCTCATTTTAAAAATAAACCACAGACTAGAACTTTCAAGTTAGCAAGTAATAGAAATATTTAAACCATGTTTATCCTCAGGTCTTTCTGGGTTGATAATCTAATCACATTTAACCACACACCTTTCTGACTTCACAGACAATTCCTCTTTTTTGTTTTCTTTTGATTCTGACTTCTGTCTTATAGTGTATCCTGCAGAATTTATATTTCTAATTAGTATCCTTAGTTCTTTTCAGTGTGAGGATATCTAACTAGACCTTCACTTAACATCAAATATTTTATTTATTTATTTATTTTTAATACAGCAGTCAGCAAGGATATTCACATAATATATATTTCATTAATTGGTTGATTAATTTCAATGAAATCATTCTTTAGAAATGTGGTACATTTCTCTCAATAAGTATTTAACTGTCTTCCTTTGTGTTGTGATATATCTCTTCAGCAGTATTATCAACATCTTTATTTGGATACCCAGTAGGTATACGCCTGAAAGATTTTCTATCTTTATTATGTGAAGAAGGGTTATTCAGTCTATTAGAAGACAGAAAGTTACTGAAAACAGATATTTAATCTAGTTTTAATTAGTCTGTGCTACTCAAGATTTCTTCTCAAAATAATACTCTAAATATTAGCAGTCTTATGTAATAAAAGGACATACTGATAATGCCTACCATCTGAACAATTAATTGAACAACCTATATATTTAAACATATAAGTGGTATTGCTATATGGCAGTTCCTTACATGTTTTACATAACTTCCTTTACTCTGATGTCCCTGTCGCATATTTACTTGCTATGATATGTGCTTAAAATCAAGTTTAGATGCAGAAAGAGTTCCTTGAGTCAAACAAAAACCAGCTGACTCTGAAGTCACTGAAGTCAGAGGCACTGCCTGCCTTCTCAGCTGCCCAAGACAGAATGAAAGTCCTCATATGACACACCCAACTATCCACAGCATTTAAGTATTCCAACCAACTTAATTCAGGACATGGCTTTTTCCACATCTGGATTATCTTAAACATTCCCTGCTTAGTATTTTAGTAAATATCTGTCATATAGAAGATATGAAACACAAATAATAGAGATAAAATATGTACCATTAAATTTGGACCATCCCATTTCATGAGATACTCTCCCAGTTTTCACTCTAACAATATCTCACACATATACGCATATATACACACACATATGCAATTACATTATCACAGTCGCACAGCCATATACAAGCACATGTGCATAATGTTTATCAAGAGTCTCCCTTAAATGCTCGTTCTCTTCTTAATATACCTCTCTAGGAAATAATTAAAAGTTATTTCCCTTGTGTCTTTAAAGCCCATGTAAGTGCATCCTACAGTTTCAACTTTGACCAACTTTGACCCTTCGCTGCCTTCTGAAAGCCTGTTCAACTTTAAAGATTCAAATCAGATGCTACATCCTCATGAAATCATCCCTGATTGCCTATTCAACATAAATTAGTACTACTTTCTCTATGCTCCCATATCAGGGTTTCCCCCACTCTGCACTTAGCTTATAATTCAGTTGACTTTGCATTATGAATAGATGTTTGCATGTCTGACAGTAGTACTCTTAGGAGATAAGTTCCTTTGCTCTCATACATTCCAATAATGTAATAAATATAACTATAGGAAAGAGAAAGTTTACCATGCAAAAAGAAAAATGTTAATCCACTCAATTCATGTACTGATGGCCTTTTCTACCTCTTACAACCTTCCAAATCAAAACATTCATAATTCCCAGTCATTTTAAGGAATTCTAAATCACCAGTTTGAGAAATGCCATCTTACGGTTATGAGACTTATTTTCTGTTTATTCTTCCTTCCAGAATAATTCAGTCTTACAGCAATTAGACTAAAAAAAAAGTAAGGTTTAGTAGATATCAAGTTAGGGTCAGGAAGTGGGGAGGCAGTGTAGTTCCTAATCTGGTGTCAGAACCTGGGAGAGGAGGCACCCACGTGGGGCTCCAAAGGGGAGGAGAGTGGGTGGCCAGGTACTCAGTGTCCAAGTGAGGTGGGAATCTGTGCATGAAAGGGGATGGCAGAAGTGATGGGGATTCATTACATAAAGGAGGATTGGATACATAAGAATGTAAAATAAGTATATATTTTAAGCATAATGAGAATCAGATTTCTTACTGTCAGAAAAAGGAGTTACAAACGTGGAAAGGGAAAAAACAAGACTCAACTGGAGTCTGGGGTTATCTGCATGGACTCGTGGTTTTCAATATATGTAAGTAGGTACAGTAACACACATATTTATTAGCTGTATAAATAGGTATACATGCATATATTACCTAGGTGTGACCGGAGACAGACAGGGCCTGGGAACAGTAACACTGAATGCACATGTAGTGTACAGTTCTTGCATATAAATATCATCCATCACTGAAAGAATCTAAGGCTCCTCAGAGAAATAACTGATTTCAGGGTAGTGTCAGGAAAAGCACATAATAAGCCTGGAACATCTTGTGCCAGAAAGTAAGAAAGTGTTCAAGGAATGCTAGGAAAACATCAAAAAGGCACAGAAGTCAGCCTGAAGGACCACGCACTGGCAATATCAAAGATAATTTGTGCATCAAAATAGATATTTGTACTGGTTTGAATCTATTATGTACCATAGAAAAGCCATATTTTAATCCTGACCTAATCTTGTGGGAGCATCCATTTCTTTTAATCCTGATTAAATACTGGAGCATGAAACATTTGATTAGATTATCTCCATGGAGATGTGGCATACCCAATTGTAGGTGTGACCTCTTGATTAGATGAAGATGTGACTCCACCTGTTCCAGGTGGGTCTTGATTAAGTTACTGGAATTCTTTAAAAGAGGAAACATTTTGGAGAGTCAGAAATGACAGAGCCTACAGAAACTTCAGAGAATTGCTGACACAGAGGCTGACACTTGGAGAAAGATGCTGATACTTGGAGAACAGAGACATAAATGTTTGGAGATGTTTGGAGCCCAGCTGATGTGAGCTATTAAGCAAGTCAGAACCTGTACAGATCCATGGGAAGCCAAGAGACGAAAGGCAGCCCTGGAGAAGCAAAGTAAGAAACCTCCATAAGAACAGGGACTGAAAGCAATGGAGCCCAGGAGCAAGGGACCAATTGATTCTAACCACATGACTTCTGACAGAGGGGTTCCTGATCCATTGGCCTTCCTTGAATTAAGGTACCTTTCTCTGGATGCCTTAATTTGGACGATTTTATAGGCTTAGCATGATAAACATGGAACTTATTAAATTACCCTTTTCAAAAGCCATTCCAGTTCTGATATATCACATTCTGGCAGCTTGCAAACTAACATAATATTAATGGATTGTAATCCTTTAAATAAAACAGGGAAACATGAGCTCTTATTGACATAACTAAATAAATGAGTATATATTTTTGAAGATTTTTGAAGACTGGAATATTTATTATTTTATAGCGCTACTCCACAAAATTCTTGTTCATTACAAAAATGTTAAAGAGTGAATTGAAAATGGAGAAACCAATAGACACTATCTTAATCAAAATTATGTGCTGCCATTTGGGATGCAATGAGAACACAGTTTTACTTCTGTGATTTTTCTGCCAAAGTTGTTTGACCTATATGTAATCATAAGCAAGCATCAGACAACTCCAAATTGAGGTACATTCTATGAAATGACTAACCTGCAGTCTTTAAAAGTGCCACATTTATGAATTCAAGTAAGAACTGAGGAATTGTTTCAGATTGTAGAAAATGAAAGATACATGACAGCTAAAGGCAATGTACAAATCTGAAATAGACCTTTTTTTATAAACATTAGTGACAATTGCAGAAACTTGATTAGCTTTAGGTTGGATAGCAATGATATATTGATGCAAACTTCCTGTTTTTGATGGTTGTTTCATGGAATAATTCAGGAAAATGTCTTTGCGCTTGCAAATTTTCTGTAACATTGAAAATTATTAAAAATTTGCAAAATAATATGTAGAAATAGGGAGATGGCTATGTTTTGTTGTACCTAATGGAAATGTTTTTTGTTCTTTAATTTACATTATTCAGATATATAATGTGTCTACTAAATATTCTCCAAATGAATTAATGCTTTAGTAAATAAATGAAATATTTCCTCATATTTTATAGAACTTTCAGCAAACAAAATTACCTTCCAAATATTTCTGCCTCTGTGTTATTTTTAAATCTTTTTTGCATTGATAACCATTTATATAAGATTAAAATTAAATTTCCCCCCATGCTTATAAAACCGTACATATTCCTGTGAAGATGGTATAATTTAGTATATGTTCTGCTGTTGGTAAAAAAAAATAAGTGAATTGACTAAGCAATATTGATTTTCTAAAAATCTCTCATAACAACAAGCCAAAGAAAAGGGATTGTTGATTAAGTCAGTGTCTCTTCAACACAATCAAAAAACCAGAATTTCTCTGTCATTCTATTGTCCTCTCTTCAGCATGTTGGCTCTTGTTCAGGTTTGTTCCTGTTGACTACCATAATTCCAAGCATATTCTCATCATATAACCACTATGGTCTTATCAAAAGAAAAGCCTCTTTACAGGATTCTTTTTAGGGAGCAAAGAAAACACTTTCCAGACATGACCCTAGGAATTGTCTGCTCACTTATCAAAATTATCATAAGATTTTGCCTCAATTAAGCATTGGCAAGGATGAATCACCATAATGGGCTTAAAATAATCAAAATTGCCCCTCTGAGACTATATGTGGTGGTGGGTGTTTCTTTCCCTGCTTTTAATATGAATTCACACTATTTGATCTGCATATAAGTGGATATTGTTTCTTAAGAAAAATGACAATGTACAGGGAAGATATAAGGGGATGGCAGCACAGCATTTAGTTAAGTAGCCCAATTGTTGAAACAATGAGCAAATGGAAATGATAAACAAAACAAAAATTGTATCACAGGAAAACAAAGATATAGAAGAAGATTATTGGACAATCTCTACCCTTGTCTTTTCTATTCAATAACCTCTTCATTCTCATGATAAGCAACCTTTCTAATATAATTTCAGTAGAACAATAGACCCACATATGCACATTAACTGCTGTATCATCTTTTAGGAAAGCAATGTCTTTCCATACAAACCCATCCTATTGTCAATAACCCTGTTTTCTTCCCAATTTGAGAACATGGTACTAATAAATGCTTCAAAATGATAAGCCATCGGTTATTTGTTCTGAAAAAGGAGTTCATTTAAAAAGCCATGTATAAAGTGCAGTTATATTCATAAGGAATATTTTTCTGCCAAAGAGGAGAGAATAAACTTTTTTATAAAATATCTTCTTTTTATTATTTTATTCAATACCAGCTATGCATCAGTCACCATGGTAGATAGGACCATGAATTTGATAATATTCACACTGTAGCACTTAGCATTGTGCCTAGGATATGCTTGAGCATCAATAAATATTTATTAAATAAATAACTTCGGTTAATATTTACAGTCATAACAAGTTTATTATTCCAGGTACCATTTTGCCAGAAAGCAATTGACTTTAGAGAGATGAATTGTCCTAGGTCTCAAAGCTGAGCAGAACCAAAATTCTGTTTCTCTTCTCTGTATTGGTTTCATATTGCTGCCATAACAAATTACCACAAACCGATTGGCATAAAACAACACAAATTTGTTATTTTATGATTTGGTAGGTTATAAACCTGACATGGGTTTCATTGAACTAAAATGAATGTATCAGCAGGGTGTATTCCCTTCTGGAGACTCTAGGAAAAATTCATTTCCTTACCTTTTCAGCTTCTGGAGGCTCCTCACTTCCCTTGGGTGATGACCCCTTCTTATACCTTCAAAGTTATCAATGTAGGGCCGAGACTTTCTTGTGTTACCATCTCTCTGGTCCATTCTCTTTTAATTCCCTCTTCCACTTCTAAAGGCATTTGTGATTACTTTGCAACCACCTGGATAATCTAGGATATTCTCTCCATTTTTAACGTCACTTGATTAGCAACTTTAATTCCATCTGCAGCTTTAATTTTCTTCCCCCTGTAACCTAACATACTTACAGGTTCTGGGGATGATGGTGGAGACATCTCTGGGAGTTATCACTGTGCTTAACACATCATGATTCTGTTATTGCTAACTAGAAAATGTCAACCTTTTCAAGTATCCATGGAAAACATAGCTATTGGTAAAGTTTGTAAGAAGGTAAAGGCCCTTTCTCTGGTCTACATTATACTCAGTGACAACAGGAAAAAGCCGAAAACATAATCTATCTTCACATCCTCTGGAGGCTTTCATGTTTGGGAAAACAATATCGTATGTTCAGATCAAGGAGAGAAAAATATATCAAGAAATACCTAATGGTGTGATGTAGGCTAAATAGTTAATACCATTGATCACTATCTTCTTTGAAGTATTATACTATTTTGTTAATATGTTCACCAGCTGTACAAACAAACCTATTCATCTTGTAGCCGATTCACAGAAGAAGGTCGACTATCCATTCCGACCTACTTACATTTCTCCGTGAACCTTCCTGCTAACATACATGATCTTTTATTCAGTGGAGATCACTGATTAGAGTAGTCTGAGTTGAAAGCATGACTCATTAATACTGAAAGGACTGAGCCTATATTTCAAGAACACTGAAAACACCATTTGATCATTTCTGCTCTAAAGGAACATATGAGCTTTTGGAGACATCTTGTGAAACTATCCCACCATCTTACTTAAAATAGTGAACTTTTCCTCTCATCAGGAATAGCATTTTGATCAGTCAGTCTCCGAAACTAGTCTTAGCAAGTCTGCTCAACTGGATGAGCATACATTGTAAGAAAATCTGTTAAAACTGTATCGAATTTACCGCTGGACCAGAATATACACACAAAATGCTGGTGAGAATATAATGGGCAACTTTAGTATATGGGTGACCATTGTCCTCCCTCTTGAAAATACCACAGAAACAAGATATCTTTAGCTTGGGAATGACAGTCATCAGGAAACCCTAAAATAATACAGGATCCTAGGATTTCATTTTTGAGATGGGAAGGTCTCATTTAAATCCTCTTGAGAGCACATTATTGATGTGGAACTCAGTGTATATATTTTTAAAAAGACAACTTATTTGAAGGGTCTGCCAAGGTACATATAACATAAAGAAAATAAAACTTGGAAAAAAACTTTTCTTCGCTTCACAATGGAAAAAGCAAAACACTGAGAATGCCTAAAATTATTTAAATGACAAATGTCAGAAAATATGATTGTTTTGACTTTGGTCCAAAATACATATTTAGAAAAGAAATATAATATTTCCACTATAGATTAATGACATGTAATATTGTTCTCAGCTCAAGGGATTTGTGAAGGTTGAGAAGAAAATAAGAAAAGCCATTGGGGAAATGCTTGGATAGAGGATAGGTTCATCTATCTATTCAATCATTCAAAATAATTTGAATGATTATTTTCAGTGTGCCAGAGACTGGGATAATCAACATCAAAGCAAAAATACTTAAGACCATTAAACCTAATGGAAGAGCTGGACATATACAAAAATAAATGCAGCAACAAATTATAAGTACAGTGGTGACTAGAGAGGAATGATCAGTTCTACTGGGATAAATAATGAGTGGCTTTAGGAACATAAGCATATATAACATACCAGGGATTGTTATAAGCATTGTGTATACCACAGGGCTCAACAAATTTATATTATGCATCTGGGAAAAGACAGAGTGGTAATTTAAATCAATGATTTCTACATTTGGGCTAGGAAGAATATTCCAGGATCGTCTAATCCACAATACAACTTTCAAGTCCTTCTAGAGAAGACTAACATTTGAGCTGCAACCTGAGGGCTAAGCAGTTGATCAGTGGAGTTGTTCTGGACATAGGGAATAAAATATGAATAGCACAGGACACTTGGATAAAAAAATTTAATAAACAAGACCTGAGCAATTCCTGTTGGGTGATAACAACCCTAGCAATTTGAAAAATGATTTTGAGAAGGGTATGCAGTAATAAAAGGTGTACATAATTCTTTCAAGATTTATGGTGTAAAAAGGAAGAAATAGGACAGTAGATGTAGGGCAATATTTGTACAGTTAGTTAGTGTTGGAGGAGTTGGATGGGCTGAAAATGGGCAAGATACAGAACATTATAATCCTTTAAGAAGTATTAATGTTATGCATCCTTCCTTTAGGAAAGTTCATAATGTTCTAATCTTGATTGCTAAGTGGCTACATGAACGTATATGTGAACTCATCTAACTAAAAACTTACAGCTGGTGCCTTTTATTGAATACCATTATGTTCAAGGTTTAATAGGGTCTGACATAAGATGATAATATGAATGCAAACAGAATATGACATTGCTTTTAATTATATTCAAATTTTTCCTCAATAAAATTGATTAAAAAAACAAATTCACATGTAATCAACTGGATCTTTATATTGCAAATATTCACACCCTTCCCACATCGATAGGCTTGAACATATAATACTAATATTAGGTAAGGTCATATGAATACCTTTGGTCTCCTTGTGGGTGTAGTGCATTTTCCAGCCCACTGCATTTGGACTTATCCATGCAATTTGCTTTAGAAATGGCATATTATCTGATAGGATTCAAACACAAGCCTAAAATATGGTGACATTCTAGGTCTTATTCTCTTACATTTCCCCACCATCATACGTGAAGAGCTTCCCCTGGTTAGGTGCAGCAACAGAACGAATACAAATGAAGCAAACATACACCCATTCTGCAGTGAAGATCAAGTTCAGCCAGATCAAAAGCTTGAAAAACAATCTTCCAATCAAATCCATCATAGCTCAGCTGAATTCCATTTGACCCACAAATGTGTGATTGTGACAGGTAATAAATTATTATTTCAAGCCTTTGGATTTGGGGCTATTTTCTTACACAGAATAAACATATGAATAACTAGCTTATGTAATCTAAGTGGACTAAAATAATTTGTTAATATATATTTTGTCACATAGGCTACAAGCATATACTACTGTAGGTATATTTTATGGTGAATATATTGCAGAGATCATCTAAATATTTATTCATACTAAAATCAGAGAAGAGTAATTGGCAAGTACAATAATTTTTAATATAAAATGTATTTCATTGCTATGAATAGATGCTGATATAGATGACATAGATACGTATCTTTCATTCCCGACAGGACTTTGTATAATGTTTATCTGTACTTCTAGGTACATTCAAGCCATAGTTTAATATAATAATCAGTGATTAATTCCCCAAAACCATCCAAAATAACTGAAATGCAAATTTGAAGTAGCTGAAATGTAAATTTGGCCATCATCCTTTCTGTGGACTTGATCATTATTTCAAATGTCTCTCTCTCTCTCTCTCTCTCTCTCTCTCTCTCTCTCATAATAGGTTCATAATATCCTATATTTGAACTACTTTACTCCTTTAATGGAATGCACCAAAAATGCACTACTATGTAAATAAGATGTGTCAGCAGCCAATAATAGTTCCAAATGATATTTGTATAATCCTTGTTAATTTATAAGTGCATTGCCCTTGCTAATTTACAATGTACTTTCAGAAACTGATTTCTCTTTCTAACCTCAGAGCAGTTCTGTGAACCTCTTATAATTTACTCCCTTTTCAAATTAGAGATTAAATTCAAAGAATTTGTGTTTTGGTTAAAGTTCATTGGTTATTAATATTGAAGATTAAAATATGATATGCATATATACATTAAAGGATTTAGTAAGCTTACAATACATCAAAATCAAGATATGGGATCCTGTGTATTTATATAAATATATTGTTGGTAGAACAGTCATAGTTCCATGTAAACTATTTCAATTGTAATATAGATAATAAACCAAATTATGTGCTGTCCAGTATCATACAATAAAATGGAACTGATATACAAGCAAATCAATTAAGTTGGTAGATAGTCTAAGCCTGTTTCTTCTAAGAGTCTAAAAAGTTTTTAGAGAAACATATAACAATGTCAACGAATTATTTTTTTTCTTCATTCATTGTGCACCAAATGTTTAAGTTCAATAAACAAATATGGTCAAAGGAACATCAAAGATGTTTTCAACATGATAGAACTGGAGAAAATAAATTGGACCCAACTGCCTTTAACTATATAGCCCTGTCAATATAGAACAGAATTTTAATATTTCTTTTCTGCTCCATATTAGTGAAGAATCTGACTGAAGAGTAAAAATAAAATCCCATAGCTATTATATCAAAGTAATTAGAACCTCAGTGATGGGGAAAAGTGGAATCAGATGTCTTTTCTGAAAGCCGTTAAGTGGCTAAAGAATGTCTTTGAAAATCTGATGTATTGGGTTTGCAAATTTCTTAAGAGAAATGTTTATTCTTTATAATGAAGCCTGCCAGGTCAAATTTACTAGGGCTTGATATAAGATAATCTTATTAATTTCAAAAGAATATGACAAACTTAAAGACATGATGCCATTAGACATCCTCAATGATGATGAAAATGATGAGAACTATGTAAGAGAACAACTTGTGGGATCATCACAGTTTACGGATCTTTCACTATTTCAAAGCTCATGTGTATAATTTAGCTTTAACAGTAAGGCTGCAACGAAATATATATTCTGCTAGTGTATCCAGTTGGAATTATCTAGACTTTTGTGATAGCATTTCATACTTAAAAGAATTTTCTTTCAAATTTTCAAGTTTTGAATGGACAAGTAGGAAGAACTGTCTGTGATGTGATAAATTCCATATCAAAGCACATTTTCCATTTGATTCCATTTAAATTGTAGAAACACGTTCCCAGGTCCAGAATTGTCAGCATCAGTGAATTACATTATCATTCATATCAAAGACAATTCTGCATAAGCTTTGTGCTCAGTATGGTCTTTTAGAAGTTTTCTGCCACCTCTAAAAATAGAATAGATAATGAAATGATAAAATGTTTTTAAAGACATGTACGAATATGTTAAAACTGACTCATTAAATTACATACAGAGTTAATTTCTGATTTGCTTAATTTGAACACTCTGCTTTCATTGTGATTTTCAGTTTCCAAGGCCTACTCGTAATTAGGCTACCCATCACTTACATCATTTCTATTTTTGTAAGTATTCAGCTCAGCTTATCAGCTCAAAGAATTGCTAGGGTATTTGCGTGAACTGAACTCATCACTTCATTAGTACCAAGTATATCTCTGTTGAGATTCAAGGGTCATTGCCTTTTAAAAATCAAAAACAATTTTGCAAATTCCCTCATAAATTCTTATTAGGATCTAGGTAAATTTTTTTCAAGTAGCCATTAAACAACTTTCAGATAACCATCCAATGGTGCTAATGAATCCTACAGGGGATTTTTGCAGGTCACTCAACTTTTGTAGCTCCTTCAAAAAAAAAATTTTTTTTTTTTTTTTGACATGGGCAGGCTCCAAGAATCAAACCCGGGTCTCTGGCATGGTAGTGGAGAACTCTGCCACTGAGCCACTGTTGCTTACCCTTCTTTGAAATTTTGATTTAGTTTAAGGGAAATAAGGTGGGGAAACTTAAATTAAGGAGTCAATGTTTTTAAAGCAAAATTATGCTAAGTGAATATACTCCCACAAAGATGGATCATATAAATATAAGTGTGTGTGTGTGTATGTATATATATATATATATATATATATATATATATATAAACTGCAGATATATTTTTTATAGCTGCAGAAAATTTTGACTACTTTAAACTCCATCTGAGAGTTTTTAATTCTCTAACTCAGTTTTTTGAGGCTTCCTTACATCATATCCCTAATTCTAAAACAGTATTTTCCCCCTGAAAATAGGAGAAGTAACTAAAATATTATCATCTGTATTAAGAAATAACATTCTCATCAAATGTTAGAACATGGAATTGTACATGATGTTCCATAACAAGGAGTTTTTAAATTAATCTCTGTAGCAAAAAAAAAAAAACACTAATATGCAAAAGGAGAATAAAAATATGTACATGAATCATTGATATTTTGTTACATAATCTGTTGCAAAGCTTCTGTTTAGAAAAGAATTTCATTTGATAGTTAATGGTTAATGGAATATAAATTTCCCCTGCTCCTACATCACCACTAGAAAGTATTGCCCATATCCTGCAAGTCAGACACTTTTCTTTAAGTCCCTCAAAAATGACTGGCTACTTTTAAATATTATATTAAGTATTATATTCAAATTATATTATTTGACTCTCAAAAGTTTTCCTGTCTCTCACATAATTGTTCAATTGTTTATCTTTAGTAGTAGAAATGGGTATCCAGGACCAGACAGGCAGATATAGGAACAATCACCAAAAACCTTCTTCAGGTGCTCTGAGAAGTCTATAAAATGAAATTCCATAATACGTCACACTCCATTTAATATTTAATATCACTACACATTTGATTAATATGCTTGGATTACTTAAAAATAAAAATACTTATTAGACATCAAATTATTACCATCACCAATATCTTGATGAGTATTCATTGAGCTTCTTTGTGCCGGAGACGTAGATCTGGCACTTTATAGGTCAACATATAACTACCCTCTGAAGTAGCCATTTTCTTTCCCATTTAACAGTTAAGAACTATATTGGAATTGCAATAAAATAAAGAAATTTTATTTCTTAGGGATACTCAATTAGTATGTCTATTTAACTCTGGTTCATTCTTGAAGGTCTGTTTCGTGCCAGGAACATATATTCATTTCATTTTGCTGCACAGCTCCCAATTTTCACCTGGATCTTGAGTAATGATGTGCTGACTTACACTGACAGTACAGCAATCTGCCTTGGGCAAAAAACATAGCTATATTCCACCAAGGAGTAACGGTGCTACTGTTTACCACAGAAATTGTTAAATATTGTGGCTGAAGGGCCTAATACTTTAAAATACTCAGTTGGGAGTGAAATATGTGTGTGTCTGTGTGTATGTGTGTGTAAATAGGAAAAGAGCAAGAAGGAAAGGAAAGAGAGAGGGACATTTTGCATGATATCATTTCTTAATCATTTCTCTTAATTGAATTTAAAAATACCATGTCTTTCATATTGGTATGCAACTGCAGCCACTAAACTCATCACACACTGTGTGAGAAATAAAATGTCACCAACCAAAGAATGGATGTGTTGATGGTGTTGATATTTCCATTTTCACCATCATTAATCTCAAGTCAATGAGTAATCAAGACGTGAAAACCAGGAAAGTGAAAAGACCATCAGGCTGAGAGAGCCAGGACCATTTTCATAATTCAGTAACATCTTTGTCCTTCAGAAACATCAGCTAATGGGTTTCCTGGAGGGTCAAGTTTTATGAATAGCTTATGGTTATTTTTGCTTAAGTAGTGGGTTCTCCACACTCCAGTAGGGTGATCACTTTTCAAATGCCAATCTGATCATGCAAAATTCTTTATCATCTACAGGTGGATTTCCAAACTCCTTAAGTTGACATTTTAGACTGCTCATGATCCTGCCCTTACCTACTTTTATGGTCTCATCTCCTGTTATTCTCTCCAGCTTTGCTGAGTTAAGTACTGTTCCTGAAAAAAGGCAATGTTTTTTCCTACTAGAATACATGTGTTCATGTGATATTCTCAGACTGGAAAGTCCCCCACTACCCAGTTCTTTCATCCATCCTGATCATCCAATTAGCCAACACCAGCTCATCCTTCAGGAGCTAACTCAGAGGTAAAATGAAGCTGTTCTCCTGCTATAAGCTCTAGGATTCATGGAGGTAACACCAGACATGTGTTTGCAGTAATGGTGCTTAGTTATCATTCAGAATATATTTGAAAATGAATGAATTATTAGTGTTTTCATTAGGGATTTAAATTATTTTACTATAAAAATATGCTATCTTTGCTTTTTTTAAGACTATAATTGGCACTCCAATGTAAGCATGGCTCCTATACTCCAAATAGAGAAGAATCCAATAATACCAACTCTCGACTTCATGGTTTTGCACAAGCTGCCTTAAGAATCTGCATACTTCCCAATGACTTCCTTTCTGATGGTTTCCCTTTTACTTCTAGGTCCTAACATCCTATTTCCATCACTGTTACTTCAAGATCTCATCAAAACATGCCCCACAAGCAATGTAGAATTTTCCCAAAATTCCATAGACTTTGGGGAATAGTTTATATTGGATCTCCCTAAACAATTACTCAAATTCCTTAACAAGGGAAGAGAGATTGTTTTTTCTCTGGCCATTCCCTCATGAAGAGCCCCCTGATTACTTCCTTTGTCATTCTCCCTGTTTGATCTCCCTTATGGAATTTCAAATTACTATCTCTTCTATCAAATGAAGAAATCCATCTCTTTCAGGCTTTATTATCAAACTTATATGTGAACCCATCAGAATATTCAGAACAAGGAGGCATTTCACAACTAATTGTAAAAGGCAAGTGTTATTAAAGTAGAAGTCTTTCTTTATAATGGATAATTCATTTTTTCTTAGGCATTTCTACATTTTCTAGCTTACCTCTAGCTTTTGTTCCTTGTTACCGTCTCATCTATACACCCTACATCTGTAACACTGGTCCCTAGCAACAAATCTCCTATCTTACATTTTTGTTGACTATTCTGCTTAGGGGACAAAGAGATCAAACTATTTACAATTTTTTTTAAAATGACACCAAAAGAGAGTCTATGGCATCCTCTTATAAGTATACTGTATGCTTTAAATCACCCATGGACTTTACACACACATACACACACACATACACACACACACACAGATATATTTCTTAGAATCCTTGTTATAAATGATTGGTCATGCTCATGATATTGAATTCATACACTCTAGAATTAAAGCCAAACTACTTTGTTAGCCAATCAAATAAAATGTTTTCATGGTGAAACTATAAATCAATGAGTTCATCCCTCATAATTTTACACTTATAAACAATATCATATTCATAAAATTTAAGATAATTAGAATAGCAGAAGAAAGAGAATTCAGACCATATGTACTTCTTTAAATCCAGCTTGTCTCTCTATTCTCTGACTGACAAGATTATCTCATCTCTTCTGTTGTCTAGGAAAAACTCTGGCTCCTCATTCTAATCTAAAAATTGACTATGTTGTAATTCTATTAAGAATATGACAAATTATGAAACAGAGACATTTCAGAACATCATGCATTCAGGGATCATAGTCATTAAAAGGAACTGTGGGACAAGAAAAGTCTTTAATGGAATGTTTCTCAAACTTTAGAGTGCATAAAATTCACCTAGGAAGTTTGTTACAATACACAACCCTCCAGCCCCACAGGTTAGATTCCTTCTGGCCAAAGTGGGAACCAGTTGCCTGTATTTTCACAAGCAACCCAACAGATTCTGACCTGGGTGTTGGCAGAGCACACTGGAAAATACTGACTTAGTTGGCATGGCTGCCCAATGAGAGTCATCGAAAAAGTACTGGGTACGGGAAGGTGGGGAACATGGTATGATGGTCAGTGTTTAACAACCAGCTCTCTGGGAAAAGAAAATCAAAATCACCTGGATTATAACATTTGTTGATTTCCATAATGTGAATACTCCCTCCATGGATGATTTCAAGCTTCCAAGATCACATCACTGAGTGTGGAACTGCGGAGAGATATGCACATTTGGCTCCTGTAAGCCATTGTGAGTCTGTTCCAGTGGCACATCTTGGGGTGAAGGGTGGGGGGGAAACAGTACTCAGAATCTCCTCCTTGGAGATACCTGATAGGGAAAAAATTTAATCAGAACCTTCTAAAAAGGTTTGCAATATTGTTGTGAAAGTCACCTGATAGGTGGGCAAAGAATGCCTGGGATCCACAAAAGCAAGGTGTGGAAAAGCATTTTAGTAATGCCAGCAAATATAACGCGATTACTCTATTTTTGTTTTTCACTCTCCTTTTACAGTATTTAATTATTTAAAAGTATTTATCACCAAATATTGAGTTATAATTCTTGGCACTTCCTTGGATTTTCTACTTCTTCTTGCATACCAGATAGGTTTTGTATCATTTGTCCGAAGCACCATTTCAATTTGGTGCAAAAAATTTTTCTGAAACTTATAAATAGGCTAAAGAGATCACTGGGTGTTGTTTCAGTATATTGCGGGATTTGAATTTATTTGGCTATTGTACAATTCTGGTGGTATAGAGGATAATGTGTAGGTTTTTATCCAAAGGAGAAACAAGCAGTTTCTCTCAGGTGGAACAAATATCCCCAAAGCTTAAGATTTATTGCCCTATAAGACAATAACCAGTTTTATATCTATCCAAGCAATCATATACTCACATGACTTTATGAAATATCTCATGCGAATCTAAATTCTCAAGTTCTCCTTGGATCAGTGCAAACATTGTATTTCTTCCTTCATTAATTGAGTTAAATGAGATCTTTGAAAAGATTTCATGTGCTACTTGCCTAAGAGTTGTGAATTTTACTTTTTGAAAATTATCCTTTAACATCAATCATGTGAATGCCAGGTTTTATGAAAATAATCTACTGTATATACTTGGGTTTATGTCAAATTACTTCTTTACCTTATACTGACTCAGACAGCAGTGGGAAATAAAACCCCCAAAAAGTATAGGTTGGACTCTCCTTTTCATGTCTCTCTCCTCATTTTGTCTCCCATACATTGCCAGGTTTGTGGTGGGACTCGGGGGAAGTTATAAGGAAGTGGTAGTTTCTATCTGGTGCCCACTGGCTTTGGAAGACTTAATAAATGATGAAAGCTGGCTAATGGGACATTATAGATTGTCTCATTCTATAATGGGACACTTCTATGATATCTGTGAGTGGTCTCTACTAGGTCCCCAGTCTCCTTCAGGGTCCTTGCCCAATCTTTGGTAGCTTTAGTTTGGATAACTTCTGGAGGATTCTCCCTCAGTTTGAGGTCTTGCAGCCATGTACTTTAAGCCTCCTTCTGCTGTACACTCTCTACCCCTCCATGCAGCCGGGCAGAGATGAACCCACCTTTTGTCTCTCTCTCCCATACCAAGAGCATGAAAACACTGCCAGTTCCCTTGCTGGGATTCCATAAGATCCCTGTGTGATGTCATAGTCCTGGATCCATCAGCAAAACAATGATTTCATCCTCTCACACTGTAGTAAATTTTCCAAGCAGGATGCAGACCTCTGTCTGCCTGAATACTCTCAGGCATGAGCAAAGTCTCTCTATTTTGGATCTCCCAACATTTCAAAACTATCTGCATAATCTACTGAAAGTCCTTCTCAGCAACCTTGGTGTCCTTGAGTGGCATGGAAAGGAGGCCAAAATAAGAATCCACAGCAAAGAAACATTTTCTTGAAGGGAATCTCTTTCCCATTATTCACCACCAGCATCTTGTCTTTGAATCTCCCTCCTGTGTATCTTTTTTTTTTTTTATTGCTGAGGGATCTAAACATTTTGGAATAAAATTCCCATCAATCACCTTACAAAATCTGTGATTAAAGGAACTGTTTTATGCTTACATGGGCATCCTGAAAGCTATTGCATTAGCTCTGTAGTGAGTGCGGAAGTTGAAGGAGCCTTATCCCATCATCTTGGCCGAGAATACATCCATCCTTCCATCATCCAGGTTCAGAAGTGTCAGAACCTCAGTAGGAAGCACAGAATTGATTCTACCTGAGACACTGCCTTCTGGATATTGAACCTATTAAGCTCAAGAAGAAATGGAAGAAACTTAGTTTTTATTGTTTCACATATTGATGACATTTCAACATTTCTTTTTACTCCATTTTAGTATCCTTTAGACACTAGTTACTTTTAGAGTTTTCTCTGTTTCTTCTAAGCAAACTCTGTTTCACTTTATTATTGCCATTTATCCTTTTCTTTTAGACTTTTAGTATATCATCCGTATTTCCCCTTTATTCATAGAATTTATTCACTAGAATTTCTGTCTACTAGGCACTGTGCTAAAATGAAAAGAAAAATAAAATATGACCTTTGCTTTCAGGGAATTTCACAGGTTAAAGAGTCAATGGGATATATAAAGTGGTTACTTTCTGGGGACTAATTGGATACTGATATCTGTTCAAAGGAATCAAGTCAGTCAAACAAATCAGTTATTCCAAAATATATCACTCATAAAGAAACCCAGGAACTTAAACATAATTGAATGGAATGCCAGAGAGGATCTACTAGTGGATTAGGTATTCTCATTAGAGAATTAAAATGTGCAAATCCCATCGGTCAGAAATCTAGCACATATATGACATTCAGCAAAATTTAATTGGAAAATGAAATCTTCGCAATTCCATATTTTGACCAGGAAAATTAAGATGTAAAAGAAAGATACTTGCTATTATATTATTATTAAATATTTAAAGTTAATATATATGGTAGGCCTGATACAGGCAAGCTTTGTGACACTTTTTGTGAGGAGGAGATTTGGAGAAGTAATTGATATTCACCTGAGGAAAGCAGAATGCTGGCCTGCTGCCTAGCATAGAATAGTTATACTTGCATGTGTGCTAAATGAAATAGACATCTCTTCCAATATATTACTTGGGTGATTTGAGGAATGTTATGTTAGCCTTTACATAATTTGAAAGCTGAGAAAAAGTGTGTACAATAATTACATAGAATATATGAATGTATATTTGCACATGCATATAAAACATATGCATATGATAATGTTTTTTTATATTTCTTGAACTTGAGTTGTGATCAAACATACATACATAGAATCCCATTCTTTTGTGACTAAATTTATCATTCAAAATCAAGTTAAACATGTACAATGCATCCTCTAATGAAGCTATCTCATTTGTGAGGAAGACATGAAATTGGGCTTGTATTGAAGAACAGGGACCCTTTTAATGAAGACAAACACCACTCGTAAAGAAACCTAGACCATCTGAAATGTGCTAGCTAGAAAGGAAGAGCATGCATCTTTATGGTGCCCTAAACTTTGAACTTCCTAAAATATGAATTCACTATCGTTCATAAAGTTAAGTGACTTTACTTTTTTCTTGCTTTCTAAAAATGAATTTCCTCTGCTCTTGATGTTACATTAAGATGGTAATTTGATTCACAATAACTTCTAATCTGTCTCCTCATTGTTATTGCAGCAATGTTCCATGGCATACCACCAATCTTTGCACATTAATTCAAGACTTTTGCTAATATCCACATGTAATTAAAAAGGTTTGCTCACCATATAGCATGTACATTACTATTGGTAAATGATAAAGAAATTATATAAATGAGTTATGAAACATCAAAATCAAGATAATTATGTCATCAGGTTAGGAAAGCCTTATGCTTTGGTAAAAAGCAGAACCAAAATCTCGGTGGTTTAACACAAGAACAGATTTTTGCTGTTGTCCTTTTTAATGTTCTTTGGGGAACCAGGTTTCTCTTCAGGGCTACTGACCCCATGCAATGGCTCAGGATTCATGATGTTTTGATCCTTTGACTCTGTCATCATCATCTCAACACATCAATGAGGCGGGGAAAGGAAGCGACTAGCGAATCATTCCCCCCACAGAGGCCTTGATTTGCCAATGATAAATGGTACTTCCACCCAGAGTTCATTCACCAGAATTTTACGATCCCTCCTAACTGCAAGGGAAGAGGAAAATGTAAGCCTTCTGTATGCCCAGAAAGAGAAATGAATGAGCTCTAAGGTGCTTGCCATGGAATCCTGTTTTATGTGTAGGTTAAATTTTCCCCTTCTGCCTACGGTGCAAACTTCTCCCAACTCACTCTCCAAGGTGGAACTAATTAGCCACCCAGGCTATGCCTCTAATTACAATCAGTAACACAAGTTGAGGGGTGTATTAGTTAGAGTTCTCTAGAGAAGCAAAACCCACAGAGAACACTCACAAATATAAAATTTAAAATAAAAGTGTCTCGCGTGAACACAGGAATCCAGAGTTCAAAATCCACAGGGAAGGCTGTGAAGCCGACGACTCCGATGGATGGTCTGGATGAACTCCACAGGAAAGGCTCGCCAGCTGAAGCAGGAAGAGAGCCCTGTCTCTTCTGAATCTTCCTTACAAGGCTTCCAGTGATTAGACTGAGCCATTACGCACTGCAGAAGACACACGCCTTGGCTGATTACAAATGGAATCAGCTGTGGATGCAGCTGACAAGCTCATGATTTAATTCTATGAAATGTCCTCATTGCAACAGACAGGCCAGCACTTGCCCAACCAGACAAACAGGTACCACCACTTGGCCAAGTTGACACATGAACCTGACCATGACAAGGGGCTTTTACTAACATCTTCACCTTATTTAGGTCAATATTTTCTGTTTTTAGTTTTATTTGTTTGTTCACCTCATGTATTTTGTTATAAGAGCATCAATTATTCCACTACCCTAAATAACATCTCTTTATTTTATATCTTTCTCCAAGATTCATTGGGCCTGACTTTACATGATTTCTTTAATTTATTTAACTACTTAAAAAGCACAAAAATTTAATCTGAATACCCTTTTCATCCCTCTATTGGAACATCTTTCCTCACATCGTTTGCTTATTTGATGTTTTTGCGTTGTGAGGGAACTTTAAGTGAGAGATCTGTTTCAAAAGAATCTTGTGCAAATGACAGGGTTTATCTGCTTTCTCTCCTTTGCAGGGAAAACCAAGATATAAAAGAGCAAATGAAAGGAAGATGTCATCTGATGAGGTTTTACAACAATATTGTATAAGATAGAAAGTGCATGGAAGAATAATGAGGCAGATGGAAGCCAGCCATGGCCTAGAAAAGGTAAAAAAGGAGGACAGAGGAGGAGCTCAGTTCCTGCACTGGGAAGTTCCAGTCCAGAGGTGACCTTTAGCATGGAAGATGTGAGTGAGAAGTGGGACTAAAAATAGGGGTGTGAATAGTTTGTTGTCCTTAAGAGATAGCAAATTATAAATTAGCTTCATTCTCAACATCCATAAGGATTTAACCAGGCTTATCCATTTGCAGGCCAAGAAGATATTGATGCCAAATCAAATAAGACCAATTCAAAGACACATCTTAGTTCTATGTGCGTAGAACTTATCCCATGAAAATGGAGCGGTAACACTGGAACTTATGATAAAGGAGACATTCAAAGCGTTTCTATAAGCTTTTTGTTCCCAACAACTTCAGAAATTTTGCACAAGTTTTTTTTCCCAGGGTCTAGGACAAGGTATTTTGAATCATAGTCTGAAGAAGTCAAAATCACATAAATGGGACAGGAGTTATAATAACAGGGTAGGGGGAGGAGGGAAGGAGGGAGAGTGCAATTTTTGTCAGATGATGTAAGGTCCTTTCTTAGGTCTAATTTAGACTAAAATTTATCCTAAAGCAGGTATGTGGTAAAAGGAAGAATCATTGGAGTTTGTGTGTCAAACCCCAACACATAATCAGGGAAACAATATTCTCTGTTTTCTCTAAAAGAACTAAAAGAACTGTTGCAGTTTGCTTTGAGATTTATGAGCAACTAAGTTGAGTTCATGTTGGGGAAATCTACAGTTATAGCTTCAAAACATACTTGACTTTTGTGATTCTCAAAGGAGCCACATCATTTTTGCTGTTGGTTAACCAAATTAGAATTGAAAAGAAAGAAGTTGGATCTCATTGCCAGAAAAGAGAAGAATTGAATAGAAAAGTTCAGAACCAAATAGCCAAAAGAGTTGGAGATAAAGTTCTGAAGTTAGAAAAGCACCCCTGATGGATGATGTGTCAGAAGAAATCATCATCATCATCATCATCATCCAGGAATGAAAAATGAAAAATCCTCTAAACTCATCTATGTGGAAGTATTAGGTAAGGATTCCCCTAAAGAGTTGATTTTCAAAATGGTACAACAGATACTAAACAAGACTGCAGTGGTTATACCACATACCTCCTCAGTTTTCAGAGTAGGTATGGAATAGAGATGGATCTGAACTTGCTTGTGTGTGTGTGTGTGTGTGTGTGTGTGTGTGTGTGTGTGTGTGAGCGTGTGTGTGTTACCACAAGAAGTGACAAAGTGGCTGCTTGTTTCTATGCTCTGTTCTCCTCAATTCCATTTCTCCAATCCTAAATCACTGCTCAAGGATGGAGAGGACATTAAATGCGAATGTTGAAAATGTTGCTCTCTTATTAAGTCTCCAATTCCAAAGCTCGAATGTATATAACAGGGCTGTGATATCATCAGTCAGGAGATTCTACCAGCACCTTCACAGACACTCAGATGGAATTATCCCAGATTCAGTAGAAGGAGAGAAATTATTAAATTATAAGTAGAGGATATGTCAGGATTCTGCATTATAAGGTCATTTTGGTTATAACCACAGAAGAAAAGAAGCAGAAGAAAAAGAAGAGCTTTTATGGATTAAAGGTATGTAGGATCAAGCTAAAGGAAAATGAAACAGGTAGCTAGATAAACAGGCTATGGATTAAATTGATAAGAGTTTTACAAAATATTGCTCAAAACAACCTATCTTCTTCATGCTGTTTACAAATAGAAAAGGAATAATTTTGAAAATGCATTTTTATCATTTTGTGGTGTTTCTGCTGTCACTTTATGAATACTCCTTGAAGTAGTAGTCCTTCCATTTTATGACATGCTGTCTGTGTTGTGGTCATGTATTAAAACTTACTTTTGCATGTTTTAAAATCAATTTGTCCGATGTACATGCACATAGATTCTGGAAGATATTGCATTTATCAAAAAATAACAGGGTATTATGGAAATTAACAAATCAGAGAAAAAGTAGGAGTTATATATAAACTATATATAATTTACAAAGGAGTTATAAACTATGTTATCATAGAAAGAATCTTGATTGGAAAGTAAGATGACCTGGACTTTTTCTTTCTTGTTTATTTTACTACAAACCTTAGATTTGTAGCATCAGGCTTCAGTATTTTTCAGTTCAAAGAGAAGAAGCAATATCAGCATTCTTTAAGCTGTACTGTCACATGATTTTAGGTTTCCCAGTCTCTACTACACCCTAGAATATTTCAATGCAGTATCATTGCACTTTTTATTTGACATCTTTAAAAATAAGGCTATTCATGAAAATCTCCAGACTCCTTTGTCAGTAAAGAAGTTGTAAATAGTAAGCAAACAAAACTTTTCAAATAAATTTTGAATCGTTAAATACATCAGAAATTCCACTATGAGCCTTATCACCCTTAGGTATACTCCGACCATATTTTATGTAAAATGTCTAAAATTATTCCCCATGTGTCTCTCAATCTTCTTCAAAAGTAAAAGACAAAACAAAACATGAAAGAAAAAAAAAACTATTCCCTGAATTCAAAACCTTAAAGTGAGCAGATTAGAAAGCAACAAGGAATCAATCAGATAGTCAAGGGGAAAATTTAAGTTTTGGGAATTTGGTGTCTTATCCTCGCATTTGTGGACTCCTAAAAAGCCTTCCTCTCTTGCTCACAGCCTAATGAAACAGGAATTAGGCAAGAAAAGGCCTTTTAAAAAGGTAACCTCAGGAAAATGCATAACACGAGGAGAGCCAGGGCTGGGGGGGACCTGACCTTCTTCGGGGTTTGATGCCACCATCTGCACACTAAGGACATTCGATTAATTCAGTTCAAGACATATTTATGGAGAAGTTCATGTTTCCAGCCACGTGACGAGCCCAGTTTAGACAGAGTCATGCAATGCAATGTCCTCAATTCTTGTTCAGTCTGGCGGGAAAGGTAGGCATGCAAACAGATACTTATAAACACGTGTCATGGAGATACTGATACCTGTGACATCACGGGGATATACAGGAGTAAAATGAGGCACCCAGATTCAGCTAGAGTGTCAGCGATGGAAATGGTGTTTGCCAAAAAAAGGTGAGGAGACAGGGTGGGCGAAGGTATTGTGACAGGACTGGGAAAGGAGAAAGGTGTTCTTACAGAGAGAAAGTATGACATAGCTGCCTGAAAAACCTGTTGCCCCCAAAATTATTGTTATAGAACCATAACATAAGGTGCATTGCAGAAGCTTCTGACCAATACTCATGCACATTTCACCAGCAGTAACTCTACTCCCAGCATATTTTGCTCCACCTGATATTTCAAACAGAAACCAATGGCAGAGCTTCCACCCCAAACAATGAGAGAGGATGGATTCGAGCCTTTATTTAGTAGAAATAAAGGCTACTTCTAGAAACAGTGAAATTTATGTCAGAAAAATTCTGGAAAAAAAGAACCATTTTCTAAAGCAAATTATTTTTTCTGATATTAACAAAGCCACCATGTTCTAGTATAAGCCAGGTATTTAAGTTCTGCAGTACACAATTACTCCAATTCTATCAAGAATCCTACGATAAGGTTCTACATTTTGCAAAAGTGGAAACAGGCTCAGAGAACGTGAGTAATGTGCCCAAGCTCCCCTCCTCACCCTATCTCTGTACCACCTCTAGCTGCCTCTACAGATGGCCCCATCTTCAGAGTGAGCTCAGCTCTGGGCCACAGCCATAGCTTCCTACACCCACCCACCGTCCTAGGGAGCTGCCACGCAGCCTTTCCTCATCCCCAGCTGGATAACAAACTATTGTGTCTGAACAACTCTGCTGTTTTGGCTGGGGGGGAACACCCATAATGTGTACTCTCTTATCTCTGAACTGCTGTTAGAATCCTTTCTTCTCATTATGTTCAAGATGGGGAAAATGGCATGGTGATATTCACATGTGCAATTTGGGATTGTTTTTTTGGGGGGGGCCAATCACTAGATTTAGTGATGACTTTTTAAAAGAGAAATATCTTTCAAATATCTGACTACAAATGACAATGGGAGAGAAGGGTTTCTCATGTTATAGAAACTCAGAAATCCAACACAGAATGGCAATAAAACCTGGAGTCCTTTTCCTTTATGCCTGTCATGAGTACAAGGAACTCTTTCAGGGTTCTATAGGCATTTGCATGTTTACATCAAGGTACCATTTTTATAGGACAAAGGCAGATCAGTAGAGAAAAATAATTTAAATATCTTGTGTCCTTATTACGTGTGGCAAATTCTACACCAACATCATATTATTTGAAACTTAAAGAAGCCATGCAAGTTACTACCATTATCCCCATTTTATAGATTAGGAAACCGAAATGTACAGGGTTTAAATTGCTTAGAAAAAAATTAAATAGCTTAAAGCTAATAAGTGGATCAAAAAGAATTTGGGAGGAGATCTGTTTGTTTGCCAAACCTGTGGAGATAATATTACTTTAAAAAATTATTAAGTAGTCCAGATCACAGTTTTCCAAACATTATTTTGGTATCCATAAAAACTGAAGTTTGAATACCTATTCATAGATACAAGTTAGTAATTGGCTGCTTGGAACAGCAAAATTATAAACAGTGGCTGTGATGGTTTGAAGCTGAGTGAACCCCAGAAAACCATGTTCTTAAAGCTCATCCTTTCTTGTGGGTGCAGACCTATTGTGTGGGGGACTTTTGATTAGGTTATTTCCATTTAGGAATGCCCCAGGTGGGTCTATTCCTCTTCTTTTATAAGAAGATATAACAAATAAAGAAACACTCAGACACTGATAAAAAAAGACACAGAAGCTGGGGTGTGAGGGGAGTTCAGTGGTAGAATTCTCACATGCCATGTGGGAGACCTGGGTTCGATTCCTGTCCCATGCACTGCAGCCCCTCCCCCCAAAGCAACAAACAAACAAATGAAAAACCAAACGAACAAAAATTCAACAAATGGTGCTGCGATAAGGGGATACTCATGGAAAAAGAATGACATGTGACCCCCATCATACAGCATACAAAGAAAAAAAGAGTGACACAGAAGCTTAGAAAGAAAGCCGCAGACTGAGCAGCCAGAAGCTGAAAGCAACAAAACCGTGGAGAGAAGGACCAGCAAATGCCGCCTCGTGCCCTGCCACGTGATAGAAGAGTCCGGGGTAGCCGGGCTGCCTGCTGATGCCTTGATTTGGACGTTTTGACGGCCTTAGAACTGTAAGCTTGTAAACTAATAAATCTCTACTGTTAAAAGCTTGCCAATTTCTGGTATATTACACTATTATCAGCTTTAGCAAGCTAAAACAATGATATAAATGAAATAGTTCATTTTTCTCTCATGTAGTAGAAATTCAGAGTTCGGCAGTTTTGAATGCTTGGCTAACCCCTATATGGCCACGAAGGATGCAGGCTCCAAATCTCACAGTTGTGCCATTTTAAAAATGTGGTGCTCATTTTATGGCCCAAGATGAGTTCAGAAAGTTGAACCATGAAATTACAGTTCTTTGGAGCAGGTGGATGGAAGTGAGAAAAGAAAAGCACTTTCTCTCCCCCCTCCCTTCAAAGAAAACCTCATAGATATCCCAAAACATTTCTTTCTATATATCTTTGTCAGAACTTCCTTACATGATTATACCTAGCAAAAATGGAACTTGGTAATATTGCCACCAAAAATATAATAAATGTTAGGATTAGCAATAAGCAGCCTCTCCCCACCATCATTAACTTGTGAATCTCAAACTGGACTCTGTTGAAGAAAAAGCATGTTCTTTCCAGGTAGTTTTGATATGCTTTCCTTCCTCCTTCAAAAGTTGAGAAATGGTGCTTTCATATAATAAAAATGCAAACTTCAAACTCTTCTTTATGGAAGCAAGTCTGTGTATAGCCTGGTTAACATTACTGAAAATTTGAAACAATGATGTTACAGTTTTATTTGTGCAAATCAGCATTGATTCAAATAGCTGAGAACAGAAAGAGTTTCTTGGCAAAGAGTTTTTAAGTGCCTGAGTTGAGTCTATTTTCTTTCCCTTGTGAACCTTAAATTTGATCTGTAGTGAGCTCACTGACAAAGAAATTAAATATCCTTGTGCTAGACCATTTCCTAAACATTTCTTATCACTACCACCTAAAGTTACTTAAGAGCATACAGGAATTCTAAAGACAAATGACAAATGATTTTTCAGAGTTATTCGTATCGAGATAAAGACCCAACATCCAACTGCAAAAAAAAAAATGGCTTCTTCTTTTCTCTTTTTTGCTTTGGAATTTGGATTGGCTGGAAAAGTATTCATCATAGTCTAACTTGAAGGGAAGGATGACAACTGAAATTTCAATTTTAAATTTTTCCCACCTAAAATCTGTTCTTTGAAATAAAATATTACATACTGAATAAATATTAAAGGGTGAAAATGATCATTCAATTTGATCATCATGTAAGTGGTTTTTGAAAATGCCATTCTCAGAGCAATCACATGTAAAATATTGCTTAAACACAGAAAAATGATTCTTTTTTCAAATCTGCTCTCTTAAAATACAATAGAAATGCTCAATGAACTTAAGCATCAGAAAGTCATATTTGGATATATTTTATTTTCATTGAACTGAAATATTGTGACTAGTAAAATCTTACATAGAAAATATTAAGTATATCTTCACATTATCCTCACCTGCATAACTGTTTCCGCCATCCATTCTAAATGTATGTTCAGGAAATATAGATTATTTTTTTCTTTAAAAAGTTAGGGCAAGCATGAAGCAAAGTGACTTATAAAAGTAATTTGAAAAAATTTTCTTCAGTATTTATTAAAACGTCCCACTCTGTAAATGAACTTCAATCAATAAGTAAAACTTCCTCTTGGGATTCTAACTTATACCCTGAGTAATATCTTAGATTTGGAAAGTTAGAAATGACGAGCTTCCACTTTTCTTGGAAATTAACCCTCCTACTCTTATCAGACCAACAAACATTTATTCATCCTTCAAAACTTCTTTCATAAATCTCTCCTGTTATTCCCCCTTTTCAATTAAACATGTTTTGCATTCATACTACCTCAATAACCCATACACTCACACATTTTGGTTGTTTTTATCAATACTATAACATAACATTTAGTATTATTGCATTCAACCTCTTTGATTAGATTGTCACATCTTGCAGGCAATACTGGATTTTGCACTTCCCTGTATCTGTGGTGCCTACTACTATACTTATCTTGAAGATACCATAAATGTTTACTAAATTAAATTATTGACAGATTTTTAATCTCTGAGGGTATCTGTGAATCTTGAAGAATATAACATTTTAATTTGGAGGAAATGACTAAGGAAAAATTCGAAATAAGTTGCTCTTTATGGAAGCAAGATAAAATATAAAAATAAAATTCATGTATTCATTTATTAACCCATTAATTATTTTAACCATATTCTATTGGGGAGGAAAATTATAATTAATTAGTTAGCTCATTGGGAAACTAGAGAAATAAAATACGATTTTTTTAAACAAAAGGGAAGAGGTCACGACTCTAAATTGAGGAAAAAGATAATTTCAATTATACAAATAAGAATTTTTGACAGAAAAATATGCTGATAAATCTAGACTAAAAGGTAAAATAAACATAAAGTCTGTGTAAAGCAAAGAATATAGAATCTAATGTAATGAAGAAATAATATATTTCTACTAAAACCTCAAGGAAAAGCAAACTCTCAGTGAAAAAATGTTATGGTACATTTTCGTGATGATAAAGTAATGCATACTGCCATCTTTTCATATTGAAAAGCTAGTGTGCAAAAGTAACCCACAACTTCCATATCTAGAGAAGGGCATTCTAGACTTCACATTTGTCATTGCTTTCTCTTCTCATTAGTGTTTTCTATGTTCTTGATTCTCTGGCACTTTCTAAATTATCATTATCTCATTGTACTTTTTCCAATGTTAGCCTCTTTAGATGATTGTGAAAGAAGCTGAGCTATCAATACATTTATACCTAAAACTTAAGTGTTTTCATTTGGGCATAATGTTTTATTGCATCTTAAATCGGAGATTCAGCCTTTTAAGAGATAGAGCACATTTTAATTGGTTTTAAAATGTTTTGATAATTTTTTTCTACATTTAAATTCTCCAAACGTAATATACAATTAAATTTAAATCTTTATAAGAGTAGAGGAGAAACTTATCCATAAAGGGCATTTTTTCAATGTTAACTATAACAAGAAATATTTCATAAAGTACCATAAGCATAAGTACCTGCTGATAAGGAGGTACTTTATATATCATGATATATAAAGATATATAAAGAAGAAAGCTCCTCTACTGGGAAGATAGGGGAGGTACTTTTCTCGATTTCTTATCCAATGTACAATTGAAAACTCTGGTATTACAGATAATACAAACATGAGAAAAGGCTGAAAGGTGGAAGGTGAAGACAGATCAGCCCAGTACATGATGATGAACCCAAAAAGTTACAGGGTGATGATTTGCCCTTTGTTTTCTTTTTGCCTCATATATACTAGATATGGAGCTGAAGGAACCAGCAACTCAGAAAAACCAATGGACACAGAACAACAACAACAAAAAAAAATCCTTAAAAAGCACTTTTCTCTCTATCCAAAGAGGCAAGACAAGACAGAAACCTTTAGACAATAACAACTCTACTCCAGTCAAAATTCACACTCCAAAAAATCTGAAGATCCATCATACCCCTGCCAGCAAAGACCAAGTAAATAGCCCGGACTAAGATTCTTGCTGGGCTTATAATTAGGTGCTGATGTCCCCCCACCCTCTCCCTGTGGTGTGAGAGAAGACTGAACAGGAAGACACGTCTTAAATTCTCACTTGATGGCAATATGAGCTTCTCTTTCTGCAGTGTCAGTAGAGACTACGTCAGGTAGCTGGTCTTCCATCCCTACCTGGCAATAATTAGGTGACCATCCCCTTCCCTTTTGGAGTTTGTCAGAAGTCTAGTAAAGATTGGGGACTTTTACCACTGCCCACATATAAGAAGACTACATTTCCAAGGTATCTATGGAGGTTTCATGGGGTACAGAAATGAGAAAATCATTCTCCTCCTAGCCATGAGGCATCAATGGAGCTACCCCTGCCTGGCAGCAATGAAGATTCTCTTCCTTAGATGCCAATGGTGGCTGAATAAAGAATCTGATTTCTCTTTTTAGGTGGAAGAATGAGATGGCACCCCTTCCCATACAGAAGTGGTATCATAATCAACTGGCTAAAGCAGAAAGTTTAATAAGACCCAGTGTCTCATAACTTAATACTCCAAGTGTATCCAGGTTACAATAGAATGTCACTCATCATACCTAGAATCAGGAAGATATCAGATTGAATTTAAAAATATGATCAGTGGATGCTAAAACCAAGATGACATAAATGTCAGTATGAGCTGATCAAATATTTTAAAGCAGCATGCTAAATTGCTTTAATCAGGAATCATGAACATGCTTGAAATAAATTAAGAAATGGAAAGTGTAATCAAATAAATAGAATATATAAAGAATAACTGAAAGGAAGTTTTAGAACTATGAAAAACAAAATAACTGATATCAATACTCAACAGCAGAATAAAAGGGAGAGAGAAGAAATCAGGGAACTGGATAATAGAGTAATAAAAATTAACCAGTATGAACAACACAGAGAAAATAGACCAAAAAAAAAAAAAAAAACACAAAGACCAAAATATCAAGCATACATGGGACTATAAGGAAACATCAAGCACTCCTATTAAAAGAATCCCAGAGTGTGTGGTGCAATGGTGTCTCAGTGGTAGAATTCTCACCTGCCATGCTGGAGACCTGGGATCAATTCCCACTGCCTGCCCATGCCAAAAAAAAAAAAAAATCTCAGAGGGACAGGAGAAAGTAGGAGGAACTGAAAGAGTTCTCAAATAACAGCTGAAAATCTCCCCAAATTGCAAAAGATGTGCATCCTATAGCATCAGGAAACGCCATGAATACCAAATACTATAAAACCAATGGAATTGTCACCAAAACATATTATAATCAAACTTCTGAAACAAAGTTAAAAAAAAAAAAGAAAGTAGTTAGAAAAAAGCAATGTCTTATTTATAGAGGAATAATTACACAAATGAAATATCTCTCATCACACACCACAGAGGCAAGAAGTAGCGTGACATATTCCAAGTGCTAAAAGAATACAACTGTCAACCCAGAATCCCACCTGCAGTGAAGATATCCTTCAGAAGCAAAGAGGAAATTGAGGCATTTTACTTAATGGAAAGCTAAATGAATTTGGCAGACCTTCCTAAAAAAATGGCTGACATTCTCTACCTATAAAGAAAACAATAAGAGAAGAAATTTCGGGCCATCAGAAAGAAAGAAATAATACAGCAAAAAAAAAAAAAAAAAAAGAAGTTCCTTCTCTGCATTACTTTTCTTAATTGTTTTCCATGGAAGAAGCAAAAGTTATAGCATGATCTAATGATATTATAAATATATGCGGAAGAAATAGTTAAGAAAACTATGACATAAATGGATGAGAATAAAGTGAGGTAAATAGAACTAAAATTTCTACAACTCATCCAAGCTCGTAAAATGTCAACACCAGTAGAGTGTGACAAGTTACACATATGTAATTTCTTAGCTAGAGTAAACACCAAAAACTGTTTACACAGAGAGATGCACTAAGAAATGCTAAATCAAAATAGAATTTTAAAAAATCTCAAGTGAACCACAGGCTGACAAGAAAAATAAAGAGCACAGAAAAAAAGCAGACAACAAAAAATAAAATGGGAGACTTAAGCCATAACATACCAAATATACATCCAATGGAAATAGCCTTAATACATCAATTAGAAGGCAGAAATTGACAGTACAGATTATAAAAACATAATCCATGTATTTCACCTATATAAAAATTTAACTTAAAATATAATGACAGATGAATATAAAAAGATGTAAAGAGATATATCATGCAAATATTAATCAAATGAAGCCAGCAGCACAATACTAATATTAAATAAAATTTACTTCAGACCAAAGGAAACTACCAGAGTCAAAGAGGGTGTGCTGGTTTGTAACTGTTGTGTACCCCAGGAAAGCCACGTTCTTTAATCTTGATTCAATATTGTTGGGTGGGACCTTTTTATTGTTTCCATGGAGATGTGATCCACCCAATTATGGGTGTTACTGTTGATTAGCTGGTTTTCATGGAGATGTGTCTCCACCCATTCAAGGTGGGGTCACTTAATGAAGTCCTTTGAGAGGGAACAGTTTTGAAAGAAGTTAAAAGCCCACACAACCAGAGATCTTTGGAGATGAGGAAAGAAAATACCTCCAGGGAAGTTGTTTGAAAGGAGAAGCCAAAGACTCCAGCAGAGGACAGTTGTATGCCTTTTCAGCTGAAAGAGGTGATCCAGACCCATCAGCCTTTCTTAAGTCAAGGTATCTTTCCTTGGATGTCTTAGTTTGGACATTTTTATAACCTCAGAACTGAAAACTTACAACTTAATAAATTCTCTTTTTAAAAGCCATTCATTTCTGGTATATTACATTCTGGCAGCTTTACCAAACCAGTACAGAGGGACATTACACAATGATGAAAGGCTCAAAATACCAAGAAAATAGCTATCCTAAATATATATACTTCAAAAATAAAAAAACCCATAAAGCTACAATATATGAAAAAGCAAAACTTGATAAAATTGAAGAGAATAGAAAAATCCACAATTTTGTTTGGAAATTTCTACACCCTTCTCTCAGCAGATGAGAAACTATACAAAACACGTATATATATATATATATATATATATATATATATATATATATACATATAAAATAGAATTTAAGAATACTCCTCCTAGTATTGGATCATATCAACATTGGTAGAACACTTCACCTCATACCAACAGACTGCATATTACCTTTTAAATGCCTATGGAACATATGCCAAGATAGACTATATCCTGAGCCATAAAACAAACCTCAGAAAATTGAAGAGAACTGCAATCATATATAGTGTATAGTACCCCTATCACAATGGAATCAAATCAATGACAGAAAGAAACAGAAAGTCTCCAAAAATTTGGAAAGTAAGCAACATACTTCTAAATAACTTAAGGGTCCAATAAGAAGTCTCAAGGGAAATTTAAAAAGCCAATCAACAGGACACAACATTCTAAGATCCTCTCTTGGCAACCGAGGAAACAAAGATCAAAATAAGTAGAAGAAATGATACCATAAAGAGAAAAGAAGAAATCAATGCAAGTAGAAACAAAATATCAATGAAACAAAAAGCCATTTTTTTAAAAAACCAATAAAATAGAAAAATATGTAGCAAGACTAACAAAAAGGGGGGGGGGGGGGGAATACAAATTACCATTTCCTTAAAATGAAGAAACAGAGGATGTCACTATGGATCCTGCAGTCATCACAAGGAAATATTCTCTACACAAATAAATTTAACAACTTAGATGAAATAGATTAATTCCATGAAAAACAAACTACTGGGTGGGCCATGGTGGTTCAGCAGGTAGAGTTCTCACCTGCCATGCCACACAGGAGAACTGGGTTCGATTCCTGGTGCCTGTCCATACAAAAACAAAACAAATGAACAAAAAAACAAATGACCGCAACTCACCCAATGTAAACATACAATTTGAACAGCATTATAAAGTTTAAGGAAATTAAATGCACAATTTAAATTTCACCACCACTTCAAAAATATTCAATATTAGGATACAAAGAAAATCTCAAAAAATTTCTCACACTGGATCATGGACAACATGATCTTAATACACTGCCCTTTGACTATAAATTAATGACAAAAGCACTTTATTCAACAATACAAGATAGCCATGATTGTAGGTAAAAAGCAGCTGAATTATGCTAATTTCATATGACTCAATCAACGAAAATTTTAAAAACCCTACCATAAGGAATTAAAAACAAGAAGAAAACAAACCTTCCCTGAAAAAAACTCTTGAATATAAAAAAAATTAAGAATCTTTAGATTTTGATAATGAAAGCATTTCATATCAAAACTCATGGGAATCAGCTGAAACTCAGTGAAAAATGCATAGGTTTGAATATTTTTATCAATATATGGTAAGCTTTAAAGAGTAAATTAATGCAGCAGTAATATGAAATGACATCTTGAAGCACATGACAAGATGGCTGAGACTTGAGGAGATAATGATGAATGAAATAAGCCAGACACAAAAGGATAGATACTGTATGACTCCATTTTTATGACCATGGACAAGGTAAACTTGGAAACTTATAATTCAGAATATGGGGGACTTAGAGATACATAGAAGCTAGAGATGGGTGAGTGGTTAGCTAATGAGGTTGAACTCAAATATAAGGGAATAGATAGAAGTGAATTCAGTTCACTAGTGGGTCTGTAAGTAACATTATCATACTGAAGGTGAACATAATTGAAAGCAGTTTTATAGACCCATGTGTCCCACTCATTAACACTATAAATAAAAGTAAGTCCTTGCAAGAACTACTTCAAAGGCATGACTCTCATACAAAGAGTATGTAAGTTCATGGTACAGGGGGAAAGCTACTTCTGCAAGCTATGGGCTATTTTTACCAGGAAAACACCAGCAGTACCATAACAACACCAGGGGTAAATAATGGGGGGAGGGACAAGAATTAAGGAGAGGTTTAGATTTCTTATTTGATGAGGGTGTGTTTATTGGCTGTATTTCTCTTGAGAACAATGGAATTATCTAAAATTGAGTGTTGATGCACTGTGGATTTAGGGCATTATATATGATGCCTAATGAATACAGGTGGGTGAAGGATGCACTGACTGAGAAATAGATTGGCGAATGATGGAGTATAAGTATGATCGAATATTGTGCTGCTACAAAAAGGAACAAAGCTGTGAAGCATGCAACATTGTGAATGAACCTGTGGGACACTGGGTGAGGCAAAATAAGCCAGAAACAAAAGAGCAATTATTGTATGTTCTCCTCTAGAAAATGCTTATAAGAAAACAGGGGCCTAGATTATGAACTCTTACAGTAGTCACATTTAGTCCTTAGTAATAATCATTATTTATGGATTTTGAGAAGCTATTTTATATATGTATAACCTGGTATTTAGAGATAAGAATCAAGGTGATCAGGTTGATTTGAGGTAGCTCAGAACACAGGGGTAAGGAAGACATTGCCTATATTTTAGAACCTCACCTACTCTTTGAGATGAAGGGAAGGAAGATTTATTTTGTCCAAAACCTAAATTTTCTGTTGCACATAATCTAACTCAACCTGTCTAAATTTAAACAATCAAAACACAGGGAGCCCAGAATAAGAATAAGGGCCTTTAATCCTATATAGCTTAATGCAATTCCTGGATACATCTTAGAATATATTAAGCAGATAATCAGAAAGGATTAGCAAAGTCCTTTGAGGGGTGGGAGAAAAAATATGAAACTATTAAACTTTACCACTGGGGAAACCCCTGCTAACTGTGTCAAACATCAGGGACACTCACATAAATAGGCCAATCTCTTGATCTTGACACTTATTGTTGTGAAGCTTATGGATGTAGCAGAGAAGCTTAGCCTACCTATAGGCATGCCTAGGAGTTACTTCTAGAGGACCTCTTTTGTTGCTCAGATGTGGCCTCACTCTTTCTAAGCCCAACTCTGCAAGTGAAATCATTGCCCTCCTTACCATGTGGACATGACATCCAGGGTGAAAGGCTCCCTGGTGGTGTGGGAGAGGACTTCCAGGGATGAGTATGGCCCTGGCACCGTGGGATCGATAATGTCATCCTGACCAAAAAGGGGGAAAAGAAGTGTAACAAATAAGGCATCAGTGGCTGAGAGAGTTCAGATAGAGTCATGAGGCTACTCTGGAGGTCACTCTTATGTAAGCTTCAGTTAGATATTGCTACCAATTATAACTTGCCATACCCCAAACAGGACCATTCTAGCCAATCCTAGAGAACTCCTGGGGCAATATATAAGATTCTACGAAAGTTCCATGTACTAGGGTAACTTTTCACAAACCTACAACCTCTAGATAGGTCTCTGGACCAGATAAGTCCTGAAACCTAGAGGGCCCACTCTCCAAAACATCAGCTAGTTCATTCTCCTACCCCATATTATTGACAGCCCTTTCCAAGATGAAAAAGTTAGATTGGGCCTAGCCCAAATATCCCTAAAGAGATAAGGTGATGGTGGAATTATACAGAGAAGGTAGGATTTAACAAATGAGTACGATTGCTGAATCATTTTATTGATATTCCCTTTAGTCTCCAGTGTCTTAGGGAAGCTAGAAGTAAAAACCTTGGGGGTGCAAAGGTAGTTCAGGGGTACAAGGGTAGTTCGGGAATTATTGCCTGCCATGTGGGAAACCCGGGTTCGATTCCTAGCTCATGCACTTCTCAAAAACAAACAAACAAGCATGCAAACACAGAAAAAATAAACAAAAATTCAATAAATGGTGCTGCAATAATGGGACACTCACATGGAGAAAGAAAGAAATGTGACCCCCTCCATACAGCATACGGAAAGAAAACTAACAGAACTGTGGAATTGTAACCCATACCAGACTCTAAAATGTGTTCTCCAACTGTTGCTCTGTGCTTTGAAATGCACTGCTTTTTCATTAAAAAGTTGATTGTGATGATAAAAAAAAATAAATCCCATCTAGCCTCCAATGTTCTGGAGCGACTAGAAGGACACATCTGAGATGATGGTATGGCAGCCCATGACGAACTCTGGGACTTGTCCTGTAACTATTTGTTGAAGAGTGCTTTGAAAACTATTGCTTTAATCTTTCTTTGCTTTGTATATAGGCTATATTATACAATTAAATAAGTTTTTTTTTTTTAAAGTCAATTAACAAGCAAATACCTAACATATGGAAAACATGGCATTTCATTTATAGGTCAGGGAAAATTGGATTATTCAAATGATGTTGTGATAACTATATGGTCATTTTTTAAAAAAGAGAATGGATCCTCTTCTCATTAAAAGAAAATAATATACATAACAGCCCAGAAATAAAACTTTACACAATATCACTTTTATTAAGTATGGAGAGAAGACCAAGTGATGTAAGAACATTTTCAAGGTCATGTTGTATAAACAGGATTAATGGACAAAAAATTAGCTCTACTTTACATGGTCTTGTGAAATTTCAAAACTCTTTAAATAAACGATGCATTTTAAAACCTTCAGCTAGCAGGACAAGGTTGATAAAAGGTGAGTAAAAATATAATGTGACATCTTAAGAGGAAAATATATTTATTCACATTAGCATCAAAATTCTCAATGACTGCATCTCCAAACTATTATATTGAAATCTCTGGGGTTGAGTACTGGGATTCTTATTTTTGTTTTTAATATTTATGTATATTAAAAATTGAGAAAAATGCACCATAATATTACATATTTAATATTAAAACTCTTAGCAAAACCAAGTAAAAGTTCTAAAGTAAAAAAAGAAAGATAATAATAATTATGGCAAATATAAAAACATGAAATAATTTGGTAGGAATAAATCCAAAATGTCTGTAATTAAAATGATATAAATGGGGTTAAATTCAAATATCTTCAGACTCTCAGTTTGGGTAAAATAAGAAAATTCAGCCTTATAAATTTTAAAAATAAGCAATCCATAACAAACCAATGTGAAAATGTTGAAAATATAGCAAATTGTATATTATAGAAATCATAATAAAATTAAGGAAGTATAGAAATATTATTTTCAAAAATACAATATGAGGCAAAATATTGACACAAATAATATTTAATATTACTAAGAGGTAAAATCTATTAAGCTAGTCTAACAGTCATAAACCTTTACCCCTTAATATTGTTTTGAAATATGTAGACAACACTGAAAAAACAAAACAGAAAAATTCAAATCAAAATTAATATCTGGCAATATACAGAAGGTAGACTGTTAAACTACATAAAAATATTTCAGATAGTGAGAATCTAATTATGAAATTTAGCAAAGTAAAATAAAGAATTGCATACACATACATTTGCTTGTAAATAATAAATATTTAAACCAAGAAGGAGAAGAGAGGAGGGAGGAGAAGGACACGAGCCCACGAACTATTTTCAAAAATTAAAAAACTTTTAGGAAATAAAATCCACAATAATTTTAAAAGCATATGTAAATAATCTCTGACAACAATACAGCAAACTTAAGCATTAATAATAATAGTACAGAAAAAAGTAGCACTTTGAATTTTAAAAATGCAATTGCTTTACTATTCATCTAATCAGAAAATAAAAATGGATATTAGAAATAACAAAAACAATAGGATGTAGAACATCCAATAGTTAAACACCCTCTAAGTAACAACAAAAAAACAATCTGGGTAATCTACTGTTTTTGTTGTTGTTCGGTTTTCCTATAAATCAATTAAAGAGCAAAGGAAGGACATAAACTTAATTGGCCTAAAGCAACAAGAGTTCGAGTTTTTCACAGGAGAGAAGAAACCACAGGTGCTCTCACTGGAGACTGAACTGCAAGAGGAGAAGGAATTTGTGATAGAAACAGGCAAGGAGAAACCACTTGAAACTGTGACACATGTTCAGTGATAACATGTGGGCTGGCATATCTGATTAAAATTTGAGGAGCCCAAGCAGAAAGAGAGAGAATGCACTCAGCGCCAGCTTTCCCACAGGCCTCCACTCAGTGGTCAGGGTCACTAAATCAATGGTTAGGAGTCAGGAAAGGAAATTTGAAATCGATGTACTGTGAAGCACATGAGACTTCCACAGCGTGCAAGGCAGATGTCCTCTAAAAGAGGAGAGGCAAAGAAAGAAAGATGAGAAAAAAAAATCTTGTTTAAGGCCCTTCAAAAGCTGGGAGTGGGGCAGGAAAATGGAGAAAATTCCCTCCAAATCTTGCCAGGTAAAAAGAGAGCTCTATAAGAGAAAGTCTGTCAGAGAAAGCCTCTAGCACAACCAAAGAGTAAAGATAATTTTGCACATCCAGGAAAGTTACAACCAGTGTGTAAGGCAGACCGAGATCTCTCCTTATTCAGAAAACTGGCAGCTTATTTATTAGCACAGAGATATCTGAGATTTTGTCGGTGCTCAGAACTTAAACTTCACAGAATAAAAGGCCCCGATGCACTCTCAAAAAAAAAAAAAATGAATCCAGTAGTGAACTAAATCAAATTAAAGTAGTAAAAAAACCCAGACGCAGTTCACTTTCAGGTCAAATTAATCTTGCCACCTAATCTAGCATCCTGACATAAAAAAAAGGGTATGTTCTTTTATGGAAGTAAATATTTTTACCTCTGTCACCTACTTATACAATTTCAAAAGTATAATTAAATACCAGAAAACAACAACAACAAAATACAACCCATGATCAAGATAGGAAAAGCTCAATAGCAAGGTTCATGATGCCCCAGTTTTTTAAACTATCAGTGATGGACTATAAAATAACTAAGATAAAAATGTTCAAGGATATAATAGAAAAACAGCTAACAAATTTCAACAGAAATATGAAAACCTTTAAAAAGTTAGATCAAAATGTTAGAAATAAAAAAAATGCAGTGCCAGAAATAAAGAACTCACTAGATGGATTTAATAACATATGTGTCTCAGAAGAGGAAAGGTCCAACGAAATTGAATACCACAAACTAAAAAATGTCGAAACTAAAAAAAAAAGGTTAAAAAGTTAGGGAAAAAAAGACCAGAGCTTCTAAGATATGTGAAACAATGGCTATGGTCTAATGTATATGTACTTGGAGTCCTAACATATGGAAAAGTTAAATGCCAGAAGAATTATTTAAAATATTATGGGTGAGGAGACTCAGAGGTAGAGCTCTGGAACTATGAGAGTCAGAAGTACCCCACACAGGAACTGTTTAAAAAGTTGAAAAGTGATTAGACTTTGAGTTAGAGATATAAATGAGGCAGAAGTGGATAGGACTAAGATATATCAGAATATAGGGTAAAGAATGATATTGTCCATATTTTAAAATTTCAACTTAAGTGTGAGACTAAAGGGAGAGATGTTTATTTGATGCAAAACTAATATTTTTGGTAGCACATTTCCTATTTTAACTCATGTGGTCTGTTTAGTTGAGCACCATAAGCACATGGAATCTTAAATAGGGTATGAGATTTTGTTGGTTTGTCCAAGTTAGTGTGATGCCCTAATATATCCCAGGTAATTTGGGCAGTAAATAAAGAAGTATTTGCAAAGACCCCTTGGGGGACTGCAGAAAAAGGTGGAAATATTCAACTTACCCTTTGGAGAATTTCTGATATTCTTGCAAACAGTAAGGACAACCAATAGGACAAGCCCTCAATCTTGGGGTTCGCCCCTATGAAACTTATCCTTGCAAAGGATAAGCTAAGCCTACTTAAAATTAGGCCTAAGAGTCACCCCCAGAGAACCCTTTTCATTGCTCAGATGTGGCCACTCGTTGTAAGCCAACTTGGCAGGGGAACTCACTGCCCTCCCCCCTACATGGAACATGACACCTAGAGATATAAATGTCCCTAGCAGCATGGGACAGAAATCCTGGGATAAGCCAGAAACTAGCATCAAGGGATTGAGAAGGGGGTGGAGAGAAATGAGAGAAAATAAAGTTTCAGTAGCTGAGAGATTTCAAACAGAGTTGAGAGGTTATCCTGGAGATTATTCTTATGCATTATATAGATATCCCTTTTTAGTTTATGGTATATTGGAGTGGCTGGAGAGAAGTATCTGAAGCTATTGAGCTATGTCCCAGTAGCCTTGATTCTTGAAGGCAATTGCATAAAGATAAAACTTTTACAGTGTGACTGTGTGATTGTGAAAACCTTATGTCTGATGCTCGTTTTATCCAGGGTATTGACAAATGAGCAAAAAAGATGGATAAATAAATAAATAATGGGGGGAACAAAGGGTAAAATAAATTGGGCAGATGGAAATACTAGTGATCAATGAGAAGGAGGGGGTAAGGGGTATGGTATGTATGAGTTTTTTCTGTTTTCTTTTTATTTCTTTTTCTGGAGTGATGTGAATGTTCTAAAAAATGATCATGGTGATGAATATACAGCTATGTGATGAAATTATGAGCCATTGATTGTAGACTATGTATAGAATGTACGTGTGTGAAGATTTAAAAAAAGAGATTATGGGTGAGAAGTATTTAAGATCGATGAAAGACATCAGTCAATAGATCAAGTAAGCTCAGCAAGATCAAATGAGAAAAACAGGCCTAGGCACCTTATATTCAAACAGCTGAAAATCATGCATAAAAATCAGATCTTAAAAGTAGGCACACACAAAAAAAGGCACAATGCATATGGGAGAACAACAATACAAAAAAATGACTTCACAAGAAACAATGGATGCCAGATGGCATTGGGTAAATTTCTTAAAGTGCTGAAATAAAATAATAGTAATAATAATAGTAATAATAATAATAAGCAACCCAGATAACACCACATTATCACATTCAGCAAAAGTTTCTTAAAAAATAAAGACAAGGCACAATGGGAGTGTAAGGAAGTGTAGAATTTAGTTAGTCTTCTAGAGCAGCAAGTAAACTGCTGGGAACTCTGAAATGACTGTTTGGTGAGCATCCATGACCAAACACACATCCTACACCAGTCTGGAATGGATGAAAGGTCGAAGATCATGGCATAGAACTCTAAGTAAAGCCCCCAAACGCTGGAGGCTGGCGCCTCTCCCCCACTGGCATGGCAGGCTCAGCCAAAGACACTTCTCTGTGAGAATAAAGGAGTAGTCTCTGTGCAGGACAAGGGATGGTAGCTCAGCCAATCCACAATTACTGTTTTAATGAACAAATTTGGACTGCTGAATACAGGCTCCAAGCACAATTAAGCAGAGCACGCAGGAAAAGTCCTGAGGTCTCTATTGGCAGAGATGAGGTGGGTCTGGTGAAAAAAATAAACGTAAAACAGACATTTGCAGTCTACCACACTCAGAATACTGGAAAAGGGCTGTGTTCCAAGAATAGGGATGCATAGAGCCAGTTACCAACTGCAAAATCTTGGAGGCTGGGGACTGACTCTGAAAAGGGCTTTTTTATTTCTTTCTCTTTTTTGTAAAAATTACTATAAGTAGCTCATTCCTCAGGTATTTTCATTTGTCAGCCCTGACACAGGCAAAGACAGAGTTAAGATACATCTAAGAGACAAAGTAATGAGTCAAGTGAAGGAAATAATTCCCTAAAGGACATATCTTCCCCAAGAAAAGTGGGCCATGGTACAGCTCAAGTGGTGTCCCATAATCAGAGAATTCAGACCCCGGGGTTAAGCCTGAAGCCCACCTTCTACCTCTGTCTCAATCATGCATGTGGCAGTTACAGGATCTGCTTGGAATTAAAGGCACTACACCAGTTGATGCTGCTGGGTTGCTGCAGGCTGTCAAGCTCCACCTGTTGGGAAACCAGGAAAAGCACAGTGTTTAGAGGCTTCACAGGCATTTCTGACGACCAACTGAGTCTTATCTGCAGGGAATCTTGATGATAATTACACTCACCTGCTGAGACCTGGGTCTGTCTTATATGAGAATACTTGATTGGGGTCCATCATATCTGGGGAGACCCTCCTCAAAAAAAAGTTCCATGTAGGAAGAGCAAGAGCCAGAAAACAAGAGCTGAAAAGTCCTGATCATAAAATAGAAACTATGCTAGAAGTCTTAAACAAATGGAAATGAATGCCAAAGAACAGATAGAGAACAAAGCCAAACAACAAGAAGACCCTAGGTAAAAGAGTGAAAAAGACTTCCAGAGTAAACTAATCAAGGAAATCAAATGCCAAGACCCCAACATAAAATTAAAAATTGCACTTTTAAAAATGAAGACCTGGTCCAGTCAAAAAACCAAACTTCCAATGAGATACACGTACTGAAACAACTAATTAATCTTCAAACAAACATGCTAAGTCAATTCAAAAATCAAATCAAGGAAATGAGAGGGAATATAGCAAAAGATGTGAAGGATATAAAGAAGACATTGGGCAACCATAAAGAAGAACTAGAAAGCTTGAAAAAGCAAACAACAAAATTCATGGGAATGAAAGCACAATAGAAGAGATGAAAAACACAGTGGAGTTTGGTTCCTGGTGCCTGCCCATGAAAAAAAAAAAGAAAGAAAGAAAAGAAAAGAAAAAATAAACACATTGGAGACTTACAACAGCAGATTTGAAGAGGCAGAAGAAAGGATTAGTGAACTAGAGGAAAGGACATCTTCTGAAATACTACACACAAAGGATAAAAAAGGGGGAAGAATGGAAAAATATGAGCAGGGTCTCAGGGGATGAAATGACAACAGGAAGCACACAAAAATTCATGTTATGTGTGTCCCAAAAGGAGAAGAGAAAGGAAAAGGGGCAGAAAGAATAATGATCACAGAAAATTTCCCATCTCTTATGAAAAACATAAAATTACAGATACGAGAAGCATAGTGTACCCCAAGCAGAACAGATCTACATAGACCAACTCATAAGACACCTACTAATCAGATTGTCAAATGTCAAAGCAGAGAGATCATTCTGAAAGCAACAAGAGAAAAACATCCATCACGTACAAAGGAAACTTGATAAAACTACATGCTGATTACTCAGCAGAAAACATGTAGTGGTTTAATAAATTTAGATATATCCTAAATATGATACATTTAAGATACTGGAAGAGAAAAAAATGCCAAACAAGAATTCTCTATCCAGCATAACTGTCTGTTCTAGTTTGCTAGCTGCTGGTATGCAATATATCAGAAAAGAATGGCTTTTAAAAAGGGAAATTTAAAGAGTTGCTAGTTTACGTTCTAAGTCCAAGCAACTGTCCCAATCAAAACAAGTCTATAGAAATGTCCAATCAAAGGCATCCATCCAAGGAAAGATAACTTGCTTCAAGAAGGCCAATGAAGTTCAGGGTTTCTCTCTCAAGTGAGAAGGCGCATGGCGAACATAGTCAGGGCTTCTCTCTCAGCTGGAAGGGCATGTGGCAAACATGGTATCATCTGCTAGCTTCCTCTCCCAGCTTCTGGTTTCCTAAAGCTCCCCAGGAGGTGTTTTCCTTCTTCATCTCTAAAGGTCGCTGGCTTATGGACTCTCTGCTTCATGGTGCTGCAGCATTCTCTGCTCTCTCTGAATCTCCCTCAATCTCCAAAATGTTTCCTCTTTTATAGTCCAGAAACTTATCAAGACCCACCCAAATGGGTGGAGACATGTCTTCACCTAGTCCAGCTTAATAACCACTCTTGATTAAATCACATCTCCAGAGAGATGATCTGATTACAGTTTCAAACATACAGTAATGAATAAGGATTATTCTGCCTTTATGAAATGGGATTTTGATTAAAACATGGCTTTTCTAGGGGACATATATCCTTTCAAACCAGCACACTGTCCTTCAAAAATGAGGGAGAATTTTAAATATTTTCAGACAAACAGTCACTGAGAGTTTGTGAAGAAGAGACCTGCTTTACAGGAAATATTAAAGGAGAATAGGAAAAGACAGGAGAGAGATCTGGAGATGAGAGTAGAGATGAAGACTATTTGTAAGGATATATAAAAGAAATAAAATAACTAACAAATAAAATCCAAAAGCTAAATGGCAGAAGAAAATGTTACCTTTATAGTAATAACATTAAATTTTAATGGATTAAACTCCCCAATCAAAAGACTGAAACACAAAGAGGAAAGGGGGGGGGGGGGAGAGCACAGCAGACAGAAGCTGTAGAAAAATATCAAACTAATTTACATGTCATTGGAATTTCAGAAAGAAATGAGACAAGACACAGAAGAAAGATTTGAAGAGATAATGGATGAGAATTTTCCTAAATTGATGATAATCACCAAACTTCAGTCAAGAAGCTCAGAGAATGCCAATCAAGAAAAACATCAAATAAAACAGGCCTAAACACACACACACACACACACACGCACACACAAAAGACAGGCAGACTCTAAAGACCCAAGGGGAAAAATAGGTTGAAATGAATGGTTGAAAAAAGATATTTCACAGAAACAACAACCAGAAAAGAGTGGGAGTAGCTTACTAATAAGTAACAAATTAGACTTCAAATGTAAAACAATTTAAAAAGACAAGAACACTATGTATAATGAAAAAAACAATTCATTAAGAAGATATAACAATCATAAATATTTATACATTGAGTCAAAGTGGGGCAAAATATGTAAGGCAAACACTGACGACACTGAAGGGAAGGTACACAGCAATAAAATAGTTGGAAAATTCAAAATACTACTCTCATCAGTGGATAGAACATCTAGACAAAGGATCAGTAAGGAAACAGAGATTTTGAATAGTATGATAAATGAACTAGACTTAACAGGCATTTACAGAACTTTATATCCCACAGAGTAGGGTACACATTCTTCTCAAATGTTTCATGGATCATTCGCCAGGGTAGATCACATGTTGGATCACAAAGCAAGTCTCAATAAATTTAAAAAGATTGAAATTATACAAAACAACTTTGTGGATAATAATGAAATGAAGTTGGAAATCATTAGCAGGCAGAAAGCAGGAAAATACACAAATACAAAGAGGTTAAATAATATACTTTTAAACAACCAGTGAGTCAAGGACAAAATTACAAGAGAAATCTGTAAATATCTCAAGGCAAATGAAATTTAAAACAACGTATCAAGATTTATGGGGTGCAGCAAAGACAGTGCTGAGAGGATAATGTATTGCCCTAAAAACCTATATTAAAAAAGAAGAAAGAGTGAAAATTGAGGAGATAACATCTCACCTGGAGGAACTGAAGAAAAAATGGAAACTAACCCTAAAACAAACAGAAGAAAAGAAATAAAGATTAGAGCAGAAATAAATGAAATTGAGAATACGAAAACAACAGAAACAAAACCAGAAGTTGGTTCATTGAGAAAATCAATAAAATTGATGAACTCATTGCTCAACTGACAAAAAAAGGAGAGAGGATGCAAATAAATACAATCAGTAATGGGAGGTCAGGACATAACTACTTAGCCTGCAGAAATAAAGGAGATAATGAAACGATGCTATGAGCAACAAGATGGTAATAAACTAAACAACTTCCTAGAAAAGCAGAACAACCAGCATTGTCTCAAGAAGAAATAGAGGACCACACACACACACAAAAAAAACACAAGTAAAGAGATTGAATTAGTCATCAAGAAATTCTCAGAAGAGACAAGTCCAGGAGAAGATGACTTCACATGTGTATTCTACCAAGCATTTAAGAAAGAATTAGTACTAATCCTGTTCAAACTCAAAAATATTGGGAGGGAGAGAAAACCTACCTAACTCATTCTGTGAAGCGAAAATCATTCTAATACCAAAGCCAGACAAAGACACTACAAGAAAATAAAATTTCAGACCAATATCTTTAATGAATATAGATGCAAAAATTCTCCACAAAATATTTGAAATCAAATACAGCAGTACATTATACTCCATAACCAAATGGGATTTATCCCAGGTATATAAAGTTGGTACAATACAAGAAAATCAATTAAATGTAATATGATACATCAATAAATCAAAGCAGAAAACCACATGATCATCTTGATTGATGCAGAAAAGACATTTGACAAAAGTCAACATCCTTTCTTGATGAAAACACTTCAAAGGATAGGAATGAAATGGAAGAGAACTTCATCAACATGGTAAAGGGAATATATGAAAAATCCACAGCTAAAATCATACTCAATAGGAAAAATTGAAAACTTTTCCTCTAAGATCAGGAACAAGATAAGGATGTCCACTGTCAACATTGTTAATTAACATTATGCTGAAAGTTCTGATTAGAGCAATTATGCAAGAAAAAGAAATAATAGGCATTCAATTTGGAAAGAAAGAAGTAAAACTTTCACTGTTTGCAAATGACATGATACTATATGTTGAAAACTCAAAAAAATCTACAGAAAGATACTAGAGCTAATAAATGAGTACAACAAAGTGAAAGAATACAGGATCAACACCTAAAAATCAGTAGTGTTTCTATACACTAGTAATGAGCAACCTGAGAAGTTCAAGAAGAAAATTCCGTTTACAACAGCAACTAAAAGAATAAAATACTTAGAAATAAATTTAACCAAAAGGCATATACACAGTAAACTACAAGAAATTGCAGAAAGAAATCAAAGAAGTCTGAAATTAATTGGAAGGACAAACTGTGTTCACGGATTGGAAGACTAAATATAGATAAGATGTCAATTTTAACCAAATTGATTTAGAGATTCAATGAAATGTCACTTAAAATCACAATGACTTACTTTGCAGAAATAGAAAAAGCAACAACCAAATTTACCTGGAAGGGTAGTGTGGCCCAAATAGCTAAAAATATCTTGAGAAAGAGGAATGAAGAGGGAGGTTTCACCCTACCTGACTTTAAAGCATATTACAAAGCTACAGTTGTCAAAACAGCAATGGTACTGACCTAAAGGTAGATACTGACCAATGGAATCAAACTGGGTGTTCAGAAATAAACACTTTCATCTATGGAAAATTGATCTTTGATAAGGAAATCAAGTCAACTCAACTAGAACAGAACAGCCTCTTCAATAAAAGATATCCATATTCAAAAGAATAAAAGAGGAGCCCTAGCTCACACCTCATACAAAATTAATGCAAAATGGACTGAAGACCTTAACACTAGAGTTAATACAAGACCATACAACTTTAGAAGAAAATGTAGGAAATTTCTTATAGACCTTGTGATAGGAGGTGGTTTCCTAGAACTTATATCCAAAATGCAATCAATGGAGGAAGAAATAGATAAATGGAATCTCCTCAAAATTAAACACTTTGGTTACTCAGATGTGGCCTCTCTCTCCTAAGGGCAGGTGAACTTACTGCCCTTCCTGCTATGTAGGACATGACGTTTAGGGGTGTAAATCTCCCTCTCAACATAGGACATGACCTCCCAGGGTGAGCCAGTCCCTGGCATCATCGGATTGAGAAAGAGTTCTTGACCAAAAAGGGGAAGAGAAATGAAGCAAAATAAAATTTCAGTGGCTGAGAGATTTAAAATAGAGTTGAAAGAATATTCTGGGGGGTTTTCTTATGCACTATATACTATCCCTTTTCAGTTTTTGGTGTATTGCTGTGGCTGCAGGGAAATGCCTGAAACCATTGCACTGTAATCCAGTACCTTGGTTCTTGATGATGAATGTATAACTATATAGCTTTTAAGGTGTGACCTTGTGATGAATGATTGTGTAACCCTTGTGACTGATACTGCCTTTATCCAGTGTATGTACAGATATATATATATATATATATATATATATATAAAACTTTTATATATATGTAAACATATATATATATATGTAAACTAAGCATAGAGAAGTTTGTCTGGCTTTAATGGAAGTAGACTTCAAGGAAAGGCCAGAACTGGGCAATAAAATAAGACTTCATAATGATGAAAAAACTAATAGAGCAAGAATAGACAAATATTAAATATCAGAGACTTTGAAAGTACAGGAAGCAAAAACTGAACTAAGTGGAGAAATAGAAAAAAAACACAACGATAGTTGTAGATTTTAATATTTCTTTCTCTGAAACTGATAACTGGGGTAGACAAAATATAAAATTATAGAAACTTTGAAAATCATAATCAACCAACCAACCTGCTTTAGTTGATATTTACAGAACGTTTCACCAAATGACTTCAGAATACATTTTTTTCAAGGACACATGAACATTCACCAAGATAGCCTATGCTGGACCAAAAAACTGATTCCAATAATTATCAAATGGGTAAAATTACACAAAATAAATTCCCTGAACATAAAGTCATTAAATGAAAAATTAATAAGATTTAAGAAAAGCCAGAATATTTGCAAATTATACAATGCAAAATTTGAAAATTTCACAATACAATGCCATTTGAAAACCATATTTTCAACTTAATGGTAAATAACATACATAAAAATCTGTGGAATGAGGAAATGTTACAAATAGTATTGAAAGCAATGAAATAGGAAATGGAGAAAAATCAACAAAGCAATAAATGTTTCTTTTAAAAGAGTACTAAAATGGATAAACCTCCAGGAAGACTAATCAAATTTAAGGAGAGAAAGAACAAGCCACTAATGAGGAATAAAAAGAGCTCACCACTCTAGAGCAGAATTTCTCAACCTTGATACTTTCAACATTTTGGGGTGGGTCGTTCTTTGTTGGGAGGCTGTCCTGGGCACTGTGAGATGTTTAGCAGCCACCCTGGCCTCTACCTCCTAGAGGCCAATGATAATATCCCCAGTTGTTAGAATCAAAAATGTCTTCAGACATTGTCAAATGTTCCCTGAAGGCAAAATCAGGGGAAAAACTGCTCTAGGTTCCACTTGCACTATAATCACAATAAGGAAATATTACGATACTTTATGCAACAAATGGACAAACACTTCACAACACAAAATCTTCCAAAATTCACAGAAGATGATATAGAAAATGTAAAGTGGTCCATATCTATCAAAACAATCCCACTCATTATCACAACCCTTTCCAAAAAAGACAACTCTAAACACAGGTGACTTCACCAATAAATTCTATCAAACTTTTAATGAGGAAATAATACCAATCATATACAAAATCTTCCAAAAGATAAAATGAGGGAATGTTTCCCATTTGATTTTTATGAAGCCAGATGAACTTTGAAACCAAAACCTGAAAAAAAGACATTTCAAGAAAAGAAAATTACACATTATTCCTCATGAATATAAATACAGAAACTCATTGCAAAATATTAGGAAATCAAATGTAGCAATATATGAAACATATTATAGCATGTTAAATTGAAATTTGTCCTAGAAAAGCATGATTAAAGTGATTCTGCACCTTAAGGGACCATAGAAGAAATGGAAAATAAAATGTTTTGAAAGAGACAGAAAAAGCATTTGAAAAAGTCTGAACTCCTTTCTTGTTGCAGTCTCTCAGAATGCTACAAATAGAAGAACATGTCTTTAACTTGTTAGAGAGCATCTAGTAAAATGTTTACTATAATAAACATTTTATTAAGTGAAGTATTGAAGCAATTAGATCAAAGTCAGCAATAAGGCAAGAATGATTGCAAATCATGTAAGTAATTAACATCATATTGGACATCTGACAAAACAGGCAATGCTATAAATGATACATAAACATTATAAATGTAAAATGTTCTATCACATTCTGGAGATGATTTAATATCTCTCAAGAGAAACTGGAATGATTCCTTTGGTTCCTTTTAAGATGCCATATCAAAAATAAGAAAATTTGACAAACAGACTGGATGAAATTTTAACATACAAAAATCAGCAGCTTCCTACATGCAAGTAATAAAAATTTAGACAATATAACAGAAAAAAGCTTGTTCAAAAAATTATGAACCTAAAAACTAGCAAATATTAAACGTTTGAGTTTTTTAAATAAAATAATTATTCAAAGATTTTTTTTTAGAAAATAGTAAAGAAATAGAGAGAAATACATTGCTTCAGGAAAGTTTTCAATTTTGCAATAATGTTAACCTTCTCCAAATTAACAGAACAATTCAGTTCAATAGCAAACAAAATGTCAACAGATTCCTTTGTAAACCAAGATGTGATAATTCTAGAGTTATTTCATCTAGAGGAGAAAATGGGCAGGGAGAGCCAAGGAGTATTCAAAATATAATCACAACAGAAGATCATTTTCTGTTCTAGATTCTCGATATTTCCTACATTTAGATATCCTGATTACAATATACAGTGGTAAAAAAAAATGCTTTTACTCAGAAAACATATACTATGACCAAGAAGCAACTTGATTTTGAATTTGTGATTTCAGTGGCAAATATCAACCATTCATCCCTCTTTCTCTCTCCTATCTGTCTTTCTAACTAGTATATATATTATTCAATAAAAATCTGATGATAGGAGAAGAAAAATTGGATACGTTTATGAGCATGCAATTTATAGAAAGACAAATTGTGAGCATAAATTAAAAGTGTAAAACCATCCAGTTTGGCAATAATAATGAAAAAAATGACAGCTTTTCTAAAATGATTTTATTGAGATATATTTACATACCATATGATCCATCCAAAGTGAACAATCAGTGGCTTTTAGTATATTCACAGAGTTGTGCATTCACCACCACAATGAATTAAGAGTATTATCAAATTACAAAAAGAAAAACCCCAAACTCCTTAGCAGTCACATTTCAATCCCTCTATCTTTCTCAAGCCCTCCATAATCCCTAATCTGATTCCTTCTCTATAGATTTATTTTTATTTGCATTTTAGATAAATGTAATAATACAATATGTAGTACTTTATATCTGATTTCTTTCATTCAGCATAATATTTTTTATTTTTTAATTATAAAAATTATAGGTTTACAAAAAAGTCCCTTAAAAAATAAAACATTTCCATATAACCTCATAGTGTTGACACATTGCATTGGTGTGGTACTTTTGTTACAATTGATGAAAGAACAGTAAATATTACTGTTAACCATAAACCATAGTTTACAGTAGATTATTTTCCCCCATATACCACCTTATTGCCAACATTTTGTAATGATGATGTGCATATGTTATAGTTTATGAAAGGACATTCTTATATTTGTACTATTAACCACAGTCACATCAACAACAGAGTTCACTGTGTTATATAGTATCTTTTATCTTCTAAGTTAATAGAAACATACACGATCTAAAATTTCCCTTCAATCACCTTTACAAACATAATTCAGAGCTGTAATGTGCTACCATCACCACTATCCCTTTCCAAACATTTACAATCAATCTAAACAGAAAGTCTGCACAAATTAAGCATCAAGTCCACATTCTCTACCCCTGGTAGCCTACATTCAAGATTCTAACTCCATGAGTTTGCTTATTATACTTAGTTTATATTTGTGAGACCATACAATACATCCTTTTGTGTCTGGCTTATACTCAATATGGTTTCCTCAAGATTCATCAATGCTGTGCATACATCAGAATTTCAATACTTCTTACAGCTGAATAATATTCCACTGAATGCATAAACTGCATTTTGTTTACCCATCCATCTGTTGATTGACACCTGGGCTGCTTCTATCTTTAGGCAATTATGAATAATGCCACCATGAACAGTGGTATGCAAAGGTTTGTTCAAGTCCCTGCTTTTAGTTCCTCTGGGTACATCCCTTGTAGGAGGATTGACAGTTCATATTTAGTTTCCTCAGAAACCATGAAACTGTCTTCCATAGTGGCTGCTACATTTTATATTCCCACCAGCACTTAATAAGTTCCTATTTCTCCATATCCTCACCAACACTTATTCTTTTCTGAATTTTTAATAGTGGCCATTCTAGTAGGTATGACGTGATATCTTATGGTTTTGATTTGAATTTCCCTAATAGCTCATGAGAGCACCATCTCATGTATGTACATCATAACTGTTTGCATTTCCTCTCTAGAAAAATGTCTATTCAAGTCTTTTGGCTATGTTTTACTGGATTGCTTTTTAGTTTGTTTTTAGTCTTAAATTGTAGATTTCTTTATAAATTTTGGATATTAAACTCTAATTGGATATGTAGTTTCCAAATATATCCCCTTAATGCATAGGTCATCCTTTCACTTTCTTGATAAAGGGTTTTGAAGCACAAAAGTTTTTAATTTTGAGGAAGTTCTATTTAAGTATTTTTTTTTCATTGCTTGTGCTTTGGGTGTAAAGCCTAATCACACAAGATACCTAACACAAGTTCTTGAATATGCTCTCCTACATTTTCTTGTAGGAGTTTTATGGTCCTGGCTTTTATATTTAGGCCCTTGATATATTTTGAGTTACTCTTTATATAAGATGTGAGATACAGCTCTCTTTTATTACTTTGCATGTGGATATCCATTTCTCCCAGTACCATTTGTCGAAGAGATTATTCAGTCTCAATTGGGGTACTTGGCAGCCTTGTCAAATAGCAATTTACTATGGATGTGTGTTTATTTCTGAACTCTCAATTTGATTCCATTGCTCAAAATATCTATCGTTATGCTAGTACCATGCTGTTTTGACCACTATAGCTTTGTAGTATGCTTTAAAGTCAAGAAATGTAAGTCCTCTAATTTTATTGTTCGTTTTCAAAATGTTTTTGGTTATTTAGGGCCCTTTACCCTTCCAAATAAATTTGATAATTGGCTTTTCCATTTCTGCAAAGTATCCTGTTGGGATTTTTATTGAGACTACATTGGATCCATAAATTTATGTGGATAGGATTGATTTCTTAGTAATATTTATTCTTCTATCCATGAACACGGAATGTCCTTCCATTAATTTAGGTCTTTGATATCTTTAAGCAATGTTTTGTGATATTCTGTGTATGCTTTCTTTATATTCCTGGTTAAACTTATTCCTAAATATTTGATTCTTTTAGTTGCTATTGTAATTGGACCCCAGACTGCTTATTACAGTTTGTAAAAACACAACTTATATTTTGCATTTTAATCTTGTACCCTGCCACTTTCCTGAACTGGCTTATTGGCTCTCATAGCTTAGTCATAAATTTTTCAGGCATTTCTCTATGTGGTATCATGTCATCCGCAAATAGGGAAAGCTGTACTTCTTCTTTTCCAGTTTGGATGCCTTTATTATTATTTTTTTCTTACCTAACTGTTCTAGAACTTCTCGCATATTTTGAATAACAGTAGACATCCTTGTTTGGTTCCAGATCTTAGAGGGAAAACCTTGTCCAGTCTTTCACCATTGAGTGTGATATTAGCTGTGGGTTTTTCATATATGTAGTTTACCATGTTGAAGAAGTTTCCTTCTATTCCTATCTTTAAAAGTGTTTCTATCAAAAAAGGATGCAAGATTTTGTCAAATGCCTTTTCTGTGTCAATTGAGATGATCATGTAGATTTCCCCTTTCAATTGGTTAATGTGGTGTATTACATTAACTGATCTTCTTGTGTTGAAATACCTTTCCATATCTAGGATAAAAACCAGTTGATCATGGTGTGTAATTATTTTCATATGCTATCGGATTTTATTTGCAAGTATTTTCTTGAGGATTTTTGCATCTATATTCATTAGAGAAATTGTTCTCTAAGTTTCTTTGCTTATACTACCTTTATTTGATTTTTTATAGGGTAATTAGACCTCAAAGAATGAATTACTCTTCAACTTTGAAACAGTTTGAGCAGGCTTTGGTATTAATTCTATGTGGAATGCTTGGTAAAATTAACTTGTGAAGCCATCTGGTTCTAGGCTGTTTTTGTTGTGAGCTTTTTGATAGCTGATTTAATCACTTTACTAATAATTGGTTTGTTGTGATCTATTTATTCTAGAGTCAGTGTAGATTTTGTTTCTAGGAATTTGTCCTTTTCATCTAATTTTCTTATTTGTTGGCATACATTTGTTCATAGTATCCTCCTATGAGCCCTTTAATTTCTGCGGCATCAGTAGTAATGTCCGCCCTCTCATTTCTGAACTTATTTATTTGCATCTTCTCTCTTTTTTTCTTTAATAGTTTAGTTAAGGGTTTATCAAGTTTATTGATATTCTCAAAGGACAAACTTTCAGTTTTGTTTGTTCTCTTTATTGTTTTGTTATATTCAATTTCATATATTTCTGCTATAGTCTTTGAAATTTCTTTCCATCTGCTTAGATTGGGGTTCTTTTGCTGTTATTTTTCTAATTCCTCCAGGTGTGCAGTTAAGTCTTTGGTTCTAGTTCTGTCTTCTTTTTAATGTAGGAATTTAGAGCTATAAATATCCCTCTCAGCACTGCCTTCTCTGTGTTCCAAAGTTTTGATATGCTGTATTCATGTTTTCATTCATCTACAGATATTTCCTTATTTCCCTTGCAATTTGACCCACTGATTGTTTGAGTGTGTTGTTTAACCCCCATATATTTGTAAATTTTCTTTTTCTCCACCTGTTATTGATTTCCAGCTTCATTCTACTATGTTCAGAGAAAGTACTTTGTATAATTCCAATCTTTTTTCATTTATTGAAACCTGTGTTGCGACCCAATATATGGTTTCTCCTGTAGATAGGAGCACTTTATCTATGAGCACTTAAGAAGAATGTAAATCCTTTTGTTTTGTCATCTAAATTCATTGATCAAAAACTGTGATCAGTATTCATCCATGTCCACCCCCTGCCCCCGAACCCTCCTGAACATTCTTGGGAAAAAAACCTCAAGAACCTTCTTCTGTCCCAGCAGTCATCTAGGGACCAGACTCCAAGACAGCCCACCTTGAGAGTGTGGGAGCCAGCAGTCACCATGGAGCAAGCTACTCATAATTCTTTGCTGCAGTTTCTCAGCCTCTTCATCCTGTTCTTTCTGGATGCTGTACAGTGCTCCCCTGGCCTCCAGAGCTCCAGAAGAGTTGTTTCAGACAGTTCTTCCCTGGTCACTAGACGTTGTTAGAAGAAGGTGAGTCTTGGAGCTCCCTAGTCTGCTGTTTTCCTCAAAAGTCCACTTAAGAGATTTTATTTTACATGTTTTCATTTTCCGCCATTAGATTGGTCCACATGCCTTTGTCTAAAGATTGTTGGGTCCAGATGTATTGTACAATTCATAATTTTTGAATTTTAAAAAGATAATAGGTATGAGTGCAATATTATATAATCTATCTAGTAAAATCTACGGTAGCATCATTTAAACAACACATTAATATTTCTGCAGTAAGACCTTATGAACAAGTCAGACAAATAAAGGCTGTAATTTATTTCACACACACACACACACACACACACACACAAAATAATTCAGGTTATGCTGACAAATGAATTTTAAAAATCTTCGAATTACTAAGCCTTTCAGGATTTCGGAATTTCATATAAGTGATTATAAATCTGTCTCAATGATGGCTAGGAGTTGGGTAAATAGAAACTTCTGTGTGATGTTTATTGTTTTATTTGGCAAGCCTCCAGAAGACAAATTAGCAGTAACAATTAAAAGTTGACAAAGGGATATCCTTTCTTCCAAGTTAAATATATAAGTATCTATCTTCTTAAATAGAATAAGTGATATGTCCCCACAAAGAGCTTTGTTTTATATTGTTTTTAATATGAACATGCCTAAATATCCAAAGTGAATAAATTGTAATTTAATGAAAATATATCTTTATTTGAGAGATTCGTTGAAGAATTAAAAAGAACATTGCAGATTATTATGTGTTGACTTGGAAAATTCTCTGAGATACATATTGAGAGGAAAAATTAATTTTTTCTAATTTTCTAATTTATGTATTTTATAATAAAATGTATATTGTAATCACATTCTATAAAATCAACAGCAAAATATGCTCATATAATAATAAGGATAAAAATAAGCATACGTAATAAGCAATACATAATAAAAGTTTTGGAAAGATAAATAGTATATTTATAATGATAATTTCTTTGGGGACAGGGTATTAGATGGAGGCAACTAGGACAGAAGGAGACAAAAATTGAATTTTCATTTTTGGATGCTTCCCTATATTTTGGATCTTTTAACATGAAAGCATATTGTAATAAAATTTGTTTACATATTAAAAATGAGCAAAAATATGTATCAGTAATTGGATCTCAGAAATTTTAGATGTACTAAAGTTCATCTCACTTGCACTTTTCCATGATCCTGTTTTATAAATGCAAAACTGTGAGGCAGAGAGGTTAACATATCCAGGACTACCTGACCTGTAGGTACCAAGTCTGGATTTGAACCTAAGCTTTCTGATTACAAAGCCCATCTTTTCTGATAGATGTTCAAAGGAATTTTTTCTACTTCTTTCTCCATGTTTTTTTAAAATCCAGTCCATATATGAGAAAGAAGTTTCATCATTAATCATAAACCATCCACATTCAAAACATCAGTATGACTTAAAATATAAAATAATTTAAAATGTATGTCGGCATACAATTTGCATGTGTATCAGAGAGATGATAATCCCGATTATAGATATGTAAGAGCTAGATCCCATGTGTTATTGATTACTAAACTATCTTCCTTGTAGTTAGGAGATAATAAACATTGTAGTAGTAGTAGTAATGTGGCAGTTATAATAGTAATGGTACTGGCTAAGTATGTGCCAGATGCAACCTGAAGAGCTTTATATGGAATAACCCAATTTCTCAAAAGACCTTTTGCGCTAAGTTTTACTGTTATCTCCATTTTATAGGTAAAGGATCAGAGGCACAACGTTTTAAGTAATTTCACAAGTTTCATATGTAGAAAATATTGTAGCAGAGAACTCTGGAATCAGGTCATCACCTTTAAATTTTCTCATTAGTCCTTCTTCACAAAAAGACTCTTTTAGGGCAAGTAGAAGCAATTAGAACCTTCTAAATATGAAATGAAAATAAAGAACAAACATAAATCTTGTTCTGAGCAAAAGATCTGGGTCCTACCCATATTTGGACTTCATATCAGGTGATGAATTACTCTGGTCCTAATTTTCCTTATTTGTGAATTAGGAGTGTGAAAGGTACTTATATTTCTAAGAAACTGAAGGGAAAAAAATAGCAAAATTTAACCACCAGGAATCTGGCTTTTGGTCACATTATTGTGGTCCCAGACTAATCATTTAACATCTGCATAATTGATCATTTATTTAAAATTCATGGAGCCAATGTAGATGTTAAATCAATGAGAATGAAAGTCTTGACAAACATTAGTGCAAAATAGATATGTCATTTTCATATGACTTGTGCTCCAAGTTAGTGGAAAAGAGAACACAGTATTACTGAGGAAGAAAAAGAAATCTCAACAGTATTTCTTCTGTAGCTGAAAACTAGCCAAAATTTTGAGGTTTTCCTGATCCTATTTGACATACCCTGTTTTTCTCCCCCCCAGAGATTTCAAAATGAAGGAGGCAGCCAACAAAAGTTGCATGAGTTCAATTCTCTCCTAGCAACTATCACCATGCAGTCAGCTAGTGATACCAGAAACAAATTTAATTTTTTAATTTTATGACACTTCTGAGGACTGGCCTAGCTTACTAGATGGATATCAACACATTTTTGTAATTAATGAACTTTTGCCTAGCAGTTTACGAAGGTGGTGTAGGAGATGGAGAAGGAATGTATCTGCATTCCCTTTGAGTAGTCTATTTACTCTGTGTTCCATCATTAATGTAAATGTGTGAAAAAATGATTCTACCATGTGACTCTTTCCACTCTTATTGATTAATTACATAATTAATAACCCATTGTTGGGGTAATAAACCATCATTCTGATAGATTATCTAATTTAAAAAATACCAATCATACAATACTTTTCTCCAGCTTGCAAATATCTGAAGAATGTAAGATAGAATTGTACTCCAGCACATCCTCACTCTATCAGTAATTTATTCTTGTGCAAAAGAGAGTTCAGATAAACCTATGAGTAGAGAAGGTGAATATATACAGACACCACTCAAAAGCACACACACACATGCTGCTTAATCAAGATTTATTTTTTAGAATGTTGCATTTAATATGAAACTATGCATGCCAAAAGAGCTTTGGAGATCAAGTAGGAAGATTATGCAAATGGGTGGGATACCAAAATCATCCAAGAAAAATGGTGGTAAAGTAAACTAAGAAGTAACCAGATGATTTGAATTGAGGGAAAAAAAGATCTTCCTAAAGATCTGTAAGAGAGAAATTGAATTCATTTTCCCAGTACACAATTGAAAAGTAGAAATGCCATTACTTCAAATATGCTTATCGAATGCTGTTTTCACTCTTGCCATCACAGGTACTCAAAATGAGAATATCTAGTAGAAAAGAAAAATACCTTGGTGATATTCAAACACTAAAGGGTTGGAGAGTAGAGGGATGGGATTCTAAAGCAAGGTTAGATTGAGAGGCTACACATGAATACCCAGTGGGAAGTTAAGTTCAATGCATGTTGCACAAGAAGTTAGAGTAACAGGCATAAAGAGCAGGTGATATGGAGAGAACAGGAAAAGAGCCAAGTATGGAGTATTCTGATTGTGCAATAAGTAGGAAGCAAGGAAAAGAAATGGGGGAAAGATGATTATAAGAAAAGACACTGGCTGATGTCCAGAAATTAGCATCTCCAAGTGTTCCTCTTCACATCACCACTTCTAAGAACTTTCTACTTCATTGGTGCTCAGATCCAAATTCCTCTGGCTCTTTTGTTCCTTACTGCCATCAGATAGACTCTGCTGCTAATGATTCTCAAGGATTGTGGCTGTGCTGTCACACAGCTGCAACAATTAAAGCACAAGACTCAAACCTGATTTAAGAAGGGTAAGGAATGGGAGGATGAGAGAGAAAGCAACTTGAAAGTGTCAAGTTCAACACCAATGGAATTATCTAGGCATCTGTACACCTTGGAATTGAGGTCTATGGCAGGTTGAATTATGTATGCCAACAAAGAAATGTTCTTAATTTTAATCCAAGTGCCTGTGGGTATAAACCCAATTGAAAATAAAAACTTTGAAAGATGTTGTATTTAGTTAAATTATGGCCAGCAGAGCTAGGATGGGTCTTAACCTAGATTACTGGAGGCTTTGTAAAGAGAAATTAGGCAAGCCAGAAAGGAGAGATCATTGCCATGTGACTGGAAGTAGAGATACAAAACAAAGAAAAGATTGCTGGCAGCCAGCATCAGAAAGTACAGACTCCCAGAGAAAACAAGCTTTGCTTTTATCTTGATTTTGGACTTCTGTTAGCCTCAAAACCATTAGCTGATAAATTCTCATTGTTTAGGTGAATCCATTGTGTGGAAATTACAGCATCCTGGCAAACTAAGATGGGGTTCCAGAAAGAAAAGTCAATTTTTCCCCTTTATTTTCCCTGGTACAAGGTCCCTTTGTCCCTGGCCCCTTTATCCATCCTCTCCAGGAGGAACTGGGCATGGGAACATCCATTTCTTTTAGGTGAAAACTATACTGGAGATAAAAACTCCAGAAGTAGGTGTGGCTCCATAGTCTGGAAAATGATCATATTTAGTTATCAGATTATTTTCTAATGTTTGGCTTATCCAGTCTCAAGAAAGCTGCATGTAGGATACCAGCAATGTAAGTGAAGGACTGACAAATATTTTTTTGATAAAGGACTGGATAGCAAATATTTGTAGGCAATGCATTCTCTGCTGCAAATACCTAACATGGGGTTGTTTCACAAAGTAGCCACAGATAATAATGCACATATGAGTGTGGCAGTGTTTCAAGAAAAGTTTATTCATGGACACCAAAAATTTAAGCTTCATATGATTTTCTGTTTGATTTTTTTTTTCAGCCATTTAAATATGTTAAGTCCATTATTCATTCTCAGGCTGCAGAAAAGCAAACAGTGGGATTGGCTTGGTCTGCAGGCCAATAGTTTGCTGACCCATGGTCTGGGCTCCATGCATAGATAGCATCAACTCTTTTCTGGCTCCATGCTCACCTTCAAGTGAGTAAAGAGAAGTTCAAATTCACAATGTTTTTGCTTCCAAATTTCAATGTCAGCTCCCTATTCCTCATTAGTAAATACTTAGAAAGGGGCATAATCTCTTACAAACAAGCTCTAATATTTAGAAACAGGACAAGCTCAGTACAGAGTTAGGGATAAACATCTTTTTAAGTTTACGGGGACATTCTCTGGTAAGGATATTAAGTGATAAGATAGATCATTTAATATCTTGGTATGAAGCATCTGTATTGGATTTACTTTGCTGCATTCAGGCCTTTCTCAATAAGAATAGGTGAATTCTTGACTTATGTATTTATGTGTTCAATGTGATTGAAGAAAGTGGATCTTCAATAAGAAAGTGGAGGGTTGTTTCAAATACAAATCAAATTTCTATTTTAGAACTCAATTTGTGTTAGACTAAATGTGGCCACAATTTTTTTGCAGCTCCCTCTATTAAGTAAAGTCCATTTTCCTCCTCCTTGCATCTGGGCCAGTCTTGAGCCTTGCCCTGACAAACGGAAGGAGGCAGAAGTGATAGTTGTTTGGATTCCAAGTCTAGGCTCTAAGAGGTCTTTCAGGTTCCCCTTTTGCTGTCTTGGCATGCTGCCCTGAGGTTGCAATGTAGAGAGGCCCAGCCTGTCCAACTAGAGATTCAATCACTGAAGAACAGTGGCCAAGCTGATAGCCAGCTCTAACCACCGAGTGCAATCATAGAAGTGATTCCAAGTGTCACCGGCCAAAGAACAACCAAGCTGAGACCAGGCTCAAAGAATCATGAGAATCATGAGAACTTCACACATAGTTGTTTTATGCTACTAAGGTTTAGAATGGTTTCTTAGGCAGCAAAAACTAAATAATAGAAAAGTCCTTCTTAAATCTCTCAAAAAGTGATTTTGTGTTTAGGATCCGTAAATACGCAAACATTTATTATATAATCAGTGTGCTAGAAGCTATGTTATGAAATACACAGTAGATAAAGAAGTTAAGGCATTTGTCCCTAGAAAGATGATATGCTATAGGGAAATGTACATGCATAAATACATTCAGGGTAGAATGGTATGTGAGAACAAGTATATAAGAAGTACAAACATTATTGGGGAGAGGTTATCAGAAAAAGAAATCACTTGTGGCTGAAAGGATCAGGACAAGGTAACATTCAAGCTCTGCACAAAGGAGAGGATTATGTAGCATAACCAAAGGAAAAAGTCAAATTAGAGACATGAAAAGGAACATATTAGAGGAAAAGGAAGTCTTCAGGACAGTTTGGTTGGATAACAGAGTTATATGTGTTTGTGATAGACAGTGCTGGGCAGAGATTGGCAAGGTCGTAAGAGGCCTCGAATGCCAGCAAAATATTTTGATATTCATTTGTGAAATGATTACTGACTAAATGGTGTAAGCAAGATCTTGGTACATTTTAATAGAGCTTTAAAAAGACAAACATTGCTTCTGATGACCCTAACTAAGAAATCCAACTACAGAGGCAAAGAGGATTCATGAAGTAAGTCTCAAGCAGGTAATCATCAGCCAAGAAAGGAAAGCAGAGTGGAAGAAGTGTTAAGTCTTGCAAAATAAGAATGGAAAGAATCTGCCCCTTCTTAGCTGAAAGGAATAAGAGAGAGGCAGGTATCACTATTCATGTTCCAACCTTAACAATCAAAATACATACTGAATTTGGAAAGAAGAGTGATTTTGATGGAGAAGAATGCGCAGTAACTTATGTTTAACACAAAACTGGCTTAATATGGAAAATTTTAAAAAATCCTTATCAGGAAAGTATAATAAAAATTTAAAAGTTCAATTAAACATGTCAGGAGTGGTTAAAGACCACACTGGACAGAGAAGGTCATAAGGTCAATGCCAAACCCAAACACTGGGGTTTGTTATTGTCACATTTCCACTTCAAAATAAAATAACTGCTGATTTTTTCATCTTGAAAAATTTCAGCCAAATACTTTGGTCTTTTTATGTTTGGTTGTATTAAAAGCACCAACAGAATATGGTTTAGCTGATGTATTTATTTATATGTTTTTCCTCAACAAAGCTTCTTTCTTTTTCCTTCCTTCATCCCTTTTTCCTTTCTCCATTCCTTTTTAACTTCTTTCCTTTCTCTCGTTTTTCTTAACATGTAACAATTTAAGAAAATAATAAACTAGAAATCAGATACAAAATGATATATTTTGGCAAAAGTAGATGGACTTTTAGTCACCTAAAACTGATATAATGTGCCTGAAAGTGTTCCATGTAAGTGGGTCAAGAGTGAAAATTTGGGGCCTGTGTATCTTTTTGTTGCATAGATACAGAAATAAAAAGATAGTCTATGAATAAAGTTTAAAATCTACAAAATCTAGCAACAAGAGTCTTGAAAATACATCAAGAAATAAAATGGGGTTTAGTTTATTTAAGTATATTTTATGAACACATAAATATTTGAGAATTGTATTAGTTCCTCAAGAAAGGACTATGCAATATGCTTGTCATAGAATTAAGTGTTGTACCTGTTGCATTAAGGATCATGGAGCACAAATTTTTAGTACCTTCAAAACAATAAAAATTCACCAAACCTTGCTGTTCTATTAATTAATAGCATAGGCTGAAGAAATATGCTTTTTCTTTTTTTCCAAAATATTGCTGTAACAAATGAAAAGAGAAAAGGCTTACCTATAACTTTAGAATTCTCTTTCCTCAGAAATGCTATTGCTTACTTCTGGCTTTCTGTTAGCCTCAGAAAGTTATGATTTAGGTCACTTCTATCTATCAGGTTAGAAGGATTTCCTCAATGAGCTCTAATGGACTTTAATGCCTTAAATAGCATTTTGCCAATTTTATTCAATTAAGCGAGGGGCAGAAACCATTTTGGCTTTAAGGAGCAGTGTTCCATCTTCTCAAAATTAGAAAAATTGTATGTTCTACATTTAATTAGATATTACCAAGTAACGAGGCAGTTCAAGGAAAAGGACAAGGAGAACAGAGACTGCGTGTTCTTTTTGCTCTGAAATGTGCCAATTGGTTTTCCCAGCCTTTCCTGCAAGACAAAAAAAGGATGTTAGGACTTTCTACCATGCAGGAGCCTTCTTCCCAGAACCTTTTGCTGAGATGCAGTCTATTCGTAATCATTAGTGATTGGGGTAGAGGCTGTGGGGAATGACAGCTGAAAAGAGATGAGGGCTCTCCTCTGACCAGGTCACCCCATCAGAAGCATACTCAGTGCAAAGGTGGTTGAAAAAAAATAGCAAAGATTGTCAGGAGACTCGGTATAAATCCTCCTTCCATCAGCAAGGGGTAGTATTTGGCCTATTCCTGAACTCTTTGTATTTTCGCTGCCCCATTTGTAAATTAGAGTAAAAACACCCCAAATTCACATCACAGGGCTCCTTGAAGATCAAATCATATAATGGATGTGAAATAACTTTATCATGAGCGCCATGTTCTGAAAAGCACAATGATGTGACAGTTGGGTATGAGGACATGTGTTAAAATGTGTGTCTGTCCACTTTCCTTTCTTCCTATGAAACAATTATTTAAATTTTAAAGTCCAACACAGACAGCAGCCCCCTTCTGTTTAGCTTACAGGATATCTCCTCTGTGACAGATGTCAATTAAATTCTTTACTCCAAACAACGCTGGCGAGTTGAATTTCCCATGTCTTTATAGGATAATTCAAATAAAAATAGATTTTAAATGGAAGAATTAATAATATCTATATCTAAAGATATAGCAAATATCTGTAATGTGCTTAGAAAATTTTTGTTTTGTTATTTAGGCTTTAAAAGCTATCTTGTCAGGTGGTGTGACCACGGCTCAGTGGCAGAATTTTCACCCACCATGCCAGAGATCTGGGTTCAATTCCTGGGGCCTGTCTATGCGAGGGGAAAAAAAAAAAAAAAAAGCTGTCTTGTAGACTAACTTGCAAAAGGAAACTAATGAGTAATTTAAGGTAATATTTTAATTCATGTGAAGTGGTGTCAGTAAAAAAAAATTGTCTTTTGGCATCAATCCTAGTTCATTTTATTCGTGATTTTACTTTTCCATCTACAAAGTTAAAATTAATTTTTGATGTGCACTGGAAAATATGATTTTTCTACCTTCTCTTTTCTGCTCTTATTCTTTTGAACATGGATTGAATGTCATTGAGTTTAATTTAATACCCAGTTTAAATGTACTGAAGAGAGATTGTCTATATGTATTTTGATGGAAATTGAAAAAATAAAAAGATAAAGAGTTGTGAAATCTAAAATATCTTACAGGATAAGAAGTGAGCATTTAAGTAGTGTGATCACTTTCTCTTGTAAATTAAGCTCCTAGGACAAGGGGTTTAACTCACATAATATAAGTGATACAATATGCAGGGCATTTGGAGGTCAGCTTCTCATACAGTGAGATAGGCTTTCTCTAACAATTTACACTGCAGGGAAAACCTGTCACGGGGGAGATATTACCTCTTTCTCTTTCTCTTTTCCACAAACAAAAAAGGAGTAAGAAAGGGTATGCTTCCCCCTTCTGTTTTAGAGACTTGTTATGCTCTGAAAAGCCAGAAAGGAGGCCCTGAAGCTGTTTTTTGTATGAAACAAAATATTGTCCTAAGGGTAAATTATCGAATTGAAATTATATCATCAGAGCAGACAGATACACTTCTTTAAAGAAGCAATATCAGAAGTAATTCAAAGGTAAATTTCATTGGTTTAGTACAATTTGTTCTGCATGCTTTTCAATCTATGATGTTACTGGGATTTTTGTAATTTTTACTATATTACAAATTGTGCCATGATTGAAAGAATGATTATCCTGATTTTTCTGAATTATCCTTAAATGAACCTTAAAAGTATTTTTCAACAGAAAATAGTATAAGTGTTGAAGAAGGAAGAATGGTTTCTCATCCTGATTTCCAGAACTCATGGGATTGGATCTCATTCCCAGAACACAAATTATACACAGAACCTTTCCTAAGGATGGATAATTAAGTCACTGGACTTCAAAGAGCCATATTAGGGACAAACGGGGAAGGCAGCACATTATTCTGGTATTTTGTAATTTTATATGAATACAGAAATTGGATGGAACCTTAAATTATCTCCCTCTGACTAAGTAAAAGTGTGTTTTTATGAGTGGAAAAAATAAATATACACACAGGTACTCAAGGGCAAGAAACAAACTATTCTTATTTCAGAAGAAATAGATATGAAAACAAAGATCAACATAGAGCACATAAAGTAAGTTATCTCCAATGGAATGTGATCCACAGTTCTGTGTGTGCCACTTCCTGGTCACTGCTTTTAAGATAACAGGTGTATCTCTGCCATGAAACGTTTCTCTTTCTGCGGGTTGTAATATTAGTAACCAAACATGGATACTACTTTCAAGTAGCTGAGCGATCTGGGGTGTAAGCAAGTAGGTAGAAGAGAAGCGGCTGTAGGAAGAAAAATAAATTCAGGGTAAATGAAGTGAGTGTGTGTGTGCGTGTGCATGTGTGGTGTGGCAGGATGGCTAAGAAAGGGAGAAGTGGGTTGAAAATTTGGACCTATGATGTTCCTTTGAAATTTGCTGGTTATTTTACCTTGGATACTGGGATTGTTCATGCAAAGCGTATATTCTGACATTGAAGAGATTGCTGGTGATTACATTTAGAGGACAATCAGTGGACTCATGCTCTAAGATTTTAGCTTACATAAAGTATTTACTTAACCCATCTGTGAACAGGAGAAATGGCAAAAATAAAAGGTTCCTGTTTTGAAAACTCTTGCATTTCATCTAATTCCTATCTTATTCAGAACAGATAAATTTTCTCTGTACATCCCTGAAGTAGTCAGGGTTTTCTAGGGAAACAGAAACAACAGGAGATATCTGCAAATAGTTTGAGATTTCATAAAAGTATCTCAAGCAACTGCGGGAATGTACAAGTCCAAATTCTGTAGGGCAGGTTGCAAACTGGAAACTCTGAGGAAGGTTTTGGATGAATTCCCAAGGAGAGGCTAGCTGGCTGAAGTAGAGACAAAAGTTCTCCCTTCTGACTGCTAACATTATCAGTTCTCCCTTAAAAGCCTTTAAGTGATTGGATTAAATGTCTGCCATTGCAGAAGACAATCCCCTTAGTTGATTGTAGATGTCATCAGTCATGGACACAATCAACTGACCGGTGATTTAAATCCAAAAATGCCCTTGCAGTAGTGGTTAGGCCAGTTCTTGCTGGACCAGACAACTGGGCACCATTATTACGTGGTCAAGATGATACATGAACCTAACCATCACAGTCCCTTATGAAATAAAGCTTTTGATTGTCAAAATTCAATTTTTTCCTGGTGAAGTTCGAACTTGTTCTATGACTCTGAATAAGAATGATGTCCCTTCTTAAAATAAGACGACTCCTATAGGACAGGTATAGAAATGTTTACAAAGAATCACTCTTCTGAAAAAAAAAAAAAAAAACCAGGTTCTACAAAATAAACAAGAAATGTCAATGAATAATGACTTGAAATAATTTAGTCAATAATTTTAAAGTGTGCAAATCATTATACTGCATGCTATGTAGGAACAAACAAATTCAAGACAAAGCCCTATCATTAAAGAGCCTATAAGATTTGGTGAGATAAAAATACAAAAAATGAAAGTGTGCTTGCATTATATGATCACGTTAAAAACAGTCATAGAAGTTAAAGATCACTGCTTGTCAGCTAGAGTGTCCAGAAAGCTCTTCTGTGTTTGGTGGAAAGTGCGATATTCAGATCTTCATTTCATAGATGCAGAAATAGAGGATCCAATCGACATATTTGAATGATAGCCTCCAAATCACACAACCCACAAGGAGAAGTCTGGGAAATGGAAGCTCAAATCCAGTTTGCTTTGAGTATTAAAGAGGGAGTAGTCAGAACTAATATGAGAAATTTAAATTCCTGTGAGTTTTTTCAAGTCTTCAGTGAGAAGAAAAAATGTTGAGACATATCCCTAGACTATTGTGGTCTTATTTTCAGCAGCAGAGTGGCATACATTTCACATTTTTTTAACAGATTAGATTGATAACTGGATGCAGGATGGATTCCATTATGAAAAGATTGAAAGTATGAAGAACATTGAGAGATTCTTCATTAAGTTAAAAGGATATTAACGATGATGTTGTTACAACAAACATCGTCGAGGAATCTGTATGAAGACTTATACCCAGCATCAATGGTTGGCTATGACTATGACTGGTTGCCTTGTTTCCTCAATTTTTAATTTTATTTTCTGAATGCTTTATTCTTGACTTTTCATAGTGAAATCTGGAATGCATACAAATGGAGATATTCCAATTTTTAGATTAAGAAGTACTCCAAAAGGAAATATTCAAAATTGTTATCATAAAGCATATTATTTAGCATTCATTCCTCTTTTTGGTAGATGGGCTTTTATATCCCTAGCTATGAAAGAGAAATGAATGACCAAAATGACTTTACGATTTTATAAAGTGCTATTATGTATATCATCACCATCAAATATAGAGAAAACCATAATAATTGTCTTTAATATGTTAGCTTAACTTTTTGGTTTTATTGGGAAATTATATACTGAAAGTAAGATATATAACACAGAGCAAATTAAAAATATTAATAATGGCCAATTTGTATTCAAAGATCATTTTAATACCCTTTCAAGATTATATCTTTATTCTATCATGTAATCCTTTATTTTAAATTTAGTGATCTTTCTTATTTCATTTCAGAAAAAAAGAGCTATATCAAACCTGTATTTTCTCTTAATAGCCTCATATCCTGAGTTTGATTGCCACCATTGACCTTCAAACATCTTTTATGGCATTATATCCGTAAGTTTGTTTTAATATCTTCACTCCCCCTAATTACCTGGATCATTCTATACCATTCCCTACAGGGAAATATACTGCTGAAGTTTGGATTTTTAAATACTAATTAAAAAATTCATTAGTGTGTGAATTAATTTCCTCTCTTCGTATTTTCCTCTCCCTCTTGATAGTCATCAGACGTTGAGAAGCAATCGAGTTGTTACTATACAGAGATCCAGAACTCAGTTTAATTACTCTGGTTGGAGTCCCACATAAGTCAGTCGTGCCAGGCAATAAACCTGAACACAAGGAAATCTAGCTCAGGCATCTCTTTGAGCGAAGTGAACATTTCACAACTTATCCCTTCCATGGTATAAACATTTCAGGACTGCTTCTTCTATGGACAGAGCTGCTGGGATCTTTCCTGCCCTAAAAGACACCCCACTGAGAAAACTTAGTGAAGAACCAGATGTTAATCAGGTCAACACAGCAAAGGAGAGTGGACACTTGAAATAATTAGCAGCATAATTCAAGTCCTCCAAAAAGATATTCAGGAACTTACACTGCAATGATAGTCTCTACAGATGTTGCTACTTTTAGACTAGGTTGCTTGGAGAATTCTTGCTGCAACAGAGTGGGCAGAAAATAAACTACAATTTAATCTCTGAAGAACACCAGTTCACGAAATAATAAGCTTTATATATTTAGCATCCACTTAACACTACTGTAAGATGTTTATTGGTAGCAGTAAGGTCAAAGCCTATTACATTTCTCATTATTTTTCTTGGTCCCTTAGAAATGTTACATTGGCTAAAATAGTGAAAGAGAAGGGAAGCTATAGCACTGTATTGTTGATTTGTTGTTATTGTTTTAGCTTGTAGTAAACTATTTATTAAATATCTACCCAAACGTTAAAAACCCAGTTGTAAAATGAGTAAAAATTGACTGCTTTCAATGTCCACTAATTTATTAAAAACTGAGTGTGTTACCAAATGCGTTTTTTTTCCTAAGAGTTGGCAATTAAATATACTTTGAAAAACCAGTGTGCATTCTGATGCCATAGTAACAATCATATCTGTCATCATTTGTTTTTCTAAATTCCTGTGGACTAGAGAAAATGTCTAATTCACATTTATATCCTCAGAGACTTGCACAAGTGCCCATCGTATTGCAGATTCTGAGTAAATATTTGTTGACTAAATGTTGGTGTAAAAAAATGTATCAGCCCACTAAGTTTCTGTCAAATATTCTTCCAGAGAAATTACACTGATTCTGAAATTCCAAGAAAAAAACTTTAGAATTAGATCATCTCCACCAAATAAAAAATAGCATTTACGTGTTTAAAATGTATATATTGAATTTTATTTTAAAATAAGCTACTCTTTATTTTTGTGCAAATAAAAAAAATTTTGGAAAGAGTTTCACCAAAATATTTTCTGTGGCTTTCCTTTGATTACTGGATGCTTCTTGCACCCTCTTTGTATGTTTCTGAATTATTGAATTCTCTACTATGGGCATGCCCCTGTTTTAAAAAAGTAAAAAAGCTATCAAAATAAAGAAATGCAATGATATATATAAAGATTTCACCCATATGGTTAGTAAATGAAGTAAGAAGCTTCTTTTGTAGAATTTCGGCTTGACAAAACTTATCTCTATCTGGACCTGATTCATGATACATTATCAATAAAGGAAAGTAGGGTCATCTATACCAGTGTATTCATCAAATTGGTAACATGCTCCCTGACTTTAATAGAACGCAATCACATGTCTGAACAAAGCCAATAAATGATTGATAGCTTCAATTCTGAAAATACAAAGTAAAAGTCATCATGCACGGCCTTGGAGATTTTTATTTTCAGACATTTTCACAGTGGATTCCAATGTGTGTTTTTCAGCTGTCAGTTGGACTCTGAATGTGTCTTCCATCTCCTGGTGTGAGCTAAAGCAATGCTTTGCTTCCTGCCTGTGCAGGATGAAGTTTCTACTTGAATGCATCCATACCAAGAAAGGAGACAAAAAAAAAAAAAGTGACATTCAGCAGGAAGTGTCATTAACATCCACAAGTTTGCAAATTATCGAGAAAACAAGCCAAAACATTGACCCAGGTGGTATTTAGGCCATCATTACTGGTCAAGGATGACAACGGAAAGATTTTAGAGCAGATTGTTTGAAAGCTCTGGCAAAATAGGAAGCGGTAACAGGAAAATAAAGCACATTACTAAGAGATGAAGCTAATTTTCTTCACATTTTGTAATGTCATTTTTCTTTTAATGATAAAAAAATATGTATATAACAAGATTAATGCTGTGCAGAAAAATGAAATAAGCTCTAAACAGTCCAGAGCTATCTTACACTTTTCAATTACTGTGGTAGTTTGAAGTGGTTTAAACCCCCCACTGTCATGGTCAGCTTCATGTGCCAACTTGGCCAAGTGGTGGTGTTGCAATGAGGACATTTCATAGAATTAGATCATGATCACGTCAGCTGCATCCACAGATGATTCCATTTGTAATCAGTCAAGGGGAGTGTCTTCTGCTATTAGTGATGCTCAGTCTAATCACTGGAAGCTTTTTAAGGAGGATTCAGAAGAGACAGGCTCTCTTCCTGCTTCGGCCAGTGAGCCTCTCCTGTGGAGTTTGTCCAGACCTTCCATAGGAATCGTCGGCTTCACAACCTGCCCTGTGAATTTTGTAATCTGCATTCCTGCGGTCACGTGGGACACTTTTACAAATTTTATATTTGTGAGTGTTCCCTGTTGATTCTGTTTCTCTAGAGAACCCTAACTAATACACCCACAAAAATATGTTCTTAAATGTAATCCATTCCTGTGAATTGAAGTAGGACTTTTGATGAGATTACTTCAATTAAGAAGTGACCCACCTCCATCAGGATGGGTCTTAATTCTATTACTGGAGTCCTTTATAAGAGAATAAAATTCAGATAGATAGAGAAAGATGCAGGGAATAAAAGAGGCTGGACATCAATGAAACATGAAAAAAAAAAGGGGGGGGAGACATCAGGAGACACCACCATGTGTCTTACCATGAGATGGAGGAGCCAAGCCCCAGAAAGCTGGTCATCAGGAAGAAAGCATTGCCTTGAGGATGCCTTGATTTGGATTTTTTTTAGCCTCAAAACCATAAACCAATAAATTCTCATTGTTTACACCAACCCATTTCATGTTATTTGCTTAAGCAGCCTCAGAAACTAAAACAATTACTAAGGAACCACTTTATAAGTGAGAAAGATAGATTGAATAAAAACGTAGAGGGCTTCATTAATTCAAAAGTGTACTTTTCTTCATATTTTATAACTAGATTGTTCAGGGCAATATATTTTACAACTTCTATAACTTCTAAATATAGAGAAGGCATACTTACGTGGCATTACTTCTCTGCTCTTTGATTTACACTCCTTAGAAACTGAGGAACAAAAGGGTGAAAATTTCATGTTTTTAAAAGGAACATTAAGATTTTACAGATATCTGGAAAATTGATTCTGACTATTATTTTCTAACATTGAGCTTAAAGCAGCATCCACTTACTAGCTTGCACTTCTCTAGATGAGAAGCCTGGGCATGGCTTGGCTAGGTTCTCTGCTCAGGGCTAAAGTAAAAGTGTCAATCAGGCTGTGTTTTCATCTGAAAGCTTGACTAAGGAAGAATACATTGTAAGCTCATTCACTCTATTGGCCAAATTCAGTTCCTTGTGATTGTAGGACTGAGGACTCTATTTCCTTCTGGGTATCAATACAGGGCTGCTCTCAACAACTTAAGGTCTCCCCCATTCCTTCCTATGTGGACCCTGAACCATTAAATCCAACAATGGAGCACATCTTCTGTATTGAGTCTCACTTTTGCCTCAAATTTCTCTTACTAGGAAGAGCCTGGTCCCTTTCATGTGTTCACATGATTAATCCAGGCTCACCACAGATACTCTTTCTATTTTCTGGTCAACTAATTTGAAACCTTAATTATATCTACAGAATCCTTTCACTGAAGCACTGAGATTAATGTTTAATTAATAAGTGGAAGGAGGTCTTTGTACATGAAGGATATCTATTAGGGGCCATGTTAGAATTCTGCCTACCAAGCCTAGAATACACCTTATTAAATACAATGATAAGCTAAAAATATTTAAATGACTTCAACATTGAAAGGATATGCATATTTTTATAGAGAGAAGCATTTTTACATTCATTAACCCTTACTTATTGCATATGCACGATAATTAGTGTTAGGGAAGGACAAATTTTGTTTTCTCTATTTGTAGCTAGGAACAGAGGGTTTGTTAGGGACAGAATCATGTCCCCCACAACGCAGACATATCAAGCTTTTCACATAAAACCAGAAAGAAAAGAGTTAAATCTTGAAATTAAAACATAAAATGATATTTTCTATAAATATAAAAAATCGATTCAAAGGATAAACATTGTGAAAATCATCAAATTAAGTTGTATATTTTTCTTCTGAGTTGCAATACGTAGAAAGTAAAAACACCTTTTATAGGATTTAAAATACACATATCACAGATTGGGTGAGAGAAGCTGATACTTTGTAATCTAACTAAAAAGCTGATCCAATTTCAAGGCAGAAAGCTTAGCTATGGTGGCAGTGGCTTCTGATCCTTTATCTCAAAGGGTCAGGGTTGAAATACAAGACTCAAAGGTTTAAAGAAATATTTGTTTAAGGTGACCTAAATAAAGATTGCACACAGACACTCACGTGAGCCTCATTATCCATAGTAATTCATCACAATCATGGGTGGCATGTTAACATGAGGAGCAGAAAAAACAAACTGAAAAGCTGAAACTGCCAGAGCGAGGCATGGTATTAGTATGACCCATGAGGCATCAATGATGCCTTAATATATCCCCTAAAGAGCATAACTTCACATACCAAAATCATGAGGGGGTGAGGTAAGCCGTGAAAATCCCATTCAGCTTTAATGGATGATTATCTAAGAAGCTAAGGAAAAGCATTACAGTTGAGGACTTCTTATATGCCAAGTAACAATCTAAGATTTTGATCCTTAAAAGAAGCTACGACATAGGAATTTATAAGCTCTGCATTTTACCAGAGAAGGAACTGAGACTGGAGTGGTTAAATAACTTACCCAGAGTCACACAGCAACAAAAGGGAAAATGCTTTTAGATTTAGGCAAACTAGTAAATATGGTGCTACATTTCAAAAAAAATTAATACTGATATATCTTTCACATATACTCTCTTCTCTCTCATTGCTCTCTTATATAATCAGAATATTTTATGCAATTCAATTTATAATATATGCTATTTTGAATGTTGTGGGGTATAGGACTTAGGTGTTTTTTGTCATTGTGGATAATTCATTTGTGAAATTTTAGGTGACTCCTTTTTACTTATATTTTTCTTTTACTATTTTAACATTTTGACAATTTTTAACTGTTAATAAATTTTCTCCTTGTAATAAACATGGGAGAGGTTTAGCATGGAGTTTGTAGCCTGACCCCCATCACTGAGCTGCTATACTTCACTTCCTATTTTAAAAAATAGCAAGCTAGTCAGATCCCCTTATTTTATAGGTACAAAACTATATTGGCAGGTTAAATGCCTTTCTCAAGGTCATTCTCACAGCTGGGTTGGTAACAATGGCAGGAGTTTTGGAGCTGTAACATTGCTTCTCAGTGAACAAGTTCTTTGACACAAAATCAAGCACATCCCCTCATGGCTTCAGTCCTTTAATAAAAAGGACAGTTTCAACCTGGTAATATTTAAGGTCCCTTTCAATAAGACTATTCTGTGATTTTCTACAAAAAATTAGCATGTATAATTTAAGAGGTATTTTAAAGCCTGTCATCAACTAGTTAAAGGATTACTGTAAATTTCAGCTATAGATGTGTGATAATTGAATGAAGTGCTCATATGGTGTTATGAATAGCATCTCCTGCTTAAATCTGAGTGCGTTTTTCATTTAAGAGGCTGGTCACTTACAATGGAAAAGATGACCTCAAAGGGAATAAATAATTCAAACTGAGCCAGGTGATGCTTTCAAATTTATATGATGATTATTAAATCTACATTTATCAGAAATGTAATTATATGATCAAAACTATTTCCTGCCCAAATTTACAATGAAATTTTCATCATTTATAATTTTGAGTAGTATATTATATGAGACACAAAATGTTATACATCTAAACCAAAAAAAGAATGTGTTTCTGAAGTATTGGCAAAGAAGAAAATCATATTAATAAGAAAAGCATCATGATTTCTACACTTTTAAGACCAGAAGTATTTAGTGTAAAAGAGTAATATTACCACACTGAAAGTGATTGTAAATTTCCAAATTAGAAAACTTGTGTTAGTGAAGAAAGCACTGAGCTTATAAGGGAAAGGCCAAGTTCAAGGTGTCATTTTACCGCCACTCAACCAAGTTGCATAATTTCAGAGACACAAGTGTCTCATCTACCAAGCTAGGATAAGTCTAAATTCATATTTCTGTTACAGTGATAAAGTGGGTTTGCTTATATAAAAACCTGCTCTATAAACTCTAATGTGTTATACACAATAATAAAATAATAGCATTGCTTCTTATAAAATCTGAATGAAGACCTCAAGCTATTGCCAAAAGAAAATAAGTTTGTTTAAAATGCATAGTAATATAAGGGATCCATAGAATTTTTTCCATTCAGAAAAATAAAATATTATTAATTAATTAATAATAAATATTAAAGTAAAACATGAAACCAAGCACCATGGCATAACAGTTCTGTATGGGTAGCGCATGACTATTGGTGCTTGGCAATTGCTGTTTCATGATTTGAGAGACAAATGGCTTAATGAGCTAAAGGACACTAAGCAGCATGCTAGATAGCACAATCATGTGCAATTTTAGAGCACAGGACCTGGAGCCAGAGTTTTTCTGTTTGCAAAGTAGTCCACAGTTTACTAAGCTTAGGTAATTAAATTAATTTCTTAGCCTGTCAGTTTGTTAAGATTTATAATGCTACTCTCAGTATTTCTGTGAGGGTTAAATTAGTTAAGGTGTACAAAGTACTTAAAGTCATCCGTGAGACACAGCCAGTTGTGTAAGCCTTGCCAATATTAATATTATCATAATGAGGTCATAGATATAGCTGTCAAAGATAAGATAAAATACATCTCAACAAGCATGTGCTATAAGACAAGCCAAGTTTCCCTTAACTACATAGTTGAATACATAGTATTCAACTATCCCTAGGCATGGCTTTTTCAAACTTTCTTAACATACTTAAAGGTACTTCTATACCACTTTTTGAAGGCAATGAGTGTGTATGGTTTGCATCACTCTGGTGAGCAATTGCTATTTAACAAATCGCCCCAAAACTTAACAATTTAAGTTGCTTTGTATTTTGCTCTTAACTGTGTGGATCATGAATTCTGAGAGGATTTTCTGTGTGATTTGTCTTTGATCCACATAATGTCATCTGGTCTACCTGAAGCTGGAGGGCCAACTCCAAGATATGTTACCCATTCAGATTTGGCACATAGGTTCTCCCGACTTCTCTCAACATGTCATCTCATCCTCTAGGGCAGGAATTGGCAAACTTTATTCTGTTATGGTCCAGATAATAAATACCTTGGACTTTGTGGGTCATAGGGTCTGCTGCAATTCTTAGACTCTGTTGTTGTGGCAAAAGCAGTCACAGACAGCAAGTAATGAATGGGTATGGCCAGATTTAGTCCAAAGTGGGATGAACTTGGCCTTAGGGCTGTTGTATATCAAATCATGTCCCTCATGTCCTGTTGGTATGTTTGCATTCTTAAATAGGATCTTTGAAGAACTTATTAGTTATGATGAAATCAACCTGAGTCAATCTGACTGTTAATCCAATGTTACTGGAGTCCTTATAAAGAGAGGACATTTTTACACAGTAGTAGGAGAAAGATGGGGGGAAGACGGCCATATGATGAAGGAAAATAATGAGTTATGGATTTCTGTGAAGCCACTACAAGAATGTTAGGTACTTCAGAAAAAGTGTGATACTGCCTACAGCATGGTTTTGGACTTCTAGCCACCAAAACTTGAGAGAATAAATTCCTGTTTGTTTAAGCTAACTGGTCTATGGTATGGATATGGAAGTCCTGGAAAACTAAGATAATTTTGGTTTTCCAACCTTTGCCCTAGAGCCTCTCTGTGTGGCTTAGGCTTCCCATAACACAGTGGCCTCAGAGTGCTCAAATTTCTTATATGTAAGGCTCCACTCGGGAACATTAAGAGACCCTGATTGCTGTCAGAAGGATAGTTATGACCTGGCCTTGGAAGTCCCTGCATTTCACTTCCTTTCTATTCTGTGCATAAAGCAAGTTGTTAACATCAGCCCAGATTCAAGGAGCAGTGAATTAGACCTGAGCTCTTAATAGAAAGAGTAGCAAAGAACATATAACCATCATTTAAACTTTCACATTATTTAAAATATGAAAAAACTATTTATTTTAATTTTTTTAAAAGTAACTCAATGCTTCAGATGCTATCCCTTGCATTTAGTTTTTGAGGAGAGGTACTTCATGTTAAGTCCACATTCATATTGTTATACCCACTGGAATAATATCAATTTATAGAATTATATTTCATCATTTCTACAAGTATTCACCAAAAATCTGTGTGCCCAAGAACGTTCAAGCCACTGTATTTGATTCAGATACAGAACAAATTCTAAGCCACCAGCTCCTGAGAACATAATTTCTAATTTAAAGATGTTTATATTATTTTTCCTGTGTGGTTGGCTGATAGAGTAGGATGGGAGATGGGAAGTGCTATTTATAGCAACAGTTATCTTCAAGGGAGAGTCAGTATATTAAATGAAAGACGAGTCACAATAAAAATAAAACACAATATATTAAAATTGTGTTTAGACAGAATTTGTAGTTTTTTTATTAATTAAAAAAATTAACTAACACAACATTTAGAAATCATTCCATTCTACATATGCAATCAGTAATTCTTAATATCATCATATAGATGTATGATCATCATTTCTTAGTACATTTGCATCGATTTAGAAAAAGAAATAGCAAGACAACAGAAAAAAATAAAATGATAATATAGATAAAAAAATAAAAATAAAAAATAAAAAATATATATAAAAACAAAAACAAAACAAAAAAAACTATAGCTCAGATGCAGCTTCATTCAGTGTTTTAACATAATTACATTACAATTAGGTAGTATTGTGCTGTCCATTTTTGAGTTTTTGTATCCAGTCCTGTTGCACAGTCTGTATCCCTTCAGGTCCAATTACCCATTATCTTACCCTATTTCTAACTCCTGATGGTCTCTGTTACCAATGACATATTCCAAGTTTATGGAATTTAAAATTTGTAGTTTTAAATACTAATATTACAAACGTGGAAAGATCTAAAATTTGGTGAACTCAGGTGGCACCTTAGAAAACTACATACAAAAGAACAAAGTAAACCCAAATTTATGAGAAGGAAAAAATAAGACTAATCATATGTCTTTGCTTGCCAGGTTACAAATACCACACAATAGACTTGCTTAAACAATAGTAATTTATTGGCTTATGACTTTGAAAGTATACAAGAACCTAAAATCAGTAAATTACCGATGATCGCTTTCGTCCAGAGTCTGAAGCATTCTGGGGTTGTCTGTCATCATTCCTTGGGGTTCCTTGGCTCATATCTCTGTCTCCCATCACATGGCAATGTCCTTTCCTTTCTCCTGCTCTTCTGGTTTCTAGTGACTTCTGGCTCTTTCATGGCCTTTCCCAACAGTTGACTTTTGGTTTCCTCTCTTTATAAGACCTCCAGTGATATAAACTAAGACCCAGCTTCATTTAGTTGGGTCACACCTTAACTAAAATTAACATGTTTAAGAGGTACTATGTACAATGGGTTCACACCCAGAGGAAGGTGGTTTAAGATTAAGAGTACTTTTATATTGGAATACATCTTTCAACCTACAACAGAGTAGAAAGGCAATGTAAAATGACAGATAAGTAATACAGGATAAAATTAAAGGCCAAAGTTGACACTTTGAAGAGTTCAATTCCATTGATAAATTGTTAGCTATAAAATCCAAGTTAAAAAAAGAAAACAATATTATGACAGCCCAATATCAGGAATGAAATAGCTACAATTAGGGACCCTACAGCTATTGGAAGGAAATAGACATCTTTGATGGAAAGGATAGTTCCTTAAGGACAGAAATTCCTAAAGCCAATACAAGAAGTAATAGAAACCATGAATATTCTTCTATCCGTTAAAAATATATAATCAATGTTAAAAGTTTTCTCACAAAAAAGGCCAGATCCAAGTCTTCACAACCAAATTCAACCAGACATTTAAAGAAGAAATACTATCAATTTTAAATGATCTCTTTAGAAAACAGGAAAGGAGGGAGTATTTGACAACTCATTTTATAATGCCAAGCTTCTTATCACAACATAATCAGAAAAAGACATTAGTAGAAAACGAAAACACAGACCAATAACCCTCATGAATCCAAAACAAATATCCTTAAAAAAATTAGCAAATAAGATCACATCATAACAAAATCTATATATTTAAATAATAAACATTAAAAGGGGAATTTTGGCAGGACAAGAGGCAGCTTAGTGAGGTATGGAATTTAGCTCATTCTCCAGAGCTGCTAGTAAATAGCCAGGAACAGTGTAGAACAACTTCTGGAGCTACATCAGTGACCGGACACACAGTGTAAACCCATCTGGACCAGGTGGACCAGCAAAGACCCCACACAGGACTGTAAGTTCCCCAAGCCACAGAGGCCAGGACCCCTCCCCCATGGGCATGGCAGGCTGATTCCCCAAGAGAGAAGGCTTTACTAGCACTAAGGGCTTACCTCAATCAAGCTCTATTTGCATGATTAATAAACAGACTCTGATTACTGAAAATAGGTCCCCAGCATAGTTAAACATGGAATAAGGACTAAAGGTACTAGGAGTTTTTGCCCCAGAAGAGAGGGTGGTGCTGATGAAAGAAAAAATAAAAACAGAGGCTTTTTGAGTCAGACAGCACAAAATACTGCAAAATGGCTGAAACCCAAGAAAATGGGGCACATCAAGATACATAGAACCATATACCGCCTTAAGCTCTTGATTGACAAACCCCAGGGGCATGGGTCCTGCTCTGAAAAGGCTTTTTTTTTTCTACTCCTTAAGAGCTCATTAGATAGAATTGGAAGCCTTCTCAGGCTTCAGCAGTGCCCCAGGCAAGGGGAGAATTAAGTTTGTCTGAGAGACAAAGTAACTAGTCAGGTGAAAGGAGTTAATTCCTAAAGGTTATATCTTCCCCAAGAGAAGGGCAAGGGCAGCCCAAGTGGAATTCTTCCTTCAAGGAATTCAGGCCCCAAGGACTGGAAAACTGAAGAAATTAAAGCCAACCTACAACCTCATCTCTGTCTCAACCATGCCCCCAGGAGAGAGAGTTTGCTAAAATTAAAGGTACTACATCACATTAGACTGGTGCAAAGCCACGGGCAGACAAGCACCACATGCTGAACAGGATAGGAGAAGCACAGAGTCTAGAGATTTCTTAGGAAAGACTGACAACCTGATGGGTCTCAACATCAGGGAAAACTAATGCTGGTGACTCTTTCTTCCTGAGGCATTGGCCAGTCCAGTCTGGGAAATTCGGACTGGGGTCTCTAACATCTGAGGAGACCCTCCTTAACAAAAAAACAAAAAAGGAAGGAAGGAAAGAAGGAAGGCAGGCTCCATAGAGCCAGGGCAAGAAAAAGAAAAACAAGAACTGAAAAATTCTGCTAAGTTAAACAGAACCTAAGATAGAAGTCTGGAAAAAGTTGAACTGAATGTCAAAGGACACATAAAGAACAAAGCCATCCAGCAAGAAAATCCTCGGTAAAAGAATGAAAACAATCTCCAGAATAAACTAATTTAGAAAATCAAATGCCTAGATGCCAGAGAAAAATAATGAGTCATACCAGGAAAACTGAAGATATGGCTCTGTCCAAAGAACAAACCAACAATTCAAATGAGATACAGGAGTTGAAGCAATTAATTCAGGGTGTTTGAACAGATGTGGAAAATCTCATCAAAAATCAAATCAATGAGTTGAGGGAGGATGTAAAGAAGACATTGGGCAAACAAAAAAAAAGCTCAAAACTCTGAAAAATCAAATCACAGAACTTATGGTAATGAAAGGCACAAAACAAGAGATGGAAAAAAAAAAACAATGGAAACCTATAATAATAGATTTGAAGAGGCAAAACAAAGGATTAGTGAACCAGAGGAATGGACATCTAAAATCTAACTTGTAAAAGAAAACATAAGGAAAATAATGGAAAAATATGAGCAGGGTTTCAGAAAATGGAATGACAACTTGAAGTACACAAATATATGTATTTAGGTATACCAGAAGAAGAAGAGAAAGGAAAAGGAGGAGAAAGACTAATAGGGGAAATTATCACTGAAAATTTCCCATCTCTTATGAAAGACATAAAATTACAGATCTGAGAAGTGTACCATACCCCAAATAGAACAGATCCAAATAGACATACTACAAGAGATTTACTAATCAAATTCTCAGATATGAAAGAGAAAGAGAGAATTTTGAAATCAGCAAGAGAAAAGCAACCCATCACATGTAAAGGAAGCCCAATAAGACTATGTGTGGATTTCTCAGCAGAAACCACGGAGGTGAGAAGACAGTGGTATGACATATTTAAGATTCTAAAAGAGAAAAATTGCCAACCAAAAATTCTATATCCAGCAAAATTGACATTCAGAAATGAAGAGGATATTAAAATATTTTCAGACAAACAATCACTGAAAGAACTTGTAACTAAGAGACTGGCTCTGCAAAAAATACTAAAGGGAGCACTACAGGTGGATAGGACAAGGCAAAAGAGAGAGGTTTGGAGAACAGTGTAGAAATAAAGACTATCAGTAAAGGTAAAAAGAGAAAAACATAGATATGACATGTAAAATCCAAAAGACAAAATAGTAGAAGAAAGTACTACCTTTACAGTAATATTACTAAATGTTAATGGATTAAATGCCCCATCAGAAGACATAGACTGGGAGAATGGATTTAAAAAATAGGACCATCTATATGCTGTCTACAGGAGACTCATTTAGACCCAAGGAAAAAAATAGGTTGAAAGTGAAAGGTTGGGAAAAGATATTTCACGCAAACAACAATCAGAAAAGAGCAGGAGTAGCTATACCAATATCCAACAAATTTGACTTCAAATGTAAAACAATTCAAAGAGACAAAGATGTACACCACATATCAATAAAAGGAGCAATTCAACAAGAAGACATAACAATCATGAATATTTATGCACCAAGCCAGAGTGCCCCAAAATACATGAGGCAAATGCTGACAATACTGAAGGGAGAAATAAACACCTCAACCCTAATGGTTGGAGACTTCAATTACCTCTCATCAATGGACAGAATAGAGACTTTGAATAATAAAATAAATGAAATAGACTTAACAAACATTTACAGAATATTATACCCCACAACAGCAGGATACACATTTTTCTCAAGTGCTCATGGATCATTCTCAAGGATAGACTATATGGTGGGTTACAAAGCAGGTCTCAATAAATTTAAAAGGATTGAAATTATACAAAGCACTTTCTTAGATCATAACAGAATGAAATTGGAAATCAATAACAGGCAGAGGGGCAGAAAATTTACAAGTATATGGAGGCTAAACAACACACTCCTAAACAACTAGTGAGTCAAAAGAGAAATTACAAGAGAAATCTGTCAATATCTCAAGATAAATGAAAATGAAAACCCAGCATATCAAATTTTAGGAGATGCAGCAAAGGCAGTACTAAGAGGGAAATTTATTGCCTTAAGTGTCTATATTAAAAAAAAAAAAAAAAAGCAAAAATCGAGGAATTATCTGTTCATTTGGAAGAACTAGAGAAAGAAGAGCAAAGTAACCCCAAAGCAAGTAAAAGGAAAGAAATAATGAAGATTAAAGCAGAAATAAATGAAATTGAGACCATGAAAGCAATCGAGAAAATCAACAAAACCCTAAGATGGTCTTTGAGAAAATCAATAAAATTGATGGGCCCTTACCTAGGTTGACAAAAGGAAAAAGAAAGAAGATGCAAAGAAATAAAACCCGAAATGGGACAGAAGACATAACAACTGACTCACAGAAATAAAGGAGATAATGAGAGGATGCTATGAGCGACTATGTGCTAATAAACTAGACAACATAGATGAAATGGACAACTTCCTAGAAAGACATGCACAACCAACATTGACTCAAGAAGAAATAGAGAATCTCAACAAACCAATCACAAGTAAAGAGATTGAATCAGTGAACAAAGAGCTATTTGCAAGTTCCCCTTGGGGCACTGGGGAGAAATGAGGAAATACTCAACTTCCCTTTTTGGAGAATTTCTGACATTCTTGCAAGCAGTGGGGACAAACACATCAATAGGTCAAGTCCTCGATCTTGCGTTTTTCCCCTGTGGGACTTAATCTTGCAAAAGATAAACTAAGCCTACCTATTATGGGCCTCCCTCAGAGTCACCCCAGAATACCTTTTCTGTTGCTCAGATGTGGCCTCTCTCCATAAGCTGACTCAGCAGGTGAACTGACTGCCCTCCCCACTCCTCCACATGGGACATGACTGCCATCAGTGTAGATCTCTCAAGCAACGTGAGACAGAAATCCCAGGTTGAGGCTGGATCCAGAATCAAAGGATTGACAAAGCCTTCTTTATCAAAAGGGGGACAAGAGGAATGAGACAAAATAAAGTTTCGTTGGCTGAGAGATTTCAAACAAAGTCAAGAGGTTATCATGGAGGTTATTCTTATGTATTATGTAGATATCCCTTTTGGGATTGTGGTGTACTAGAGTGGCTAGAGAGAACTACCTAATAAAATTGATCTGTGTTCCAGTAACCTTGATTCTTTTTTTTTACCCCTCTACCCAATTTATTTTAACATTTGTTCCCCCTTTTGTTTATTTTTAATCCATATTTTTTACTCATCTGTCCATACTGTAGATAAAAGGAGCATCAGAACAAGGTTTGTACAATCATACAGTCAAATTGTGAAAAGTTATATCATTATGCAATCAATTCTTGAAAATGATTGTATAACGATATGGCTTTTATAATATGACTGTGTAACTGCAAAAACCTTCTATCTGATGTTCCTTTCATCTATGGTAAGGATAGATGAGTAAAAACATATGGATGGAGAAAGGACAAATAATAGGGTGGACAAAGGTTAAAATAAATTGGGCAGATGGAAATACTAGTGGTCAATAAGAGGGAGGGGTAAGGGGTTTAGTATGTATGAGTTTTTTTCTTTTTTCTTTTTATTTCTTTTTCTGGAGTGATGCAAATGTTCTAAAAAATTATCATGGTGATGAATGCACAACTATGTGATGATATTGTGAGGCACTAATTGTACAGCATGTATGGAATGTTTGTATGTAAGATTTATTGATAAAAATATTTTTTAAAGTGGTAGTTTATCCTATTAGATATCATTCAATATAAATTTCAACATTAGCACAATGAAAAATAAAACATATGATAAGTTCAATATGTGCAGGGAAAACGTTTGAGAAGTTCAACACCCATTCTTCATGAAAAATAATAATAAATAAAATAAAACAAACTCAGTCAAAACAAGGTTAGTCTGAATGCTCTCACCACTTCTATCCTATATTATATTCAAGATATTGGCCGTAGTAAAAAGGTAAGAAAAAATATTAGAAGGTATAAATATTGAACAGGAATTTTAAAGATTACATGTGTCTTAAATTTTCATAGAAAAATTTATAGGATATTTTTAAAACATCTATTAGAATAGATGAACTTGACAAGATTTTAGGGCAAAATGTTAATATATAAAATGTGATGACATTTTATATGCTAGCATTAAACTACTAGAAAATGATTTTTAAGAAACAATTCTATTAGTAATGGACCAAAAAGTATAAAATGCTAAGAAATATATTTAATGATAGAAATGCAAGTTCTCTTTATTCAAAACTACAAAACACTGTGGAGAGAAATTGAAGATTTCAATAAATATCCATGTATTAGAATAGTCCATAATATAACACGTTAATTCTCCCAAAATTAATTCATAGAAATTGATAGGCTAATGCTAAAATTTATAGACTAGCATTGGCATTTTTAAAAGTGAAGTACAAAGTTGGGGGACGAATACAACCTGATTTCCAGTCTCATTCTACAGCCGCAGTAATCATACCAGGTGATATTGATGAAAGGATAGGTATGTAGATAATTGAAACAGAGGACAGAATCCAGAAACAGACCCATATATATGGCCAATTTATTCATTCTAAGGGTATCAAGGAAACTCTACTTGATGTAAATTTAAATTTTAATTTACATAACTCCTAAAATAAAATATAGGAGAAAATTTTTATGACCTAAGCATCATAAAAGATTTCTTAGATTGGCATACAAAGCACAAACTGTAAAAGAAAAATAAGCTATGTTAGAGTTGAAATTTTGCTTTTCAATAGACATGATTTAGAAAACAAAAGCAAGCCATAAGCATCATACTTTGAATTTAATCATAAACATTAAATAAATTAAAATTAAGGGACTAATTAAGGGATATACTTAGGAATTGTTCCAGATTTAAAGAAATCAAAGAGATATGGTAAATCAAGATAATAAGTGATCCTATACTGGATTCCAGGGGAAAAGTTTTGTGACCCTGGTTCAATTGACAAGTTTTGAATATGTACTATGGGTTATATCAAGGATTGACAAACTTTTCTGTAAAGGACTAGATGGTAAACAATTTAAGCATTGCATATCACATATAATCCCTCTCATATATTCTTCTTAGTTAATTATTTTAAAAAACTTTAAAAATAAAATAAAAAATAAGCTTACTAGGTTGAAATTAAATGAATGGAAATGGAGAGAACCGATAGTAGCATATATTGTGAGTATAATTAACAGTGCTGAATGGTATGTGATTGTGGTTGATAGGGGAAGTTTAGAGTCATATATGTCACCAGAAGAAAAACCAGTGGTTTAAACATGGGACAGTATAACACAGTAAATCTTTTGGTGTTTGATGACTGTGAATAATTCCTTCATGAACTAGAACAAAAGTACAAAACTATTTCAAGGAATTAATAATAGAGTGATATATGGGGGAAACTCACTATTGCAATCTATGGACTTTAATTAACAGTAGTATTTTAGCATTCTTTCATCAACAATAGCAAAGTTCCAAAGCAGTGCTAAGGATCAACGATAGCAGGGATAAGGGGTATGGGAGATTTGGGGTTTTCTCTTTCTTTAATTTTCCTGGACTAATGAAAATATTCTATGATTGTGGAGATGAATGCACAGTTGTGTGATGATAGTGTGAGCCACTGATTGTATACTTTGGCTGTGGTTGGATTGTATAGTGTGTGAATATATCTCAATAAAATCGCATTAAAATGCTTTAACTTATAACTATATAAAAAAGAAGTTTCAGGATGGCCCTCAGGCCATAGTTTGGGAAACGTGGATTAGATAATGTTTTATCAGTGTTAAAATTTCTGATCTTGATTATAATTATATAATAGAAAGTCCTTAGTTTTAGGAAATACTTACTGAAATACTTAAAGATAAGAAGCACAATGTTCCCAACATACTCTTGAATATATATATATATATGGAATTCCAAAGCACATTTTCCCTTTCAATATGGAAACAAAACAAAAATGTCCAGTTTAACATTGTAGTAGAGGATTTGACTAAAGGAGGGAAAAAAATAAAAATTATGAAATTCATAAGTGAAAAACTAACACTATCATTTGAAAATAAAAAGATTTTGTATAGAGAGACCCCAAAGATTCCACAAGCAAATTAATAGAACTATTAAGTTCTGGGGAAAATCACAATTTCAATATCTTTATATTCAAGTAACAAAAACAGAAATTGTAATAAAGTATATTAATTATAGTGTCACAAAATTGCAATACTGAGAAATAAAATGATAAAAAAGATGTGTACAACCTGTATTTTAAAACCTAAAAGTCATTGTGGAGAAAAATTCAAGAATTTTATAAAAAAATGAAGAAATAATACTTTTATGGATTGAAATCTTACTAGTAACAACATTGCCATTCTCTTCAACATAATATATAGTTTCAACTAACTTTCAATCAATCTCCCAGGAGGTTTTTGTGAAGGTATTGACAATTGATACTAAAAAAGACCTTGAATAGCAACAGTCTGTTTTCTTAAAAACAAAATGGAGGGACTCACATCCTTATTTCTAGATTTACCAGCTGCCAGGATACAAGATGATGTGACATTGGCATAAGCATAGATACATAGATCAAAGACAGAAGAGTTTATCCAGAAAAATATGTAACTGATTTTCAACAAAAGCATCAAGGCAATTTAATCAGTAAAAGAAAATTTCGAAACAAATGGTACTAGCAAAATCAAGTATTTAAAACAAAACACAGTGAATATCCTTGATTTCTACTGTTTTGGTTTTCCAGCTTTTAAAACAAACACCATATATCAGGCTGGCTTAAACAATGAGAATGTATTAGCTCATGATATTGAGGCTAGGACAGGTCCAAAATTGAGGCATCAACAAGGTAATTTTTCTTCCCAAACACAGAGGTATTCTTGAGTTGACTGCTTGCAATGTTTGGTCCTTGCTTTTTTTCTCACACGCAGCTTCTCCTGGCTTCTCTCTCTGTCTTTCACTCTGTCTATAAAGAAATACCAGTAATGCATAATAAAGCCCAACTTGATTCAGTGGGATACTACTACTATGAAAAATTAACAAGGTGTTAATTAAAATAACACCTTGAAGAGATCTTTTTCTACAGTGGATCTAGAATGCAAACTAAGACTAAGGACATATCCAAGCTGGAGAATGAAATTCAATTCACCACATACACTTTAACTCAATGCTAAAAATAATTGAGAACAAATGGTAGACTTAAATGTGCAAGCTATAACTAAAAAACTCTAAAAGAAAACGTGAAGTGCCTTCATGATTTTTTGGTGGGCAAAGTTTTCTTTAAATGCAAAAAAGCACTATAAAAAAATTAACAAAGTCAAGAACTTTGGTTCATCAAAAGACTCAAGAGTAAAAAAAGGTGAATCAAAGATAGGGAGACTATTAAATAAATATGTTCATGAAATATCTGTGACGATATTAAATAAAATATAACAAAGGAATCATATCAATAATATAAAAATATGCCTATGAATCAAAATTAAAAAGAGTAAGAAAAATGTGGCTAAGTACTCAAGTAGATGCTTTCCAAAAAAGGCTATTCTTCGAACCAGTAAGTATTTGAAAAGATGATAAAATGAATATTTTTCAGTAAATCAAAACCATAATGAGATACCAGCACATATATTAAACTGAATAAATCAAAATGACTGAAAAATAACAAATACTCATTTTTTAGCATATGAAGAACTGGAGCTATCATACAGAGATAATGTAAATTCACACAGCAAACATGACAATTTAGTTGGCAATATATGTGATTCAGCAATTCTACCATTCATACATATATTCCAAAAATGAAATGAGTGTATATATATAGCAAAAGACATGTACAGACATGTTTATATAAGCTTCATTAACAATACATAAAATTTGGAAATAACTCAAATGTCCACATATCAATTGGTGAATGAATAAATAAATCATGATCTATACACCTAATGGACTACCACACAGCAAGAAGAATAACTATCTACTTCCAAACACATCACAGAGAATTTCCCAGAAGAAATTATAGAACAAGTAAGTGAAAGGAACTGTGTGCAGAAATTAGATACACTGTGAATCCATTTATATGAGATTTTATAACAAGTGAAAAACCTCAAAATCAAAATAGAAATCAAAATGATAGTCATTTCAAGGATGGGATGTTAAGTGGGAAAGGGCACAAAAGACCCTTCTGAAATGTTGGAAATTTTCTATAACTTGATATGTGTGGTGGGTAAATAGGCACATTTAATTGATTTATGTACTGAAAATCCGTGCATATTTATTGTATGTATGTTATATCTCAGTAAAATATTCTTTAAAAAAAAGAGCACAATGAGGGTTCAAGTATGCCACTTTTTGTATAAGAAATGATGAAAAAATGTTATATTTTTTATTTGTTTATACTTTCATTAAGAAACACTGGATCTGTATAAATGATAGGGACAGTGCGTGAGAACAGAGCAAATAAGAACACATGTGAGATAGGCTTTTCAATGAATATTTAAATATAGTTTTGACTTATGAAGCATGTGAGCACATTAAGTATTCTGAAAACACGAAATTAAATTTCAAAAAATCCTAAACATAAGTCTCTGGCTCAGGGCTGTTTTAAAAAGCATCATTTAATGCATGATAGATTAAATTGTTTGGGATTCATTGGGGACTTAAGTATGCAAACATTATTTTTCTCTGTTCTTCCATCACTTATCTTCATACATATATCATATTGGAAATGGAAATTATACTGAGTTCTATTTGGGGCTATTTAGGATGCCATATTTGTTCTGGTTCATTCATCTCTATCCAGCTATCTTGTGTATACAATACCAGAGGAGGGAAAATACACTGATGTATAATCAATCTACATACAACCAACACCAGCTCTTTAGATTTTTATGCAGTGACTCGAGTAGTTCCAGGGATGAAAAGAGGTAACTGAAATGGCTTGATAGCCAGCCTCAAAGTTGGCCCCAAAGATCCCTTACTTCCTGGTATTCACAGCCTTTGTAGCCCCCTCCTGCATTGTACCAGCATTAATCTATCCCAATAACATATGGCAGCAGTGATGGATGTCACTTCCCAAATTAGATTATAGAAAGACTGTGGCTTCCATCTTCGGCATGAACTCTCTAGCTCTTTTGCTTCCTCTTGAATCAGTCATCAAAATCTTTTACAACATGTACTCCAGAAATTGTGTCCAAAACAGAATATTCAATAAATATTTTGAATGAATCATTGCTGACTTGCTGACTTAAATGAAATATAAAGGGTTTTATATTTTGAGTCACAATAATTATCATAATTTAAACTCTGTGTGTGTGTGTGTGTGTGTGTGTGTGTGTGTGTGTGTGTGTGTGCTGGGAAGGGTGATGATGCAATTCCATCACCTCATCAAAATTAAAAGCCTTAGGACAATGATGCTTCCGGGAGAGAAGGCATCTGGGAGAGCCCCAAGTGGGCTGTTCAGTTTTATGCACTGGCATTTATTCATGCTTTACTTTAAGAAATATTTTTGAGCCTTTCTCAAGTACCTGGCATTGTGCAAGACTCCGGAGATACGTAGATGAGTATGATGCATGCTCCACTCTTAAGGAGTCATCAGTGCTGTGGTACTCCCACAAACAACTGCCTACTACCTAGGTATCACCTTGTCTGCCTTGTTCACCACATTTCCAAATGTTAGAAAAGCCACCTGAATGGGCACAAAGTTAGAATAACCTTGGAGAGGTAGTTTACATGTTAATATTAAAATTGGAGCTTGGGCCAGGCAGGCCACGGTGGCTCAATAGGCAAGAATGCTTGCCTGCCATGCCAGAGGACATGGGTTCGATTCCCAGTGTCTGCCCATGTTAAAAAAAAAAAAAAAAAATTGGAGCTTGGATCCATAAATGTCTCATTTCAAAATTCATTTCTTTTTCCTATTAAGTGACTTCATCTTTTAAAGAATTTATCTGATACAATTATTCAGTGGTAATAAAGCGTCCCCGCCAAAAATGAGTGTTTTCTTAAAAAAAGTGCATCTATAAATGAAATATTCCAAACCTTATCGTTAATTTTGCACAACCAGATTTTATAGTCTTCTCATGCTCATCACTTCAGAACCTAGAGCATTTCTCTTAGGTTTATTTACATTTCCAATTGGCTCCTTGGCAATTAAATGTCTCTGCTGGATAATCTGGCCTATACAATAGGAGCAGCCCAAAAGAGCAAAGATTTAAAGAACAAATGAGCTGCTGGAAACCCAGAGACCACTAGGCAACCTTACATAGTCGATTTAAATCACAAAGACCTCATTAGAATGTCCATGTTCTGCTATAGTTAACATTTGATTAGGTGGGTGCCTTCAGAAACTGCCTTTCTTAATTAAATCAGACTCTGCTTTTCCCCACCCCCAGGAAAAAAAAGAGAGAGAGAGAGAAAGAAGAAAAGATGGATTCAGCACCCTCCCCCTTCAAATGCTAATTGCAATGAGCAGTGAAAGTCCTAAATCAGAAGGTTCATTCAGCCTGCTGCCTCATCCACGGGATGAGCCTGCTCAAATTTACATGGGAGCCCTGCTCTATTGTGACTCTAATAATAGGCACAGATGTCGGGCCCGCCTTCCTGTGAGCGACTTTTGCCTAATAACCAGCCTCAATGTGTCCCAGTTGCACCTGTTCAGCATTTTAAAATAAATTAGTGTGCTTGATTGCCTCCAAAAATCTTGTCCACTTTTGTCAACCTGATTATACTGCCACAAAGCAAAGCCATTATATGAGCGGCAGCCACTCAGCAAGCTGGAAGGAGGCCAACCTACCAGCTTCCTAAGCAGTTTTGTTGTTGTTATTCTGAACAATCGCCTGACTTCGGAGGGACAATCTCATGTGGGTTAAAACCACATGACATTGCACTTACAAGGGGTCAGGTTGGGGAGAACACCTAGGGTGATTAGACAAGGTGACTAAAATGGAATATTTAACAAATTGGAGAAGGCCACAAGACAGGAAGTCTTCCAACAAGCTAGAAGAGTCCGCAATGGACATGTTCTTTTCTACGTGCTATAGGCAGACTTAGAAATCCTGAAACCAACTTGGGTCTTCATTTTATTTTGGAATACATAGTAACTTTAAGATTTTTAATATTTCTGTTCTCTCTTATCAAACAGGCACACAATTCACAACAAAATTAGAGTATCATCTGTCATTATATTCCCATTATATTCCCATCTGTCTTATATTCCCATTATATTCTTTGATCCTTTCCAGCAACATAAACAACATCAGTTCAAAAATTTAAATCCTTAACACAAAAATGAGTTTTCAGCAGATCAAGGTGAAAGAAAACACATTTCCCATGTAGTAACTCCTTTGCTTTAAAGAAATCATCTCCAATAGAATTGACATATCATTCAACACAGTGCCCTACCTTCTTCTATGTCTATCTGTGGATGATGTTTATTGTAACATTGAAGGCCAGGAATAAGATTCTGTTTATTTCCCTCTCTCATGAAAACATCCTCAATTAAGGCAGATTTATCTGCTGAATTTTCTAAATGTTTACCGTGTGCTTCTACTCCCAAGTCTTTCTTCATTTTCTTTCTCATCCTGCAAATTTTCTTCTCTGCCCTTCACTTGCTACCTAGCCAATCTCTATCCACCTTTCATGGCGACAGAAACTTTCTCTTATTCGCATCTATATCCTCAGGACAAAGGATAGAATTCTGCCACAAACAAATGCATTAAAAATGTTGGATGGATGAACAAAAACAAACAAACAAAAACTTCAACAAAGGGTGCTGTAATAACGGGATACTCGCATGTAAAAAATAATGAAATGGGACCTCGCTATACAGCATACAAAAGAAAAAATGTCGGATGGATGGATGGATAGAGAGCCAGTTCAAATCCTTTGTACATTACGTTTATTCATAGATGCCTTTTCCTTATGAACTTCTATCTTTATTTATCTATACCACAACTCGTATTGCTGTTTGTTTTCTTACAAATACAAATCTAAACTCTATCAGTAAAACTACATTTTATAAATCTTTATATCTTTGCTGTACTAGCAAAGTGATGGAAGTATAAATTAACCAATAATAATTTATGGGGTTCTAAAATTTAATTTTGTCGATAATAAATCTTTGTATGTACCTGGATGCTTGTCTAAAATTTTCAGATGCATCTGCAAATTTAGTATGTGTATATCTGTGATCAATGTCTTATTATTTTCCATATTTAACAGTCACAGAGACTTGAGTTTTGTGATTTTACTATGTGACATATTCTGTGTTAACACTAGACTATCATCTTGAACAAGAAAGACATGACATGATCCTTGATTTAATAGTCAAATGTGGAAAAAAATGAAAACATGAAGAAATAATTTTGTGCTAGAGATCATCTACTTGCCCCTTTAAATTCATTCTCTACCCTTCACTTTCTCCACTCTACTTTCTGCTCCAAGAGACTAATCTGTTTGGATTAAATTAAGGGAGTCCTTTTTTTTCCCCCTAATTTTAGGTTAAGTTCAGTTGGTGGGAAAGTGGAAGAAGGAGAATAAGGTAAGGGGAGAAATGGAAATCTAGGAAATCAAAAGTTTTATCTCCTGTTAGGCAGCCTCCTCAAATGCCGAGAACTTCTACTAACAATCTCTTCAATTCTCTTTAGAACTTCTGTAATACTTTTATTAAAATCCTTATGGCTTCTATTCACTGTCCAAATATAAAGCTTCTCCCACCTTTTCAGTTATTATTACCACAGCATCCTACTTCCAGGTACCACAATCTGTATTGGGTAACAATTTATCCCAAATTTTGGTGGCTTGTGACAACAATAAACATGTATTATTTCACATGATTTGTATGGGTCAGCAATTCAGGAGTGGCTAGGCTTGGTGGTTCTGAGCTCAGGTTTACTCATATAGCTGTATTCAAGTTCTTGGTTCAGAATACACCAAGGTGGTGGCATAAAATGATCCAGCATCATTCTCCCACAGAATCTTTGAATAACTAGCAAAAACTGGCATATCGAACTTTTTAAATTATGGAGCACAACTACAGGGTTGCAGTAACTAGTTAAGCACTGCATCAAGAAAATAGTTTTAAAAAATAGTAGGAGGAGCTCATGGCACACTTTCTGGCTCCACCCTACCCCATACCCCATATGCTGTCTGCAACCAGTCTGCACTCCCTTTCTGGGTTCTTGGTTCTATTACAAAGGTAGAAGAATAAACCTCATATGCATACTGAATGTCTGTCTGTGCATACTGTTCTATTGAATGGCAGCCTAAAAAACTGAACCAACATATATTTCATGCATGATTTATCTGTAAAGGCACAACTTCTCCAAAAATAATAATAATTTTAAAAGAAAGATTGAACTTAGAAAGTCATCTTAGGCTCACTCTTGCTGAACTTGACCTCCAAGTAGAGATACTTTAGAGGTTAGCTAAAGCAGTGTAAGAAACAATTCAAGCAAATTGGCCTCTGTCAAAGGATTATGTGCTTTAAGTCATACAAAAGAGCACCTTGGAGGGAGGGAAAGTTGATTTCATAGGGAGAAGAAAGACATTTGAATTCCCGTAAGTGGGGGAATTCCTCAGGCCACAAGTAATTATAAACCCAGGACAAGAAATAGACCCATAAAAAATGGAGGACCCTGTGGTGACTTATATGTACCTCAGAAATTTATATTCTTAAAATCATCCATTCCTGTGGTTGTAAACTTATTTTAAGTAGCACCTTTTGATGAAGTTACTTCAGTTAAGTTATGCCCAGGTGGTTCTTAATGCTCTTACTGGAGTCCTTTACAAAGGGAATGGGAAGAGAGAATGAGTGAGAGAGGAGCCATGAAAGCAAGAAGGTGAAAGCAACAAAACCTGGAAGAGAAGGAAGAGACCAACAGATGCCACCATGTGTCAGAGGATCAAACAATCACAGGTAGCCAGTATATATAATACAGTAAGATAGCATTGCCTCGATGATGGCCTGATTTGTAAGCTTGTAGGCTAATAAATTCCCTTTGCTAAAGCCAACCCATATTATGGCAACTGCTTTCTGCTGCACAGAAAACTAAAACAGACCCTAAAATTTGCATTTACCTTGGGATGCTCTTGGTAGGAGGGAGAACACCAGTCAAAGCAGAGCCAATTTTTAAAGAGGGTGAAAAGTGTTTTGCTTATTTGTTCATTTATTTTTGTTGGCTTTGATTTGTTTGATTTTGTTAGGTCTAGACACTGAAGGAAATTTCTGACATCTTGCTATCTGTATAAAAACTTAAGAAACAGTTAGTTCAGGGACTAAATCCCAGAGTTAACACTTTAAAATACTAAAATGTACAGTGTGTAACAAGAGATAAGAAGACAAACAAAGAAATAGGAAATGATGACCCATCCTAAATAAACAAACAAATAAACAAAAATCCAGAAAAAATCAACAAGGGAGACCAGACTTTGGACATATTGCATAAATACTTTAAAAATGATCATCAATATGCATATGGAGATAAAGTAAAACACAGAAAAATAACTGAAGGACGTCAGGAAACTAATGAATGTATGATATGAGAGTCTCAATAAAGAGATAGTAATTTTGAAAAGGAACTGAACATATATATTGGAATTAAAGACCACAGTAATTGAAAAGAAAAATTCCTTGGAGGGCTTCAATAATAGATTGGAACTGGGAGAAGAAAAAATCAGTAAACTAGAAGGCAAGGCAAATTAAATGACTAAATCTGAGCAGCAGAAATAGAAAAGAATGCAAAGTAGTGAACAGAGCCTAAGAGAACTGTGAGAAGCCCTCAAGGCATCCGGGGTTCCTTTGTCACATAGAAAGGAACATGCAATGTCTAAAGTTTCTTCTCTCCTAGGTTGATTTCAATGACTCTCTTCCCCAGTAGCTTTTCCCTGGATTTCAACTCTTAGCCTCTCTGAGCTGTCTGAGTTTCATTTATCTTTTATCCTCTCATAAAAGACTACGGTAATGGATTAAGATAACCTTTTATGGGCTGAGTCACATCTCCATGAAAACAACCTCATCAGAATTCTGTAGTTACAAGAATGGATTACAAGAACATAATCTTTTCTGGATACATAACAGATTCAAACCAGCATACTGTCTAATGTTCTTTCCTTTCAATCTGAAGAACTGCTTGCAATATTGCTCATAGGGCAGGTCTAGCAGTGATGAATGCTCTCAGCTTTTGCTTATCTGTGAATGTCTTCAACTTATCCCCATTTTTAAAAATACAATTCTTGATCACCCTCATTTTTGCGAATATAATTATTTAAAATAAAATTATTGGTTGGCATTTTTTTTCTTTCAGCACTTAAAATATTTTGCCTCACTGCTTTTTTTGTCTCTATGGTTTCTGATGTGGAACTAGAATTTAATCTATTGAAGGTAACGTTGCTTTCCTCTAGCAGCCTTTGGAACTCCCTCCTTGTCATTATCATTTATCAGTTTGATTACTACATGTCTTCACTTCCTTGAATATTCCTTCTGCTCCTTTTTCTCTTTCTTCTCCTTCTGAGACTCCCATGGAAACCATGGGGAAAATATATGAAAAATATATCCAGAAAGAAATGAAGACAAAAAACATAAATGATACAATGCAATAAAATAAAATAATATGAAGGTAAGCATTAAAGAAAAAATTGAGGGTCAAAAATATATTTACTTGCAAAGACCAAATAGCAAAATGGAAGAAGAAAGTCCTGCTTTATTGTGTTACTTTAAATGTAAATGAATTAAACTCTCCAGTCAAAAGACAGAGATTGGCAGAATGCATAAAAAACAGGACCCAACTAAATGCTGTTTATAAGACACTCACCTTAAATTCAAAGATATAAGTAGATGGATAATATAAAGATGGAAAAATATATGCTACACAAGTAGTATCCAAAAAAAAAGCTGGAGTACCTATACTGATATCAAATAAAATACATTTTAAGTTGAAAACTGTTTCAAGGGATAAAGAAGGTCACAATACATTAATAAAGGGGTCATTCCAAAAGAAGACATAAGAATTATAAATATATCTGCACCTAATTGCAGAGCCCCAATACATATGAAGCAAATATTGACATTTAAAGGGAGAAAGAGAAGGTTCTATATTAATATCATGAAACTTCTCCACTTTTAATAATGATAGAATATCTATAAAGAAGGTCAATAAAGGCATAGAAAACTTGAATGACATTCTAAAACAACAATACTGAACAGACATATACAGCATGTTACCCAACAGCAGCAGATTACATTCTTCTCTAGTGCACATGGGTCATTCTCCAGGATAGGCTACATGGCAGGTCAAAAAACAAGTCTCAATAAATACAAAGATATTCAAATCATACAAAGTACCTTCTCTAACTATAATAAAATGAAGCTGGAAATCAATAAGAGAAGAAGAACTGGAAAACTCACAAATATGTGTCTAATAAACAAGACACTCTGAGACAACCAATGGGCCAAAGAAGGACTCACAAAGAAAATTTGGAAATATCTTCACAGGCTGCTAAAACAAAAACAATACATTGGGTTGGCTTAAACAATGATAATTTATTGGTTCATGATATTGAGGCTAGAACAAATCCAAAACTGAAGCATCAAGTGAAGCTTTCTTCCCTAAAACTGTGGTATTCTCAGACTAGACTTTGGGAATACTTAGTCCTTGGCTTTTCTCACACATGGCAATGCAAATGGCAGCCTTTCTTGGCTTCTCTCTCTCTTTTATTCCAGTAATCTGGATGTAAGCCCACCTTGTTTCAGTGGGCCACACCATACATAACTAAAGTAACATCTTAAAGACATCTCATTTACAATGGGTCCACATCTACCAGAATGTGGTCCCAAACTAAGAACACATCCAAACTGGGGTACACAATTCAATCCACCATAGTTGGTTCTCAGGACCTCAAAAAAACCTATTCTTCCCACATACCATATACTGCATTCTACCACAATATTCCCAAGTCCTTAAGTTATTTCAGTAAAATGCTAAGTACAAAGTCCCATCTAAATCAATTTATGGAGGTGACCTGTCCTGGATCACAATCCCACTCCATCTGAGGATCTATGAAACCTACAAAACACATTATCCATTTCTCATATACATAGAGGGATAGGAATAGGAAAGAAATTACCATTCCAGAAGGGAGATTTTGGCAGCAAAGCAGAGATCACAGGCTCTAAACAATTCTGAAAAGTAGCAGGGCAAACTCCATTAAAATTCAAAGTGTGAGAGTCATCTATGGATTGATGTTTTGTCTTCTAGGTCTGATAAAGCATCAGCCCAGCCCCTTATAAACACTTCCAGAAGAGCCATGCTCTCCCCATACATGGGGGTGAAGGCCCTGCTCTCTGTAAGCTCAGAGTGGCAGCCTGGCTCAGTGCAAATTCTGAGGCACATATCCCATCATCTTAGAGTATTTGGGTAGCAGTATTTTCTCTGAACAACAGGGAGCAAGGGTCACATTCTTTAAACACAGAGGCAGACTTGATCTTGTCACACATATGGGTGAGCCCATTTTCTTGACCTATGAAATTTTCTTTGGTCCAAACCCCTGCTTTGATGACTCTACCCTTGAATTCATTATTTTTTCAATTAGTCCCTCTTTGTCACTTTAAGCCAAGGGTGGCAGTGAGTCTATTTAAATGTCACCAAAAAATGTGTCATCTATGCATGCAGTTCACAAGGATCCAAACCATCTGATAGAAGGACTCTTCACAGGTCCTTCCTGGATAACTGCATTTCCAACCCTGACTTTCACTGAAATGACTGACTGGATCTATGTTGAAACACCACATCTTTAGCAGAGGGTTGTTCAATTAAGCCTCACATGGAGCCCTGCTCTCTGGAAACTTCACTTACCAAAAGCTCAGGGATTTCTTTTATAGAAAAGCTTCTGGCCTAGTTTCAGAGTACACAACCTGGATGGACATATAATTTTCCAAACAATCAATGTCTGGTTTATTCGCACTTAAAAATTCAGTTCTCAACTTATTCCTTTCCTCTGGCTTTTACTATCAGCTACAAAGAGAAGCCAGACTTCCAAATTTAAGTTAAAAATCTCCTTATCTAAATGTCCAAATCCATAGCTTAGAATTTCCACTTTCAAACTGACATCAGAACACAATTTTTCCAAGTTCCCTGCCTCTTTATAACAAGGATTGCCTTCTTTTCCAATTTCCAACAACGTGTTCGTCATTTCCTTGAAAGCCTTCTTTGGAAGTACCTTTAACATCCACATTTCCAAAAATAGCCCCTTAAAATCAATCTAGTATGTTTCTATCAAATGTCTCTACCCATTTCCCAATTCCAAAGCCATTTCTACATTTTTGGGTATTTGTAATAGTAGCATCCCACTCCTGGTATCAAAATGGTTTTGATTTCCTTATTGCTAAAAAGAAAAAATTACGTTGGATTAAACAGTGGGACTCTGTTGATTCATGGTTTTAAGGCTAACACAAGTCCAAAATCCAGGCATCAGCAAAATGATGCTTTATTTCCAAATCTTTGGAATTCTGGGACTGGCTCTCAGAGATCCTTGGCTCTTGGCTTTTCTGTCACATTGTGTTTAAGTTTGTTAAATGCTTCCAGAATGCAGTCTATCAGAAATGGCATAGTTTCTCAAAAGGGAATTTATTAAGTTATAAGTTTATGATTCTAAGGCCATAAAAATATCCAAACTAAAGCATCCAGAGAAATATATCTTGACTCAAGAAAGGGTCAGTGACATTCAAAATTTCTCTTGTCAGCTGGAAAAGCACATAGCAACATCTACTATATTTCTCTCCCAGTTTCTCATTTCTAATCGCTTTCCCAGAGGCATTTTCTTTCTACATATCCAAGTGTTTCTTTCCATGTCAGCTCTGAATTTTTTTTCAAAATGCTTCCTCTTAAAGGACTCCAGCAACCAACCCACCTTGAATGAGCGGAGACACATCTCCATGGAAATCACCTAATCAAAAGGTCCCAGGTACAACTGGATGGGTCACTTCCCCATGGACACAACCTACTTGTAAAGACCCCAGTCAGCAACATTGAATCAGGATTAAAGACCACGGCTTTTCTGAGGTACATAACAGTTCCAAACTGGTACATTCCACACTCTGGACCTCAAGAAAAAGACAAGTTTTTCCCATATACAAAATATATTTATTCCATTACATAACCACAAAGCTTTCAACCTTTTCAGTAACAATACAAATATAATACAAAGCCAGAAAAAGTACAAAATATCATCAAAGTAAGCTACAGGAATGATGTATCCTAAGACAAAATTATCCTCTGGACCTGTAAAACTCAGAACAAGTTATCTGCTGCAAATATACAAAAGACGAACAGGCATAAGATAGAGGATCCAATTGCCATAAGAGGATAATTGGAGGAAAATAGGGGTCACCAGACCCATACAGTTCCAAAAACCTGCAGTGCAAACTCCATTAGATTTCAAAGTCTGAGAGTCACTTACCCTTGGGACTTTAGAAAGAGGCAGTCCCACCTTCTCCAAGGCCCTATGCAGTGGCCCTGCTCTCCCCAAACCCTTGAGTGAGAGTTGCAACATTGGGAGGCATTGGTGATACCAACCTTTTTCTTGGCTCCACTCTCTCCAAGCATCGAGGCTGCACTCAGGCTCGCTGCTGTCTCCAGGGCACACACTCATCACTCTCAGAACAATGGGGCAGTAGCAAGGCTCTCTTCAATCTCCAAGGAATGTGCTCCACCTTCTCCAAGGCCTGGGGCACCAAAACTTATCCTGAACATCTAAGGTGGAAGGCCTGCCCTCTTCCTTTGGGGCAAATTCATGCTCTCCTCATGTATGGGTATGTCTCTTCTCTTGACATAGATTTCTTGGCTTCAGACCTGAGCTTCCATGGTTCTGCTTTTGAAGTTATTTTTCTTCAATTTGTCCCTTCTATTCCCCTTTTAGTCAAGAATGGAAGTGGTTCCATTTACACAGATCCTGCAACACTCTTGTTGGTTTTCTATGCAATCAGGGATCATAAACATTAGACAATGGGCTTTCCATAAATCCTTTCTAGATAACTCCATCTTCAATCCTCACTTGTCCTGTAATGACTGATTGCTTCCATGTTTGATTAAAGCCTCATGTGAGGTACTATTCTTTGGGATCTCCCTTTCTAGAAGCCCAGAATTTTCCAGACCATCAATTTCATTCTAACATATTTGACATTTGCAAACCACAGAACTCCATTCCAAGTTCCAAAATCTGTTTTCATTTCCTAATTGCTGCTGAAATGCATCAGGATTGAAGAACCTGATTTTCCTGACAGTTTCAAATCAGCACACAGCAATGTATATGGCAGCTCTATTAGCTTTTATCTCTTTCTGAATTTCATTTTGCCTGTAAAGGACTCCAGTAATGCAGATTCAAACCATCCTATTTCAGCAGGCGGCACTTTAACTGAAGTGACATCTTGAAAGATCTTATTTATAAGGGGATCACACTGAACACAGTACAGACTAAGACCAAGAACATGACCAAATTGGGTACACAATTCAAATTCATCACATACAACATACCAAAACACAAAGCAGGCAGCAAAGGCAGTGCTGAGAGGGAAATTTACAGCTGTAAATTCTTGCATTATAAAGGAAGAAATGTGCCAAATCATTGAACTAACTCACAACTGGAGGAGCTAGACAAAGAAGAACATGCTAAATCCAAAGAGAAGAGACAGAAGTAAATAGCAAAGATTTGACCAGAAATACATAAAATAAAACATAAAAAGAATAAAAAACACAATAGAGGGGTGGTGACAGTGGATTAATGGCAGAATTCTCACCTGCCATGCCAGAGACCAGGGTTCAATTCCTGGTGCCTGCCTCTGCAAAACAAACAAACAAACAAAAACCAAAATAGAGAGAATGAACAAAACTAAAAGTTGTTTATTTGAAAAGATCAATAAGATCAACAAACCTCTAACTGGACTGACAAGAGAGAGTAAGAGAGAGACAGATAACAAAAACCAATATCTGAAATGAAAGTGGAGACATTACTACAGACCCCAGACAGTTAAAAAGTATTATAAGGCAATGCTATAAAAAAAATTTACACCAACAAATTAGATCACCCAGGTGAAATGAACAAATTCCTAGATACATGCAAACTACCTAGAATTACTCAAGAAGATATAGATAGTTTTCACAGATAAATAACAAGAGATTGAATCACTCAAGACCTGATGGCTTCCTTGGTGAACTGTGCCAAACATTCCAAGAAGAATTAACATGAATCCACATCAAAGTCTTCTAATAAATTGAAGAGACAAATACGTCCTATCTCATTCACTGATTCCATCACCAACCTGATATCAAAGCCATGTAAAGGCATCACAAGAAGAGTAAGTTACAGCCCAATATTCCTTGTGAATATAGATGCAAATATCCTCAACAAAATACTAGCAAACCAAATCCAACAGCACATATAAAGAATTTTAGGTGGATGCAAGGGTAGTTCATGGTAGAATTCTGGCCTGCCATGTGGAAGACCCAGTTTCAATTCCCAGTCCATGCAATTCCCAAGAAACGAACAAAAAACAAACAAGCAAAGCAAACATAAAAACAAACAAACAAAAATTCAACAAATGGTGTTGCAATAACAGAATACATACATAGAAAAATAATGAAAAAATGCAAAAAAGCACATGAAAAGAATTTTATCTTAGTAATTAAGGAAATGCAAATCAAAACCACAAACCTCTAGAACAGCTATTATTAAAAGAAAAAGAAAAATTTAAAAATATTGGAAAGGAATGGAGAAATCATAACATTTAATTGCTAGTGGAAATGTAAAACGGGGCAGCCACAGTAGAAAACAGTTTGGCAGTTTCTCTGAAAGTTAAGTATAAAATTGCCATATGAAAAAAAGCCATACAGATCTACAGCACAAATACTGAACCCTAATGAATGGACTACAATTAATAGTGCAATTATAATAATATTGTTTCATCAATTGTAACAAAGTATCATACTAATATAGTGTTAATAATAAGGAAAACTGCCTGCATGGTGGGCTTATATGGAATTTCTATTTTCTGAATGATTTTTCTGTTAACCTACAACTTTCCTAATGACAAAACTTGTAAATAAAATAAAAACTGAAAAAAAAAAAGATCTTAACTCAGGTTACAGTCATCTGAAAGCTTGACTGTGGCTGAAAGATCCACTTCCAAAATGGACCGCTCACATGACTGGCAAGCTTGTTCAGGCTACTAAGTGGAAGCCTCAATTTCTTACTATATGGACCACTCTACAGACAAGCTTGAAAGTCTTCCTGGCAGAGCAGCTAGTTTCCTACATAGCAAGTGATGCCAGGGAGAGCAAGCAAAAGATGCATGGACTTCTGACTCGGTCTTGGAAGGCACACATATTCATTTTCACAATATGTCTTGAGTACACAGAGCAGCTTATTTGTACATGCATACTATACAAGAGTATATTAGACATTGAATATTGAAGGTGAGGATTCTCTTAGGCCACTTTGGTGACCTTAGGAACCTCATATGTCAACCTTTATTCTGGTGAAACAGGTAAAAGAAGAGAATGCTTTAATGGAAGTGAAATATTTTGCAAGGATTCTCCAGAGCATGATTGAATATATTTGGGGATATAAATCCTTGTGTTACCTCCTTCCTGTAGCTTCCCTTTTTTCTTTTCCTTTTACAACCAGATTGTTAGGTTATTTCTTTTTACTTCAGGGATGCATATACTGAGGCAGAATAAAATTAATCTGCATATAATCCAGGAATCTGCTTTCTATAATCTTAAACCCCAGAGATAAAGATACTCTGCATGCAATAAGTCTAGGAAAAGCAGGAAAATTTCAGACTCTCCCACATTCCAACAAACTACAAAGAGATGTTCCTCAGGTAAAAAGAGAGACAAGAAAAACATGTGAGCTCCAAAAGTAATAGAACCAAAAAAATTTCAAAATTCTGCTACCCAAGGTAGCCAAACCCCTGACAAGAAAATGCTTTATGGTCAGTCTAGGCTTACAAGACCATGCCAATCATAGCGTAGAAGCAAAAGGGAAAGTTTCAGGCTGAAAGTGAGACATGTATCAGTAAAGAACTGCCAGAATTTGGAATACCAAAAAGTCAGTAAGGGGCTTTGTTCTAGTTTGCTAGCTGCCAGAATGCAATATACCAGAAACAGAATGGCTTTTAAAAAGGGGAATTTAATAAGTTGAGTCTGTAGAAATGCCCAATCAAAGGCATCCATCCAGGGAAAGATACCTTGGTTCAAGAAGGCCGATGAAGTTCAGGGTTTCTCTCTCAAGAGAGAAGGCACATGGTGAACACAGTCAGGGCTTCTCTCTCTCATCTGGAAGGGCACATGGTGAACATGGCATCATCTTCTAGCTTTCTTTCCTGGCTTCCTGTTTCATGAAGCTCCTCGGGAGGCGTTTTCTTTCTTCATCTCCAAAGGTCACTGGCTTGTGGACTCTCTGCTTCATGGTGTTGCAGCATTCTCTGTTCTCTCCGAATCTCTCTCATTCTCCAAAATGTTACCTCTTTATAGGACTTCAGAAACTTTTCAAGACTCACCCAAATGGGTGGAGACATGTCATCACCTATCCAGTTTAATAACCACTCTTGATTAAATTACATCTCCAGGGAGATGATCTGATTACAGTTTCAAACATACAGTTTGAATAGGAATTATTCCACCTTTATGAAATGAGTTTTAGATTAAAACATGGCTTTTCTAGGGGACATACATCCTTTTAAACCAGCACAGGCTTCCTGAAACCTAACCTGTGTGGACTGATGTTCAAGGACCAGGAAATCCACTGCTTTGATGTCTTGTCACTATGTAAGACCTAGAGAGAGTGGAAACCATAGGCGGGATGGAAATGCTTTGTTTGCCCCATGCAACTCCGAGACAAAATTAAACTGAACACCAGAAATAATTAAATTTGTTGAGTATCTGCATTCACGTGGATAATTACACAGTCACCATTTTGGAGAACAGATCAGTTAATATAGCCAGGTTGTGATGTGGCCCCAACTCTATTCACGATAAGGAAAATGCCTTGTTTCAAAGACTGGCCATCTTGAGAAAAATAGTTCACCTCAAGCACTTAACTTTGAGGTGTTCATCTGTATAAAATATATAAAGGTGTTGATTTTAAAGTCACTACCTGATACCAGATAAAATCAGACACCTAAATAATTGCTTTTCCTAAAGGATCTCATGAAGTCCCTCTTTTCTGGGAGAAGAGTATGGCTACAAAAGTCTGGGCAGGATAACTTAAATTCATAAAGAATTTGCCTCCTTTTTTTGAAATCCTGTACATCATTCAAGCCCCAGTTTAGAGACCACCTCTTCCAGGATCTCCTATTCTCTATGTCCTAAACAACTTATTTCCCCTCTGCATTCCATAGCTCTTTGTGTTTCACTTGCAAGTTTTGTCATCCTCTGCCTGTATATATTTCCCTGTCTAGGTTGTTTGCTTCTCAAGGTCACAGCTGTTTTATTTTCATTTCCGTTGAAAGGAACCGTGACTCCAACCTAACAGACAGCTGAATAAACTATACTTAAAATGTTGTCAAAATATGAAATCAACACCCTTGCCAACCCCATTTTAAAAATCTTATCTGTAAGGTACTTCCCTTCTTACCCACACTTCTCCAGGCCTTTCCCCATCATGGCCCTTGGCCCCTTCCATACCTCCTGCACACCCACACACACACACTTGTTACTGAAGAATTTTTTTCATACAAAACCAAAGCTTGTTCACAGGGAAAGCTGAGCTATAAGTCATCTGCATCTTTCCAGGACAGCTAGTCACTTGTCTACCACAATAGGACGTATAATGCAATTAGAAAAGTATGAGTTTAAAGTAGAACTCAACCACTTACCAATTTACCATTACCAGAAAAAAATCACAAAGCTTATTTAATCTTCTGACTTCATGTCCTAGTCTTTAAAGCACATGTAATAAAAGTTCTAGATGGTTGCTTGAGCATCAAGTGAAAAATGCTGCACAGTGTCTAGCTGAGAGAATAGGCTGGCTTAGAACAGACCCCTGAGTTGATTTGTAGACCACTTTACTGCCTACCTATTGCCGCTGATGGTATCCTCTTCTTAAATTCTGCCTTAAGGCCCGTGAACTATATTCAGGACTGACATGTATGATGAAAAATGTAGCTAGACACTTTTGTTTCACTCTCCTTCTCCCCAAGAGGATCTCCAAATAGCTGAGAAGCATAATCAATGGATAGTAGCTCATTGTGCTCCAAAGTACTTCTCATTCTGAGATCTCAAACCATATATTTATGAGGGAACATGAGTTACAATATAAGCCTCACAAATGCAGATCCAGAAAATCTGAACAAAGCTGCCCTGCCAGATTCATGTAAACTCAAGATTAGACCCAGCACTAAAGCTCCATGCCTCCCTACCCCAATTTCCTCAAACTGTTCCAAGTAAATCTAGACTTTTTAGCAAACACCCCATGAATTCACTGATTCGGTTTTATCATGCAGCTTTGCAAGCACTGGGCTTAATTTTGTTTCCTTTAAGAACAGGGCAAAGACCTTCCAAAGGTAGTAAATCAAGTAAAACTATTTTAGTTACTAAGGCTTCCTCCATGAAATATCAAGTCAGCAGTTGAAATGCTCAGCCTCTTAAAAATAATTAAAAGCAGACATCTGGAAAACACTAGCTACTGAGGTACTCATATTCATATGCTTCAGGAACATATTATATTGATAGCCAGGACTTAGTTAAAAATTACAATTAAGGAGTATTTTTTCATTTTCTTTAAACAGAAGCATATCACCCATGAACATGTAACACAAATGTCCAACAGTAATTTACATTTAAAAAAAAATTCAGCAAGTTAATGTCAACACATGTTATTAATTTTTGCTACCAAGCCAGTCTTAGTGGGGAGCTTGGAAGCATGTCCAGCCAGAGTTTAATGAGCTGGTGGTTGTTCAACAGCACACATATCACAATGAGACCAGATGGACCCATTAAATGTCATCTTCTTTCTTTTTCAGAAAGTAGAAAGGTTGCCTCTCCCATCCCCCATCTCTCTGGCACATCTTTCCATTTCTAAAAAGTCCTCTCTTTTTTGGTCCTATCACTACACTCTCATGGATTCTCCAAAACCAATATTTATCTGGTTGTAATCCTGGGACATTAGCATTAGGCAGCCTGTCCACTGAAGTTACCACATATATTATTGGTTCTATTTTTATACTGGAAACAACATCAACAATAATACATATTCCCCCTCTCTCCCTCCCTCTCTCTCTCACACACACACTTTTACAGTATTTACTTTTAATCCCTTCACTGATGGGGAAACAATCCATTGTAGATTAAGTAAGTTTCTATGATATGAGAAGCCAATTTTTTTACTTTATTTTATCCAAAGTGCTAAATACATATCAATCTGTAAGTTTGAAGAAAACTAGTTTTTCAATAAGGACTCTTCTATAAGGATTTTAATCATAATCCTTTTAACACTAAATAAATGTGCACACCTTTTGACACTGGAAAATTCACTTTAAATAACAGAATGACCATAAGATTCTGACAAATGGTTATAGGAGTAATTTTTATACAAATGAGCAAATACAACTGGCCTTTGGCAGTGATTAAGTGTGCATTGCATTGAATTCATCCATTTGACAAATAGCAACTTGTTGACAGCCTACTTTCTGTGAGGTAATTCAGTATATTTGTTGGTAGTACATAGACCATGAATTTTGGTCTCTTTAGAAACAATAATTCCAAAGAGAGGAGGTCATATACAGGGGTTACAGTTAAAGGTGGTATACAGTGTATCCTGTAAATCTTTGTCATTTTTCTATGATTTTCCCTATGCCTCCCCAGCACCTGTGCTTCCCTTTATCACTATCTTTTTGTAACTGTACAGGGATTGTTTAGTGTCTCTCCACTGCTTAGATAGTGAGCTTTTTGAAGGATGTTACCTTGTCTTATTTCCTATACAAAGTGGCTGATAAAAAGTGAGTGATGATGATGATGCTACATGATAGAAAGACAGATAGATACATAGATAGATACACAGATAAATAGATAAAGAGATAGAGATAGAAGAATGACCTAATTTTTTATCTCAGTAGGGCAACTACTGGTGCTTCTATCTAGATGCAATACTATCTATAAAGTCATAAGAAATGACCATTAGCTAACTGGATTGACTGGAAGGGAGTAAACTCTCGCCAGGTTCTCTATACCACCTCCAGGTGTCCTTTTCACCTATGGTAAGTTTAAATCTGGAAATATAAGTACTATAAAGCCAGCATATCAAAGACAAAGGCACTGGAAAGACTCTGAATAGTAAGTCAGAATGCCTAGATTTAAACTGAACTTTACCACCCAATTCACTCATTTATTTCTCATTTAAGGCCACTCTGCTCTAAGTACATGTTTACCAGTGGACAAAGCCTGGAATGGTGGCCAAAGTAAAAGGAACCAAAGAGATATAGAGGGTGAAACCTCAGGGTGAATTAGTCAAACAGAGTGCAAGTCATTCTACAAAGGAGTTATTTAAAGATTTGGGTAGAGTAGAAGCCAGGGGCCAGTTCATACATACTTCTTGAGGTATGCTTTTTCCCTCTAGTGAATTGAAGATTCAGGCTAAACCATCGTAATTCCTGTTTATCAACAACTTTCACAGAAGTGCAAATCCATAAATACACTTATTACTATATACAAATCAACTTCCTAGATGTTTTAGACCATACTCTGAGAATCCTTGAAGTTTCTGAGTATAGCTTTCATTGCAGAGAAAGAATAACCAATGCTGTTGGAAATGATGACAATCATCATAGTTCTCTGTTCTGATTTGAAGGTGCTGTGTACCCCAGAAAAAAAAACATGTTCTTTACTTCTGGCTCAATATTATTGGGTGAGATCTTTTTGATTAAGTTGTTTCCATGGATATGTGACTCACCCAATTGTGGGTGGGACCTTTTGATTAGGTAGTTTTCCTAGTGTTGTGTCTCCACCCATTCAAGATGGGTTACTTACTGGAGTCCCTTAAGAGGGAACCATTTTGGGAAAAGCTTCAGAGGCCTCATGGAGACTTTTGAATATGGAGAAAGATGCAGAAAGAAAATGCCCCACTTGAAGAACCCAGGAGAGAAAACTAGCAGATGTCACCATATGCCTTCCAGAAGCCAAAGACCCCAGCTGATGCCAGCCACATGCCTTCCCAGCTGACATAGGAATTCTGGATGGTATCAGCCTTTCTTGAGTGAAAGGAACCTCTTCTTGGTGCCTTCATTAGGACATTTTTGTGGACTTAGAACCATAAACTTACAATTAATGAATATCACTATTCCCTTTTTAAAAATTGTTCTGTTTCTGGTATATTACATTCCAGCAGCTTTAGCAAAACACAGTACTATCCATGTATAGTCTTTATTCTTTGTCAAGAACCATTCTAAAATATTCACATACATTTACTCAACAAATTCCCAAAACCCTAAAAGACATTAAAAATCCTATCATTAATTCCATTTTATTTGTGGAGACTTGTTCATACACAGAAAACACACTCAAAGTTGTACAGCTAATAAGCTTGTCAACAACACATTTAAACCCAGGCATTTGATTTTGATTTTAGATTATAAAACACTACCTGGCTAAGCCTTTAGAGATTCATGTTTCTAAATCCCTGAAGTAACTTTCAATTTATCAGTTGTAATTTTAGGAAAAATAAATAGAAAGAAATATTCATTCCAAAATTTCAATTTAACAGACTTCAAGTTAACAATCAGCTCACACTAAAAGCAAATAAAGTTGAAAACAGGGGACTGATTTTTTTAAAAACTTTTCATAACTTTACATGAGTTTTTAATCTCCTAAGTGATGCTTCAAGCGAAAATATTTTTAAATTACTTTTAATTGCATCATTAAATCTCGTCTTAAAAACTCCTATTAACTAAATTATACAAACCTATGCCACACTATATTAGGTTTACAAAAGTTCATGAATTGTTGTGAAAAATATTAACTCCGGAAATAGTTCAGTCTGATTGTTCATTTTATAGCAGGTCTAAGAATAAAAATCAACAAAGCTGAACATGGAAGAGACTCCTTTCCTACATGAGTCACAAAGTTTTCCACAAGAAGAAACCATGTTCCTTAACTCTACATTTCACCTCTAGCTCTAGACAATAATATCTCAAATGTATTTCTTTCATCATTTTTCAAAGGAAAAAATTGTGAAAAAAGATGCATGATTAATTCACCCATTGCCCAGTTGAAGCCACAGCTCAAAAATATATTCTATGACTGCATCATAATAAATATAATTTAAATAATATGCTCAAAAATATATTTTATGACTAGATCATTAATTAATTAGGTAGAACAGATTGAAAATATATAACCTCATAATAAATATAATTTAAATAAAGTGCTTATAGACAAGTTATCAAATTACACAAATGTATAAGAACTCAGAGATTAAAAGCTACCTTAGAAGAAGCAATGGTTCCTGGTGATCTAGTACGCTTCCTGAATCATGTTATTGGGAATAAATTATTTTTAAGTAATTTTTATTGCATTTAGTACACTGGAAAGAAAATATTCAAGATTATCATCACTTTCCTAGCAAGAAAATAGTATCATTAAGTTTAAAATTATATTGAACTTAGATTCAAATAATGAAAAAAATGTATCAGTATAATTATAAGAAATTGTTAATAAGTTGGGCTTTGTGTACATTTTTCATTTAAAAACTACTTGGGTGGTAAGGATAAGTAACTATTGGGCCCACTCCAGTCAAAATAATGGATTTAGAAACTTTAGGACTCTGATCTCTCACAGAAGCTTTGAAAAACTAGCAGGAACTGACAGAAACATTTCTCTCAATGCTCCAGCAAATGGTTAAAGGACTGCAGTTAACATAGCAAGTGCCAAATCAAGATAAAAACTACTTAAAGGCAGTAGGATCTTGTGATGCCCTAGTTGGCCACTCATTGCTTCTCAGCAGCACAGTGCAAGATAACCCTCATTCTCAGTGTGGACCTCTGGTCAAAGTTTCAGAGAGAGTAGAGTAACCCTCATGTCTATACTGAGAGCATACATGTCTAGGAAGATCAGTATGGTGGTAGCTTGAGGGATACATCATCCCAGAACTTGCCCTGTGTGTAAGAGGCAGCTTGCAGAATGCTTTGGAAGAGCAGTCAAGTGGCTCCTTGGGGCAAGGGAATATTGGTGGTAGGATATACAGTACAGTGACCAGGACTGTGAGGAAACAGTTTCCTAGGGAAAAGGGAATACACATACTGTATAAATGGGTAAAATTCCAGGACCACATGCACATACCCAAGACAAAAGGCATGCACAGAAAGGATAGGGTAGCTCTTACCCTTGACCTCAGGCTTGTCTCTAAACCCATTGCATGGATAAAGCTCTGAAAGAGAGTACCTGCACAGTCAATCTGCAAGGACTGGGAAAGGTGTTGGTTTTTATTTTATTATTTTCATTTTATATTATTTTATTGTTGTTGTTGGTGGTGGCCCAGGCAAAAAAGAAGTTTAAAGCAATAAAAAACATCAGGAAGATCAGACTTGGGACATACTGGACAAAAACCTCTTAGAAATGATCTAAAATATATTAAAAGATCTAAAGGAAATGTGAAAGAATGGCAAAAGAAAATAGGTAAACAACAAATGAACAGAAAGACAGCATCAGTAGAGAGATGAAAATTCTGAAAATGAACTAAAGAGAGCTATGGTGCCAGAAATTAAAAATTCCAAAGAGGGGTTTAACACTGGATTGGAGCTGGCAAAAAAATTAGTGAACTTGAAGATAAGCCAATTAAAAATGTCCATCTGAGGAGGAGAAGGAAGAAAGAATAAAGAAAAGTGAAAAGAGCCTAGGGAATTGTGGGAAACATCAAGCATACCAATATACAAATTGTGGAAGTCTTAGAAGGAGAGGAAAGAGAGATGTGGGCAGAAAGAATACTCAAGAAGCAATGGCTGAAAACTTCCCAAACTTATATGTTTGTTTGCCAAAACTGCTGGAAGGCAAAATACTGGAGATGGGTTGGCTTTTATAAAGGGGATTTATTAAGTTACAAGTTTAAAGTTCTGAGGCCATAAAATGTCCAAACTAAGGCACCCAGAGAAAGATACCTTGATTCAAAAAAGGCTGATGTCCATGAGATGGCACATGGCTGGCATCTGTTGGTCCTCGTTTCTGGTTCCATTGCTTCCAGCTTCTGATTTCAGTGGTTTCTTCTCTGCATCTGAAGGCCTTCACCAGCACTTCTGGGGCAAAAGTCTGAGTTCTGGTTCACTTAGCATCTCATGGGAAGGCACATGGTGATGTCATGGAGGCACATGGAGATGCCAGGCTTTGCATCTCCAAATGTCCGTATCTAGGTGTCAGCTCTCTCTGCTGGCATTCCTAGCATATCCAAATATCTGTCTATGTTGGCTCTGATTCCTGTCTAGCTTCTGTTGGCTTTCTGAGCTCCTGACATCTCCTGTGTCTTCTGCATTTTGAAATGTCTGTGCATCTTAGGTTTCTCCAAAATGGTTCCTCTTTTAGAGGACTCCAGTAAATTAATCAAGACCCACCTTGAATGGGCAGGGTCATATCTCCATCTAATCAAAGGTCCAACCCACAATTGGGAGTGTCATATCTCCATGGAAACAATCCAATCAAAGTTTCCACCCTAAACAATAGGTCTGCCCACAGGATTGGATTAGGTAAAGAACATGGTTTTTCTGAATATAACAACTTCAAACCAATACAAAACAAATCCAAGATGCTCAAGAAACTCCAAACAGGACCAACACAAATAAACCCACTCTGAGCCATATCTTACTCAAACTGTTGAATGCCAATAAAAAAGAGACACTTCTGAAATCTGCAAAGCAGAAGCAACATGTCTCCACAAAGTAGAAGCAACATGTCACATATGAGGAAGGCGCAATAAGATTGTGTTGATTTCTTATTCAAAAGCCATGGAGGCAAAATGGCATTTAAAATGGCATATTAAAAGATCTGAAGCCAAAAAGCTGCCAACCAACAATTCTGTCCCTGACACAAAATGAAAGAGAGATGAAGATATTCCCAGATAAACAAAAGTGAGGAAGTTCATCACCACTTGACCAGCTCTACAAGAGATGCTAAAGAGAGTTTTGTGTGTTGATAGGATAGGACAATAGACAATAGATTGACACCACATGAAGAATTAAAGATCTTTGGTAAGAATAGTAAAGGGGTAAATAAAAATGCAAGTCCTTTTGCATTTGGGTTTGCAAATACACTTTTTAATTGCTATAGTATCTAAAGACAAATACATAGACTATTATGACAAATAAGGTATTTTGGATTCATAGTACATAGATATGTAACTAGGGATGGTACTACATAAAGATGAGGGGATGGTGGAGTATAGTTTGTGTGTACTATTTAAGTTAAGTTGGTAGAGTTAGGATATTAATTTAAGTCCCATGTACTACATAGAAAATAATAGAGAATATGCACACTTATAGAGACAGATATTATAGTAAGGTAACCAGAGGTGGGGAGCAGGGCAATGGGGAATTAATGCAAAAATGGGTGTAGGGTTTCTTTTGGGGAGATGGGAAAGCATTGATGATGGATGTGGTGAGGGTACTGTGACATAGTGATTGTGATTAATCCCACTGGAGTTATGCTTGGGAGTGGCTGAGTTGGGAAAAGTTAATGATGTATATGTCCCCACAATAAAAGAAAAGGAAAGAATAACTAAAGAGAAAATCACAATTAAAGACAATGCATGATCTTGGATGGGATCTGTGCTGGTTTGAAAGGAAGTATGCCTTCTATGAAAAGCCATGTTTTAATATAAATCCCATTTCATAAAGGTAAAATAATCTCTATTCAATACTGTATGTTTGAAACTGTGATTGGATCATCTCCCTGGATGATGTGATTTAGTCAAGAATGGTTGTTAAACTGGATTAGGGGATGACATGCCTCCACCCATTTGGATGGGTCTTGATTGGTTTATTGGAGTCCTATAAAAGAGGAAATATTTTACAGAGTGAGAGATTCAGAGAGAGCAATACTACGAAGCAGAGAGTCCACCAGCCAGTGACCTTTGGAGATGAAGAAGGAAAACACCTCCTGGGGAGCTTCATGAAACTGGAAGTCAGGAGAGAAAGCTAGCGGATGATGCCGTATTTGCCATGTGCCCTTCCAGCCAAGAGAGAAGCACTGACTATGTTCGCCATGTGCCTTCTCACTAGAGAGAGAAACCCTGAACTTCATCGGCCTTCTTAAACCAAGGTATCTTTCCCCAGATGCCTTTGATTGGACATTTCTATAGATTTGTTTTAATTGGGGCATTTTCTCGGCCTTGAAACTGTAAACCAGCAATTCATTAAATTCCCCTTTTTAAAAGCCGTTCCATTTCTGGTATATTGCATTCCAGCAGCTAGCAAACTAGAACAGAATCAAACAAGGGAACATAGAAGGCTCAAAAAGACATTTTTGGATACATGAGAAAATTGGAAAACAGACTCTAACATTTACATCAATGCTAAATCTCTTGCATTTGGTTGACAATACTTAAAGTGGATACTTAAATGGATATCCTTGTTTTTAGGAAATGCACAAGGTAGTATTAAAAGTAAAAAGACCATCAGGAGATAGAAATAGGGTAAGATATTGGGTAATTGAAGCTGAAGGGATACAGACTGTGCAACAGGACTGGATACAAAAACTCAGAAATGGACTGCACGATACTACCTAACTGTAATATAATTATGTTAAAACACTGAATGAAGCTGCATGTGAGAATAATAGAGGGAGGAGGGCTGGGGACATATTGAAATCAGAAAGAAAGATAGATGTTAAAGATTGAGATGGTATAATCTAGGAATGCCTAGAGTGTATAATAATAGTGAAATAATAGTGAAATACAAGGTACAAAAAAAAAAAGTTCTCCAGTAAGAGGTTTAAGAGGCACCCTGAATGAGATAGGCCATGTCTTAAGATCTTATGCACTAGAAGATCCCACTTGCAATAAGTCCACACTCAAAGGAATGGATTAACTTTAAGAACATAATTTTCTGGGGTCCATAAAGCCTCCAAGCCATCGCAGGTGTGTATTATTTTTTTAACTGTCCTGTAAGTGTGAAAGTATTTCAAAAAAAAAAGATGAGAAAACCTTAAAATTAATCAACAAAACAACTATTAAAAATTTTGGCATGGTGGATTTTGTTCTGGTGGCTAAGAATTTGCAGTTAGCATCACTTCGCTTTACTTTGCTAAAGTAAATCCATTGTTGGGCTAGCAAACAAAAACAAGGCAATATCTTTCTCTTTCACCATCTAATCATTTAAATCTTTTAAAATTTGTTTTGAAGAAGCAACCTGGAATGAAAATTCAGAGGCAAATCTATTCTAAAATTCTAGATGGACTAATTGAAGCAAAGTCTGAAAAAGAAAGACACTCTCTTGATCTGACATGTAGGAATGAGTAGTGTTCATCAGTAACATAAAAGGCTCCATTTCTGTATCAAATTAAATAGCCAAAAAAAAAAAAGCCATAGACAGGCATGATGAGCTGTGTTAAGCTCCAGGAAGTCACAGAATGCAAACAGGAGCACGCAATTATTTTCCAAAAGAATGTGGCATATACTAACTACTTCATTTCCTCAGTGGCAAACAATGGAGATTCCTTTCAATGGAAAATATGCTTAAGAGATTCCTTGGCAAAATATCTTTGAAGAAGAGGAAATGTAAGAAATTATTGTTTTGGTCAAGTTAAAAGTTGCATTATAACAGAATCATGTTCATAATTGCTGTATAGTGGAACTTACTGGGGACTTTCCAGCTGAAAGAACTGAGTTTGAGTCCCTATTCAACCACAGACTATCTTATCCAGAAAATGTGTTTAATTTAATATGCATATTAATTATATACATTTCATATATATGAAAATTAAAATTCATGTAAAATGAACATATATTTATGTATGAAATACACTTCATAAATATTTAATAAGAAATACATTTATATATTTTATTTTATATTTAATATATGCTATATGATATAAATAACATAAATTATATACGATCATGTATATATATGAGAGATATAATAATGGTATCTTTCTTTTTGGATAGCACTAAATTATGTAATTATATACTACATATTAATTCTTAACAATAAAATTACTACGTAGGAGAGAGTTACAGAATGTGGTTAGAATACTTATATCCAGGAAGCATGCAACTCCCTTTTTTCAAATTTTAGTAGTTCTTTCTCAAGAGGGATGAAGAGAACTACTCATATTTGTTATACTTAGTCCCTCTTTGCAAAGGGAAAAATATATAATGAAATGTCCTTTCATTTTTTCAGGAATGATTCCTTATAGAAACTCATAGAAAATCCATTTGCATAAATTAACCAACCCTTGGTCTAAATTTTGAAAGTCAAATAATTATAGTGCGATTTTAGTGGCTGAGTGGGAAAGGAAACTAAAATTTATTCTGTTTAAAAATTGTCTTATTTATTCCTCTCAATTAAGGATTATACTTATTTTAGAGGTAAAATAAGTGTGGCTCACAGAGTTTGAGTAATTTGTCTAGTGTTATGCACCTATTGAAAACCAGAATTTGGTCTGGGGATCAAATTTATGTGGCACTATAGCAATATAACCTAATGAGTAGCCTCCTTTAAAAAAGTCAGTAAAATGAAACACAGAAGGTTAAATGATGATTTTTCCAGGCTTACGCATTAATCAGAGTGAGAACAGTACCCCACATTTCCTAATTGACGGTTTCTTTTATGTACTGTCTCTAGACATATCAGTTAATATGTAAGTGTGACTGGGGAAGGAAAAACCCTAGGAGATTCTACTCAGTAATTGCTCAGAGCTGGAGTCTAGGAGAATGAGACATAGTTCCATAAATGGAAAGAACAAGAAAGCAAGGTGATAGGGCTTATGGTAAAAAAAGAGAGAATAGGGCACCTATTTGCATTTATGATTACTAGGATTGTTGTAAGGGATAAAACGGAAAGATAGAAAAAAAATTTTAGTACATCATCTTGCATATAACAGGCAATACAAATTAATTTTCTTTTTCCTGTATGATTTTTAAGGTATGTCTTGTCAACCCTATATTTATATCCTAAATTTATTTTTAAATAGTTTACATGTAGCCAAATGTGTATTTTTATCTGTGAACAATTTCAATAAGTAGCACACACATTATGAAACTTCATTTCCAATTAGTTAGTTCAACCTAAGAATAAGGATATTCTTCTTTAAAGGGTATATACTATTTCAAATCTAACACAATTATAATAATAATAATAACAAAAATTCAATAATATCATGAATTATCTCTATGTACATTCCTTGGCATTTTCTTTGGTGGTGGAGGGGATGTCAAATGATCCTTGATTGAAAAACTTTCCTTTGTAGTTCTTACCTAAGCGGGAATTCCATTGTGTCACTACTGATGTCATCTATGACAGATTGGGGAATCCCCAGAACTCCTTAGTGGTTCCAGAGAGTTCTCTGGATAAGAACAGTGCTGTATCTGTCAGTCAATATTGATAAACTCATCAAAAGTGGTATTTCCATTGTGCTTAACTATAGAACAGAAAGCATGAATACACACACACACACACACACACACACACACACACACACCAAAACCTTTGCCATAGCCCAAAGCCAGAGCAGACCACCTCATGTCCTTCCTTGTTCATTGTTCCTTTCACATGAAAAACAACTCTGTTTTCTAAGCTGGGGTTTACTATCAGCTCACCACTGAATCACACCAGCCAGCCAAGAACTGGTCAGGTGCACTGGTGTGTGGCTAAATATTTCTTTGCTTGAAAAAATATCTTTTATATCTCTTTCCTTTTTCTTTATCTCCATCCTCCTCCTCGATGCCCTCCCTATCTTCCTCCTCCTCTGTCTTCTCCTCTTTTTTGAGCTGTCATACAATTAAGCTTCATGTTTTGGATTTTTTTTAACTTGAATCTTTTATTATGGATTCATGTATTGGATTTTTTTTAACTTGAATCTTTTATTATGGAACAGTACTGCCATCACTTCTTCATTGCTTTAAATTTAATTGCATTGTTTTATCTATGTCTGTCAATTATTTTAGAGAATTTTCCACATTCCATATTTCTTTGATTATTTCCTTGTGAGACCATTTCACTTGTTCCTAGATTCTCTGAAATTCCTTTAATTCATAAATTAATGCTAGAAATGGAGGCAGCAAACTCCTGGCAATGGGCCCAATCTGGACAACTACCTTGTAATATCCATTTTGTTGCAAGTGGATATCATTTGTACATAGCTGCTTTTCTACAATGACAGAGTTGGGTAATTGTGACAGAGATCATATGGCCAACAAAGCCTAGAACATTTGCTAAATGTCCTTTACAGAAAACTGCTATTCTAAGAGCTTGATGAAATACAAGCTAAGAATCTAGGAAAAAATACTGCAGAGTATAGTGTGTGTCTTATTTTGATTCACATCAAGAGGAAAATATTGTTAGATTTTTCCATGATTAGTGATGCTATGTTTTATCTTCCTTGTTTTCATCTTAGAAGTACTCCTTTTTTTTCTTCATGGTTATTAAGTAACTTATGGGGAAGTACTTGGGCACTACAAGAATATCCTTTCCTCAACAAATCTAACAATAGTCAAAGGTTTTCAATGGTGAATTTTGCCTGAATAGATAATTTCTAACCTATTATGCCTTATACATTGTTCTAGTTTGCTAACTGCAGACTAGAATGCAATATACCAGAAATGGAATGGCTTTTAAAAAGGGGAATTCAATAAGTTGCTAGTTGATGGTTCAAAGGCTGAGAAAATATCCCAGTTAAAACAAGTCTATAGAAATGTCCAGTCTAAGGCATCCAGGGAAAGATACCTTGGTTCAAGAAGGCCAGTGAAGTTCACAGTTTCTCTCTCAAGTGGAAGGGCACATGGCGAACACAGTCAGGGTTTCTTTCCCATCTGGAAGGGTACATGGTGAACATGGCATCATCTGCTGGCTTCCTCTTCTGGCTTCTTGTTTCATGAAGCTCCCCAAAAGGCATTTTCCTTATTTATCTCCAAAGGTCACTGGCTGGTGGACTCTGCTTCTCGTGGCTATGTTGTTCTGATCTGCTCTCTCTGAATCTCTCATTCTCCAAAATGTTTTCTCTCTTATAGGGCTTCAGAAACTAATCAAGACCCACCCAAATGGGTGGAGACACACCTCTACCTAATCCAGCTTAACGATCACTCTTGATCAAATCACATCTCCAGGGAGATGATCTAATTACAGTTTCAAACATACAAACTGAATAGGGATTAGAAGAAATGGCTGCTTTTACAACATGGGATTAGGATTAAAACATGACTTTTCTAGAGTACATACATCCTTTCAAACCAGCACATACATGTTTTAGCTGGCATTTCTCAGGGGGAAAAAAAAAGAATTACTGTTTATTTTTTGCTTTTTTTTTCATTTTAGGTTTTGTTTTGGTTTGCTAATGCTGCCAGAATGCAAAATACCAGAAATGAGTTGGCTTTTATTTTTATTAGGTTGCAAGTTTACAGTTTGAAGACCATAAAAATGTCCAAACTAAGGCAGCCAGAGAAAGATACCTTGACTCAAGAAAGGTTAATGGCATTGAACACCTCTGTCAGCTGGGAAGGCATGTGGCTGGTGTCTCCTGGCCCTTTGGCTTCTGGTTTCAAACAGCTTTCCTGGCAGCATTTTCTTTCCGCGTCTCCATACATTCTGTCTGTATCAACTTTGGGCTTCTTCCAAAATGGTTCCCTCTTAAAAGACTCCAGTAAATGGATTAAGACTGACCTTGAATGGGCAGAGACACATCTCGATGGAAACCACCTAATCAAAAGTTCCCCTCACATTTAGGTGGGTCACATCTCCATAGGAACAACTTAATCAAAAACATCCTGCCCAAACAACAAGTCTGCCCCCACAAGACTGGAGTAAGAGAAAGAGCATTGCTTTTCTGGGGTACACAGCAGCCTCAAACCCACACAGGTTTCTTAACAATTCTTAGGTTTATATTTGTTCATGGAAAAATGTACAGACTATTATTTTTTACCTTCAAATTTTTCCAGTAAAGTTGCCCATGAAAGCCTCTTAAAAATGATTCTGTTATTCTTTTTCTTGGGGGGTGAGCATTATTTTATTACTCATCTACTCTTACACTGACTAAAGACAGTGTCAGTCAGAGGTTATTTCATTCACATGTTCACGTGCTGGAAACTATATAGTTATACAATCATTATTGAAGGGCAAGGCTACTGGACTACAGTTCAACAATTTCTAGTTTTTTCTTCAAGCTATTCTAATATACTAAGAACTAAAAAGAAATATCTGTATAATGAGTCGGTAGTCATAATCATTTGTTAAATCCTAACCTCTCAGTTGTACCTCCTCTTTCTCAAATTAGTCATTCTCTCACTCTTCATGGATATCCAAGCAATGACCATTTTAACTTCTTTGTGCTGGAAAGGAGTGTTGACCTTATGGGGTAGAGGAATGAAACTGGTTGATGTTCTTGAAGAGACTGGTATCTCTGGGTTTCAGGGTTTATCTGGCTTAGGAACAATCTGGAGACCTTAAGTTTCTGAAAAAGTAAACTAAGAAAAGTTTTTATAGCATCTTAGATAGAGCCCAGGGTATAATTAGGGGTTTTGAGGCATACTATTTGTAGGACCTTTGCAACTGTGGCAATTTGCAGTATCTGTTTGAAGCTTGCATAAGAGTAACCTCCAGAATACCCTCTCATATCTATTTGAAATCTCTTAGCCAATGAAACGTTATTTTATTTCACTCTTCCCTCTTTTGGTCAAGAAGGCATCTTAATTCCCACAATTCCAGGGCCAGATTCATCCCTGGGAGTCATGTCTGATGTTGCCACTCCTGGGAATCATGTCCCACATAGGTGGTGAGGGTAGTGAGATTATTTGTAGAGTTGGTTTAGAAAGAGAGGCCACAACTGAGTAACAAAAGAGGTTCTCTGGGAGCAATGCTTAGGCATAATTGTAAATAGGCTTAGCTTCCCTGTTGCGTAATTAAATTTCATAAGGGCAAGCCTCAAATTCAAAGGCTTGGCTTATTAAATTGGGAATCACTAATGCTTGAAAGAATATCAGGAGTCCCCCAGGTGAGGAAGTCTAATAGTTCCACACTTTTTCCAAGTCCCTCAAGGGGACTCGCGAAGCTTTTTTTTTTTTTAATTTTCTGCCCAAAATACTTTAAAGTACATCCGGGTATTACTTTAACCTGTACAGAATAACAAAATCCCATGCCCTATTCTATGTCCCATGTAATTATGTTATTTAAATAAGCTCACTAGACAGGTTAAATTAGATACTGTGCTATTGAAAATTTAAATTTTGAACCAAATAAACATCTCTTCCTTTGGTCTGACACAGAAATTAAGGTTTCAAAATACATACGATATTATTTTTTACCATGTATTCTGATGTACCTTAGTCCTAGCCAGGTCGGTTTCATTCATATCTTTAATTGAAGTCTGATCTCTATTTCAGCTTTTCTAACAGTTGCTGTATGGAGTGATGCTGACCATCAGAGCTACAGAAGGCTAACTCTGAGCCTCGGGTGTCACACAGATTCCCAAAATTCCAGGGAACAACCAAGTTACACACAAAGAGCAAAGAATCTCAGAATTTAGAAATAACAGTTAAAACTAAGGAATAGATGTGACTGCTATAAGATCTTACATTCTAGGAACTTTTACAATGTGCCTTAATGAACCTTCTGTACTTTTTTATCAGGTGGCCCAATCTCTGCCCACGTTCTATCCCCTGATAACTTAAATGCTCCTGAATTCGATTCTTAGAGTTTGCTCATCATAGTTAGTTATATTAGTGAGACTATACCACATTTGTCCTTTCACTTCTCTTATTTCACTCAACATGATGTTCTAAAGTTTCATTCACCTAGTTGTATGCCTCATGACTTCATTCCTTCTGCAGTCACTCAATATTCTGTCATATGTACACTTTACAGTATGCCTTTCTTATCATCACCTTATGTATACATAGGCCACCTCCATCCGTTGGCAATTGTGAATACTGCTGCCATAAACGCCAGTGTGCAAATATCCATTCATGCCCCTACTTTCAGTTACTCCAAGTATATATTCTGATATTCTTTTGATATGACCCCTTTCTATTTAAGACTTATTAGCTTACTGGCACATATAAAATGACAGGGATTTCATCTGTGCATTCTCTATGCAAGCCCCAGAGTCAGTCATTTCTTTAAGGACCCTAGTTTCTTTTCCTGAGGAATGGTATTTGGAACCGAAGATCTCGGTATTTGCTATGCTTGTTGTTATAGAGGGTCATTGCTTCTAGGCCTATTTAGTGGTAAGCACTAGGAGACAAAAACATCTCATGAATTGATATTGCTATTCCCCCAAAAAAGTTAATATTGGAGAGTTTTTCCCCATGTGTTCATATCTATGTTCTTTTGTTCTGAATATCTTTTTATCTGTTTATTTATTTTAATCTACAGATTTTATTGAGATATATCCATACACCATATATCCCATCCAAGGTGTGCAACCAATGGCTGACAGTATTATCATATAGCTGGTGCAGGCATCACCACAATCAATTTTAAAACATTTTCATAACTCCAATACAAAAATTAAAATAAAAAAATATGAAAAAAAACCCAAAACATCCCACACCCTTCATCGTATTATTCTTATAATTTTTACCTTTGCTTTTTATTTAAAAATTATAAAAGAACTTAGTGACAAGAAAAATAATTTAATTTCTGTATGTAATGACATGTACATCTATTATGAGGCCAAACTGTAGCTTGCTTTGGACTCAAAGTTTTCAATTAATTCTCTCGAAGACAAGAATTGTCATCTGTTAGTGACACATTACATTTAAAATGTGGAATGGTTTTGTAAATTATTGTTATTATTTTTAACTTTATTGTTTTAACATCATGAAATACAAGTACAAAACATTGTACAAGTATATTTTTTACTACCTGGAGGTGAAATAATATGTTTGAGTTTTTACCAGAATCTGTATCGCCTGGTCCTATCTACCACCCATATCTTTTCACAGGGATTTCTTACCAGTCTTAGGAGGTTTCATTATGAATAAAAATACTCACAACTTTTAACACTGCAGATATACATCTATTAATATTCTTATTAAGTTGTTTTGAAGAACTGTTAAGAAATACAAAATCAACTTAGCCAAGAGTTTTCAGTGAGTTCACTCTGGCCAAGATCTCCTTTATACTGGTATTGCAAAGACCCTTATTAGGGATAAGAAAAAGTATAGCCTCAAAAAATAGCCCTCTTATTGTTTTGGCAAATTACCACTTCCTGAAAAGTCCAGATAACAATACATAGTTATTGGTTAACTAGCAAATCATGGAACCCCACTTCTGTAAGACAAATTCACTGCAACAGAGAACCATAAAACCGCACATGCATTAAAGAGGATACAAGTGTTCAAATTATCTGTCTTTCCTACCTCTAAACTGACTTAACCACATCGAATGAAAACAACATCAGCCAATTAAAAAAAAGTAAAATGTGTTAAAGTGTCCAACATTCAGCTTCCATAGCATACCTCGCAGTGTTCAGCCATTTCTCAGCTAAGAGTTTTCTTATGACAGAAAAAAAACTGACAAAGCAGGATTAATTTGTTGGCAAGTGTGAAAAAAAATTAAATCTGCTTATTTTATAAAATATCTTAAACTCCTTTTGTTTTTATAAATAAATAAAATGCTATTCCTGCTGTTAAAAAATCAGTTATGTTGGGTGGGCAATGGTAGCTCAGGGGCAGAGTTCTTGCCTGCCCTGCCAGAGACCGGGGTTCAATTCCTGAAGTCTGCCCATGCCAAAAAGAAAAAAAAATCAATTATGTCAATCTTTAAGGATAAATTTTGGGGTACTTAAAACACCATGCTTGGAAAACTGGACCACATTTTTAATTGTCAACATTATGCTTTGTTCTAGGCAGAATCATCTTTGTTTCTTCTTTTTACATCCCAATTATAAACCCTGGCCATATTGACTTCAGTGGTAGTAAACATATCCTGAAGAAAGTCAAGATTCTTTGTGACAGTTGATAACTTATTTTCCAACAATGCATGTGCCTCATCAATATCATATTCAAGCATTATATTTTAGTCCCCAAGCACAGACTCACTTTATCAGTAGGAGGAACTGAAGCTTTGCCGTAAAGGTTATTGGTCAGTAAGAATCTGGTCTCCAATGAATTGTCGGATTCTTTTCTCTTCTGAATGTATTTCAGAATTTCTAGAGTCTACTTAATTTCAGGAATCTGACCTTTATCTTCTCTTAGGCTTCTCTTCCTTTGAACAAGCTTGAGTTCAAAAGAAAATAAACTTATGCTTCTGGTACTGTTCATCCAGCTTCTTTAGTCCTGTATCTGCAGTCTCATTCCCAGGTTATTTCATGAAGGAATCTACATCTTCCAGAAACATGGCTTTGGGAATTCCCAGGTAGAGTCATCTCCCATTCCTTACATCACTTCTCCAAAGCCACAAGCTTCCTTAGCAGTTGCCATCTCAAGGGAGCCAATATTGTAAATTCTTTTATTTATTTTGAATATAGTTTTTTTTTTTTTTTTTTTTTTTTTTTTTTTTTTTTTTTAAAGGAAAGACAGAGAGAAGGAAGGAAGGATAGAAGGAAGGAAGAGAGGAAGAAAGGGAAACATCTTTTAAACATTTTCTTGTTTTTATTGTATTTTTGTTTCTCCGTTTTCGTTACATGGGCTGGGGCCGGGAATCGAACCGAGGTCCTCCGGCATAGCAGGCAAGCACTTTGCCCGCTGAGCCACCGCGGCCCGCCCTGAATATAGTTTTTTAAAAATATTTTTATTGAGAAATTTTCACACACACACAGTCCATCCACAGTGTACAAGCAATGCTCACAATATCATCACATAGCTGTGGGATCATCACCATGATGATTTTTAGAACATTTGTATGACTCCAGAAAAAGAAATAAAAAGAAAAACTCACACAGCACATACCCCTTACCCTTCCCTCTCATTGACCACTAGCAGTTCAATCTACCCAATTGTTTTTTACCTGATACCCTGCCCCTATTTTTTATCTATTTATTTTTCCTTTTTTTTTACTCATCTGCCCATACCTTGGATAAAAGAAGCACCAGACACAAGGTTTTCATAATCACACAATCATACTGTAAAAGTCGTATCATTAGACAGTCTTCTTCAAGAATCAAAGCTACTGGAACACAGCTCATAATTGTCAGGGATTTCCCTTAGTCACTCCAATGCACCATAAACTAAAAAGGGATAGCTATAAAATGCATAAGAATAATCTCAGAATAACCTCTCGACTTTGTTTGGAATCTCTCAGCCACTGAAACTTTATTTTGTCTCATTTCTCTCTTCCCTCTTTTGGTCCAAAAAGCTTTCTCTAGCCCATGATGCCGGGTCCTGGCTCATCCCAGGAGTCATGTCCTACATTGCTTGGGAGACTTACACCCCTGGGAATCATGTCCTGCACAGAGGAGAGGGCAGTGAGTTCACCTGCTGAGTTGGCTTAGAGAGAGAGGCCACATCTGACCAACATACTGAATATCTTGATTCCTAAAAGATTAATATTCATTTATTTATTTTATCCTATAATATACATGAAGCAATGTTTAAATTACAAAATCAGTATTACAATTTATAAAAAATATTCTTTATGAAGTTGTGTTTTTTTTTTTCTTTTTCTTCTTAAGAATACATTCTGAAGATTTACAGTCTGGGTGCTGTGACAAAAATGATTCCATACAGTTTTTTTCTTTGCAATTTTAAACTTCTGTTTATAATTTTAAGATTTCCTTTGTGATCTAATTTTTCTAACATAAAAAATGCATATTTCTTTTATCAATATTATAATAATTATACAAAAGATTGAATAATTAATTTAAAAGCATACCTCCAAATTCTCTTCCCCTTCTTTATCTCATCTACCCCATCCCAAATCATAGAAAGAAGTAAAACTTTTCATTGATTTCTGATTCTTTTTTCCCATGCTCCTTTTTTGCAGAAAACAAGCAACTGTCCATATATATATTCTTATTTCTTTTTCCTTTTTACCCCAAATATTGCATCTAAATGTCCTGTTCAGGGTTTTTTATAAGCACAGTATATCATAAAAATCTCTTGATAATAGTTCATAGAAATCTTCTTCATTGTTTTTTAATAGTCTATTTTCTGTAATAGATTTTAGAATTGCTTCATAATGAATACCACCAGTCACAAAGAATTATATTTTGCATATATTGGTATGCATTTGTGGGAGTCTATATCTTCAGGGTAAATTACTAAATGTGGGATTTCTAAATCAAAGGAAAAATCCATATGCAAATGTATTAGGAAATATACCCTCCATAGGGCTAGTAATATTTTGTACTCACAATACTAAATTATGAAGGATTATTCTCTTTAACCTAATCAACAGAATGTGTTGCCAAGCTTTTGAATTTTTACTAATATTATAGAGGAAAACATTACCTTGGTCTAGTTTTAACTTGAATTTCCCTTATAATGGATATTTTTTTCGTACGTTTAAAGGTTAATCTTTTGTGGTTTTAAATAATGTTTCCTTCTAAGTTCTTATTTTATTGATTTGTTCTTTTTTTTACTTGTTTTGGTTAACTATTGATTTATCTAGTGGATTGATCTGTTTAAATCAACATTGATTTATATATTTACTTTACTTTGCTTTAGTTAGTTTTGTTTTCTAACTCATAGTTTCTGCTTTTATCCTTATGAATGCATTTCCTTTCTTTCCTTCAGTTTACTTAATTGAATTTTTTTCAGAAACTTTTGCTGAATTTTATTTATTGTTTTCATTACATTATTTCATTTTGATACAATTAGCTAATGCCATGAATCCTCCCCTGATTATTACTTTAATTTTTTTACATTATTATTTACTTAATTATTACTTTAATTAAACCCTATGGATTCTGGAAGATAGCTTTTAACTATCATTATTTTGCAATTTTTTCTAATTTTGATTCATAATCTAATTTTGAGAAATTGAAAATTTTTAGATTGATTGGCCTTCTTAATTTGTTTTATTATCATCTAGTTTATTTACATTATGATCTGACAGAAGTGTTTGATTTCACCCAACTAACTGGAACTATTTGAGAATTGCTTTGTGACTTAATATATGGTAATTTATAGGAAATGTTTCAAATGTCCTCACAAAGAATATTTATTCTTTGTCATTTCTATAAGGATTTAAATTTTAAAATATATCTGTAAGGCATATGATTCAGTTAGTTGTTTAAAACCACCACCAGATTATCTGTCTTGATCCTATAGATGAACAGGTTCCATTGGGCTAAGTCATTCACATGTCTGGTGCTTTGGACAGAATGTCCAAGAGGGCTTAAATTTGCATCTGGAACTTTGGCAGAGATATGTATAAAACCAGAAAATGGTATACTTGGATGGCTAAACTTTTCCCTTTCTTCCTGTAATCTCAAGATTCACCTTCTTTAAATGGTTCCACTAGATTAATTCTTCCTGTGCTTTTATAACAAGGTAGTTAGACTTATTATACATTGGCATAAACCTGCCATGAGAGCAAAATCAGAAGCTTTCAAGCCAGCACCTGGAGACAGCCAAGGAAAATCAAGAGTTGAAAGCCAGCCCTGGAGCAGCAAAGTGAGAAACCCCCACAGGAACAGAGGCTGAAAACAATGGAGCTCAGGAACAAAGGACCAGCAGAAGCCAGGCATGTGACTTTCCAGCTGATAGATGTTGGGCTGGTTTGAAAGGATGCATATACCCTAGGAAAACCATGTTTTAATCCTAATCCCATTTTGCAAAGGCAGCCATTTCTTCTAATCCCTATGCAGTACTGCTGGAAACTTTAATTAGATTATCTCCATGGAGGTGTGATTCAATCAAAAGCAATTCTTGAACTGGATTAGGTGGAGATGTGTCTTCACCCATTCGGGTGGATCCTGATTAGTTTATTGGAATTCTATAAAAGAGGAAACATTTTGGAGAGTGTGGAGATTCGGAGAGAGCACAGAATTCTGCAGAGCCACGAAGCAGAGTCCACCAGGCAGACCTTTGGAGATGAAGAAGGAAAACGTCTCCCGGGGAGCTTCACGAAACAGGAAGCCAAGAGAGAAAGCTAGCAGATGATGCCGTATTTGCTACATGCCCTTCCAGCTGAGAGAGAAGCCCTATGTTTGCCATGTACCTTCTCACTTGAGAGAGAAACCCTGGACTTCATTGGCCTTCTTGAACCAAAGTATCTTTCTCTGGATGTTTTTGATTATTGCACATTTCTATACACTTGTTTGAACTGGGACATTTTCTTGGCCTTAGAACTATAAACTAGGAACTTATTAAACTCCCCTTTTTAAAGGCTGTTCTGTTTCTGGATATTGCATTCTGGCAGCTAGCAAACTAGAACAGAGGTGTTCCAGACCCATTCGCCTTTCTTGAGTGAAGATAATCTTGTTGATGTGTTGATGCCTTAATTTGGACACTTTCACTTCCTTAGAACTGTAAACTTGTAACTTATTAAATTCCCCTTTTTAAAAGTCATTCCAGTTCTGGTCTATTGCATTCTGGCAGCTGGCAAATTAACACAATTGTCTTCTGATTTGGACTCTTTTTAATGAGTTTACTTCAATCTGGGCTTTGTTTATTGGTATATGATGATCCATTTTTCTTTGGCTTTCTTCAAGATTTTCTCTTTATATCTGCTTTTCACAGATTGATAATGGTAGTTTCACTGATATTGTGTTTTCCTTTGTTTCTATTTACTCTTTCTGATATGCTCTGAGATTCTTAGAACAGTAGTTTGTCATAATTTATTTTGTAGAATTATCAGCCATTTATTCTTCAATTATTTTTTTTCTGTCCAGTTCTCTTATTGTTCTCTTTCTGGAATTCCAGTTGTGGGTATGGAAGACTATTTGATATCAGTGGTCTGGATCCAATCAAGATACAGTTACTATACACAATTTGAATGGGGAAAAGCTTGATGTATATTTTATGGGGTTGGAATGATGAGCTTTGACTAATAAGAAGTAAGATTCCAAATAATAAAGAAATATCACAGATATAAGGAAAAGTCAATACCTATAGGGGTGATATATAGTTTTTTAAGGAAAAGTCTCTATACCATCCCTTGGAGAAAGCAAGGCTGTTGCTCCTGGATGTTAACTCACTAAGGTGAAACACTCTGGGAAAATATCCTTTCTAGGGTTTTCCAAGAAGCCATCTGCAAGGAGGTTTTATGCTTTGCAACTTATTGAAATTGCTATGAGGGGTCATGGGTGAAACTTCTGGCCACCATGTACTACAGCTTCCAGGCACTGAAACAAAGCCCTAGAGAAGCTGTATGTGCTGCAGGAGCATTGTGAGAGGAGTGCAACAGACCTAGGAAGAAACAGTTCTTGTCTTTTTTAAATGTCCCTTCATCACCCTCTGCTGGCAAAGTTATCATTGTGCTTGCTGGAAAAGGACAAATATCTTCCAGACCCAGGTCTATTCTAACAGAGTAGGACCTGAAGGGTAGAATGGAAACTGAGAACATGACTTAATAACCACCATGATATTTTTCCACAGATCTTGGATTATCTGCTTTATTTCATTTCAGTTGATTTTGTTCTTCTGTTTCATTTTTGATAATCATATTGACTAGATTCAATTTCACTCTATTTCCTCAGCTGTGCCAATCAGTCAAGAAGCCCTTTGAAGTAATTCTTTATCTCTTCTTTCTTTTCTTGTCTATTGATTTTTAGAAATTTCACTTGATTTTTCTAGTTTCCTTCCCTCTTCTACAATTCCCCATATGTCCATGTTTAATATAACATTTCAACTACATTCTTTAACTCATTGATCATTTTTAATTTGCAGTCTTTTTCTGATAGTTCAAACTTCTGGGTCATATGTGAATCTGGTTCTACTGATTGCTTTATTTCTGAACAATTAGACATTTTTTGAAAATATTGGCTTTGGGCGTCTTGTGTGATTGTCAAGCAGCATGTATGGAAGAACAGTTGGGACTTAAGCAGAGTTTTACATCTAGAAATGGGCATCCTCTTCTGCAAACTATCAATTGTAAGATTGAATCAAGATTGCTGTATTGGTTTTTTTTTTAATTAACTTATCCTCAGTATATCATAGGCTTCACATTCCTCTAGTAATGTTAGGGTGTCAGAGAGTTTTTCTGTGTCCCTGCTCCATGGAAGAAGTCCCTTCCATGCTCTTGTCCCTCTTCCAATAATAGATTGCTGTTGTAGGGTAATTGTTGCTAGCCATATGGTAAAGGAAGGAAAAATCATTGGTTCTTCCAATTCATTCTAAGTCTTAGGCGGGACCTGTACACTTGTGCCTCAGTAGTGGCCACTGCTCAGCATTCCTGCTCTCATCATCACTGTAGTCAAATACTACCTTGCATCTTTTTTTAAATGGGAAAGCATTTCCTTCCATTAACTCAGGGGCAGGACATCTCTTCTCTATATTGTGTGGAATTCTGGGCCCAAAAACTTCTCTTGCCCTTTCCCTAGGGATAGATATCACTTCCTTTTATGCTTCCTTCAGAAAGAGAGGGTCTTTTTTTCTTTGGTTCCTGAGGACCAAAAAGGGGTTTTCTGTTATTTGTCCAGAGGCAAATTGGTTTTGCTTCCATCTACCTCCTCTAGTTGTTGGGGAAAGGGGGGGATTAAAGTTTTCTCCAGAACAATTAGGAATTTTGTTTTATTTGAGAGAAAATTCCAAGAAAACAGGGTTCGTTTGTGCCTCTCTTCCAGTTGTATCTCAGGATATTCTGTATAGCTAGGTACCAAGGTGGGGGCTCCTCCACTCTAGCTCTGTCCCTGATCTTTTTCATGAGCACCTGGTGGATACCTGTGGTGCAGGGCTTGAGAGTGTGAAGTTACCTTGTTTCTTGGGCTCCTTATTATGCTAAACAAATTTTCTGGCCACATTATGCTTTTAGGCATTTATTAGCTTTTTAGCTAAATGTTCTTATGTATTTTTATGGTGTTCTAGTTAGTTAATTGCCAGAATGCAATATACCAGAAACAGAATGGCTTTTAAAAAGGGGAATTTAATAAATTGCTGGTTTACAGTTCTAAGGCCAAAAAAATGTCCTAATTAAAACAAGTCTATAGAAATGTCCAATCAGGCATCCAGGGGAAGATATCTTGGTTCAAGAAGGCCGATGATGTTCAACATTTCTCTCTCAGCTGAAAGAGCCATGGCAAACACAGTCAGGGTTTCTCTCTCAGCTGGAGGGGCACATGGTGAACATGGTGTCATCTGCTAGCTCTCTCTCCTGGCTTCCTGTTTCATGAAGCTCCCTGGGAGGCGTTTTTCTTCTTCATCTGCCTCATGGACTCTCTGCTTCATGGTGCTGCAGCATTCTCTGCTCTCTCAGAATCTCCTCATTCTCTAAAATGTTTTCCCTTTTATAAGATTCCAGTAAACTAATCAAGACCCACCAAGTGGATAGAGATACGCCTCCGCCTAATGCAGCTAAACAATCACTCTTGATTAAATCACATCTCCAGGGAGATGATCTGATTACAGTTTCAAACATACAATACTGAATAAGGATTAGAAGAAACGGCTGCCTTTAGAAAATGGGATTAGGATTAAAATATGGCTTTTCTAAGGTGCATACATCCTTTCAAACCAGCACATATAGTCACTACCTCTTTCTCTCATGCTGTTTCAAAGTTGAAGGAGATCATGTGTCCAGCTTCTTCTCAGAAGATCTTGACATTTTGGAGTTCAGTGCCTTTGGTTTCTGCCTCTCAATTTATTGATGGGTTAAAAAATGTTAGCATTTTGTATAAATTGTTGTGTTTTCTCATTGTTTTGATGGTAGCAATATTCTTTTGTGACTTTCTACAACCTAATTGGAAGTAGAACTAGAGTGGCAGCAATTCAAGAGCTAGATAATGCAAAGTGTTCATAGTATAAGAGAACATAAAAACTATCATATACTGTTGGAATACAAGTTGATGGGATCATCCTGAAATATGAGCAATCTAGAAGCATTTGTCGAATTATAAATAAGCCTAGACTATTATTGAGCAATTTTTCTCCTGTTTGTATGGTAAAATAAATTCTCAGGCCAGTACAAAAGGAACTTGCTCCAAGATGTTCATAACATTATCAATCTTGGCATCTATCACTGTGGATGAGAGGGTGGTAATCAGGTAAAATTTGATGGGTGTGCACCATGGAGTCCTATGAAGCAGTTCAGAGAAACAGAACACATGTACTAATTGCAATATAAAAGGATGTTACAAATGCACCATTGATGTATGCAACTCAATTCCATTTACATAAATTAAAAATAATACATATAAAACAATAATGCAAACTTTGCAAGATAGATCTAAACAAAAGGATATGAATTAACATATTAGAAAGATTGCCTATGGGAACTGAGGAAATGGGATTGGGAATGAGAATACAAATAAATAAATAATAATAACAACAATAAAAATGATAGTCAGCAATTATTATATGCTGGATATAGTGATTTACACAAATTAACTTTTTATAGCCTCGGAACAACCATAAGAGAATGAAACAATTATTATCTTCATTTTACAAATGAGGAAATTGCAGCACAGAGGAACAAAACAGCCCCAGATAACACAGATAGCAAGCTAATAAATAAAATAAGCAGACCAATGCAGATAAAGGATCATGAATGGAGGAGAATCATTAACTCAACTCTTTGTATCTGAAGTTAAATAAAATTTTACAAATCAACAGTGGCCACAGCAAAATAATACATTGGAACTGCTCTTTAATTCAGTTAATACAAGCACAACCTAAACAACTATTAAAAAGATACTCCAATGATAGAAACAACCTAGGAATTTATTTTACTCTCAAATAGTATTCTAGGACTAGTAGAATGAATTCATCTCAAAGTTTTCATTTTTAGTATTTAAGTAGATAGTTCAACTTCCATCTTTTCTTTTCTTTTTTTTTTTTGCCTCTTGCCTCCAAACCAATAGGACGATAGAAAAGACCATGAGATCCCACCTACATTGCTTTAAGGAAATAACTCACAACTCCAATATTGTATATCTTACTTCCATTTCAATCCTTTGACCAGTATTTAATCAAATGTCCATACCTATCTACTCTCGGCTTGAGAAACATAGTCTTTAGCTGGGTAGCTATGTACCTATGGAGTAGAATTTGGAAGTCTTTCTAAAAGATGTAGGATGGAAATGGATATTGGCAATTAATCAGTATCACGGCAGTTCTTAGTTCAGAGAAAAGCACTGCTTGTTGTATCTGTGTCTTCTGCTTTCTCACTAAAGAATTTATTTTGCACTGTTTAGCAAGTTAGAGAAACAAATGTCTTTAAGCTAACTTTAAAAACTTCAAATTTCATTTACATAAAAAAAGAGCCAAAGATTCTTCTCCACCTTTATGTTTAAAGTTTAACAAATTCAGCCTTTGTGCCATCCTAAAAACTGGGGCTTGTTACTTCACTAACCAGGTACTATGCTGCACCTTGAGTTCAACAAAAGCTCTACTATGTTTCTGGCCCTTTATATACTAATAGAGCACTGCAGATGGAATAACTTCCATTACACACAAACACTCTTTCATGCCTTGGTTTTTTAATCTGTAAAGTTGTATAGCAGAGGGAGGAATTGGAGGTGGAGACAATTTTTTCAAATCATAAAGAACTTGGCCTAAGGTAAAATATCACTGCCAAGTGCATTCTCAGTTGATTTCCAGTATAAATTGTTTTGTTTTTTGAACACTTTCTGTATCAAACAGCACAGGCTGCTATACTGCATTAAAACAAAGTCAAATTACAGTGGGTCATGGTCAGGTTCATGTGTCAACTTGGCCAAGTTGTGGTACCTGCTTGATTTTCAGGGGGTTCTACTGTGCATTAACTCAGGCCAACAGTGTGGTCAATCTTTAGAGAACTGTTGCCAGATGTATCAAAGGGAAAGCCTGCGTGGAGTGAATTCAGCAGTGATTCTTCAAATCCTGCCAATGAATACGCACATCACCACCATGCACATTTTATCAGCTAAAGTAAAGCACAAGGATATCTGTAACTTCAAAGGGGGTAAGAAATTACCAGCTTAGCCTGGGGTAAGAAGGCAGAGATTTGGAAATTTTTGATGTCTGCCATTAGATGGCATTAGTGACTAGCACTGATTGCAACTTCTAAAAAAATAAGTTATCTTAAAATTAACTTCTCAAATTAAAATAATTTATACTTGTGCTTCCCAAATGAAATTTTTAAAATTTCAGTACAAGTGCAAGAAATAATTTTATTAGCCTTTTTTTTTTCTATTCCCTTTGCTTGGTTTGCCAGCATTTAAACAATTTACTTATTGTCTAGCAAATAAGCAACTTACTTTTGGCAGCTTCACCAAAGATCCTAGTTTAGTGCAAACCATTGTAGGAGGCGGATATTTGTTTTCACAAGCTGTGTGTACAATCAGTCATAGGCACTTTGTGATTCAATAAAAAGAACTAAATAATTTATAATAGCTAATATCATAAGTGATTCCTCCTTTTTAAAAAAATATGTACAATTTTAACAATCAAAACAGATTCTAGCTGTTGGCAAAAAAGCATAAAAACTCTTACTTGCTCAAGCCAGTTTTTATCCTGTGTCGCCATCACGATTTATATAATAGAGAAATTTGCTCATTTATAGGTTAGACTACAATATTGTATGGCTGAAAAATTAGTATTCCACGCAGGTTTATCTTCATCTTTATGCAGAAAGAAAGACTACCCTTTTGAACTTTAGAACCCAGCTTTCTTTAACAAAGGGTCACTGATTGGATTCAGTCAACAGGACAAGCAAGGCATGCCAGGGTTGAAGTAGTTTGGGATGTTTCACTTTGTTCCTTCTGGCTTTGGCATTGCATGTCTAACAATCACAATGTTCCCCCACAATCATAGCTCTCAACAGGAAGCATCTCTTCCTCGGATCTATGTCATATCCTCTCTTTGACTCTGAGGGGAGTCCTAGGTGTGGTAACAGCTTCCTACTGTAGTTAGTCTCTGAGTTCTTAGAATCCCATGCTTGATCCCATAGTGATGACCATTATCCTGCTCTCTTCGATAAAGTCTATTCATTTGAGCAATCTAGAGTGACCCTGTTTCCTGCCTGGCTCCTAAATGATACTGCTGTCCAAATCCGATGACCATATTCATTCACTCATACACGGGTAAAACCATGAATGCATGTATCCACATATGGTGTATTATATATTAACACATTTCTGAAGAGTGATGATAGCAAAACAAAGATCAAACTTGAAATTTAAATTAAAAATACCTACACCCTAATATGTAAAAAACTATTGTCAAATTTTACCCTTTCTTTCACAACTTCCAGGATCTAAGTCTTCAAAGTTTATATCTCATAATTATTTTCTATTGTCCTGTTCCACAAAGGTTTATTGAGTGTTTATTGGGAGCTAGACATTGTGGGAGAAAATTTTAGTTTACATTTTATTTAGGCCAATTAACTCATTAGTGGTCAACTAATCTTGGAACTTCTGTCAATGATCTATTACTGTGTGTGGGGTCTCATCTAAGAATTCAGTGCCCTGTTGCTTTTAATATAGTGATTTTTTTTTCTTTTTTTTAAGTTATAAATGCTCTGTAAAGTATTATATCTTTGTTTCTAAACTCAAACCCCTGGTTTCTGCTTTATGATTTTGGGATTGGGGCTTCAAATCCAAAGTGATGATTAGATGTGAAGTGAAATTTTAGTTGGTGAAAGAAGCTCAGTAAATCACATATTTCCTTTGCTCTGTTTTTGGTTTACCCAAAAGGGACCATTAGAGGGAGACTGCAAGGTGAGAGAAATGAAATGGACCTGCTCCTTCCCATTTCTTCACACCCTGAAGAAATGCCAGTGATATCAGACTGTCCCTCCATCCTCAGGGGTCCTGACTGCAGCTCTGTGGCCCCTTCTAAGTTTCTGAATTATTTATATTAGGTGTGCAAAATTTCCTACTCAGGTACTCAGGTTCCGGGTACTCAGGGCCCCTCTTCCCTCTTATGCTTTAATCATTACAATCTCTTACCTTTTATCCCAAATCCTTAGAGGTGTTAGCTGCTTCATGCAGTTACCATTCTGTAATTTTTTTTTTTTTTTTTGCCATTCCAAATTTAAAATACTAGGGTAGTACTTCTTTATTATTAAGTTTCTCCATTATGTAACTGGTGAACTTTCTGCTTCTAACTGGTCTCTGACTAATCCATACACCATGTACAGAAAATCTATGTAGTACTAAAATAAATTCACTACCAAAGAAGAGCTATATTTAGCATATTGACCTATCTCCTCCCAGTATATTCTATGGAGAAATATTGTTCCAAACTGACTTTCTTTGTTAGGGCTATATAAAAAAATTATGTGTCTCGTTCACTGTCATTACATCACACAAAAATCTTGGACACATGTCTACCAAATTAGAGAGTCAGATCAATTAGATAGATAGTTAGATAGATAAAGATAGATAGATAGATAGATAGATAGATAGATAGATAGAACGCCATATTCAAAATTTAAATGAGAAAATTCAGAGAGTTAGGCAATTGTATTCCAGGGCACCTGTTATGAAGTAAAGAGTAAGTTAGTAATACTGTTAATTATGAATTTCATGCCATGCATGGAACAGAGAAAACAATTTGACAGCTGCTTGTGCAGATATCTTAAGTTCTAGGTTATTTTTCATGGCATTCTAGTTGCTTCACATTTTACTACTTCTACATAATGTTTTCTGGCTTGAAGATTTAACTGTTGAATGATGTTTCATGACTTATTGGGTACTACCAGTGATGCCAGCTAGCTGCATATAGAATGGTCATATTTATAAAAGCCATTCCCCATATTACCATATATATTCATTTCCTAAGGCTGCTATAACAACCAAAAATTGTGTGGCTTCAAAACAACAGAAATGTTTTCTCTCACAGTTCTAAAGAGTACAGGACTTAACTCATGGTGTCAATGGGACATGCTTCCTCTGAAACCTCTAGGGAAGTATCCTGCCTGGCTTCTTTTAGCTCCTGGTGGTGTGAGCAACCCTTGGTGTTCTTTGACTTCTGGCAGCAAAACTTCAACCTCTGCCTTTGTCTTCATGACCATTTTCCCTGTGTCTACACCTCTTGGTGTACAAATCTCTGTTTCTTAGGCCCACCCTAATTCCATATTATTTCATTTTAATTTGACTAATTACATTTGCAAAACCCCTATTTCCAAGTAAATTTACCTTCTGAGGTTCAAGTAGGACATGAATTTTATGGGGACACTATTCAATCCAACGTACCACATATGTCATTTTGGGCTTCTGAGTTGCAGACACTACTATGGGATTAGATGTGCAAAAGATCAATTGAGGGAAATCTCCCTGAAGGATAAAGGAAGGGAATGGGAGAAGGTGGAGAGCATCTTGTAATGTGATGCATGCCTGATACCTGTGAAACAAGAAAAGGAAAGACAGAGGACTCAGAAGAGTGGATCCTTATATTGCGGCACAGATATGAGAAAATCTTTGTTAGTCTAATCGGAAGTCTCTTAGTAAAGTAAACTATAAACTTTAAAAACTCAATAAATATACATAATGGGCGGTGCAATGGTGGCTCAGTGGCAAAAATTCTTGCCTGCTGAGCTGGAGATCCAGGTTCAATTCCCAGAGCCTGCCCATGTTAAAAAAAAAAACAAAAAAAAAAAAACAGGAGAGGAAGAAAAAAAATAAATATACATAATGACTAGTACATCATCCAAGTTCAATTGATATCGATTACAGTCTAAATTAGTAGAAAACAGCCTTCCAAATTAGTATAGACTCTTAAATGAAAATAATCTAGTTTTTAGCCATATGGACATGCTAGTAAAAATCAGATTATATTTAAAAGTCAAATGAAGTAACAGGAAGTTATTTGCAAAACCAATTTCCATTAACACTTTGCGTGTTTCATTACAGAGTTATGCTACATGTTTCCCTTTATTTTTTCACACAGGTAATAAACTTATCAGTTATCTCCTCTTCCTCTAGCTTCTGAATTCCTGTAAGCAATCCCTACCTATGTCTTGAATATATTATTCAGCGCATACATTCATTTCACATTCTTCAAAAATAATCTGTTTACAACAAAAGTATTAGTGCTGAGCTACACAGACCTTACTGAAGATTTCACTGGGGAAATGGAGATTGATTACATTGCACATCCCACATTAAGAAAAACAAAAAAATTTCATTATAATTTATTTTCTCCCTCAAGTACAATATTATCCTCAATCATGAAGCTACTTAAATTTTTTTCTCTGACCTTTCTTAATCAACATTCAGACTCTTTCTCCAGATATCCCTCAGAAATCTCACCACTTGTTTGCAGAACAGTGTGGTTGTTCCTTAGCTAAAATATCATGCCCAACCCCCTTTTTGCTGAACTACATAGCTATGATTTAATAAGATCCACTCTCTCTAAAAGGCAACTTCTGAAATATAAGTATGCTCCTGGTGATTTCATGTCACTCTAAATCATTTCAAACATACATGAAGTTCTCTGCCAGAGAAATATTGGTAGATAAGTTTTTCTTTCTTCCTGCAAAAGAAAAAGATTAACCTTTGTATTCTAGTTTGCATAATATTTTCACTCCTCACTTCACATCAAATATATTGTAGATATCATTGCAGGTCAATAGTGCCTGATAAGCTGTTTTAGTGGAAACACATAAATGCCAAAACCAAGTGGCCTAATTCTGAGAATGCAAGTTTGGTTCAACCTTTGAAAATAAAGCCATATAATTAATCATTTTATTAATTTGTGGGTTAAAACAACACAGAATTGGCCTCTTACTGTTCTGTAGTTCTGTAGGTTAGAATTCCAACATAGGTTTCACTAGGCTAACTTCAATGTGCCTGTAGGTCATTTTCCCTTCTGGAGTCTCTCTGGAAGATTCTCTTTCCTTGTCTTTTTCAGCTTCTGGAAGCCATCCACATTTCTTGGCTCATGGTCCCTTTCCTACATCTTCAAAGCCAGCAAAGCAGTTTGAGAACACCTTACATTTCATTGCTCTGGCATTCCATCTGTAGTCACATCTCCTTCTCTCTTCTTCTGCCTCTTTCTTCTACTTTTAAGGATCCTGTTATTACACTGGGCTAACCCAGTATATAATCCAGAATTATCTCCCTGTTTCACAGTCACCTGATTGGCAGTTTTAATTCCCTCTGCAAACTTAATTCTTTTTGCCATGTAATACAACACATTTACAAGTTCTCACTGAAATATGAACATGTTTCTGGGACCATCATTCTTCCTTCTACAACCATATTAACAGATAATAATCCCAATCATATTAGCCAAAGCCATATTAACAACAATCATACCAATAAATGTAGAAAAAATATTTTTTAAAAATACCCTCTACATTCATAATAAAAATATATTTATCACCCTAGTAGGAATAAAGTAGAGCTTCATTAATGAGATGAAGAGCATATAAAAAAACCTTCAGGAAGCATAATAGTTTTGGTAAAAGATGGAAGACTTTTCCCCTAAAATTGCAAGTAAATAGGGATGTCCTCTCACATTACCCTTTTCCAATACTATATTAGAAGTTTTAACCTGTAAAAGAAGGCCCATAAAAGAAATAAATCTATGCTTGTAGATAACATAATTGCCTATGTTGAAAATTCCCAAAGAATCTACAAAATGTTCTTAGAACCAATACATAAGTTTAACAAGGTTATAGAATACAAGGTTGATGCAAAAAAAAAATTTGAATTTCTATATATTGGAAATGAATATATGGAAATAAGAAAAAAATTCAGTATCATTCATAACAGCACTCATAAGATCAATGATCAATGAAACAGACTAGAGTCCACAAATAGATCCATATCAATATGTTTAATTGATTTTTGACAAAAGTATGAGGACAACCCAATGGAGAAAAGATATCTTTTAAAGAAGAGGTACTAGAACAATTGGATGTTCACATAAAAAATGTTCCACTTATAAAAAATGTTCCACATACAAAATACATCATGTAGCTAAATATAAAATGTGAAATTATGGGAATGCATATAAAATGTAAAATTGTAGAAGAAAATATCTTTGTGCCCTTGGATTAGTCAAAGAGTCCTTAGATACAACACCAAAAGAACAATTCATAAAAAATGATACATTGGACTTCTTCAAAATTAAAAGCTTTTGCTAGATAAAAGACTATTAATAGCTTGAAAAGACAAATCAGAGACCAGCAGAGAATGTTTGCATAAACATATGAATGCGAATATTTATATAAGCTTTTTAAGAAACAGTTCAATTGCCCTTCAACCTGGTAATAGACAAACTGTAGTATATTCACACAATGGACTAATACTCATCAATATAAAGAAACAAAAGACTAATACATAAAAGAACATGGGTGATCCCCAAATATATTATGCTAAGTGAAAGAAGCTAAGCTTGAAAGGCTGTATAATGTATGATTCCATTTATATATCATTCTGGAAAAAGAAAAGTGAAATTGTATAATTAGAAAACATCAGGGCTGGCCACAGTGGCTCAGCAGAGCTCTCGCCTGCCCTGTTAAAGACCCAGGTTACTTCCCAGTGCCTGCCCATGCAAAAAAAAAAAAAAATAGAGAGAAAGAAAACATCAGCAGTTGCCAAGAGTTAGAAGTAGGTGAGTAGATGAAGAGGGTGAACTAAATCAGAACAGACTCAGGAAATTTGGAGTGATGATGGAACAGTTGTGATTCTTGATTATGGCTCTATGCATTTGTCAAAACCCAGTACTAGAAATAATATATTACAGTATTTATTTGTTATTGTTAAGGCTGCCAATTTTAAAATAAAAAAAGAATTACTGAAATTTTTCAAACAGCAATATAGGAAAATAGATGACTCATTTTATATTAAAAAGAGTAAATAGCATAAACTATATGGAAAAATAGTGTCTCTTTTGAGCCAACACTTACTTATAAATTTTAAATACTATTAAAAGTATAATAATAGAGATTATATTATGCTATTCTACTCTATAGAATTCCTTTGTGAAAAAGCATTCATAAAAATAAACATAGTTATTTTTAAGAACCACATTTACTGTTTAGTTATTAAATGTAATTCAAGCCTTGAATCTTTTGATGGAAAAAAAAACTTATTTTGAAAATTTTCACAGCTTATGAAAATGAATGAAAATCCAACTGTCCACTTGATATTTTGCCACTTGAAAATTTCATAAGGAGGAAAAATTGCAAGAACATATTATAACATGTTCATGAATAGTTTTGTCTGATATAAAGAAAATTACATAAATATAACAGAGATGAAAACAGAAAATATTAGGGAAAATAAAAAATCAAAACAAGTTTTTCCTACTAATCAAACCAATTAAATTGTTCCTTTGTGATAATTCCAGCTTCAGTGTTAAGAACAACATTTCTAAAGTTGCAAAATTGCAAAAATGTTAGAAGGAAAAATATTCAAGATAGCAATTATGGCAATTTTCTTAAGCCATAATTGGCTTAAGAAAGTAAAAGTAAAAGAAAGTGAAAGTAATTGGACAGCATCTCCTCAAGAATTACCTAAAAATTCAGTTTGCTTCAGTGAAATTGCATCACCATTATTGACCAATTCTTCAAGTTCAGTTGATTCCTTTATCTTATTTTTTAGTTATTACTAGAGTACAATTAAATCTTAAAATTTGATAGCAAAATAATCATCAGCAATACCCTATACTGGCAGAACTAGCCAAAAAAAGCAGAACTTCTGAACTTGTTTTAATAACCAAATTTAAACAAGCGTTTAACATTACATTACCACAATGTTTAAGAATAAAGCCATAATAAAAAAAAAAGTTAATAACATCAGATTTATTTTTGTATATTAGAAGTTCATTCTATAAAAGTGATCTAATCTTTGGCTTTGGCTACACGTTGTTAAAAGTTGAAGTCCCTAAGGTGCACAGGTAGTTCAGTGGTTAGAATGCCTGCCTTATCATGCAGTAGACTGGGGTTTGATTCCCGGATCAGGCACCCTCCCCCGCCAAAAAAAGTTGAACTCCCTGTTTTTGATATAGCACAATGTACCTTTTGTGTGTATGTATGTATGTCCACATACATGCATACAGATATATACAAATTTACATATATTATATTACCATATATTATAATTAGGTCTTTAACATCTATTTCTTAATATATATTATATCCTATAGGTATTCTATAGAAATTTAAGAAATACATACATGTGTGAATATATCCCTCAATATGTCATTATGTACATCCCAATTGGAACACTGCTTAGGTAATGAGACTATGGCTCACACTCACAGAACAAATTTCTCTAATCTGTGTCAAACTATTTCAATTATATACCTCATCTTTTTTTTTTCCTTTCTTCTTCTCTCCCTCCCTTCCTTCCTTCCTTCCTTTTTGCTTTCTGTCTATCACCACTCCTTTCTTCCTTCTTCCCTCCTCCTTCCTTTGGTTTCTCTCCTCTTTCCTTCCTTCCTTTCATTTTCTTTTCTTTCAACCTATATATAAAGATACATATAAACACATGCATTTAGCATACTAAGTATATTTCATTGTGCATTCATTAGTTGAAAATTAGTGATGTGCATTGACCAAAACATATATATTTTAAGCCCAATATATTTTGAGCACCATCTATTTTCCAGGCTTTATGCTAAAGACAAGATTTTTGGCTTTTCATTCTAGAACACAAAAACACTGCTAATACCAAGTCTCCTTCATTAGAAAAGAATAATGGAAACAGATACAAGTCTAGAATAACATTGTAATCTAAAGCCAGGCCAAAGTATTCATAGAAATTCAAAGAGGCAAAGATTCAGTATGCTTAGGAATCGCATAGATCATCTTAGACATTTAAGCACGGGTATGAAATACGTGATGATCAAATGATGAGGAGAGAATTTCAGGAGGATAGAACTACAGAGTAGTAATATTATAGGTGTCTGGAAATCAATATTTATTCCAATAACAGATAGCAATCTAGTAGACTGGAGCGGGGATTGCCAGACTTTTTTCTGTAAAAAAGCAAAGAGCAAATATTTCAGACTTTGCAGGCTATGCATACAGTCTTTTCTGCAAATGCTCAACTCTATCATTGAGTGTGAAACAGCATAATGAATAGTGGTTGCATCCTGTGCTGGTTTAAAAGGAAGTATGCCCCCTACAAAAGCCATGTTTTAATCAAAATCCCATTTCATAAAGGTAGAATAATCCCTATTCAATACTGTATGTTTGAAACTGTAATCAGATCGTATCTTTGGATGATGTGATTTAGTCAAGAGTGGTTGTTAAATTGGATTAGGTGATGACATGTCTCCACCCATTTGGGTGGTCTTGATTGGTTTACTGGAGTCCTGTAAAAGAAAAACATTTTGGAGAATGGAGATTCAGAGAGACCAACACCACAAAGCAGAGAGTTCACGAGCCAGAACCTTTGGCAATGAAGAAGGAAAACGCCTCTCAGGGAGCTTCATGAAACCTGAAGCCAGGAAAGAAAGCTAGCAGATGACACTATGTTCGCCAAGTGCCCCTCCAGCTGAGAGAAAAGCCCTGACTGTGTCTGCCATGTGCCTTCTCACTTGAGAGAGAAACCCTGACTCTGTTCGCCATGTACCTTCTCACTTGAGAGAGAAACCCTGAACTTCATCGGCCTTCTGGAACCAAGGTATCTTTCCCTGGATACCTGATTGAACATTTCTATAGACTTGTTTTAATTGGGACGTTTTCTCGGCCTTAGAACTGTAAACTAGCAACTTATTAAATTCTCCTTTTTAAAAAGCCATCCTGTTTCTGGTATATTGCATTCAGGCAGCTAGCAAACTAGAACACATTCCAAAGCACTTTATTTACAAAAACAGGTGGAAAACAATCCAAACCCCAAGGATTACTTTCAACACCTCTCAAAGGCAGACCTTAGTCTGGGACTCTACTGTGCTTCTATAGTTGTCTCTCTTATTTTCAGTGGCTCAGATTTTTACCAGAAAAAAAAAAAAAGGATTTTATTATAAAGCATGCTTAGTTTATTTTTCTGTATACGAGGTAAAAGTTTTCAGCTCTGTGATTAGTTTTTGGCTGGATTCACTCAGCATAATATTCTCTAGGTCCATCCATGTTATTACATGGTTCATAAGTTTATCTTGTCTTAAAGCTGCATAATATTCCATCGTATGTATATACCACAGTTTGTTTAGCCACTCTTCTGTTGATGGAGATTTTGGCTGTTTCCATCTCTTTGCAATTGTAAATAACGCTGCTATAAACATTGGTGTGCAAATGTCCGTTAGCGGATATTCGAGAATAAACTTGAAATATGTCATTGGTAACAGAGTTCAGCAGGAGTTAGAAACAGGGTAAGACAATGGGTAATTGAAGCTGAAGGGATACAGACTGTGCAACAGGACTAGATACAAAAACTCAAAAATGGACAGCACAATAATACCTAATTGTAAAGTAATCATGTTAAAACACTGAATGAAGCTGCATCTGAGCTATAGGGTTTTTTTTGTTTTTGTTTGCTTGTTTGTTTGTTTGTTGTTGTTGTTTTTTACTATTATTACTACTTTTATTTCTTTTCTTTATATTAACATTTTATATCTTTTTCTGTTGTGTTGCTAGTTCCTCTAAACCGATGCAAATGTACTAAGAAACAATGATCATGCATCTATGTGATGATGTTAAGAATTACTGAGTGCATATGTAGAACGGTATGATTTCTAAATGTTGTGTTAATTTCTTTTTTTTTTCTTTCCGTTAATAAAAAAATAAAAAATAAAAAAAAATAATAAAATAAAATAAAAGCCATTGGAGACCAGAAAAAAAAAAAGTGTTCAGCTCTGTGATTAGATGGTCACTAACGTGAACAATAAGAATCAGATGCAATTCTGGTTTAAAACAAAGAAAATTCCCCTGACTCATGGGTATCCTGAATTGACCAAACTTCCTTTGGCAGATTCCAAAGTCAAATTCTTTAAAAAGGAAAGTGAAAATAAATGAAATACCAGTGTCTTTATAAAAGAAACTTTATTAAAGTTTGTTGCTCCATTTTGCACTCTGCAATAAAAACAAAATGACAGCCAGTAGGTAAGGGGTTAACTTGGCAAAGTAGACTTCCTTGCGTTAATTTCATAATTTTTTTCCTTACCTTATCTGTCTACAGGCAGATACAGATAGATGTACGAAAATGTGCTTGCTTGTAAAATTTGCATTTATAAATGTTGCCAATGGATCACTTGGGACTGTACCCATATTAATTAGCGTGACCACCTCCATCTTAAAAAATAAAAAATCTACAAAACCATACATATTTAAATATACATAGATATAGATATAGATATAGATATCAAAGACTGTGGATTGTATACAAACTATTGCAAACACTTGCGCCAATCTGTCCTGATATAAGGGAAAAGCAAAATCTGTATGACATTATTATTACTTGAATGCCTCTGTGGCTGATTTTTTTCTCATTTTAAACATAAACTTTTCTGTGAAAAGTATGCTCAATGTTATTTTTTTCTCCCTTTCCCCACTACCTTGTAAATACATTTTGTTCTATGTGACTTGGTTTAGAAATAGATAACTTGTACAGTAATGTGTGTTAAATAAAATAAGAAGTTGGTTAGCCTGGAAATGAAATTAAACAAACAAAAAAGCAGGTGGAAAGTTAGCTTTAGCCCATGGACCATGCTTTGCTCATCCTGCTCAGGGGTTGCGTTTTTCTCATTGTTCCACCAGTTCCAAATAATTTCTTCTTTGTTACATGTGATGAAACTGAGGAATTACTGGTACGCAAATATTAAGTCCTGTAATTGAAGATTCTATTCTTAGATTATATTCTCCTAATTTCCATTTTAAATAATTTCTTCACCTCACTGCACACTATACAAATGTATATAGACCCAAATATCTATTTGTTAATCACTTGTAACATAAAGGAATTTGCTTGCAGGCATGTGAACATATCTCTCAGGATTTTTAGTATACGTTTTGATAGAAAATCTAATTTTAAAAGGAAATATTACCTTACTCCTACATTTATAACATTTCAGCATTTCTCTAATTGGAATGAGAATGGTAAAATAAATAAGATGTTGCTTTAAAAGTACAGCATTGACTGGGAAAATGATAAACCTTTGCTTTATATTTATTATGCCTCTTTCTAATTCTTTTTCTTTCCAGTTTTATTATGCTGATTTATATAAATGCATCAAATTTGGGCAAGCTGTGGAAATGTTAATCTAATCAGCATTAATTCCTTTGATATGCAGAAGAACCTTATTAATCACTGCAAACTAATTTGTGTTACTTTTACTTTCTAAAGCTTTCTGTGGAGTTTGCAACGTAACCTAGCATTAATTAACTTAGCTACCGTTCCAACAATTCAGCCAACCTTTTGTGCAGGTCATTATCTTTAACATTTTAATACTTTCTAGCAAATTATCCACTTCATCAATATGTTAAACACATTTACTGAAAGTTGAAGTTTATAAAACTTTTGCATAGTTTTTCTTTTAATACTCAAAAACCTCAAGATTTTACTGTGGATTGTAATAAATCAGAAAACACTTAAATCCAAACGTTCAAGAACAACATCTATCAGAAACATGCCTTAACTTCAAGTAGCAAGAGACAAATATAGGGTAGTTTTCTTTAAGCATCAATTTTTTCTATGTCTTCACAACAAATCAGACAATGAAGTTATTGGGTTTCACTAAAAAATGTAGAACACCATTTAGCCTCTAACTATTGTGTTTGCTATTTATGGAAGGACTAACAATAATGAAAGAGTGGCAAATGGATATTGGAAGGCTTGGAGGGCAATATTAAAAATCGATAATTAATAATCATTGAGAAATTGCAATACACCAGCCCTTGTGATATATTCCCAATACTTTATCATATTGAATCCTCACACTAATCCTATTGTTATTACACATGCTAAAAATGCAAAAATTTAGCAAATCAAGGTTAAATCATTTGCTCAAAACACAGACCAATCTTTGGCAAACTCAGAATTTTGAATCTGTACTTCTCCAACACGAGGTTCCAGTTATAATTTCCATCTCAGATTGACAAGGTAAGAAGAGGTGAGAATGTGGGAACTCAGATCAGGTGTTGAGGGCAGATCATTGGCTAAAATTCCTGGTATGTATTAGTGCACCAAGGGAATCAACATGCCTCAAGCCTTTCAAAGATTGCAAACAACTTTTCCAAGTTATTTATTTTGCCAAATATGTACTGAGCCAACTATAAGAATGAATTCCTCGAGAAGCTAAAATTTTCATTGTGTTCTTAAAAATAGAGTACAAGAGCCCTGCAACAGTGGCTCAATGGCAGAATTCTCGCCTGCCGTGCCAGAGACCCAGGTTCAATTCCTGGTGCCTGCTCATGCAAAACAAACAAATGAACAAAAGCTAGAGTGCAAGATCATTCTTAGCTGCAGGCAAAAATATAGGTCACTGTTAGTATACTAACATGTGGTAACCCAAGGAGTTACATGACTTACTCCTGTCAACAGAACATTAGTTTCTGATGGACACTGGAACTCAAATCTTATTGAGACTGAGAAGCAAGAGGAGTATGAGCAAACATATAGAAAGTATAGAAGGCAGTAGCTTTCAGTAAACACCAGTCATAGACCATGGCATTGCATGGCTTTGGCATAACCTAGAAATGTAATTAACTCAATAACTTAAGTATAGACTGTATCCAAAGTGTTTGCCGCAAGAGATTAAATGAAGCTCACTCTTTGATATTTTATACCTATAACCACTTTCTTTAAAAATATGACTTTTTTTAAAGCCACAGCTGTGTGATATATATTGTATAACAAATCCTAGCATTCTGGGGCTACTCAGAAAACACCGATTCATTCATATGGGTAATATTCTAGTTTTACAGAACTAACTATTGAACAACTGAAAAAATTAAAGAGAAATATTTAAATAGAATGAAATAATATAAAATTATTCCTCAAGATGAATCACTGAACTGAGTGCAAAACCAAGAAAAGAATGCTGGTTGAATATTTAAGGGGCTTTAGCTCTATCTCAACATATTCTTTGTCATATGCCTCCATTGAATTTTGGGGATTCCACAAACACAGCTTGAAAACCACTAATGATACCTATAGAAAGAAAAACCAATGTGCTAAGCTTAGCTCTAATACAACTCTATCATGCAACTTTGGAATGTCACTGAAAACTCCCTGGGACTAGTTTCCCCATCTATGAAAAAGTTTATTTATAAAGTCTGACAAACAGTGAGAATTCAATAGTCCATGGTAATTTTTACCATCATTGTTACTGTTATCATTGTCTTTTTACCTATTTGTCATTCTCTGGACCTTACTCCAGTGCCTAATACACAATTTACAGAAAAAAAATTGTTTTTACCTTACACAGTTTTCCAAATTGTTTGAGGTAGTTATAGTAGTTCCATTTTGCTTTATTTTTTAATGTCATGAATATTTATTATATTTGGTAGATGGGTGTTATGATGTTTATTTAAAATATAAATATTTAACCTATATTTTCTACTTGTCAAATCAGTATCTGCAAGGAAATTAAATGTACTCTGAATTTCAACAGCTTCATAAGGCCAAAGGCTTTAAAATTACAAACACTACTTTTCAGATAAATAGGTTGAAAGGATTATCTATATAGTACAGATAAAGAGACCTAGATTTACAGATTAAATTGATTAAATTCCTTCACCTATAATGAGCCTTAGAGATGGAAATAAATTTTAGACCATATTTAAGGCATTCAATAACATTTGTAGAGTATTTTTTATATTCTTGATGACTAATATGTAAGTGCTGTCTCCTTAGAGATATTTCCTTGGCATTTAGTCTAACATATCCTGGAAACAAATTCACATTATTTTAGACTTTCTTTCACTTAAATGAAAGGATCACTCACATGAAGAAATGATATTAGTACACAATTCATAGCAATAGTAATTTTTCTGAAAAAGTTTATTTCAATTCATTTAAAGTAACCTCCTTACTATTAAATAAGAGTAAAAGCCACTGTCTTCTTCCTAAAATTTTCTAAAGTACTAGAAATCCATATAATGCAGTCTATGAAGAGGCTCTTTAATACTTTTGGCATAGATGAAAAAAATATTATTTTGGCAAATATGGTTTCTTGGCACATGAGTAGCACAAAGATTTTGGTTAATTCTCCAGTTAAAAAATAGAAATAAACCATCAACAAACCAGTCAAAAGGAGTATCTCTAATGCTGACAAGTAATTGAATAGAACACTGGGCTTCCTTTAGCAGTTGAATTAGACGCATGAAAAGTTATGGTACAAGTTGAATTTACTCTCTTTGTGCCACATACAACTTGCTTGGAATTTACTAATTACTGATGACCAAAAAATTGTTTCATAATAATGAAGCTCTCAAAATAGAAATATAATCTTTCTCCTATATATTTGAATTGAAGTAACCAAGAACATTGCTTACTAATAAATCATCTCTTATTGATTACATGTTACTGAATCCACAGAGTTAATAGAGAGAAAGAAACCTTTTCATATTGTCAATGTTTACAATTAATGTTTGATATTAACTACATGATGAGTCACTTCATTGAGTCTTTGATGATAATCATGTTACAGCAAACAATTAATATTCTATTTTCTTTTTTATATTGACCAATGTTTTGTGCTTCTCAAAATGAATTAGGGAATTAGTGTCAACTGATCTGCATTCTACATATTTTTCAGATGTCACATGGGAATGAAATTTTCTCCAAAAAATGATTTTGTCAGCATGCTTAATGCAAAACAACATTAAAACAATTTAAGACTCCATTGTATATTGTGTATCAGTGCATCTATTTATTGAAAAATCACACTGTGCTTAATATAATGTCAGGACTCATCCTAATAATTCTTATTATGTACTTGTACAGAAAGATATAGAGAAATATAAAAAGGAAATATTTGACAAATATATGAGAATTAGGTATCCAAGAGATGACTATTCACCACATTAATTTCATTGTACAAAAAAATAAGTGAAATCAAAATTAAAAAAAAAAGAAACAGTCAAAACCTGAATAGACAGTATATATTTTTTCTTTTTTTTTTTTCATGGCAGGCACCGGGAATCGAACCCGGGTCTCCAGCATGACAAGTGAGAATTCTGCCACTAAACCACAGTTGCACCACCTGAGATACTACATACTTTTTAGCTTAATTTGAGAATTTAGATGAATAAATACATTACAGAAAGATACGCATGGCTCAAACAATGACTCAAAAAAAAAGAAATAAAGTCAAATTCGAGAAATAGAGAAACAGTCTGTAAGGATGAATGTTTATGTAGAGGCATAGAAAATTAAACTAAGCGGGGAAACATAAACTGGCCCAGAGTAAGAGGATGTGTATACTGAACTAAATTACTTTAACTTTATGCTGTAAAAATAGAAGCCTCTGAGACTTTTAATTGGTGCCTCAGAAATATTGGTTTTACCTGTATGTATGTAAAATAAACTGGAAATGGGAAATAATGCCCACAGCATCTCAAGCGCTGCCTAAAGTTCTTTACATTCCCTCTTTCATTTAAATTGTTCGGTAGGGTGAATTTTGTAAATTCATTTCAGGAATGGCAAAAATGAAGCTCAAAAAAAAAAATAGTGGTTTAAACAGTTTTAAAAGAACTCCAGTCTTTTTTCCTTTACTTAAATGTGTTTTCCATTATTCTGTAGCTGCCTGAAAGGGGTCATTCCCAAGTTGGAGTGAGGGAAGTTTTTTTTTAATTATCTTGAACAAGTAACAAGCAGAAAAGCAAGCACTTTCAGCCATAAAAATTTCTTTGAAGCACCCATTCTATCATTTGCATTGCAATTATAAAATATTCTGCACAAATGTCGAGGCTGTGAGAGGAAACCTACCTTAAAAATAAGTCATGTACAGCAAATTGAGGACTACAATTCAAAAAGTATGAATTGATTCATAAAGAAGAGATGATAGAATCTATTAACGTGTTATTTGTGAGACATCAGTATTCATTGGGGATTATTTTAGTGCAAATAAAATTGTTATATGTACACATCACCATTAAGCTGATGATATATATATCATATATATATATATTTGAGAATTTAATGGGCAGGCCATAGATAATAGCAAAGTGAGTTCAGACTCAGAAACAAAAATAGGTTGCTGACATGGTACTTTATAATTTTAATCAAATTAGACTGCTAAAGATAAAGCAAAGCAGGCTGTTTGGTGAAACCAAAAGACCTGTTATGATGAATCAGGCTATGATGATTGGCACTAAAAAGTTATCACCAGTACTACTTGAGGAATGAAAATTAGTCCACATTTCTGAGTGTGGTTAGATAGAGCCACACAATAGAACTTATCTGAGAAGCGTAACTCTTCAGCTTGTTGGTCCTTCTGAACAAACACTAGTGAGCAGTTAAGATTCAAGTCAACATGTAATACCTTCTCGTGGATTAAAACTGTAGTACAAATTTCCTTCTTCTCCCAAAAAGATCAGGTTAATCCTACAATATTTTCTGTGATGACTTTCTGATTGCAGCTAAATACATTTTAACCTAACTCCCGAACACTCTGTTGCTAAGAGTCAAAACAACCCCAATTTTCTTATTAATATTCTGTCACAATGGAAAATAACTAAGGATGTTAAATTCAGTGGATAATAAGTTCTTGGATTCAAGAGAAATGAAAGGAAAATGGAAATTGAGATACAATCTTGGAAAAGAAATACTCCAGCTGTTTTTTCTTTGGGGTGCATGCAGGGTTGCACTTCTCTGACCTTCAGAATTTAGGTATTGCCCAGTCACTTGCTGTAGGCAACAAGTCTTGAGCAGAAGAATTAAGAGTGATTGCATGCTTTCCCACATTTCCTTTTACTTCTTGCAAGGTTATAGACACTTTCAAAATGGTGACTGCTCCTTTAGATAAGAATCCTGAGAGCCTTTGCTGAGTGAAGTCCTCTTTCTAAAGGGACAGGAAGCATGAGTAAAAAGTAAACCTTTGGCTTTAACCCACACAGACTTGTGAGTTCCTTAATGCTCAAGCCTAAAGGAACTGACAAGGTAACACAGAAAAATGTCTTTCAAAAATCAAAATGAAATAGAGTTGTTTTCAGATTAATAAAAACTGAGACATACAACAGAACTTCGCCAAAGGAATTTTTAAATGATGCACTTTAGGGCAAAGAAAAAATAACCCCAAAATAAAATCTGAGATTAAAAAGAATGGTAAGCAGAGAAATTTGTAAACAGATATGTTCTGAAAACAATAATAATTATGATAATACCTAATGAGTGGGTTATAAAATTGGCCATAGCTACAGCACTAATGACAACATTTATATTAGCACAAAAGTCAGGAGAAGATTATTTTAGTATAAATATAAGATGCTTTCATTATTTGGTAGTTGGTAAATTTTAATATTAATAAGATTTGTATTTTTTAAAGTTAAGGGTACATGGTAAAATTTCAAGAACAGTGTTAAAAGAAAAATGACGTGCAGTCTCGAAGCCAATAAAGTTAAAAAATTAAATGAGAAAGACAAAAAAAATTTCCATTAAAAATGCAAAAGATGAATAGAGAAAAATGACCATATGAAGCACAAAATAAGGTGATAGTAAATGGTCCAAGGATATCAAAAATTTCAATAAGTATAAATGCACTAAATTTTCCATATAAAATTAAGGATTTCCAGACTGAATAAAAATAATGCATCTAAATGCTATATTCAACACAGATATAAAATATAAAGATAGAAAGATATATAGAGTAAAGAAAAACACTCAGTAGTAGGCACAACATTTCCTACCAGGAATATCCTGAGTATTGAGGGTAGACTGAGACGATGAGAGAAAATGAGGGTCAGAGATTGGGTAGTTACAGAAGGCTGGAGAGATGAGAAAAAAAAAAGAAGATCAGAGCTACCAAGGCAGTCATAACCTAGAGAAAAAAGATCTCAGAATTGAAGGAAATGTAGAGAATTTAATTTGAAATTTTGCATTATTTTTCCCTTCAAGCTATTTGCTGATTTCTGTACTATGCTCAAGGTGTTAATAATCATAGCTGTTCATATGTGTGTGACAGCTAATAAGCAAAGAACAAAGCAGAGTCTTTGGCAGTTTAATATTACTGGAGGGGGAGTCGGCTAAATATTGTGATTTTTTTCTGTTGAGACCAGGACTTCATAAAGTCTGAAACCTGGTCTCTAGTAATTTTAGTACCTAATCAGTTAAATGTACCATCCAGAGACAAAATAAGTTCACTATAGAACAAAATAATGTAGCAGTGTCTGAAATTCAATCAAAATTAACCAGCATACTGAGATATGGAATCAGACCATCCGAAATCAAAAAGTCAATAAAGAGAGACCCACAGATGAGCCAGATTCTGGAATTAGCAGAAATGGACTTTAAAATAGCTCAGATTAATGAATTCAATTTAATGATAAAAAGAAGATATAAAGCTGATAAATGACATAACAGAATAGAATTGGATTGGATTAGAGTTATGTTGGAAATCTGGCAATGGTGACTAAGGATAAATAAACATATGCCCAATGATTCCACTCTTAAGCATATATTCCTAAAAGAAATATATATGTATATGTCTACATATATAAACATATACATATTTATATATATATGCATATATATCTATTTATAAGTTTATATACATATTTATTTATATATGTATATGCATAATGTCCTGTCCAACCTTTTTTCTTGAGGGATTATCTATAGCATGTCCCAAACTGTAAACAAATCAAATACTCCATTAATAATAGAATGATGCATATTTTCCATACAGTCAACTGATATGAATGATTTATTGCTACACAGAACAAGATAGATCACATAAGTGTAGTGAATGGCTAAAGAAGCCAGACATAGAAGAGTAGATGCTATCTGTTTACCCTTGTTTAAATCTAACAACTAAACTGTGATAATAGAAATCAGAATAATATTTATCCTGATATACAACATGATAGAGAGAGGGACGTCAGTGTGCTGATAATAATTGATTTCTTGATCAGGCTTTATGGCTCAGTGAGAAAAAAAAGTAATTCTTCAATATGGGTATAAAATGTGAAGTTTTCAGGTTAGTTTGTTATATTTCAATATTTTTTTTCAAACAACACTATGACTTGCCATTTCATACTCACCAAAATGGTAAAAGAACTTAAAGCTGATAATAAAGATGTATTGGGAAATTGTGATAAAATAGATAGCTATATTCATAGCCTACGCTGGTTATATAAATTGCCACAAACACTTTGGCGAGTGATGTTGTCATGATCTTGCAGATTTAAAAATATGCATAGCCTTTGACAGAGACAAAATAAACTATTAGTTAAATTTCTTAGGAAAAAAACTCTTGTGTACACAAATAGACATGAAACCACTTTTAAAATGTTAAAATATGGAGTGATCCAATATAACCATTATAGGCTAGATACATAAATTATCATATGTTTATGTAATTGTACTATATACCTTGCTACCTGTATTAATTCTGTTTGCTGAAAACTATTATGTTCTGTGAGAAAGCACATGACATCAAAATAAGTATGGTGTCATTAATGTTTAATTTTACAATAGAAAACAAATTTGTTATTTATAAATACGTATTTGAGTGATCTTAGTTATTATTTACAAATACACTGATGTGAAGTCAAAGTATAAAAATGTATACTAAAAGATCACCATATTTCCATTTACTGACTTTATTTCAGGATGCAGGAAATAGAATTGATGTGATTTTCATCTGTATCTTTTCCATGTTATTTCTTTCAACATTGATCTAAAACAAATAGAGCAACATGCTATTTTACAGTTAGAGTCTAATATATCATTGTATACTTTTGTGTACTTGTATTATTTTATAATTAAAATCCACAGGATAGCCAATATGGATTAATATTTCTGTCACTCTAAATTTAGTTATTATGTAATATGCCAGTGGATGAAAACTGGAATTTATTGCATGATTACTATGTTTGTCCCAGGCACTATAAGTACTTTCCATAGGTAATCTTGCTAACCCTCTCTTAAAAAATATAAACATTTAAAATGCATGTCTTTCTCTGTACAAAGGAAAGCATAAATGATATGAAAAGCCTAAGCCCTTCTATTTAGAATGTGGTTGAATAGTTCACACTTTAAAATGACAAAGAAGGAAAAGGAAAGATGGTAAAGGAGAAGGCCATCTCAGTGACAATCATACAGCTTGAATTCTAGCTGCAGGGCATTGCTAGAACTCAAAAATGTAGATCAAGAGAGACAGAACAAATGGAGAATTCTGTTAATGTCTATATTGGGCTCTCCAAGACTGTGTTCAGGTTAGTTCACGTACAGGATGTCTGTCTTTGTTACAATGCTGTTTATGGTACAAAATTGCTCAAGTCAAATGAAGATCATTTCAATTTCCCTTGACTGGAGGAGAGTTAGAAAGAGAGAATAACTCCTAAACAATGAATTCTTTTCCTCAGTCAATGAGCTATGTCCCCTCCAAGGCTGAACAAAAATCAAGATATCAAGATTTTACTGTGAGGCCTAGGATTTTAGAGCAGGAATCTCAAGTTCAAGGGTTAAAGGAATAAAAAAATTCACCCTCTGCACTTCCCACAAAAACCAGCATTAAATGAACGGAAGTTAAGAAAAGTCTCTCTGAGGAAAGAAAATTTAAATAAAGTCTTAAGTGATGAAGAGATAACTGAATAAAAACTTAATAAAAACTGAAAAAAGAACTTCAAGAACAAAAGGTGACTTTCAGTTCTTTTCCAAAAAAGCAAAGGAATATTAGCAAGTAAAGAAAACAGTTGCATGAAATAATACCAGATAGAGAAAGTGTAGGAATCAATTAAGATCTTATATACCATGGATATGATCTTATGTTTATTTTAGTCATAGTGCAGTAGAGAGCTATTGAAAAAGTTTGAGAGTGAACTTACGGTTTAAAAAGCTTCTGTTGGGCGGTGCAACAGTGGCTCAGGGGCAGAGATCTCACCTGCCATGTAGGAAATTCAGGTTTAATTCCCAGTGCCTGCCCATGTGAAAAAAACAGAACAAAAAAAGCTTCTGTTTTTGTTGGGTTGACAATGAATTGCAACACCGGTATTTTAGAAGCAGGTTAGATTTAGAGGCTGTTCTAATTTTCTTGCTTCCAGAATGCAATGTACCAGAAATGGAATGGCTTTTTTAAAAAGGGAATTTAATTAGTTTGCTAGTTTACAGTTCTTAGGCTGAGAAAATGTCCCAATTAAAGCGAGTCTATAAAAATGTCCAAATAAAGGCACCAACAAGAGCTGCTTTCACTAAGAAAGCCAATGAAGTTCAGCTTTTCTCTCTCAACTGGGAAGGCACATGGGCAGACATGGTAATGTCTGCTAGCTTTCTCTCCAGGCTTCTTGTTTCATGAAGCTTTCCCAAGGGTATATTTCTTCTTCATCTCCAAAGGTCTCTGGTTGCATGGGCTCTGGCTCTCATCATTCTAAAGCTTTCTCAAATACTTCCTCTTTTACAGGATTCCAGTAAATTCATCAAGACCCACTTGGAATGGGTGGAGTCACATCTCCACCTAATGAAAGTTTAGTACCCACAATTGGATGAGTCAAACCTCTGTGGAGATAATCTAATCAAATTTCCAACCTACATTATTGAATAGAGATTAAAAGAGTAGGTTGCTTCCACATGTTTGGATCAGGGTTAATATATGGCTTTTCTAGGGCACATAATCCTTTCAATCCAACACAAAGGCTATTGTTAAAATCCAAGGAAGAGAGAGTGGTGGCTTGGCATTTTACAAAAGAAATGAATGGTATGGAAGGATGTAATAGTAAATGTGAAGTAAAAGAGATAAATTTAAAATATTGGCAAGAAAAAAATCAAGGGAGAAGAGAATTAGGATATTTCCTTCTTGAAATGGGAATACATTCATATTCCCTTGAGATGCATGGAAGAGGGTGGCTGCAATAGCAAGGAAAGAAATGAAAGAAATGGATGTTGAGGAGATTATCAGCAGTATGTATCACAAATGGTTTAGGAAATGTGAATTCTTATTATTCTTCATGCTGATTTTCCTCTTTGATTAACATAAAAATTGAGAGTTTAATAGATTTATCATTAATCTCTCATTGCAATTCCTACTTCTCAGAATAACAATTTACAGTTAGTTTTAAAGAGAAATGCCCACAATCTTTGGTTTTAGTCATTTTTTCCTTTGAAGGTCTTGAATCTGATGTTTCATTGTCATGTAGCCTTTGACAAATTACCTCGTCTCATCTATAAAGTAAGGGGGGCGATTAAATAATCCCTAATTCCTTTCTAATTATAACATGTAAATATATTCTAATGATCATTCTACTTAGAAAATATTCCAGGATTAAATGTTTGTTGAATAAATGGAATTGATTAAAATAATTGGCTCCTAGGATTTTGGATTGAAAGACTAAATGGGTGGATGGTAGTACTGTTTCCTTAGACAGGGAAAACCGAGGAAGGAATAGGTATGAAGTGGAAACATAAAATGTTCTGATTTGGACATACTAAGTCTGAGATTCCCATTACACATATCAAATATATTACAGGTGGATTCGACAGGTAAGCAGTTATTTATGAGGACCTAGAGCTCAAGCAAGAGGTCTATGTTAAAAAAAAAACATTTTTGAGCTTTTGGTTTACAGATAATATATAGAAAATTGTGTGTTTTCTTAAACAGAATAATTTTATAATGTGCTATCTTGATGCTGAATAGGAAATAATTATAAAATGGGAAAGAGTAAAGAATAATAAGCATGTCTCCTGTGAGTAGAATAATTAAAACATGGTGCATCTATGCAAACATATGCAATCACTTAAAGTGTTATTTATAAGTATTTACAGCCAAGAAAATTTTTATGTCATTACAGTTTGTGAAAAAGTTATGGTAGGAACAGTACAAGTTCAATTATATATATTTTCAACTACACAGAAAAAAAACATTGAAAAAAATAGTACCAAAAATAAGTAAAGTTATCTCTTCATGGCAGAAACATGAGTGATTTTTTAAAAACTCCATATTTTTTGTTTACAAGATATACTACATTGATTATTTATTAATTTTATATTATAAAATTATTTTAAGAGAACAAAAAATCAGGTTCTATTTAACTGTTATAAATATCTGTAGGTGAGTTGCTAATAGCCTTGATTTTGGAATTGCTAAGGGAATTTTAATAAGACAAATTGACTACTACATGAGAAAAATTTAATAAATATAAGACTGCTGATGGATGACATTGATTGTGTTTTATTGGAATGAGGTTTCCTGAGCCCAGTTGGTCAACAGGTAACACATTTCCATCTTTACTTCACTGTTAATAAATATTCGACCTCTCCACTCTAGATTCTGCTATAGTGGTCTCATTGCATCATTGGCCTTGCAGGCAAACATAGGGATCCTTGACCTTTCTCATTGATTACTTCTTATGTTTATCAGTCAGAATCACACTGAGGTCACCCCCATTTCTTTTTCTTTTTTAAAAAAATGCACTCAATTTAAATCAATAATGCAAATGTGACCATTTTGAAAGAATCTTCTGAAAAGATTCATCGATTATAGGAATTATAGAGAATTGTTGCTATTCTGACATTTTGTGGGAACCTTAAATGAACATTGTAATAAGAAAAGACTGCAGTCTCCTGTATATGGTTGAGCAAATAATCTGTGATGAAATTAGAGAGAGAAAAATTCAATTACCATGTCTTAGAAGCAATCACTTGACTTGGGCAAACTGTGAAGTGAAGTTAATATATTGCTCATGTTTTTCACAAAGCTTTAATGAAATAACATGAAAACCTAGACAGATGGTTAACCTATAGGCATTCAGCTGTTGATACTTACTTCCAATTTAGCTTAATCTTTTCCAGTTCCTTCTCCCCCCCTTTTCCCCCCTTTCTTTAGAAAGGTAAAACAGCAACAAAAAAATGCATGTTTTATTCTTCTCCTCAAGCTCCTTTCTACGTGTAGTCCTCATCTTAACATCACTACTACTAAGAGTCATCCTTAACTTCTCTCTTTGTCACATACTTTCTAGCCAACACATCAGCGAAATGTTTTGGCTCTATTTTTAAAATTTATCCACAATGCAACCATTTTTCATTGATTCCTTAAACTTCACTGTCACCCTGGGCTAGTAAATGATTATCTCTCCCTTGAATTATTAAAATACCTCCTTAACTATCCTCCTTCCTTCTCCCATTCTACCCTGAATTCCCTGTTGTAAATTCTTAGCAAATAAGCCTACAGTAATCTTTATAAAGCATAAGTCATAACTTGTCCCTTCTCCTTTCAAAAATCCCCTTATGGCTTATCATAACTTATTCTGACACATAGGGCTACGTTGAACTAGTCCAACCTTCGTTAACTCTCTGCCCTCCTCTCCTAATATCATGCCCCTTTTCTACTCAGCTTAAGCTACTCTAACCTGCTTACCATTTCTGGAAAATGTCAAGCTTGTTCCTGCCTCAGGGTCTTTATATGTGCTGACCCCTCTGCATGAAAAGTTTTTGTATCCTAGATATCTATACAGCTTACTTATTCACTTATGTACTTCCTCTTAGTCTGTTTAAATATCACCCCCCTAATTAGGCCCTCTCTGAACAACACTACATATATATAGTATATATATACATATATACTATATCTATATTGGAACCACTGTGCCGGCCCTGATTCTTTCTAGAAACTTCATTATACTATTTTTCCTTTATACTTATGGCCATATTTTATAATTTATGTGTATGTGTTTATTTTGTTATTATTGATTTTCTCCCACCAGCATTGAAGCTCATAAGGCTAAAGACTTTGCTTTGCTCTTTGCTACATACTCAGGACTCTCTGACAGTACTTGGCCACATTGTGGTGGCTCAATAAATATTTCTTGAATGAATAAACTGCCAAACATTTAGTAGGACTTCACCTAACTCATCATTTTGTATTTATGTGTGCATGAAATATATTTTTAATTCATTTAATTCATATATATCTGTGTGTGTGTGTGTATACATATACATATACACACACACACACATATATATATAATCACTACTTAAATGCTTTTGGTGCTATTATGTATCTCTTTTTAAATTTTTTTTATTGAAAAATATTCACACTCATACAGTCCATACATGGTGTACAATCAATGGCTTGCAATATCATCACATAGTTGCATATTTATCACCATGATTATTTTTGGAAAATTTGCATCACTCATGAAAAAGAAAAAACTCATGCATCCTTTACACCTTAGCCTTCCCTCTCATTGACCACTAGCATTTCAATCTACCCACTTTTTTTGTTTTACCCCTTATCACCTATGTGTTTGTTTGAAAGGTTGCACATGCCCTAGAAAAGCCATGTTTTAACCCTAATCCCATTTTGTAAAGGCAGCTTTTTCTTCTAATCCTTATTCAGTATTGTATATTTGAACTTGTAATTAAATCATCTCCCTGGGGGTGTGACTCAATCAAGAGTGGTTGTTAAACTGGATTAGGTGGAGATGTGTCTCTACCTATTCAGGTGGGTCTTAATTAGTTTACTGGAATCCTATAAAAGAATGACAAGTGAGAAAGCCACGAGATTCTGAGAGAGCAGAACGACATAGCCATCAGAAGTAGAGAGTCCACCAGCCAGCGACTTTTGGAAATGAAGATGGAAAATGCCTCCCAGGAGCTTTATGAAAGGAAGCCAGGAGAGAAAGCTAGCAGATGATGCTGTGTTCACCACATGCCTTTCCAGATGAGAGAGAAGCCCTAACCCTGTTCATCAGATGCCTTCTCGCTTGAGAGAGAGAGACCGTGAACTTCATCAGCATTCTTGAACCAAGGTATCTTTCCCTGGATGCCTTAGATTGGACATTTCTATAGACTTGTTTTAATTAGGATATTTTCTTGGCCTTAGAACTGTAAACTAGGAACTTATTAAATTCCCCTTTTAAAAGCCATTCCATTTCTGGTATATTGCATTCTGACAGCAGGCAAATTAGAACACCTTACTATATATTTATTTTTTATCCATATTTTTTTACTCATCTGTCCATACCCTTGATAAAAGGAGCATCAGACACAAGGTTTTCACAATCACACAGTCACATTGTAAAAGCTATAACATCATCTTCAGGAATCAAGGCTACTGGAACACAGCTCAATGGTTTCAGGTACTTCCCTCCAGCCACTCCAATATGCTATAAACTAAAAAAGGATATCTATATAATGCACAAGAATAACCTCCAGGATAACTTCTCATCTCTGTTTGAAATCTCTCAGCCACTGAAATTTTAACTTATCTCATTTTTCTCTTCCCCCTTTTGGTCAAGAAGGCTTTTTCAATCCAATGATGCCGGGTCCCAGCTTATCAGGGAGTGCTATCCCACATTTCCAGGGAGATTCAACCCCCTGAAGTCACATCCTACATAGGGGAGAGGACAGTGAGTTCACCTGCCAAGTTGGTTTAGAAAGAGAGGCCACATGTGAGCAACAAAAGAGGTTCTCTAGGGGTGACTCTTAGGCATAATTATAAGTAGGCTTAGCTTATGCTTTGGAATACATTTCATAAGGATGAAACCAAAAATCAGAAGCTCAGCCTATTGATTTGTTTGTCCCTATTGCTTGCAAGAAAATCAGTTCTCCTAATGGGGAAGCTGAATACTTCCTCTATTCTCCCCAGCCCCCCCCCCCCCAAGGGGATTTTGCAAACACTGTTTTATTCACTGCCTAAATTACTCTGGGTTATATCTGGACATCAAACTAACATAGAAAAACCAACAACATCTCATGCCCTATTCAAGATTTCGTGTACTTATGGTGTTCAACTAAACTGACCATACAAGCTAAATTAAGCAATGTGCTACCCAAATTATAAATTCTGCACTAAGTGAACATCTCTCCCTTTGGTCTTGCACAGAAGGTTAAGTTAAAATATGGAACATGTGCTAGTTTGAAAGAATTTATGTACCCTAGAAATGCCATGTTTTAATCTTGATTCCATTTTATAAAGGCAGCCATTTTTTCTAATCTGTATTCAGTACTATAAATTGAAAACTTGATTAGGTTATCTCCACGGAGATGGGAATACCCAATTGTGGGCATTAAACTTGATTAGATGGAGATATGACTCTACCCATTCCAGATGGGCCTTGATCATTTTACTGGAACCCTTTAAAAGGAGAAGCATTTTGGAGAACTCATGAGCAGAGTTTCCATAAAATCAGAGACCTTGGAGATAAAGGAATATGCCCCGGGGGAGCTGGAGTGAAAGCTAGCTGACATCACCATGTTCAGCATGTGCCTTTCTTGTTGAGAGAGAAACCCTGAACTTCACCAGCTTCCTGGAACCATGATATCTTTCCCTGGATGCCTTAGATTGGGCATATCTATACCCTTGCTTTAATATGAACATTTTTCATGGCCTTAGAACTGTAAACTAGCAACTTATTAAATTCTCCTTTTTAAAAGCCATTCTGTTTCTGGTACATTGCATTCTGGTAGCTAACAAACTAGTACAGACCATATCATTCTTTACTCTGTACTCTGATTTACATTAGTTCTATCCAGGTCAGCTTCATTCATATCTCTAGTCAAAGAGTGATGACTTACTCAACTTTTTAAACAGTTTCTGTATGGCATATCTTATCACCTTTAATCTCTTAATCTAAGTAAGAAAACTGAGGCACAAGGTCTACAATAGACTTATGTGATATATTTAGAGTTTCCAACACAGTTATTAGATTCCAAATTTATATTTTATCTCTGGGTAGCACATGACCTATTGCTGAAATGTTATGGTAAATGAATGAAGACCATTAAGAGAATGAGGAAGAAAAAAAAACTGCCAACAGAATAAGTAAAACTGGGTAGATAGTCAAAACCTCCTATTTCTATCCTTAAGGCACTATTTCTTTCCTAGCCTTATACAATAACCCTTAGACTACTTTAAAACTCTAGTGTAAGACTCAGATTCTAAATTTCCATTTCTTAGGGGCAAAACAAGTTGGTAAGAAAACATGTTGAACTCTACTACCATACACCAAAATATCTAAAAGAATTTCTCCATGATATAAGGCAGATCAATCTAAATTGAAAGAAGACCCCAGGAACTGACCTGTTCCCCCATTTACAGGGAATGCCACTTGGTGTTCCAAAAGATAAGTTTGTGTGTATGGGGTATGGGGTTGAGGGTGGATTTAGCTATGCTCATTCGTATTACCTGATGAGAATGAGTAAACACTGGCAAAATGAGGGCTACAGGAGAGTGGACTGCCGTACATGAATAACGAAAGAGATTGCATTGATATCGCTAATCCTTCCAGAATGTTCTTCCTGGATACACTTCTGAAGAGCAACATGGATGCAAAAATTTACCTATCAAAAAACCAACAAGTGGGCAGGCCATAGTTGCTCAGTGGCAGAATTCTCGCCTAACATGCTGTAGACCCAGGTTCATTTCCCAGTGCCTGCCTGTGTGAAAAAAAAAAAGTACAAATCAAGCTCATTTTGGATTTCTACTTCATGAGCTAAATGACAGAAAACAATTTACCACAAGTAAAAAGATTTTACCCCAGACACTATAATCTCAGACATAAAAAAATAAGACTATAGATTAGTTTCCTGATAAATGCACTGATTATTTTTTTAGTTGCCTGGCTGTTAAAACAAATATTATACAGTGGATTGCTTTAACAGCAGGAATATATTGGCTTATCGTTTCAGAATTTGGAAGGCTTGCTTCTACCAGGGGTCAATATCTTCCAGTTGGCTGGCAAACTTTGGGGTTCTGGGTGAGCCTTTCTGTCACATGGCCATGCACATGGCAGAATCTTCTCCTTTCTCTTCTTGGTTCCATTGACTTCCCTGTGCTTTTCTTTTTTAATTGGAACTGAGGAAAGAAGTGATAGAATTCCTGTGATGGTGATGTAGATGATAGTAATGTATTGGCCACATTCCCTGCTGTGCAGAAGATGCCAGTCCATGAGGATGAAGCCAACTTGCAAAAAGAAGTAGAATCAAGTGTCAAAGAGAGGTGAGGAGGCAGGGCACTACTGTGGTGCCATAGTGAGGTGTGTAGTTCATCCTTAGGAGCAGCTTCTAAATAGTCAGTAACAGTACAGAGCAACTGCTGGGGGAACATTAATAACCAGACAAAAGTATAACACCAATCTGGACCAGCTGGAATGTTTGAGATCCCATGCAGAATTGTACGTCTCCCAAACCACTGAGATCAGCACCTCTCCCTCATGGGCATGGCAGACTGCTTCCCCAAAGGGAAAAGAAGCAGACTTTACTAGCAGCAAGGGCTTATCTCAACCAAACTCCAGTTGTGGAATTAATTAACAAATTCTGACTACTGAAAACAGGCCCTGAGCACAGATAAAACTGGAATAAAAACTAAAGGAACTAGGAGTATTGGCCCGGGTAGAAAAGGGGCAGGACTTATGGGGAAAAAAAAGAAGAGGAAGAAGCTTGTTGAGTAAGTCAACACAAAGTTCTGGAAAAGGGCTGGACCCCAAGAAAAGGGGGCACATAGAGCCTGGAGATACACAGAACCATGTAGCAACTCAAGCTCTTGATTGACAAACCCAAGGAACTAGGGTCTAGCTCTGAAAAAGCTTTTTTGCTATTTTTTTTTTTTTACTGCTTAAACAGATCATTAAATAGAACTGGAAGTGCTATCAAGCTCCAGCACTGCCCCAGGCAAGGGTGGAATTACGTTTGTCTGATTGACAAAATATCTAGTCAGATGAAAGGAGTTAATTCCCTAAAGGGTGTATTTCCCCAAGAAATAGAGGGTGGGTCCCAGCTCAAGTAGAATCCTTCAAGGAATTCAAGCCCCAGAGACTAGAAAACAGAAGCAATGAAAACCATTCTACTAATTTACCTCTGTCTTAACCATGCTCCTGGCAGGGATACCTGCTGAAAATAAATGCACCACATCACTTTAAGAATGGCTGCTATTAAACAAAGAGGAAACTACAAATGTTGAACAGGATGTGTAGAAAAAAAAGAATTCTTGCCTGCCATGCCGGAGACCCAAGTTCAATTCCTGGTGCCTGCCCATGCGAAAAAAAAAGAAAGAAACTGGGACACTTATGCACTGCTGGTGGGAATGTATAATGGTTCAGCCACTATGAAGCAGTCTGACAGTTCCTCAGAAAGCTAAATATCAAGTTGACCTATGACCTGGCAATACCACCACTAAGTATATACAGAAAAGCTGAAAGCAGTGACACAAACAGACATTTGCACACTGATGCTCATAGCAGCACTATTCACAATTGCGAAAAAATAGAAATGATCCAAGTGTCCATCAACAGATGAGTGGATTAACTAAAGGTGGCAAAAAAATGATGAAATATTATGCAGCAATAAGATGAAATGACATCCTGAACCACATGACAAGATGGATGAACCCTGAGGACATAATGCTGAGTGAAATAAGCCAGATACAAAAGGACAGAAACTGTATGATTCCACTTTTGTGACCATGGTAAAGCTAAAATCAGAGGCTTATTATACAAAATATAGAGGACCTAGAGATATACAAAAGCTTGAAATCAGTGAATAGTTTACCAATGAGGTTAAACTTAATTGTAAGGGAATAAATAGAAGTGAAGGGACTTCACTAGTGGGTCATAAGTAATATTACTGTATTGGAGGTGAACATGATTGAAACGGGTTTTATGGACTCATTTGTCCCACCAATTAACACTACAGATATAAATAAATTTTGCATGAACTATTGAAAGACATGAATCTTATACAAAGAGTATATAATTTGGGGGTATAGAAAAAAAATTATTGCATGCTATTGGCTATGTTTAACAGGGAAATATCAACAGTACCACAGCAATACCAGAGTTAGGGGGAGGTTTGGATTTTCTATTTGGTGAGGGTGAGTTTATTGGCTATCTTTCTCTTGGGAATGAGGAAATTATTGAAAACTGAGAGTGTTGATGGACTGTTGACTTTGAACATTATAAATGAGGCCCAGTAGATGGAGGTGGCTGAAAGATGCACTGACTGAGAAGTAGGTTGTCAAATGATGGTATAAACATATGCTCGAATATGGTGCTCCTTCAAAAAATTATGAAATTGTTAAGCATGCAATGATGTGAACGAAACTTTGGGATATTTTGAGAGTCAAAATAAGCCAGAAGCAAAAGAGCAGATATTGTATGATCTCATTTAGAAAGTACTATATAAGTACTTATATAGAAAGTACTTATAAGAAAACTGGGACTTAGAATGTAAGCTCTTATAGCAGTCACATTTAGTCTGGGCAGGTAATTTTTATTTCTGGATTTTGAGGGGCTGTTTTATATAACCTAGTATTTACAGATAAGAATGAAGCCAATTTAGTCAGGATTAAGGTAATTCAGAATGCAGGTATAAGGAAGACATTGCTGGTATTTTAGAACTTCAGTTATTCTGTGAGAATAAAGAAAGTAAGTTTTATTATATCCAGAACCTAAATTCTCTGTGCACATAATCTAACTCAACCTGTATGGATAGATCATTTAAACAATACAAACACACAGAACCCAGAATAACAATAAGAGCCTTTAATCCTATGTAGCATAAAATAATGCCTGGATGCATCCCAGAGTATATTAATCAGATAATCAAGAAATATTGCCAAAATCCCTTGAAAGGCAGGAGATAATTTTTAGTACTATTAAACTTTACCACTGGGGAAACTCTGGATACTGTGTCAAGCATTAGGGACTCCACCCTCAGCCCTTGGTCTTGAGACTTGCTCTTGTGAAGCTTATGCATATAGTGGAGAAGCTTAGCCTACCTATAGGTATGCTGAAGAGTCACCTCTAGAGGGCTTCTTTTATTGCTTGGATGTGACCTTTCACTCTCTAAGTCCAACTCTGCAAGTGAAATAATTTCCCTCCCCACGACATAGGACATGACATCCAGGGATGAAAGTCTTCTTGACAGCATGGGAGATGACTCCCAGGGATAAGCCTAGCCCTGCACTGTGAGATCAACAATGCCATCCTGACAAAAAGGGAAACAAAATGTGTAACAAATAAGATATCAGTGGCTGAGAGAGTTCAAATAGAGGCAAGAGGCTACACTGGAGGTCACACTTATGCGTGTTTCATTTAGACATTGCTACCTATCATGACTTGCCAAAACCAACCAAAACAATTCCTTTCAATCCTAAAGAATACCTAGGGCATTATATAAAATTCTACAAAGGTTCCATGCACTAGAGTAACTTTCCAGAAAGCTACAACCTTCATATAGGTACCTGGATCAGATAAGCCCTTAAATGTAGGGGGCCCAACCCTTCCATAACATCAACTAGTTCCATCCCCTTACCATATATTGTCAACAGTCCCATCCAACATGAGAAAATTAGAATGGATATAGTTCAAATACCTCTAAAGAGTGGGAGAAAGATGCCAGGTGATGGTGGAGTTATACAGAAAAGGTTGGGTTTAGCAAATGAGTATGAGTGCTGAATCATTATACTGATATTTCTTTTAGCCTTCAGTACCTTAGAGCACCTAGAAATAAAAACCTATAATGGTGGGTTGTAACCCATACCAAACTCTGAAATCTGTTCTACAAGTAAATGTTGTGATGTCCTTTGAAATTTATTGCTTTATGTATATGTGTTATATAAGAGAAGGAAGAGTAAAACAGAGAAGATAGGATTTAACAAATGAGTATTACTGCTGAATCATTGTATTGATATTTCTGTTGGTCTCCAGCGTCTTGGAACAGCTAGAAGAATAAATGAAAAATCATGGAACTGTAATCCATACCAAACTTTAAAATCTGTTCTATGACTACTTGTTATAATGTCCTTGGAAATTTATTGCTTTTCTATATACATGTTACATTTCACAATTAAAAAGCTATAAAATAAATAAGAAAAATTCCAGGAGAAAAGAAGAAAGAAATGTAAAAATCAAGGAATTAACTGTCCACTTGGAAGAACTAGAGAAAGAAAAGCAAACTAACCCCAAAGCAAACGAAATAAAAGAAATAGCAAAAGATCAGAGAAGACATAAATGAAATTGAGAACATGAAAACAACTGAGAAAAATCAACAAAGTCGGAAGTTGGTTCTTTGAGAAAATCAATAAAATCGATGGACCCCTAGCTAAATTGACAAAAAAGAGAGAGAGAGAGAAAGAGAGAGAGAGAGGATGCAAATAAATGAAATCAGAAATGGAAGAGGAGACATAACCACAGGACCTGCAGAAATAAAGTAGGTAATGGAGGACACTATGAGCAAATACATGCTAATAAACTAGACAACATGGATGAAGTCTTCAACTTCCTAGAAAGGCAGGTACAACCAAAATTGACTTTAGAAGAAATAGATGATCTCAAACAACAAATCAAACACAAGTAAAGGGACAGTATATATCATTAAGAAGCTCTCCCCAAATAAAGAGCAAGACCAGATGGCTTCACATGTGAATTCTACCAAACATTCAAGAGAGAATTAGCACCAATCCTTCTCAAATTCCTCAAAAAAATTGAAGAGGAGGGAAAGCTATCTAACATTCTATGAAGCCAACAACACCCTAATATCAAAGTCAGATACTACAAGTAAAGAAAATTGCAGACCAATCTCTTAAATGAATATAGATGTGAAAATCCTCAACAAAATACTTGCAAATCAAATCCAGCATCACATTAAAGGAGTTATACATTGTGGGACTTATTCCAGGTATGTTAGGCTGGTTCAGCATAAGAAAATAAATTAATGTAACACACTATATCAACAAATCAAAGCAGAAAAACCACTTGATCATCTTGTTTGATGCAAAAGAGACATTTGACAAAATTCAACGTCCTTTCTTGATGAAAACACTTCAAAGGTTATGAATAGAATGATCTTCCACAACATGATGAAGGGAATATATGAAAAACCCACGGCTAACATCATCCACGATGGGAAAAGTATGAAAGCTTTCCCTCTAAGATCAGGAAAAGACAAGGATGCCCATTGACATCATTGTTATTGAACATTGTGCTGGAAGTTCCAGCCAGAGCAATTAGACTGGAAAAAGAAATAAAATGCATCCAAATTGGAAAGGAAGAAGTAAAACTCTCACTGTTTGCAGATGATATGACACTACATGTTAAAAATCCCAAAAATTCTACAGCAAACCAACTGGAGGTAATAAGTAAGTACAGCTAATAAATGACTATCTTGAGCAGGATACAAAATGAATGCCTAAAATTCAGTAATGTTTCTATACACTAACGATGAGTGATCTGAGGAGGAAATCAAGGAAAAATTCCATTTACAATAGCAACCAAAAGAATCAAATATTTGGTAGTAGATTTAACAAAGGATACGAAAGACCAATACACAGAAAAATACAACAACAACAAAAAAGATTGTTAATCGAAATCATGGAAGACCTAAATAAATGGAAGGGCATACTTTTCATGGTTTGAAAGACTAAATATAGTTTGAGATGTCAATTCTACCCAAATTGATTTATACATTCAATGCAATGCCAATTAAAATTCCCAAATCTTACTTTGCAGAAAAAGAAAAACCAATGATCAAGTTCATTTGGAAAGGCAGCATACCCCAAATAGCTAAAAATGTCTTGAAAAATAAAAATGAAGTAGAAGGTCTCACACTACCTGCCTTTAAAGCATATTATGAAGCTATAGTGGTCAAAACAGCATGATACTGACATAAAGATAGATATATTTGCCAATGAAATAAAACTGAGAGTTCAGAAATAGACCCTCTCATCTATGGACAATTGATCTTTGATAATCCACCTGGGACAGAGCAGCTTCTTCAAAATATGGTGTTTGGAAAACTGGATATCAATATGCAAAGAAATGAAAAGGGACTCAATACTCACCCCTATACAAAAATTAACTCAAAATGGATCAAAAACCTAGACATTAGAGCTAAGACTTTAAAGCTTTTAGAGGAAAATGTAGGAAATATCTTACAAATCTTGTAATATAAGGTCGTTTCCTAGACTACACCCAAAGCATTAAGAAAAAAAATAGATTAATTGGACCTCCTCAAAATTAAATATTCTTGTACATCAAAGAACTTTGTCAGGAAAGGAAAAAGCCAACTTATGCAATGGGAGAGAATATTTGGAAACTACATATAAGGGTTTAGTATCTAGAATATATAGAGATTCTGCAACTCAACAACAAAAAGACAAACAACTTGTATTAGTCAGGGTTCTCTAGAGAAACAGAAGCATCAGAGGAGATCTGTAAATATGAAATTTATAAAAGTGTCTTAGGCAACCATGGAAATGGAATAGTCCAAAACCTATACAGCATGCTGTGAAGCTGGTGGCTCTGATGAAGGGTCTGGATGAACTTCACAGGAGAGTCTCACTGGCTAAGGAAACACTGAAAGAATCTCTCTACTTCCTTAAAAACCTTCATGTGATTGGATTCTCTCATCGTGGGAGAGTTGATCTCAGAGGCAATCTATGCAGCCATAGATGCAATCAACTGATTGATGATTTAATCAGCCAGCCACAAAATATCCTTGCAGCAATGGTCAGATCAGTGCTTTCCTGATCAGACAACTGGGCATAATCATTTGGTCAAGTTGACACCAGAACCTAACCATCACAGTCCACCCCTTATCAACTTGGCAGTTATATACATCACCTTGAAACATGCTTAATTTCCAAATAGAACACGATAACAAACATGCATGCAACCAGAAACACACTACATCTCTCCAGAATAGGATGCAAATCCTTAGGCAACATTCACTCTTAAACTTCATATCCTATGACTAAAAAATTATAACATGAACAATACAATGCATTGTATGATAAATGGAGAATGAGACATTTGTTTATGTAAAAATGCAAACATACTCATAACAAAATAAGGAGGGAATAGTCATACAACCACATGACTGTAACTGGTCACACGGTTGTAGTACATAAGTATCGCTACCTTTTTCTACTAACCATTCCATCTTCTCTTTATCCTCAGCAAGCACTTCAGCTTGTCATGTTCTTTGCCAGGTGGGGTGAGCCAGACCTTCATTCCTGAAGTTTCTGGTCCATCGATACTCCTGCCTGGATTGGGTTGTTGCAATTTTCCATTGATTTTAATCATGGGGCATGGTGGTACTAAGAGACACCCTAGGAGATCTCCTGCATTACAGTAAAACTCTTCTTTACCTCCATTGTGCAGTTGCAGTCCTACTTCCCCTGGATAGTCTTGATAGTCATAATCAGTCTCCACAGAGAGAATGGTAATCTTCTTTCCTACCTGTTGACTCAGTGGCATGAGAAGCCCAAAGTGGCTAGGTGGCAGTCTAAATTTTCAGTTCAATGAAATCATTATTTTATCTCCTGGAAAGAGCACTCTTCCTTTCAGAACTAAGACTTGTAGACCAGCAGAGCTTAAGGTTTCAGGGACAGGAAGCAATAATTTTCCTAGTGGATGACTAGGGGTAATGGTGAGTGGTGCTGCTCCTATTTTCACTCCTTGATGTATGGACCGATGAATCCCAGCTATGGAAGAAACAGCATCATAGAGTGGATGCTGATTCAGAGCATACACAGCCTCCTGCAGAACATTGTTTCAACCTTGCAAGGTATTGTCACCAAATTGGCCCTGTAAATGAGTCTCCAGAAGGCCATTCCACCGTTCTATAAACCCATTTGCCTCTGGATGATGGGGAACATGATAAGACCTGAGAATTCCATGAGCATGTGCCCATTCCCACACTTAATTTGCTGTGAAGTGGCTCCTTGATCAGAAGTGGTGCTATGTGGGACACCACGATGGTGGATAAGGCATTCTGTAAGTCCACATATGGTGGTTTTTACAGAAGTATTGCATGCAGAGAATGCACACTCATATTTAGAATATGTGTCTATTCTAGTTAGAAAAAAATTGCTCCCACTTCCATTATGGAAGTGGTTCAATATAACCAATCTGCTGCCAGGCAGCAGGTTGATCACCTTGGGGAATGGTGCCATATCAGGGACTTAGTGTGGGTCTCTGCTACTGGCTGACAGGGAACTCATCAGTGGCCACAGTCAGGTCACCCTTGGTGAGTGGAAGTTCATGTTGCTGAAACCATGCATAACCTGCATCCCTACCATCATGCCCACTTTGTTCATGAACCCATTGGATAATGGCCGGGGTGGCTCATGAAAGAGGATGACTTGTATCCACAGAACAGGTCACCTCATCCACGTGATTATTGCAACCTTCTTCTGCTGAAATCACCCTCTAGTGAACATTCACCTGGGATACAAATATCTTCAATTTCTTTGTCCACACAGAGATGTCTCTTCACATACCTCTTCCCCAGACCTCTTTGTCACCAATTTTTGATTCATGCTCTTTCCAACTCCCTGACTATCCAACCAAATCATTAGCAACAGCCCATGAGTGAATATACAAATGTACCTCTGGTCAGTTCTCCTTTCAAGCAAACTAAACAACCAGGTGCAGTGCTTGAAGTTTTGCCCATGGGAGGATTTCCCCTCACTACTGTCCTTTAAGAACATCCCAGAAAGGGGTTGTAGTGCTGCAGCTGTCCACTTCTGGTGGTCCCAGCATATTGTACAGAACTATCTGTAAACCAATTCTGAGTTTTCTCTTCCCCAGTCAACTGACTGTAAAGAACCCCCCAAAGGTCATAGCTCTGGTCTGTGAAAGAGAAGGTAATGTGGCAGGAGTGGATGAGGTGGGCATTTAGGCCACTTGCTTACATAATTTACTTGTGCATTTAGGACCTGTTCAAGCCCTATCACTAGTATACCATTTCCATTTTATGATGGTGTGCTGCTGTGCATGCCCAACTTTATGGTTTGGTGGGTCAGACAACACCCAGCTCCTGATAGGTAACTCAGGTCTCATGGTGACTTGGTGGCCCATGGTTAAGCATTCAGTCTCTATTAAGGCCCAGTAGCAGGCTAAAAACTGTTTCTCAAAAGGAGGGTGGTTATCTGCAGCAAATGGTAAGGCTTTGCTACAAAACCCTGAGGCCTCTACAATGGGACTTCATGTCTACTGCACAAAAAACATCACACCCAACATAAACCTTAGTTTACCAACATTACCTATTTAAAATCCATTTTCAGTTTTGATATTTGGAAAGAATGTTTAACTGTATGAATTCCTCTGTGTTAGGTTATTAACTGAAGACTTGGTCCTTCAATTTGAAGAACTGTGTTAGGATATGGGATACTACTGATGAAAGCAAAGGAGAACCCATCCAAATCTAGCAAGTAGTTGTAGTTGCTAATCATGAACTAATACCAGATCAGATAAAGAGCCTTATTCATTCATACCAATGCCATCTATAGTCACTGCTTTAAGTAGGAATGAAGGCTGAAGGGTCAGGACAACCTTGGTATGCATTAAGCTGTCTTCTTCATAATAGAAGTGATTATGAATTGAAAGACACTATAATGTCCCAATGAACTAGTTGGACTTTTCAGTTTCACAAGACCTGGGGATTCCAATCTGTCACATATATGTTTAAGAGGGAGAAACTGCATCTCCAATATATACCACATTCAATGGCTGATCACCTTATACTGTTTTCTTATTAATTGGTTCATATGCATCTTACCTTTTTATTGAAATAATATGGAGCATTAGAAGAAATTAATTCAGTTTTGTGGATAGAAACTACAGCAAATAAATAGACTCCTCTTTCTTAGAATAGCTCAGTTAGTACTTAAACCAACCTGGATATTCTGATATCCAGATTCTTCATTTCTCAATATAGTAGGACCACTCCCACCCCAACACACACACATATACATGCACACACACACACACACACACACACACACACACACACACACACACACACACACTTCTAAGATATGAAACTTAACTGGATTTTACAAACCAGTTTGGTAATCTCTCATGACCTTGTGGACAGCATGGAGAAGCCAAAGCATTTATTCCAGTCAGACAATCCTTCTACTCAACACTAGCTTGATCCATTTCATATTCCTCATAGTAATAATAGAGACTTTTTCCACCTTTTTTTCCAAGTCCCATCTAATACACAGCCTGGGATTCCTCAAGTTGAACAAATGATTCATTTCCTCCATCACAAAGGACATAAAGACCATTCTAATTTGCTCTATCCATTGATGTTTATAACAGAAATCTAAAGAAAAATGGGATAGGATTTCTGAGTGGAAAGTGTGAATCTAAAAACACATTTCCAAAAAAAAAAAAAGTAAATGTCTTTTAATATAGTGTGTGAAATACATAGCTTTTAAGTATTTTTACCCTGGAATAATTGGAAAATCTTAAATATTTTCTGAAAAATAGTTAACTCATCATTCTTCAATTTTTACAATACAGTAATTTTTTAAAGTTTGTAAATAGTTTTGATTATATTAAAATTTTCACTATATATAGGTAAGTGAAAAGGATGAGTTAAGCCATTTATGCTTTTATTCCTAGTATGTTCCGTAAGTACATGCAAATAGAAGAAATTCAACACAATATTAACAGAAGTGAGTTTCAAATAGTAGTTTTTATTTGTTTCTTTGTGATTTTTCTGTATGTTCCAAAATGAGCATTATTTTATAAATCTAAAATAAAGTGAAACAAAGCATAGTGACTTTATTTGTCTTACCCGATTTAAAATTCAAAAATGCTTTTAAAAGAGACTTTCTATAAATATACATGTTTCCCAAAATATTTCTGCAGTCTCTAAGGAAATGTGTAATGGTAGTATAAAATACTTTCACTATTAATTGGAAGAAAAGAAATAAAATAAGAACAGCGTGTCCCTGAAAAGTAGAAGCCCAGCTACACATTTTAAAAAATTTTCACACCACACCATAATAATTACTTTACATTATTTTTCATAGTAATTAAGGTCCAGAGGGGTATTTTTTGACAGCTAATAACTATCAGAGCTAAATGCTAAGGACAAGACTTTCCCTTAGTGGTTAAGCATATCAAATCAATTAAGTATTCATTTTCTGCAAAGCAGAAGTGTTTTTTAGTCAACAAATTCAACACATTTCTGAATATTTGCTTGTAAAATAAATGACTGCCTATTTAATTTTATTATATTAACAATGTTTACAATATCAAAGATGCATTTATATAAAATATTGTGTAAAATGGTGACAGCATCATTAGAAAGCACAAAACAGTTGAAGGCATAATTAAAAGAGCATTTATGCTCACTGGTAAAATACGAGCTAATAAGAGTCACCAAATAAATAGAATAAAAGAAAAAGAAAAAATATCAGCCCTAATGTGGCCTGACATATAAAACAAAGAATTTTGTAATAGAATTATCCCCCTAATTGAAGAGATTCTCTGTCCTCATGTAAGGGAGTCAGGTTAGGAGATGAGAGAGAAGGAAACAATCATATTTTGTTATGTATTATTCTACATTGAATTAAAACAGTAGAGAAGAGAAAGTTGTACTATAATATTTAATTTAATTATTACCTTTCCTACTAACTGAAATTAGCACCACACAAAAGCATTTAACTTCTTTTTGTCTACATATCCTCCATTCAACATACTCACATATGGCATGGAGTCATATATCATGTGACAATGTTTAGCCAAGGTAAAGAACCTGAGAGCATTGTGATTTAAAGTGCAATTCTAACATACCAAAATGATCATTATAGACTTAGGATGTTAAATTTAGGCCCCACAGTAACCAGAAAAATATGAAAGATGTGCACATGAGGAATGAGAAGTGTCTCAAAATGGTACACTATGATAATCAAATAAATATGAAAGTAAGCATTAATGTAAGATTTGAAGAAAAATGTATAAGGCTTACAAATACAAAATAAAAGAATGGCAAAATAAAATTCTGTATTGTCAATGATTACTTTAAATGTAAATGGACTGAACTTTCCAGTCAAAAGGCAGAGATTATCAGAATGGATTAGACAAAGCATGATGCAGCTATATAGTGTTTACAAGAGATTCATATAAAATGCAAAGACACAAGAAGGTTGAAAGTGCACCTACACAATTGGGTTGAACCATATACAATGCAAATAGTAGCCCAAGCAGATTTAGGGTAGCCATACTAATTTCAGATAAAATAAAATTTAAGTAAAAAACTATCCCAAGGAACAAAAAAGGTCACTATAAACTGATAAAGGAATCAATTCAACAGGAACACATAACAATTATGAATATGTCACCAAACATTAAATTGAATTATAAACCATGATCAGGGGAGATTTACCCCAGGTACAAAAGGGTGGTTCAACATAAGAAAATTGTGCTGTTTTGAAGCTGCTAGGTACCCCCAGAAAATGCCATGTTTTTTTTAATCCATTCCTGTGGGTACAGATATATTGTGGGTACAATCCTTTGATTAGGCAGTTTCAATTTGAGATGTGACCTACCCAAATCAAGGAAAGTTTTAATCCTTTATGAGAGTCCTTTATGAGAGAATAAAAGACAGAAAAAGCCAAGACAGCTCAGAGAAAACACTCCGAGAAACTTGGAGAGAGCTTACAAAAAAAAAAAAAAAATACCCTGAAGGAAGCGAGATTAAAAAAAACTCAGAGATGATAAGAGAGAGCTTACAGAACTCAGAAAAGAGGCTACTGGAACCAGGAGCTGAAAGCAAAGAATCCTGGCAGGGAAGAACCAGCAGATGCTGGCCATGTGCCTTCCTATTTGATAGGAGAACCTGAGATATCAGTGACTTTTCTTTAAAAAAATGTATTGTATCCTGTTAAAACCTTAATTCAGATACTTTCATGAGCTGAGAAGTGTTAATTTGTGAGCAAATAAATCTCCATTGCAAAAGCCAACCCATTTTTACTATATTACATTCTGACAGTTTTAGCAAGCCAAAACAAACTCAATTTGTTTTGATTAAACAATTTTTTGAGTAAACAAATTAAAAAATTAATGTAATACACCACACTAACAGAATGAAGGTTAAAAAAAAAAATGATTGCCTCAATTGATGCAGAAAGTGCATTCAACAAAATCCAGCAGTACTTCTGGATAAAAACTAGAAAACTAGAAATAGAAGAAAACTTCCTCAACATGATAAAGGGCACTATGAAAAAACATCAGTTCATATATTCAATAGTGAAAGACAGAAATTTTTTTTCCCTCTAAGATAATAATAACACAAAGTTGTACTGGAAGTTATAGCCAGGGCAATTATACACATACACACACACAAAAAAAGAAATTAAAGTAACCCAAATTGGAAAGAAAGAAGGAAAATATTCCCTTATTGCAGATGACATGATCCCACATGTAGAAAATCCAGGGGAAAAAAAACCCATAGCAAAGCTCCTAAGGGTACAAAACACATTCAGTAAAGTGTCAGGATACATAATCAACATGGAAAAACCATTCATGTTTCTATACAATGAACAATCTGATCAGCTAATCAGAAAAAAATCCAATTAAAGCAAATGAAGAATCAAATATCTAGGAAGAAATTTAATGAAGGATGTAAAGGAATAGTATATGGGAAGCTGCAAAACATTGCTAAAAAAGGTTGAAGAAGACCAAAATAAATAAAAGATACTCCATGTCATGGATTCAAACAATGTATATCATTAAGATGGGATTTCTTTCCAAAGTGATCTACAGATACAATGCAATCCTAATCAAAATTTCAACAGTTTCCTCTGCATAAATGGAAAAGCCAGTCATCAAATTTATATGGATGGGTAAAAGCTCTAAATAGCCAAAAGCATTTTGGAAAAGAAGAATGAAATTGGATGATTTATATTACTGGTTTTAAAACTTATTTAAAAGCTGCAGTAATAGAAACAGCATGACACTAAAACAAAGGCAGGTACATAGGCCAATGGAATCAAATTAAGGATTCAGAAATGAGCATTCCTATTGTTTTGGTTTGTTAATGCTGTCAGAATGCAATATACCAGAAATGGATTGGCTTTTATAAAAGGGATTTATTAAGTTACAATTTACAACCTTAAGGCTGTGAAAATATCCAAATTAAGATACTAAAGAGAGGATCTCTTCTAGGAAGACAGACAGCATGTGGGATTTCTCTGTCACATGAGAAGGTACATGGTGATGTCTGCTAGTTCTTCACCCCCATGTTTCATTGCTTTCAGCTCCTCATTCCCAGGTCCTCTTCTTTGAGCTTCTTCTGCCAGTCTCCAACCATCTGATCACTCTGACTTCTGGGTCAGTTCTTTTAAGGACTTGAGTTATCTAATTAAGACCTACCTTGAATCAGCAAGGTCACAGCTCCATCAAAATAATCTAATCACATGGTCATACTCACAACTGCATGTGTCACACCTCCATGGAAACAGCCTAATCGATAGATTCCACCCTACAATAGGTCTGCTCCCAAAGACTGGATTGAGATGAAAAGAACATGGCTTTTCTGGGGTGCACAAAAGCTTCAAATTAGCAAATTTTTACCCTCTGGACCCCCAAAAGACATGTTCTTTCCATATACAATATATTGTTCATTCCATCACAATATCACAAAAGCCTTAAACCATTTCAGTAATGATAAAAATGGAATACAGGGAGAGCTGGAAGATGGCGGCTTAGTAAGACGCGCGAATCTTAGTTTCTTCTCCAGGACACCTACTAGGGGAGTAGAAACGATACAGAAAGCGCCCAAAGCCACAACAGAGATAAAAAAGACAGCGTACCCCATCCTGGAACGGCTGGCTGGCTGAGAGAAGCAGCTCGGGTGAGATCGCCGAGGCGCGCGGGCCTTACCGGGCGGGGTGGCAAGCGGCCGGAGTTACTCCCTTCCCCCTTCCCGGGCCGGCTGGGAGAATTGGAGAGGTGGTCCCCTGAAACCAAGGCGACTGGCGCCCACACCACGCGCGGCCCCCGGACCAACTGAGAGAATTGGATCGGAAACCCCCAGGCCGCGGAGAACGGTGACCCCGTGACTCCCGGGGAACGTGCACTCTCTCGGGCGGGCCGCTGCCGCTGGCGCCCTCCAGCCACGCTTGTTGCCCAGGGCCGACTAGGAAATTCGGACGGGCTCTTTCCCTGGCTGCAGCGACCAGCAACCCTCCCTGCGTTCGGACCCCGGGCAGGCACAAGCCGCTTCGGCTAGCGAACCCCCAGGACGGCGAGAGTTTTCCAAAGTTTATGGTCCCACAGCACCTTTTACTGGTGGGACCCGCAGACAAACGTGTGCCACGAGCGCCACCTACTGGGCAGGATAAGAAAAACAGAACCCAGAGATTTCACAGAAAAATATTACAACCTTGCTGGGTCCAACACCAAGAGAAATCTGAATAAATGCCCAGACGCCAGCAGCAGAAGATAACTGTCCACGCTCAAAAGATTGAGAATATGGCTCAGTCAAAGGAACAAACCAATAGCTCAAATGAGACACAAGAGCTGAGACAACTAATGCTGAATATACGAACAGAAATGGAAAACCTCTTCAAAAATGAAATTGATAAATTGAGGGAGGACATGAAGAGGACATGGGCTGAACATAAAGAAGAAATAGAAAAACTGAAAAAACAAATCGCAGAACTTATGGAAGTGAAGGATAAAGTAGCAAACATAGAAAAAATAATGGATAGCTACAATGATAGATTTAAAGAGACAGAAGATAGAATTAGTGATTTGGAGGATGGAACATCTGAATTCCAAAAAGAAACAGAAACTATAGGGAAAAGAATGGAAAAATTTGAACAGGGTATCAGGGAACTCAAGGACAATATGAACCGCACAAATATACGTGTTGTGGGTGTCCCAGAAGGAGAAGAGAAGGGAAAAGGAGGAGAAAAACTAATGGAAGAAATTATCACTGAAAATTTCCCAACTCTTATGAAAGACCTAAAATTACAGATCCAAGAAGTGCAGCACACCCCAAAGAGAGTAGACCCAAATAGGCATTCTCCAAGACACTTACTAGTTAGAATGTCAGAGGTCAAAGAGAAAGAGAAGATCTTGAAAGCAGCAAGAGAAAAACAATCCATTACATACAAGGGAAACCCAATAAGACTTTGTGTAGATTTCTCAGCAGAAACCATGGAAGCTAGAAGACAGTGGGATGATATATTTAAAATACTAAAAGAGAAAAACTGCCAACCAAGACTCCTATATCCAGCAAAATTATCCTTCAAAAATGAGGGAGAAATTAAAACATTCTCAGACAAAAAGTCACTGAAAGAATTTGTGACCAAGAGACCAGCTCTGCAAGAAATACTAAAGGGAGCACTAGAGTCAGATACAAAAAGACAGAAGAGAGAGATATGGAAAAGAGTGTAGAAAGAAGGAAAATCAGATATGATATATATAATACAAAAGGCAAAATGTTAGAGGAAAATATTATCCAAACAGTAATAACACTAAATGTCAATGGACTGAATTCTCCAATCAAAAGACATAGATTGGCAGAATGGATTAAAAAACAGGATCCTTCTATATGCTGTCTACAGGAAACACATCTTAGACCCAAAGATAAACATAGGTTGAAAGTGAAAGGTTGGGAAAAGATATTTCATGCAAATAACAACCAGAAAAGAGCAGGAGTGGCTATACTAATATCCAACAAATTAGACTTCAAATGTAAAACAGTTAAAAGAGACAAAGAAGGACACTATATACTAATAAAAGGAACAATTAAACAAGAAGACATAACAATCATAAATATTTACGCACCGAATCAGAATGCCCCAAAATACGTGAGGAATATACTGCAAACACTGAAAAGGGAAATAGACTCATATACCATAATAGTTGGAGTCTTCAACTCACCACTCTCATCAAGGGACAGAACATCTAGACAGAGGATCAACAAAGAAATAGAGAATCTGAATATTACTATAAATGAACTAGACTTAATAGACATTTATAGGACATTACATCCCACAACAGCAGGATACACCTTTTTCTCAAGTGCTCATGGATCATTCTCAAAGATAGACCATATGCTGGGTCACAAAGCAAGTCTTAACAAATTTAAAAAGATTGAAATCTTACACAACACTTTCTCGGACCATAAGGGAATGATGTTGGAAATCAATAATAGGCAGAGTGCCAGAAAATTCACAAATACGTGGAGGCTCAACAACACACTCCTAAACAACGACTGGGTCAAAGAAGAAATTGCAAGAGAAATTAGCAAATACCTCGAGGTGAATGAAAATGAAAACACAACATATCAAAACTTATGGGACGCAGCAAAGGCAGTGCTAAGAGGGAAATTTATTGCTCTAAATGCCTATATCAGAAAAGAAGAAAAGGCAAAAATTCAGGAATTAACTATCCATTTGGAAGAACTGGAGAAAGAACAGCAAGCTAACCCCAAAGCAAGCAAAAGGAAAGAAATAACAAAGATTAGAGCACAAATAAATGAAATTGAAAACATGAAAACAATAGAGAAAATCAATAAGGCCAGAAGTTGGTTCTATGAGAAAATCAATAAGATTGATGGGCCCTTAGCAAGATTGACAAAAAGAAGAAGAGAGAGGATGCAAATAAATAAGATCAGAAATGGAAGAGGAGACATAACTACTGACCTCACAGAAATAAAGGAGGTAATAACAGGATACTATGAACAACTTTACGCTAATAAATACAACAATTTAGAGGAAATGGACGGGTTCCTGGAAAGACATGAACAACCAACTTTGACTCAAGAAGACATAGATGACCTCAACAAACCAATCACAAGTAAAGAAATTGAATTAAAGAAAAGTCCAGGACCAGATGGCTTCACATGTGAATTCTACCAAACGTTCCAGAAAGAATTAGTACCAATTCTCTTCAAACTCTTCAAAAAAATCGAAGTGGAGGGAAAACTACCTAATTCATTCTATGAAGCCAACATCACCCTCATACCAAAACCAGGCAAAGATATTACAAAAAAAGAAAACTACAGACCAATCTCTCTAATGAATACAGATGCAAAAATCCTCAATAAAATTCTAGCAAATCGTATCCAACAACACATTAAAAGAATTATACATCATGACCAAGTAGGATTCATCCCAGGTATGCAAGGATGGTTCAACATAAGAAAATCAATTCATGTAATGCACCATATCAACAAATCAAAGCAGAAAAATCACATGATCATCTCAATTGATGCAGAGAAGGCATTCGACAAGATTCAACATCCTTTCCTGTTGAAAACACTTCAAAAGATAGGAATACAAGGGAACTTCCTTAAAATGATAGAGGGAATATATGAAAAACCCACAGCTAATATCATCCTCAATGGGGAAAAATTGAAAACTTTCCCCCTAAGATCAGGAACAAGACAAGGATGTCCACTATCACCACTATTATTCAACATTGTGTTGGAGGTTCTAGCCAGAGCAATTAGACAAGAAAAAGAAATACAAGGCATCAAAATTGGAAAGGAAGAAGTAAAACTATCACTGTTTGCAGACGATATGATACTATACGTCGAAAACCCGGAAAAATCCACAACTAAACTACTAGAGCTAATAAATGAGTACAGCAAAGTAGCAGGTTACAAGATCAACATTCAAAAATCTGTAGCATTTCTATACACTAGTAATGAACAAGCTGAGGGGGAAATCAAGAAACGAATCCCATTTACAATTGCAACTAAAAGAATAAAATACCTAGGAATAAATTTAACTAAAGAGACAAAAAACCTATATAAAGAAAACTACAAAAAACTGCTAAAAGAAATCACAGAAGACCTAAATAGATGGAAGGGCATACCGTGTTCATGGATTGGAAGACTAAATATAGTTAAGATGTCAATCCTACCTAAATTGATTTACAGATTCAATGCAATACCAATCAAAATCCCAACAACTTATTTTTCAGAAATAGAAAAACCAATAAGCAAATTTATCTGGAAGGGCAGGGTGCCCCGAATTGCTAAAAACATCTTGAGGAAAAAAAACGAAGCTGGAGGTCTCGCGCTGCCTGACTTTAAGGCATATTATGAAGCCACAGTGGTCAAAACAGCATGGTATTGGCATAAAGATAGATATATCGACCAATGGAATCGAATAGAGTGCTCAGATATAGACCCTCTCATCTATGGATATTTGATCTTTGATAAGGCAGTCAAGCCAACTCACCTGGGACAGAGCAGTCTCTTCAATAAATGGTGCCTAGAGAACTGGATATCCATATGCAAAAGAATGAAAGAAGACCCATCTCTCACACCCTATACAAAAGTTAACTCAAAATGGATCAAAGATCTAAATATTAGGTCTAAGACCATAAAACAGTTAGAGGAAAATGTTGGGAGATATCTTATGGATCTTACAACTGGAGGCGGTTTTATGGACCTTAAACCTAAAGCAAGAGCACTGAAGAAGGAAATAAATAAATGGGAACTCCTCAAAATTAAACACTTTTGTGCATCAAAGAACTTCATCAAGAAAGTAGAAAGACAGCCTTCACAATGGGAGACAATATTTGGAAATGATATATCAGATAAAGGTCTAGTATCCAGAATTTATAAAGAGATTGTTCATCTCAACAACAAAAAGACAGCCAACCCAATTACAAAATGGGAAAAAGACTTGAACAGACACCTCTCAGAAGAGGAAATACGGATGGCCAAGAGGCACATGAAGAGATGCTCAATGTCCCTGGCCATTAGAGAAATGCAAATCAAAATCACAATGAGATATCATCTCACACCCACCAGAATGGCCATTATCAACAAATCAGAAAATGACAAGTGCTGGAGAGGATGCGGAGAAAGAGGCACACTTATCCACTGTTGGTGGGAATGTCAAAGGGTGCAACACTGTGGAAGGCAGCTTGGCGGTTCCTCAAAAAGCTGAATATAGAATTGCCATACGACCCAGCAATACCATTGCTAGGTATCTACTCAAAGGACTTAAGGGCAAAGACACAAACGGACATTTGCACACCAATGTTTATAGCAGCATTATTTACAATTGCAAAGAGATGGAAACAGCCAAAATCTCCATCAACAGAAGAGTGGCTAAACAAACTGTGGTATATACATACGATGGAATATTATGCAGCTTTAAGACAAGATAAACTTATGAACCATGTAATAACATGGATGGACCTAGAGAATATTATGCTGAGTGAATCCAGCCAAAAACTAAAGGACAAATACTGTATGGTCCCACTGATGTGAACGGATATTCGAGAATAAACTTGAAATATGTCATTGGTAACAGAGTTCAGCAGGAGTTAGAAACAGGGTAAGACAATGGGTAATTGAAGCTGAAGGGATACAGACTGTGCAACAGGACTAGATACAAAAACTCAAAAATGGACAGCACAATAATACCTAATTGTAAAGTAATCATGTTAAAACACTGAATGAAGCTGCATCTGAGCTATAGGTTTTTGTTTTGTTTTGTTTTGTTTTGTTTTGATTTTACTATTATTACTTTTATTTTTTTCTCTATATTAACATTCTATATCTCTTTCGGTTATGTTGCTAGTTCTTCTAAACCAATGCAAATGTACTAAGAAATGATGATCATGCATCTATGTGATGATGTTAAGAATTAATGATTGCATGTGTAGAATGGTATGATCTCTAAATGTTGGGTTAATTTCTTTTTTTCCGTTAATTAAAAAAAAAAAAGAGAGAAGGGATAATTGGAGATGAAGGGATACAGACTGTACAACGGGACTGGATATAAAAACTCAGAAATGGACAGCACAATACTACCCAATTGTAATGCAATTATGTTAAAACACTGAATGAAGCTGCATGTGAGGTATAGGTTTTTTGTTTTTGTTTTTTTTGTTTTTTTTTCTTTCTATTATTGTTTTAATTCTTATTCTGTTGTCTTTTTATTTCTTTTTCTAAATCGATGCAAATGTACTAAGAAATGATGAATATGCAACTATGTGATGTTATTAAGAATTACTGATTGTACATGTAGATTGGAATGATTTCTAATTGTTTTGTTAATTCTTTTTTTAATTAATAAAAAAAAATGGAATACAAAGTTTCAGAAACAGTACAAAATCTCATCAAATTTAGTTATAGACATCATCTGTTCTAAGGTAAAAATTCCTCTCTGACTGTGTATTTGTGAACACTGAAACAAGGTATCTGTAAACTCCGTTAGATTTCAAAGTCTGAGAGTCATTTATCCTTGGGGCTTGAGAGATGGCAGTACCACCCTCTCCATGGGCTTATGTAACAGCACTGCTCTCTTCAAACACAGGGGGTGTTTGGCTTCGACATATTCAGGTATTGGGGAGACTACCCTGTTCTTGGCACCATCCTCTCCAAGCATTGGAGCAACACTCAGATTCTCAGCCATCTACAAAGGACATGTTAATCCCTTCAGAACATGGGTTTGTTACCAGGCTCCCCCCAATTCCCAAGGAATGTGCTCTACCCTCTCTGAGGCCTGAGGGGACAACACTCTTCTGAGCAATGAAGCTGAAGACCTGACCTCTGCTTCCAGGGCAAACTCACCCTCTCCACATGAATGGATGGAGCCACTCTCCTAGCCCAAGATTTCTGCATCATTTCATCTCCAATCCTGGCTTTTTCTGAAATGGCTGACTGGTTCCATATTTGGCTAAATCCTCATATGGGGCAGTATTCTCTGAGGTCTCCTTTTCCAAAAGTTCAGAATTTTCTAAACTATCAGTTTCTGGTTTCTTTGTACCCAAGAGTTCAGTTCTCCACTTGTCCCTTTCCTGTCACATTTTACTATAAGCTTCCAGAGGAAACAAAGCTGCATTTTCCACATTTAGTTTGGAAATTTTCTCATATAAATAGCCAAGTTCATCACTTTCAAATTCTGCCTTCCACCCAACACCAATACTCAATTTTTACAAATTCTCTGTCACTTTAAAAAAGGATCACCTTCCTTCCAGTTTGCAACATGCATTGCTTCTGTTGATGGTCTCATTGGAAGCACCTTTAGCATCCTTATTTCTAGCAACATTCTCTTCAAAGCAATTTAAGCTTTTCCTATACACCTCCTCACAAGTCTTCCAGAATCTTCCAATTATCCAAAGAAAAAGCAGTTCCAACATGTTTTGTATTTTCAGTCTGCAGCCCCACACTTCTCTGGTATCAAAATCTGTTTCAGTTTGCTAATGCCACTGGAATGCAATATACCAGAAATGAATTGGCTTTTAAAAAGGAGATTTACTAAGTTGCAAGTTACAATTCTAAGGCTGTGAAAATATCCAAATTAAGGCACCAAAAAGAGGATACTTCTCAGAGGAAAGGCAGTTTGGTAGTTAGATTCAGTTGTCAATTGGCCAGGTGAAGGCACCTAGTTCTGTTGCTGTGGGCACAAGCCAGTGGTATGTGAACCTCATGTGTTGCTGATTACATCTGCAGTCAGCTAGGAGGTGTGCTTGCTGCAATTAATGATGTTTGACTTAATTGGCTGGTGCTTAAATGAGAGCGGTCAACGTAGCACAGCCCAAGCAGCTCAGCATACCTCATCTCAGGACTCGCAGCTCAGCCCAGGCCTTTCGAGATGCAGAAAGGAATCACCCTGAGGAAAGTTATTGGAACCCAGAGGCCTGGAGAGAAGGCCAGCAGAGACCATCCTGTGCCTTCCCACATAAGACAGAACCTCAGCTGAAAGTTAGCTGCCTTTTTTCTGAAGAACTAACAAAATAAATCCCCTTTTATTAAAAGTCAATCTGTCTCTGGTGTGTTGCATTCTGGCAACTAGCAAACTAGAACAGGCAGTGTCTGAGATTTCTCTGTCACATGGGAAAGCACATGTGATGTCTGTGGCCTTTTGCACCCACATTTCATTGCTTTCAGCTCCCAGTTCCAGGGACCTCCTCTCTGAGCTTATTCTGTCTGTCTCTAAGCATCTGATCACTCTGCCCTATGTGTCAGCTCTTCTAAGGACTTCAGTAAAGTAAGTAAGACCCATCTTGGCTGGGCAGGATAACAACTCCATGGAAATAATCTAATCACATGGCTACACCCAAAATTGGGTGTATCACATCTCCATGGAAGCAACCTAATCAAAAGATCCCAATCTACAATAGGTCTTCCCCACAGGATTGGATTAGGATTGAAAGAACATGGCTTTTCTGTAGTACATAACAGTTTAAAACCAGCACACCTATCTATAACCAATAATTTTGTGAATTTGCTATGAATTTAGCAAGGTGCTTAGTTCCTCAATGGGGAAAGAATAATCCCTTCAACTACTGGTGCTGGTAAAACTGAACATCTATATGCGAAGGAATGAAGTTTCACTCTTACCTTGCAACATATACAAAAATTAACTCAAGATGGGTGAAAGACCTAAATATAAGTACAAAAATGATACAACTCCTTGATGAAAACATAGGGTTGCACCTCCAGGACAGTGTGTTAGGCAATGTTTTCTCAGGATTTACAACAAAAGAACAAGCAACAAAAGAAAAAAATCATTAAATTGGATTTCATCAAGGTTAAAAACTTTTGCAATGAAAGGAATGGATCATGGAAGTAAAACATGCAACCTACAGAATGGGAGGGAATATTTGAAAACCTCATATTCTCTACTGATTTAACAATCAGTTTATATAAGGAAATTCTATATCTCAGCAACTAAATTGGGTTGACTAACAACCCAATTTTAAAATATGCAAAAGATTGAATGTACATTTCTCTAAAGGAAACAAACAAATGGCCAATAAGTACATAAAAATATAACTTAACAACATCATTAACCATTAGAGAAACACATATCTAAACCACAATAAGATGCCATTTCATACCCACCTAGAGTGGCTTCTGTTAAAAATTAGAAAATAACAAGTATTGGAGACATTGTGGAGTAATTGAACAGGTGTTCACTGTTGGTGAGAATGAAAAATGGTGTAGCCACTGTGGAAAACATTTTGACAGTTACTGACAAAGTTACATATAGAATACCATGGGACCTGGTAATCCCTCTTCTAGGTATATACCTGCAAGAAATTAAAGCAGAGACTCAACAAGATATTTTTGCACCACTGTTCTTTGCAGCATTATTCACAATTGCAAAAAAGATGAAGGCAGCTCAAGTATCCATCAACAGATGAACAGTAAATGCATACAAATAGATTATGTACATTCAGTGGAATATTTTTCAACCATAAAAAGGGATGAAGTTCTGATACATGTGACAACGTGGCTGAACTTTGAAGACATGACATTGAGTGAAATAATTCAGACACAAAAGGACAAATGTTGTATGCTTTGTATAAACAAATTCATAGAGTGAAAAACTAGAATATAAATTACCAGGGGTTGGGGTGGGTGAAGAGAGTGGGGATTTAATGCTGAATTATGCAAGGTTTCTGTTTGAGGTGATGGAAAATTTTGGTAATAGTAGATGATGATGGTAGAACAACATTAAAAATAAAATTACCACCACTGGATAATATATCTGAGTGTGGTTAAAGGGAATATGTATGTTGTATATATGTTACTCAAATAAAAATTAAAACAACAACAACAATTTAGGACTGTACAATACATAGCATGAACCCTAATGCAAACTATGGGCTATAATTAATAGTAAAATTATAATAATATCATTTCATCAATTCTAACAAAGTTACCACACTAATGCAAAGTGTTAATAATAGGGAAAACTGTGTGTAAGGAGCAGTATGCAGAACTCTATATTTTCTGCATACCTAAAACTTCCCTAATAAAATGAAAATGTGAAGAAAAATTTTTTAAAAAGGTCAATGAAACAGAATAATTTCATGGAATAAAATTCACACTTATTTAGAGATACTTGGTCCAGGTATATAAAAGAAGATGGAAACCATTCAGGCCAACTAGTTTCCAATCCTAGATAATTATTTCCAAGAGTTATTAGTTGGCTCAGGTGTTAACTTGCCAGGTGATTGTGCCCGGTTGTTCTCTTGCTGTGGACTTAAATCATCAGCATGTGAAATTCATCTATGTCTGACTACATCTGCAGTCGGCTAAGGGGAGTGCCTTCCCAGCAATGAGTGATGTTTAATTAGCTGGAGGCCTAAAAGAGAGAGGGCAGAAGAGAATTCAGCAGCTAAGACACAGATGTTTGGAGATGAAGATGGGAATCACTCCAGCGAAAGCTGTTTGAACTCAGAAGCTGAGAGGGAAGCCAGCAGGTGTCACTGTATGCCATTCCACATGACAGAGAAAGCCAGCTATCTTCCTTCCAAAAAACTGTTAAATTTGTAACTAAATAAATTCCCTTTATAAACGCTAGTCTGTTTCTGGTGTACTGCATTCCAGAATCGTTATCAAACTGAAACACAAGGTCTTATGACATGCGTAGCATTATTTATGTTTCTACATTTCATATGATGCATTGTAAGCAGTAAAGTCTACAAAACTTAATTGTGCAACTTGATGATAGTTTACAAATGTGTACTAATATTGTCTAAATACCATTCAAATCAAGATGTAGTCTATTAGGGACATTGCAGAATGTTCCACACTTCTAGCCAGTATCTTCCTAAGGTAACTAATGTTCTGAATTTTTAACACCACTGATTAATTCTACTTGCTACTGAACTTCAGTTGAATGGAATTTACTGTATGAATATCATAATTTATTTATGCACTGTGATGGTGATAGACATTTGAGTTTTTCTAGTTTGGGTTGTTATAAATAAATCTGTTGCAAACATTCTTGTACTTTGCCTTTATTGCACATTTTTATATATCACAGGTAGGGATATGCTGAGCTCAATTGCTGGGTTGTGGGGGAAGCTGAATAAATTCTGACATAATATTTTCTAAATGGCTTTACCAATATATTTTACCACAACAGTACAATTACTCCACATTCTCTTCAATAACTCATGTTGTCAGGCTGTTTCTTTACTTTTCTTTCTCTCTCTTTCTCTTCCTTCATTCCTTCACTTCCTCCCTCCCTCTTGCTTTTCTTTCTTTCTTTTTTTCTTTTCTTCTTTTTCACGTCTTTCTTTTCTTCTAATTTTAGCATGTGTGGTGGATAATATCTGGTCACTTTTCTCTTATGATGAATAACATTTTTCATATGTATTCTGTCTATTTAGGTATCCTTCAGTCTGTTCAAATCTTTTGTCTAATTATTACTGGGTTGACTATCACTTTCTCATTGACATTAGATCTTCAGACAAAATTTGGATAAATTTTTATTAAGGAATTGTACTTTCTTAATAAAAAAGATTCTACTACTCTAGCATTTCTTTTCTTTCTCTTCATGTATTCTTTCTTTTTTAAAATTTTCTATTCCTTCATGTTGCGTTTTGATGAAAAATATTTAATTTTAATAAAGCCTAATATTTAAATAATCAACTCTATTGTTAAGAGTTTTGTGTTTTTGTGTTCTGTGAAGAAATTTTTGTTTATCCCAAAGTTCTGAAAAAAATTTTTTGTCTACTAACAGTTTGATAGTTTTACTGTTTCAATATAATATTTTTCCTAGTTTTGTTCCATAAAACTTCTGGAATTTTTGCTTGATGTATTTTTTTTTCCTTTAGGAAAACTTCCAGGTGGCATTTCTTCAAATATTGCCTCTTCCCCATTCTTTTCACTCCTTTTCTTCTTAGATTTAAATTTTATATAAATTAAAACTTTACACCTTGCCCCATTGGTCTCTTCTAGTATTCTTTTGGCTTTTTCATGGTTATTTTCCCTTTTGTGCTTTAATCTGGACATTTCTTCCAGTCAATCTTCAAGTTAGCTAATCCTCTCTTCTGCAATATCTAACTGTGTTTTAAATCATATATTGAATTATTAATTTTTTCATGCAGTTTCAGTTATTGGATGCCCATTTGACTCTGTTTCCTAGATGCTGCTGTTTTTCTTTTGAGTATTTTAATCATATTGCTTTAACATTTTTTCCCCTGAATTACCATTAGATCTGGGTTTCTTTTTCTTCATTCACCCTTTTGTACTTTGTTTTCAGCCATTTTAGCCTTATCTTTTTGTAGGCTTGGAAATTCATTTTTTGAGTTTCAGATATTGTGTATGGATACTTGCATAGATGCTGAATAATGTTCTTTCTTCTAAATGAACTTCCTTTCTTTTGAAGGCATGTGGAATACTGACAGATCCTCTTGATCAAGTTGAGGTGAGTTTTCAAGCTTTTTTATGGCTAGGGTTTTTCTGCATAGCCCCTATTTCTGTGGTATAAGGCTTGCTCCCAAGATATAGGGCTTCCAGGTTTTAACTGAATGTCTGGAATGTTTACTTAGGCTCTTCCATCATATAACCTTCAGAACTCCAGACTTTGCCCCTCAGCACTAGACTAACAGACTGTGAAATCTTTGTTCGGCTCTTTAGACCTCCATATGCTACTTTTTGTTGTTGTTGATGATGTTATTGCTATTTATTAATGAAGTTTTGTTGATTATATGGCTAGCTTAGAAGTCCTCAAATGTCTTATGATCAAGTAGGCATCATTTATTTGTGTTTATCTACCTTCCCACCCTAACCTGTCAACTCTGCCAAACCCAAAATACATCTCTCTCCCCCACTGAGTGAGACTTCCGGATGTTGGTATTAGCTTGGCTTCTATTCCATGTGAAGCAAACTGTCAAAAGCCCTCAGGAGAAAAAAAGAAAGAAAAAGCGTGATTCATTTCATATTGTTTGTATTTCTCTCTGACATTTTGTAGCTCATGTCCAGTCTTGCTTTTCTTGTTTTGTAGGGCTTTAAAATATTTACTTTATATATTTTATCTGTTCTAGATAAAGTGAGACTGATATAAATGATTATGTAATGTCTGGAAGTGTAAGTCTGATTCTCCTATTATAGGACTTTGCATTGAGGGAAAAACAGAATAGTATTTTCAAATTATATCCTCAAGCAGATCTGTGCATTTATGGAACTTCTCTAAGAAAATCCCATTAGAGAAATATTTAATATATCTACTTCTTATTTATTGCCTATATGAATGTACTTATACATGAATAAATGTATTTATTCCCTGAAAAGAATGTCCTTTTTAAGTGCCAATTATGTGTCAGACTCTGACCTATCCAGATTTTCTAAAAGAAATAGGACATCAACGCATCCTTAAGGAGTTTAAAATATATTGAAAGAAGCGCAATAGCATACCATTGGTATGAGCAGGTTGTTATGGTATCTAATGAGAATGAAACCTTACTACCAGGAAGTTTTCTTGCAGTAACTGGCATTTTAGATGAACTCGGAAGGTTGATTGGGAATTAGTCAGATTAAGAATATGTTTCTATAGGTTAGATTTGAGCATAGGGATTTGGAAAGTAGGAGATTTGAGGAAATATGTTTAGGATTTGTAAAGCAATTAATATGAGAAATAGCATCACTTATTTAGGAATATGAAAATGATAATGAAACCATGAAATATAAAGAAAGGAGTTTCTAGAAATGAACACTAGCAAAGACAGTAAGACTGATTTTAGAGAGCCTTGGAGAGGAACTGGGGTTATATTCTGAAATCTATGAGTTATAATTTATGTCACCATAAATTATAATTTAAGGATTTAGATAGTAACATTATCAGATAGAGATATTATTAGAGATATTGCTCTGGAAGCACTGGCAAAAGGATACTTTGTGAGAGTTCATTTCAGTAATCTATGCTGCAGTAATCTATGCATCAGCTAATGGGGTCCTGGACCAAAATAGTGAAGAAAAGTTCAGAAAAAGTGAAAAGTTAGTATATATCCACCCTTTTCCACTTTTTGTCATCATATGGTTGAAAAAATAGGACCAACTGTGTGTTCTCAGAGTAAAATCAATGCACACCTCACAGACAACAGCAACCAGCTTTATTACAGCACTAATCACATATGGGACATCTCATAGTCTACTTAAACTCACTGTAACTTCAACAACATTCTTGACTAGAACTTGCAATTATGGTTAAGCTAGTCTATAGAATATTGAACTCTTTATTATTCCACTAAGCTAATAGGGCAAGATTAATGTAGTGCCAAGAAATGCCATCTAAATATAACAAAAACCAGAAGAGAAATGAGATTTAATTGACTTAAATCAACAACAGTTTATAGTAGAGAAAACTTCAAATGTAAAGAAGATATTGTCTATGTTTTAATAGTCACATTTATCAAGCAGTTTCCATTAGTCCATTTGTTCTTGGTGGCAGAGGAAACTGAGAGTGACTTTTTCAATTAAGCAGCACTATTCACTTACCACCTCACTACATGAAATTCTGCCATGTTAAATGTGCATAAAATTCCCTTAGAGCACATGGTAAAAATGTAAATTCCAAAACTCCATTGTCAGGGATTCTGAGTTTCATAATTCTGAGACAGGTCTAGAAATATGCCTTTCGAAGGAATATCTCAGTACTAAGATGTTCATATTTTTTATATCTCATTTTAGGAAATACTAGTTGGAAAGGAAATATTGGGGTTATATAGTTGGAAAACACTGTAGATGCTTACAGTCCATGCTATAGACAGAAGTGGCCATGGACTTGCACATATTTGAAAATTCTCAACTGGCATAAGATTCCTTTCCAGCTACATACAAAAGTAAAAAGAACATGATCCCAGAGAATAAAGATAATTCCAAATATATGATTATGCACATGGATTTAACAACTTCATTTTTATGGAAAAAGATGGAAAAAATTTGGGTTTCATATGTACAAACCCATATAATGAACTATTAGCTATACAGCATTTTATATTGAAAATGGAAATTTATGATGGGATGAGTAAATAAATCATAAAAGTAAGAACAAATAAAAGAAACTCATATATAATGTATGCAGGCATATAAAATTTAGCTTATTAGTTTCATATTAGCCTACCCACATAATATGTGTACAATCTCTATGTATTGGAGTGATGTGGCTGTAACCTTAATTCTTTCTTTCATTTTTAAATGAAATTTTAATGAGATATATTCACACACCATATAATCCATCCAAAGTATACAATTAATGGCTCACAATGTCTCCATATAGGTGTGCATTCATTGCCACAATCAATTTTGGAACATTTTTATTACACAAAAAAACAAATATAAAAATAAAAAAAGAAAACTCAAAGCATCCTGTACCCCTTTTCCTCCCCTATTATTTTTAGCAGTTTTATTCACCCATTATACAATCCATGCTAAATGTAGAATCAATGGCTCTTTGTATAATCACGTAGTTCTGCATTCACCACTACAGTTAATATGAGACTATTCATATTTCTTCTTGAAAAAAATCCCATACTCCTTATATTTCCCTATTATTGATATTTAGCATTGTTATAATGCCTTTTTACATTAATGCAAGAATATTACAATGTTACTGTTCTCTATAGACCTTAGTTAACATTAACTGTATTTTCCCATATACTACCCTATTATTAACTCTCTTTGTAACAGTGACATATGTTTGTTCTAGTTTTCTTATACAATTAACCACCACTGTTGCCCTCTCTAGGTTTTTCGCTACATTTTACCAACCCAGTTTTTATCCTCTAGCATTCCTTTTGGTGACATATATGACTCTAGACTTCTTTCTTCAATCATATGCATACTCTGCTTTGTTAATTATGCTTACAATATTGTGCTACTCTCACACAGTTTTGTGCTATCCATTTCTGAACTTTTATACTTAACCTTATTGAACACTCTGTACTCCTTAATTATTGATTGCCCAATCTTTGCTGACTTGTTATCTCCTGATAACTTATGCTTTTGACTTTCACTTTCAGCATTTGCTTATTATAGTTAGTTCATATTAGAGAGACCATACAATATCTGTTCTTTAGTTTCTGACTTATTCCACTCAGCATATTGTCCTCAAGGTTCATTCACTTAGTTGCATGCCTCATGACTTCATTTCTTTCTGCAGCTGGACAATATTTCATTGTATATATTTACCACAGTTTACCCCTCCACTCACCAGTTGCTGGACACTTGGGTTACTTCCATCCATTAGTAATTGTCAATGATGCCACTGTATACAGCGGTATGCAAATCTATTCATGTCCCCCCCTTCAATTCTTCAGAGTAAGTACCTAGTAAGATTATTGCTGGATAGTATGGCAATTCTATACTTAGTTTCTTGAGAAACTGCCACAGGGCCCTCCAGAGGTGCTGCACCATTCTACTTCCTTACTCACAGTGAACAGATACATCTCTTTCTCCACATATCTCCCAGCCCTTGGAGATTTCTATTTATATATTTTTAATATTTTTATTGACAAATCTATACATATATACATTCTAAAAATGGTGCATAATCAATGGTTCACAATATAATTACATAGATGTGTATTAATCACCATGATCATTTTTTAGAACATTTGCATCACTCCAGAAAAAGAAATAAGAAGTAAAAAGAAAAAACTCATATATAACATATTCCTTTCCCCTGCCCCTCATTGATCACTAGTATTTCTATCTACCCAATGTATTTTATCCCTTATCTTCCTATTATATATTTATTTTTATCCACGTTTTTATTCATCTCTCCATACCCTGGATAAAAGGAGCATCTCACACAAGGTTTTCAAAATCACAAGTCGTATTATAAAAGTTATATCTTTATACAATCTTCTTCAAGAATCAAGCCCACTGTAATATAACTCAACAGTTTCAGGTACTTCCCTTCAGCCACTCCAATACACCATAAACTAAAAAAAGATATCTATATGATGCATAACAATAACCTCCAGGATAACCTCTCAACTCTGAAATCTTTCAGCTACTGAAACTTTATTCTGTCTCATTTCTCTCTTCCCCATTTTGGTCAAGAAGGTTTTCTCAGTTCCTTGATGCTGGGTCCTAGCTCATCCCAGGAGTTCTGTCCCACATTGCCAGGGAGATTTGTACCCCTGGGATTCATGTCCCACGAGGGGAGAGGGCAAAACATTCACCTGCTGAGTTGGCTTACAGAGCAAGGTAACATCTGAACAACAAAAGAGGTTCTCTGGGATGACTGTTGGGCCTAATTTTTAGCAGGCTTAGCTTATCCTTTGCACAAATAAGTTTCATAAGGCCAAACCCCAACATGGAGTTATTATCCTATTGATTTAATTTTCCCCACTGCTTGCAACAATATCAGAAATTCTCCAAATGGAGAAGCTGAATATTTCCTCCTTTCTCCCAAGTCTCCCAATGGGACTTTACAAATACTTCTTTTATCACTGTCAAAATTACTCTGGGATATATCAGGGGATCATACTAACCAGGACAAACCAACAAAATCTCATGCCCTATTCAATATTCCATGTATGCATGATATTCAACTAAACTGACCATCAAAATTAAATTAGCTAATTCTCTACCATAAATATAAATTTTGCACCAAATAAACATCTCTCCCTTTAGTCTCACATAGAAGTTGACATTTTGCAATATGGACGATATCATCCTTTAGCTTGTATTCTGCTCTACCTTAGTCCTATCCAGATCAGCTTCCTTCATATCTCCATTGAAGTTTAATACCTTTTTAAACTTTTTAAGCAGTTCCTAGATGGAGTAATGCTGACTTTCATAGCTTCAGAGCTCTAACTCTGAGTCACAGGTGTTACATAAATACCTGACATTTCTGGGGATGACCAGGTTATATACAAACAGCTCAAAATCTCAGAATTTAGAAATAACAGCTATAACTCCTGATTATATGTGACTGTTATAAGGGCTTACCATCAGGATCCAAAATCAATTGTCCATGGATAAAATGGTCTATTTCTAAACTCTCATCTCAATTCCATTGGTTAATATACCTTTTGTTATGCCAGTATCATGCTGTTTGAGTGCTGTAGTTTTGTAATATGCTTTAGAGTCAGGTGGTATGAGACTTCCAACTTAATTTTTCTTTCTCAAGATGTTTTTAATTATTTGGGACACCCTGCTCTTCCACATAAATTTGATTGTTGGGGTTTTTTATCTCTGTGAAACAAGATGTTGGGATTTTAATTGGTATTGCATTGAATCTAGAAATGATTTGGGGTAGAATTGACATCTTAACTAGATTTAGTTCTTCAGTCCTTGAATACAGTGTGTCCTTTTATGTATTTGGTTCTTCCTTGACTTCTTTTAACCATGTTTTGTAGTTTTCTTTGTATAGGTCCTTTATGTCTTTGATTAAAATTATTCCTAGATATTTGATTATTTTGATGGCTATTGTAAATGGAATTTTTTTTCTTGATTCCTCCTCAGATTGCCTGGTTACTAGTGTATAAAAACACTTAATTTTGAGTGTTAGTATTGCACCCTCCCACTTTTCTGAACTCATTTATTAGCTTTAGCAGCTTTGCTGTAGATTTTTTCAGGACTTTCTCCATTTAGGATCATGTCATCTACAAACCGTGTCAGTTTTACCTCTCGCTTTCAAATTTGGATGTCTTTTATTTCTTTTCTTGCCTAATTGTTCTAGCTAATGTTGAATAATGGTGGCGACAATGAACATCCTTGTCTTGTTCCAGATGTTACAAGGAAAGCTTTCAGTCTTTCAACATTGAGTATAATGTTAGCTGTGGGTTTTTGCATATATGCTCTTTATCATGTTGAGGGTGTTTCCTTCTATTCCTATCTTTGAATTGTTTTTATCAAAAAAGTATGCTGAATTATGTCAAATGACTTTTCTGCATCAATCAAGATGATCATGTGGTTTTCCCCCTCAATTTGTTGATATGGTGTATTACATTAACTGATTTTATTGTGTTGAACCACCCTTGCATACCTGGAATAAAACTCACTTGTTCATTGGGTCTAATTATTTTAATGTGCTACTGGATTAAATTTGCAAGTATTTTATTGAGGATTTTTGCATCTATATTCATTTGGGGAATTGGTCGGTAATTTTCTTTTCTTACAGTAGCTTTGGTTTTGGTATTATGGTGATGTTGGCTTCAGAGTTAGGTAGCTTTCCTTCCTCTTTAATTTTTTTGATGAATTTGAGCAAGATTGGCCCTAATCCTTCCTGCAATGATTGTTAGAATTCACCTATGAATCTATCAGTCCTGCACTTTTCTTTTTTCTGGAGCTTCTTGATGACTGATTCAATCTTTTTACTTGTGATTGGTTTGTTGATGTCTTTTAATTCTTCTCAAGTCGGTGTAGGTGTTCATGTGTTTCTAGGAAGGTGTCCATTTCATCTAAATTGTTTAGTTTGTTAGCATACAAGTGCTCATAGTATTCTCTCTTTTAGTTCTGCAGGGTCATTAGGAATGCCCTGTTCCCATTTCCTATTTTATTTATTTGCATGCTCTCTTTTTTTTGCTTTTCAGTCTAGCTAAAGATACTTTGATTTTGTTGATTTTCTCAAAGATTCGACTTCTGGTTTTGTTGATTTTCTCTATTGTTTTCATGTTTATGACTTCATTTATTTCTGCTCTAATCTTTTGTATTTCTTTCCTTTGTTTCCTTTGGGGTTGACATGCTATTCTTTTTCTAGCTCCTACAGGTGTGCAATTAAGTCCTTGACTTTTGCTCTTTCTTTTTTTAATATAGGCATTTAAGGCAAAAATTTCCCTCTCAGTACTGCCTTAATTGCAGCCCATAAGTTTTGATGTGTTGAGTTCTCATTTGCCTTGAGATATTTTCTTATTTCTCTTATAATTTCTTCCTTGATCTACCAGTTGTTTAACAATGTGTTGTTTAGCTTCCATATATTTGTGATTTTTCCAGCCCTCTGCATGTCAATTGATTTCCAGCTTCATCCATTATGATCTGAGAAAGTGTTTTGTATAATTTAAATCTTTTAAAATTTATTGAGACCTGCTTTGTGACTCAATATGTGCTCTATCCTGGAGAATGACACATGAGCACTTGAGAAGAATGTGCATCCTTCTTTTGTGGAATACAATTTTCCGAAAATGTCTGCTAATTCTAGTTCATTTATCATTTTATGCAAAATCTCTGTTTTGTTATCAGTCCTCAGTTAGATGGTCTATCCATTGATGAGACTGCCATATTGAAGTCTCCAACTGTTTTTGTAAAGCTGTCTATTTTGCACTTCAATGTTGCCAGTATATGCCTCATGTGTTTTTGCACACTGTGGCTAAGTGCATAAATATTTATTACTGTTATTTCTTCTTGATGAATTTTTCCTTTTATTAATACTTAGTGTCTTTCTTTGTCTCCTTTAACGGTTTTAATTTAAAGTATAATTTGTCTGATATTAGTTGATATTAGTATAGCTACCCCTGCTTTTTTTGCTTGTTGTTTGTGCAAAATACTTTTTCCAACTTTTCATTTTCAACTTATTTTTGTCCTTACACCTAAAATGAGTCTCTTATAGACAGCATATAGATGGATTCCTGCTTTTTATCCATTCTGCCAGTCTATGTATTATGATTGGGAAGTTTAATCCATTAATGTTCAATGTTACTACTGTAAAGGCAGTATCTCCTTCAACCATTTTGTCTTTGGATTTTATATGTCATATCTTATTTTTTTCTCTCTTTTTACTTTTTTAGTTACCCTTACTGATAATCTTCTACACTCTCCTCCAAACCCCTCTCTCCTGTCTTTTCCTATTATCCTGTAGCAGTCCTTATAGTATTTCTTGCAGAGCAGGTCCCTTATATATGAATTCTCTCAGTATCTGTTTATCTATAAATATTTTAAACTCCCTCTCATTTTTCAAGGACAATTTTGCCAGATATAGAATTGTTAGCTGGAAGTTTTCTGCTTTCAATATCTTAAATAAATCACATCATTGCATTCTCACCTCCATAGTTTCTGTTGAGAAATCCACACTTAGTCTTACTGAGCTTCCCTTGTGTGTGATGAATTGCTCTTCTCTTGCTGCTTTCAAAATTCTCTCTCTCTTTTTCTTTGGCATTTGACAATCTGATTACTAAGTGTTTGGGAGTAGGTCTCTTTGGATCTATTCTGTTTAGGGTACCCTGCACTTCTTGGACCTGTAATTAGATGTCTTTCATAAGAGATGAGAAATTTTCTGCAATTATTTCCTCAGTTATTCTTTCAGGCCTTTTTTCCTTCTCTCCTCCCACTGGGATATCCATACCACATATATTCACTCACTTCATGCTGTCCTTCAATTCCCTGAAACCCTGCTCAAATATTTCCATTCTTCTCCCTATTTGTTCTTTTGTGTGTAAGATTTGGGATGTCTTGCTATCTAGTTCACTAATTCTTTATTTTGACTCTTCAAATCTGCTGTTGCATATCTCCACTGTATTTTTCACCTCTTCTAATGTGCCTTTCTTTTCTGTGAATTCTGTCAGTTTATTTTCAAGTTTCCAAGTTCTTCTTTATGGTCAACCGGTGTCTTATTAATATCCTTTATCTTTTTTTGTCACACTTTTCTTCATCTAGTTGAACTGATTTAGGAGGTTTGTTTGACCATTCTTGATTAGTTGTTTTAACTCCTATATCTTGTCTGAAGTTTTAGTTAGTCCTTTGGCTGAGCCACATTTTCATGCTTCCTAGTGATACTCATAACCTTTTGCTGATGTCTATGCATCTGATTTTCTCGATTAGCTTATTCCTTTTATTTAGGATTTTTTTGACTGGCTTTGTGTTCCAACTGTTCTTCGACATTTGATTCAACTTATTCTAGACCTCTAATATAGCTTCTGTTTCACTGATCAGAATTTTTTCAACTCTTATTTTTCTGATTTTTTCCCAATATATATGGAATGGCTTTTGAGATTGCCCTTTTTTGTGCAATTGTTTTGTCCCCAGGGAAAAGCTTTCATGTCTGTCTTCCTTGTCAGGGAATGTTGATCTGCTATATTGTGTCTGTGTTTGTTTTTGTTTGTTTTTTGCCTATGTTTTAACACTCCTTCCATTATCTCTAGCTACTTTTATCCAATGGGCTGATTCTGAGAGGAGTGTCCCACCAGAGAGGATCTGCAACAATCAGTTTTACCTAGATAAGGTAGGTCCAAGACTCACAAATGGGGTGTTGTTCAGTATCAAGGTTTCCTAGGGATGAAACCAACAGGGTATTAGTCTTTCCTGTAAAATCCCCTGATTCTGTATTCTTCCTGTTCTGTCCAGCAGATGACACTCTTCAGCCTAGTAGTCCCCACAGACCAAGGGTGGTACTGTGCCTTTAATACTCAACCAATTCCACTCCTTCCAGGGCTGTGATTGAGATAGAAGTGTGGGGGCAGGGGGAAGGGTGAGAGGCTATTTGAAACTATTGATGCTTTCCCAACCTCTAGGGTCTGAGTTCACTAAATAACAGCCATTACCTGTGCTGGGCCTTGCCCACCCTTTACTTAGAGGAGCTGCTCTTCATCCCCCTCTTCCCTAAAGGTTTGGAAAAGCCACAGTGACCCTCAAGCAGTGCCACTTTCACCCCTGTCCTCTACAAGAGCATGTTTTAAACAGAGGCTGGGATCTCTCCTGAGTAGGTTGAAATCTGTTGCTGATAACCCAGCCCCTGTCATTCTGAATGACAGCCACCATTTGTTCTGGGCCCTGCCTCTATTCCTTTTCTTGGGGAAGATAAATCCTTTAGGGAATTATCTTCACCACTTGATTATTTACTTTTTCTCTCAGTCAACCCTACTTCATCCCTTGCCTAGGGCAGGGCTGGGAATAGAGACTGGTAGCAGCTTTCCTTAATGGGCTGCTTTAAAGAATAAAACAGAGAGAGAAAGAAAAAGTAGCTGTTCTCAGAGCTGGACCCCAATACCCCAGGTTCCCCAATCAAGTGCCGGAGTTGGCATCCAGGTCTATGTGACCCTTTTCTTGGGGCACAACCATCCTCCAACACTCATCATTCAACCAAATCCAGAAGCTTCCACTTTTTGTGTCTGACCTACTTTTCTGGGTGAAACAAAATCTCTGGTTTCTTTCTTGATTGCATGGTCAATTTATGTATTCTTGGAACTGGTGTTCAGCAGCCAAATTCATTAATCAAATCTGAAATTGGTGCCTTGTTCAGCTCTCCTTCCTTGTTATTAGGAGAAAAGACTTCTTTTTCCCACCAGGGAGAAACTCTGAGTCAACATGCCATGTCGGTGGGGCAGGAACACCAGTCTCCCAGCATGAAAGGTTTTATTTACAGCATCTTCATTGCAATTTATCGGTCTGACTTGTGTATGATATTTGTCCTGTCTCCAAAGCTCCCCAAACCATTGCTAGGAACATTTTAGGCTATTTACTACCTGCCCTGGGGGACAGACTAAATCCTACAACTCCTTATGCCACCATCTTCTCCCTTACCGTTAATTATTTCTTAGTATGATCTTGAGATACTCAAAAAATACTGTTGTAAATTTGCCAGTAATATTTTGCATTCTAAAATGGAAAAAAATTGAATTCACCTTTGGAGTAGAATGCTTGTCTGGGTCTTTTAAGAAATAAGCACTTGACTCTTACTATTGAAGAGATATGTGCACATTTGAGCCCTGTGCTTAATACTCTTATTCATCATCCATGATCAACTGTCATTCATTGTGACAGTTGATCACGGACAAAGAATCCAAAGATTGTTATTAACAGAAGATAGGTTAAACAGAACAAACATCCCTGAAACAGACTTTTCTATCTACAAATAGGAACACATCAAAGTTAATGCAAAAAATGAAACCCTAAAATGTTCAAAAGAAACATAACTATATTTAATTGATTCTTGGATGGAGAGTTATTTCTTAAACATGAACTAACTCAGGAAAAAAATTTTGATTTGACCAGATAAAAACGTAAGATATTTGTGGATTAAAAGCATCATAAATCTAAAGTGTTATTATAATTTAATAAGAAAGATAACATAAACCTATAGGAAAATGGGTAAAATATATAAACAGGCAAGACAGAAGAAAAGAAACAATAGTTGGAGAAAAAATGTTAATGTTCAATCTCACTATTGAAGAAAGCAACACTAATAACAATGAGATAGAATTTTTCTCATTCTATCTCATTAGAGATAGTAAATTATATTAGAGATATTAGTAAATTAGTAAATTAACTTAGTAAATTTCATCAAATTTACTAACTTTTATTTTTCATGCCAATACTTAATGCAAAAAAGAAACCTAACATTAGCCTTGCAAGTTAGATTAATCTATTTATTTCTTTATGTGTAAAGATGAACTCTTCTCAAAGGATACTTACTGCAGCTGTATACATAAAGTCAAATTAGACATTTCGCATTGTTTAATAGTCAAGATATTTTACATTACTTAATGGCCAAGATATTTCACATTGTTTATTAATCAAGTAGAAAATTTACAAATATGCTTTTATCAGTACAATTCTTTATTGCAAAATTTTACACTAGACTATAAAACATCTTCTTAGAAATTCTCAGAACAACAGTGACGAAAACACCATTCCCTATAAACAAAACTCTTGTTCAGTGCTTTTCAGAGAGTTGCTTTGACTACTTGCATTAGAATAATCTTAAATAATTGTTAAACATGCTGATAGCTGGGTCACTGACCCTAATCTAAATCCACATATTCAAAGTCTCTGCTTTGGGCTTAGATAAGGCAGTTTAAAAGAGGACTCTCATTTTTTAAAAACATTAAAAATATTGAACTGTTGCAGGGAAGGCTACTTCATTTTCTTTACTTTGCAACTCTAATGATGTCTTAACAAATGTACCCCCAAATGTCTATACTCTGCGATCTATGTGTCTCAGGTCCCAGGGATTTCCATTATAGTGAGTTTGTCTGGTTTTTTTTCACAGTCCCTAGCAGAAATGCACTCCTGTGAAGGACCTCTGAGTGCAAAGAGAGCAGTACATAGAGGTTCCTCTTCTTTATCCAAATATATCATCATTGAAGTCACAGCAACACCTTTATGAAACGAAGCTTGGCATTTATTTTTAAAAAGAAAGTCTTCCTCTGAGACTCTAGGAATAGTTCAGACACGTTTGAGGTATCAGGCTTTTATTAACGCATCAGGAAGGAATCCTGGTATTGAGCACTCAGTGACGAATTGTACATGGAGTAACATGTTGAGCAATTCATACTGTCCACCAACAACGTGTTTTAGGGCAATGTTTAGAAGTTTATACTATCATTTTAGCCTATTTGCTTTAGGGTGATGAGGTATTATGAAGACAGCTCAGTGGGATCTTGTTCTCAAATTTCTTAAATTTGAATGAAACAAATGAAAGCTTGTTGTCAGAAACAATAACATTTGGCAATATAAGTGTCAAACAACTGTGGCTGAGTTCTGATTTTGAGATCAACGTGTGATTATTTCATTTCATTTGGGTTAATATAGCATAATCGACAGTCCTATCCTTAAATTATCCTGGCAAAAGCAATTCATTTAAGCCCTTAACCAAAGCTCCTCAGTCTCTTTCTTCCCCTAGAAAAGTAAATTATTGAATTGGGTTATGTTTATTATCTAGCACATTCTACAGTGTTCTGTTATAAATCAATTTTAGACTAAAAAGTGTGGACAATATACTTCATTTAAACAATTTCTGCATATGTTTGCAAGTAAAGAGCCCAAGATGATGTCATGACTACCTTTCATAATAACTATTTCTTCCTCTAAATTTATGATCTAATGGGTGGACTTTACCAACTAATGTCATGATTTTATCATCCTGAGAGTTATTTCCAGTGAGTAGACCTTTACTTTCAGAGATCAGCAATGGTAAAGAGCTCACGGTAGCTATATTTTGTATAATTTTCCAAGTTTAAAAGAAAATATTTAGTCATTCCTGTCCTAGTTTGCTAGCTGCCAGAATGCAACACACCAGAAACTGATTGGCTTTTACTAAAAGGGGATTTATTTTGTTAGTTCTTCAGAGGAAAGGCAGCTAACTTTCCACCAAGTTTCTTTCTTACGTGGGAAGGCACAGGATGGTCTCTACTGGCCTTCTCTCCAGGCCTCTGTGTTCCAACAACTTTCCCTGGGGTGATTCCTTGCTGTATCTCCAAAGGCCAGGGCTGAGCTGCGAGTGCTGAGATGAGAAATGTCAAGCTGCTCAGGCTGTGCTACGTTGCACTTTCTCATTTAAGCACCAGCCAATTAAGTCAAACATCACTCACTGCAGCAGACACGCCTCCTAGATGACTGCAGATGTGATTAGCAACAGATGAGGTTCACGTACCTTTGGCTTATGTCCGCAGCAACAAAACTAGGTATGCTCACCTGGCCAAGTTGACAACTGAATCTAACTAACACAATTCCTTACTGAATAAATAGGAGATGCATACATGGTAATCTAATTGAGGAAGATGATTTTTCCTTACTAGAAATACCCAAAAGAGAATTTTGATGCACTACAAATGTTCAATTCCTTGTAGAACTCATCTATTCTTGTTATAACCACAGGGATGTTGCCGATGTCTGTAAAGTTGCTTTGAGGTTGACTTCTTTTTGTTTTTTCAATGAGTTAGTGGTGCCTTAGAGATTGCAACTTCTTCACAAAGGTGAGATTATTGATCCCTGATAACAGGGTTGGCATTAAGTTAAGCTTCATAGTATTGGTGGTGTGGGCTATTGAATGGGAGAACAATGAGAATTAGTAAGTTATCAGGGCAAGCTGGACTCCAGAAAGATGTACCAAAGCTACAGTCCCAGTCAAACTCTAAGTAAAAGACTTTTCTGAAAGTATCCTTAAAGTTAAAAGGCAAGGATATTGCCTTTTTATATGTGACCTATGTATTGTTAAGTCCTCAATGGATCTTACTAGACCTACCAGTAGAATTTAGCACAGTTGTCTGCTAATTCTTTCTTGTAATCTTCACTTCAATTTCAGGATATCATCTACTCTCAGTTTTCCACTTATTTTAGTAGCTTCTCATCTCAATTCTTATAAAATTTCTATATATCGTATAGAAATTCTTATAAAATTTCTGTATATCATAACTCTTTATGATATATAAAGTGTTGGTGGTGGAAGGTAGTGGAAGGAATCAAGATTTGCATAGGATAAATAAACACAAGCCAATTAATAAGAAGCTTGAAATTGTCTAGGTGACAGAGAACTGGGATGATCTATATAACCTGAGAATTTGAAACCTGCGGTTTGGCCCAACCACTAAACTATCGGGGAACCTCTACTCCTCAGCTTCTCACTGCTTGCTAGACAACACTGCCGCACGCAGAAAAGGGGCTCGAGCCGGGGGTCTGGGTCCAAGGGGCGCGTGCAGGAGACCTTGCTGCGGGTCTAAAGGACTGGAGGCCGAGCCAATTAAGGCATGAAGCGAGGTAGCTTTATTGTTGGTAGACGCTTATGCCAGGGCCGCCAGAAGCTAAAGACCACGAGGCTTGATGAGCCCTGGATTATATACAGTTTGAGGAGAGGCGGAGTTAGGGCGTGGCCTCCAGGGGAGGGTAGCCAATCACACAGGGAGGACGGATGAGTGACTGTGACCATAGAGATGCTGTTCCTGAGTGTACCCGTAGCAGAGGATGTTGGGTAGATGGAGGACTAAGGAGAAGGCCAATAGGGTTAGAGAGACAAGGCTGCATCATCACTAGTCGCTGGTGAGGCTTGTAATTCAGAGGCTTAGAAGAACCGGACATGCCAAAATGGCGAGGGAGGGAGAGAAAGAGACTAAGCCACCAGGCCAAGAATAAAATTATGCCACAATTCCTCTCTTTTTCTTTTTTAAAGAACACACTTGTGTGACAAGTGGCGGGCATGAACCTTTGCTGGGAGGGGCAGTGATAAGATTCCCCTTGTGTGCAAGGCTCAGGGTTTCAGGGGAAGGGTATGTGCTTAGCCGACCCTTGGTGCAAATCTCATGTGCCCCAGAAGAGCCAGAGGAGGTCTGTTAGAGTGACCCTCTTCTGCGATTCTTGCGTCGCACCCAGCGGTGCCCATCTGGTGGGCCCAGATGCATGTACTCTGGTAACATGCAGCCCCCGTGGGGGAGTGTGAGGAATGTGGGCAGGCGATGACTGTTATAGCCTAGGGGAAGCAGGAGAGACCGGTCCTCATCTGTCCCCAGCTCGAGGGTGATCAGTCCTCAGGCGAGGCTAGGCCTGCGAGTCAAACCTGGGCTTGTCTGCGTTCCTCCATAGAACAGTCCAGGCGAGAAGGCTGAGCATAACAGCAGCCAAAACTGGGCCTCAGCTCGAGACCGGCGACAGAGAATGAGCAGCCTAGAAATGAGAAATGTTGAGGAGTAGTGCTATAAGTTGCGAGGGCGAGCAACGCTAGCTAACTATACCTGCGCTTGCTGCCGGTTGTCTGCATAAGAGAAAGGGTTTAGAGTTGCTAGAGCAAGAAATTTTTAGGTATGCGGTGAAGATTTAGTCTCGCAAGGTGAGACGGGGCATAGAATGGTTAGCCGGGATAGGAGTAACACAGATTTTAGGGAAGGGGTACCATCCATTGCAAACAGAGGAGGCAAGTTCAAAAGGAGCTTTTACATCTAGAGCAATTAAGTCTCTTTGCTGTTGTAAATTGAACACAGCGCTATGCGTCAGATGGTTGATATTTTCTTGCGTCTCCAAAGCTTGAGAGGTCGTCTGGGTCACGTTAAGGAGAGTTTCCGCAGTGACAGAGGCTTGAGTGAAGGTCACGGCGGCAACAGTACCAACTGCTGGCGGCGATGGGCTACGTGTCGCGCTGGGCGAGTTGTTACTGGATTCCTAGAAACAAAACTTAAAAGGAGAACTTATTTTATGCAATTACGGGGGGCTCAAACGCGCTCCCTTTTTCAGCTGACTGGTAGATAACTCTCGGCAAAACCTGTACTAGGATGCAAAACTGTGAGTTGTTGAAAATACTAGTACTGACACAGGGTGTTAGACCCGTGCTACATGCCCATTTAAGTCCTGGCGAAGGAATTAGGTAAGTGTTTCCTGAGGAATTGAACTTATTGGATGCATTTCTACTACAAAGTCCCTGGAAGCCTGCCGGTGGCGTGCCAATGCAAGTGCCCCTACCCGATACTTCCAACAGGGAATCGGGTACACTCGCATGTATTGCTTGTGCAGACACTTTTCCCAGGTTTGTTTGGATCAACAGAGGGAATGTCAAAGTCATCCGCCCCTGCAATTAAAGTCCCAACAGAATACAGCCTAGTAGCTGGAGTCCGGTCACCCTGACTGCCTGCATCACTTTGTCCCGCACAGCTATTTTAATTATTCTTTTAATTAAAGGAGAAAAACTAACAGGTTAATAGGACAAATGAATATGCTTGTTAATTTCCCTGAGGTCATGAAGAAGTCTAAATTTGGTACCTCCCTTTTTACTGATGATAAAAACTGGAGAATTGTAAGGACTACGTGATGGCTCTATGTGTCCTGCGACTAATTGCTCTTGCACTAGTCGCTCTAATATTGTTAGCTTGTGGGACAGAAGCGGCCACTGCTCCACCCAGATAGGCTCCTCTGTGTCCCATTGAAGAAGAGTGGGTGCTGGAGGTGTAACGCGAGCAGTGGCGCAAACTATTGGGGAGGCTGCGAGGTAGTATCGGTCCCTACGTCTGCGGGAATGGCTCGCCCCCAGAGGGCTTGGCCGATGGTGGTTGAGAAACATTCTTGAGGGGGCTGCGTGGTAATATATGCCCCTGAGGCTGCTAGAATGTCGCGCCCCCATAAGATCTGGTCAATGGTGTTTAGAAGCAACGGCCTGAAGACACCTCGGTGGCCTTCTTCATCCTCCCATGTAAGGGGAGTGGCGGCTCTCGCCGAGGGGGCAGAGCCCGTGGCACCGATTACTGCGGGCCCTGAGGTAGTTGGGCACAGATTCTTCCATTTTGCAGGAAGGCATGAAATTTCTGCTCCCGAGTCCACCATACCTAGAAGCCAATCGGCTCTGATTTTTAGTTTACGGGTGGGTTTGTTCGGGGTTATAGGAATGGTCCACATTATGGTTTGGGGATGTTCCTGCTGACACCCCGGGTCTCTTGGGGATGGGGCTGAGACCTGCCCCTTTGGAAGTTTAAAGGTGGGTTAGGTGCGTGGCAATTGCGTGCCCAGTGATAGCCATTGTTACACTTTGGGCAAGGGGTTTTGGGCTTTCTCTCTTGCCAGCGTTTTCCTTCCGGTGGCTTGGCCCCCGTGTCTCTCAGGTCAGGTTGCTTAGGACACTCCCGAGCAAAATGTCCAGACTCACCGCACCGGTAACATTCATTAGTAGCTCTAAGTGCGAGTGCTAGGGAGTCAGCAAGATCTCTTGCGGAAGGGTTAATGTTGGAACAAGCAAGTACCCAATCAGAGATGGACTTCTCTCTAACGCCTGCCAGCGCTTGTCTGAAGATGGGATGGGCTCCCTCAAATATAAGTTCCTTAGCCAGTGCATCCTGCCCCTGATGATCATATATTTTGTTTCTGCAAGCCTCTTGCACCCTAGAGACAAAGGAGGCGAAATCCTCGTCTGTTTTCTGAATTAACTTGGTAATTTGTTCTGGTCTGGAGGCTGAACAATTACGGAAGGCCCGCATGGCTACTTCTCGTAACTGAACCCAAAACCCATACGGGGCAGCGGTATAGACCGCTGGGTCGAAGTACCGACCACTCCCGAGGAAAGACTCGAGAGGGATGCCGAGGCCCGGGGGCCCTCCTGGGTAATCTATTTGTCGAGCAGCCCGCTCGGCCTCTGAGTTGAAGTGCGCCTTCCAATCAACATACTGGCCTGGGGTGAGAATAGCTCTGGCTAGAGTTGTCCAATCGTGAGGTGTATTAAGCTGCGTGGACATTTCCTCTAGCAGGTGGGTCGCATATGGACTCGCAAACCCATCTTCCTTGACCGCTTTGCGCAGTTGCTTGATTGCCTCTGCACTGTGAGGATACCAAGCAAGTGGGCGCTGCTGCGTCGGCTGGAGATTCATAGGGAAGCATCCAACCATGGGCGGCGGGAGGGGCCGCTGGGGCTCAGTAGGCCATGCCGCTGCAGCGGACTGAACAGGTGGGCTACCAGGCCAGACTGGGCCGGCGGCCGTGGCCCCGGGGTCACAAAATGATGGACGGGTCTCACAAAAAGGTGGAGGAGGGGCATAAGATGGCGGACCAGGCTCCTCCCCTGTGAGAGGAGGGGTTGAGGGAGTGTCGTTCCGCTTTTTTAACTCAGGAGGAGGCGGAAGTGGGTTGGGAGGGAGTGAGTTACGAGATGGCTCCTGGCCACTCCCTTTCGGGAGGGTGGGGTAGAGGTTCTTCCTGTGGCTTTGCTCTTTACTCGAGGAAGAAGCCGGAAGGCCGCCATTTGTATCCCTCGGGGGATCTACCTCTAGCCGATTATTAAGCTGATCGAGCAGCAACTCGGCGACCGAGTCTGACTCAGAATCGGAGCCGTCAGCCTCCGCGGCCCTCGCTCGGGCCAGGCGGCCGTCTGTCGGCGGCGAGGAGCCCTGAAGGCAGGAGCAAATGGCAAGGAGAGTGGGGAGCAACCCCGGAGGGAAACGCTTACCCTCGTGCTCCATTTTGTCCATTACTCTCGCAATTAGCTGATCGTAAGTGTCTATACTCCACAGGTGGCAAGTCACTAGCCACGGGTTAAAAGGAAGCAGGAGATCCCAATAAACCTGCAGCTGCTCAACAGAGACTTTACAATTATGAGCGTCTAAAAGCGCCGCTAGGGCACGGACCTGTGGTGCCTGCTGCCGAGTAATTCTGCTACCCATGTTCACCAAAATTTAGGGAGACAACTAGCCACTCCGGTTAGGGCCTAGGACTTCCTTGGGAGTTTATTTGGGTGGCTAGTGCCGAGGGCGCTTACCTTGGACGAGGTCCTAGGGTGCCGTGGGAGTTCGCCGGGTGAGGAGAGAGGTGTCCCTGTTCGGGCGCCACTTGCGGTTTGGCCCAACCGCTAAGCTATCGGGGAACCTCTACTCCTCAGCTTCTCACTGCTTGCTAGACGACACTGCCGCATGCAGAAAAGGGGCTCGAGCCGGGGGTCTGGGTCCAAGGGGCACGCGCAGGAGACCTCGCTGCGGGTCTAAAGGACTGGAGGCCGAGTCAATTAAGGCATGAAGCGAGGTAGCTTTATTGTTGGTAGACGCTTATGCCAGGGCCGCCAGAAGCTAAAGACCACGAGGCTTGATAAGCCCTGGATTATATACAGTTTGAGGAGAGGCGGAGTTAGGGCGTGGCCTCCAGGGGAGGGTAGCCAATCACACAGGGAGGACGGATGAGTGACTGTGACCATAGAGATGCTGTTCCTGAGTGTACCCGTAGCAGAGGATGTTGGGTAGGTGGAGGACTAAGGAGAAGGCCAATAGGGTTAGAGAGACAAGGCTGCATCATCACTAGTCGCTGGTGAGGCTTGTAATTCAGAGGCTTAGAAGAACCGGACATGCCAAAATGGCGAGGGAGGGAGAGAAAGAGACTAAGCCACCAGGCCAAGAATAAAATTATGCCACAGAAACCAATGAAGAAGTTAATAAAACAGTTTTCACCTCCTGTGATGAGAGCAAGGTAAAGATACTTCTACCTGGTATCTAATACACCAGAGTTTCTCTTGAACTCCAAACATTTTGAGCCTGAAGCCTAAAGTACCAATAGATTGTTTCCAAAAACACTTGTTAATGTGAAAAGAGCTCCAAGATCCAGTAGACAACAGTCCCTGAAGAGAGTTTTCCGAAGCACAAATTTAGAGTATTAAGTTAATATTAATATCGATCTTAATTCTCTAATAAATTTTAAAAATATGTGGATATATAAATGCATGAAGAAGTTTCAGAATTGGTGCTATGTTCATTTTCTGTGGCAATAGCTTTGAGTAGGGCAGAGAGGGTAAATTCTACTGCACAAAAGGAAGGGTTACGTTAGATAGTGTCATGGTCAGGTTCATGTGTCAACTTGGCCAAGTTGTGGTACCTGTTTATCTGATTGGGCAAGTGCTGGCCTGTCTGTTGCAATGAGGACATTTCATAGGATTAGGTCATGATCACGTCAGTTGCATCCACAGCTGATTCCATTTGTAATCAGCCAAAGGGGAGTGTCTTCAACCATGAGTGATGCTTAATCTAATCACGGGAAGCCTTTTAAAGAGAACTCAGAGGTGACAGGTCCCATTCCTGCTTCAGCTGGTGAGCCTCTCCTGTGGAGTTCATCCAGACCCTCCATCGGAGTCGTCGGCTTCGCAGCCTGCCCTGTGGATTTTGAACTCTGCATTCCTGCGGTCACGTGAGACACTTTTATAAATTTTATATTTGCAAGTATTCCCTGTTGATTCTGTTTCTCTAGAGAACCCTAACTAATACAGAAAGGAAAAAGGATTGTCCAGTAATAGGGGGGAAGGTAGAATATAAAGAAACAATTGGAGATGCCCATTCATGTGCACTGTATCAAAATAGTTGACTGATAAGTGGGCACTATCCTCATGCTGATTATGTTACCTCCTTGGAACACTTTTTGTAGGATAGGATGTAGATGAGGCCATAGATATAAGATGAAATGGTTGGATTTGGAGTAGTTCATGGAAGAAAGTTTAGGCTATTTTAATATTTTTAGCGTTACTTTATGCAGAAGGAAAGCTCTTATAGAGTTAAGAAAGCTGACATGTCCTGACAAATTTTGATGGAACTATTCCAGTTGCTCTATTGAATAGGGAGTTGAAGAGCAGAAATGAAAACATGAGAGCAGCTAGTGGCTGCCACAATAAAAATAACAGTTCCATGGTGACTTATATAAGTGTGGTGGTGGTAAAAGTAGTGGGAAAATTATCAGTAAATAATATTTTAAAAAAAGAACCAACTGCATGAGTTGATGTATTATAGGCTGGTATGAAGAAGGAATAAAGTTAAGGTTCACACAAAGATATTTAGCTTAAGTGATCAGGAACAGGAAGCTCCCATTTACTGATTTGAGGAAAGCTATGGAGACACAAGACTTTAGGGGGAAAGCTGAGGTATTTAGAGATGTCTATTACACATTCATCATAGTTGTACAGGTTGTTGGATATAAATCTGGAGTTCAGGGGAAAGATCTAATCTGGAGATCCAAATTTGTAGACAGTAGGCATATAGAAATAGTTAAAGCAATGATATGATGTGAATCACTAAGAACATGAGTGCATGTTGGGAAGAAAAGAGGCTTAAGCACTAAACCTGGAGTTTTTCTTAAAAAGAAACCACAAAAAAAAGAGATTGAGTAGTAGTAGCTAGTAACATAAGTGAGATAAGTAGCTACTGAAATAAGTGGAAAACTGGGAGTAGATGATATCCTGAAATTGAAGTGAAGATTACAAGAAAGAATTAGCAGAAAACTGTGCTACAGCACAGCATAATTTGCTGCTGGTAGGTCTGGTAAGATTCATTGAGGACTTAGCAATGCGTAGGTCATTTATAGAGACAATTCCCCCAGTGAATTTTGCTGGAAAGAAGAGCAGAAAAAATGGCTAATAGCTAGAAAGGGGATATGAAGAAAGGGGATTTTCTTTTTTGTGGCGGTGATTGTTTTACTCTTAAATTGTGAGAAATTATGGCAATGTTTATGGTAATTAGAGTCAACAAAGAAAGAGAGAGAGAGAATGAGAGAAAGAGAGAGAGAAAGAGAGAAATACAGGAAGATGAAGGCATCAGAAATCATTTACTGTGGCAATAATCTTGAGCATTCTACTGCACAAAAAGAAGGGTTATGTTAGACAGGAGAAAGGATTGCCCGGTAATAGGAGGAAAGGCAGAATATAAAGAAACAATTGGAGATGCCCATTCATGTGTACTGGTGGAATCTTGTGGATATTTCTTTTCAGTGCCTCTATTTTCTTAGTGAACTAGTAAGCAAATCATCTGAGATGGAGGATGGAAGATGTGTAGAATGTTTGAAAAGAAAAGAAAATTTTAAATAGTTTGCTAGAATATAAGAGTAGCAAATGGAATGAACTAGGAAATCTAGTAGAATTTCTGTTGGTGTTTAAGACCCATTTGAAGTTAGTGGACGTTAATTAAAAGTGGGACAAGTTGTTTTAGTTTGGTGGCTGTTAAATCAAATGCTATTCAGCATGTTGACTTAACCAATGAGAATTTATTGGCTTATGGTTCTGAGCCCATAAGCAGTCCAAAATGGAGGCGTCATCAAGATGATGCTTTCCCCTAGAAGACTGTAGCATTCTGGGGCTGGCGGCTAGTGATTCTAGGTCCTTGGCTATTCTTTCAATGACAATAAACATGGTGGTCTCCTGTGATTTCTTTGGGTTCCATTGACTTCTAGCTTCTGGCTGCAAGCTGTATCCTTCTTTCTGTCCATGACCTTCCCTATAAGGCCTTCTGATTCAATTGGGCCACAGCTTAACTGAAATAACTTCATCAAAATGTTCTATTGATGAGGATTCATGCCCAGAGGAATGGATCTAAGTTTAAGAACATGTTTTTTGGGGGTACATAGCTCTGACTATTATACCAATCATTATGGCTTTGTGTTTCCTTAAGGGAACATGAGAGCAACTTGTTCGCTTGTTCTCAAAGAAAGAAGAGATCTATGGCTCTTTTCTTTCACTCTTCCTGAAAGGAAGGTCATTGCTTTTATGGTGTCATGAATGATAAAAGACTCCAATTCTTAGTCATAATGAGCAGTTTATTTTGTATCAAACAGGGAAACTTCTAGGATACAGAGGAGACCAAGACATAGTGTAGCCCTTAAGAAACTTACAAACCTGAATGGGTTTGTAAAGAGTTACAATATATAGAAATTTTATAATCAAATAGAACTTGATGCAAGAGACTAGATCTAAAACTCAGGTCTTCATTGTTTTGAGTGTGCACCTAGCTAGACTTGTCCTACACACTGTATATGTCTGTGTATTTATATAAATAAATTTAAAAGGAATAAAAGTGCTTTCATTAAAATCTTAAAATCAATGCTGTTCTTGAAGAAGAAATCTTTCAAAACTTTTATCCATTTCAATAGTTCCTTGACCATAAAAATCATATGGGTGCATAGATATCATCTGTGTAGACTTCTTAAAAGTGTTTTTTTCTATATTAATAAGATTAAAGCTTAATTGGCTTACCTCCTAAAATTCTTTTTTCCTTTTCTTTAATCTTATGGTAATAACCAATTATAGAGCTCTTTTGATGGTTAAATAATGTATGTAATACATTTACTATAGTATCTGAAACATATAAGGTATTCAATTTATATTCGTACTTATTTTTATGGACTGACTTGAAGCAGAACAATTTATGTTTTTTATTACTTTTATAGCCTGACTTGAAGCTGACTTGAGGTAAGCATGCAGTAATTTTCTGACCTGAGGTTCCACTTTTATATCACCCCATGGTCTGTTGCCTGGGCTCTGTCAGAGTTGTCAATGAGACAAGCATAGAGATGTCCATGGAACTGCCACTGTAGCTTCCCCTCCCCTGCCCTGTCCAGGTGCAGTTTCTATAGGATTAAGGATAAATTTCTTCTCTTTGAAAGAAGTGATAGGAAGTGAAAGGCTGAGTATGAGGTTGATGATGAGGAAGCTATGTGGAGATGAAGAAATCTAAGAGGCACTGGGCTTTATGCTAAGAATAATGAGCCCAAGATAAGAAAATGGGCCCATGAAATCCAAAGGGAAACACGTTTTCACTGCACGCTCACACAAATGGGTAGTTTCAGAATTGGGAACCTAACATGAGTCAATAACTTCTACCACATGGAAGAAAATAATTGGGCTTGCGAAGTAAATGCAAGATGCTATTATTCCCTGGCATCTGAGACCATCATCATAATTGCTTTTCTTGTGTCAATTTAAATGTCTGAGTTTTGACTATTCCCTTTAGACTGGAAAAAAAATTGTTTTGTGTGCAGTGATTTAAGATCTACTTGTACTGACCCTTTTTTCAGTGAAATGAAGTAGCAAGCAATCTTTAACTGGAGGTGAATGTTAAAGTACAGTTGAAGTTATATGAGACTAAAACTATTATCATGTACTCTGGCATTTACTTACAATCAGTCACAACTTCTTTTTCTGTTTGGTATCATTCTTTAGCATCAAAGCAAGTATTACAAGATTGTAAATGTAAAATTGCACAAATCCACTAGACACAGATAAAGAATGATATAAAATAGTATGGCATTACTCTTACCTAGTTTATGAGTTTTGTATTGTTGTAAATATAAATTGTAACAAATAATTCTACATAAAATATAATAGAAAATCACATAAAATACATTGTTTTAGAGGAAATAAATACTGTCTACAATTTCTATCATGTCATGGAATTTTGGTAGTTTGTACTTTTTTATTATAGTTATCATTCTAGTCTATATTAATATAGAATTGAGAGTTAATAATACACTCTCTCACACATTACCACTTTTATTCTCGGAAAATCCTATTATATATCAAAGAGAATAAGTAACCTGGAAGTTAACAAAGTTAAATCTATGCTCTAAGTTACATCCCTGTAAGTTAGTAAAGCCAGGATATGAATCTAAGTTTTTCGGACTTAAGACCTCTACCCGTTACCTCTTCTTTCATTGATTACATAATACATTTTCAAATTGACTTTTACCACCACCAGTGCATGGAAGCTGCCCTCCTAAAATCAACCTGATATTCAATTGTAAATATCAATATCCCTCTTTCAGTTATATTTCTATCTTAGCCTTTGTGTCACTGACAAGTGTAGGACCTGTTTTCCTGAAATTCTTTGAACCTGGATTCTGAGATCCATTGATCTGGCTTACATGTTAAACTCTGGCCATTCTTTTTTTTATTTGTTTATTCATTTCTCTTTTACTCATTCATTTAACAAATACTTACTGAATGCCTAAATGTCCCAGGTGGACAGTAGTTAAATAGATTACACTTAGTCCCTGACTTCTTAACACTTACTTCTGCCAACACTTAAATGCTACTTTCCTCAAGTCTCCATCCTTAATACTCCATTCTTCCTATTTTACATAATCTTCCTTGAAGATCCCATCCCATGTCTTCAAATGTCATCTGTATTTATGATCTGCACATCTTTGTATTTACCTGAGATCTTATGACTTAAGATCTAAAATTAAGGACCAATATTTTGTGCTGCCTTGATAGCTGATGAAACAAGAAAAGCCTTGAATGTCCCAACTGCAAGTTCACCTCCCCACTCTGCTCCTGCATAATATCCCTTAGCCAAACAACACTCTTCGTCAAGGAAACCAGGCACGGTACCTGCTTTTCCTTGAGTAGTGGCTTTCAAATCCTTGCCAACCCATGGAATTATTCAAACAAGCCAACCACATCAACCTCCAAAAATGAGAAGGCACCCCACCTCCTTCACACTACAAAGCCTGCCTCCCACGGCCCTGCTGATTCCCTCTATTCCATAATGCAACCCCTGTGTGGCCCTATATGGCATGAGGTGTCCTCCTCCTCCAGACTGTGACTATAAGTAACTAATAAACTACTGCCTCTCTCATCTGTCCAATGTCAGGTGTCATGTGCTCATCTACCCACATCCTAAGGCAAGAATCCACCCCTCACCAATGGGGTAAATAAGAGGTATTAAAAAATACCTTTATTCTTTGCCCCCATTCACCTTGATCGGATTGCTTAGACTGTTTTCTGTTAATCAGAAAAACCAACTCTCCCTCATAAGGTACCAAAATAAATCGTCTCTGAAGGTTTTCCAAAGAAGGTCACATTCACAGCTTTTGGAAGTGTGGACATGGGCCTATCTTTACAGGGATTCAAGCCAATCCAGTATAGTGGGTTACCTAACTTGTGACAAGCAAAAAACATACCGCATCACCATGCCATTCTTGGGTCATGGCGGTTATGCTTGTCCATTTACTGTCAAAAGTGGGTAAGGATGTACCAAGAGGTACTGCAAAAGATCAACTCGATGTAAAAAATAGTCCTTTCTACTCATTTTACAGCAGCCCAGGTCTTCCTGGTTATCAAAGTCTATTCTCCTACCAGTAGGGTACTTATCGTCTTGACTTCTGGTCCCTTTGCACAAGAAACCTGTGGTGTTCACGTGGCAGCAGTACTTTGGAGTTCAACGGGGTTCTTGATGTAGCCACTGATGGACATTTCCCCTTTTGAGAATCAAAACCTCTTAACCCAAAGAGCTCAGATTTGCTTGGATAAGAAGCACAAGTGACCCAGTAGGCCACTGAAAGTTTTGGTAAGTGTGAGTACTCATGTTTTCAGTTCTTGTATCCTGGACCCATATTCTATCTATTGGGGGCACAATACCATATGGAGGTAGTTGATTTAGAGTATACTCAGGGCCAGTTTCATTGTGTCTGAACTGTACAGGTGCACAGATTTAGAAAGACTTGCATTTCGTTTAATACTATAATGTCATCATCTTAGAATTCTTAATATTTTTGAACAAAGAGTCCTGCACTTTCATTTTGCCCTGAACTTCACAAATTACTTCATCTTTGTAGTGTGTCATATTTGAACTGGTGCTTCAGCTGTACCTTCCACAGGCCATTCTGTAAGTCTCTCAGCCCAGCAGCTTCAGGGCTGTGTAGCACGTGAAGTAATAGGTACACCCCATTGTTGTATGTCCACTTCCACACATCTTTTGCAGTAAAGTGGATCCTTTGGTCTGAAAAGTTTTATGTGCAACCACATGCCAGTGACTCTGTCAACCTCAAAATAGTGGTGGTGGTTTAAATCAAACCTATAACATGAATATTTTTTCTATTTCAGATAAAATGAATTGATGTATCTTCCAGGGTAGAAGGGATTCATTACAGTCCATTTCCACATAGTAGCTGATTGGTATTCTCAAGGTAACATCTCAAGATGTTAGATGTTCAGCAGCATTACTAGATCATTCTTAGTGAGTGAGAACACCTGATTTTGAGTCCATATGTTCCCTTCATTTCTACCACCATGACTACTCCATCCATAGATCCATTATTCCAGAAACAGGGTGGACAATGATAGAGGCTGACTTGTCAAGTCATATTGTCCACCTGGTCATTCTTTGTCCCTTCTGTACTAGGTGATCTCTAGTGGCTTTTAATGTAAATCTTTATACTTTGTGCTCCTCCTATATGCCTAATGATATGACTTGAATCAAAACCTCTTCCTTATCCATTTTTCACTGCATGTAATTTTCTGTACAGTCTAGCCTTGGACCGCTTCTCTTTCGACATGAAATGAATGACCAGATACACAACTTAAAGTTCTGTCCATTTCTCCCTCGCCACTCAAGTCACCATTCAAGTTCTCATTCTGACTTGCAACCATCAGGAAACTAAGCTCAGGCTTTTCTTCCTTGTGGGATCATAGTTGTGAGTTGAAGGAGCTAATGCAACAGCTGTAAAAATCACGGCTAGTTTGGACTACCTGCTTGCGCAGTTGGTGTGTGTCCTTTGACCCTACTTGTAATCAATCTCAAATGCATCACTTCTATTTTACAATGGAGTGCGTTTGACCTTATGTCTTTGTTGGTCTGATAGAACCCAGAACATGGTAGGCAGTTATGATCACATGGTAACTTGAGACATATGTACCATGACCTACTGGCGCACAAGAGCTGTTTTTCTAAGGGAATATTTTGCTGTTACAGATTTCAGGCTTCAGAACTGCACTGTGAGTCTCCCTTTGGTGGTTGTCATAAACTCTGTATTGCATGGTCCCCATGACCAACATCTCTAACACCATAGAGTTTGACAGATCATGTGTCCCAAATCACTGTTTGTTTGAACTGCAGCATGACCTGTAAAAATCTTTCCTTCTTTGAACCCCTCTTAAAGCTTGCAAATTTATATACTACAAGATCAGTGCAATATTTTCAGGTATGTGAAATAGAATTCCTCCAGAACCCAAACATGCTTATCAGGCATTGTTTTTCTTTCTTTATGGTAGAAGTTGTAAAACGTAATAATTGGGGAGAGAGCAAATTTCCTGGCATTCCCAGACTATTGGATCCTTAAAATTTTACTTATGTGGTGGGAACTCCTGAATAGTCACATATTTTGTCACCTTGTAATTACCTTTTTCTGGAATACCTGTGCCTACCAAGGCCTCCAACATACTGGCCACATCTCACTCTTCTAGTTCAATTAATTAATGACATCAACATAGTGGGACAGTTTCTATGGAATATCCAGCAGGTCCAGTTCCCTTTGGCTAACACTGTGTCAGAGAGTGGGAAACTTACCATATCCCTCGAACAATTATGACAGTTACATGTATGCTTGTCATACCTGGCACATACCCATATCAGGTACCACAACTACAATTAGTCTTATTTGGTCAAGCTTGCAATAGTCTTGTAATCTTTCAGAATCTGTCTGGGTTCTGTACAGTCTGCACTAGTAAATTAAGTAGACATATGATGGACTCTACCACCCTGAGTTCTTTAGCATTTTAAGCATGAGATTAATTTCTGTCATTTCCTCCAGAACGGAACACTGGTTTTGATTTACTGTCTTGTTTGGAGTGGAAAGGGGGAAATCAGGCACAGCTTCAATATGTTCCACTTTACTATTCTTACTATGGTGACTTACTGTAACCATAAGTTGGCCTGGGGAGCTTGTGCCAAGTACCAGTATTTGCATCTCAATTACACATTCAGAGACAAGGGGAATGATTACCTCGTGAATTTACAAGCCCAGTGGAACACTGTAAATTGTAATTTGGCTAGAACTCCACTTTTATTATCTGGCAGCTAATTTAAAGGGAGGAAATTATGACACATCAGTTTCTGGGTATCAAAGTTAAATTCAACAGTCTTCAAAATGTTGTGTATTCCACCTTCCACAGTGAACTGTTGCACAGATTCCTTTGGGGAATCATTACCATGTACACTTGTCCTTATAAAGTAAACATGTGGGAGATCCTTTCTACTGAAAACTCAGCTTCCCCTTCAGTCAACAGATGCTGATTCCGAAATCTGGCTCAGGCTCAGAAACTGGACAAGGGATTATGAGTTTGTTCTGGAACAACTTTAAGTTCCTGATCACCCATCCTTGATACCTTTGAATTAAATGAGTTAAATAATACTCTTTTTGGATGGTTATTTTGTCCCTAGCAAGGTCATATTTTATTAACCATCTCTGTAACTCTTTGCCCATTAAACTTTTTAAGCTGCCACTATGACCTTGCTTCCCTCTCATTGACTGCTAGCATTTTAATCCACCCAATTTATTTTACTTCTTACTTCCCTTATTATTTATTTATTTTTTATCCATATTTTTTACTCCTCTGTCCCTACCCTGAATAAAAGGAGCATCAGACACAAGGTTTTCACAATCACACAGTCACATTGTAAAAGTTATATTGTTATAATCAAGAATCAAGGCTTCTGGAACACAGCACAACAATTTCAGGTACTTCCTGCCAACCCCTCTAATACACCATAAATTAAAAAACGATATGACTGTAAGGCATAAAAATAAACTCCAGGATAACCTCTCGACTCTGTTTGAAATCTCTAAGCCACTGAAACTTTATTTTGTCTCATTTCTCTCTTCCCCCTTTTGGCCAAGAAGACCTCCTCAATCCCATAATGCTGGGTCTTGGGTCATCCTAGGAGTTCTGTCACACATTACCAGGGAGATTTACATCCCCGGGAGTCATGAACCATGCAGAGGGGAGGGCAGTGAGGTCACCTGCCAAGTTGGTTTAGAGAGAGAGGCCACATCTGAGCAACAGAAGAGATTCTCTGCAGGTGACTACTAGGCATAATTATGAGTAGGCTTAGCCTCTCTTTTTCAGGAATGAGTTTCATAGGGGCAAACCCCAAGATTGAGGGCTCAACCTATTCAATGGATTGTCCCCACTGCTGTCAAGGATATCAGAAATTCTCCAAATGGTGAAGTTGAATATTTCCTCCTTGTTTCCCCAGTCCCCCAAGGGGACTTTGCAAATACTTTTTTATTTACTGTCCAAACATCTCTGAGATATATCGGGGCATCACATTAATCTTGACAAACCAACAAAATCTCATACCCTATTCAAGATTCCATGTTCTTATGGTATTCAACTAAACTGACCACACAAGTTAAATTAGGTAATGCACTACCTAAAATATAAATTTTGTACCAAATAAACATCTCTCCCTTTGGTCGCACACGAAGTTGAAGTTTTAAAACATGAATGATATCCTTTACCCTGTATTCTAATTTACCCTAGTCCTATCCAGATCAGCTTCATTCATATCTCTAGTCAAAGTCTGATCCTTCTTTTCAACTTTTTAAACAATTTCTTTATGGGGCATTGCTGACTTTCATAGCTTCAGAGCTCCAACTCTAAGTCACAGGTGTCACATAAATACCTGAAGTTTCTGGGCATGACCAGGTTATATACAAACAGCTCAGAATCTCAGAATTTAGAAATAACAGTTACAATTCCTGAATATAAGTGACTGCTGTAAGAGTTTACAATCTAAAACCCTTTATAATAGGCTCCACCCTGATAACTCATGCTCTCTACTTCAATTCACTGAGTTTTTACATTATAGTTAGTGATAAGAATGAGGCATGATAATATTTGTCATTTTGTTTCTGATATTTCATTTAACATACAGTCCTGAAGGTTCATTTACATATTTGCATGTTTCACAACTTCATTCCTTCTTATGGCTTTATGTATATACCACAGTTCTCCCTTCTTTTCCTCAGTCATTGTACCCTTAGGCCACCTCCATCCATTGTGAATCACAAATATTTCTGCCATAAGTAAGCACCAGTGTGCAAATGTCCATTTGTGTCCCCACACTCAGTTCCTCCAGGTATTTTCTGAGCAATGGGGTTGCAAGATCACATGGCAACCCTACTCCTACCCTCCTGTGGAACCATTGCACTGCCCTCCAAGAAGCTGCACCTCTCAGTTTCCCTACTGATAGTGAATAGGTACATCTCTTCGCATTTTCTCTAGCACTTGTTGCCATTCATATTTTGACACTGGAAATCTGCTGATTTATTATAACACAAAACCCCTGGACTATAAAAACAGGCCAATTTGAGTCCATTCTAAATGGATTTGTAATATTAGGGACTCCAGATTAGAAGATTTGTAATATTAAGACAAGGTATCATTTCTACTAAGATAAATGCTTTGTCCAAAGTCACCCAGCTCTCAGAGACAGAGTATCTTGTGTCTCTTGATTCCTTGCTTGGCAAACTTTTCATTTAAATGCATTCTCTGCTAACTGTGAACCTTTTCTAAATTGTTTTGAGAAAAGTCAGTGCCACTTTCCACAATGGAACTATTTCACAGAAATAGAATCAGTCCTACCAAACATCTTTATGTTGCTGCTCAATATTTTTTTTCATATTACAAATCTAACACATCTTCGTTTTATAAAAATGAAAAATAATAGCTAGCATAAAAAAACATAGCCACATATTTCCACAGATAATGACTTTTTATATGCATACTTATAATACCTACACTTATATATTTTATAATAAAAAATAAAATTCTACTGAATAGATTCTTTTGTCAGTTATTGTAATCATATTTATTATTTGGGTCCCTAAAGTTCATTTTCAGTTCAAATTCTGCAGTTTATAAGGCATAGATTGCTTATTCTGTTTTGTAAGTAGGAATGATCCTTTTCTTGTAGCAAACATAATCTTTTTTTTTAATGTTAATTTGTTTTAAAAATAAAACTAAAGGGTAAAATGTGCTATGTACTGGCTAGCATTCTATTTTTTGAAGGATCTAGCAAAAGTTTGGGCCTTAGTGTATCAACCTGGGAGTAGTGTCTCTACAGTAATATTTTAGTTCAAGAAGGAGATGTTCCAATGTCCACATACCTGCTCTCATAGGGACTGCTGAAGCACTGATATAAAATGGGATGTGGTATTGGAAATAGAGTCATACTACAGAAGAGTATAGGCTTTTCTGAACATAAGTACTGAAAGCATTTAATCCCAGGAAGGACGAATGGCCAACTTTGTGTCCTCTGGTTTAGAATCAAAGGAAACAACACCCAGACACAGCCATTTCCAGCAAAACTACAGGAATCATGGTATGACCTTAAGTTGTCCTCAAATAACTTTCAGTTTTCAATTTATTCCTTCAGCCTTCACACAAAGTAGGTACAAGTCGTCCTAACCTCCTGTGCTTGCCACTTCAGAATAAAACAGTCTAAGGAATAATGACTGTGTTCTCTTAAGAACATAATCAAATGAAAATTGAGGTTAAAGGAACAATGAACTGAAACCTTTATAACATCCACACTTCATTTGGTTTATTAAAGACCGATAAATTGAAATGTTGATATAGAAATAAATAAATATTCACATATGGTAACAGTTAACTTTTCTAAGTATTGCCTTGAATAGCTAAATGATACAGAATCCTTAGAGACCAACCAAGAGGAATTTGCAACTCAGAAATGTTTTTTTTATTTCAGTTTTTTAACATTACAATGACATTATAAAGTCAAGAATGGTAAGCAGATTCTCTAAAGTGTTTTTGTTCATGATTGGGCATGCTATTATAAGTTTTCAGAACAAATCCCACCCAAAACTTTTATATAATCTATTTGGAAGAATAATAAAATATTTTATGGAACAATTGATACTCAGACTGATGGAGAAATTGACCAAATTAGGAGAATAAAGAAGACTCTTTGTGATTTTTGAGATGGACACAACAATTACCACCACCACCCCCCACCAAATTAGGTTCAATGGACAAAAAGCCTCATGTGATTGTTTCTGTACAATATTTGTAAGAAATGGAATGTGAATTCCACTTTACCAACAGAAATTCCTATTTCAGTAAGTAAATTTTTAAAAACCTACAGGTAGAATAGTTCTTAGAATTAAAGTCCTAATGCCAGAAATATGTCTTATTTCTACTCTATAGAAATTCTTCCCAAAATATGTCACACATATTATTTAATGTATTCACCCACCATTGCCAGACTTTGATAGACCCAGGTTTTCATTTCTGTTTAAGAAATGGAAAGCATGTTATAGGGATGTTCATACCACCATTAGTAGATTTGATATTCCATAGACTATGGTTGAACTGCACTGACATGTTTCAAGGATTGTTTTGTTTTGATGAGGAGCTAGAGGCAAAAGTAAACATATGCCCTTAAAGAATAATGCTTATTAAAAATTGCATATTATAACAATTATTCAAAATCAATAATGCTACCAGATGAACAGTTGAAATAAGTACTTTAGTCCTGATTACCGAAGTAGTACTTTAGTCTTGATTACCGAAAGGGAAAAATATCACCTAACCCATAGGCATGAGGAATGAAAGAAATGATTAGTATATTTATGGGCTCTTGCAACTAAGGAAGGGGAGTAGGGGACGTAATTTAATGGGGCCATATAGGAAGACGATTTTGTTCAACCCAACAGAGGATCTATTTTTAGTTTTAATCTGAATCATGAACTTTTTATCCTTAAAAAAACTCAGCACTTTAAAAATCTTTCCATCTATCACTGACAGAACATGAAGGTCAGGAAAGTTGAAAGAATAAATGTTCTTTATTAGTGAATAAACTGCATGATAATATTGAAAAAAAATTAATGGCATATTGAAGAAAGCTTGCCAGGAAACAGAATAGTCCTTTATAAGAATAACAATAATAGCTACTTCAAATAAAGTAAATATTTAGCAAATTTATTAGAGAAAATGAGAAAAATGATTTTAAATAATGAAGTGTCCTCTCAAAACAGAATGTTATGGGACAACAAGTATTGTGAGGCTCATAAAAATTCATCAGAAAACTGGAAATATAGAAGCTGAAGAAGAAAGAGAACCAGTCCAGATGACAAATTATCCTCTTACTGACAGTAACTGTTTTAGATTCCTAGGCTGTTCAAAGCAAATACCATGAAATAAGGACGGTTAAAGAATGAGACGTTCTTCACTCATGTACATGATTTGTACACTGGGAAATGTACAAATCAAGGCATCATCACGGCAATTCTTTCTTCCCAGAGACCAGCAGCCAGATAATCATTGGCTCTTCTGTAAAATAGCCAGCCCCATGGTGGGCAACTCCTAGGCTCACTTTCTCTTCTGGATTTCATTGATTTCAGGATCTTACTTCCATGGCTTTCTCTTCCTTCATGTCTGAATTGCATTCACTTATAAAGAACTCCAGTAATTCAATTAAAACTCATTCTGACTGTAGTGAGACACACCTCCACTGAAAGAACTTCATCAGGAGGTCATCTTTTCTTGTGGTACATACAACTGCAAATCACCACATTCTACCTTCTACACTCCAAAAAGACATATACTTTCTGCATGTAAAACACATTCTTTCCATCACAATATCCACAAAGCCTTAAGTCATTTCAGAAACGAGGCTTAGTACACAATCTCATCAAAATCAGTTAGAAGTGTGTTCTTCTTGGGGCACAATTCTCCATCATCTGTGGACCTATGAAACTTAGAGATCGAATTTTCTGCTTCCAATGTACAAAGGAGGGGCAAGCATAAGATAATCGTTCCCATTCCCATAGGGAGTAACTGGAAGGAAAATAGGGATCATAGGATCCAGACAACTCCAAAACCTTGCAGGGCATATTCCATTAGATTTAAAGGTCTAAGAGTCATCTGTGGAAAGATGTTTTGTCCTCCAAGCCTAACAAGCAGCAGTCCCATCCTTTCCAAGTGTTTGTGTTACAGTCATGCTTTCCTGGAACACTGGGATGAAATCTCCAGGCTCCACCCTCTCCAGAACATCTGGATGGTGGCCAGGTCCTACACAATCCCTGGGCTCCAACCTTTTGGAGCACTAGTGTGGCAGCATCCTTTCTGAACAACTGGGAAGAAGGCCTACCCTCTCCCATTGCCAGGTAGATTCACCACACACATGGATGTCTTGGCTGAAGAAAGTGTCTTCAGTCTAGACCTTAGCTTCCATGGTTCTTTCCTTGAAATGATTTTTCCTTCAATTTTAGTCCCTTATCTGTCACTTTTTGTCCATGTTGGCAGTGGTTCCATTTATACAAATTATGCAAGAAGCTTGTTAGCTTTTGTGGGTATTACACAGGGGTCCAAGCCATCAGACAGTAGGACTATCTGTCAATCCTTCCTGAATAGCTGCATTTCCAGTCCTGTCTTGCACTGAGTTAGCTGATTGGTTCCATCTTCAGTTAAACCCTCACATGGAGCACTACCATTCCCATGGCACTTATTTTCCAGAAGTTCAGAATTTTTCCAAATGATTAATTGCTGGTTTAATTGTGTCTAGGAATTTAACTGTCAGCTTACCCTTTTCCCACCTCATTTTCCTCACCATCCCCTCCCACCTCTTTTATTCTTTCCTTCCAGTTCAATGATTTTGGGATGGTTAGTATAATATACAGGACCTTAGAGGGAAAAGTACAAAATGGTACTTAAAACCAATGCCAGTCCTCATCTTATATTGTTACAACTAAAGAGAAATTAATTTTTGTGTTACTCTTCCTTAGAATGTAAATCAAAGCCATTAACTCAAACTTGGAGTATTATACGCAATACCTACACAATCTTATGCAAAATACTTTTCATACGTAACATTACACAGTAAAATACTGGGAACTGAATATCTGTGCTGATTTGTATTTTGATTGGACAGAACAAGAAGAGAACAACATTTTACTAGGATGGTTTATACTAATAATAAATGTCTTGGAGTAAACAATGTCTTCCTCTCCCTTACCATAGACTACACAATGTCCTGAGAGGGTTCATTATGAGAAAAATGTCCATCACAACTTTAAGACATTACTTTGGAAGGAACTAATAGAAAAAAAAATTGGAAGGTGAGATGTCCTCTTTGCTTTAAAATAATGGTCTTCATGTTTCTTCTTACAGAAAAAGTTTAAATTAGTTAATTATAAATATATCTAAACAATTACATTTTGCAGCTTTCAGGTTAAGTCCAGTACTTCATTTATACAAAGTCTATGAGAAGAGGTCAGTAGAGATCATCTAATATCACATTGTGATATCATCTACTCAAGTCCTAGGCACAGTCCCACGCCTATAAGAGCACAGCATGCCTGGATATGCCCCTGGTGATCTTTAATAGAAGTTGGCTTCCAAAACTGGGAGATTTTTGCTTCAGTCATACATTATTTAACATGTTGTTTATTAGTAAAAATCAGCAATCCAACTTTTCTTAGGTCCTAATGCACTAACCTTTTATATAGTCCTTCTACATTTACAGAAATCCTTTCTCTGCCTGTGCTGTTGACAACTATAACAAACTCAATGTTAGTATTGTAAGTATTCCAGGAATAACATAGAGAATCTTGGCTACCCATATCCATGTTAGGAAACATGCTTTATTAACAACTATCTCTTCTACATTACTTCTTATTATAGGGGCTGTATGTACAACTCCAGTTTCTCCTGCATTATCCAGCCCAACAATAATTTTTGTGCTCCTGGTGATTGAACAGTATTCATATTCAGATGAAGAGAATCCCCATTTTGGGGCTGCAGACTCCTCCAGCCACCCAGACCATCTGATAATCCTTTGCTCTGGCTAAGGGTTAGGAGAGAGATGACCCAGAACCTCTACCTCTTGTGCTTTTGCTCCTGTGTTTGCCACTGGTCCACTTCCCAGGAAACAGAGTGTGGTCAGTGCCCAGCCCACCTTGCCATGTGCAAGGCCCAAGATGTGTCTCCACCCTTTCAAGACAGGTCACTTACTAGGGTCCTTTAACAGGGGATCATTTTGGAAAATGCACCAACCTGACAGAGATGCCAGAGAGAACCATTACTTGGCCCAGACATTTGGAGATGAAGAAAGAAAATGCCACTGGGGAAGCTGTTTGAAACCAGAAGCCAAGGACCCCAGCAGACATCAGCCATGTGCCTTCCCAGTTGATAGAGGTGTTCTGTAAACTTTCAAATGCCAAAAATGTGGAGACAACTTTGGAATTGGGTGGTGGGTAGAAGCTGGAGGAATTATGAGATGCTTGGTAGAAAATGCCTAGATTGGTTTGAAGAGACTGTGAGCAGAAATATGGATGCTAAAGTTACACAATTTGGCCAAATTATCTGCCATTTAAAAATAAGGATCACCTTCCTTCTAGTCTGCTATGATATATTCCTCATTTTTTCATTTTTGTCTAAAATCTCCTCAGGGATATCTTCAGAGTCCACATTTCTACAAACAGTCCCTTTAAAACATTCTAAACCTTCTCTATCACTCTCAGCACTCTTCCAGAATCTTCCCTATATACATTTAAAAAGCCATCCCAACATGTTCGGTATTTGCAAACCAAAGCAGCACCCCATTTCTCTGGTACCAAACTCTGTACTGGTTTGCTAAAGTTGCCAGAATGCAATATACCAGAAATGGAATACCTTTTAAAAAGGAAGTTTATTCAATTGCAAGTTTACATTTCTAAGGCTATAAAAATGTCCAAACTAAGGCATCCATGGAAAGACAGCTTGACTCAAGAAAAGTTAATGAGTCTAGAACACCTCTATCAGCTGGTGTCTTATTTGATTTTAGGATTTCAGAAGTTGTGCAGTGCCCAACAGGAACAAAAATCCCATTAGAAGCATAGTTTGTCACAAATTAATTAAAATTATTTTTCTTTCCATCTATGTGTTTTATTTTTCAAATGTGTACTAAGTCGTAAGGACATCAGTATTTAATAAGTTACTTCAACTTTATTATTTAATAAATGGAACTCTTGACTATTTATGTTGGCCTAGGTGTTGAACTAGCAAAAATAATCAAGACACTAAGGATCTTCAAAGTGATAAAAGTTTAAAACCTGTAGCATAGAATATACATTTACACATCTTATTTTACAATGTAGGCTTGATCTTATTTTTAAAAAGAATTATTGACTTAATTTGTCATCCATGAACAAACTCATCTCAGTTTTGCTCAACTCTACCTAAATTGAGATTTAAGGTGAGATTGATTTTCCTCATTATTACTCTGGCTCTTTGCCATTGCATTAATGACATGTTTCTGAATTCTTTCAAACAATCTCCGGAATAAGTAATACGTTTTAAAAGCAAACTTGTTCAGTGTTCATGAGGGAAACCCGGGTTTGATTCCCTGACCACGCACCTAAAAAAGATAACAAAGCAAACGTGCTTCCTTGCTCATCACTCTCACTGTTTGCTTATTTGCTTTTGCTTCTGCCATCCTATATGATTGGTTTTGTAAGGCGATGTAGTCCTTGATGAAGACTTCCGGGTGGTTCTCTTGGGATGACAGCATAAATTCAGTGCCCAAAATGGGAAGGCGCAGTAACACTGGAAAGGTGTGAAAACTGCAGAGGCAAATGAGAAGAAGCTTATCTCCTCCAAGCATAAGCAAGTGGGTTTTCCCTCATGAGTCAGCTCTGACTGAATATAAATAAGTACTTTGTCCAGAAGGATCTTGGAGCCACATCTGCTAGATGGAGCGTCTCGATTGATTGGGCGATACATCCATGGATGTGGGCTTGAGAGCAGTTTTCCTAATACCATCCTTATCCAGGATGAGGATGACAACGTACATCTGGCAAAATGCAGAACATTATGAAATAAAAACCTCTTCAGTTTATACTCTTCGAAATTGATCTTAATAAGATTAAGGCAGAAAGGCTATTTTCTTCCTATTTCTCAGAGGTACAATAGAGGTAGCAAAGGAAGAAATGTAAAGCATGAATTAAAAAGTAGGACACCATGGAACTGGAAAAAAACCTCATAATTTTGCTTCAGGTTATCCAGGAAACAAGTTTGGTAAAAAGCAGATATTCACATTGGAATTCCATTTTACTTCTCTGGCAACCCAGACCCAACATAAAACTCTCAAATCAGGGAAAGTGAGTGTTCCATTTTCTGCTACGTGAGAGTTTCTTTTCTCATGAGTGTATGTAAAATGGTACATGTTCAGGCCTTGGTGAGCCAGAAAGAGATTGGGATAACTTTGAAGTTTATTTGGGAAAATGCTCTAAATTTAACTCTTACATGCATATTTAAATAAAGCATTTCAGGGGAGTACAAAATCGTAGCATAGCAGCTGTTAAAGGGTAAGAAACATCTTGTGAATGAGATATCCACTTTTATTAGCTGACTCATTGGCCTAGATCCCAACTGCCTTCAAATTATAATGGAGAACAGGAAGCAAAATATCACAGGTATATTCAGATAACTTTGATGTATTTCTCTTAATCAAGGATAAACAGAAATTGCCAGCTTGCCACTGAATTTTTGATACCAGTTCTGAGATGGAGACTGCCCTCAATAGAAAACTAGGCAACTTATAATCATCTGGCTTTGGAATTGAAGTGTTCACAGTGTAATTTGAGATTGTACAAATCATTTCCTCATTGAGCCATCCAATAAACTGCACATCAAGAGAACGGTGAGTCATGAGCGAGGCTGTCCTGTCTGCCTCTGAAACAAACTACACTCAATCTATGAACGAAGCCACACCAAGGAAATAGGATTTTTATTTTGTTAGCAAAAGGAAGCTAGGGGAGGGTCTTAACAGGACTTAACAAGATGAAAGTGATATTAGAAGTAGATTAGTCTACTCAAAATAAAGACAACCAAGAAAAGACAGGAAAGATGCAAATGGGTCTAGAGAACTATAGTTTTGACCTCTGAGTAATAAGAGCTACCATTTATTGTGAGTTGTCACGTGCTAGTCACTATCTAGCTTTGATGCCAGAAAAGCCTGACTCCGTTTCTGGAACAGCACGTCTCAAACTTTAATGTGCACAACAATCACCTGGGAATCCTGTTGAAATATTCTATATTGCAAATTACATTTTTGGAGAACATACAGCATGCTTAACTTTTGACTTCTTAAATGAAAAACTGGTATTTTTGTTCTTTCAAACTGTTCTTCTTTATTTAAATAACAACACTGCTTTCCTTTTGGAAAATTATCTTCCCCATTATGTGATTATTCATGTAGTTCTCAATTAAGAGACCCTGTTTTCCTCAGTCAAGTAGTAAGCAATGACTTAGAGCCAATCCTGTTCCCTCAAATGTATGTGTATGTGTGTGCATATATATAATATATATACACATGTAATGTTATTTTAAGATAAAAATGCAACAGATTCAATATTAGTATGCCACAACTGATAATATTCTTATAAAACAGCAATGAAAACATAGAAAATAAAACAGATTACACTGGTTCATGGACCAATATCAAACACTTAAAAAGCATATTAATCTTATTTTATATACATTGTTTCAGAATATACAAAAAGACAGAAAACAACCCTCAGCCCATTGTTACCATATTGTTAGCACATTAATGCTAACATAATCCTTATACCAAACCTGGACAAGGAAAGAAAAAGAAAAAATGTACACACAAGTAATCTCACTTTTGAATATAGAAGTAAAATGGAAAATATAATAAATAAAATAGTGCACAGCAATAATTTAAAAGAATGACTCACAATGACCAAGTCCTGATCATAGTATACGGAAATGGGGACTCACACATAATTTATGTTAGAATATAACATAGGCACTCCTTTTTCATACAATTTTACATTTCTAAATATAAAGTATGCAAAATAAGTGTAAAATTATATAGGCAAAATATTTAATAAGTATGGTTTATAATTGAGAAAAACTGGAAAATTTTAATTGTAAAATTTCTATTAATAGGATATTATACAAGAAAATTAAATTACTATATATAATATATATAAAATAGAGTCATACAAGACTGAATACAGAGTTCCACAGTTTGCCATCGAGTGAAAATAAGAGTTTATAGGAAGCATTTACTGCATGACCCCATTAGTAAAAATATGCATAGGGATATGATTCAAGGTTGGTCATCAAAAAATTACAGATATTCATCATTGTAAATGTAATTAACACCATAAATTAAAGTGAATAAATGGGAAATTGTAGGTTTCATATGTGTTACCAGAATAAAAATTTTAAAAATCACCACGAATTTTTTTTTTTTTAATGGTACAGAGTTTCTCTCTAATTGGCGATGCGGATATTTTTTTCCTTTTTCATATTTTCCTATTCATTCTACCTGTTTCAAAGAGCATATATTATTTTTCCAAAACAAGAAGCTGTCATAATAAATAAATAACATTCTTCATTATAAATATATTTTCTTAGTAGAAATTTTAGAAAATAAAGAAAGTTGAAGAACACAATAGAAGTCATAAATCCTTCCAATCTGAGTCACCATTAACTTGTGTGTTGCTTATCCGTCTACATATTTATTTACATATGTTGTAAATAAAAAGAGGGAAGTAGATCTACTACATAATGACTTTAATTTTTTCATCTTACAATTGATAAAGTGGTTTTTAATGTTACTTTTTAATGGCTACATATTGTAAAATATACATAATTCATTTGTCTATCTACCTATTACTGAGCAGTTAGGATCATAACTATATACATATATATGTATTTTTTTTTACATGGGCAGGCATTGGGAATTGAATCCGGGTCTCCGGCAATGATAACTATATTTTAAAATACTCATTAGGAAATGATGACCTAGGTTCATGTTCTTTCCAAAACAATATAAGCTCATAAAAGGCACAGCCTTCATATGCTCTGTATTCCAGAAAATGTCTAAGATAGTAAGTACTCTACCAAAATAAGGTGATTCCATTTCCCAGGATTCAACATATTGATAAAAACAATGGAAACCTGATATCAGCAGATGTGGGAAAAAATATCTCTCATCTGGACATTTCAAAGCACAATTTAGATTGGCCTAGGGTATATATATTTCTCTTTGCTTTATTTATAAAACAGAATGATTTTGCATTTATGTGCATAGTGTTGAGACTTAGAACCAAGGCGATAAAGATTAAACTTGTTTTAAGTTACTTAAAGCTACTTAAGTTACTGCAGTAACCCAGCCAAGCCACTTAAACTTTTTGAACTTCAATTCTCACATCTTTAAGATGGGAGTGATGACATTACAGGATGAGTGATCCTTTAGGTAAGTGCAAAGTACATTTTTGACACTCAACATAAGGTTCTTATTATTACTAATATCATTACTTCTACTAATGCTAATATTACTTAAATAGCATAGTGAGGGAAATGCTTGAATATTTTACTATACTATGTATCATATTCAAATAATTAGCTAAATAGTTCACTTTAAAAATGAAGTGAATCTCATTGTTCATTACCTGAGGAATCACTTTAAATTATTGTTAGGACACCAATGTGGAAATATAGTTTGAATAATAAACATTTAGTAGAAAGATTAAGTTCCAATGCAGCTTATTGTGGCCTTTGATCTGCAAACTCAAAGACAAATGATCTGCCCACGTGCATCCCATGTACAATGGTGCAGATGGAGCAGGCTAATGGTGATAAAACATGCATTCTGGGTGAAGGAAGGATGGGGCCATAGGAAGAGCAATTCCTGCTAACCAGGAAAAACAAAACATATCTTGATAAATTTATCTGGAAGCCAGTGATTCTCCTCCATGAAGGAATAACCCCGGCCACTGCCCTAAATGGCCCTGCTACTGCCCTCTGGGAGATTCTAAATTATTCATTTTTTCATGGCCACATCTGAGTTGGGTTTTGGGCAGGAGGTCCTGCCTAGAGCCTGTGCACCATTTGCAACACATCTGCTGTTTGTATTACAGGACCAAGGACACTAGGCTTCACAGACCATTAAAGGCCATCCTTTGGTTTCTTTCGGCAGTAGATTTTTCTCAAAATTTGGTAAGCTTTCAATTTATTTGCTTTTTGTCAATTGTGTCATGAATAAAACAATCCTGTCTACTCCACTATTGAATCCTATCTACTCCACTATCGAAGTATTTATGGTATTTTCCTCCATCCTTTTACCAAAATTTCCTGTCAGTGATTAAATTAGACATTTATTTCTATCCCGTGTGTAAAAAACCACAAGTTATGAAAGTCAGAGTTAATATGTAACTACACAGTCAGCAGGCACCCCTCTACCTTTTATCTTTTTCCTCCACCATACTGTAACTTGCTTGCTCTCACAGGTTTGTTTTGTAATACAGGATGCCTGTTGATACTCTAGGGAAAGGACAAAAATGTTGGCACCCTTTTATCACAGGAATCCATTAATAAAGAGGAGAGAATGGACTGAAGATTGACAATGTAAGTCTATGTTGTACACATAGTTGATTATCAAGATTTGCATCATTTCCTTAGCTTTTTTCATAACTGCTACTTTCCCTTCATCTTATGAAAATGCATCTATATTGCAAAGCTAAATTTTTTCAGAGAAGTCCAAGAAGGAAAAGGGAACTAATAGAAGCTAAAATTTTTCTATAAAATTATATTTAGGGAGCTTTTATTTTGGCTTTTAACTCTCAAAACTGCTCTATTAAATAAACACTGAATTTTGCAATAAGATTTTAAGTTGGTAGCACATAGGAAAATCCAATTTTTTCATTTAAGAACATTATTTTGAAAGTTGATTTGAAAATATTACAATGTTTTTGGGCCAAAATTCTTTCTAGAGGAGCACATCAAAAATTCTTGAGAAAGTCACATATGAACTTATGGAAATTCATAAGTAAGAATCTGCTTTACAGAATTCTATAGATAACTAGTCCATAAAATGTACATGTGCTGCATCATAAAAATGTGCATTGTTTATGAATATCCTGTATTTGCTCTAGATTTAATGAGAGATCAGGGTTACATAGAAATAAAAACTAGAGTCATGAAATTCAATTCGAATGTTATTAAATCTCAGGATTTTTTTCTTAAATCTTTACATTAATTTCTTACCTGTTTTATAAAATAAAATTGCATGACTATTGCTTTTCTTTATGTATTTTATCAGTCTCTTGATTCCAGTGAGTAAAATACTGTACTCTTTATTTCCATAATAGGCACAAAAATAAACCATATGTTAAAATCCTCTTAATGAATCAAATTACTCACATCTTATACTTTCACATATAATAACAATGTTGTTTTTAATTATAGAGACCATTCCTTTAATCTGTTTTTCATGTACTGTATTTAAAGAGTAAACAAGAAGATAAAATTTCTACTGTTATTTTTAGATGTTTATTCTTTCCCTATCCAAACAATGCAAATATGTTCTATTATAGTTGACAGCATAGAAAATTAGGAAAAAATAAGATACCCATAATATAACAAAAAACAGCAACCACTGTTAACATTTCAATGTATTTCCTTCCAATTAATAATTTATATATTTTAAACGCATTGACTGCATATTTAATATAATATTTTATCAACTAACATTTTGTCTAAAATGTAATTGTAATGGCCTTAATATTTCAAGAAGTATATGCACTTATTATATATAACATTTCCCAGGTTTGCGTAATTTGGTGGTGCCCAGTTTTTACATATTCTAAATAATATTGCATTGCAAACATTTATGAGTTTATTCAATATATATATAGCTGGAAGGTATAATAGGTGACCATTCATCCTGGAAATATATAGGTAATTATCCTCACCCTCAGTGAGATTGCTGCCAGTGAGAAGACAAAATTCAAACAAATCAGTTTAATACAGTATAAAGTGCCATGGTTTCATAAGATTAAGAATGTCTAATGCTGACTGCTCACAAGGCTTTGTTTCTGCATTTGGGATAATTTCCTTGGGGTAAACGTCTTACTAGAGTTGTAATAACTAGATCAAAGGGTAAAGACATGTTTAAATTTTTGAACAAATTGGCCAGTATTTAAGATAAATATTAAATAAAAATAATAATAGAATGCATCCTAGTTTTGAATTTGTCCTTACGAGTGCTATCTAGGTTTCATTAAAATTAAATATAATACATTGTAATATAGGCAATCAGCTTGAAATAGTTATTTCAATCATATTATAGAAGTGTATTTTTTAGTATTATAAAAAGCAATGGGCTGTGCAGCAGTTGCTCAGTGGCAGAATTCTTGCCTCCCATGACGGAGACCTGGGTTCGATTCCTGGACACTGCCCATGCCAAAAAACAGAAAAAAAGCAATAAGGTTTTTGAGTTCGTGAAATTTCTTATCAATGTCTATTAAAATCAGCCTTAAATTATACTGATTTAACTTATCAATACATTAAATTATGTAAGCATATTCCCTAATATTCTTCTTTCTTGTATTCTTCATATGTTACTAACTTAATCACAGCTATTTTTTGCCAGTGTACTCTTGAATACACTTGATTTATATTTGTTAGTGAAATTTGACTATTGCTTCCTTTCTGTGCCATATTTTTTTCTTATTCTACTCTCAGGGCTATGTTTTCTTTCTAGAATCAATGGGATTATTTTCCAACTATTATTTCTGCTACCCCTTTATTAAATGAGTAGTCTGGTTACATTACTTAGTTCCTCTTGATTTGAAATATAATTATAACTACGACAACCCTACCTCATAAGATTGTTATAAAGACTAAATTTAAATAAAGCATGAAATATAGTGCCTGGTAGCATATGCCATCTTAATGTTCCAAACATGTAAATTATTATTCTGAAACATAAAAAATGTCATTTGAATATCTGTCTCCTCCAAGTTTGAAGGAATTTACCAATAAGAAATTAATAAGTTCACTTGTCTTTTTTCATTTGGGGAGCAGGAGATGGCGTATGTGAAAACCGTTAATCATATTGCCAAAAATATCACAATTTCTTCTTTGGGCTATAATGGATTTCTTCACCTTTAATAGAATGATAACATATTGAGTTGATTTAATTTGTCTTGCTTAGATTTTCTGTATTATTTTCTATTTCTGTAATGTATTTTCTGTAGTGTAATTTTATTTTCAGTTTTAAAACTGTGGTATGACTTTTATAGTATTGTTCCCCAACTTTTAGCAAATATTTGTATTGCATAGCTATCATAATCAAAATATAAATCAATTCTAATGCACAAAAAAATTACCCTTCTATGCTCAACCCTTGGGTAAGAATTGTTTTCAATTTATCTGATCAAGTAATGAAAGATAGTAATTACTGAGAAAAGAGACAACATTAGCCCTAAGATTGCCACACTTTACTGCCTGGTCAAAAATATCAAGATCACAGCACAGGAAGGAAGGGGAATCAACCTGAAATTCAAAGACACAATGGATTAAATTTAGAAGAACGAAAAATGTATATACCATGCTTACACTATTCAAAAAAATGATGGAATGGCTCTACCAGCATCAGACAAAATACATTCAAAAGCCAAGAACATTGCCAAGTATAAAGAGGGTCATTTCTTAATGATAAAGGAGTCATTTTATGAGGAAGATATAAAAATTTCACATCATTTTGTGACTATAACAGAGCTTCAAAATATATGATATAACCTGATAGAGTTACAAGGAGAAATCATTGAGTCAAAGATAAAAGTTAGAGTTTTCAACATCCTTGATTCAATAATTATCAACAAGTAGACAAATTTGAATAGGTCTGTCTTTGTGAATAGTTCATAGGCACTTAAAAAGAATATGGATTGGGGTGGTTCAACGGTGGCTCAGTGGCAGAATTCTCGCCTGCCATGCCAGAGACCTGGGTTCAATTTCTGGAGCCTGCCCACGCAGAAAAAAATATATATATATGAATTGGGCTACTGTTGGGCAGAAACTTCTATCAATGTCAGTTAGATCCTCTTAGCTGGTTGTATTGATCATGTCTTCTAAATCCTCACTATTTTTTATTTGCTATTTTATTATTGAGAAAAGTGTGTTTTCTCCAAATATAATTGTGAATTTGTCTATTTCTCTTTTAAGTTCTGTCAGTTTCTACTTCATCTATTCCTCTTTATTCCTTGTTCTTAAATCCATTTTGTCTGATAGTAATACAGTCACTCCAGCTCCCACTTTGAAGGATTTTTATGGTGTATTGCATCCTCATCCTTTCACATTTAACCTGTTATGTCATTTATATTTAAAGTAGTTTTCTTGTAGATACCATACAGTTGAGTGTCGCTGTTTTATCAAATCTGAAAAACTCTCTAGCTGGTGTGCTTATACCATGCAAATGTAATGCAATTACTGATATATTTCAATTTAATCTACTCTCCTTAAATATTGGTTGTTCTCTATTTTGTCTTTCTTTTTCATTTCCTGTCTTCATTTGTATTCATTTTTCATGATTCCATTTTACATACACTATTGACTTGTAATTTATACCTCATTTAAGTTTTAATAGTTGTCCTGGGATTCACAATATAAATCCTTAATTAATTGGAATTTACCTTCAAATATTACTGCCTTATTTGGAGTTTAAGGACTTTAAAACTAAATACCCCAAATTTCTCCCTTCCCACCTTTGTGCCACAGCTGTCATACATACCAGCACAACATATTATACAGATGGCATGCATGGCTGCAATTTTTGTTTTAGTAAGTCATTTTGAAGGAATTAAAAATCATATTAATGAATATTGTATTTGCCTGTGTTATACAGTTGCCAGTGCTCTTTATTTCTTTGTGTAGATCTAATTTTTTTGCCTGGTGTCATTCTATCTCTCCAAAAAAATTCCTTTAATATTTTTGGCATGCAAGTAGGTAAAGGTATAAATTATATATTTTTTTCTGAAGTCATTATCTCTCCTCCATTTATTGAAGATATTTTTGAAGACCATAGACTCCTGGGTTGACAGGTTGTTCTTCTTTTTATAGTCCTTTAAATAGTTTAGTCTACTGTCTTCATCTTACAAAGCTTGTGATGAGAAATAATTTTTAAATTCTTGTCTATATGTCTTTTGTCTGTATGTTGACTATCATTGCTCTTATAAATTATGTCTTTTGATTAAGGCATGTCATTTGTAGTAAATTGTATATGTGTTTGTCAATTAATCAGGAAGGACTTTGACTTTCTTGCTGGTTTTGATTAAAGAAGTTGTAGGTTTATAGAAAAATCATGCATAAAATACAAAGTTCCCATATACCACCCTATTGGCCACAATCTGCACCAATGTGATCGTTTGCTGTGATTGATGAAAGAATATTTTTGTAAGTGTACTACAAACTATAGCCTCTGGTTTATGTAGAAGAGTTCTGTAGTATTTTTAAAAATTGTTATTCTAATAACACATATACACCCAAAATTTCTCCTTTTAACCATGTTCAAATATATACTTCAGTGCTGTTAATAGATGCACAATGTTGTGCTACCCAACCACCATCTATTAACAAAGTTTTCCATCATCCCAAATAGAAAATGTGTACAATTTAAGCATTAAATTCCCATTCCCTACCCAGCCCCTTATACCTATAGGTTATATCCTGACCATATGAATTTGCTTATTCTAATAATTTCATATCAGTGAGATCATATAATATTTCACTCAACATGATGTCTACAAAGTTTAACCATGTTGTAGCATGTACCAGAACTTTTTAGGGCTGAATAATGTCTCCGTATATATATATATCATTTGCTTATCTATTCATACATTGACAGACAGCCAACTCTATTGCTGTCTTCAGCTGCTTTTGCTGGAGGGCAATTATGGGGAAGGAAGACAGATGGAGAGGCAATTCCCAGCTCACTCTTTCTCAACCAGGAGGCCAGGGACTCACAAATAAAGTGTGGCCAACTCCCCACTGTCTTGAGGAGGATGAGAGACGTACCATCAAGGCTACCGGTACCTTCTTCTATAGCTCTTTGAAGATACATTTTATTGATTTGGCATTTGCCCAGTAAGTGCAGGCTTTTAATGTTTTACTTAGTTGTCAGGAAAGATACTATCTTTAAGACGTCTCTGCTGCTTTTTCCAGGGGCCTGTTGAAACAATGGCACTGTCAGCACTGTGCCCTGGTGATCTGAAATAGCTAATAAAATGTGATGAACGGGACCAAAGCAGCAGTTCAGGAGTCCGGCGGACTAAAGAAGGACTGCATCATATAAGGAAGACCTGGATGGAAAAGCCGAGAAACTATGGCTAAGGAATAGAGGTGAGTACACTCAATTGTGACCATCCCTAAGGTCAGCCACTGCACAATGGCTGGATCAGGCAGTCAAAAGCAGCACACCCCTGCTTCAGAGAGGTGGGGAAGTTAGTGTTTTCAAACCCGCAGCCAAGAGTTCCTGCGTGGGAACCCAGGAGCCAGTAGACTCATTTTAGCCCATACAGAGACCCTACCAAAGTGTCCAGTGCCTAACTTCCATCCCTGAAGCAGGCCATGGCAGATGACTGGACTTGGGGAAGTCTGGAAAGCCTTCCCTTTGGTAGAAGGGGATACAGAGCAGATCCGATCTGACAAATGACTAGTAGAGAGACACTGTGGCTCCTGCTGTCTCAGTCCTTTATACACAGGGGTCAGGGTGTTAACTGCATGCACAAGCAGAGGGGCAGGGGAGAGGGGGCTGCATTGCAATGCAAGGCACCCTTCCCCCACCTCTGAGGTAGTCTTATCGGCTGGTGAAAAGCAGAGCACTACTGTGCAAGCTGCTGGCTGGAGAAGTTGAAACTCCAAGTCCCACAGCTTGGAGTCTTTCTACACAGGAGTCTGGAAATCACCAGACCCATCACACTTACAAGCCAGGTTCTTCACCATGGCGCACAGTTCCCACCCCGCAGCCCTGGAGCCGATGAGTATCAGCATGCTTGGGGGCCTGTGGCCTTGACTAGGATTTTCATCTGGTCTGGACCCTGCCCAGTGGGTTGCCACAATCAGGGAGAGTCAGAGCTAAGGGAATAGATGGCCCAAGAGTGCCATCCACTGTGAAGGTGTGGAAAGTGCAGACAGGAAAGGTGCTACTCTGCACAGCCTCCATCAGATTTCTGAAAAAGGCTACACCCCCTGTGTTAAGCTCTAGACTTGGTTTTACTGGGAATTGCTGAAACCAAGTGCCAAAGAAGACCTTCAATGCAAACCCAAACAAAAACAAAATATTAGATGAACAGGGAAAACCAACGTTCAAAATAATCTTATTAAGATAATCAAATGCCAAGAAACCAGCAAAAAGTCACAGACAATACGTAGTCTGCTCCAAAGTACATGAGGCAAACACTGGCAAAACTGAAGGGAACAATAATGTTTCTACACTAATTCTAGGAGACTTCAACACACCACTCCCTTCCATAATAGAACAACAAGACAAGAGGATCAATAAGAAAATAGTGTACCCCTAAATAATATGATAAATGAATTATACCTAACAAACATACATACATCCTTGCATCCCAAAATAGAAGGATATAAATTCTTCTCATATGCTCATGGAACATCTCTAGGATATAAGAGATCATTTACTGGGACAGAAAATAGGTCTTAATAATTTTTAAAAGATTGAAATTATTCAAGGCATGTTCTCTGACCGTAATAGAATGAGGGTGGAGATCAATAATCACAGAAGAACCAGAACTTTCATAAATATATGAAGGCTAAACAACACACTCTTAAATAATCAGTGGGTCAAAGAAGAAATTGCAATAAAAATCAGAAATTACCTAGAGATGAAAGAAAATGAGAATACAATAATATATCACATCTTATGGGATGCAGCAAAGGTGGTGTGAAAGGGAAATTTATAGCTATAAAAGCCTGCATTAAAAAAAAGAAAAGAACTAAAATCAAAGGCCTAATTGACAAACTGAGGAAACTATAGAAAGAGCAAAAAACTATTCTTAAAGCAAGTAGAAGAAAAGAAATAACAAAGATTAAAGTGGAAATAATATGAACTGGAGAACAAAAAACAATAGAAAGAATCAATAAAACTAAACGTTGGTTCTTTGAGAAGATCAACAACATTGACAACCCCTTAGCTAAACTGACAAAGTCAAAAAGAGAGAAAATGCAAGTAAATAAAATCAGAAATGAGGGGGATCATTCCCACAGATCCCGAAGAAATAAAAAAGATCATAAGGAGATACTAAGCACAACTGCATGCTAACAAACTAGACAACTTAGGTGAATGAACAATTTCTTAGAAACACATGAACATCCTAACTGACTTGAAAAGAAATAGAAGACCTCAAAATCCAATCATAAGAGATTCAATCAGTCATCAAAAACCTCCCTACAAAGAAAAGTCCAGAGCCAGATGGCTTCACAGGGGAATTTTGTCAAGCATTCCATGAAGAATTAACTACATTTCTGTTCAAACTCTTCAAAAAAATAGAAGAAAAGGGAACACTACCTAATATGAAGTGAATATCATACCAAGAAAGGAAAACTACATGTCAATCTCCCTAATTAATATAGATGCAAAAATCTTAACAAGATACCTGCAAATTAAATTCAATAGAACATTAAAAGAATCATACACCATGACCAAGTGGGCTTTATTCCAGGCATGCAAGATAAAAGCAATTAATGTAACAACCCATTTTTTAGTGTAAAAAATAATACGATCCTCTCATTGATGGCAAAAAAAAAAGACATTCAACAAGATTCAGCATCCTTTCTTGATAATCTCTAAAAGGTAGGAAGCAAAGGAAATTTCCTCTATATGATAAAGGACATATATGGAAAACCCACAGCCACCATCATACCCAATGGGGAAAGACCTATGTCCTTTCCTCTGAGATCAGGAATGCGACAAGGATGCCCACCGTTACCACTGTTACCCAACATTGTGCTAGAGGTTCTAGCCAGAGCAACTGGGCAAAAAAAAAAAAAAAAAAGAAAGAAAAGCCATCCAAATTGGAAAAGAAGAACTAGAACTCTCATCATTTGCAGATAACATGATCCTATTTGGAAAATCCCAACAAATCTCCAACAAAGTTACTTGAACTAATAAACAAATTCAGCAAGTGGCACAAAGGTCAATGCACAAAAATCACTAGTGCTTCTAGACATTAAAAATGAGCTAACTGAAGAAGTCATTAAAAAAAGTTTCATTCACAATAGCAACTAAGGGAATCAAGTACCTAGGAATAAACTTAACCAAGGATATAAAGAATCTGTAAAAATGTCAAAATATTGCTTAAAGAAATCAATCAAGGTAGAAAGACATTGCATCTTCATGGGTAGGAAGGCTAAATGTCATTAAGATATCAGTTCTATCCAAATTGATCTACAGACTCAATACCAATCAAAATTACAACAACTGAATTTGCATAATTTGAAAGTTAGTTATTAAAATTATCTGGGAGGGAAAGTGATCTTGAATAGCCAAAAATATCCTGAAAAAGAAGGATGAAGTGGAAGGTCTTACACTTCCTAACTTTAAAGCTTATTATAAAACCACAGTGGTCAAAACAGCACAGTACTAGCACAAGCCTCTCTGCTGCCTGTCTCCAGGCTGGGGGTAGGGGATGGGACCACTACAGAGATGGTGGAATTCACTGACATTTACAACAATTTACAGTCTCTTTCTCCCACTCTTCCTTGGAAGTGCCTTTGCCTTTTAACAGGGGGAATTTAGACCATTTACTGGTAGTTGTAAAACATAGCAAATGCTCTAAGGTATCCCTTCCATTTTAGTTTGGACTCTGCAGTGAGAATACCCTGAGACAAAGATTGCAAGGTAAATAATTTATTAGGGAGGTAATAACAGAAAACAGTAGTATAAGAGGAAGGAAGTTAAACAGAGAAGAAAATTAAGTCAACTCAATCCACATTAGTGAGCAGGTAACTGCTGTGAGTAACTGGGATTCAGTTATGTGGTGGATCTCTGAGATTATAAGATATGTATAGTTTTTTACTTTAAAGTTAAGGAAGTAAGCATCAATCACTGGTTGAGGGCCGTTTTGAAAGTGTTGATTCCTTGAAATTTCTGTCCTGCCATACACAGACAAACACATATACACAGCAAGCATGTTTCAATTCTGAAAGCCCACAACTGTGTAGGTACTTACAGTCCCTGGTATTTTGCATACACTGGTACTAGCAGCAAGAACTCTAGAGCTATAAAGGAAGAATGAGTCTGAGAAATAATGGACAGCCTAACAATAGCATCTGCCAAATATACTTACTTGTTTGAAGCATTCTCTTTAGTAGTTTAATGTTTTGTTTGATCATACGCCTTTTACCTATAAATATCATGTTTATTTAACTTTTCCTCAATAATTTTTAAAACAGATACACTTATTTACTTATTTAATTCTACTTGAGTTTAATTTAAAATTAATCAAATACATGAATCTATGTTACCCAATATGGGTAAAGAATAAAAACAGGATTGTTTTACTACTATTATGCAAATGTATAATTGAGTATGTTTAGTCTTCTTTCTTACACTATCTCTCCTGATACTCATTAATTTATTTTTATTGTAAATTAAAACTCTTCAAAAATTCATATCTTACATTTTCTTTTGATACCCTATTTCTGTTAATGACTTGAAATTTTTAAGCAATTTTATTGAGAAATATTTACAACTATATAATCACCCAAACTGTACAGCCAGTGGCTTACAGTATCATCACAGTTGCACACTCATCACCACAATCAATTTCTGAACATTTTCATTACTCAAAAAAATGCATATAAGAATAAAAATTAAAATGAAAAAGAACACCCAAAATATCACATTCTCGTTATCCTACCTAATATCTATTTATTTATTGCCCTTGTTTTTTTTCCTTTTTCGGGTGTATGGGAAATCAAACCCAGGTCTCCTGCATGGGAGGAGGACATTCTAACCACTGAGTTACCTGTGCATGAGCTCTTATTTTATATATCATCTGTCTATACACTGGTTAAAGGGAGTGCCAGCCACAAGGTTTTCACAATCACTTGGTCACACTGTAAAAGATATATAATTATATAATCCTCTTCAAGAATTAAGGCTACTGGATTACAGTTGAACAGTTTCAGGTATTTCTTGAATTTCAGGTATTTCCTAGCTATTCTAATAAACTAAAATATAAAAAGGGATATCTATAAAAATGCACAAGAATAACCTGCAGAGTGAACTCTCCACTCTATTTGAAATCTCTCAACCACTGAAACTTTATTTTGTTTCATTCCTCTTCCCCGTTTTCATCAAGAAGACTTTCTTAACCCCATGATTCCAGGGTCAGGTTCATCCCTGTGAACCATGTCCTACATTGCCAGGGAAATTTACACCCCTGGGAGTCATGACTGTTAATGACTTAATTTTGTCCCCCCTTTTAAAGTGTCTCATCTTCCTCTTTGGGGAATTGTGATTTAATTCATCTCTCAATTACCTAGACTATAGATCGGTCCTTTTCTTCCTGTTTCTTTTTCAAAACTTATACCTGTATGGTGTAATTTTTAAGAACTTGAATATCTGAGGATATTTTCAAATACTTTTACAAATTAATAGTAGTCTAGTTGGCTGAAGAATTAATTGGTCATGAACTTTTTACTTCAAAGTTCTATATACATTATTATATTGTCCAGATATAATGTTAAAATTAGAAACCTAAGGGCAACATGGTATCTTCCTCCCTTCTGATAACCTGGCTATTTTTATTTTCCCCTTGTATTCTGCTTAAAATAGGTCCCTGTCTATGGTGGATTGAATCATGCCCTCACACAGATGTATTCAAGACAGTCCTAATCCCTGGCCCATGGGCTGAACTCATATGTGAATAGAATCTTCAAAGATTCTAATTGGATGAGGCTAAATTGAGTCAATGTGGGTCTTAATCTGATATGACTGTAACCTTTATAAGGAGAGGGAAATTAGAGACAACAACAAACAATTGAGTAGGAGAAACAGAAGCCACAAGCAGAGACTGAAGGAGAAATATGGTATGTGCCAGAGACAGCAATTGATTGCCAGCATGCTGTCAACAGCGTGCTACTGACTTCAGTGAAAGCATGGCTTGCCCATTCATTAATTTTCAACTTCCAGCCTTCTAAACTAAGACAATAAATTCATATTGCTTCTGCCAACCACTCTGTGGTATTTAGACCTGGTTAAGACTTTGTCCTTGAAATCAGAATTTATAACTAGGGTTCTTTTGGTCCCCAAGTTCCTTCTTATTGAATGCTTTTATCTCTTATCTGCACGGTTGCTCTCTATAGACACTATTTAGCTTAATTTTTTATTCAATGCCACAATTTCAAAAGAAAATTTTCTCATAACATGTTAAGCATATGAATTCAGCATTTTCTAAATATCTGCTTTTGATCTTGAAATTGATGTGTTCGAGAGGAAGACATTTCTTCCATATCTTTAAAGTATTTCTCTCTACTGCTTAGGCTAAGGAATGTTGCAGGTTAAACTAAGCAAAAATAGTAAGAAGAAATTGGTTTCCTTTATTGTTTCTCCCTACTTCCCCAATGTTTAGACTTATTGTTTAACTTTTGATTTTTCTCAGTTGGGTTTTCCAAAAATAGTATGTATATACATACCCACCCAGATATATGTACATATATACAAATACACACATATGTATGTGTGTTTATATTTGTGAGTAGGTATATATATATATATATATATATATATAAATTTGGAAACACACTCAAAAAAGAAGAAAGGCAAGTGGTAATCTTGCTACTAGAAGATAATCATTCTTAATGTTTGGGATAGTTTCTTTTAAGCATTTTTCTATATGTATTTTTTTGTTGTTTCATTGAAATATACCTATTGTACACATAATTTATAGGCAATTTTCCCTATTATTTTATCATAATTTTTTCAGTAGTTTTTACATGAAAGCCTATAATTTAACTTACTAAGACATAGATTTCTAGATTTTTCACTTTTATTTAATTTTTGCTATTATAGATACGATAGCAGTGAATATCCACATAGGCAGAATTCTTTTTCCCCAATACTCAAGATAAATTTTTAGAATTACTAAATTATTTATTAGTCACATATACGTTTAATTTCTATTTTATTTTTTTCATAATTATCATAAACATTCATGTCTATAATTTAAAAAAATTAAGCAACCTTAAAAATCTCATGTACACACACAATCAAAGCAAAAATCTGGAGAAAGAGGTAGTTAAAAAGTGTCTAATTCCACTGGGACTGGGAAAGACTATTCTGAGCTAATTAGCTGTTTGGCAGACAGGGTGAACCCAAGGTTAAGGATGAGAGAGCTGTAGATCCACAATTATTTATCCTCTGCAAATAGTCGAATAGTTGGAAGCTGAAGACTTGTGGATTAATGCATGAACACCAAGTCAGAAGACAGGTTGCTCAAATTACTCTGGATTCCAAACAAGAAAGTTGTGAACAAGCATGAGTGTTTTCAGTGTCCCTGATTGTCAAAGAAATGTGAGTGAACTGGACAACTGTGTGAAGAGTGTGGACTTCAAGGAGTCTAGAAGTTCTTGCTGATGCCTCTAGAGAGAACTTATTGCCTCTGCTGATATATTCCTATCCTTGAGAAAAAAATCTTTGAATCTTCCATCATATTCAAATCACCACAATGTGAGTTTCCTTAGAAACTCAAAATTTCCAACAATGGAAATAATATCCTGAAGGGGGCTAAGAAGCCTAAGAGAGAAAGAAGAATAAGGGTAAATATTCTTATAAAACTAATAAAACTCAGCTTCTGGGGCAGCAGGCTACAACCTAAATGGCAACAAATAATAATAGGGCCCTAAGGAGCTTCAGATATAACATAGACAAAGACACTTAAAAAAAGAAATGGAATTTAAAGTTTAATGAATTTCAAACTAAAACAAAGTTAGGAGAGGGAAGATCTCTGTTGAAATTAGATTAATGGTTTCAAAATAAATAGAAGAGGGTGTGCAAGGGTAGTTCAGTGGTAGAATTCTCACCTGCCATGCAGGAGACCTGGGTTCGATTCCCTACTCAAGCACTTCCCCAAAAAAACAAACACTCAAACCATACAAAAATTCAACAAATGGTGCTGCAATAATGGGATACTCACATAGAAAAATAATGGAATGTGACCTCGCCATACAGCATACAAAAAGTAAATAAATAAATGAATAAATAAATAGTCATCAATAAGTCTGAGAACAAAAATATAAAGGGTTAGTGACTTTCGAGAAGATGGCCAACTAGAACAGCTCGAAATTAGCCCTGCACCACAGAAAAGTTAGAGAAGGGACAGGAGGGTGACTGAGGTCACAATTTGGGAGTGCAGCTGACCTGGGAGAGCCTTCTGCACCACATGTGGCAGCCCTCGTTGCAGAAGCCGAGGAATTGAGAGGAAGAAAGCTGGAGTCTGGCATGGAGGCATGGACCCCCAGAATGAGGAAGTAAGCTGCATTCCTTGGGCATTTTACCCTCACCACCAGAGCCCCTTGACCAGCTACTCACCCCACTAGCCCCCAGTACCTGCCCCATATCTCCACCCCAAGTGAAGCCCAACCCAACTTTCCTGCACCCATCCCAAGTACTACCTCCCCCTCCCTGTTCCCTTCAGGCTGTTGCCATCACAAAAAGGTTGCGGGCACTAACCTACATATCTAGGCTACCCCCCTGCCTCCCCAACCATAGTGTCTCACAGCCTCACCCCGCCCTCCCTGAGTTCAGCACATCTGTTTCTCCACTCCCAGGCTCATGCATACACACAGCCCCCAATTATGTCATTCAGCTCTGGGAACCATACTTTACAGCAGTCCAAGAACCACACATGCGCACAGACTTCAGCCTCTTTTTCCAGATCTGAGAAATTGCCAACCTGCAAAGTCATGTCACATCTGCCCCCAATCCACAAAGGCCTAACACCAACCTGCTGCCGCAGCACCAAACATCCGCACAAAGGGTCCCGTGCCCTAGACCAGCACACACCAAGGTTATGCTTCCCAGACCCATGCACCTGCACAGCTACATCCTCCTTGGCCGCTGGGCACCCACATTCACAAGCACCAGTTTAATATCCCCAACTTGTACCCATACCTGCCCTGAAACAAATCACCATACTGAGTGCTCCACCCTCTGCCTTGCTTCCTGCTATACAGCCATCTCACAAAGACATGGTCTTAGACTACAAAAGAAATCAATTCCCAAAGTAAATCAATCAAGATATTTACATGTGACAAAGACAGCAGCAGATCACTAAGCATATCACAATGCAGACAGATATTGCCCTGCTTAATGACCAAATTAAAACACCACAGGACACACAGACGTTGGAACAACTAATCAAAGATGTTCGTACAATTCTACTTAATGAAATAAGTGGGGTAACAAATGACATGAAGGAGATCAAGAAGACAGCAGAAGAGCACAAAAAAGAATTTGAAAGAATAAATAGAAAAACAGTAGGCATCACGGAGAATAAAAGCTCTGTTGACCAATAAAAAGCATACTATAGGCACACAACACCAGATTTGAAGAGACAGAAGGAAGAACAAGTGATAATTGACTTCAAAAACTCAAAACAGCAAATGGCAAAAAAGATGGAAAAAATTGAATGGGAACTCAGGGAAATGATAGATAAAACAAAGCACTCAAATACAGGAATCACTGGTTTCCCAGGAGGAGAAGAGAAGAGAAGAGTAAAGGGTTAGAAAGAATAGTTGAGGATATAATGGGGGAAAACATTCCAACCCTCATAAAAGAGATAAATGTACAAGTCAAAGAATCCCAAAGAACTCCAAACAGAATAAATCCAAATAGGCCTTCCCCAAGGCACATACTAATCAGTCTGTCAAATGTTGAAGAGAAGCAGAAAATCATAAAAGTGGTGAGAGGAAAAACAATCCACTTGTATGAAAAACAATCATACAAGGGAAATTAAATAAGACTGAGTTCACACTACTCAACTAGCACCCTGGAGGTGAGAATGCAGTGGTATGATAAATTCAAGATCCTGAAAGAGAAAGTCTTCCAGCCAAGAATTCTGTACCAGTCAAATTATCCTTCAAAATTGAGGGAGAGATTAAAGTTTTCAAAGATAAAGAAGTCCTGAAAGAATTTGTCAACAAGAGACTGGCCGAACAAGAAATACTAAAAGGAGTTCTGCCAGCGAAGAAAAAGACAGGAGAAGTAGGTCTGGAGGAGGGCACAGAATTGAAGAGTACAACTAAGGGTAATTTATATAATATAAAGAGAAAGAGGGAAAAGAATATATAGATCTGACAAATAAAATTAAAAAGATAAGACGGTAGAATAAAGAAATGCCTTTTCAGTAATAACTTTGAATGTTAATGGACCAAATTTACCAATTAAAAGATACAGATTGGCAGAATGGATTAATAAACACAATCCAGCTATATGCTGCTTACAAGACACTCATCTTAGATGCAAAGATACAAATAGATTGAAAGTGAAAGGATGAAAAAAGATTTTCCACAGAAGTTTTAAAATCATACAACTCAACGGCAAAAGAACAAACAATCCAATTATAAAATGGGCTTAAGATATAACTAGGTATTTTTCTGAAGAGCAAAACTATATGGCTGAAAAGTACATAAAGAGATGCTCATTTTCACTGGCTATAAGGGAAACGCATATCAAGACTACAATGAGATACCACCTCACACTTATAAAATGGCTGCTATTAAACAAACAGGAAACTATAAATGTTGGAGAGGATGCAGAGAAAGTGGGACACTTATGCACTGCTGGTGGGAATGTATAATGGTACAGCAGCTATGGAAGACTGTTTGGCATTTCCTTAGGAAACTAAATCCCAAGCTGCCCTATGAACCAGCAAAAGCATTTCTTGGTATATACCCACAAGAGCTGAAAGCAATGACACAGACATTTGCACACCAGTGTTTATAGCAACATTATTAACAATTGCCAAAAGATTGAAACAAAGCAAATGCCCATCAACAGACCAGTGGATCAACAAAATGTGGCATATACATACAATGTGATATTATGCAGCAATAAGACAAGATGATGTCCTGAAGCACATAAAAAGATGGGTGAGCCTTGAGGACATAATGCTGAGAAAAATTAGCCAGACACAAAAGGACAGATATGTATCAGTCCACTTTTATGACCAGCATAAAGGTATAATCAGAGGCTTATAATACAGATGATATGGGACTTAGAGATACATAGAAGCTAGAGATGCGTGAACCATTAGCTAATGAGGTTGAACGCCAATGAAAGGAAATAGATAGGAGCAAAGGTGATTCTCTGGTAATATGAGAAGTAATATTACCATATTGAAGATGAGCAAGATTGAAAGGGGTTGTATAGACCTACGTGTCCCACTAACTCACACTAGACATATGAATGAGTTCTCCTAAGAATTACTTCAAAGATATGATTCTTGTATAAAGAGTGTCTAAGTCCAGGGGGAACACTGCTATTGCATGCTATTGGCTATGTTCAGAAGGAAACCATCAGCACTACTGCAGCAACAGCAGAGGTAAACAATAGGGTGAGGGACAAGAGTTAAGAGGAGGTTTAGATTTCCTATTTGGTGAGGGTGTGTTTATTGGTTTTCTGTCTCTTGGGAACAATGAAATTATCTAAAATTGAGAATGTTGATGGATTGTGGACTTTGGGCCTGTTACATGATGCCCAATGAGTGCAGGTGGCTGAAGGATGCACTAACAGAGAAGTAGATGGGTGAACAATGGTGAATACTTATGAACAAAGGTTGTGCTGCTACAAAAAGGAACAATGTTGCGAGGCATGTAATGATGTGAGTTAAATGTGGGACATTTGGTGAGACAAAATAAGCCAAAAACAAAAGAACAACAATGGTATGGTCACCTTTAGAAAATGCTTATGAGAAAACAGGGGCCTAGATTGTAAGCTTTTAGAGCAGATACATTAAGTCCGGAGTGGTGATTAATATTTCTGGATTTTGAGAGGCTGTTTTACATATATATAACCTGCTATTTAGAAATACGAATGAAGCCAGACAGATTGGGGTTAAAATAATTCAGAACATAGGGTTAAGGAAGACCGTGTCTATATTTTAGAACCACACATACTCTTTGAGACGAATGGAAGAAAGGTTTATTTGATCCGGAACTGAAATTTCCTGTAGTGCATAATCTAATTCAACCTATCTGTATTGCTCATTTGAACAACTGAAACACAGGAAGCACAGAATAGGCAAGAGGTCCTTTATCCTGTATAGATTATTGTAATGCCTGGAAACATCCTAGAATATATTAATCAGGTAATCAAAAAGTATTGGCAAAGTCCCCTGAGGGAGGGGAAAAAGAATATGGAACTATTAAACCTTACCAGCAGGATATCCCTTGATACTGTGTCAAACTTTGGGGATACCCAAATCAATAGGCTATGCCCTCGATTGTGAGGCTTACTCTTGTGAAGCTTATGTAGGTAGTGCAGAAGCTTAGACTACCGATAGGCACGCCTAAGAGTTACTTCTGGAGGACCTCTTTTGTTGCTCAGATGTGGCCTCAGTCTCCCTAAGCCCAACTCTGCAAGTGAAATCATTGCCCTCTCCCTTACATGGGGCATGACATTCAGGGGTGAAAGTCTCCCTGGTGATGTGGGAGAGGAATCCTAGGGATGAATCCAGACCTGGCACCGTGGGATTAGCAATTACATCCTGACCAAAACGGGGAAAAGAAGTGTAACTAATAAAGTATCAGTGGCAGAGAGAGTTCAAATAGAGTTGAGAGGCTACTCTGGAGGATGCTCTTACATAAGCTTCAGGTAGACCTTGCTACCTATAATAACCTGCCAACCCCCAACCAGGACCATTCCAGCCAATCCTAAAGAACACCTAGGGCAATATGCAAGATTCCACAAGGGTTCCAGGCACTAGAGTAACTTTCCAGAAACCTACAACCTGCAGATGTGTCCCTGATCCAGATAAGTTCTGAAACCCAGCCCATCCTCTCCAGAATATCAGATAGTTCCATCTCCCTACTCCATATTAGTGACAGACCATTCCAATAGCAAATATTTAGAGTTGCCATAGCCCAAACACCTCCAAAGAGAAGAATGCAGAGATCAAAGTGATGGTGGAACTATATTATACATAGAAGACAGGACTTAACAAATGAATATGAATGCTGAATCATTAAATTGATATATCTTTTAGTCTGCAGTATTTTAGAACAGCTAGCAGTAAAAACCTAAAATTGTGAAATTGTAACCCATGTCTAAGTCTGAAATATGTTCTACAATTAATTGTGGTGCTGTGCTTTGAAATGTATAGCTTTTTTCTGTATATGTTATTGCTCACAAAAAAAAAAGAAGGAAAAAAAAACATTGACTGTGATGATAAAACAAAAAAAGTATTTAAGCCCTCTAGCCTCCTATATTCAGGAGCAACTAGAAGGAAAAATATAAGAGGATTGTATGGTTGCCCATGACAAACTCTGGGATCTATCCTGTAACCACTTGTTGAAGAGTGCTTCGAAAACTATTGCTTTTTTATTTCTTTGCTTTGTATATATGTTATACCATACAATAAAAAAGTTAAAAAAAAAAAAGATACACCTAACATGGGTATGAAAATATTTTTTCAAAGATTTTTATATGTTTTCCTTTTCATTCTTTAAATACTGTAGGGTAGGTGTGCTGGTTTGAAAGGATGTATGTTCCCTAGAAAAAACATGTTTTAATCTAAATCCCATCTCATAAAGGTAGAATAATCCCTATTCAATACCGTATGTTTGAAACTGTAATTAGATCATCTCCCTGGAGATGTGATTTAATCAAGAGTGGTTGTTAAGCTGGGTTAGGTGACAGCATGCCTCCACCCATTTAGTTGGGTCTTGATTAGTTTCTGAAGTCCTATAAAAGAGGAAACATTTTGGGAGATTCAGAGAGAGATTTCTGAGAGAGCAGAGAATGACCTAGCAATGAGAAGCAGAATCCACCAGTCAACGACCTTTGGAGATGAAGAAGGAAAATATCTCCCAGGGAGTTTCATGAAACAAGAAGCCGGAAGAGAAAGCTAGCAGATGATGCCATGTTTGCCATGTGCCCTTCCAGATGAGAGAGAAATCATGAAGTGTTCGCCATGTGCCTTCACACCTGAGAGAGAAACCCTGAACTTCACTGGCCTTCTTGAACCAAGGTATCTTTCATTGGATGCCTTAGACTGGACTGTTCTATAGACCTTTTTTAAAAGCCATTCTGTTTCTGCTGTATTGCATTCTGGCAGCTAGCAAACTAGAACAGTAGGCTTTGGCATTTGTTTTTATTTTGATTCAAGTAAGGAATTTATGGACTACAGAAGCTTGAAGACCCATAATTTGTGATAGTATAGAGGCCAAAAATATTCTCCCATTTTATCATTATTTCTCTATTGTTTTTTTATAAGATGCTGTTGCTCACTTTCCTGAACAAAGTAAAAATCAGTAAAAGTAAAAATAGTAAAAATCAGATAGACAGTAATTATGAGGCATAGTGTGTGTGAATTTTGGGAGGGGGGAGAGGAGATGCAGTATCTTTATAATTACTGAAGAGGTGAATTTTGGATTATAATGAATATATCACCATAAATTTGTGATTCTATTGCATAACTCTGAAGGAATGTGAAAAAATAAAGAATGCTTTCAGCTGAATAGTAAGAAAATAATTTACTTTTGATTCTTAAAAGTTAGTTCACTTTGAGGTTCTCAGGATGACCAAAGCTATATTCAGTAGGAAAGAAATCTTATCAAACTCATAAATTGTATTTTGATTTCAAACACAAATCACAAGTCTAAACAGTTTGTTTATTTATATAAAAAATAATTTGACTTGATATAAAAATGTGTTAAAGCATCCATTAGTTTAAAACAGAAATGAAAGCTAAACATATTTAATAACAAAATCACATGTGATTTCTATTTAAAAGGATGAAAAACATGTATCCTTACAGCAATACCTAAAGAGAAGCACAATTCACTGTTGCATTTTTTATTCACCCTTTAGACAAAAGATACAGATATTATATTTAATACCATGCACTCAATTTGATTACAGAACTGAATTTCAGGGTTAAGGAATTTTGATTTGAGGAAAATTGAGTAAAAAAAAAAGAAGCAAATGTATTTTGAATTAATTTTTACTGCTTGGAATTTCTTATACATGTACATTATATCTGGCACTTGATATCTATTTTATCTCATCCTTCAAAAAAAAGCTATTATTAACGTTTTATAAGGTACCAGTGAAGAAAATAGTTCATAATGCAAGTATCCTGAATAAATATGTGTTTGCTACATTAATTATGCATATACAGGAAGTAATCAGGCCTATCTCAGAACTGAATTTGGCAGACTCAACCCAAATAAACTGGGTTCAATTCAAAATCTTGGGATCTTAAAATTCAGGGTTTAGGTCATTTAAAATACTAATACTTTGGCATTGCCCTTGTGAAATACCAGCTCAAATAATCTCATGTGAACAATTAATTTCAGTTTAGGAAAGCTGTCTAAAACTGCAGATTCATTAAAAGGTACAGATTAACCACTCCAAGTTTCTTTAACAGTTCTGTGCACACGTTCACATAGTGTTATGTGGCAAATATTCAAGTGCTCTTTGCAGGAACAGATGGTTTAGACACAATTAATAAGAAGTCTTGAGTTATTTGCATATTCATTAGATAATATCAGTTATTCCTCAGCCAGAACAAAGAATTACACAAATGGTATTCATGTCTCTTCCCATTAACATATTATTAAAAGCAAAATGTCTGTGTTAAAAATGAGGCAGATAGTGATCCTTGACTGTATAGCAACCTAGCATTATCCATTTGGGTTTTTAACATGATAATGAAGGCATGTTGCCCTTATGTAATTCATTCCTGCTTTTGTAACAGAGGAGACATGAAGATATAGCCATACTTTATATTTGTGGCCTCCTTCAACCTTTTTTCCCAGCTATCTGGATGATTACCAGGAGAGAGGTCAGATCAGGAATAAGTAAATAAGGTTTTATTTTAACTGAAAAAAAGTAAGTTGGCCAAAGAATAGAGAGAACTAAAAGAAAAAACATAGTGACCTGGAACTCATTTAAAAAGCCTTTCTGAGTACTACTTTGTTGATGAACACAAAGATAGTTGCAGATAAAGCACTAAATAATAATTTTTTATGAGATAAATACAAAATAATGACTTGTCAATTTCAATCTTATTTTATATTTAAATAAAATTACGGTTTCCTTTATGCTATAGATTATTTATGGCCATTTACTTCTCAGGATACAAGAATGGCTGGGAAATGTCAGAAATTAAAAATAAATAACCTTGGCATTAATGAAAGAGTTGAAATAAAGCCACTTCTTTTACAGAACCCCAGGTTGTTGAAAAGTAAATAAATGCTACATGTGAGGGAAATATACAATATTGTGTAATAGCGTCACTGATGATACTTTGCTTATGACATGATTGGCCAAGAAAGTTATCATCTTCCAGAATTGTGCTGCCCAATATGGTAAACACTAGCTATATGTGGCTATTGGAATTTATATTTTAATTTACTAAAATTAAATTAAAAGTACATTAGTTGCACTATGCATATTTCATGTGATCTAAGCTATATGTGGTTGGGGGTACTGTATTGAATATGCAGATACATAATATTTCCCTCAGTGAAGAGAGCTTATTGGACAAAACACTTTTCTACAAGCTTCCTATCTAAGATGGACCACAGAGTTTCAATAATAACTGAAAATGACTTGCACACCATAGAAACAGTAAATGATCACAATATGTGGTGAATTATTTATAATAGAATGAAGTTCAAATTGAGGATAAGTAAATGAATGATATGGAAAAGGCCAAACGTATATTTGGAAACTTTCAGAGACATTAACGAGGGGATTTCAAAGCCTACACTAAATAAAATAGCAAGGTATTTCATCTATTTATCTATGAAATGTGCCTTTTTTTTTTACAACTAATGCATAAAGAAATACTGTTTTCCAGAAGGAAAAAATGAATACATGCAAACCGGCATTCATTCAACAAACATTTACTGTGCACTTTAGTTTTACGTCATGGAATACCACCACTACAATTGTAAGATGAAAGATGCTTTGCAACTGAGACTCAGAACTAGAGCGCTGCAGCTATGAAAGTCAGCGTTACCCCATACAGCAACTGTTAAAAATACTGAAAAAAAGATCAGGCTTCAATTAGAGATATGAATGAAGCTGATTTGAGTAGGACTAACGTAAATCAGAGTAAAGGGGAAAGGATGATTTTGACTGTATTTTGAAACTTCAACCTCTGTGTGAGACCAAAGGAAGAAATGTTAATTTGGTGCAAAATTTATATTTTCAGTAGTACACTATCTAATTTGTCTTGTATAGGCAGCTTATTCAACACCATAATTACATGGAACCTTGAATAGAGAGTGAGATCTTGTTGGTTTGTATAGGTTGGTGAGATACCCTGATATGTCCTGGAGTAACTTGGTCAGAAGATTAAAAGTTCCCTTGAGGAACTGGGGAGAAAGGTGGAAATATTGATCTTTCCCACTTGGGGAAGACCTGAGCCACTCACAAGCCTTGGGGACTGCCAATTTGATGGGCAAGACCCTTGATCTTAGGGTTCACCCTCATGAAACATATTCCTGCAAGGGAGAAACTAAGCCTACTTATGATTATGCCGGAGTCACCCCCAGAGAACATCATTTGTTAATCAGATGTGGCCTATCTCTAAGACAACGCCACAGGTGAACTCACTGCCCTCCCCATTACGTGTGATATGACTCCCAGAAGTGTAAATCTCCCTGGTAACATGGAGCATTGACTCCAGGAGATGAGCCTAGCCCTGTCATCATGGAATTGATAATGCCTTCTTGACCTAAAGGGGAAAGAGAAATGAAACACAGTGACATTTCAGTGGTGGAGAGATTTCAAATAGAATTGAGGGATCATTCTGGAGGTTATTCTTATGCAGCATATAGATAATCCTTTTCAGTTTTTGGTGTATCAGAGTAGCTAGAGGGAAACACCTGAAACTGTTGAACTGTAATCCAATAGCTTTGATTCTTGAAGATGATTAAATAACTATAGAGCTTTTAGGGTGTGTTCATGTTGTGAAAACTTTGTGACTTACACTCCCTTTATCCAGTGTATGGACAGATGAGTAAGAAAAAAAAAGATGAAAGATGGATAAATCTGGGGGGTGAAGTAGAGGTATGGGATGTTTCAAGTGTTTTTTTTTTACTTTTATTTTTATTCTTATTTTGCTTGGTTTTTTTTTTGGAGTAAAGAAAATGTTCAAATATTTGTGGTGATGATGAATGTACAGCTATATGAAAATACTCTGAACCACTGATTGTACACTTTAGATGATTGTATGGTATGTGAATATATAACATATCTCAATAGAAAAATCCATATGTTAGGGGGAAAAAAGATGCATTTCTCTTAAATTGTCTAGTGTGGACAATTTACCTGCAAAGAGATCAACTAACAGAGAAAATGATCATTCATGGGAATTAAGAAATACTATCGATCAATGGGGCAATCTAAGAAACACAAGTCAGGAAATAGAACTTGTGGAAAGGGACATAAAGATAAAATAAGAATAGAAAAACTGCTGACTGTGTAAACTTTTAGGACTACAGAAGAGAGGGGAGCCAAGAACATAGATGAAGTTTGATGATGAAAAGCAGAGGGTCCAGCTGAACTCAACTGACCAGAGTCCTCTCGCAGCTGCCTTGGTAATGGGACACCCACAATTTTATATCATTTTAAAGATAAAATTCACAAGCCCATGTGGTCAATGACAGGCAGAATCACATATGGTTTACTTAATGCCACCTTGGGAGAGGTTCTTGGCAGGGATTGGGGTAGGGCATTTGTGCAACATATATGGGTTCATAGATGGGAAAATTTTGAGTTCATCATAGATAAATTAACATGAACCATGTATAGAGGAGAGCTTTTGTGTGCCACTGAGAACCTGCTGCATCTACTGCTAATTGTAGTCAAGTAGAATAGGTAATAAAAGCACATAGGCACATACTCATATGGTCTCTTTCAGTCTTCAGTGTTATAGTGTGGTACAATAACCCTAGGAACCTAGCCCTGGAAAAATGCTCACTGTCTTAGTGCCTTGTTCAAGATATTTAAGGATCTGAATTATCAAGGTAAGCCCTCTTTTGTTGTATTTACTGTACCATTGCCTAGAAGTGTTGTGCTATTCAGGGAAGAGGGAAGAATAGGTAGTGTGTTAAATCTGAGAACTAGAGAGTGGGACAAATTCTACCAGATGGCCCCTTTTAAAGAAAGGAGCTGTGTTTTGAAGAATGAATAAGGAGTTGATCTTATGACTAAGGAGGTGGAACATTTGTTACAGACAGAAAAAAATGCAGGCTGTGTAGTGAGATCTCCATTTCAACAACAGGTGTCTCAGAATAACTGGGAGGTTCAAATATGTGGGAGAACCTAGGATTTCACCAATTGGTGTTTATTACTAAGTACTCATCCTGTGAAAAATAAGTCAGTGCAGAAGGGACACATAAAGATGTACATGTTCAAATCCTTCCATGTAATGGCTCCCAAATCTTTATGCTTGCAGGTTCAAAACCTATATTTCTTATTGTCTTGCAGTAAGTTTCCTGGGTCTCCTATAAAGTTATGTCCTCTGGAGTCTCCTGGGAAAAAAAGTTGAAATTGTACTCATCATTCCCACTTTCCCCAAAAGTGCTTTACATCTGAAATTTTGATGTCAATTAATAGTACTAATAGCACCACCCAACCTTGAAAGCATCCTCATCTTCCTCTTCTCCAATTACATGGAACCTAACCAGTTGATTTTACTTCTGAAAACTCTTTTGATCTGATTTCTCCTTTGACTTTCTTGTCACAGTCATAGTTCATAATGTTATCTCTTATGTAGATCACTGAATTTCTCTTGAAGGTTGATTGCCTAATCCCAAGATCTCTCTCTTCAAATCGGTTTTGAAAGATGCCACTGCATCTTTGTATTAAAGTTATTGCGTTCCTTTTTCATCCCTATAGACAGTAAGTTTTCAAAGTAAACTTACTTTGAAAAAGTACATTGCCATTGCCTTTGTATAGAAGATGTTGAATATTACCTGAATAAATATGGAGGAAGAATATTTTTAATTAATCATTTATTAAATTACTAAATAACTTGGAAGTACATCTGAGGTAGGGAGCACTGCACAGGGCAGTCGGAATATAAGTAAGTTCACATTCCATATACTGTAGTTTTCTTTTGATGAACCTGAGCAAGGGATACAAAGCATGATTATTTAGGTTATTCAATCAGACATCTAAATTGTGTTTCTCATAGAACAAACTTTAAGTAGTAAATACTTCCATTTCACAAAATGAACAAATTGGGACTTGACTGTTTTCTTACTGATCTTAACAGCCAAGGTAACTTTGAATATGATAGATTGGAAAGGAGTCATTTTTTTAAAAAAGGGTTGAAAATTAAAACTAGCGAAAACAATTTATTTTTAAATGTAAATTTCTGCTACATATTTGATGTCTGAACTTTTTAATATTTCTAATTAACATTCAGCATTAAGAAATTTTAAAGCAAGCATCCAATAATAAGCATGACAGTATTTTTTTTCAGCATTTTCAATTAAGATATGTGATAGTTGACTTGTTTTTCAACTATTAAAATATTTATGTATGTGCATGTATGCGGGATGCTGGATGACATTAGAGGAGACATTTCATTAAAATATTACTATTTCTAAAATAACTCGTGGTAGAGATCAAGTTGACTTAAAGTTGATTTAAGAAAACCAGTCATTATTCTAAATTGTTAAGATTTCATTAGTAATGCAGGTGAATTTAAAGAAGGCCAGAAAAGACATATGAAAACTATAGGCTAACATCAATTTTAAATGGTTTTGCTGGTTTATTCATTTGTGAATATGCTAACTTTAGTGAAAAGTCTGATTTTGCCCATTATTTTCACAATCCCTCATACTCTATTATTTTCCAATATAAACTTGAAATTACTCATGGTTTTCTATTCTGGAATTACAGTTTTTCCCTCTTTTAAATCTTCCACTGTTCACAATTCTCAGATGGAGCTGTAAATCAGTGGAAGTGAACTAACATTTCTGAAGGTCAGTAGATATCCAGCAATATGCTAATCCAATTTTATACACATATTCACATATAATCTTACTTAATTCTTGCAAATGTTCTATAAATTCATCTAATACAAGAAAAAAAATCTCGCCTTTCTTTATTTGTACATAAAGATAATGCTATTTATCTTGCAAGATTTTTTACATGATTAATGATATGACTGTTCAATAGATATTATGACCTGTTCATTTTGTGTGAAAAAACTGACATTGGAAGAGCTTATGTAATTAAACACAGGATTTTAACTGTTAATATCAATAGCAGTTATGCTCCCGTTATAATGATTAGGAACCTTTGTGTTGCAATTGTGTAAAAGCTATTGGTATAGATTTTGTTATTTAAGAGTAATAGATTAGATTTTCTGAAAATGGTTTCCCACAAAACATGGTGAATGATCATGAGACAAAGATGAAGACATCTCTTGTGCTTGATATATTATCAAGATCAAAACTTGAATCTCAATAGGTGTTTTTGAAGAAAAACATAATACAGATAATAAATATGATATGCAGGTGTGTTTAGGAGACCATTGTATCTATTTCTCAGTAGGCTCAGAACAATTTAAAATGGGATATCAATTGACAAGTAAAACCTAAAATAAATGTTTTTCAAATACCCTATTTTACTAGCTTATAGTTTTATAATGGCTTAACCTATACTTAATAATTACTTACTGAGAATGTATTTTTGTAATAGGCCTCACAGGGCCACAAGTCAATAAAAATCTCCCCTGGATTATCTAGAAAGAGAGACATATATTAAAAACAAAGTTATCACACAAAACAACATGTAGTGAGTTATAGAAAGTGAAAAATAAGAGTTTGTGGAGTGATAAGCAGAATCACAGTTTATCCAAACTTAAATTTTAAAACATTTTAATAGGGAGGGAAAGTGGAAGGGAGATGCACATGGAAATGCTCAATATGGGCAATACACTGGCAATTGGAAATAATAAAGTAACAAAGTTTTCCATTTAACTAGAGTATAGTCCAGGAAAAAAGTAAGAAATAAGAATATAAAGAGTGAAGATCAGGGAAGGCAAATGAATTCAATCTTCTTTAGATAAACCAAGAGGATACGCTGAATGCTTATCACAGAGAGTAGAATTATCAAGCATCATACTACAGGAATGTAACCTAATGGCAGCTTTTTAAGTAGGGCCTCATGGCACATTACATCAAAGAGGGCGCAGGTGGCCATGAGATATTGACCATACCAGGCCTCTTTTGGCAGCTGACAATGACTACTAAAAGCCACAACTGAGGTTCTCCTGAGCATGTTTCCACAGCACAGTATCTGAGGCTGCACATCTAGTCCCTGCTGCAGCAAGCCCAAGGACCTAAATGAGGAGGTTTCAACCTCATTCAAGATGGTGGCAGCTCCTGGCTGCCATAGCACACTGCTGCTCCCCATGAACAAGGGGCCTTGGAGTGCCCGTGGAGTTATTCTCTAGATATTCAAAGGAGTACCACAGCTCCACTCGACAGGGTGATGCTCAGCTGTGCAGAGGTAGAACGGCCAGATGGAGTCCCCCAGGTGGCACAGCCCCAAGCTATGGTCACACATCTCTGTCTGACCCATTCCGCATCTGATATTTCTGCCCTTCTGTAGCCGTGTACCCTTTAAGAGGTACCTAAATTAAACAAGGAGACTGTTCTAAAAATCCATGCATGTTCTCTAAGTAACAAGCTTCAGTATTATTTTGAAACACTTGATATAACAGTTTGATTAGCTTTAAAATCCATTTGCAAAGCACAAAGAAAATTCAACATTCTATTGTCTATTATTATAAAGTTGGAATTTTTGCAAAAATTGTTTTTTTGCCACCTTATGTGGAGAAATCTTCTCATTGATATGACTAGCAATAATTTGAAGAGCTCATTAAAAGTTTTGGTCAGAAATTGGTTGTAGCCTTTTCAAGGATACTAATATAAAAATATTAGGTTCATGGAAATAAGCTCTACAAGTTTCTCACTAAAAGTATTTTATCTGTAAGTTTTATAAATTCAATATTTATATGGATTCTTTCTTTTTTTTTTTTTTTGGCATAGGCAGGCACCGGGAAATGAACCCAGGTCTCCGGCATGGCAGGGTGCAAACTCTGCCTGCTGAGCCACCGTGGCCCACCCAAAATGGCTTTTTGTATCTTAAATATAAGGAATTCTTCCAGCTATTCTCAATACTCATCCCTAGAACATGTTGTTAGTTAGAAGAAATATCACCTTCAAACAGCCAAAGCAATCCCGGTTAGCAATTATCATTCTTTTAAACATTACAGCAAAATTATCCAGGACTTTCATTTTTTTTCTAGTTACACAACATAAATGCCGTGGATAAAAATTTTGCATGATTTCTCTCAGAAAAATATGTCTTCTTCAATAAGGTAGTTAAATCCATTTTAGCAAATCATATCATGAAACATTCATTCCAATTACCGTCAATTCTCATCTTATTTCATCTCATAAAATGTTTAATATTTTCTTTCTCCTATTAAAAAATAAAATTATATGCTAAGTGGTAGACCAATTAAGCTTTTAGTAGTCTTCATCTATCCATTAAACACATAAGAAAAGTTCGTGTTTCATGAAACCTATATACTTATTTCTGAATTTTTGTAGTTTAATCTCATCTGACTGTTAGAGAAATCCAAGTACCAATACTGCACACACACACACACACACACACACATTTACCAAAATATCATGCATTTATATCATACTTTTCATTCCATTAATAATGTAAAATTGTATCTATATATTACATTGAATTATTAAAAAGAGATTATTTTAAAACAGAAATAATCATCTTAAATGTAAAAATTTAAATATTAATAATTTGTAATTTATCTAACAAGTTGCATTCCATAATGTGTACAAAGCATCTACTTTAATTAACAAAATAGAATCAGATATATTTTCACAGAAAATAAAACTTATTTTGCTGATTGATATAGAAATGAAAACTGACTTTACTAAAAAAGGTTATGGAAAATATTTACTAAAAAATTACTCCTAATTGGAGTAACTAATAAGAACACCAGATGAGAGCATCAAAGCATTTCATGAAAAGGTGCTGTGTTGGCAAAAGAATGTGGAAATCAACAATTTCATTAGAGTTTGCTCCTTAACAAACCAATTCAAATTTCAGCAGCTTAAAACAACCACCATTTATTATTGCTTACATGTCCACTGGTCAACTGAATAGTTCTGCTGATCTGGGCAAGGATAGCCTTGCCTTCTCTGTGCTTCTTTAGGCATCTATGTTCAGCAACCTGTATTGGCTGGTCACTGAGACTCTCTTTCACCTGACTAGTGATTATGCAGCCTGGTGCCCGGTCACTGGCAGCCAGGCCATATGTCTCATCATCCAGCATGTGAGTCTAAGCTTCATGACCTGGTGGCTTAGGGTGCCTAGAACAGCAAGCCCCAATGTGAAGCACGTTTCAAGTCTCTGATAGTACCATGTTTGCTATCATCCTATTGACCAAATCTAGTCACATGCTAAGTTTAGTAACTAAGGGAGGGGATTACTGTAGGACTTGGGTGCCAGAGTAATGAAAAAATAAGACCATTGCCTACAACAATCTACCAGGGCAATATTTTGATATATGTGACTCCTTTTTGATAAATGCATTTTGGGTTAAGTTAGGGGCCTAAGGATGAAACTCAGTGGAAGAAGTGGAATTGAAATGTTAGGTCAAGAATAAAAGAAATTATGTACAATTTCCTAATGTTAAAGTAGAATTTGCTCATAAATTCACATACACATATACATGTATAGGATTACATACAAACATGTGGATATATATATATATATATATACCTAACAATTAACTATACCCTTAACTACATCATTGATTCATGTATTTGTAACTGGATAATGATGGGCATAAAGTCACTACATAGGATTGCTGGATGTATTTAAAGAGAGTTGCATCAATTTTCTTATCAGTGTCATTATTTCCAACACTGTAATAAATTTTGTTATTTCCAATGCCAAAAATTTCATCTTTGGCAACTATTTAAAATTATAGTGAAAAATTTTAGATGTCAAGTTAAAATGTCTGATGGGGATGCATGGTTTATCAAGATTATTTTTAGTTTTGAGAAAGTCAATGAGTTTGAAGGCTGAAGAAATTATCTGCCAGTAAGTTATCTAACTGGTGAGTTTGAGAGAAGCCCCTGGAGACTCTTTCCAGCCAGCCTGTCCACAGGACGTAAGGGTTCTGGTCTGCCTCTGTCCTGTGGGGTAGAGCCTGTCCCTGATAAGGAAGCCCAAGGCAGTCCAGCTGTGTCATAGGCTGTTTTCTCCTCACTAATGTGTCCTAATATACCCACCAGCCTATTGGAACTGTTCTTCCAATTGACATCCTCCAATTTACATTCCTTAGGCATAAAGCTGGAAGTTGAATCTCCAGCTACATGACTCCTTGAACTTTCATTTCTTTACATAATATAAAGGGAAAGAGGGGCCTTATTTATTGAGGTCCCACAAATCCTGAAAGTAAGAGTATTAATAGAAAAACTTGCCCTTCCCTTCAATCTCACTCTCAAAGACAAATAAACTTCAGGGGGAAATGTGGGCATTCCCATGTAAGGTTCATCCTCTAATAATTAATGTAGATCAGAGGAAAATGACCTTTGTCATATGGAGTCACATATTACAGCCTTTGATTCTCATTTAGACAGCACATTAATTCAACAAATAACCACCGATGGCCCATTACAGGCAAAGTGCCATGCGTAAGTAGCAAGGAGATGAATAAAAATATAATCCATGTGCTCAAAATTGTTACAATACAGTTAACCAAGACAAACATGCATCATGTAAAAACAATGAATTGCTTCAACGATAAACAAATAAAAACAAGGTAATTTGTGGTACAAAGAACATGCAAAATCCTTAATTGAGCAAAAGTTTGGAGGGTCAGAGTTCTCCAAATGCATCTCCCTTAGAGTCCCAGAACCTTTATTTCTTAAGCCCCCTGCTGAATTCACTCCGATGAGTAGAGTAGAACTCTGTTTATCCTAATAGAAAAGAAATCAGGGGACTAAGAATTCATGTGGCAAAGGCATCTTGTATATTCCTAAGGTTTTGAGGGGATCCATATATAATAGGTATAGAGTAGGGAAACAAAGACTCTAGCTTTATCCTGGGGCTAGTGGTTCCAGTTCAGTGGAAATAGTCTTTGGTTTCTATATTGTGTAGTTTTGTGCAGAAAAAGAACAGAACGGGACTTACAGTTTAAGCTTCATTCTCAAGTGAAGTCAGTTAAGAATAGAAATCATTAAGAGTAGACCTACTCTAGATATATGTATATCTGTTTACTTCTCTATATATGTGTTATTTCTGATCTTTCTGTTTCTAATCTATTTCCAATGTGTTTTGAATTTGGAAGAGGAAGCGAAATGGGGTGGAGACAGAGAAATACAAAAAATGTATAAATTACAGTTTGAATTCAGACATGCTCAGAACACCTTTCTAATAATTTAAAATATCCTAAGTGGAATAATTACTCCAAGTTGATTAACAAACAAAATCTGAATCAATTCGATTTAAATGATATGTTTTGATCCCATCTTGGTGCTTGAACTAGGTAAATAGTTAAGAACGTATCTTAGATATATAAAATACAAAGCTGGAAATAAGGACAAAGAGATTTACTCAGCCTTAATTTCCATCATGTTTTTTAACAAAAGGCGCTCCATATCTAGGACAGTTGTGCTTGTGGTAGACATGGCAGGGGTACACCTAGCCCCCAAAGAGGGATTAAGTAGTCAGAGTACAAAATGAAGAATGGTGAGACCTCCAGGCCCTTGTCCCATATGGTTCCAAGAAATCTACCAGCCAGTTACTATACCCTAAAGGCAGGATTTCAGAGGATTCTTATCTGGAGAAACTTAGTGGCTTCAGAAAATACCTATCAGAGGTCTCCCAACAAAATGACTGGATACCCACCTAATTAATCTACTGCAAAGCTCATCAACTGAAAATTCCTATTCATGCAAACAGTTTTTAGAATATCACTCTTAGATGGAAAGAGACAACTAAGGATCATCAAGCATGTGAGAAAAGCTTCAAACATGAGAGAGAAACAAATAAAAATAAAAACTAAAGAAAAAAAAGATAAAGAAGAAGCGAAAGTTGACAAAACCACAAAAACCAAAACTGACAGCTTCAAGGAAGCAAGAAACCATAAAGAACAAAACAAACTCGAAAGATGAAAAAAATAAGATTTAAATTCTCATAAAAATAAGAGAAATCATCTCATCCATAAAATAAGAACAGGAAAATTATATATGTATATTTAAAAAGACATAAACAGGGCAGGCCACGGTGGCTCAGCAGGTAAGAATGCTTGCCTGCCATGCCCGAGGACCCGGGTTCGATTCCCAGTGCCTGCCCATGTAAAAATAAATAAATAAATAAAAAGACGTAAACACCAGAACATTCATAGAATTAGAATAGATTTCTTGGAAATTAAAGCATCCCAGCAAAATAAAATTTCAACACATGAAAAATTAATTACAATTAAATTAATTCCAAGGAGAGCAAAAACAAAATATTGTATCACACATCACTACTTCTCAGCAGTCGATGTATCCTACATAGATACCATGCAGTAAATATTGAATATTAACTGAACTAAGACTTATGATAAAAATTAGCAGGAGAGTGGAGGGAGGAGAAATAGGTATATGAGTTGTCTAACCGAGTTAAATTTTCATCTTCCATGATAGAAAATCAAAGATGATGAGCAAAACTGGTAAAGAAAGAAATCTCATAATAGGAATATTATTTAGAAATAATATTTAGAAATATACAACTATTAGAAGAAATAACTAAAACAACTTAAGAACTGAAAATCAAAGGTGATGAATCTGAAAATTCGGGCTCTCCGGCTGGCTGTGCATTCCTAGACAACCCACATCTCCATCACTTCTTGCCGTGAAAAGAATTTTCCTGTTGTTCTCAAAAGGGACATTTACAGGGGCGCTTGTTAGCTTTTAAAAGTTACTGTCTCCGCTATGCTGTATCCATAAGGGTGTTGAGGGATCTGTTTCTAAACTGCATTTTAATAAATGTGTTTGGGTTTCGCTTGTCCTTGTTAATGCATTAGTTAAACAAAGAAACTCTCTCAGGCATTAACTGCTAAGCAGTATGTTTTCTTTTGGAACCTCTGAAATGATTTCACTTAGAAAGCAGCCAATAGGTAAAGCTATTACTTAAAACAAGTCTTTGTTACTTTTGTTAAACCCGAAGAGTGAAAACATGAAACATTTTCAACAAAGTCAGCTAAAAAATCTTACTTAAGGCCACCTGTAAGAGGGGAGCATTGCACTTCTTAGGTCTTTGTTTGTTTGTTTGTTGCTTTTAAGGAAAAGGAAATGCTTCACCCCAGCCAGCAGATCATGATAAGTATGAACAGGGGTGGTGATAGGAAGGTCTCCTAGTATGATGCACTTTACCTTTGTCCCCCCAAAGGTATAATGATGAGAAAAACATCAGGCCTCCCAGTTGAAGGACAGCCTACAAAACACACCTGAACAGCAGTCATCAAAATTGCCAAGGTCATCAAAACCAAGAGGCTTGATGATTAAATGGAATGTGGTGTCCTAGATGGTGTCTGAGAAGAAAAAACCGACATTCGGTGGGAAAAAAAGAAAGGAAAAAAAACTAAGGAAATCCAAACAAAGTATGACTTCAGTTAATAATACTGTATCAACATTGGTTCATTAATTGTGCCAATGTAATGTAAAATATTAATAAAGGGAGAAACTGGGTTGGTGTACATGTGGATTTTCACTATACTTGCAACTTTTCTGTAAATCAAAACTGTTTTAAGATGAAAAATTTATTAAAAATATTTCACTATCCATAAGTTACTCAAGGAATGTTGACAGTGTATATTTCTGATGAGGTAAAAAAAATTAAAGAATAATAATGGTGATATGTACCTGCTACACACCAAGAGGCAAGTACCTTTTTTTTACACCTTCTTTAAAATTGAGAAACTGAGGGTCCGACGTCCCTGAGAACTTGCTTGAAGTCCAAACCTGTGCTTTCCATGACCATATTTCACTGCTTTTCTGCCCCTGTTATTTCTCAGCCACGTAAATATTAGGTCCTCAGAAATTTATATTCACATGTCCTTTCAACATTGACTGGTTTTATTCAAAACTATAATGATTTAAGTATCTCTCTTAAAATTCTTGGCTTTTAATAAAATTAATAGCAGAGAGCTATATGTTAAAGGAAAGTTCCATAAATAGTTTTTATATCACATTCTTTGAGAAATGAAATTGTCACACTTTAACTAGATGCTCAGTAAATAATAAACTGTATAATCTGTCAATGTTTTGCTTAAAATATTGCCAGATATCCATGTAGCCTTTGATGTTTACTCTGATTCCATTCTCTCTTACTTCTTTAAATTATCACCTTATTTAACATCTACATTGTACCACCTTTCTTTAGACTGAGATAATATTTTTCTGTTGTGTGTAACAATAATAAAATAATGAAATATATAATGGAAAAGGGAAATAATAAATTAGAATACTGAAATTATATATATTCCAATATGCTTTTTTTTGAGCCTTTGTTATATGTGCAGTACTGTATTAAGGATTTTAATTAAAGTGTGTGTTATTCAAATTAATAAGATAATAAGACAGGTATTATTTTATCTATCTAAGGTATGGAAAAACTAGAATCATATTTTATTATAGTTTTGAGAACTGACCAAATGAAATATCCTAAATTCCTAATTATTAGACAAATAAAATGCAAATACTAAGGTAAAATGACGAATAAAATGTCTGTGAATATTCATGTACTCACTAATACATTTAATAGTAAAATGAGGACTTATTAATTATTTTATGTGCACATTAATTCTGAAACAAAATAGTTGGTGATTGATTTTAAGTTCTCTTTTTAAATGTGAGGTTGACCGTGAAAATTAGCCAGAAAATGTTTAAAGCACAATTTAAAATGTTAAACCAATCAATGTAATACATGAAATAATTTATTAAGGGTTTTAATTAACATAAAACTTACTTAAACCAAAAGTATCTTGGAGCCAGAGTTTCACAGCCAAAAGGAACACAAATTGATAAGAAAAAAATAGGAAATATAGAATTCCATTCATTTTAAGTAAAAGATATAAAATGTAGTGAAATTACAACGAATTGTATTTAACACTTTGAAAAAAGGGTTCAAGCTGGAGAAAAATTATGTAATGTTATTTTTTAAATTGTTAGATAGCTGAAAGACATAGATTATGTTTAAATTCTGTGCAGAGAGAGTAGCCTTTTCTTCTATAGAAGGATGGAAACACACGCTAGCATCCATAGACTAGAGGCAGGAAGTCTAGAACTGGCAAAAAGATAAAATTGGGGAAGGCTGCAGTGATGCAGGGTCTAAGCAAGTGATAGCCAAGAATATAGAAATGAAAAAAGCCAAGAAAAAAATTAATTTTTTTCAATTGTCAAAACTTGACAATACATTTTAAAAGAGAAGGGAAGAACAAGAAATGAAAAATGAAATTTTAAAAACTCAGACATTGTCTCAAGGTTTTCATTCTAAAGAAATCAAGGAAAAGGCTGTTCTCACTTTTTTTCATTTAGTACCCATTTTCCATGACAAATACTTCTCTATTTGGCAATAAATTGTACTGGCAGTTGCCTGAAGTGGTGGGAAGCCATGTCATAGCAAACACAGCCCTCAATTTAGAGTTAAAACTCAAAGCTGTTGCCTGAAGCTCACAGACTCTGTTAAAAGCTCTATAAAACACATTCTATTTTATATCTTGAATAATAAATTCCTATTGGGATTTATGGCATTTGTAAAAGGTTTTAGCAAATTTTGTCAAATTAATATCTAGTCTGGTGATAGAAAAACTATGAGAAGGAAATTGGGTTAAAGAAATTATGTAAATAACAAGGAGAAACATATAAAGCCACACCATTAATCATTTGAACGAAAATTCCAGTTTTGTAGTTATAGGAAGTGACAAATATTTCCAGTGATTTAGTAGAAAAGTGTAGCAAGATAACATAAAGCTACAGAAACAGACATAAAATCAGTTGAAAGGGTTGAAAGTGCTATGTAAATGTTAAATTTTTTATTATGAAGCATTATGATGGCACAAAGAAAAGCATGGTTGTTTATTTATTTATACTTGTGTCAGAGACTGCTGTTTATTTACTCAATAGCCATTTTTCTCTCTTTTCTTACTAACAGAAAACTTATTTTACTTGGGTTGCTCTGTGTGCATCATAAAATAATTTTTTTAAAAAATCAGTAAGAGATGGTCATCTGACACAGTTCTGACCAATTACACGAGAGTAGATGTCACTGACTGGGACTTCTGGGAAATCTCACCAAAAATGTCTGACTCAATTGACACGTGCTTTTTGTCTTCTTCATTTTCCTCATCATCTGGAAGTAGACACAATGCTGCCAATGATGCACCCATATTTTAACCGTAGGGTGAACAAGCATAAAAGGCCAAGAAATAAGCAGAAAACTCAGCCGTGTAATTCTGAAACCAGTGAACTAATGCCAATAATTGCAACCTCCAGAATTCTTATTGCAATCATCAGATTAAAGCAATCAATTGCATTTGTTTCCTTAAGCCATTGTTTCTTGGGTTTCTGATAAACTCACATAAATCCACCACTATAGCTAACACAATACCCCTCCTTGTGGTAAAAGGGAGAGATTTGTGAGGCTATATGGAAGTAAGGACAACATGATACACATTGAAGAGGCAAGCAAAGTCCTGAGAAAATAAGGACAAAAAGATAATAAGGCTATCTTAATCTGTACCCTGAAATAAATGACGTAACACACAGGTTTAGCTCAGAGCTTTCTAGCCACCAAAACAAATTGAAGAGCAAAATCAATCAACACATTCATAGATTTCACAACATATGAATCTACCAAACGCTTATGAAAAGTTTAACTTTTCCTGGTCGTGGAGAAAAAAAAATTTTTTTCTCCCAGAAATTTTTATAAAACTAACACTGCATAATATTTAGGAATGTTCTGAACAATATCCCCCTTAGCTAAATCCAATAAATCCTGAGCTAACCCTCATTTTACCTTTTTTCTAGCTTTTAGACATACACTTAGGTATTGACCTTTGGATTCTATCTCCCCTTCTTCTTCCAGCCCTATAATAAAAGTTACCATTTACTGAGCATTTAACACATGCCATTCACCAGATATTTATTGAGCAATAACTTAGTGCCAGGCATTCTCTCATGCTCTAGGATATCAGTAAAAACAAAACAGATGCAGTCCCTACTTTCAAACAAAGCATGGAGTCTTGTGAGATAGACTTAATGATTAGCAAAACAAGCAAACAAATCTAAAATTACAACTTGAAGTGGGTGCTTAAAAATAATGAACCGAATTTAGGGATGGGAAAAAGCTACAGAGGCCCACTTTCTTAGGTAAGTCATGGAAGATTCCTCTGAGAAGGTAATGTGTGTGCAGGCTGTAAGAAAAAGGTGATAACCATAGGCTGTGGGTGAGAATGTTGGGTAGGAGAGTAGAGGGTAGGGGATAAAAGTGTGCTCTGCACTGAAAGGAAGCACTTCTGTCTGTGACTTAAGGAAATAAAAGGAGGACAAGTGCTAGGAGCACTGTGGGCTAATGGGGAATTAAATAAGATGATGATTACAGGTATACAGGTCCCATTCATCCAGGGCCTGGAAGACCATGACAATTTGATCTTCACAAAAGCTCAAGGACACAAAGTTTATGCTTATCATCTCCTGGACATGAGACACCAAACCACAGCCAGGTTAAGTAACATGCTCTGCAACTGGAAAACAAAGAATAGAAGTTTGGACCTGTGCATTGAACCACAAATATACCCTGCTTCACTCTATTTTTCTTCCCAATTTCTTGTTCCATTTTTTTCCTTTTTCTCCAGAATGTACATCTATTTTGAGCCTTATTATAGAAGAGCAACAACCAGACCAGAAAGGAGTAAATGGATCCAGATATGACAAGGACAGAGTGTCTGGAGACAGCAAGATGTCAGAAACACCAAAGACAGGGCAGAGCCTCAGCAGGCCACACCGGAGCTGCAGGTTTTGAGTCCATTGGACAGACACAAACATAGGTCAGGAATCCAGGTCACACCAATTGAGATTTTGATTCAATGAGATTCTGAGAGGTTTAGCTCTTATTTATAATTCTGTATTCCAAAATCACTGGTTTGTCTTTGCTCCTAAGATTATCTATACTTAAGAGACATTGGCTGGTTCTGTGGTTTTAGAACTTATGAAGCTGGGGAATAATAAGGATCCGTTTTAAAAGATCTCTAATGGACACCAGTGCAGGTTAATTTGTTTAAAAAGCCCTGAATCTGAGTTTGACTCCATTCTGGCTCTGCCCGAGGTTCCATTTCCCAAACAAGAGAAATGAGATTAAGTGAGTTTTAATATTTTTTCAAAATTTGAAGTCTGTAATTCAATGGTTTGAGCCAGGAGCACAGATATGATGAGACCTGTTGCTTTCTTCTGTTTGGAAAGGCTGAGTGTATATTAAAGAACAATGTCATTTTGTGCAGCTGTTAAAAGCATAGAGCATCGTCTGGGAGGGTAGGATAGGGACAGAAGCCAGAGAAATTCATGAGAATTGAAATGGATGGATTGGGTTGTCAAGGTATATTCATAAGATCAAAGTCGTACTGAAAATCCAAAAGAAAGAACATGCTGAGCAAGAACTGGCAGCAAAATTAGGTCATATGGAGAAGTGTTATACTGGCATTGTACTTGGTGTATACTTGGTAGCCAAGAAGGCGGTATGGAGAAAAAACTTAGATTTAATAAACATCCTATATATGCCAAAGCTTATGTCAGGCAATTTGCCTGTGAGCTTGGAAGGTAATTTAATGAATTAGTTCCATCTCTCTTCAGCAAGCTCCAAACCAGAGTCTTGCATCCTGGTTTGGCTTATAATACCATGATCTCTTGTTGACAAAGGCTATGTTTTCCATTCTTCTGGAGTTTCTTAGTGTTTTCCTGGAGATGTGACTGCCTCCTTTTGAAGAGGTGAGTGTTGCGATCAGATTTGCATTTTAGGAGGTCAATCTGACTGTTGAATGCAAAATGGAGAGTAAGAAGGGGTCAAAGCTATTGCAAAAAACAAATATCAGGAGTTTCACTTCTGGCAATGGAGGACTAGTTTCAGACCACATTAGAAAGTCTGTGGAGGAGGAGGATACATGAGGCATGAGCCCATCATTTGTATTACTTTTCTCTCAAAAAAAAAAAAATACCAATTATGAAAGAAGCATCTGAGAGACCAAAAGGCTGAATAGGGCTATTGGCAGACTCTGATATGGGTATTGAAGTTTCAAGCCCTCTAAAGAAGAGGCCCCTTTGTAACTCCTGTAGGATCTGTGTTGGAATCCCAGAAAAACTGCAGTCTAGTAATAAGTGTAGTAGGAATACATCAGCTCTAAGGAGGACAAAAGCCCAGCATAGCACCGGGCGGGCAACGGTAGATCAGTGGCAGAATTCTCGCCTGCCATGCAAGAGACCCGGGTTCGATTCCTGGTGTCTGCCCATGTAAAAAAGAAAAAAAAGTGCATCAACCCCTGGGTAGTTTATGGTGATTTCAGATTGCTAACACCCTCAGCCTAGTTGCCAAATGGAAGCAAAATAAATTATCTCAAGGAGATGATAATGTTATCCAGAACCTCAAATTACCTCTGCAATATTTCATATACATCACCAAGCCTTGATGAGATGTTAAAAGATAAAATGTGACCTTAAAACCAAGACAAAAACAGCAACAGAGACTTACTCCAAGAGATCCAGATAATGAGTTATTAGTTATTAAATAAACACAAGGATTTAAAATAGAAATAAGAAATTATAGTGGAAAGAAGGAAACACAATTAAAATATCAGATGTTCTTTCTAAAACTAACAAATATAATTAAAATTATAAATTCAGTGGATGTGTTTAATAGCTGATGAGTAAGAGAAGCTTCTTACGGTTCTTCTGGCTATGAGTCGACTTGGCTAGTCTTATGTCCCCATTTATTCAAACTCTAATCTAAGCATTGCCAGGAATTTATTTTGTGAATGATATTGAAATCTGTAATCAGTCTACTTAAAGTAAGGGAGATTTTTCTAGATAATCTGATGGGTTTGATTCAATAATTTGAAAGGCCTTAAGAGCAAAACTGAGGCTTCACTGAAAAAGAAGATTAAAAAATCCATCTGTAGGCTACGATTTCAGCTTGTGAATTCTAGTTTTCCCTTCCTGGTAGCCTGCCTTACAGATTTTGGACTTACCTATCCAGACTTCCAATAATATAAGCAAATTCCTTGCAATAAAACTCTCTTTCTCTCTCTCTCTCTCTCTCTCTCTCTCTCTCTATCTATCTACCTGTTTGCATACTTTCTCTCTATCTAATAGCTCTCCAGTGGGCAATAGTTGTTATTTGCTAGTTAAGCTTTCATGTTTTAGGAATAACCATAGGCTTCTTTGCATGTTTTTGGGTATGTGTGCATGTGTATGGAAAACCATTCATTTTTAAATTAATTTTACGTACAAATACTCATATTCACCAAATTTTACCTAGTTTCTTTATCTCTGCCTCTCAAATAATTTTCTGATATAATGATGAAGACTTGCTAATCTAATAAAAATTAATATTATCATTATTTAATTCACTTCCTTTTACTAAGTTGTGATTTACTCAGATCTTTCATTTGAAGGTACTTTCTCTGTATCTGATACAGATATTTTTATATCTCACTACTATCTAATATTTCTATTGAACAGATGTGCACATTGAGTCTCAACTAAATTAAGCAAGTTGCCCAAGGTCTCACAAATGATAAATCTAGTCAAAATATAATGTAAACTCAATTCAATTAAATTCTAGAGTTTTTGCTATTTCCATTATTCTTTACTGCTGGATGATTTCTTACTCTTGTGGAAATTATAGATTTTACTAAGGGTATACATTTTAAAGAAGGAAAAGAGTATAGGCTACTGTGGATGTAGGACATAAGGCCAGGCTGAAGGTTAGTCCCACTTGAGCTCAAATTCAGGTGACATCTATGATTGAGCATCTTTTCAATGCCACCTTCATTTCCTGAAAGGTATCTAAGACTGCTTGCATTAATCCCTTTCTTAGTTTAAGGACATTCCCAGGATAAGATATTGTGATATGTTTTAGTGTCTATCTCATATGAATATATTTTACTTTGTATCTTGCCACACTAGAACTCTTGAGAATATGCCAAAAGGATAATAAAACGCACTCAGAGAAGATTCTAGAAGACTCTTCTAGAAGTTTAGAAGAATTAGAAGGGTTGTATAATTGGCAATGCTGTGCTTCCTGGAAGTATGAAAGTCTGTGAGCTTTCACATTTAGTGAAGCTAAAGTAGCTGGATTGATTATACTTTACTTATATTAAGGGAACTTGAGTCCCTTGCCTATGCTTATTGTAGTAGAAAGCACCACTATTCCTAAATTGGGGTAAGAGTCAGTAGGACCTTAAAAAACTCCAAATGTTCTAATTTTTTCATCCAACATAATTAGTTTATGGTTTTTTACATCTTGCTTCAATTGTCAAAGAGTCTTCAAGAACCTACGTCAAGCATAAGTGCTTCTCAGATATAGTTTATACTACTTTGGATGGGCTGTTAAGGTAAATGTGAAAAGCATATACAAAGAAACCTTTCAAAGTGCTTGGTGGGTCCTGCCATTATAGAATTGATCAAGGCACAGAATCACGTCTTACGAAAATTCCTAGTGGAACCTACCTCTCTACTAGCGCCCGCCTGAATTGTTTCAGATCCAGATGTTTGGTCTGCCTTTCACCTCCGATGGGCTTCAGAACCATCCCCAGTTGAGGCCTAATGTCCATCTGTTCCTTTTGCCTCTGGTTCACTTCATCACTGTCCTGCTCAAATGTAATTTCCTCCTTCCCAAGCTGGCATCACTTTGGCAGCACACAAGCTATTTTAACTTCTCAAGCTCTGCTTGGGACTTGCTCTTCATAATTTATCTCAAAGAAACGCCAATGGGCATAATATTAGGGCCTTTGAAACTGCCACTCCCTCACCCACTTGACTTCACTGTTGCCAATAATGCAATTAATTACTCATCATCACGTTTGTGTGTGTGTGTGTGTGTATACCTTATTCTCCCCTAAGCATTTTAGTGCTTTTTTATTTATAAAAGTACACTGTGTTGGTCATGATTCTTTGTAACATATAGAAGCCATTCTAGTTAGTTTAGCAGGGAAGCATATATTAAAAGACATGGAGAGGGCGGGCCACGGTGGCTCAGCAGGTAAGAGTGCTTGCCTGCCATGCCCAAGGACCCGGGTTCGAATCCCAGTGCCTGCCCATTGTAAAAAAAAAAAAAAGATATGGAGAGGGCGAGTCACGTGGCTCAGCAGGCAAAGTTCTTGCCTGCCATGCTGGAGACACAGGTCCGATTCCTAATGCCTGCCCATGTTGAAAAAAAAGAAAAAAGATATGGAGAGCCCAAGAAACAGTGTGAGTGTTGATAATGAGGAATCTAGGTGAAGTTTCAAAAAGCAGCCCAAAGAGGTTACTAAAGAATGGGCCTGGCAAGAGGGCTGTTGCCACTGTGAGCAGGAAGTTCAGAGTTGAGATGCAGCTGCCACAGCTGTCGGCTTCAGAGCCACATTGCCTTTGCCACCATCTCAGCCAGCACAATTTTTGTGCCCAACACCTTTCTATACATAACTCATTTGAAATCCAAGCCTTACACAGGTGCATTTTATTGGCAATCCCTGAATCACATATCTGTAATCTAGAAGCAGCAGAAGCTGAGAAAACTAGGATTTTTGGTTCTAGGTTTTTGGTTTTTTTTTTTTGATTCTACATTGGTAAGCCAGTTGCTGTTAGAATGTGAAGAAGTCTTGTTAGTCACAAATGGCATTTATCCACTATGCGTAGAAAACAACAACCGCTTAAGGATATCACATCCTCCTTTACCAACACTGTTTTTTGGCTGTGTTGGCTTGGGTCTAGACATTGTCTGAGTTCTTCCCTGGTAAAGCTAATATTTGAGACTCTCTCTATGATGAACAGAGGTCTATCAATTATCTGAAAGAGTCTGAATCAAGGATAGAAATGAAAGGAATCTAAGCCAATACTGTACAAAGACAAGCCAAAAGTCTGAAACATGAGAAGCCAGATTCAAATATCAGGTCAGCAGGAGTAGCCTTAGGGTCATAACTGGGGTCTACCCTAGAGGCAGGGAGCAAATTAGGCTGAAAACAAGGGGAAAAAAACGTGTTCAGACCAAGCTCAGGGGTCCTGGGTCATGCAATTACTCCTGGATTATGGAATAACTGCAGGTGACAATGGTAGATATTAAAACACAGCTTAGCAGGTTTGTAGTGCAGGCAAAGATGAGATGCACACACTGTCTCAAGATTTGGAAAAGGAATATGATGTTTTGATATTCCAGACCAACGTTCTAAGTTCCATGTTTTAAGCTAACAAGTCAAGGTAATTCCCTTCCTCTGGAAAATGAATCTCTAACATTTTGAATTCAGTACAACAGGTTGGCTTATGTCGAGAGGAACCTGAACATTTATTTTGTCTTTTTTCTTCTGAGGAAGGCATTGTTATTATTATTAATAATGTGTTCTGAACTCATAACTTGAAATCGTTGAATTGTCATTTAATTGAATCAGGTCTTCACATGTAAAGAACAGTTGGCACAATTACATGATAAATCTTAATTTGCGAGTTAACTACATGGAAGATTGCAATATTGTGGGTATTTGACTAAGGTACCCATTTCTGAAAACCAGAGATCTTAAAGGAAAGTGCGTATTAACTCCGTTTAAACCATGATTGCTTCTGAGTTAAAATTTGGCTCTACTAAAGAGACTAAGGTAATTTCTTTTTGCTCTTCACACATTTTGCATCCACTCCACTCTCTTTTCCAAGACATTTCCATCGTCAACCAAGCTTGTTAATCAAGGAGATTGCTTCCAGGAAGAATGCATAAAGAACAGCAGCCGGCAGTCCTGGAACATCTGATGGTCTAATAATCCTGGATATTTACAGAAATTTTGTAATTTCCAGGAACCGTATACAATTTTCAAACGTCCCCTAATAGACTATGTTTTTGGGTTTACAATTCCCAAGAGTTCAATTACGTTTTTACAGTAAGGCTGCCACAATTTTGCTGATCATAAAGAAACCATTGTAAATAAACTATAGCTTTTTGGAGATCAATATATTTTCTTTTTTGAAAAGAAAATATAATCTCAATCCAATTACCTGTTTCAGAACACCTTTAAATAAAAAACTATTGCTTATGGAAAACTCCTTCAACAGCATTTTCCTTTAGCAGAAAATCATTTCCATTCACCATAATTGCACAGGCAAATGTAAACTCTTGGATGTGAACTAGGAAGAATCATTGCAATTATTTTGAAATGTTCATGAATTGTCCCATATTCATGAAGCTAGAAATAAATCTAAAAGAGTGCAAATTGGAGTCTATATCTAAGCTCTGAATATCAGAAATTGAGTTATTAAAGTACTGCTGTCTGCTCTACCAAATGGAGAGGAAGAAGGTAAAACGGATGTCATCTTATTTCAGTACATAGCATCTTAAAAATGCCAGCTATAATTTGTTGGCTATTAAGTAAAAGAGAACTGGTAACCGTTTACCAAAGCATGGCTTTCTGTGAAAGCAGTATATTCAAGTTATGTTATTTGATGTCTGCTGTTTATACAGAATTATTTTTAGATGTCTTATTGCTTGAGGCATGCAAAATATCATATTTGTTCTTTCTACAACTCTCCTGTTATTTTTGAGTTTGGCCACAACTAAATGAATAGCTCTTTATTTTTGTGGAGGTTAGAGATTATTCTTACTTAAAGAAAAAAGGAAAAGATACCTAATGTTCTGCTAGGTACCAGCTTTCAACTCATTAGAATAACTTGATCTTAACATTCACCAAATGGCTTGAACTTGGGGCACTCCAGTAGCTCAGCATCATCACCTGCCTTTCTATTTTGTTTTATTGCTAGGATACCAAAATGCTAATATAGAAAACCATGGAAGGGACCCTAGAAAGGATTGATATCTTGGAAGTAAAGATCCATACACTAAAAATTAAAATTGAATGTCACGCTCTCAAATATGGAGAATTGACAAAAGATTCCATTCCCCCATCATGGATATCAACCAAATTTAGAAGAAGTTTTAGTGCTATGCGATCATATCCCTCCTACTTAGCATGAACGTTTCAGAATGATTTCCATTCTCCCATCCAGTGTCTCTTTTATTCAACTAAACTACCCCACCAAGGTGGTCCAGAACTCAAAACACAGTTGATTTTCAAAATTTTAAAGAAGTATATTTTAAAGAAAATGTGTGCAACATGAGATGTATTATGGATTTAGAGATTCATCCTATACCTATGCTCACATTTCAAAATAACCTATTCTCTAATTTGAGGAACATCTGCAAATTTTAATACACAGCTAAATAAAAATGCTGCAGGAATTTCGGTTCAGATACTTAGGACCTCTTTCTTTTAAGATGAATTGGATATATATGCCAAGTGGTTGAGCAGTCCTTAAGAAGTAGGCAGCTGTTATATTGAGTAACCTCACTCTGATAGATGTGACTGGAGAAGAAATAAGGAGCCTAAATGGTTAAATACCATTGGCTCCTTGCCGTCCATGACCCATTGGGGTGACCCAGAGGTGGGCTCAGGTAGATGCTGTGCACAGAGTGGTCTGTGTCATAGCTAAGAAACTTTGTACTTAGGAGATTGTGACCCTATATAGAAGCTGCTGACAAACTTGCCCCTCTTCCCCTCCAGTACAGACATCCCTTACTGCCCTGGAATTTCTCTAGAGAGAGAGTAAGGGAATATTTCTAGTTTTATTGCCCTGGAATGTCTCTGGGCAGAGACATCTCTAAATCTCTCTGGTGGGATACACTATTTTTATCTCTCTAAGGCTGTCTTTTATAAAAAACATCCTTAAGCAGATCTATCAACACATATATATAAAATCACACCCAGGGAGAATTACCTCCCAGTGGTATATTTTTATACACCTTTTACAAACTATGTCCATAGACAGTGTCATGTTTTCTAGAATTTTTGAGTTTTAAATTTCCAAGCAGCTAAGCAAGTTACATTTGTGTTTATGCATCCTTCTTCTTATGTGGCATTTGGAAATGAAATTCAAACTTACCATCTTGGGAGTGTCAGAACTACAGTGACTTCAGAAAAGAGCATTTTCTAAGTTCCACACTTAATCTACTTAGATATATTTGCATAGGCTATTATTTCCCCGCAGAAAATAGATCAGTGTGATGATCCATTTGTAGCTTTTAATACCTCAATATCTTTCATATTAATAAACTATTGTTTAAAGTATAATAGTTGCACCAATCAGAATGGACATTTCATAGCATTGTTATGATGGGTCCCCCTTGTTTGAAGCTCTCCCCTGCCATGTAATACTTAGGTTAATTTGTGGACAGCATTGTTGTATGAATGATGATTGACACAAGCCAGAGAAGCTGTAGAGGAAGAGAGTATGGAAAGTTTGATTTGTGTAACATGAAATTTAGAGAATGGAAGCAGAAAGAGATGCTAACATACTGGTATAACTGCTGTATCTCAACTAAACAGAACCCAAATGAAGAAAACTTTAAATGGCCATATATTCTGTCATATCTCTTAATAAAAAAAAATAAATCATAAAAAAGCAAGTTCATTTATAGTATACACTTTGTGTAGGATATTGTTTAATTGGAACCTGAAGCCCTTAATAACATCCATCCTGAAATAAAAATCCAATTATATTCAATACAGTGTGATTATTAGGGCAGGAAGGCAGATTCAGCTTGTAGAACAAGTTTTCATTAGGTTTTAAATTCTGACAACTAGAAAATTCAATTAAGTAAAAAAAATCTTACTCTTGTTATCATTATAATTTAATATCCACTCTGTATCCATGTTGTAGTGAGCACTGCTTGGACTACAATAACAGCCAATTTATCCCAAATATCTCAGTTCAGTTTACAACCCCTGATGGTGAGCCTAATTACATATATTTAAGCATTTGAAGCTAAAGTTATAAAGGAGAGGGAACAGAGTTATAAGAATTGGTTCCTCCATAAAAAAAAAAACAAAACAGATTCTGACATACAAGTGATGAGCTTCCCATCCTTAGTACAAAAATGCCCACCTCTGTATGGGTGCATCATGCTAAGGGTGCTGGCCAATTATGATTCAATTTCTTCTCCTTATCCCAGAGAGAAAAAACTAATGAAACACGTCTTTGTATGCAGTTTAAAATCATGATACATGTTGAAGGCATTTAAAAAAAATCTAAAATGTGATTTTTATTTTCAATCAATACATTTACTAAGTAAAGTTAGGGGTCTGAAGAATAAAATTAAAGACACCAATGGGGGCATAAAAATGGAAAAACCTGATATTGTAAAATAAAAAACAAACAAAAGTTTAGGATAAGAGCTATTTCAAGGGATCCAGTATATGGTCAATTCCATGCATTTCAGGACCAGAAAGGTCCTGACATCTGATGTAGTCTGGGAAAAATTGATTGAGGAATAAAAAATTAAATGTGGGAGAATTATGCTTTAAAATATGATGTTTTTCAAGGATGTTTATTTTTAAAGTTAAGATCCTACATTATTATGGTGCTTTTTTTGATTTTCCATGTAGTGATCATCAGTAAGAATTTTAGTGAGAATAAGGGAACAACATATTCAAGATACATATTGGTTAGGTGTTCAAGAAGGTCATGTCCTCTCATCCCTTTAAGTGAACAAAGAGAGAAAGGCTCATGGAAAATCCCATTGGCCAATGGAACAAGGGGTGCATGCAGGAAAAGCTGTTCCACCCTGCCCCAAAACAGCATTTGCTCTTTACAGCACGCTAGGTCACAAATCACAATCATTTATTTCCAAGTTTCCTCAAGCTAACATCTCCCTGCATATCTCTGTTCTGCAGTTCCCATCACAACCTCAACTTTGACCAGAGGCTTAGGGTGACACATTATAAAGTCATCATCTGCCATAGCTGAATTTGGAGCCAATGAATTACTGAATGTCAGGCATGGAAAGGCTTGTTCACTGGATCCAGCAAAATGCTCCTTCTATGGATCACCCCGAGGCTTTCTGGCTACACGCCCAACTCCACATGAATGTCCCAGAAAGTAAAATACCAGAAAGTATAAAAATGTATTGACTCCCTTGCAGAAAGATTTGCAGGCTGTTTGCTTTCTTGTAAAGTAAAAATAACAAGGTTGATGTGAGCAAACAGAAAGACATAAAATAGCTAGAACCTGTCCATAAAAAAGACAAAGCATTATTCCACTGAAACTCATTCCATTGAGGGTTCTCTTTAAAAGCAAACATTGTTTTCCCATAGTGTTGAAAAAAAATCTTTTTAAACAAACAAGTTTCTTAAATGATCCAGAAACTTAGATTTCTCCTAGGTAGGCTTATGAATATTTTTCTGTGATTATTTGGGGAATAGAAATAATAAAATATATTTTCATAATATTCTAACTTACAAATAAGAGTACCTAAACATAATGGACTAGCATATAATTAATGTCTTATAAGAAGAGAAAGAATGTACATGAGGTATAATTCTCCCTAAATTTGTGCTATTCATAAATCACAAAAGTATATACATCAAAACTATAATCCTGAACTCAGGACTTTACTGCCAAATTTTGTCAAGAATGTTAAGTCTGCTATAAATTAGCTGAACTTGAGAATAACATATTATATCCCCCAAACCAGTAAAATTTCAGTGTAAGAAGAACAGGGAAATATATTATTCTCATTTGTAGAATTAATCTAGCAAAGGTTTCATTTAAGTGACATATGCACAGAAACATTTTCTACCTTTCTACATTTCTATTTTAGTAAAACTAAAAATCTGTTTTTCTATGAGCTAAGAACATGCCTGAATCTTAGATTTGACTACTGAATATCTAGTCCCACATCTGGTTATCATTCTAAAACCTCAATTTTGGTAAAATGGTAAGAAAGAGGTGAATTTTACTGAAATAAAAAAATCTTGGATTTTCCTTTCAATCTCTTTCTTTCTTAATATTCTTTAAAAAAAAGATCTCTGAAAGAAGCATGGTTTCTTAATAATGTATACTGGAGGACAGCCAAAAAGTTACTCTTTTGAATGACCGCATTCATGATTTAGTCTATTTAATGGAAGTTTCATTGGCTCAATTAATATTAAGAATATAGGAATGTTGGTGTGTACCCTAAGGAAAGCAAAGAAAAAAACACAATAAAATCGTACCATGCCAGTTGGATGGATTTGGCATCCATGCCAAATGTATGGATGACCATACTAAATTAGAGAAGAAACTGCTCAAATCTTTTTCTTTTATGCCAAAGTAACCCTTTCAATGTTTATTGAAACTTTCGCAATTTCAATGGACTAGTTCTGCCTAACTCAAATCTAGTAGAATCAGAATAATACAACAATTTTCTAATTTCCACCCTTGCTCAGCTGCAGTGAAGCACCTTTCTACTAGCTGGATGGTGTCAGAGAATGCCCTCATCTGCAGTTGCCAGTTGAGGTTATGTGAGGAACAGTAATTAGATATTGCCTTCTCCCTATCCAGAGTGGTGTCAGCAGAGGTCTCATGGGAAAGACTTCTATGTTATCCTACCCTGATTTAATAAGGTTCCCATCCTCAGTATCAACAGATGATAAATGGAGGACCTGGAATCTCAGACCCATATGATATCAATGAAGTATCATGCCTACTTCCCCTGCCTGTGGTGTCATAAGAGGACTATAAAACAGAAAAGTTAAATAAGATCTGGTGTCTCCTTATACCAAGAACCAGAAAAATCTCAATATGAGTGAAAAAGATAGTCAATAGTTGTCAACACCAAAATAACACATTTGTTCAATGGAACAAAATTCCATTGAATTACCTAAAAGAATTTTAAAACACCCATCAAAACAAAATGTTTCAACAGCAATGATTAAAAAAATTAGTTAGACTCTCTCAGAAAATTAATAAAAGATATAAAGAAAAATCAAATGGAAATTTTCAAATTGAAAAATGAAATAAATCAAATGAAAAATTCACTAGATGGGTTTAATAGCAGAATGGAGGTGAATGTTAGACAATAGAAATTATACTTTCTGAAAAATAGAGAAAATAGTATGGGGAAGAAACAACAGAGCCTCATAATTCTATAAGATTATAACAAAAGATCAAATACTTGCATCATTGGAATCACAAAAGGAGGAATAAAGAATTTGAGACTGAATAGTATTCAAAAAATAATAACTGAAAGATATCAAAATGATGCCAAATTTGTAAACTTACAAATGCAAGAAGCTGAGCAAACCTCCAAAATGATAAACCCAAAGAAATCCACATGAAGACACATTGTAATCAAATTCCTTGAAACTAAAAACAGAAAAAATCTTGGAAAGAGTGAGAGGAAAATGATACCCTAACAATAAGGAGGCTCACAATTTGAAGTACAGCAGATTCCTCATTAGAAATGATGCAAGCCATGAAGAAGTGGTACATTTTTTAGAGTGTTAAAGGAAAAGAACAGTCAAACAAGATCCTATGTCAACTGACAATATTCTCCAGGAATGAAGGGGAAGTATTCTCAGATGAAGGAAAACTAAGAGAAGTTGTCATATTCTACCCTAGAAGAATGGCTGAAGAAACTTCTCTAAACAGAGAAGAAGCAATAAAAGAAGGAAAATTGGACAATCTGGAAGGAATAAGTAAGGAAAAATATGAGTAAATATGATATAATTTTCTTTGCTTGAGTTTTCTAAATTAGGTTTGATTTATGTTGAAGGAAAAATCAACATTGATGCTGTTCTCAAAGTGTATTATAAATGGAGGAATGAAAGGGGACTTAAAGAGAAGTAAATTTTCTACATGTGACTCAAAATGATAAAATGTAAGCAAATTATTAAGTTATATATGTATAATTTAATACCAGAAATCCATGCAAAGAAATGGCCTGAAAATTGAATTCTAAAAATGATACCCAGAACCAACAGTAAGTCATGAAAAAGAAAACACAGAGATTAAGATCAAAGGGAACAAACCTAAAACAATTAAATAAAATGTCAAATTAAACCCTAAGCAAGCTTAAGCCCTAAAAAAATGACAATTAATTAAGTATTTGGACATTCAAAATAAGAGAACTCAAAATCTTTTAGAATACATTGTAATATATTTTTCAGTTAAGGAGCACTTACTGCCTGAAAAATGAAAATTTTCAAATTATTACTTGGTATATTTATTAAATTTATATTCATTTCTAATTTGTAGTCTCGAAGATTATTTTTTGACTAAAATTTTGATGAATCATATGAGCCACACAATTCAAAATAAAAGAAGCATAAGGTTTATGAGTTCATATTAAAGCTCACAAAGCTGATGAATTTAGGTGGTAGATATCCATTGCTTTTATATCTTATTATTAATTTCCCCTTCCTTTGAGAGCTATATCCCAATAGCCCTTGTGAAGTCCTACTCAATTCCACTCTGCATTAAGTTGCTTTATTCAGGGTTGACTTCACACCAGCTTCAGGCATTAGCATATGACCCAGGTCTGGCCAATCAGAGCAACTTAGTCTTTTTTCCATAGTCAATTTTGCATATGATCTTATCCCGTTAAGGGAAACACAGTTAAACTATGTGATTGGTGAGTGCAAAGCAGGTGCTCTAATTTCTTCCAGCCTTAATCCTAGAAGGATGAAGGCTTTGAGCTTCTGACAGATAACTTACCACCACACTAGGAAAAGCCACTAAGAATGAGAGTTGAGCAAAGTAGATATTACCATTTGGTCCCCTGGATGAGATCATTCTGATTTCCAGGGGAATGGAAATGTCTGATTTCACACATTCTTCATGATGTGAGTCAATAAATTACCTTTTTTTGCTTAAGCCAGCTAAGGTTAAGTTTTCTACCATTAGTTATCAAAGAAGTGGTCACTAATACAATTTAGAATATAGATTTTTCCATTCACTTTCTACTTTCCAAATGATCAGAACGCTTTCTTTAGTGAAAAGAGAAGGGTAGTGATGAAGCAGACACCAGTACCTATCAGAAACTCAGCAAAAAATAATGTTGTCTACCAAAATATTGCCCACATTTTAAGTGTGTCTTTCTGTTCTTCTGGAAGTGGACAGGTGCTCTTCATTCCTAGTACACAGCTTAATTAACTTGAACTTTCAATTAAGGAATAGTATCGTAAAAGCAAACCAATACTCAAAAAAATTATTACATTCACTCTACATAGCATCCTATTTATGTATTTACCTCAAAGATCATAGTAATTTACCATATGAAAATTGAAATACTTTGTACACAGGTAAGAAGTAATTGAAATATACAAACAGAGAAAAGATGTAATTTGCAATGAATATAGGTAACAAAATCGTGCAATTAACCCCAAGAAGTTGTTACTGCTTAAGTTTTGTAGACTAAAATGTAAAATAAAAGTCTTTGCCACCAAATAATCTGAGCTTAAGTGATAAAGTCTTCTAAACCAGGTATCTGGAAAACCTAGATAAACGCATAAGAAATTGTGACATTACTAACAAGCTCCACTAGTTTAAAAAGCTAAATACAAATCAAAATATGATTTATTTCCATAGAATCTAAGCAAAGTATACACACTCATTTGATTTTAAACTTCTAAAATAGTCATTTGTTTTTCCATTTGTCCATGAAGCTTGTTAAATCCATATAATCTTCATTTGATTTACTGACAAGTTTACTACATGCCTTCACAATGGAATGCTGATTTACAAAGAAGGGAAAGAATTACAGGTTAGGATCAACTGCACTGACATAAAACTTTCAGTGCTTTAGTTTTTAAAAAACACCTTAGATTATTTAGACCTTTAAAATGCATATAATTGTCTTTTTACATTGACAATGATATTTCAGGCTGAAAGAATGTGGTAGAAGATGGAACTTTTCTATTTTCCTATTCTCACAAAAGAAAGACTATTTGTCAGGGCAGAGAAGAAGTGGTGAGGACAACTAACTGGTTAAATAGTGTAAGACATCAAATACCACGGTATAATTCAAATACCATGGGCCACGGTGATACCTGCGTTATATTTGTGTCTTTACTTTGTATTTCTTACTCAAAGCAATTTCTTAGAAATAAGAGAATATGTGACTCTTTTCATTACTCTTCAACACACACTCATTCAACCCAGAATATTAGATTTTTCAATAATTGTTTTCTAAATTTAAATCAGTATATTGTTCTCATTTTCGTAAGTACTGATATAAATACTGTCTTTTCAATTTTTTTTGCTAGTGTATAAAATGTCACGTTCTTGTCCACATCCCCTACTCTTGTGTAAAATAAGAACTACATAAATGTACACTTGTGCTCTCTGATGGGATGATTCTTGAAGATATAATGTGAAATAATCTGTTATTGGGGAAGCATATGCGTTGTTCTGAAGAAAACAAGCAAAAAGGTTTGCTGATAAAATTAAATGTGAGCTATAAAATTTACTAAACCAAATAGTAAAACAATCAAAATGGATGATTTTTAAAAAGCAATCATCCTTATGGGCAAATGAGTAAAAAAAAATATGGATAAAAAATAAATAAGTAATGGGGGGACAAAGGGTAAAATAAATTGGATAGAAGGAAATACTATTGGTCAATGAGAGGAAGGAACAAGGGGTATGGTATGTATAAGTTTTTCTTTTTTCATTTTATTTCTTTTTCTGGAGTGATGCAAATGTCCTAAAAAATGATCATGATCATGAATATAGAATTACATGATGACATTGTGGGCCATTGATTGTATACCACGTATGGAATGCATGAAGATTTATCAATAAAAATATTTTTTTAAAAAGTAGTCATCTTGATGATATCATAAACCCCAGGAAGTTTATATGTAGAAAAAAAATGAGTTGCTTGACCACTTTTCCATATAACTGTAATATAATGGACTTAAAAGTAAGGCTTTTTTTTCATGAGGGCCAAATTTCTTATTAAAAAAATCCAAGATTCTCAAATTTGGTTTTAATTGTAAGACTTGCTAAATTCAAAGTAAGAAAAGTACCAAAAATTATAGTCAGCCTATGGAAATTTTACCCTTAGTGCCTTAACTAGTATGCCATTTACCTGAAAATCCAGTAATTTTGTCATGTATTGCATTTTCATTCTTTAGGCTTTTGCATACCTTTTAGATTGAATTAATTTCCAGCTTTAAGGCTGTTGGGTCATTTGCAAGTTCCAAGTTGTGTTATGTTTTAATAATATTTTCGTCACTTAGTAGGTAGGTACCAAGCACTATTCTAAGAGTACAAATATGAGTAATATTTTTTTCCTCCTTTTCAAGATAAACGGAGACAAACCCAACCAAATATTTGCGGCCCAAAGTTATTGACTTACAAAAAAGTGGTCTTCTAACTCATATTAGCAAATAATTCATTCTTTCTATGAACATGAAATAAAATTTGATCTGGGCTGTTAGAAATAGGAGTACCACAGGTATGTGGGCTATGGAGGCATTATAAAGAGCAAACATAGAGTACTGAGTTAAAAGTCTCAAGTGCCTAGATGTAATTGCAACATAAAGAGAATTAGAAGACATAGTGTCTGGCAAGGTTGGAAAGAAAGGGAATACTTTGTATGGGATTCTAACAAATTAGAAAGAGAGGGAGAAGACAAAATGGAAATATATTTCAACATGTTTGTTTACAAACAAAATTTGTATATGAATTGATTATTAATTCTTATGAAAAGAAAATCCTTTAACTTTGCTGCATAGTCTTGATCTTAGGATATCTAACATCTCATCCACATTGTCTGCGTGCAGTGGAAGTGACACTGTGGTCAAGCCATGCCAGTTAATGGAAGAATTCTGCTCATGAGGGATCAATAGCAGCATTTTATAAACCCTAACATGGTAAGACTTTCTTCAAACAGTCCTAATGATCACAGAGAAATTCACTTCATTTTCATAATACACTTTTAGACCAAAAGTAGGTAAATATTGCTAATAGGCACACAATGGGATATTATTCAGTCATAAAAAAGAAAGAAGTTCAGATACAGGAGACAATGTGAATGAACCTTACAGACATCATGTTGATAAGCCAGAAACAAAAAGACATATATCGCATGATCCCACTGATCTGTAATAATTAGAATATCTAAGCTCATAGATATTTAGAATATGGGTTTCCAGGGGATAAGGTGAAGTAGAGTTAGGGAGTTAAGTCTTAAAATATACAGAGCTTCTGTTTGGACTGATGGAAATGTTTTGGTAATGGATGATGGTGATGGTAGCACAACAGTGTGAAAGCAATTAACAGCACTGAATTGTATAGTGAATGTGGTTAAAAGGGTCAATGTTAGGTTGTATATATGGTATTAGAATAAAATTTTTTAAAAAAATCCATTGAACTGAACAACAAAGTGAGTCCTAGTTAAACCATTGACTAGAATTAATAGTACGATTATAAAAAATATGCTTTTATCAATTGTAACAAATGTACAACACCAATTAAAGGTGTTAATAATAGAGTGGTATATAGGAATCCTGTATTTTATGCATGAAATTAAAGATTCTCACTAGTATCTACAGTTTTAGTGCTGTCATTTAGACCATATTTTGCACCTAATTGACAGAAGACACTATACTATACACTAAATATGTAAGAATGAATAAGAGATAGCTCTTCCCACCAATATTCTAAATTCATTTCTTCCTGCCGAACAGAATCCCAACCTGATTAAGGCCCCTAACCATCCCCACATAGGCAAATCACTTCTGGCAAAAGGTAATCCCATTTCCGTTCATATATATATATTCACACACCAATAAATAACATCCTTATTTTTCCTTCAAAATTACACTGAAAAATGTAAGGTGAAAGACAGATCAAACTAGGAAAGATATAGCTTATACTTTGAGCTACTAAAAGCTCCTGAACACTTCAAGGCAAAATTACACTTAACCAAAACTAGGTTGGCCCCCCTCATGCTCCTGCAGCTTCTGCCCCACCAAGCTTACTACACAGCCAGAGACTTTTCATGCATCCCATTAACAACCTGGCTCCAACACAGCACCCAGAGGTACTTAATCAGACATGCCCAGTTCCTTCTCTAAAATGTATCAATTAGATAAGTCAGTAATGGGAGGGGGCATGGAAAAGGGCATGAGTGAATGATAAGGAACGGAGGTGCACTCTTGCTGTACCTCCCTTACACAAAAGCAACAGAGTGGCAAAGCAGAAACTCTCATTAACATAATGCATGTCCAGCCAATGAGAAATAAGAGAAATCTTCACAAAGAGTTGATCAATATTCAGCCTTTGGAAATGTTTCATTTAGAGATGGCAACTGGGACTACCATAGTTATCTTGCTAATGGTCTGAGATTAAGCCAACATGAAAGTAAGAAAACAAAAGAGGTTCAGATACCACTGAGCTACTGAATCCACCGATTCTACACCCTCCAAGCTTCTCTCATGTAAGATGAAAGTATTTCCATGGGCAGGCAACGGTGGCTCAGTGGCAGAGTTCTTGCCTGCCATGCCAGAGACCTGTCCATGTCCATGCAAAACAAAAAGCATTTCCTTTCATTCTTGTTAATCTGAAATAGGGTCTTCCTCCTTAGCAACAGAGTATCCAAATTAACACTCAGGTAAATGAATTAACAGTATATTTGTAGCATACAGTAATGGCATAGGTAACAGACAAATTGGCTGTGCTTACAGAGGTCTAAAATGTGTATCTTGGGCTAAAGACCATGTCCTAATTCTCCTACAACATCCTGTGCTCAATTCATGCCTTATTCTTCCAAGCAAGTGAATGAGAATGAAGAAAGTCTTAGGAAAATAATGTGGAAGTATCTCTTCTATATTGTGGATCCTGATACTGTTTAAGCTATTTTAAAATTAAAAAAAAAAATAAGCTACACTTTGCTCTTCCTAGGCACAGGCCATTCTGCCTCTTCCATTAAAATCAGCTTATCTATAAATAGAAGAGCACCATAATTCTTTTAACACATATCTATTTGAAAATTCTCTGAGATCCAGGTGCAGTAGTTTTGGGTCAGAAAAATGTTTCATGTAGCAGAAGATTCCAAAATCAGAGATCTTAGTAGTTGTGATATGAAAATCATTTATTTTTGTATAGAAGAAATATTTCATCCAGTGATGATATATATCAAACTTAAAAAAAAAAACTAGAAAATACTTACCTAACTTATGATAAACACTGTGCAGCTGCTGTGATGGTTATTTTATCAGCTTATGAGAACAACTCACTTCATTTTTTGTGGAATCTGATTTTTAAAAAATCAATTTCCCAGGATGTATTTGAGCTTCTTTTTTCAGATATCCAGTTAAAATATTTATCTTAAAGTAACAAGTTATCAAATAATTGTGTTTTACTGATTGTAGAAATGATGCCAATCTTGGACTCAAAAGTGATTTAGACATGACATACTGGTATTTATGTTGTTATATTGCATGTAAATACATCTATTTATCTGAAGTGGCATAGATATTGGCCAAATAAATGCTTCCAAAGTCGTGAAAATGAGGTAATAGCCAAGCTGTGTGAAAAAGGCAAAGTTCTGCCAGCCTCTGAAGCAAGAGCCATATAATTTGCTGTCCCTTTTGCAGCAAGGAAATACTGATGATTTGCATTGCTGGACCCGCCTATGTCTAATATCTTTCTGTTTTAGTGGGCTGTTGTGAAATTGAGTAACAGACTCTTTAAATCGGTGTCATCCACTGAATTTAATTTGGTTATATCTATTAATGAAAAATAAATCACATTAAAAAAAGACAAAGACTGTCCCAAGGCTAAAATAAGATCATGTTTTTGCATTAAGAATACGGTATGTGACAATGTGTTGCCAAATGAAAATTGCTAGATAAATGCAGGACATTATGCTAGCTCAACACAGCAAGGAAGCAAGTATCATCTTTGGAGAATCTAGTAGATATTATCAGTGCTTTGTCCCAATTCCCTTTGGCATTTACCATTCCCTGCATAGAGACTTCCTTGTTGCTTCTAAGGCAAGCATGTGACTCTTTGCCTAAGGAGTCTCTTTGGTCACACTGGAATCTGCTTGGCCTGTGCAGGGCAGTTTAGCAATGCTGGAAAAGCAATGCCGTCTAGGAGCAGTCACTACTGACAAAAGACTAATGGAAGTTGGTGGGTTAATACAGCAGCTCCCTCATCCCTGGGGTGGGAGGATTCTTGGACGTAATCTACATGGGTTCCCAGAGTTCAGAGTAGGATTGACTGCTAGCTGTTCACAATAAAATCGGCTTTCTTTCCTTCCTTATCTTGCTTGCCTCCTCTCCAACCAGTGCTTCCTAGGATGATTTCACAAATAAATTATTTGTACTTGAAACCTTTTATCAGAATCAATTTCTGAAGGAAACTAACTTAAAAGAGAAAGATTGACTATTATACTAGAAACATCATAGGCTTTTAGAAAAAAATTGAAACTGAGCTCTGCTCGTGAGTAATAATGGAATTGTGTTGTGTAATGTCCAATGATGGATACAGGTTTGAAGAGTTGTAACCTTATGCAGTTTTACGGGTCATCTTTGAAGAAAAGAAAATTATAACTATAAAATCAAATAAGAACATGAATATTTACTTTGAATGAAAAAAGAAACCACAACAAACTGTAATTTTTTAAAAACTGTCAATTATCACAAACATAAATTCCAGAAAAATAAAATATTTTAATAAAAATAAATATTTTATTTGTAATTTAATAAGTGTAATACTTTTACCCCAATATATTATAGCTGAATAGTTTTTAAATGACTTTTCATGTAAAAATAAGTTTATAGCATTTTCTAGGTAAGTTATAAGAAAGAATATAAAGATAATTATTTTTACATTGTTTATAGATAATTTAATCTTCTCTAGATTGATTGAATTTTTAGTAGATACTTTAATAAGATTTCTTTCTACGTCATGTTCTAATATTTTTTAAAGCTGTGTAATTTTAGGACTTTGGTCAAACTTAGGAGATTTATATCAAAGTCTTTCCTGTGTACCAGTACGTTTGCACAAGTCTCATAAAAAATTATATATTTGAAATTGTAAATTATAAAGTATAATTTTTGAAAGGGAAGACCTATTTTGTTTAGGTGCTGTTGGGCACTAAATATTTCGATTTTCATAACTGTGCTTAGAAGTTTCTGGCTTTATTTATTCCACCAACTCCATATACCTAATGCCTCATCCAAGATGGCTTGGGACATTTTCTATTTCAAGAGGATCTGTGGATGAGTTCACAAAGGGAGAGGAGAGGTAGGAGCTTTCCTGGAAGGTATTCCTTCCCTGAGATGGCTAGCAACAAATTAATTATACATGGCAGTAAATGCCACCATGCGAATATACCTCACTAAACTCAAATTAAGTATATTCCAAATCAACTTTTTCTAATTCAAATCTCAAAAATGTCCATAGCCATTCCAGTGCAAACCAACCCAAAAAGTGTAGCATAGGGGAAGTTGAAGTGAAGAAAGACAAAGCTGATATGAAGTGGAAGGGGGCAAAGATCATTTGCCTTTTGCAAATTTTACAAGAACAAATAGCAATGGGACTTCATATGGGGTCCTTCCAAGAGCCTTAGAAAGATTCCATATAAAGGAGGAGCCTTAAAGCTTAAGTTTCATGTAAGTATACTGATGATCATCTGTACAATGACCAGAAATTCTGTTCAGCCACACAGGACCCTGTAAGGAAACAGATAGTATAAAGGGAATTAAACTGAAGAGGTTTTATTGATAGAATGATTTTAATAGAGAGACTAAGTAGTGAGGTGTGGGCAGAGGCTTAAGAACAAACAGGTTATAGTTTGACACTAAGGGACTAGCAACAATAGAAAGCTAAAAAGGAAAAGGTGAGGAAATGGCATTACCAGGGCACAGTGAGCCACGGAGGAGAGCAATTGAGAATTCAGCCACAGGAATATGCACTCAAACAAGAAGTGGAGCAAGAAAAAATAAGACAGAGGATGAAACCCAGGATGCAAAACCCACATAGCCAGTTCAAGCAATGACTTCACAGGAACCCAGCAAATCCTACAGTAGATAATATAAATGCATATCACTCAGTTAATAACATATAATAAATGTCAATTCCATTATTTCTGGGACCAGATATTGATGTAGGAGTTCTTGAGTGGCTTTCAAGCAAAAGAAAAAATATTTCAGCATTTGATGGTAAGAGAGTTTTATTGATATTATTATACCAGAAGTTAAGCAGGATTTTTTTTCTAATTTCTCTTATTTTTTGGAGAATTATTCTTAGTACCATTTTCCCTAGTAAATAGTGAATTCAAATACAGTGCTAATGCATTCTCTAGTGACTGAATTTTTACTATTTTGGAGAAATTATGTGGTACCAATGATCTATACTTTATAGGCAATACTCCCTAAAGGGAGCAGTGATTCCTGGTGCCGATTTGGAAAATGTGAATGTGTGATAGTTTCAGAGAACTGAGAAGAAATATTGCACCTGGTACAGTAGTCAAGTAATCTCTGGAGTGGAACATTTGAATGAAAAGTCATCAAAATCTAAAAATTTAGTATAGTATATGATATGCAGAAAGTTTTGTGTTTCTTGGCTATTGTATTCTCATCTATAAAATGATGTGTTGGGACTAAAATAATTGATTCTAAACTTTATTCTGAGGAACGTTAGAGAGCTCACTTCCACTTAAAACTTCCTTGCAGGTCCCTACCCTGCTTCAATCAGAGCAAATCTCCTTTTATCAATCTGTTTGTGTATTTCATTTAAAAAGAACCAACAACCTAGAGAAAAAATTTGAAACCACACAGGACCTCAATGGTTTCTCCTTGCTTTAAAAAATAATGTCAAGATTAAAAAACAAAAAAAACATAAGAACAATTTTTTAAAACCTGACAATACATCTTGCTTTACATGGTACATAAGTAATGTTAATTAGTTTCACATTTATTTCAAATCAGCAGATATTATTGTATTCAAGTTGTGGAAGGTACATTGTCAGCAATTCGATGCCTTTAATTCCTACCAGTTAAGAATGCAAAGAAGGTAGACATAGAAATTCTAAATTCTGCAAAGAAGAAAAACCATTTACAAACAACAATAAACTTAGATAACATTGTTCACATTTAGAAAAAAATAAACCTAGTTCTGTTATTTCAAACTCCTGAAGAGCTCAGTAGTTTCTACACAGGTAAAAAGTATAGAGTATTTTTATTTTTTCTGAACTCTTCAGCAAACCATCATCTTTCTCAGTGAAGACCCAGCCTCATGTTATATAATTAAAATAAATGAATTCTTCAGGCACAGCCCAATTGTACTAATTAATCCTTGTGCTACAGAAATTTGTCCAGAAACAGGGCAAGATAAATGAATCAAGAGGTCATATGGTTCACTAAGGGGCTGCTTTTAGTTTCAAGAAAAATAGCAATAAAACTTAAAAAAAGAAAAAAAGTGACAATTAAAAGTTTCTTTAAGAACATATGGCTTGGTATTGATTGTTCTACAAAATATGTGTCAAATTGCTGTCTGAAGAACTGAAATATTTTTAAAGAACTTGGAAGGGAAAAAGTCAACCATTATCAAGGAAAGTGAAGCATCAAAAAATAACCAAGTCCAGTAGTCAAAACTAAAGGCAATTTCACAAATTACTGTCAAATAATGTCTGACAGAAACAGTTTCTGCAATACAAGATGGGCATTTAAACTTGTCCTCTGATGCCCTGGCTTTGTGAATGCAGGCACTAATGCCAATAGTTCAGTTTCTGTGGTCTAATAAAATTTTAAAGGGACCAAAATGGAAATGATGCATCTCATTATCTCATTCTGTATTTCTATTCAGGATCATGTATACAAAAAACTAGTTGGCTAGTTTCTCATTTCAACAATTGCTTTTTCATTCAAAATGCTTATTGTACCAAGCTTGCTTATTCCAAAGCAACTATCCTTTTCTACCTATTTCTGGCTATACTCCTTCCTGCAGGAAATAGATTCCATGTGTCTTGGCAATGGTGGAATATTAACAACACTTGTTCTTCACTTCATGTTTTTATTCATTTCCCAAACATGTCACAACTAGCCCTTTTACAAGATGCCCATTATGACTGGTATGCTAATTGCAGTGTTTTGAAAGCTCTTTTCTGCACCATTTGACTGCACAAATCTCCATGTGATGGTCATGTTATTTATCTATTTTGACTTGAAACCAGCACATGCTCTATTTAAGATTTTATTCTGAGGGCACAGAATTAGACTTCTTCCTTAGAAATGACACTTTTTTTCTGTATTTTCAGAAAAATTTTTGGATTCATCCCTTGTTATTTGTTGATCTCCTTCTATCACATACATATTGCAAAACATGCAATACAAAAATAATACACAAAGTTTGAAATTTGGCCATTGAGAACAGAGTCATATCCTCTTGCATAGGTTAGCACTGTTATTATGAGTATTAATAGTTACTGTATTTGCAGATCAGTTTTACTTTCTGTTTTAAAATCATTTACATAGGAAATAACTGCAGACCAGAGAAGTCATCAACCTGGCCACAGGTCATACAACAAGTAAGTGACAAAGCTTGCATTCAAATGGAAACCATTCAAATTCAAATTATCATGTTTCCAAACAGTAAAATAACTCATGGTAGACTTGCAGGTAGGTAACAATAAAATTTTTTAAAGTATGATTCCAACTTTCACACCACTGAAATACTTAAAATATTGCCACTGTGGCTGTTACTCCTAGCCATATCTATTTTTTATTCCTGAAACCAGCAATGATGCATAAAAAGTATGCAAAGGAGCCCTGAGCAATACCAAGGCCAGAGTATTTCCTGACCCTTAATTCCAGCCATCTGCAAATGATTCTGTTAAGAGTTACAGAATCCCATACATAGTGCTAGGGTACTCCTTGCAAGGGCTATTTTCGAGTGTAAACAACGAATGCTGTTCTATCCATTCTCACAGATAAACACTGGCTATTGGACCCTAGAAATTGAATAATGGTATTTCTATGGACACTAACTGGTATACCTTTACTGTGGGACATCTTTGAAATGCAGTATGTTAAAGTACTTAACTGTTCAGGAGGCAGACCGACTTAGGTTCACATCTGTACTTCTCAATTTACCAGCTATGTTATAAGAAATGCACTCTTTCAGAATTAATGTCCTTATCTTTAAAATTGGGTAACAGACTAGACATATCACACCTGAAAATGAAATAAGGGTATGTAAAGTGATTACCATATTACCTGACACTAATTAGTATTAAAATAATCAGAATGAGATCTGTCCTTTGCTCTGTTTCTTTATTAACCTTGCACCCAATCCTACTTCTCCCTTTAACACACATATTTATTCATCTTGTAGGGCTTAGCTCAAGCATTACTTCCTTCATTCCCTAATTTTTCTCACATCTGACATGTATTTACCTGAATTTCAGTTTATAACCAGCGTTCCTTGGATAATGTACCTCACTATCTTCTAGATGAATCTAAGATTTTCTTGGGAAGAGTCCTTGTCATATCCACCCTACACCAGTTCTTCAATAAATATTTAATTTGTTACTAAGTTAGTAAGTGCTATAAATATAATTTATGAAATGCTGATACATAACTTAGAGAACATTCTACTGGTATACATTTAGAAATTTATTTATTAAGATGCCAAGATAGGTGAATTTCAAATGTATCAATCTGAGAATACACTGGTTACTGCTCACATTACTCTGAAGTTTTGCAGATGAACTTGAACCACTTCCTTGTCTTGGGAGTCAAAGAACTTAGTAATATCGTCTTCACAGGCACCTCCCCTGAATCTTTGCAAGCTAACAGAACTCAGAACATATGAGTGACAGGTTGAAAACTTGGCGAGCATAAAGTCTAGACAACTACTGGGTGGAGGAACAAATGAGGTGAAATCTCAATGTAAAGAGATGTGCCACTGAACAATCTGCTCTTTCACTGAATAAGTATTCTGATGACGTAGTGGAAATCTCTCCTTAGCAAGGGAGATTGGGCCACTTTTCCAGAACTATATGGGTAACCTCTGTCTCCTTAGCCCCTTGTCATTTTCCAAGTTGTTTAAGATGATAGCTAAGGTCTCAATGAAACAGATACAATAGCTGCTATGTACCAAGAATTCTCATAATTAGGGAGAACTTCAGGAAAGACGGCAGAGTACAGAGGTCCAGGACTCATTCCCCCCTCCAAAACAGCTAAGAAACAGGCAGGAACTGCCTAAGACATCTATCAAGTTGTTGAACTTGAACACCATTGAACACTCTACAGCATTCAAGGAAGAGTGGGAGTGACAGGCAGCGAGAATGTAGTAAAGAACTGTGAGTAGCTTGTTCCATGGCAGCTGCTGGCACCAATCTCCCACTATTGTGGTCCAGTCCCAGGATAGGTGCTGTGGACAGAAAGGGACACAAAAATCCTCCTCCTCAAGAACGGGGGTGGACACAGCTGAACACTGAGCACTAACTTTGATTAGCAAATTTGGGTCACTGGGTTCCATCTCTGAAATATTGCTTAAGCCCCACCCAGTCAAGAGTGATAGAGATTTAAAGAAACACGGAGTCTTTAGGGAGGTGGGGAATTTTTGCTGAAGCACCCCATCTGCTAGGCAGGATGAGAAAGTACAGCTTCAAGGAGGTCAAAAAGGCTTTTTGATGTCTTTCCTGACCCTCTCTCCAGGCCTCTCTGAAGCTAGTCCATGCTCCCTTCATGGGTATCTGGCCCTTATTGGGGTGGGAAATACTAAATTGAAGAATCCTCTCTGAGGTGACCCCCCCCTTCCAGAATTTTCCCTCCAGGCAAAAGTAGTTTGAGACAATGAAAAGAGTATAAAATAAAGTACAGAGGCAAAACAAGGGGTAGAGATGGGTCAGGATTTGTGATCAGGGCTGGGGTGGGGAGGGGCTCTGACCTCATGCTCTGGCCAGCACATTGGAGGTGCTCCTCAGGCTCCCACCCAGCCCATGAGACCCGAGTCCTTGCCTGGTGCCTGGTTCTTCTCACTGCCTTCTGGGTTTTATGGTCCGCCTGCACTCTCACATTTGGGAGATCAAGCCTGGGACAATGGTGTGCATTCCTTGGATCATCATTTCAGTTCTGCTCTGGAGCTACAAAAAACACCTCCTATGTAATATTCTCTGATTTCCTCTATTAGTCATATATAGTCTCAAAAAGATATACAAGAATTCAGTGATAAAAATAAAGACAAAGTAGACTATAAGAGTTCAGACATAAATGGATTACCAAGAAAAGAATGAATGAATCACCAATAAAAAGGACTAACAGCATTTTCTCAAAGGATTTAATTGATCTACAGATTCAACACAGTACCAATGAAGATTCCAACAACCTACTTTGACGACTTGGAAAAGGTAGTTACCAAATTCATTTGGAAGTGAAAGAGAACTCAAATAACTAAAAATATTCTAAAAAAAAAAAAAAAAAGGAAAAAGAAAAAGAAGAACGAAGTGGGAAGATTAACACTTCCTGATTTCAAAGCTTACTATAAAGCCAAAATAGCATGGCACAAAGATAAAGTATTTACCAGTGGAATTGAATTGAAAGTGAAGAAATAGACCACCAAACTGATGGTCAATTGATCTTTGATGAGGCTCCCAAATCACTGAACTGGAACAAAATAGTCTTCAATGAGTGGGCATGGGAGAACTGGATATCAATGGCCAAAAGAATGAAAGAGGACCCTTACTTTACACCTATACAAAAATTAACTCAAAGTAGATGAAAGATCTAAATATAAGAACCAGTACTGTTAGAAGAAAATATAGGGAAACCTCTTCAACACATGGTAATAAGAGGTAGCTTCCTAAACTTTACATCCAAAGCACAAGCAACAAATGAAAAAATAGATACATGGAAACTCCTCAAAATCAAATGCTTTAGTGCCTGAAAAGACTTTATCAAAAAAGTAAGAGGCAGCCAACTCAATGGGAGAAAATATTTGGAAATCACATATTGGATAAAGGTTTGGTATCCCGTATACATAAAGAAATCATGAAACTCAACAACAAAAAGAACAAACAACCTAATTATAAAATTGGCTAAAGATATGAATATACATCTTTCCAAAGAGCAAATACAGATGGTTAAAAAGGCATGAAGGGATGCTCACTTTTATTAGTGGTAAAAGACATGCAGATCAAGACTACAATGAGATACCACCTCACATCTATAAGAATGGCTGCCATTAAACAAACAGGAAACTATAAAATATTGGAGAGGATGTGGAGAAACTGGGACACTTATACACTGCTGGTGAGAACATATAATGGTACAGCTGCTAAGGAAGACAGTCTGGAAATTCTTCAGAAAACTAAATATCAAGTTGCCTTATGACCCGGTACTACCACTATTTGGTGTATAACTAGAAAAGCTGAAAGCAATGAAACAAACAGAGATTTGTCAACCAATGTTCATAGTAGCATTATTCACAATCACCAAAAGATGGAAATAATCCAAGTGTCCATCAACAGATTAGTGTATAAACAAAATGTGATATATGCCTACAATGAAACACTATGCAGCAGGAGGACAAAAGATGTCCTAAAGTACATGACAAGATGGATGAGCCTTCAGGACATAATGCTGAGTGAAATAAGCCAGACACAAAGTGATAAATACCATCTACCATTTAGATAGATTTTGTTTTTATGACCATAGTAAAGATAAACTCAGAAGCTTATAATGCAGAATATAGGGAACCTAAAGATGCATGGAAGCTAGAGATGGAAGAACCATTAGTTAAAGAGGTTGAACTTAAATGTAAGAGAATGGATAGAAGTGAAGGCAGTTCGTTAGTTGGTCTATAAGTAATATTGCCATATTGAAGGTAAACATGATTGAAAGAGGCTATATAGACCTATGCGTCCCACTGATTAACACTACAAATATAAATAGGTTTTATGTAACTACATCAAAGATATGAATCATGTACAAAGAGTGTATAATATCAGAGTATAGAGGAAAACTGCTATTGCATGCTATGGGCTATGTTTAACAGGTAGCTATCAACAGTACCACACCAAGACCATGGGTAAATAATGGGGCAGGGGGGAAAGGACAAAAGCTAAGTGAAGGTATGGATTTTCTATTTAGTGAGGGTGTGTTTATCACTTATTTTTCTCTTGGGGCAATGAAAATTGTCTAAAATTGAAAGTGTTTACAAGCTGTTGACTTTGGACATTATGCAGGATGCCCAATAGAGGGAGGTGGTTGAAGGATACACTGACTGAGAAGTAGAATGCCAAACACTGGTATATACATATGATCAAATATTGTACTGCTACAGAAAGGAATGAAGTTGTGAGGCAGGCAACATTGTGAATGAAACTGTGAGACATTTTTGAGGCATAATAATGCCAGAAACAAAAGAGCAAATATTGTATGAACTCATTTAGAAAACATTTATAAGACAATTGGGCCTATATAAAAATAGATATTTTGACCAAAAGAATTGAATTGAGAGTTCAGAAACAGGCCCTCACATCTATAACCAATTGATATTTGACAAGCCTACCAAGTCCACTGGGACAGAACAGTATCTTCAAGAAATTGTGCTGGGAGAACAAGATATCTTTATGCAAAGGAATGAAAGAGGACTCCTATTTCACATTATACAAAATTTAACTCAAAATGGTTTAATTACCTAAATATAAGAGCCAGGAACATAAAACTCATAGAAGAAAATGTGGGAAAGCATCTTTAAGATCTTGTTGTATGCAATGGTTTCTTAGACTTTATATGCAAAACCAAGAAATAAAAGAAAAAATAGATAAATGAGACCTCAAAATTAAAAAAAAATTTTGTGTTTTAAAGGATTTTGCCAAGAAAGTAAAAAGGAAACCTATTCAGTGGGAGAAAATATTTGGAAACCACGTATCCAAAAGGATTTAATATCAAGAGTACATAAAGAAACCCTACAACTCAACAATAAACAGAAAAACAACCCAATTTTAAAATGGGCATAAGACTTGAACAGACAGACATTTTTCCTAAGAGGATATACAAATGGCTAAAAAACACATAAAAAGGTACTCAACATCACAAGCTATTAAGAAATACAAATCAAAACCAAGAGATATCATTTCACACCTATTAGAATGGCCACTATGTAAAAATAGAAAACCAGAAGTGTTTAGAGAGGATGTGGAGAAATAGGAACACATTCACTACTGCTGAAAATGTAAAATGGTCCAGCCACTGTGGAAGATAGTTTGTCCATTACTCAGGAGTTGTATATAATTGTCATATGATCTGACAATCCCCCTAACAGACACATACCCAGAAGGACTGAAAGCAGGAACTCAAAAAGACAGTTGCACAGTGATGTTCATAGTGGCATCATAATTGCCAAAACACGGAAGCAAATCAGAGGTCCATCAATGAACGAATGGATAAAAAAACGTAGTACATATATAGGATGAAATATTACATAGCTGTAGGAAGGAATAAAGTCCTGATTCATACAACAGCATGGATGAAACTTGAGGGCATTACGTTAAGTGAAATAAGCCAGACACAAAGGGGAAAAAATACTGTATGATCTCACTGTTATGAATTAATTATAATAAGCAAGCTAATAGAGTTAGAATCTAGAATATACATCACCATGAGATAGAATGGTGTTCAATAATGAAGAGCGATGCTTAACTTGAACAAAATTTCTATTATGCTAACAGTAATGGTTTGGAAATGGATAGTGATGATGGTAGCGCATTGTTGTGAAGTTATCAACAGCACTGAACTATATAAGTCAAATGGTTAAAAGAGGAAACTTTAAGATAAACATATTACTAGAATAAAAAGATAAAACACAGAATTGTACAGCATCGTGAACTCTATTCTAGAAGATTTTCTGTAGTTAATAGTACAAGTATAAGAATGTTCTTTCATGGGTTGAAACCAATGTACGATACTACTATACAGTGGTAAAGATAGAGTGGTATATGGGAAAAATATACCTAATGTAAACAATGGATGATAGAGCAATTTTAATAATCTTTCACCTGTAACAAAGTAATTACTGGCTTTAAAAAAGTGTAACTATAAAAATAAGTGCCATCATTAATATTAACATATGTTCCACCCTAATGCAAGGTGTTTTTGGTGGAATGGTGTATGGAATCCTGTATTTTCTGCATGACTATTTTGTAAATTCACAACTTCTCTAATATATAAAAAAAGAATTCTCATAATTAGATTGTAATTTCCTTAAGAGCTCAGTATTTTTAGAAAGGAAATAAAAGCTCTTTCATAGTCATTAAATTCCCCCAAATATTTCCACTCAAAACTGAGATAGCCAGATATCTCTTTTATTCTCTCAGGACAAGCTTTCTTCACTTACTTCCTGACAGACAGGTGTGGAAATTTTCTTCCACAGCACTTCTTTTGAGAGAAACCTCTGCCTCTTTAACATAAGTCTGAAAGAAGGTTCTGGATGTTTATTTCAGGGCCCATAAGAGTTGAGTCACCTTGCAGAAAGGTCTATGTGAAGCAAAACAGTAATCTGATCTTGAGAACTTATATGTCGTGCAGTGTTTGTGGGAGATGATCTGTGTTATTGAAAGACAAAAAGAACCTGAATTTTAATACTGGTTTTCCCAAAGCTATGTGATGTTGAACAAGTCTATTCACAATTTTGTCTCTTAGTTCCTCATTTATAAAATCGCAATTTAAGAATACCCTGCCTGTCTGCCTCACAGATTCATGTGATAATGAACTAAAATTATATATGAAAATACTTTAAAATAGATAAAGCTATCATTATTGCTATCTTTTTAATAGCATTATTGTTACTATTTTTGTTGTATCTTTAATAAATGAGTTTGTATGAAACAAAACATCTATATGAAGATTGCATTAAATATATTACAGATATCAGCTATTGTATCTGCATGGTCAAAATACCCTTTTTATTTTAAAATAAACCAATGAGTAATTTTTCCAGGCATAGCTCATTCTTATATAAAATGATGAAATTTGAATGTGTCATGTAGCAATTATGATCAATCTGGCAGCTTAAATCAGAAAATAGTATGACAGCTGTATGACGGCGACGTTAACTAGTATGAAAATGCATCACCATTTCTTTCTCCTCTAAATAGATAATTAACAACTGAAGGTGGACTTTGATTCCATAAGCATACTTTAATATAAGAAGAAAAATGTTAATGATATATTGCTATCAACTTAAGTTCAGACAGTAATATTTCTTTTTAACCCTAGACCTAGACAGAAATATAACTACAGAATACATCTAGTGGAAAAAGAAATACTACCTTTGCCATAAAGAACTTAAACTAGCTGAAGGTATTAGAGCCTAGAAAAACTTTCTGTGTGCCATAAAATACATGTAATATTAATGGCTAATACTATGAAAACACAAATCAATGGCATTACTGGGAAAGAATAGAGAAGTAATTCCTGGAATTACAAGGTCAAAAGGATTCAAAAAGATCCAGCTCTGTTTGGCCGGGTCAAATTTCACTGTTTTTCCATGTGAGTATCCCATTATTGCAGCACCATTTGTTGAATTTTTGTTTGTGTTTTGCTTGTTTGCTTTTTGGGGGAAGTGTATGGACCGGGAATTAAACCGGGATCTCCGACATGGCAGGCGAGAATTCTACCACTGAACTACCCTTGTACCCCCTCTCCTAGTTTTTAAGGCTGAAATGATAAAGACTGGAAAGTCTTTCAGTTGAAAATTCAGAAGCATCAGGCCTTAGAAACAGAGCAAAACAGAAGTACATATGTTTTCATTTCTCTTGAACAATACCTAGGAGTATAATTTCTTGGTCGAATGATAAGTGTTGGATTAACTTTATAAGGAACTATCAAATTATTTTCCAAAGTAGCTGTCCCAAATTTTTTACATTCCCATGAGCCATAAATGAGGTTCTTGTGACTTTTCATCTTTGCCAGTACATGAAATTGTCAGTTTTGCTTGCTTGTTTTTAATACTACCCTATCCTCTAAGTGTGGAGTATTTTCTCATTGCGGTTTTGATTTCCATGGAACCTAATGACAAATGATGTTTACTTCACTTTCTTATGTTTATTTGTCATTCATATATCTTTCTGGTAAAGTCAGCACCAATGTTTAACAATGCCAATTCTCTTTCAAATTAATTTATAGGCTCCTTGTAATCACAGACATAGTCCCAGCAGTTTTTCTATATAAATTGACTAGTCCAGTAAAAAACTCACATGGAAATGCAAAGAGCCAAAAACTGTCAAGTCAAACTTAAAAAGAACAAAGCTCGAGGACTCATGGGACCTAATACATTGCAAAATCAATGGCAAAGCTATCATAATTAAGAATGGTTGTGAGTCAAGAATAGGCAAAATGAAGCAGGATTAAAAGTCAAGAACAATATTCACACATTGATGGTCATATTGTATACGGCAAAAGTGACATTGCGATGCACTGAAAATAGGATATTTTCTTCAAAACTTCATTTGGTTAAAGTGGATATCCATATGGGAAAAAAATGTATCTTGACCCCTCCCTCATACCATTAATAAAATGTAATCCCTGATGATTTGATTCAGTGAAGTTGAAACAATAGTTTTCAGAGGGAAGCATAGGAGAATGTATTCACGATCTCAGAATAGGAAAATATTTTTTAAAACTTGGCACAGAAAGCATACACCATAAAGAAAAAAATGGTAACTTGAACTATAATCTGATGTTCATCAAGAACATCAAGAGATGTTAGTAAATAGATCAAAAGGCAACCAACAGAGTGGAAGACAATATTAGCATTACATACCTTTGATCAAAGACTTGAATCCAGGACATATAAAGTTGTCTTTCAAATCAAGAAGACAAGTCAAAAGACTTGAATAGACACTTTCCCTAAAGCGCATCCAAATATTTAATAAATGCTTGATAATAAGCATTAATAGCATCAAGGAAATACTAAACATAATGCAATATTACTACACAACCAACAGAATAGCTAAAATGAAAAAGATGGAAACTACAAAGTGCTGGCAAGCATATGGACCTATTGGAACTCTCATCCACTATTGGTGGAATTTAATTGGAATAATTACATTGAGATATTGTTTGGTAGTATGTGCTAAGGCTGCATATATTCATATTCTATGACCCAGTGATTCCACTCATATAGAACCAACATAAATGTCCACATATGTTTATCAAAGAGAGGAATAAGAATGTTCATGGCCTTGCTGCTTTTAAGTAATTCCAATCTGGGAATACTCCAATCTAATTAATATAGTACAAGGGAAATAAATGGTGATAAATTTATCTAATAGAATAACTTAAAAATGAAAAATAGACCATCTATAACTACACACAACACTACTAAAAATATCACAAACATAACCTTTAGTGATAGAAGCTGAATACGAAAGAGAATAGACTGTATGAGTCCATTTACACAGAAGTTCAGAAATAAGAAAAGCTAATCTATGCTATTAGGAGTCAGGCAGAGGACAGAAAGTGGGAGAAGGCATGAAGAGGGTTTCTGCAATGCTGATAATTTCTATTTTGTTGCTTTATCTAGGTGGTGGGTACATAAGTGCATTCAGTTTTTGATCATTCATCACGATAATTATTGATATGTACTTTTCTGGATTATAGAGATTACACAGAGGGGAGCCTATGATTTAAGAAGTCTAAGTAAAATAGAACCATAATATCTCATATAAATATACTTGAGAAAATCAACCTAAAATAAGCATATCTTTTTTTATTACAATCATATCAATTTGCCAATTCATGTTGACACAGGGTCAACAAAAGTCCTCAAATTTCCAATCAGCCACGATTACAAAAATGTTATAAACTCCTCAAAGATGAAGACTGTGGCTAATGCTCCTTTATTAATTATGATTAATTATGGCTAACCAAATATTGGCCAGTTGAATAATTTGTACAATGCTAAAACTAGAAAGAAATTTTGTAGTCATTAATTAAAAGAGTCTTAACTAGGAGTCTTGGGTAGATAAGAAAAGCAAATGTCAGTCATCTCAATCATCATAAATTGAGAACCTGTAGATCGAATGTAGTACTTTCATTGGCAAAAGAGGAAATAAAATTCAGAGTTGTTAAGCAAATTGCCTGAGTAGAGTCAGAACAAACAAAAGTAATCCTCTGATTCTCAAATCTAAGTTTTGTTTCTTTCTTCTGTTATAGAAATCAGAAAAAGCAAAAGCATAATATTTTAAAGTTATCGGGAGGATAGGAAAAAGTAGTATAGAAAAATTTACATGACTACACTGAAAAAATTCTGCCTGATCTTCTTCCCTAGATTTATTTGATGCTAACTCCTTAGTTTTTTTCTCCAGCCACACTAGCCTTCCTTTAGTCCTGAAACCTGCCATCCATGTCCCCTCCTGTACGTGAGCCTCTAAGACACTGCAGCCCTAGAATGATTGCATCCCCCTGCCTGACTTCACTGATGCTCAAAAATCTCCTGTCATTCTTCAGATTATAGTTTAAATATCATTCCCTCAGAGAACCCATCCCTGAGCACAGAGTGAGTCATATATTCCAGTTACACTTTCAAAAATCCCTTTGCTGTTTATCCATAAGTACTCCCTTACTTTTATGAGACTTTTAAAAACAGGGATTGTTGTATACTTGGTGCCTAACCCAAGGCCTTATGCATAATAAATATTTAATTAATTCTGAATTTAATTTTCTAAATTAATGTTGACTATATTCCCATCGACTTTAATTGACAAAATCCAATGGTATCTAAAGACCTCATCAATACTAATCTTTCTACAATTTTAAGTGCTTTATTGGTCTTTTTTTATCTCAATGGTTATATACTCTAATAATACTTTCAAATTTGTTTTTCACTGTTTTATTTCTAACTGCTGTTTCTTCTTTTCGTATCTACAACGTGATGTCCAAGCATACTCATACTTGATCATGCTTTTCCAGCACCATGTTCATGCTCAGGGTTCTTCAGTCTGCTACCTCAATATCACTTTCTTCTAACATTTAGATCCACATTCCCAAATGTCAACCAGCTAATTCCACAACATTTGTATTTACCTCCAAACCTCTTATTTTGGAATATTCCCTCTCTTAGGTAATAATATCATCATTCACGTGTTCACACAAAGTAAAATTGTCATTGAGGCTGATTATTCATTCTGCATTAACTCCATAACCAATCACATGCCAAAACATTATGACTCTACACAAAAAAAACATCTTTTGAATCTCATTTTCTCTCTCCAAACTTGCTGCTGTTGTCTTACTTAGAGTCATCTGTAGAGTTGAAACATCTTCCCTCCAAGTCGTCCAGGCTCCGACTTCTCTTTTTCCTACAAACTGTCGTCTATGTAGAGAATAATAACAGCTAACAATTACTGAGCAGTGGTCATGAAGAAATTTACAGACATTTTCTTATTTATTCTTACAATGTCATATCATCATTCCAATTTTACAGATGAATAAAAAGTCTGAGAGGCTAAGCAAATTTGCCCAAAATCCTACAGCTAATAAATGGTGGAGCTGGAAGTTGAGCCATGAAAGATCTGATTATAATATTTGTGCTCTTAATATCTCCACTATCCTGCAATCCACTGTGATTTTTTGAGCACACACATGTGTAAAAATCATTATTGGAGATCCTATGTCTCCAGCACTTTCCAGGAGAGAGGACAACTTTCATCTGATAACAGGCTTATCAAGAAGCTTCCCAATTCTAATTTGTTTTTCCGCATTGCTTTTTCTAATGAAGATAATGCACTCGTCAAAATCTTTCATTTGAAATTATCAACTTGGCATTTATGTATGTATGATACAGATGATATATTTATATTATATATGTATCAACATATGTCATGTATATATTTAACCTCCTGATCACACCTCCATCTATACAAGGTAAAGCTCAACCTCCTTATTAGTTATAAAAGAACTTTTATTATTTGTTGCCAGTTTGCTTTTCTGACTATTTCCCCTTCTCTCTTCTCTAATCCTACCCAAACTCTATGCTCTCACTGCCAGTACAGTCAGGTAGAACATTTGCAGTAAGGGAAATGTTACATGATCTGTACTACTTTATTCTGTAGGAACTAGGCACATATGGCTATCCAGTACTTGAAATGTAGCTAATGGAACTGAGGAAATGGGTTCATAATTTTATTTAATTTTTGTTAATTTAATCGGATTTAAATAGCCACCTATGACTAGAAGTCACCATGTTGGACAAGACAACTTAGTCATTCAGAACTGTTTGCCAATATTCAGATAAACCAGGCATGTTCCTGCTGTCATAACTTTGCATAGCCTATTCTCTCTGCCTGGAATGCTCACTTTCTGCATCTCTGCCTGGCAAATACAAATCTTCTTTCACTTGTGCCTAATTTCCTATTGCCTTAAGGTATAGAGTTCCAAACCCTCTTCGTCCTCAGAGCACTTTGCTGTGTTATTTCTGATTATATCATCACAGAAAGCTCTGAGCATCTTGAGGTCATGACTTGGCTCTCAATTATGGTTGCAGTTTGCCAGAGCTGCTCTCACACATTCCAGAAAAGCGGTTGGCTAAAAAACAGGAATTTGTTGGCTCACGGTTTTGTTTGTTTGTTTGTTTGTTTGTTTGTTTACATGGGCAGGCACCGGGAATCGAACCCAGGTCCTCTGGCATGGCAGGCAAGCATTCTTGCCTGCTGAGCCACTGTGGCCCTCCCTGGCTCATGGTTTTGAAACCAGAAGTCCAAAATAAAGATATTGGCAAGGCTCATTTTCTCCCCCAAATCTAGTGTTCTGGTGCTGAACTGCCAATAATCTTTGGGGCTCCTTGGCTTTTATTTTTGCCTCCTGTCGCATTACTTTGTCCTATCCTTCCTGCAATTGTGTGACTTTTGGGTCCTTTCTGTGAGTCTCCAGTAGCCTGATTAAGACTTGCCTTTATTCATTTGGACCACACTTTAACTAAAAATTGTATCTACAAGAAGTCGTATTTACAATGGGTTCATAGCCACAAATAATGTTCATTAAGATTAACAGCAAGTATTTCTTGAAGTGCATAATTCAACCTACCACACTCATCTTTAGTGTTAAGTATCTGGCACTTGGTATACATTCAATAAATATTTATTTACTCAATGAGTTAATGTATGAGATGACATTAAATACCAGGAAACTATTTGAGATGATTCCAGGGTTGAAGTGAAGATTGCATTTTATAACACGTTTTAAAACATTTTGTAGAATATACAACATCATGTATGTACTAAAATAGTTGTTATATTTTAAAATAGTTCTTTTAAATCACAGTTACAACTCAGTTCAATTGCTGACAGAATTGTCTACATGTGTTGCTATTAATATTTTGTACCTGCAAAATATCATTTACCATCAAAACATCTGGGCTATTTCTGCAATCCACAGGTGAACATCTGGATATTTTGATCACTCCAGAGGTCCTTCAGCATGCTTTCTTTTCCTAATTTGCTGATCGTAATTAAATTGCTTTTGGAATTTTATAAATATGTAAACATTTAGTTGGTTTTTACAATTACATAGCATGCCAAAAGCAGTCAAATCAAAAAGCCAGTGAGAGGTTGTATTCTTCAGGGATTTTCCTCATGATGCAAACATGAAACTTTTGTAAGCAAAGCATATGGAACTTAATTACACATATAATAATACTAGTATAAATAAAGGTCAAATATAAATGTGCTTATATGCATAGGAATACCTTAGAAATTTGCTTCATGCTCATTTTACAGCTGAAGAAATTGTTTCAGGGAGCAATTTAAGAATTCATACATGTTTCTTCTGCAGTGAGATGATCACCAACCCAAATATTCCTCCTCTCTACTCATGGAAAAGAAGAGAAATTTATTTCAAAAAGATCTTTGTTCAGTGACCATTAGGTTTCATTGATTAGCAAATAGAGCTAATAAATCAAATGCAAGGAATTAATTCTGGTATAAATTCTTCATTCATTTGTTCATTGACGTATTCCATGACACTTACACAATGCCACTGCATGCCACTTTGGGCCATGTGTGTACTACCATAGAGAACAGAGTCCCTGTCTTCAAGGGGTCTATAGCCCAGAGTGGAGGCAGTTGTGTGAATTATAACTAAGATTGTCACGTGGTAACTACTAATAGACAAGTAAATATATATTAAACTAAAGTTATACTATTCAAAATGTTCCAAATAATTGAATGAATAGATAGATGATTGATAGATAGATAGATAGACAGACAGATAGATAGATAGATAGATAGATAGATAGAGCTAAGTACTCTGACAGAAGTAAATAGAGGATGAAAAAGTCAAACATTGATGTAGCTAAGTAGAAGTAGTGTATGCAGCTAGGGGAAAGTTAGAGGAGATGATGCATGGTCAAGATTTGAAGATACAAAAGGAGTTGGTTAAATAAAAACGGGAGTGAGTAGGGAATTCCAGACCCAGAGAGCAGCACGTGCAAAGCTATGGAGGTGTGAGAATACGCGGTCTTGAGAAAATGCAAGGTGCTGGGTAAACCAGAGCACTAAGGTTGTGGAGGAATGCCTTGGAGAGGTGAGGTCGATAAAGCTAATCAAGTTGATTGACAAAGACTAGGGGTTTGATCCTGGTCGTTAGATGCTGCTGCTTTAAAGGCAAGCAGGGTAGTATGGAAGGATAAGCACAAACTTAATTAGAACTCAAGGCACTGCATAATATTCAGTTGTATTTCCTGATAAATTTTACAAAATGTCTTTTCTCTTTCATTAGAGTACACTTCCACTTCAGTCCATCAACTGTCTATACTTTTTTTGTCATTATACATCTCACATTATAATATCCAGCACATTGTAAAAACATAATAAATATTTCTACAATGCTTAATTGAATCAATAATAGAAATCATTTTATGAAGGACATTGTAATTTTTATATATGCTGATTCTCCGATTTGGCACAAACTCTTCTTTCTACCGGAGAGGCACTCCCCATCTCACTAACTACAACCTACTATAGCTGGAAAAATTTCTACTCGTCCTTCCAATCCTAGGAATAATTCATTACTCAGTTTCTCGCATTCCCACAATGTTTTGCCCACATTTGTATGTAGCACTTAAGTAGCACTGTGCCTATCAAGATGCCTGATACAGAATAGGAGCTCAATAAACATTTCTGGGAAGAAGTACTCCAGTCACTTTTCCAATTTTCAGGAAAAAAGTGAGTGTCATTTATCATTGAATCTGAACAAAAATCTCAATTTCAAATTAAATATCCAGAAGCACCATTAGAGTACTTTATGCATGAATGGTCAGACATGCAAGGAATTGAATTATTATAAACTCTGGTCAGCATTTTGTAAACCTGCAGCCATGCGCAGAAAAAAAAATTTTAAATAACCATAAGGATTGGAGGTTTATGAGATGTTGGATTTAATTATTTGTCTTTAAAGGAAGTTCTAAGAGGACTCATTTCTAATATCTTTCTTGTCTGTTGTTAGCTTCAAGTATACATTTTTTTTCCTACATGATGAGGCAGGTCAGGTTCCAGTACTAATGGGTTCATTATGGAAAATTGCAGGGACAATATATTGAAAGTATTCACATTTATGCTTATGGCCAAGATTATTATAATGATCTTAGGAAGGAAGGAGAGAGTAATTTTAACCAGGTGCTTAAAAGATGTTTGCTACATGTATAAATCAACTTAACACAGCTTTTCTTGTCACGTACTGGTATATTAGAACATTGGCTTTTAAAAAAATCACTTCTTTAAAGCATGGCTCATATGCTGAAAGCAACAATGTTATCCCAATGTAAGTTAGGCTTAAAATCAGGAAATGTATTTCATCCTCCAAACCATTTAGGAAATCATTTAAGAAAGCAACTGATCCATTTAATAAAGAATGGAAAGTAAAGTCACTTAAATTTAATCATTCCTGTAATTAATTCCTGTAATTTCTATAAAGGCTGGGACTATTTTCCACTCATTAATAAATTACTTCTATCATCATACCAATTATAAAAGATGTATTTCCACACTTCTAAGTTAATTATGAGAATTGAGTACTTAATTTCAAAGTTATCTCTCTAGCTATCTGTTATAATTCTCAAACTTTTTTCTGGCAGGTTGTTTTTTTTTAATCTCATTTAACGTCAGCTGGCATTTAATAAATTATGCTTAAAGACTATTTTTCAGCTTTAGTTTTGAAAAATTATTTAATTGTTGCACATTTCAAGAGTCCTACTATGCTCTTGAATGGTTTTCTAATACTGATTTATTAAAAGAACACCATTTGTGATCCCAAAAGGAAACACTACCTTAACCATGAAAAGAAAATATTTCATATTTTGATGGGAGATGACTAGATAAATTATTGCAACAGAAATAACTTGAATAGTGATAAACCCAGAAAAGCAACATACGATCCAAATGTTAGAAAAACTAAAAATAAGCCTTTAAGTGGGACACTGTAAAAATAATAATGATTTAAATATGACCACTAGATGCTTGTTCACAATTAATTTCAGGGATTTCTATATTTACATTTTTTGTCTTCATTAAAATCATCAATTTGTCCTTTATTAGGTGCCTCATGAATGTTCCTGATAACTGTTAAAACTGTCATATATTCTTTCTATGGATGCCTTTGTCTCTGATCATTTCAGCTTTAATAACTTAAGCCATTCTTTATAATCTAGATTTTTCATCATGTATCCAAGCTCTCATCTACCAACTAATCTAGTAATTTTGAACTTTTCCTGTAAGATTTGTTTTAGTTTCCAAAGCTTCTCAAAGTAGAAATCATGGAATGCATTGGCTTTAACAATGGGAATTTACTAATTTGCAATATTATAGTTTTCAGGGCAAGAGAATGTCCAAATTAAGGCATCATAAAGATGAAATTTTCTTCCTGAAGACTGGCTGCTGGCAATTGGGACTCCTCTGTTGCAAGCTATGGCAAATGGGGACATCTGCTGGTATCTCCCTTCGTCTCTCTTTTTCCTTGCTTTCAGCTTCTTGCTTCTGTGTTTTTCTCCTTTTTTTCCCCTCTGATTTCATTCTTTTTCATGGACTCCAATAAGAGGATTAAGACCCATTTTGAATGAGGTGGGTCACACCTTAACTGAAGTAGCCTCATCAAAAGATCCTACTTACAATGAGTCCACGCCCACAAGTGAATCAACTTTAAAAACATGCTTTTCTGGGGTAAAAGACTTTCATACCACCACATTCCATCCTCTGGACCCTGAAAAGACATATTCTTTCCATATGGAAAAATCATTAATTTCATCATAATATCCCCAAAGCCTTAAATCATTCAATCAGAATCAATCGTAGGTGCGGTCTGTCTGTCCTGAGGCACAATTCCCCTCCAGCTGTGGACCTGTGAAACTTAGAGAACAAGTTATCTGTTTCAAATATACAATGGAGGACAGGCATAGGATAACCATTCCCATTCCCATAGGGAGAAATTGGAAGGAAACCCAGCAGAGCATATTCCATTAAATTGCAAGGACTGAGAGTGACCTATGGTACAATGTTCTCTCCTCCAGTCCTGATGAAGTTCCACCCTTTAGAAGTGCTTGTGCAGTGGTCATGCTCACCCTGAACACTGGGGTGGAGGCTCCAGTGCCTTCAAGCATCAGCACCTTCAAGGTTGACAGCCAGGCTTTCGGCTTCACCCTTGGCAAGCACTGGGGTGTTAGCTGGACTCAAGGCTCCACCTTCACAAACATTGGGGTGGCATCCAAATTCTCTATAATCCCCCAATATGATGATTTGGAGACTCTATGATCCCAGAAGAGATCATCTCTTAAAGCTATTCCATTCCTGTGTGTATAGACCAATTGTGTGTTGGGGGGAACTTTTGGTTAGGTTATTTCAGTTGGGCAGTTCCCCAGGTGGGTCTTAATTTTCTTACTGGAGTCCTTTTTGAAATTCAGAGAAAGACACAGAAGACAGACAGACACAAAAGTTGAGCGAGAAAGCCACAGCAACAGAGAGGAAGCCACCAAAGCCAGAAGCTGGAAACAACAAAACGCAGAAGAGAAGGGAGAGACCAGCAGACACTACCATATGCCTTGCTATCTGAAGAGGAATCAAGGATTTCTTCAGTAAGAAGGCACTACCTTTGATATTGCCTTGATTTGGACACTTTCATAGCCTCAGAACTGTAAGCTTGTAAGTTGATAAATCCCTATTTTAAAGTCAGCTTATTTCTGGGATATTGCATTTCAGCAGCGTTAGCAAATTAAAACACCTGTGCATTTGAAAACTCTGACATGGTAACTTGCTGAGCAAGATGGTGGAAGACCCACCTCTCCATGCTTCACTGCATACTTATCCTTTCCACACACATGCTGTCTTGGCCTGAGAAGATGTCTTCACTCTAGACCTCAGCTTCCATGTTTCTGCCTTTGGGGCCATTTTTCCTTCAATCTGTCCCTTTTAGTCCAGGCTGACATTGGTCCTTTTCATACAGGTCTCACAAAAAAACTTGCCAGTTTCACATGTAAGGCATAAGGGTCCAAATCATCAAGATGAAAGAACCTCCCGCAGATCTTTTCTGGATAACTGCATTTCCAATCCTGACTTGCCCTGAAATGGCTGGCCAGCTACATGTTTAGTTAAAATTTCACACGGACACTGTTCTCTGGGGACTCATTTTCCCCAAAACTATAAATTTCTGGTTTCTTTGTGCCCACGAGTTCAGTTTTTAGCTTAACCCCTTCCTCTTACATTTTACTATAAGCTGCTCATTTTTTCAATTATCACAAAGTAATATTTTCTGTATCATTACTATACTCCGTTCAAAAAGCCTCTTATAATGTGAGGGACCTTGGACCAATTAATTTCTCTCAGTCTTCAGTTTTCTTGTTGGTAAATGGAGGCGAGGACAATAAACGCAACAATGATGATGATAACATCACCTGTTTCACGGAGGTGGATATGAAGATGAAAAGAAATAGAAATAAATCTATCAATACAGGACTGACACAAATTATCCCACTAATGCATTTTTAGAGAAAAAGACAGATATCCTTTAGCAATTAAAATAATTGCTATACAGATCATTATAAAAATCATAGTATAAATATTTAATATCCATGTGCTAAATATTGTACAACCATTTGCATAGTATCTTCCTAAGATCAAAGTAAATATTAGCAAGGTCTTCAGAGAAACTTCTAAATTTTTATTTTTTCATAAATTTTGACAGAGCTCAAAGATTACAACATTTTAATTGAGCTGGACAAGATTACCATGGATAGCTGCTTAAAGTTATATTTTTTAATCTAGTTTTAGAAAAGGAAAGACTAACAGAGTGAGAAGACTGATAGCTTATGTTAGTGCTATGGGGCCTTACATCCTTAATGAAGATAAAATCTTACATAAACCCCTCCCATGAAAATTATGTTTACAAGCCATGATATGTGATAAAGGATCACTCTGGGTGAATCACTATTAAGTCAGAAATTATCTCCACATGCATAAAACATCTGCAAGGATCAAATAACTTCATTCATCTTTGTACCTTTATAGTCTTATTTCATACTTAATTGCAACATAGACTACATGGCTAATATAGCAAGAAAATGCATGCAACTTAGAAAGCAAAAAACAAAAATATCGTTATTTTCAGATAACATGATTTCCTATATAGAATATCAAAAGAATCTATAACAAATTACTAACATTAATATATAATTTTTTAAGTTACTGGAGATAATGTAAATATGCAGAAATCATTTTATTTCTATATAACAATAAAAAATAATTGTTTAATGATACAATTTATAATCAACACATTACATACTTTGGAAAAAACATCTTAAGAAGATGTGAAGGTGCAAAAAAACTGAAACCACAAAACACTGTTGAACTAAATTAAGAAACAAACTACATTAAAAGAGGTACCATAGTAATGACTTCAATAAAACAACATTCAGATTCTCTCCGAACTGACCTACAGATTCAATGCAATCATAGTCCAAAAATAAGCAGTTTTTTTAAAGAAATTGATGAACTGAGTCTACAATTTAAATTGAAGAACAAAGAGTCAAGGATAGCTCAAGCAATATTTTTAATCTATTTTGTCCTATGTTAGTATAGCTATCCCAGCTTTTGTTTTGGTTACTGCATGCATGCAATATCATCCTTCCACTTTCAACCTACTTACATCTTTGTGTCTAAGCTGAGTCTTTTATAAACAGCCATAGATGGATCATACTTTTTAATCCATTCTACTAATCTGTGTCTTTTGATTGCGTGGTTTAATCCATTAAAACTCTATGATACTACTGTGCAGGAAGTAATTCCAACCATATTATCCTCTTAGCCAAAGCAATTTTTGAGGAATAATAAAGCAGGAACAACTAATTATTAGATTTAAGAATCCATTACAAAAGACACTGGGGGGTCAGTGCGAGAATAGAAAAATAAAGTATAAAACAAATAATGGGACAGAATTCTGAATACATAAACACTTCCACTTATGTATTGTCACGTACTTTATAAGAAATCTTGGAATTGCATGAATTGGGAAAAGGTTAGTCATTTATACTGGGTGAAAGGATACCTAGAAAGGAAAAGTCTAACTTGACTGCACCTTCACACCATGTATAATAATTAAAGATAGACCATGGGATGCCAGTGAGACTGGTACAGTAGACTCTCTGGGCTTCCTCTACTCTATAAAAAAAAATAAGAATACTGGCAAAAATTCTCAACATCAAGTTTTCAGAATTCTGAAAACTAACAAAATGTTTTCAAAAATCTGAGGAGCACTTATTAAAGAAAAACAGCTGAATCTCAGTGAATACAGTGATCAGAATGGGGTTTTAACTTGCTCTATTCCCACAAGCTCTCCCCAATTCCTCAGTAGCCCCATGATCATGGTGAAACCCAGCACTCTAGCAGTCACTGGGGAGGCAGTTCTATTTCAAAATGGGATACTATGATGATATTGTGAGCCATTGATTGTATACTTTGGATGGACTGTATGGTACATGAAGATATCTCAATAAAAATAATAATAATGAAAAAAGGGATACTAATCATACCTGACAGATTTATTTTAGGAAAAGGTGAAAAATTGTGCATCAGGCACTCACATGATTAGAATAAATGAAAGAAAATCTTTTAGAAATTTGAAATTTTCCACAAAAGGATTTTGTCAATAGTCAAGAAATTCAATACTTCAGCAATAGTGAAACATGTAAGACTATTTTGCTGCTTAGCATAGAAAAATAGAGCATAGACTTCTATTTGGTGGCTATTCTAAAAAAAGACACCAGTATAGGGATGGGAGAGATGAGACATTAAGAATGTGAAATGTGAACAGGAGGAGAGTGCCCACTACTGGATAGAATTGCCCTCATGCTGTTCATCCATCCCAAGCTAGGGTGTATTTTCCCTCTTCTCTATGAGATCTTTATAAAATGTTAATATTTTAACATTTTCTCCATTTAATTTGCTCACAAGTTAGGATTTTATGCTCCTTTAATTACCTTAATTTATTTCTTCTTACCTTTTCGAACTTCACTTTATTTTTACTTAACTTTATTTCCTAATCTACATAGCTATTCTAACTTCCAAAACTTTTACAAGAATAAATGGCAAATAGGAGATGAAATAAACCATAAAAACAAACCAATAGGTAATCCAGATATTGGGGTTATTAGACAGGCACTTTAAAATAACTATTTTTTATTATTAAAATCCTCGGGAAAATTAAATTAAATTAAATGTTTCAATAGAGAAATGAGCTTTTTATATTACGAATCTAATGGAAAATTCAGAAGTAAAAATAAAACTAAAATTAAAAAATCAATTTGACTGCAAATTAGAGTAGAAGAGAGTATGAGTGATGACAGTATTTAAGCCATAAGATAAATTTATTTTAAAAACTCATAAAAGGGTATAAGGGACAAATGTGGAATGGTATGAAAACATTTAACATATGACTAGAAGGTGAGCCAGAGATAGAAATAGTTAAGAATGGAGAAAAAGTTATCATTAAAAATATAATGCCCAACAGTGTACCAACACTAAATTCAAGAATCATAACAAAAAAGCAAAATCCATAGAAGGAAAACCATATGGATGCACATCATAGTCAAACTACTACTGAAAACAAATCTAAAGTGAAAATCATAAGAAGAGCCAAAGGAAAAAATATTCACGTGATATTTAAGTTCATGTGTCAATTTGGCCAAGTTATGGTGTGCAGGTGTCTGGTCAAACAAGCACTGGCCTGATTGTTACTGTGAGAACATTTCATGGACTTAAGCCCTCAGATCCAGTCAGCAATTTAAATGCAAGTCAGGATTGGAGATGCAGTTAACAAGGAGGGAACCTGTGAAGATTGCTACTGTCAGATGGTTTTGAACCCTGTGAACTACATGTAAAACTGACAAGTTTTCATTTCATTTGTACAAACAGAACACCTGCCAGCCTGGACTAAGAAAGGGACAAAGAAGGAACAAATCAAAGGAAAAAAATCACTTGAAGGGCATGCATTAACTTGGTAAAGCTGCTGGAATACAATATATCAGAAATAGAACAGTTTATAAAAAGGAGAAGTTATTAAATTGCAAGTATACAGTTCTAAGGCCATAAATATGTACAAACTAAGGCTTCCAAAGAAAGATACCTTGGGTCAAGGAAGGCTGATCTGGGAAGCCATGTAGTTGGCATCTGCTGGTACTCTTTACTGGTTCATTGCTTCCAGCTTCTGATACCAGTGGTTTCTTCTCTAAGCATCTGTAAGCCTTCAATTAGTGTTCCTCCAGGACACAACTCTATGTTTTGGCTTGCTTAACATCTCATGGGAAAGCCCATGGTGACATCTGCTGGACTTTGCCCGTATCTAGGCCTCTGATTTCTTTGTCAACACTCCAAGCATTTCCAAACATCTGTGTCTCTGTCAGCTCTGAAACAACTGTCCTCCAAGTGTCTGCATCTGAGTTTTCTCTAAAGTGTTTTCCTTTTTAAAGACTTCAGTAAACTAATCAAGACCTACCTTAAATGAGAAGACTCTTGTGTCTGATGCTCCTTTTATCTACCTTATGAACAGATGAGTAAAATATATGGATTGCTTGCAGAGAAAAGAGCAAGGTGGGGGTGGGTAGTAAATAGAGAAGAGGTCAGAGATGACCATAGACAATAGGGCAGAGGTGAGGGAACAGAGCCATCGGACCCTATGGGTCTTTGGCTTTTACTGTGAGCCAAACTTGAAGCTACTGCAAAGTCTTAGCAGGGGAGCAACCTGATCTGACTTAACATTGGCAGGCTAGCTCTGATTGCTGTATGGGGAACAGGAATAAGGGGACAAGGATTGAAGTATGGCCACCTGCTTGAAGGCCTTTGCAGCACTCCCAGTGAGAGACGATGATGCCTTAGACCAGGTGGTTGCAATGGAAGTGGTGAGAAGGGGATATAAAAAAAATGGACAGAATCGTATCTCCATCTAATCAAAAGGTCACAACTACAATTGGGTGTGTTACATATCAATAGAGATAATCTAATGAAAAGTTTCCACCCCACAATATTGAGTCAGGATTAAAAGAAACCACTGCCATCACAAGATTGGATCAGGATTAAATTATGGTTTTTCTGGGGCACATAATAGTTTCAAACCAGCACATTCCACCTTCTGGACCCTAAACGAGACATGCTCTTTCCATACACAAACTATACACACTCCATCACAATATGACTGAAGCCTTAAACTATTTAAGTAAGAATACAAATACTATACAAAGTCAAAACAGTACAAAATCTCATCAAAGTCAGTTATAGGCACTGTCTATTCTAAGACAAAAAAATTCTCTCCTCTAGCTCTGGACCTGTGGAAGTCAGAACAAATTATCTGGTGCCAATATACAAAGGAAGTACAGTCTTAGGATACATATTTCCATTTATAGGGAGAAATCAATAGGTAAACAGAAGTCACCAAACCCAAACAGTTCTGAAAAAGTGCAAGACAAACTTCATTGGATTTCAAAGTCTGAGAATCATTTATCCTCAGGGCTTTAGAAAGTGGCAGTTCCATCTTTACCAAGGGTCTATCAGTGGCTTTGAACTCTCTCCAAATGCTTGAGTAAGTTGAAACACGGTGGTGCATTGGGGGAACAACTTTTCTCCTGGCTTCACCATCTCCAAGCTTGGGGGTAGCACTCAGGATCTCTGCCATCTCCAAGCCACATGCTCCACCCCTCCAGAATAGTGAGGTGGCAGCCATGTTCCCACACACCCCCACTTGATCCCCTGTTTATGAACTCTACCCTATCTGAGACCTGGGGTGGTAAAACTCTTACTAACCATCAAGGTGGAAGGCCTGCTCTCTGCCTGCAGGGCAAACTCATCTTCTCCAAGTGCTTGGAAGGGTCCCTTCTCCTGGCCTGAGGTTTCTTGGCTTCATACCTTATCTTCCATGGTTCTGCCTCTGAAGTCATTTTTCCTTCAAATTGTCCCTTTTCTGTTCCTTTTACTCCAGACTGGCAAGAGTTTGGGTTATGAAGATTCTGCAACACTCTTGTCAGTTTTCTATGTAGAGTTCATAGCCATCAGACAATAGGACTTTCCACAAATTCCTTCTGGACAACTCCATTTCCAATCCTGGCTTTTCCTGAAATGGCTGACTGGTTCCATGTTTCATTAAATCCTCCTATGGGGCACTTTTGATGTGGGTCTCACATTCCTGAAGCCCCCAATTTTCCAGACCATCAATTTCTGGTTTTTTTTTTTTTTTTGTACACAAGAGTTCAGTTCTCAATATATCTCTTTTCTCTTGCATTTTACTGTAACATGCAAGAAGCAGGCATACTGCATTTTCCACATTTAGTTTGGAAATTTCTTCTCCTAAATATCCAAGTACATCACTCTCAAATCCTGCCTTCCATCCACAAAGAATGCCTTGCTTCCAGTTTGCAACAACACATTCATCATTTCTGTCTAAAGCCTCATTGGAGTTTTCTCTAGAGTCCACATTTCTACTCACAACCTCTACAAAGCATTCTAGGGTTTTTATATCACGTCCCTCACAACTCTTCCAGAATCTCCCCCTTAACCACTTAAAAAGCCACTCCAAATTCCATGTTTGATATTTGCAATCCACAGCATTCCACTTCTCTGGTACTAAAATCTGTATTGAATCAGGATTAAAAGAAATGGCTGACCCCACAAGATTGAATCAGGATTAAAATATGGTTTTTCTGGGATATATAATAGCTTCAAACTGGCACAAGGCAGAACTACGGAAGCTGAGGTCTTAAGTGAAGACACCTGCTCTGGTCAAGAGAGCAAGCCCACCCATGTGTGCAGAAAGGGTGAGTCTGCCCCAGCACTTGGAGAGGGAGGGCCGTCCACCCTGTTGTTCAGGAAGAGTGCTGCCACCCATGGGCGGAGCCTTCACCCAGTGTTCCAGGAGAGCATGACCAAAGCACAAGCCCTTAGAAGGGATGAGGCTGTCACTTCATCAGGACTGAAATAGAAAACATCATTCCATAGACGACTCTTAAAAATGACCTTAAAATTGAATGGACTATGCCCTGCTGGATTTCAGAATTGTTTGAGACTTATGACCCTTGTTTGCCTTTCAACTTATCCCTATGGGAATGGAAATGTTTATTCTATGCCTGTCCCTCCACTGTATATTGGAAGCAGATAACTTTTTCCCTAGGTTTTGCAGCTCCACAAATAGGGGGAATTGTGTCCCAGGAAAGACCACACCCATAAACAATTTTGATGAGAATTTGTACTAAGCATTGTTTGTGAAATTATTTAAGACTTTGGGATATTATTATGTAATGAATTATTTTGTGTATAGAAAGAATGCAGGTTTGTTTGTCTTTTTTTATGTGTATATGTTCCACTGTGTGGAGTATGATAGTTTGAAGCTGTACATACTCCCAAAAGACATGTTCTTAAATTTAATCCATTCCCTTGGTTGTGAAACCATTGTAAGTAAGACCCATTGATGAAGTTACTTCAGTTCAGGTGTGGTTCACCTCCATAAGTATGGGACTTAATACTATTACTGGAGTCCTTTGTAAGCAGAGTGAAATTCATAAAGCATAAAAGCCCTGGGAGCAAGAAGCTGAAATTCAACTGAACCTGGAAGAGAATAGAAAGACGAGGAGATGGCTGCAATGTGCCCTGCCATGTGATAAGCAAAGGACCAAAGACCAGCAGCAGCAAACTCCAGAGCATCAGTATTTGCAGAAAAAGCATCAACTTGATGCATTAATTTGGAATTTGATTTAGCCTCAAAACCATAAGCTTATAAACTTATGGGAGTTATAAATGAGTCAACCCAACCCATTTAATGGTATTTACTTGAGCAGCCTAAGAAAATAAAACAATATGGCATACAGAGGATTAATAATAAGAAAGACTTAGGATAAGAATAGCACAATTCTCTTCACAAATGATAGGAACCAGGAGACAGCAGAATCATATTTTTCAAGAGCTGAGAGAAAAATAACTATCAACATAAAATTCCATATGCAGCAAAAATATCCTTCAAATGTGAAGATGAAATAAAGATGTTTCCATAAAACCAAAACTGAGAGAATCTGCTGGCAGAGTATCTGCACTAAGTAAGGTAGGAAAGCTGTTCATGAGGAAGGAAATGATACTAGATTGACATACAGCACTCAAACAGAAATGAAGAACATAAGAAAAAGTAAATATGCAGATAAATCTAAATCAATATTGACTATTTTTACATATGGTTTTTGACTGTGTATTCTGTCTCTGATGGAAATATCAAATCTTGCCATTACCACCTTGTGTAATTACTGTTGTTTAGTTGTTTCATATTATGGTTGCAAATCTACCTCATTAGACTGCTTTCAGATTTTCTTAGTTATTCATAATCATTTGTTCTTGCAAAATAGAAGGAAAACTTCAAGTTCTAAAATAAAATTTCATTGAGATTTTCTTTTTTTATTTGGTCTTTTTATTGTTACTTTCACTTATAAACAAACACTCCCCTTCCCTGCACCCTGCCCACCCACACCTAGTCTCCCCTAATCTGCTTTCCATCTCTGAGAATTTGCTGTTTCTAGTCATCTCTTACAAGTGACATCATACCATTTTTGTTCTCATGTTCTCTACTTATTTCACAGGTTATCCATGCTGCAGCATGTCTCACAACTTTTTCTGTCTTATAACAGTATAATATTCCACTGCATATGTGCACACATTTTCTTTATCCATTCATTTGTTGGTGGACATCTGGGTTGTTCCCACTTTGGGCTATAGTGAATAATGCTGCTATAAATTCTGGTACACAAGTATCTGTGTGTGACTCTATTTTCATTTTCTTTGGGTATATACCTAGAAGTGGGACTTCTGGGTCAAATAGCAATTCTATATTTAACTTTTTGAGAAACCACCATGCTGTTTTCCACTGCAGCTGAGCCATTTTTTCTTACATTCCAATTAACAATGCACTAGATTGATTTTTCACAAGAAAGCTAAGCATCAAAAAATGGTATTGTGAAAACTATGTCCACATGCAAAAGAATGACCTTAGATCCCTACCTCTCAGCATATACAAATATTAATTCAAAATAGATCCATGACCTAAATATAAGAGCTATAAATATAAAAATTTTAGAAGACAACTATGCCAGTTTGTAAGCATTATGAGCCCCAGAAGAGCCATATTCTAATACTGATTCCATCTTGCGCAGGCAGCCATTTTTAAATCCTGATTCAATGATGTAGGTTGGAATCTTTTGATTAGATTATCTCCATGGAGATGTGGCATATCCAATTAACTTTTTATTAGATGGAGATATGACTCCACCCATTCCAGATGGGCCTTGATTCATTTACTGGAATCCTTTAGAAGAGGAAACATTTTGTAGAGAGAGAAATGGAAGAAACCTCACAGCCAACAGAGAGCATATATACATATGTTTGGAGGCACTTGGAACCCAGCAGACATGGCATGTACTTTTCCCTGAGATGTTAAACAAGCCAGAACCTGGAGATAGCCAAGGGAAGCCAAGAGAGGAAACCCAACTCCAGAGAAGCAAAGTGAGTAAACCCACCGGAACAGAAGCTGAAAGCAACAGAGTCCAGATGCAAGGGACAAGCAGATGCCAGCCACATGACTACCTAACTGACAGAGGTGCTCCTGACCTGGCCTTCCTTGAATTAAGGTAACCTCTTGTTGGTGCCTTAATTTGGACACTTTTAGTTCCTTAGAATTGTAAACTTGCAACTTATTAAATTCTCCCTTTTAAAAGTCATTCCAGTTCTGGTATATCACATTCTGGCAGCTTCCAAACTAACACAATAACAAAGTGGCAAATCTTCATGACCTGTTATTTGGCAATGGATTCTTAGATATAAGACCTAAAGCATCAAGATTTTAAACTTTTGTGCACCAAAAAAAATTATCAAGAAAGTGAAAAGGCAACCTACAGAATGGCAGAAAATAGTTGCAAACCATATATCTGATAAGGGTTTAATGTCCAAAATGTATAAATAACTTTCACAATGCAACAAGGAAAAGATAAACAACCAAATTAAAAATGGGCAAAGGACTTGAATAGACATTTCTCCAAAGAAGATATACAAATGGCTAATAAATACATGAAAAGATGCTCAGCATTGTTAGCCATTAGGGAATTGCAAATTAAATGATAATTAGATACTCCTTCACACCCACAATATAAATAAATATTGGAGAGAATGTGGAGAATTTGGAACTCTAGTGCACTGTTGGTGCGTACACCATAAAATTTTAATTGTATGTCTTTATTTTTTATATTTAATGCTCTGAGATTTTAAAAATACTTGTTCTTAATTTTTGTATATTTTTTCATCTTTTAAAATCTTACATAATTTCTTTTAAAGGTGTGTATAAATTATTTTGACTTAATCTAACTTTTACCTATACTCATTCTTTATTGTTAATCTTTCCATCTTAGTTTTTTATTATCTAATTTTAGTATTGTTGAGCACCCATTTTAAACTTTTATTAACTTATATGTTCTTTTTAGTACCTTTATTTCATTTTATTCTTCTCTTCATCTTGGTTATTATTTTTAGTATACATTTTGTATTGCCTGGACTTGTACAGTAAGAGTAGGTTCTTACAGGAAAAAAAAAATCTCCCCACTGCCCCTGAAACCACCCCACAAAATCATCTTTAATAGCTCTCCAATCTTCTATAAATTTGGTATTCTAAAGCCTTTCCCTTGTTTACTCTGAATGCCCTCTTTTCTACAGTTAATACATAGTTTACCTTAAAAATATAAGCTTGGGTGTCTTGCAGAGCTAGATACAAACATATATATATATCATACACCAAGCAGCAAAGCATTTTATGAATATTGTCTCATTTAAGCCTCTTCACACCACTGTAAGGTGGACATTATTAACTTATTTTACAGAGGACGATGTTGACACTCAGAAAGGATAAATAGATCTCTGACATCTAAGATATAGTGAGTAGAGGAACTGGTATTTGAACCCCGACTAGTTAACTTGAGAGCCTATGCATTTGACCCCTCTACGATATTGGCTACGGTAATCTCTAGCATCAATTACTACCGTATTTGATGCAAACCATGCCAAGGATGTGCCAATACAGGAGAGGAAGCGCCATGTGAAACAGGAAATTCAGCATGAGAGAAGCTCACCACTACCAGTCTTTGATCTGACTGGGGAGCTAACTGTATTTCTTTGGATGTCCTCAGAGTTAACTATAGGAAAAAGCACAGGAGAGAGCTTGTATCAGTACTTTACAATAGTCACTTCTAGTGTACTCATTTTTAATTTCGGTCCTCCTCTCTTTCTAACATTCTTAGAGCCCAAGAGAGAATTATTAAAACTGTGATTGCCCAGAAATAGTTTTATTTTTGAAGGATTCATCTAATTTTTTGCTGGACATGTGCCTCAATCTTACAGGACCTTCCTTGGGCAGCTCAGAACTAGCTAATTCCTGGAATGTGGATAGCAGAGGGGGCACATGCCCTCCTTTAAGACAAACCCTTCCACATATCTCCTTTCTGGAAAGGCCCCCCTAGTTGCACGCTCCTCACCTGTTTTCACCCAACCATTTCTTCCAAAATTCTCAATGGAGAACATATTTCCGGGGACATGGGAGACTCTAAAGCATGTACCATGCACAAGTTCCTGAAGACACCCAAAACTCACCTGCAAAAAGTACCTGCAGCATGGTGCCTTTTTATATTTTAACACCTCCAGTCAGAGGATATTTTGTTGAGCTCCTCAGAGTCTTGAAACTTCTATTATATTACATTTGTATCACTTACCCAGCTCCTATAAGCATTTAAGACTACAAAGGTACACTAAATAATGTACAGGATGTAGGTCTTATAGATAATCCCTCTATCTTTGCCCAGTTATACCTCTAAGATCTTTCCCCAAGTCCAACTTCATAATACTTTCCCCTTCTGGGACACAACTCTATTACCTGACCTGCTACCTAGGCCTACAAAGTATCTTGTCACCTCCTAGCCAAGGATGGCTTGTCAGCTTGAGACGTTCACTGTCCATGAGACTCTTCCAGGTCAGGATGATTTAAAAAGGAGACCCAGGTCAAGTTAGGTCAGTTGGCTGGGAACTGGCAGGATACACTAACCTTGTAATAGATGAGGTTAGCTTGTCAGTAAAAAAGAAGAGCAGTTAAATCAGCAACTGAAATATAAGCTAATATGAAGCCACTTAGGAAGGCATATGGATGTGTACACTCTTTATTCTAATCTTTTCCTAACTATAGTAACAGAAAGTGACAACTCCCTGAATATACACAATAGCCAGTATGCAGACCATGGTAAGAAAAATGTGTATATTTGGAATACTTAGAAAAGCTGAGAACTTCCTTTTTAAATTTAGCTCTGGGAGTAGTCATAAAAATACCACTGCACACAAAGTCTTGAGACTACTTAGTTCCACTAGTAATTCAGTGTGAAATCTTAGAAACTATACATATTTTCTCTGGATCTATAGCCTCATCCAGAGATCAGATTATAATCTATCTAAAGATTAGATTAAATAATAGCCAAGACCTTTCTAGCTCTCAATCTCATTAATATAGTTGACTGAGTCAGGGACAGAAATGACAGTTTTGGATGAATGAGTTAGTAAAGGATCTTAAAATTGCAAGCATACAACTAGCATACGGCATGCCTCTTGTGAGCCACTTTCTTTCCATACAGCTCTCTCCTGATCTAAGAATTGCATATTATTCAAGTTTGTGCCTTCAAAAAGATATTATCCACTAAAAGTGTTCTTTTATAAAAGTCAATTAAGGCAACTGAATGGTATTGTATATTTGAAAGTGGTTATAATGTGAAACTTTAGGATGTATATATATAACCAAAATGCGAATTTTAAAAACATAGAACTCTATAATACAAAGAGTGAATGCTAATATAAACTAAGGATTACAGTTAAAAGTATAATTATAATAACATTGTTTCATAAATTGCAACAAAGATACCACATTATTACAAAATGTTAGCAGGGAAAACTGTGTGTGTGACAGGGTATATGGGAACTCTGTACTTTCAACATGATATTTTTGTAAATCTACAGCTGCTTTAAAAACAGTCAGTAAGGGCAGGCAACAGTAACTCAGTGGCAGAATTTTCACTTGCCATGCCAGAGACTCAGGTCCAGTTTCTGGTGTCTGCCTACGCAAAAAAAAAAAAAAAAAGAAAGAGTCAGTAAGACCCTGTATTGATTTGAAATAATTATGTACCCCAGAAAAGCCATGTTTTAATCCTGATTAGATCTTGTGGGGTCAGACCTATCCTCAAGGGTGGGAAACTTTGATTGGATTGTTTCCATGCATTTGCGGCATACCCAGTTATGGGAGTGACTTTCGGTTAAATTAATTCCATGGAGATGTGACACACCCTACTGTAGGTGTGGCTTTTAATTAGATAGGTCTTGATTGGTTTACTAGGGTTCTTTAAAAAGGGAAACATTCTGGAGAAGACTCAGATACAGATGATTGAAGAACAGTTGCTTCAGAGACGACAGAGACACAGATGTTTGGAGATGCTTGGAGACAGCAGATGCCTAGACATGGGCAGAGACCAGCAGACATCGCCATGTGTCTTCCCATGAGATGCTAAGTAAGCCAGAACCCAGAGAGAGCCAAGGGAAGCCAAGAGATGAAACCCAGCCCTGTAGAAGCCAAGTGAGGAACCCCCATGGTAAACAGAGGCTGAAAGTAATGGAGCCCAGGAACAAGGGACTAGCAGATGCCAGCCAGGTACTTTCCCAACTGACAGAGGTGTTCCAGCTTCTTTTGAGTGAAGATAACCTTTTTGGTTGGTGCCTTAATTTGGACATTTTCATGGCCTTAGAACTGTAAACTTGAAACAATAAATTTCCTTTATAAAAGCCATTCTGTTTCTGGTATAGTGCATTCCAGAAACTTCAGCAAGCCAAAACAGGCCCCAATCATAGCCTGTTCCAGTATCACAATATTTGTAGCACCATTTTTAAAGAAGCCAATCACTGGATTTCCACAAAAGCATAATCTCCACAAATGGCATAGACTTGATGTTGCCGCATGTAAACTTACCTTTTTAATTTTCTGAATCTTCGTTCCTGATCTACCTTAACTAGATTATCTGAAGAGAGTTATTCTGAAAGCCAGGAAATCAGGGAGCTTTCCACTATATCTGACATTTGGAGAATTCTGTGTTGCTGGAGCTTAGGAGTGTTTCCACTGGTGGTGGAGAACCATATGGCTTAGCTGATGCTCAGATCATGAAAACAAAATGTAAGTTCAAGAACAGGCCTTTCAGGAACCCCATCAGAACCTTTGTTTGGTGGACCCAATAAGAATGGCGATTTACACTCTCAATATTCTCCGGCAAGTCCCACCCATCAGATCCCTTTTCCTTTTCATAGTTCAAATTTTGGAAAACACAGCAAACATGAAGTGTCCTAGGAAAACATCTGCTTCATCATCCAGGATGCAGGAAAAAAAAAGAAAAATAAAGACTGTGCATGCTTGCTTGCTTGCATTTCTTTCTTCCTTCTTTCCTTCCTTTCATCTATCCTTCCTTCCTTCCTCCCTTCCTTCCTCTCTCCCTCTTTCTCCCCACCCCTTCTCTCTCCCTCCTTGACTTGAATTCACTTACACAAGAAGAGCTTGTAAAATGCAAAATTCTTTGCAAGAGCCAAATAAATATCAATTGGGAATGACAAACAGCTAATGAAATTCTACTTATTTATTTTATATTAACCACAAATCCCAGATCTGAGGTAAAATCTATGAAAGTTAAATCATAGGAATTCACATCCCCCGCCACCAATTTTATATTAAGTATGTGTGTTATTAGATCCAAAATTTTTTTTAAGTGTTTTGCAGGCAATTACTATTGAATATTAGATAGTGCCAAACTTTCCAACTAAACTCCAAAGCAAACAATATCTGTTTAAAAGTTAGCAAATCTTTTTTTTAAATATGTAGCATCTATAAGAAAACTATAACTGCTTAAATCATAGCATAATTATTGATCAGTATATAAATATCTGTTATTTTAAAAATGATTACCCAGAGAAATAATAACAATAAGAAGAATAGCTAACAGTAATTGAACTTCTATATATTGGCATGTGTTCAAGGGCTTGGCATGCACCGTATCATTTCATCTTTACCCAACTTTATGAGGAAAGGAAAGTATAATCATTCTTTCCATCTAGTAGGAAACTGAAATCTAAAGAGTTTAAGTAATATTTCTAGAGTTGCATGGTGGGCTAATATAGAGCCAGGACCAAAAACAAGGCTATTAGACTCCAAACCCTTGTCCCTGTTTCAAAGCCACTTTCACTATGCAGTCTGTCCAAACATCAGCTCAGAAATGGGCCCAGTGAACTCAGGGATTAGGTATGGTAAAGAACCTTATCAAGTTAGCACAGTCAGCTCGTGGCTCGTTTTCAGCTAAGAACCTGGTGATAAATGATTTCTTATGCTCTGTGAAATGGATCTAGACAATATAGGTGAGGAAATCATTTCAGCCTTCTCTGACTCTGTCTCTGATGATTATTCTACTGCTTGCTCTAGGTGGGCCCAGCCAGCTTTGCAAAGATAGTGCAGGAAGAGCAATTTAAGCACAGATCCCCACCATCCTAGGATAACTCAGCCAGGCCACAGAAAAGAAAGCCTCTTCATTTTCTCAACACACAAAATTCAGGTATCTATGTCCATTAGTTGGCAGAATTTGTTAGCAACGTGGAATCACAATAAACAATGTATTAATCACACTAAGGAGACCCTGCTCCTCCAATCAGAAGAAGCAATGTGTTTGAAGTTCATATTTATCAACAAAACCACAAGCCCTCCCATCTTTATTTTCTAAATTTCTTCCAGGAAGAATCTTCCTCTGAGTTGTCTACACTGCCTCCTAGATGGCATAAATATGTTGCCCTTTACTGTGCACAGATTAGACATCCACATCCAAGATGTTTTCCAAAAGGACATTGAAACAAGAAGACTCATTTGGAGTCCTTGGTACATCATTTATGCAACAACTATTTATTTTACCTCTACTCTGTAGCAGATACTATTTAGGCACGGGATATAGGTCAATGACAAAGCAGTGATTCCTGCCCTCATAGAGCTTACATTCAGGTTGAGAATGGAGAAAATAAATATTAAATATACTTAGTAAAACACATATTGTGTTAACAAATGATTGGTATATAGGTCCAAAGTAATCAACCTGCCACCATGTAGCTGGCTGGTCACCTCGGGGAAGGGTGCCATACCAGGGGCTGAGTGTGGGTCTCTGCTGCTGGCAGATTGGGTACTCAGCAGTGGCTGTAGCCAGGTCAGCCTTGGTGAGTGGAAGTCCATGTTGCTGAGCCCATGCATAACCTCCATCCCTACCACCATGACCACTTTGTTCATGAGCCCATTGGGCAATAACAGGAGTTGCTGGGGAAAGAGGCTGACTGGTATCCACAGAATGGGTCATCTTATCCACTTGATTATTAAAACTTTCCTCTGCTAAAATAACCTTCTGGTGTGCATTCACATGGGACACAAATGTGTTCATGTTTTTACCCAATCAGAAAGGTCTATCCACATACCTCTTCCCCAGACGTGTCACCAATTTTCCAATTACGTTCTTTCCAAGTCCCTGACCATCCAGCCAAACCATCAGCAACAACCCATGATATATATATAATGGAGATAAAGAAGAATTTTCTTGGAATATAAGAGATCCCCTAGGGCATCTTTTAGTACTACCATGCCCTGTGATTAAAATCAATGGAAAACTGCAACAATGTAATCCAGGCAGGACTACTAATGAAACTTCAAGAATGAAGGTTTGGGTCACCCCACCAGGCAAAGAACCACGGCCAGCTGAAGTGCTTGCTGAGGGGAAAGGGAACATGGAATGGGTAGTGGAAGAAGGTAGTGATAAATATGAACTTTGACCGCGTGCTCAGCTACAGAAATGAGGACTGTAATGCTGTTTCGTTCATGTTATACTATTTAAGTTGTGAGATATCAAGTTTAAGAATGAATGTTGCCCAAGGATTTGCACCTTATTCTGGAGAGATTTAATGTGTTTCCAGTTATATGCAGGACAGTTGAGTATTGTCAGGTAAAAGACAAAAAAATGTGTGCTTATTTGTTTTCATTTGGAAACTAAGTATGGTTTAAGGTGATATATATATATAGATGCCAAGTTGACAAGGGGTGGACTGTCATGGTTAGGAACATGTGTCAACTTGGCCAACTTGTGGTACCTGTTTATCTGATTGGGCAAGCGCTGGCCTGTCTGTTGCAATGAGGACATTTCATAGGATAAGTCATGATCACGCCAGCTGCATCCACAGCTGATTCCATTTGTAATCAGCCAAAGGGGAGTGTCTTCTGCAATTAGTGATGCTAAATCTAATTACAGGAAGCCTTTTAAGGAGGACTCAGAGGAAACAGGTTCCATTCCTGATTCGGCTGGTGAGCCTCTCCTGTGCAGTTCATCCAGGCCATCCATCGGAGTCGTCAGCTTTGCAGTCTGCCCTGTGGATTTTGGACTCTGCATTCCTGTGGTCACGTGAGACACTTTTATAAATTTTATATTTGCAAGTGTTCCCTGTTGATTCTGTTTCTCTAGAGAACCCTAACTAATACAGTGGGTCTTCATCTTTTTACTGGAGTCCTTTATGAGAGGAAAAAACACATAAAGAAGCACAGAGACACTCAGAGAAAGGAAGCCCCAGAGAAACTGAGAGAGGATGCTCAGAAAACGGAGAGGAGCCCACTGAAGCCAGAAGCTGAAAGCAATGAAACCTGGGAGAGAAGGACCAGCAGCTGTTGCTAGGTGTCTTCTCATGGACAGATGTGTCCGGATGCCAGTAGCCTTTCTTCCGAGTCCAGAGATCGTCTGTGGATGCCTTGAGTTGGGCATTTTCATGGTCTAAGAACTATAAATCATAAACTAATAAATCCACATTGTAAAAGCCAACCCATTTCTGGTGGACTATTTCATCAGCTTTAACAAACCAAAATAGATGTCAATTTTCATTCTGCAGAAAATGGAGGATCACCTCAGGCTTTTTTTTTTATTTTAACAAAATATGTTTTATTGAGATATAAATTATATATAATAAAATGCTAAGTTTTTAAGAGTAACCTCCAATCATTTTTGACAATCCCATACATTTATCTAATCAACACACCTTTGGGGAACCAAAATGTTCCCTTCACCCCAAAAAGGATACACATGCTCCTTTCCAATCAATCCCTATCACCAGAAGCAACCAGTGACATGGTTTCTATCACCAGATATTAGTTTTACCCATTCTAAGATTTCACATAAGTAGAATTATACAATATATACTTTTACGTATCTGGCTTTTCTCACCCAGCCTAATGTTTTTTATTAATTCATATGGCTGCATGTATCATTTGTGCATTTCTTAGTATTGCTGAGTAGTATTCCTTTGTATGATTATAAAACCATTTATCCACTCTTCTGTTGATGTAAACTTAAGCTGTTGGAATGTTATAGATAAAGCTGCTATGAAATTATTTTGGGTAAAGCATTATCAGTTGAACTGCTAGGTCAAAATTTTTGCTCAATTCTTTACAAAATTGACAACGAGTTTTCCAAAGTATTTTTCACAGTACTTTTCACATCCCATACAGTAATATATGAGACTCCACATTTTTTTCAATACTTGTTAATTTTTTTTTTAAACTTCTAGGGGGGTAGAAATGCTTGGAAATGAATAGTGGTGATGGTAGCACATTATTGTGAGTGTAGTCAACTGTATTGAGTTATATTTGTGAATGTGGTTGAAAGGGGGAAGCTTTTGGTCTTACGTGTTAGTAGAAGAAAAGTTAGAAGACAAAACATGGGTATTATATAATCAAGAGAACCCTGTTGTGGATGAAGGACTATGATCAATAGTACAAATATAAGAATGTTCTTTCATGAATAATAACAAATGAACTACATTATAACAAGGTCTTAATAATAGGGTAGTATATGGGAAAAATAGACCTAATGTAAACTATGGCCTATAGCTGGTAATATTTTAAAATTCTTTAATCAGTTTTAACAAAGGCACCACACCCATGCTAAGTGTCAGCAAAAGGGGGTATAGTGAAACAGTGTATTTTTACATTGCTTTTTTAAAACTACAACTTTTACAATTAAAAAAATTATAATAGTTAAAACACATTATGCTCAGAAAAGAAACTAGCACAAAATACTACACATTGGATGATTTCGTTTATGTAAAATGTAAATATAAAGAAATTTATAGAGACAGGATTAGATTCATGGTTATGTGGGCCTGGGGAAGGCTAGAGAGATAGAGAGGTGACTGCTAAGGGGTACATGATCTTTCTTTTAGGAGTAATGAAAATGTTCTGAAATTAATTGTGGTGATGAATGCACAGTTCTGAAATTATATTAAAAGCCATTTATTTTATACTTTGGATGTGTTGTACGGTATGTGAATATATTTTAATAAAAGTGTTTTTTTTAAAAAAAGCCACATATTAGTCAGGGTTTCTAGAAAATTAGAACCAACAGGAGTGCAAAATCTGTAGGCCAGGAGCTGGCAGCTCCCATGAAGGTCCTCAAACAAGAGAGGCCAGTTGGCTGAAGCGGAAAGAGAGACTCTATCTTCTAAATTCTCCTTAAAAGCCTTTGGGCAATTAGATAAAATGTGACTCATTGCAGAAGACACTCCCCTTAGCTGACTGCAGTTGTAATCAACCATGCAACCAATGTGCTCATGATTTAAATCCATGAAATGTCCTCACAACAACAGACAGGCCAGTGCTTGCTTGACCAGACAACTGGGCACCATTACCAAGCTAAGTTGACACACGAACCTGACCATCACAAGACATACTATGCTTCTGTGATTTAAAAAAATTGAAAAATGATTTGTTATATCTTTTAGCTACCAAATGATATTTAGCTACTCAATCTGACTTTTCATTGTCCTTGTACTTTTGGTGGGAGCCTATTTTTACACAGTGTGTTAAACACTTATTTTTGTTTGAGTTTGAATGTATACATACTTTCTATTGCCAAGTTTTTTTTTCTTTTCATTTTACTTTGTCATAATAATTGCAAAAGTAAATTTGCCTTTCTCCTGAATGAGAGAAATGTCCCTGAAAGCAAACTTATCCTTGGTGATATTTGCATCCAGAAACTTCACCTAAATTCCCAGGGCTGAAAGCAATTTGAGTGTTTTTAATGTCATGTCCATTCTCAGGTAATGATAGGTAAATGTGTGGAAGAAGTTGTGCCAGAAAAGCCATGTCCTTTAATCCTCATTCAGTATTGCTGGGGAGGACCTTTTTTATTATTTCTATGGAGATGTAACCCTCACAATTGTAGATGGTAACTTTTGATTAGATGATTTCCATGGAGATGCATCTCCACCCATTCAAGGTGGGGTTGCTTACTAGAACCCGTTAAGAGGGAGCCATTTTAGAAAAAAGCTTCAGAGTGGAGAGAACCTACAGAACCAACAGAGCCCGCACAGCCAAATATCTTTGGAGATTAAAGAAAACACCCCCGGGTAAGCCACTGAAAAAGCTGGGAGAGAAAAGCTAACAGACATAGCCATGTGCCTTTTCAGCTGAAAGAGACATTTTGGACCCATTCGGCCTTTCTTGAATCAAAGCATCTTTCCCTGGATGCCTTTAGTTTGGATATTTTTAAGTATAATTTGCAACTTAATAAATTCTCCTTTTAAAAAGCCATTCCAGAAAAAAAAAAAAAAAGTCCTTCCATTTCTAGTAAATTGCTTTCCAGCAGCTTTAGCAAACTAAAACAGATATGAAGCCAGTTTTTTCTCCCCACTTAAGTTCCCTTTCTGAGTCTTCTCATATCTCCCTGAGCCTTTTCAAGTTGTGTCTTCTTATTGCCTTCTTTCCAAAACACAGTTTACAATTTGTATTTATTCCTACTATCCAGTTCCATTCACTGGGATAGGTATAGAGCAACATTTCGGTACTGCTGACTTCCCAAATGGGGACATCCACCCCATTCCTGTAAAGACATCGAGTCTAACTCTATCCCATTAATAATCCTGCCTTTTGGCAGATTTTATTTTCAACTAGTGGAAATACATGAAACAACAAGGAAAACTCACATGATCCTAAAATCACCCAGCATGATGATGGGCTTTTTCTTGTAGTTGGAGCTACACACAAAGATCCTGAAAACAAAAGCAACCATTGAACTGGTTGCAAGAAGTTGATTGACAATGTAGGATTAAGTCAATAGCCACATAAAGTGAAGGTTTTATCTTATGCTGAGGAAATTAGCTGAAATCCGGTGTCTTTCATATGACTAATGCATAAGCCATGTTATTTCATGAAACCTCTACTCTAATAGCATATTGAAAGAAATTGTAAGCATTTTCAAGAAATATCAACAAATTCAAACTGATGAAAAGCAGGTGTTCCTCCAAATCAGTTTCAGAATTTCCTTGAAAGGGAAACCTTTTATAACCGTGTAAAATTTGGTGAAGTCCGGCCTTGTAGGTATAGTTAAACAAGAAGACGTTATATTTCTAGAAGATACATACACTTGGATAGATACAAATAGTTAGAAAAGCTATATTTGGCTCATTTCATTACAGTCAGTTTAGACATCTATCCGTTTTGTTTGATATTTATGATCATGACTCCTATAAAATCAGACTAATTAACAAAGTATCTAATGATCAAACAATTGGTAAAAGCAGAAATATATTTAATGACACAATATTAACAGGTCAAATCTCTGACAGTAAGACTAAACGAGTTATAGCCCGAATTAACATCTTTAGGCTCCTAAGTATACCATCAGGCACTGCCATTAACAAAATCTCTTCACTTTGAAGAGTGTCCCTTTCTTTCCAAACTGTTAAAAGTGATAAATCTTGATTAAGCAAAAGTACAACAACAAAAAACAATAGTGGTTTAAATACTCCAGTTGGACACATTTGTAAAGAATTAGGCATGGATTTTACAAAGCTACTCTTTTGAACACCAATGAAAGGCATCAGTTATAGTTCTCAGACTCAGAGTTAAATTATTTTTTTCCTCATGGTAAAAAATAAGATATCATGATAAACACCAGTATCACTTGGACAAGGAGATGGAGCTCATCATAATTATAAAGCATCTTCCAATAAATTGGTTCATTTAGCTGTTTTTCTAAGGCTGGATACTCTAAATTAACAATTGCATAGCAATATTCCCAGTGTGCTTCAAATCATATGGCAGCATAATTGCTATAAAAATAAAATTTGAGATTGTAATATTATTATTACTGCTGCTGAGACTAAAAGATCTTAATTTATATTTATTGAGAGTTCTTACTAGGAGCCAGAAACTGCTAAGTCCTTCATAGGCTTCATTTAATTTTTATGACATTATAAGGTATATACTTTTATTACCTCCAGATCAGGAAATTTTGGCAAAGAGCAATTACACGGCCAGTCAGGAATCAAATCCAGTTTTATCTCCCCCAGGCACTGTCCTGCCTGAGGAGAACTGATTCTTAGACACAGAAGTGTTTTAAGACTCTTAGTTTATTTACATATAATTAAATTATACTAATAAAGCAATACAAGCAATCATCCTTCTTTTCTGGAAAAAAATTTTTTCAATAAGTCTTTCCATGAAATTGTAAAAGAGGGATGAGGTGAGCAGAGAAACTTTGAGTATGGTACATCCTAGCAGTAATTAAACCTCTTAGGCAGATATTTTTACAGAAATGTCCACTGACCTGAAAAGATGATGGCATGGGAGGCCCTCAGAGAAACCATCAAATGATAGCACGTACGTACCATGAGCCTGTTCCTTCCTACAAAAACAAACAAGAGATGTTAAATTTCATGAGTCCTTCTCAGTAAGATACACGGCATATCTGCAAGGCTCAAGGAGACAAAGCATTGTCTATATACCCCTGGCTTAAAGCCTCTTTCATTTGAAATCCTGGTTTTGTTGCTGTTCTTTGGTTTTTCTATCTCACCAGACAGATTAGAGAGAAGCTTGCCCTTTTCTACCCAAAGAAAGCGAAAGGAAGTTGTAATTAAATATTATCATATGCCCATAATTTCAGTCATGGTATAAGTTAGAAAGATTTCGGAATACCCATTCCACAGAAGGAATATTTACCTGGAAACCCCTGTCAAAGGCCTCCCAGCTCCCTATCGCTGAGCCGAGAAGCTTATACATAACCAGATTCTCACATGCAGTCTGAAGGTAAGAAACAAACATAGATAATAGTAGAAATTATTTGATATTACACCATGGGTAAAAATGGGCATTTAAATGTTTTCACTGGTTGCTCTCTGTCTAGTCAGCTCATTGCCCTAAAAAACGTCCCAGAATAAGCACCCTAGAGAGAAGAGGCATTCTTAATTTGTTGCAGTATTTTGAAGGTCCTCCTCATTTAGCATCCCAGCATTTTTCAAAAAATGAGTAAACAAAATGTTGTTCTTTATATGAAAAATTTTGAGAGTTTAAATTATTGAAATATTAGGACTAATTCAGAGAGAAATACTGCTTGGATACTGAACTTGATATGTCACTTCACTTTTAATCCATTCATTTTGAAATGATAAATTTGATGTACAATTTCTCATCTTTTTCACCTTAGAAAGATAAAATATTTTTATTCTTTTTTTTTTACTGTAACTGATCTAAAAGATTATTTTATTTGGGTCTACTTTTAGAATAGGATACTAAATTCAAAGGATTTTAAAAATTAAATGTAAAATTTCAATTAAATATATTGATTTTGATGAACCATATCCCTAGCCCCCTAGATCCTCTCCATTTAGAAGAATTCACTCCCTCTGACATTAGGATATATTAATGAAAATTTTATGTATTAGTTTGCTAAAGTTGTCAGAATGCAATATACTGAAATGCAATGGTTTTATAAAGGGAATTTATTACTTTACAAGTTTGCAGGTCTAAGACCATGAAAATGTGCAAATTAAGGTACCAACAAGAAGTTACCTTCACTCAAGGGAGGTTGATACCACCTGGAACATGTTTGTCAGCTGGGAAGGCACCTGGCTGGCATCTGCTAGTCCCTTGCTCCTGGGCTCCACTGCTTTCAGCCTCTGTTTACTGTGGGGGTTCCTCACTTGGCTTCTCCAGGGCTGAGTTTTATCTCTTGGCTTCCCTTGGCTCTCTCTGTGTTCTGGCTTGCTTAGCATCTCATGGGAAGACCCATGGTGATGTCTGCTGGGCTGTACCATGTCTAGACATCCGCTATCTCTGTAGGCACAACAAGCATCTCCAAACATGCATGTCTCTGTCAGCTCTGGAGCAACTGTTCTCCAAGTGTCTGCTGCTGAAGTTTCTCCAAAATGTTTCCCCTTTTATAAACTAATCAAGACTCACCTTGAATTGGTGGAGTTACATCTCCATATAATCAAAAGGCCATACCCCCAATGGGTGTGCCACATCTCCATGGAAACAATCAAACGTCCCACTCTAAACAATAGGTCTGACACCACAATATTGGATCAGGATTAAAACATGGCTTTTCTGGGGTATATAATATTTTTATACCAGCACAATTTTGAAACATCAGATATGATAACATCTAGTTTTCCACCTACTGGTGAAATATCTCTTACAAAGGTAGAATCTAATAGACAATTTAAATTGTCTCCTTTTCTCTGCAGTTTCTGACCCAGTTGATCAATTTTACCTTCTTGACACTCTTCTTCATTATTCATTTTTAGTTTTACTCATTGAGGGGGCCTTAAATCTCCATTTTCCCCCAGGGTACTACACATGGCTCTCTATTCTTAATCTACATATTTCTTGCCTCAGCCACCAGCTCCCCATGGTCATAAACTTTATCTTGCCATTGTTAATAATTGGACCACTTCTGAAATAAAATAACCTTCCTCCTGACTTAGCAACTTCGTTCCTTCCAGCTTAACTAGTCTCTTCCTTCTTCTCTACTATTTTTTTTAACTGATTCAGAGTCTCATTTCACTAATCTTATCAAGTGTCACTTCCCTCTTTACCCAAGATATGTTCCATAGTCAAATACTAATTATTTTCTTGCAAACATATTTGAATCCATCAACCCCTCCCACTCTTTCTGATAAAGATTCAGTCACAGTTAATTTCAACTATATGCCTATTCTATGCCTGCAGCTGAAAATTGCCCCTACTACAATACCTGGCCATTCTCATCACCTACCACCTGTTGTTCTCAGCTATGAACCTCGGTTACTGTCCCTGCTCTGGACACTGAACACTATTGTTACATTAGATTTAAGCTTCCCAAGTTTTTGCAGAAAGCCTTCCTGTACCATGGCTTTGATCCATTACATTAACAGAAGACTATTTATTTATGTACTTATTTTTTGCTTTCTCATCCTACCTTCTAGGCTACAATAAATATCAAATGGATCTCCTTAAATTCTGTAATATAGTGTCTAAAACCCATAGTTTTATACTAATATTTATACAGAGATTTTCTTCCTTCCAGATGGTTACCAGATACAATAAAATGAATCAGAATTCCAAGAGGGAAGCAAGCTTTCAAAAGTACAATTTCCCTCTAGTTCTGGCATCAGAAACATTTTGTTTAGAGGGCATCTCATTGGTAAGATAAATTAAAGCAGATACATTTCTAAGAAAGGAAGCATTTCAAATGATTCTTGGTGGCACAACCCATCCCCCAAAATCTACCCTATCACTTCATTTTCTTTCTTCTTGACTGATGATCACTTTGGAAGTAGAGAAAATGTTTGAAGATTTGATCTTTAATATGTTTCCGGCTCTTTGTCATCCTTTCAGTGATATTTAAAAAGAAACAAATTAAACCTCGGGATATATAACCAAATTGTCAAATTGCCATTCCATTTAAAGGGCTAATCTTTCCTCCAAGATTTTGTAGAATCTTTGTAAGGTTCACTTAAATTTAGTTGAAAAGTTAGTTTCTAGGCATCATTGAATGTTAAAACTGGAAACTGAATTTAGAGGTTGATCCATCCAACACCTTCATTTTACAGACGAGGAAGTTGCACAGTAATCAGGGCATAGGATGACAGTTATACACTGATGATAGCATGGGCAAAACTAGAACCGTCCCCTGGCAGTAAGTCAGGTGCCCTTTATATCTTACTCTGTCAATTCCTCCTAGGAATGAATTGGAGATTTTCTGTGTAATCTGAAAATGGAAGTGGTAGAGATCATGAGTACAGCTTTACAGTGCAAATAGTTTTTCCAAGTTAACAAATTAGCTCAATAAAATAATGAGGGTAACTACTGTTTAGCAGAAAATGTATAAAAGTAAGACATTTTACCCTGTAAATATCTGTCCTGAAATAAACTTCATTCTTAGAAAATACCCTCTTCGTTAATATATGTCAATAATTCTGTGCACCAGGACCCATCACCCCCAACCTGCAGAGTTGTCGGACTAGAAATAAATCTCAAATCAATCTCCTGCATAAACATCTCTGTTGGCTCCAGAGTCCAAGCTCCTCTACTGCTAATCAAGGGGTCCTTCACAGTGAGTCCCCGCTCTCCTCTTCAGGCTTATTTAACACTTTCCTTCCCTTTTCCATGTTCACACACACTCGACTCCTTTGTCAATGAGAACATTTCACCTTATATGGAGCAAGCTTTGTCCCTTTCATAACTAGCTGTTTTCTGACAAGACAGTTGTGGCCATTTTGATGCAGAACGAAAACCAAATAATCTGTATTGCAGGAAAGAACTACAAAGTTGTGAAAATGAAAGATTATTTTGGAGCTGGTATATCCACGGCAGTCTCCCACTCCTACCCCACCCCCCACCTCCCAACAAGGAGAGAGAGAGAGAGAGAGAGAGAGAGAGAGAGAGAACAGAAAAACAAATATCTCTTGCCTTGTAATGCAAGTATTTTTCTTCTGGGGGTGAGGCATGGGTGGGTAAAATAATCTTTGAATCAGAGCAGATGGCTCAACACCTACTGAGACAAGGGTTCTCAGGTCTAACATCCTTAGGATGTGAGGACCAAATGGGTCTACGAAAAGGTCAAACTCTACTTTGTTAGGATGTCAATTTTCTTTGTTCAGAAGATCCTGAACATGCAGAAAAATGAAACTATTTTTCCCACAGATGCACATTCCCCCTTAGGTTTTGGTTCAGACTCTTATTATCTGGCCCAGTTTACTAAATTTGGAGTGACAAGTCAGGACTCATGTACACCTGGGTCCCAAAATATGTAGTGATGTAATAAATCTTAATTTCACCATATTCCCTATACTATGTCATCCACTTGTTGTGTAACCTGATTTGTAACAAGTTGTCAAAATAGAACTGATTTAACCTCAGTTTTGGTTTGGCCTCAACACTAGAAAACTGTTCAATGGATGCATACTCTTCCACATCCTAAAATGAGACCCTAGACCACTTACTTGGAACAGTCTCAGAGACTGTGAAACCAGTTCTGATAGCAATAAGTCAACATCCAAAGGAGGACATATAGAAAATTCAGAGCGTGAATCCTATCAGCTTGAACTTTAAAACGTATCCAGAAATGAATCATGCATTCCACATCGTCCTCGCCATTCTTGTTTAAACCACCATTACATTTATCTAGGTCACTGCGTCGCCAAGAAATTAGGATTTAAGGGATGATTATGGTTGCTGAATCATTATATAGATATTCCTTTTTACTTTCTGGTATATTGGAGTAGACAAAGGGAAATACCTGAAATCTCTGAACTGTAACCCAGCTGCTTGATTTCTGATTATGATTGTACAGCATCCACCTTGTGCCTTTGTGATTGCAAAAATTTTGTGACTGACCCTCACTTTTACCCATTTTATCAAGTTTTTCCACTTCAGGGTCTTGTAATCACTAAAGATAGTCTGGAGTGTTTATTAATGAAGGATGTTGGACCCAGAACAAACCACCCAAATTCCAAAGTTTTCTTGATAACTAAAACTGAATTTAACAAAAATGGACCTGACTGACATGCAGAGTAATTTAGACTTTAACCTATCAGTTAAATAATATCCTAATACTAAAAATCATACCCATCGTCATCATATTAAGGCTGCTATTTTCTTACATACATTCTGTGACTAAACATGGAATCAATCTGCGTATGCTCAATAATTAGATCACTCTAATTACATCACCTGAAGTCATTGTGCTCATTATCCTAAAACCCACCCACCTTCTGATACTATAAAACTATTAGAATTACTGTGGTTAAGAGAGACTATTTGGGGGCCAATATGCCATCTGATCTCCTGTTTCATACCTAGCAATGAACTCTTTCCTTCTTAGAAACTCCAGTGTCTCAGGAAGTGATCATTAAATGCATCAGGCAGAAAACCCAGCACCTTTGTCTGGTAACAATTGCAGTAGTATAACTGCTAAAATTTCCTTGTCGATCTTCCCGTCAGAATTTTGATTCCCCATAGTGTCTTCTCCATACAGAGTTATGCAGATAAAGCATAAGTCAGATCAAGTCAGTCCTCTAGGTGAACTTAAGTGATCACTCATCTCACTCAGAGTAATTATTGCCCTTCAAAGTCCTGTATGATCTCACCTCCTGCTACTTTCTCCCTCCTTATTTTGCCTCCTATCATTTCCACACACCCCTATCCATTCTGTCACATCCAATCGATCTCTCTCTATTCTTTCAATGTGCTCCTGCCTCAAGACCTTTGCATTGGCTGTTTGCTCTTCCTAGAGCTTAATTATGGCTTTCTCCCTCATTTTCTTTATGTTTCTGCCCAAAGTTCATCTTATCTATGAGGTCTTCCCTGACCACCCTACAAAAAATTACAGTCTCCACCTTCACCTCCTGCCCCTCCCCTATGTTGCTTTATTTTTCTTCATAAAACTTATCACCATTTGGCATATTATGTATGTATTACTTATTTTGTCTGCTGTTCGTAATTAAACAGGAAGCACATGAGGTCAAGAACTTTTCTTTTTGTCACTGCTATCTTATACTTAATGCATCCCCCAAATATTTATTAGATGAATGAGTGAAGAATGAATAAGTATGGTCATTTTCAGGAGTGTTGACAGGATGCTGGTCTTTTCTAAGCCTGGCATGAAAGAGGAGAGAAACAATCCCCATCTGCAATCATCCAATGTGCTTCGGAGAGCTTCCTGCGTATGTCCTGGGGTTTGGGGAGCCTAAACAGGGGAAATCTAAATGTAAGATACTGGTGGGTGCTGGAAGAGCAAAAGAGAGAGAAGAAACTCTGCTAGAAGCAACCTATGGAAAAATGAGTGTTCCCTGCGGATTGTAACAAAGGTGACTGCATGGTAAAGAGTAATCCTGGCCTCATCTTATATGAATCCTACTCAAGAAGACTGCCTGAGAAACAAAAAGACTGGTGGACTGTTGGAAGGTGAAGACATAGAGGCATCAAAATTACCCAGATGAAGGAAGAACTGCCCATATTAAAAGGAACGGAGCAGAGACCTCCAGTAGGGGACCACTTTTAAATCCACAAAAATGCCAAAAACTTTGTGCCAAAGAAGGAAGGGCCAAAATTTGGGCATCTGTTACATTCAGGAGGCACTGATACCAGATTGCAATACTATGAATGAAATGAGGCCTTTCTTATCCCTTCATCTTATGAGGAGAGGGAGGAGGAAGAGAGAGGATCACTGACTCATATACACCCTGAAGACTTAGGAGGATGAAGCATGTCCAAGCTGAGGATGGAGATAAATTCAAACTAAATGAACTTAGAGATTTGGTCATACAGTGAACTTGACAGTTTTTAACATCAAAGCAATGCAACTATTGATTATTACCAGAGTGACCAAGGCAATTATGAGACCTACTGAAGACTTCAACCAAAAACAGAGCTGAATAGTTTTCAAGAGAAATCATGTAAAAAAAAAAGAACTAGTTTTCAACATGAATTGCCTCCCTAACCTAGCTTTTATTACTAATGTGAATTAAAAATTTTTACCATTAAATGTTATTACTCTATGGTTGTATAGAAAAGCTAATAATTTATCAGTGTAATTTTGTAACAAATCACTTTCCTGCATTTTCTATTTAGCCCTAAGGGGATTTCAGTTGCTTTTCTGAAGTTGTCTATGTAACAATCATATCACCTGCACACAATGATAATTTTGTTTCCTCTTTGCCAATCTTTAAAGCTGATTTTATTTTAAACTTTTTATTGAACTTGCATAATGATGTGTATAATAGTTACAGCATAATTTTTCTGTTTGTGATTTTAACAGAAATATCTGTTACGAAGAGTAAAGTTAATCATAATTTAGTTAATGGCATTTTATCTCCTCTACTTTTGTTTGATCTATGTCCTCAGCTATGCATTTGTGCAGATTTGAAAGGATTTATGTGCCCTAGAAAAGTCATGTTATAATCCTAATCAATCTTGTGGAAGCAACAGTTTCTTCTAATGCCTATTCAGTACTATAGGTTGGAAACTTGATTAGGTTATCTCCACAGAGATGTGACTCAATCCACTGTGGGTATTAAACTTGATTAGATGGAGATGTGTCTCTACCACTCTATGTGGGTCTTGATTAGTTTACTGGAACCCTATAAAAGAGGATACAGTTGGGAGAGCGTTCCTTTTGAGAATGAGGAGAGAACCATGACAGAAGAAGGAGAGAACCACAGAGTCCACCAGCCAGCAACCTTTATAGATGAAGAAGGAAAATGCCTCCCAGGAAGCTTCATGAAGCAAGAGACCTGGAAAAAAAAGCCAGCAGATGCCGCCATGTTCACCATGTGTCCTTCCAGCTGAGAGAGAAGCACTGAATGTCATCAGCCTTCTTGAACCAAGATATCTTTCCCTGGATGCCTTAGATTGGACATTTCTATAGACTTGCTTTAATTGGGAAATTTCCTGGCCTTAGAACTGTAAACTTATAACTTATTAATTCCCCTTTGTAAAAGTCGTCCTATTTCTGGTATATTGCATTTGGCAGCTAGCAAACTAGAACAGCATCCCTCCTTGAAAAATGCGTAGCTTTTGGTGTGTTGATGCTTTTAATTTATGTTATTTTGGTGAAGATTAGAAGTATGAATCCATTTTTGTAAAGTTTAAATGCAACCTAAACCAAAAGTATTTAGTGATGAGCAAAGAAAAATTTAGGAAATAAAAATAAGTAAAAGATAAACTTCAAATTTATGCTAATTGAGGGTGGGCCAGGGTGGCTCAGCAGGCAGGGTTCTCACCTGCCATTCCTGAGACCCGGTTTAATTCCTGGTGCCTGCTCATGTAAAAAGAGGAAAAAAAAGTAGTTATGCTAGTTGATACCACATGGGTGGGAAGCAGAGAAATAAATTAGAGAGAGAACACAACAGTAAGGGATATATTCTGTTTCTTAAGGTGTGTTACAGATTTACCATTGATCAATTTATTGCCTTGTTTCATAACTTAAGCATATATTACAAATAAACTTCTGTGTGTTTTAAACAATATGTAATGGCATTTTTTAAAATAGCTCATCAATAACACAATAATATTAATATAAATAACTTTACTCCACTATTTAGCCTGTTTAGTCCTGGTGCTGCAAAGAATCTCAGAGAAAAACACATTTGTGCAAATAAAATGAGCATATATTTAGTTAAAGACATTTTTCCCCCTTATATTTATTACTTTTATTCCCCCATCCCTGATTTGAGAAGCACTTGTGCAAAATGTATTGATCTACTTCTGTAATGATAAATTATTAAACAAATATAGATTTTTACTCAAAATTACTTACCAGGGAAGTGTTCTCAAAGGCCAAATACACAATATTAAATTAAAATGTTTCTAGACACTAAAACTGATTTTGCCATTAAAAAAATATATATTTGAAAACTATTTTACTTTTAGAACTGAAGAGATTGCCATATATTTGTACAAAGTTATAGACCTAAAAGCAATTCCAAAATGCAGTATTAATCTTAACTCAATCAGGTTATTAGCTACAAGAAGATAAGACATCATTTCTTGTATTTCCCTGTAGCCTGTCAACTTTTAACAGCATACCAAGCACTGCATAAATACTTAATAGAAACTGTCCATTGATCAATAGATTAGCTTCTACCCAAAACATCTGTTTTAAGCTTGAAGGAAATGACTGAAAATCCCCCATGTAATGTATATTTACCTGGGTAGCATCAAGTGTTTGAGGCAATTCTGTGATTATTAACTTACCCTACACCCCAAACTGCTCTTATCCCAAAGTTCCCCAATTTGGTGGAAATAGCAAAGGTCTTCACCTACTGGGAGTCTTGTTGACTCCTTTCTCTCTCTGAACACCACATCAACAAATCGCAGGGGCGTAATTTCAAAATACTCACTAAACTAAATAATCTTTACTTCTTCTATGCCCTCATCAAAGCCAACATTTCCTCTCATCTAGAGCATTTCAATAACCTCCTCATGAGTTTCTCTGCTTATATTTTTTCCTCTATATGAGATATTCTCTACGTGCATCTAGCACCATTTTGTAAAGATCATACTACTCTTCTGACTCCAGCACTCCAATGCCTCCCCACCTCGTTCATATGAGCATTAGAATCCTTACATTAGCCTGTGACCCCCGGCTTGTCTGCCTCTGATAGCTCTTTGACCTCAATTCTTTTCACTCTTCCCCTCCCACCCACAGGTCAAGCCATGTTGGCCTCCTGTTATTGCTCAGTTGTGCCATGCAAAGAAGCAACATGAGTTACACAGACACATCCCCCAAAACTTCAAAAATCAATAGCCCCAGTTTCTTTGAAAATGGAAACAAAAGGGCACATTGAGGACTTAGTGCAACGGATTTAAACTAACAAACAAAAAAAATCACTGTGAACTTATTAGGAAGAGAATATGTGACAAATTTTCAAAAGAGAGTAAAGTGGAGGAATCAGGATGGCTTTCTAGTTCTAAAAAACAATGCCAGAAACTAGACCATGATGAATTGATGTCTTCAAACTTCTGACAGTAAATGATATCTTAAAATTTTAAACCCAGACACACTACAAAACAAGTGTGAGGATAGGATAAAGACATTTTCAGAAATTAATCTCACAGAAATGTACTGGTGGATACCTTCACCCAAAATGAGGGAATAACCTTGCGGAAAGAAGATGTGGGATAGAAATAATGCATGTTCCAGTATAGTAGAGGACAATTAGAAATCCTCAGCATGATGACGCAGGGAGAGCTCACAATTGCTACTGTGAACCAAGTAGAGAAAGCAATCAGTTCAGATTAGAGCTTGTCAGAATAACGAGGAGAGTATTCTATAAAAAAGTTGAAATTGAAAGAATACTTCTATGCTTGATTGAGAGGAGATTTAGGTATTTGGTGGTGTGTCTGGAATTAAATTAATAATAAGTACAAAGAAACTAAACAAGCAAACATAAATACCCTTTCAAATAAAAGGATTAAATAATAAACTCCACAGAAAACAAAGATATAACAGGGAAAATAATCATCATTTTCTTCATGGTCAGCTCTTAACGGTGTTTACTAATCATGACTGATATAACTATACTAGGAGGATGTGGGGACAAAAAGGTGTAAGTGCAGGAGCTCAGTAATATTGATGGAATGTTTTATTCTAAGAGCATGGAGACATTGGAGCGGCATGTGTGGTGATAGGCACTAGGGGAGAAAAAAATGAACTAAATCTGTATCACCAATGGAGGGAAGTTAGTTCATAACGTTTAAAACTGAAAAAATCAAGGAATGGCAAAACAAACATGCTTTATAAAAATATGATGATAAATACCCAAAGAATCAGCCCAAAGTGAAAATAAGAAAGAGTAGAGTAGGAAATTGAAAGATTTTCTTTAAAGATTTGCAGCACTAATTGATTAAATGACGTATATGCATAGCTTCAAAATAAAATCTAAAGGAGAGGCAGACGAGAAATAAACAATTGCAGGTGAATTTTTTTTCTTTATTTAGAACATATGGTTAGCAAAGCATAATAGTTATTCATTTAATAGCCAAAAAATAGGTCAAGTCATAATTGATAGGAAGTTCAAGTTGAGTCAGCATAGTGAAAGAAACGTAGATTCCATTCAAAGAAGTCAAATATAAGAAATGAAGAAGGTGAGAGCCCTGCTCTATCTAATCTTGCAGCAGTGTACTGGGCAATGGTTAACAACCAGCTAGTTCTCTGGTGGAGTTCGGGGAGAAACCATGATTGGTAGAGTTTGCCAATTTCCATGGTGTGAATACTCCCACCATGGCTGATTTCAGTGACATCATTGAATATGGAATCAGGAAGAGATAGATACAGTTGGCTCTTGCAAGCAAGTTTAAGCCAATTTCAATCCACCACTATAATGAGTCAGAGCAGTTATAGTGCTCCTTTTTTCCTTTTCTATTCTTGGCATTAAATTTTGAAATGAGAGTGATGAAGAGTTGAAGTGTTTATAGTATGGTGGAGATGAGGAATATGTCATATGAGGAAAAGTTCAAAGAAGGGATGTATAAACTTAAGACAATAAAAAGTTTTCACTTTTGAATGCCCATGATTTCTTTGCAATGTCAAGGTCTCTGAGCATTTGATGGCTGCCTTAAAATATTCAAAGCTCTAAAAGGGACAACATTTTCGAAAATCCATTTTTTTACCACCACCCCTCCCAAACATATGCATATACATATATCACTTCCAGTAATGGTCTTATTTATCTTTAATACCCCAACATCAATAATGCCTCTTCCAAAGAACCTTCCCTAGTTCAAATAAAATCCTTATACTAATCTTCCATTTTTCAAAAATTTCCTTTGTCATTTTATCTTCTCATATACTGCCTTATCTGCTAATATTGGAGCTCCTTACAAACAGGGAATATGTCTGATGCAACATCATATTTTTGGCATTTGATGATACAGAACATAAATTCAAAAATTTTATGATATTTGAAGAAAAACGAGGTTTGAATGGAAGAAAATTTGAGATTAATTTCAGCACAGTAAAAAGAAGAAATTCTAAACAAAGATTTTTGACACAAGAAAGAGTTTCCTCAAGAAGGGCAGTAATTCTAATCATTACGGATCTGCAAGCATTAACTGAAGATGCTATAATACAAATGGGCTTAAACTGTGCTGCCTTTTATCATACTAATTGTACAGCTTGCCTTAGCAAGTTACCCGACTTTAACCAGATAGATATTAGGATATTCTTTAATATTTTCTGAAAGTTTGAAAATTAAAGTTTTTATATTTCAGTCTGTAAATCATTTATCATTCATTTTGGTAAGGTATAAAGGAGGAATCTAGTTTAATTTAATTTTTCTTCATTGAGGGTTAAAGGTCCATTTCTCTAGGATTAATTTCCATTGGAGGAGTTTGTCTTCTTCAGATCAGGATTGTTTGGTGACATATATCCTGAGAGAATATTGAGGTCATGGAATAGGGCTAAAGGCCAAGAGTCTACCATGCCATACCCAAGGCAAGATTCCTAATTCTGAATCACACCAGTGGAGGGCTTAAGTTTCTCCTACTCATACTGCTACATACTTCCATAGCCAGTAGCCACGTCATCAAAACTAGTGACTGGCCTTGATGGAACCGCTGCATCACTGTTCAATGGACAGCGTAGAAATCATGACCTGTTACTATTTCTGTCTATGTGGGATTCCCCCAACAAATGCTGTTTCTTCCATGGTGAGTGCTGGCAGGTAAGGCACCGTCATTTGTCTTGATGCATATTGAAAATCAATTTCCAGCACCATTCATTATATTGACTAGCCAGGCTTTTCTCGCAGATGTTTAATGTAGCCTTTGTCGTCTTGATATTCCATGTATGTGTGAGCCTGATCCTGGGCACTTTATTCTGTCCGTTGCTTTATAGGTCTATTTCTGTAATAATACAATGCTGCTTTAATTACTATGACTGTATAATAAAATCATGATGTCCAAAGGCATAAATTCCTCAAACTTGTAATTCTTCAAATATTTTTTATTCCTGGACTTCTATTTTTCCATATGAATTTTAGGATCAGCTTATAAAGATCTAGGAAAACTGTATTTTAGATTTTGATGGGAATTTAATGAACTTTAGGAAGTATTAACATAGCTAATATTAAGTATTTTTCTATCAATTAAAGTGGAATAAATCTCCATTTATTAAAATATTCAAATGATATTTTACAATTTTTACAATAAGGGTTTGGCTAAATATGTTTACTAGATGTATTCCTAGAGCTCTATAGTTAATTGTTGAAATTGTGAATGGTATCTTTATTATATTAGTTATGATTAGTATACAAAACGACTATTGACTTTTGTATATTGATCTCATTGTCAGTTTTCAGTAAATGTGATCAACTTTGTTATTGGAAGTCAATGGATTATTTTGAATGTGCTCATAGAAAATCTAATTTCCTAAATATAAAGACATTTTAGTTTCTCCATATCCAATTCTCAAACTTCATTTCATCTTTTCCTTGTGTTACTGTATTAAGTGTTGAGTAGAAACAGTGATAATAAACATTCTTGTATTGTTTCTGACTTCAATGGGATGGAGTCTAACTTCTTACTATTTATAGTTAGGTTTGCTACAGGATTTTTTAAAAAAACTAAACATTTATTTTCTGCATTGGAAAAGTTACCTTCTTTTAAGAGCTTGCTAAGAAGCTTTTTAGAATTATGAATGTGTAACCTTTATCAAGTAATTTTTCATATCTATCAATATCAATATGGTTTTCATCTTTTATTAATAATAATAAGAAAGGTGATAATATGCATTAACATTTGATAATGTTAATAAATAAACAAATTCTGAATATCTAATAATTTTGGCATTCCTAGCATAATATATAATGCTGTTTTCTATACAGGTACAATTTCCAATACCTAAGCAAAAACTGATGCCCTTCTCTTGGCCAATTTTAAGCCCTGTGCATCTCATTTCTAATTCTTCCAATAAGAGGGCTACCAAAAACAAGCAGACAAATATTTGAGACATTATTTAGTTATGCAAAATCAGAAATATTTGTCTCACAAAACCTATATGCATTTCAGGTGCTCTTGCTGCATAAAATATACACTTAACTTTACTTTATTAATCTCATGAGTTCTAAGGGAAAAACACAGACAGTTGGGTTACTTCCTTCTTTTAGAAGTTGTGGGTGATGCTGCTATAAACATTGGTATGCAAATATCTGTTCGAGTCCCTGCTTTCAATTCTTTTGGATACATACCTAGAAATGGTATTGCTGGGTCAAGTGGTTAAATTCTATAATCAACTTTGTGAGGAATCACTAAACTCTTCCACAGCTGCCGTACCATTTTAAATTCCCACCTACAATTAAAAAGTGTTCCTGTTTCTATTAAAGAGCTTCTTCCTCAATGTTACTTTCCATTTTGTTATTAGTAGCCTTTCTAATGGGTGTGAAATGGTTTCTAATTGTAGTTTTCATATGCATTTCCCTAATGACTAATGACATTGAGCATCTCTACTTATGTTTATTGGCCACTCGTATATCTTCTTTTCAGAAATGTTTTTTCAAGCTCTTGCTCATTTTTAAATTGGGTTGTTTGTATTTTTGTTCTTGAGTTGTAGAATTTCTTTCTATATTCTGGATATTAAATCTTTATCATACATGTTGTTTACAAATATGTTCCACCATTCTGTATTTTGTCTTTTTAACTTTCTTGATAAACTCCTTTGATGTGCAATTTTTTTTAAATTTTGATAAGTCCCATGTTTCTATTTTTTTCTTTTGTTGCTTGTGCTTTTAATATAAAGCCTAAAAAACCATTTCCTAACAGAAGGCCATGAAGATGCTTCCTTATGTTTACATCTAAGAATTTTACAGGTTGGGTTCTTAGATTTTGATCTTTGATCAATTTTGAGTTAAATTTTGTAGGTGATATGAGGTAGGGGCCCATCTTCATTCTTTTACATGTGGATATCCAGTTTTTCCAGCAAAAATCTGAAGAGACTACTCTTTCTCCAGTGAGTGGTCTTGCCACTCTTGTCAAAATCAATTAGCCAATGATGTAACGGTTTATTTCTAAAATCTCAGTTGGATTCTACTAGTCTATATGTCTTACCTTATGCCAGTTACCATGGTTTTTACTACTACAGCTTTGAATATGTATTAAAATTGGGAAGTGTGAATCAAATACTTCATCACTATATAATGTCCTTTGTCCCTTGTAACAGTTTTTGACAAAAAGTCTTTTATCTGATACTAGTATCATTATGTCAGCTCACTTTTGCTTATGATTTTCATGGTGTGTGTATTTCTGTTTTTCATTTACAACCTATTCATGCCTTTGAATTTAAGTTGACTCTCTGGTAAATAAGAAATACTTGGGTCTTTTTTATCCAGTCTGCAAATCTCTGCCTTTTCACTGGAAAGCTTAACACTTACATATTGCAAACACAGTACTTTCTTCTGCCATTTTGCTATTTGGGCTTGGTAATTCTTGTAACTTTTTGTACCTCAATTCTTCTGTCAATGCTTACCTTCATATTTACTTATTTTTTTAGTGAGTAGCTTTGAGTCTCTTCTCATTTCCTTCTAAGTATATTTTTCAGATATACTCTTTGTGGTTACCATAGGGTTTATACTTAACATCCTATATGTATAACGAATACATTTGATTTGATACTAACTTAACTTCAATGGCATGAACAATATTGTTCCTATAACTCTCTTGTACTTGTTCAAATTATTCTTTCATACATTGCATGCCCAAAAACATATATGTATATATATATATATATAATTACTTTTTATGCATTTGCATGTTAGAGTCTTTAAGAAGCAAAAAGTGAAATTATATGCAAAAATAGTATAGTGCTATGAAGTATATCTAAAGACCCACAGAGTGATCCTTACTGAAAGTATCTATTTCTTTATGTCAATTCAATCCATTATATAGGGTCCTTTCCTTTCAGCTGAAGGACTCCTTTTAGCATTACTTGTAGGGCAAATCTAGGAGTATAGAGGTAACAAATTCTCTCAGATTTTACTTATCTGAGTGTGTCGGATTGAAAGGATGTATGTTGCCTAGAAAAGCCATGTTTTAATCAAAATTCCATTTTGTAAAGGCAGAATAATTCCTATTTAATACTGTATGTAATTAGATCATCTCCCTGGAGATGTAACCAAATCAAGAGGGTTTGTTAAACTGGATTAGGTGGTGATGTGTCTCTACCCATTTTGGTGGGTCTTGATTAGTTTCTGAAGTACTATAAAAGAGGAAGCATTTTGAAGAAAGAGAGATTCAGAGAGAGCAGAGAATGCTGCAGCACCATGAAGCAGAGAGTCCACGAGCCAGCAGCCTTTGGAGATGAAAAAGGAAAATGCCTCCCAGGGAGCTTCATGAAACCAGAAGCCAGGAGAGAAAGCTAGCAGATGACGCGGTGTTTGCCATGTGCCCTTCCAGCTGAGAGAGAAACCCTGACTGTGTTCGCCATGTGCCTTCTCACTTGAGAGAGAAACCCTGAACTTCATCGGCCTTCTTGAACCAAGGTATCTTTCACTAGATGTATGCCTTTGATTGGGCATTTCTATAGACTTGTTTTAATTGGGACATTTTCTCCACCTTAGAACTATAAACTAGCAACTTATTAAATTCCCCTTTTTAAAAGCCTTTCTGTTTTTGGTATATTGCATTCTGGCAGCTAGCAAACTAGAACACTGAGTATGTCAATTGCTCCCTCATTTTTGAAAGACAGTCACAGTGGGTATAAATTTATTGGTTGGCAATTATTTTCTTTTGGCATTTTAAATATTTTGTCTTACTGGTTTCTTGCCCCCATGGCTTTTTGCTTTGCTTTGCTTTTTGTGCTCCCATAATTTTTGTTTTTTTAGGTGCATGGTCTGGCAATCAAACCCAGGTCTCCCACTGAACTACCCATGCACCCTGCCCACATGATTATTTATAACAAATTTGGATTTAATCTTATTGAGGTTCCTTGTACATAACATACAGGTTTTCTACTGCAGCTTTCAGAACTCTCTCCTGGTCCTTGGCTTTTAACAGTTTGGACACAGTGTGTCTCTTCAAGTTCTTCCTGTTTGTGGTTTGTTGGGCTTCTTGAATGTGCATATTCATGTCTTTTGTCAAATTTGGGAAATTTTCGTCCAATATTTCTTTGATTACTCCTTCTTCCCTTTCTCTCATTCGTCTACTTCTGGAACTCCCTAAGGCATGCATTGGCATGCTTGATAGTGTCACATAATCTCTTTGGCTCTGTTCACCTTTTTTCTTTCCTTCTACTTTATGCTGCCCAGCTTGAAGATTTCAGTTCTCTTATATTTGAGTTTACGGATTCTTTCTTCTGGCAGCTCTAATTTGCTGTTGAATCCCTTTTGGGAATTCTTCTTCTTTTTTTTTAATCTCAGTTATCATTCTCTTCAATTCCAGTATCTCCATTTAGCTGCTTTTACAAATTTCTATATCTCTATTGAGATTCTCATATGGTTCATTCATTGTTTGCCTGATAGCTTTAGCTCCTTCTTTGTGATTTTGTTTAGCTCTTGAGCATATTGAAGATAATTTTTTAAGTGCTTTTAAGTCATTATGTCCAAAGTCTTATCCTCTTCATTGTTTTTATATATCTGAAGTTTTATTATATTCTTTTGGATGGGCCACTATTCCCTTTTCCTGTTTGTCTTTTATTCTGTTTTTATACATTTTAATCTGTTTAGTGTTAACTTTAGGATTTAGTCCCTGAGCTGTTTCTTGAATGTGTATCCACCTAGGGATATGACATAGATTTCTTTGAGTGCCAGGAACCAGCAAAAACAAACAAATTAGTGCAGAAAACATCTTTCAAAGTCTTGCCAAATTTGTTTTGTCTTGGCTAGTACTCTTCTTAAACTGCCCTCTTATCAAGAAGATCATCCCAAGGCAAAGGTGCACAGGCCTCTTCATCTTTTCTGAGCCTACATCTTGTACTGGGCTTATATACTTGTGACCTTAGGAATTCCCCCATTTATAGGTATCCAAATGTTCTTTCTACTTTCTGTGATGTAGACTTTCTCTCACTCCCTGGTGCTCTACTATAAAACCAGAATTGCTTTGATTTCATTGTTTCTCACACTGCTTCTGCTTTCTGCAAGTTGCTTCTGCCTGCTGGGAAAGTTCTGGGGGGGGAGGGGTGAGTCAAAGATGAGTGCCCTGTGTCTTCTTTCATGCTGACACCTAATAAATTGGCACCAATATGCAAGTACTCCAATATATGTATCAGGGTTACTCTGTTCCCTTCAAAACAGGGCAAGGGACTCAAAATGGAAGTGCAAGTTGGCTCAACACCATGCCAAGGAGGGGTTGCTTGAGGGGTCAGTAAGTATGCCAGCATCTTCTCCTGCCACTTTCTAAGTTGTGTTTTCTTGATTCAGCACTCAGTTACTACAACTTTTTAACACTTTTCCCGAGTTTTGAAGAAGATTGCACAGCCAGTTTTTGCTATTTGTTCAATGATTCTATGGGGGACTAGGATCCTGAAACATCTAATACTACCACTTTGTTTACCAGAAGTGCTCATCATTTATAATGTTTTTAAAAGAAAACATTTGCTTTATTTTAATGATAAAGCAATAACTACCCAACTTGTACTTTGTATTCAGAACTATAGGAATTAATTGATAACAATATAATTGTGCTCAAGGATTGTCAGACAGTACCTTGTTGGGGAAAGGAAAAAGGAAGTGCTCAAGGGAAGCAGCAAACCAAAGAAGATGAAAGTGAGAGGTTGAATATAGAGTGAAAACACTTGAAAACTAAAAGCAAGATTCATTAAGGATGTGAGTGCCAGGAGATGCTACTAATGAAAATCAGTAATGCCTTATCTGACATCCCAAAATATACTACCTGTATTTTGCACATACAGTATTGCATACATCTATAATAAGACACTTTATTACTATGTAGTATAGTGATTAATTGGCAAACTTTCTTTACACCTAAACTAATATTATTAAAGGTTATCTGCTCACATGAATTCTGATATAATGACTGGAACTATGCAAAGTACCCTCAAGTCTGTGTAATGAAATTATGAAATAATAAAGAAAATATTTCTAAAGGGAATTTCTATATTTAAGGTCAGCTTTTCAAAGACTTTTCTGACAGCCTGCAGATCTATGAAAAAGCAAAACTGCAGAAATAGCAGAATTAGTTAGAAAGCTCTATAAGTAACTTAAACATCATTTGAGAAGAATAAGCATTGGGATGATAGCTAGACAGATGGAGAAGAAAGTAGCAAACTAATTGCAAAGGTAACTTAGTGTTGTATGAATAATAAGGTAAGAGAGACAAAAAATGTGGAGATGTCATTGACCCAGCTCAGTTGGCATGAACAAAAGTTGGGAAGAGAAACTGAACCAAGCAGCATTAGCATCCTATCTGATGTTGGCTATCGTATTTATTTTCTTTGCTGTATAATAAATTACCAAACACTTAATGGCTCAAAATAATATACATTTATTATCTCACAGTGTCCATAGTCAGACGTTTAGAGTTTAGTTGAGTTATCCAATCCTGAGTCTCACCAGTGTGCAAACAGTTGCCAGCAAGAGTTGCAGTTTCTTCAGAGGCTCCACTGAGAAAAGATACTTCAAACTCCCTCAGGTTGTTGGAAGTGTTCATTTACTTGTGACAATGTAAATGAACTGAGGCTTCAATTTTCTTGTTGACTATTGGCCAGGAGGGGACTGCTCTCAGCTTCTAGAGGCCACCAGCAATTCTTTGTTACATGTCCTCTTCATGTGACCTGCCACACGTCAGCTTACTTCTTCAAAGCCAGACTGGAGAAAAGTCTCTTACTCCAGTCAACTATGATGACGTCTTATATAACATAATCATGTGCATGACATACTATCACCTTTGCCACACAACATTACCTAATCAAGTGAGTAGCATCTTATTACTTTTGCCATCATCTATTGGTTAAGAGCAAGTCACAGGTCCCACCAAGGAGAAGGATTACAAAAGGGGTGGTCATATGAGGTGAAAAATCATCAGAAATTACCTTAGGGTCTGTCTTCCACAGCTATTATATGATTAAATGGTAGATGATCTGCGAAGCTCAAGATAAACTATAAAACTTGGGAGAACTGAGATAGAATTCATGTATCGAGCTTTTTATGCCTTCATCCATGTAATACAACAATTTTTAGAAACTAAAAACTAAAATAAACATTGTGAAGTATAAAATAAAATGTTGTGAAGTATGTAAAATTATATGATTTGAAAAGTCATATAATTATTTTAATTTTTCATGAAATCTATAGATGATCAAATTATTATTAGGTTAAATAAAAACTAGAAGACCATTCTTTTTTTTCAAGAAAAATTGATCACTATTTTTTGATGATGATCTAGCAAAAACTAGATAAGACTAAGAAAGCCAGGAAAGCAGACAGATCTGTGAACAATGTAATGCTTCTGATTATCAGATAGCTTAAAAAGTCATTTTATTTGTTTCCGGAGATAAATTTTGCTCCTTCCCAAAGATAAAATTTGCCATTTTCTTCACTGCCCATACCAAGCAATTTCCACATCGATCATGTTGAATTGTAGTGACAAAATATCAATTTTAGGCGGGCCGCGGTGGCTCAGCGGGCAAAGTGCTTGCCTGCTATGCCGGAGGACCTCGGTTCGATTCCCGGCCCCAGCCCATGTAACAAAAACGGAGAAACAGAATACAATAAAAACAAGAAAATGTTTAAAGATGTTTCCCTTTCTTCCTTCCTTCCTTCCTTCCTTCTCTCTGTCTTTAAAAAAAAAAAAAAATCAATTTTATAATTTATTTTTTTAATTTACTTAATTAAATATCAGGTTCGATATTAAACACAACCTCCCATTTCCAAAATTGAACTCTTTATCTCCATCCCTAAATCAGCTCCTGCTACACCCTTTCTCATCTCACTGATCATGGATTCCTTCTCTTCCAGTTGCTCGTGCCAAAAGATACCAGATTTATCCTTGTTTTCCCTCTTCTGAAAACACCCCTCATCCATTATGCAATGAAATCTTATTTGCTCAGACACTAACTCTTTCCAGAAAGCAATCACTTCTCAACAATTTCACTACTGATACCCATCACCTCTCACCTTGGTTCCTATGGTAACCTCTCATCCATTTCTGCCCTTACCTCTGAACAGTCTTCTCAAAACACCCACCAGTGTGAGCCCTTAAACCCTAAAACTATTAGGCATTACTCCTGGGCTCAAAATCCTGCAGTGGCAGTTATTTCAGCGACTGAAAACCATAATCCTCATAGTGGCCTAAAATGCCCAATGTTATCTGACCCCCTGACCCCTAATTCCCTTTCTAACCTGATGGTCTACTTCTCCCCCACTCCAGCCACCTGGCCTGCCTGTTCCTTCCTCCTTAAGGCCCTTCCAGTAGCTGTTAAGGTTGTTGTTTCCCCAGGGACCCACCTGGCTAACTCTCTCACCCCTCCACTCTTTGTTCACATGTTCATTTCTTAATAAAGCCTGATCTGACACCCTCATTTAAAATTGCTCTCTGCTTTCCAAATATTCCCAACCCCATATATCTGTTCTATTTTTTTTTTTATTCCCAGAGTGCTTGTAACTTTCTAGAAAATTTACCTATTCATTATATTTCTTTACTTCACTTTCCTCTCTATCCCCTCTACCTGGAGAAATGTAAATCTGCAGGGGGGGGGGGTGGTGGTAGGGGGAGGGATATATTTTTTTTCAATGACATTTCAAAGATGTTTTCCAAGCACCAAGAAGAGTGCCAGGCACCCAGTACATATACCAGAAATATTTGTTGAATAGATAGATGTATTTTCTGTGGGTTAATGCATTTAATTCTCACACAACCCAGAGAAATGAAATACATTATATCTCACTATTATAGTGCATATTTTATAGACAAGAAAACTGAGGTCTGGAGAAATTAATATTTTGTGACTCTGGCCACTTGGCTACTTAGCAAAAATTCAGGAATTCAAAATGTGTCTCCAGACCTCAGAAAGGATACCCCACACTGGTCAAGGTCTCAGTGGTCATACTAACAGTGTAGAAAATAGAGGCAGACTTGGATCCAGGTGTACTTTGACTCCTTTCTGATTTCATTAAAGTGCAAATAGTAATGTATCAGGACTTATAGTATCAACAATACTTATTGAAATGAAGTCAATTAGTTAATTATGGGAATGAATGGAGAAGCTGTGTATGGAATAGTACTGGCAAATTTCTAATCCCTGGCATTTAGAGTATTCAGCAGTACCCTTCCTTCATGGTATTAACAAGTTTATAGCTAGCTGGGCAACTAACTGAACGTGGAGGTACAGAATATCAAAGCATCCCAGAAATGATATCTGTCAATAACTAAAACAAAAATAAAGATCAGCATGACCTACCAAATAAGTCAGAAAAGAAGGGCAATACTGTTTAATGGAATTAAAAAAAAAAAAGGATAGGCTTCATATTTCTGAATGAATAAACTTGTGTTCTGCATCCTCTACTGTTTAAAAATAGGAAAGCTCACCGTAATTTAATTGAAAGATGGTGTAGTGTAAGCATCTGGGTCGAAATCCTTCTATGAATTCCATTGCACAGATAGGAAATACAAAACATATTCAAGCTGCAGGCGCTTTCTAGTGCTCCCTGAAAGCACGCATGTTTTTTCTGTTAGAAAGGGAGGATGTTTTGTTATTATTTGAAGAGTTAATTTATGAAAAACAGCTGAAGTACCTGGTATGGATCTGTAATGTACATATTTAATTAGAGCATTGCAAGTTCAGGTGTGTACACATCAAGCAGTGTTAAAGATATCATTCATTTCCACGCAGAAAATAGTATGGTCAATTTTCATGCGCAAACACAAAGGTATCTTTTAAATGTTATTATTTTAACAATATTAACATTCTTGTCAACTGAAAGTAAAAAGAAATTCTCGTCTCTTTAATGCAAGAAAGGGGGATCTATGCAAACACCAAAATACCCTAGATCATCAACTTCCTTCCAGCAGTAAAAAATACAGAGTTCACCAATCAAGAGTTCTTAGATGGAAAAAATATCTTTATGTTCTTTTGCTAACAAAATGAAATGAATAAAATCTGGGCACAAATATTGCTGGTTATTTTCAGAGACCCTTGATATCCCTTCTCTTTCTCCTTCCTCCTAGCATCCCAACAATAACAGCTAATTAGAATCTGATGGTGAGTACCCATAGCAGAGACCCTTCCAATTTCTCAATATACTTCATCCTGGACTCAAATTTCCAAGCTTTCTCTAGTATGTGAGCACCTTTAAAGCATCAAAATTTTTCACAAGCCTGACATAATAATGATTATACTCTTAACATCTATTGATTACTAAAAGAAGTGATGACAAAAAAATATTAGGAATTAGATGATAATCTTACATGACTTTGAATGTTTTAAATTACAGCAATATCTATATAGATTTGAAGAAAGTAGAAGATGGAGGTCAATAACTATCCACCTATAAACAAGTCTCATTGCACATATAGATCCAGAAGATCATCACCCAGTCCCATCTCCAGGGATCATATTTTGGGAGCTATATCTCAGGAAGGAAATCAAAGAAATCGGGGAGCTAAAATATAGTTGCTTCATGTTGTCTTTCCTCAAGTCCTTTTGGCATTTCTAGAACAACCTCTTCCTTCTATTAGTAGTGCTGAATATCTGATACATTTAAGAAACAAACTACTAATAAAAATGTATCAGCAGGATTTCCATGTCTACTTTGTGGATTAATTTTAGGCCTGAACCCAAATGAATGATTAATATTAAGGAATCTAGCTATGTTGGGAAGTTTATAGGAGACATAATTTTATCTATAGACTCCTCCAAACAGCATCAAGTCCCAGTTTTTTTCCACATGTAGATAACTGGTCTTCCATAGAACTTTCTGTTCCCTCTCCTGAAGTATGTGAAGCCTAGTGATTGTAGGAATGAATGTAAGTGGATATAGGGACACTGGAGCCCATTTCTTCATCACCACAGAAAAGATCTATTGATGGTCAACATCAGGCACTTCCTCTGGAGATAAAAAAGGTCTACTCTTAAAAATACACCCTAGACAAAAATATTAAGAACATTATCTTGTGTAATGGAACATGGAGGAAAACTAAGAGTTTCCCATGGTCTTCCTGAATTGTATTTATCGACAAGCAGCAAATCTAAATAGTCACCACCATGATATCCATTAGATGTCTGAAAACGAAAATATTAATGTAAACAAGTTATGTATCAATCACTACCCAACATCATTTCTGAATTGAGGGCCATACCTAGGACCCACATTACTGGTGCCAAACAGGTAAGAAGGAAGAACAGAAATTTAAGAAACTGCAGGTCTTCCAAGATATCTTCACGTCAAAGACTATAATCAAGATAATTCAAAGTAAATTTGTTAGTAGAACAAGTATAAAACTTTGGCTATGTTACTTTTTGCAGTGAAGCTAAAGATAAGTCAAAAAGGAATAGGCAATATTTGTTTTCAAACTATGTATAGCTTTCTTTTTCTTTTCCTCCTTATTGTTTTCCCCCAAAAGTCAGAGGCTTTTAGGACAGAAGGCACTTAATACTACTGTTAAAATTGCTTGAGACATGGATTGTGGTCTCTCCTGTCTGGACTTGCTTTGCTCCCTACTTAACTTCCAACTCTCAACTTTGAAGAATGGGTGTACCTCTGTGTGTGTGTGTATGTGTGTGTGTGTGTGTGTGTGTGTGTGCGTGTGCATTTGAAAGAGAGAGAGAGAGACATGTTGGGAGAAGGAGGAAGAAGGCAAATGCTTCATAATGGGGAAATCAAAAATAAGAGCATCTTTCATAAAGATCCTTCTAAATATTCTTGACTCTTTTCACACCAATTCAGCCTATCTCCAGGCTTTGAAGCAATTAGACCATTGCTGTCATTTTGTTGTCTGTTTTGTTCCTGAAACCTGTTCTTTAACATGTGTCTAAACAATTTAATATGTGGTTGGCATGCTGAGTAGGTTCAGTGAAAAGGGACGATGAATCCTACAAATTTCAATGTCTTTCACTTTACTATAAGTACTTCTACACTAATAGCAAGGATTTGCCAGTCCTTTTTTTAAAAAAGACCCTCAAAAGGCTGTAGCCTACAGCTACTGATGATAATGGCTAGATTACTTTGCATTAAATGCTTCCATAAATGATGTACCAAAGTGCCATTAGTTCTGATTATCTGCAAGACGGTTTTGAGTAGCATTAACTCGGCTACTAAAACAAAGAAGAGCAGACACTTTACTTTATATTATAATTTCACAGTGAATAAAGTTGAACCAGCTAGAAACAATGAAAAGACAAAAAACTTCCATAATTGCTAAATGCGGCTTTCATCATTAGAATTTCTTCTTTAAGAGAACTGACATTTTCTCAGCCTTGTGTCCTCATTCATTTATTTGAAGAAACACTGAAAATTATAAAGCAATTTATATTTATAATAAAATTTACAGGGCACCTATTTTTTCAGGCAGCATGGCTAGGCAGGGTGGTAGGTGAATGGGAAGGGTGCAAACAAAGGCAGGAACTAAAGGTAGTCCCAGGAAGGATGAAAAATTATAAATGAGAGAAAAAAAATCATTTCAAATGTAATTACACATCAACTGCGCAGAATAGCTGCTTAATATAATCAAATTAAAAAGCAGTAAATAAGGACTGTTGACCAAATAAAAAACATGCTAGAGGTACACAACACCAAGAAAGAATAAGTGATATAAAGGACAGGATAATTGAATTCAAAGACTCAAAACAGCAAAGACAGAAAACATAGAAAAAATTGAATAAGAACTCAGGGAAATGACAGACAAAACAAAGTACACAAATATAAGAATCATTGGTGTCCTAAAGGAGGAGAAAGGAGTAAAGGGCTAGGGAGAATACTCAAGAGTATAATGGGGAAAACTTCCCAATGCTCATAAAGGACATAAATATACAAGTCAAAGAAGCCCAAAGAACTCCAAACAGAATAAATCCAAATAGGCCTTCCCCAAGGCACATACTAATCAGTCTGTCAAATATTGAAGAGAAGCAGAAAATCCTGAAAGCAGCAAGAGAAAAACAATTTACTACATACAAGGGAAACCAAATAAGACTGAGTTCAGACTACTCAACTAGCACCCTGGAGGTGAGAAGGCTGTGGTATGATATATTCAAGATCCTGAAAGAGAAAGTCTTCCAGTCAGGAATTCTGTACCCAGTCAAATTGTCCTTCCAAATTGAGGGAGAGATGAAAGTTTTCAAAGACAAAGAAGTCTTGAAAGAACATGTCAACAAGAGACTGGCCCTACAAGAAATACTAAAAGGAGCTCTGCTGGTTGAAAAAAAAAGACAGGAGAGGGAGGTCTAGAGGAGGGCACAGAATTGAAGACTACCATTAAGGATAATTTATATAATACAAAGAAAAAGAGGGAAAAGAATATATAGATCTGACAACTAAAATTAAAAAGATAAGTTGGTGGAATCAAGACACAGATTTTCAGTAATAACTTTGAATTTTAATGGACTAAATTTACCAATTAAAAGATACAGATTGGCAAAACAGATTAAGAAACATAATTCAGCTATATGCTGTTTACAAGAGATTAATCTTAGACAAAAGGATATAAATAGATTGAAAGTGAAAGGATGGAAAAAGATTTTCCACGCAAGTTATAACCAAAAGAAAGCAGGAGTAGCTATACTAATACCAGACAAAATAAACTGTAAATGTAAAGACATCAAAAGACACAAAGGAGAACAGGAACAAAAGGTAATCCCAGGAAGGATGAAAAATTATAAATGATAGAAAAACATCATTTTAAATGTAACTACACATCAACTGTGCAGAATAGCTGCTTAATATAATGAAATTAAAAGCAGTAAATAAGGACTCTGTTGGCCAAATAAAAAACATGATAGAGGTACACAACATCAGATTTGAAGAGACAGAAGAAAGAATAAGTGATATAAAGAACAGGATAATTGACTTCAAAGACTCAAAACAGCAAATGACAAAAAACATAGAAAAAATTGAATAGGAACTCAGGGAAATGACAGACAAAACAAAGCACACAAATATAAGAATCACTGTTGTCCTAATATACTATATACTAATTAAAGGGTTAATTCACCAAGAAGATTAACATTGTAAATGCTTTTGCACCCAATCAAGGAGCTCCAAAGTACATGACACAGACATTGGTAAAACAGAAGGGAGCAGTAGATGTTTCAACAATAATAGTAGGAGACTTCAATACACCATTCTCCTCTATAGATAGAACAACAAGACAGAAGATAAACAAGGAAATAGAGAAGTTAAATAATTTGATAAATGAATTAGACTTAACAGACGTAAATAGGTCATTGCACCCAAAAGCACAAGGTTATACATTCTTCTCTAGTGCTCTTGGAACATTCTTCAGGATACATCATATGCTGGGGCACAAAATAGGTCTTTATAAATTTAAATATACTAAAATTATTCAAAGCACTTTCTCTGATCACAGTAGGATGAAGCTGAATCTCAATAACCACCAAAGAATGAAAACATTCACAAATATATGGAGATTAAATAACACACCCTTAACCAACCAGTGGGTCAAAGAAGAAACTGCTAGAGAAATCAGTAGCTATCTGGAGATGAATGAAAATGAGAATACAACTTATCAGAACTTATGGGATGTGGCAAAGGCTGTGTTGAGAGGGAAATTTATTGCCCTAAATGTCTATATTAAAAAACAAGAAAGAGCAAGAATCAAAGAGTTAAGAGCAAACCTGGAGTAACTCGAGCAAGAACAGCAAACTAATTCCAAAGCAAATAAGAGAAGAGAAATAACAATGATTAAACCAGAGATAAATGAATGGGAGAACAAAAGAACAATAGAAAGAATCAATAAAACCAAAAGTTGTTTCTTTGAGAAAATCAATGAAATTGATAGGACATTAAGAAGATTGACAAAGAAAAAAAGAGAGAGGATGCAAATAAACAAAATCAGAAATGAGAAAGGGTACATTCCCACAAACCCTGAAGAAATAAAAGAAATCATAAGAGGATACTATAAACAACTATACACCAACAAACTAGATAACTTAGACGAAATGGACAACTTCCTGGAGACACACAAACAAGCTACACTGAGTCAGGAAGAAATAGAAGATCTCAACAAACCAATCACAAGTAAAGAGATTGAATCAGTCATCAAAAATCTTCCAACAAAGAATAGCCCAGGAGCGGGCCATGGTGGCTTAACAGGTAAGAGTGCTTGCCTTCAATGCCCGAGGACCTGGGTTCGATTCCCGGTGCCTGCCTATGTTTAAAAAAAAAGAATAGCCCAGGACCAGATGGCTTCACAGCGGAATTTTATCAAACATTCTAAAAAGGACTAACACCAATCTTGCTCAAACTTTTCCAAAAAATTGAGGAAAAAGGAACTCTACCTAACTCATTTTATGAAGCTAATGTAATTTTAATATCAAAATTGGGTAAAGATGCTATCAGAAAGGAACACTAAAGTCCAATCTGCCTAATGAACATAGATGCAAAAATTCTCAATAAAATATTAACAAACCGAATCCAACCGCACATTAAAAGAATTATACACCATGATCAAGTGGGGTTTATACCAGGAATGCAAGAATGGGTCAACACGAGAAAATCAATTATTGTAATATAGCACATTAACAAATAGAAAGGGAAAAATCACATGATCATCTTGATTGATGCTGGGAAAAAACATTCAACAAAATTGAGCATCCTTTTCTGTTAAAAATACTCCAAAAGACAGGAGTCAAAGGTAACTACTTCAGTATGATTAAGGGAATATATGAAAAACCGATAGCCAGCATCATGCTCAATGGAGAGACTGAAAGCTTTCCTCTAAGATCAGGTACAAGACAAGGATGACCACCATCACCACTATTATTCAACATTGTGCTAGAAGTTCTAGCTAGAGCAATCAGGCAAGACAAAGAAATAAAAAGCAACCAAATTGGAAAGAAAGAAGTAAAACTCTCATTATTTGAAGATGATATGAGACTATACTTGGAAAATCCTGAGAAATCTACGGCAAAGTTACTTGAGCTAAATAAACAAATTCAGCAAGGTGGTGGGATATAAAATTAATGTGCAAAAATCAGTAAAATTTCTATACACAAGTAATGATCTAGCTGAGGAGTCAGTTAAGGAAAAAATTCCATTCAAAATAGCAACTAAAAGAATCAAATACTTAGTAATGAACTTAACTAGGGATGTAAAGGACTTATACATAGAAAATTATAAAGGATGTTGCTAAAAGAAATCAAAGATCTAAATAGGTGGAAAGGCATTTCCTGCTCATGGATAGGAAGTCTAAATATGGCTAAGATGTCAATTGTCCCCAAATTGATCTACAGACTCAACACAGTACCAACAAAATTTCAACAACCTACTTTGAAGATTTGGAAAAACGAATTACCAAATTCATCTGGAAAGGAAAGAGACCCCAAATTGCTAAAAGCATCCTAAAAAAGAAGAATGAAGTGAGAAGATTAACACTCCCTGACTTTAAAACCTATTATAAAGCCACAGTGGTCAAAAAAGCACGGTACTGGCTCAAAGATAGAAGCATTGACCAATGGAATCAAATTGAAAGTGCATAAATAGACCACCAAATCTATGGTCAACTGATTTTGACAAGGCCCCCAAATCATCTGAACTGGGACAAAATAGTCCTTTCAATAATTGGGCATGGAAGAACTGGATATCAATAGCCAAGAGAATGAAAGAGAACCCCTATCTCATACCTTACACAAAAATTAACTCAAAGTGGATCAAACACCTAAATATAAGAACTAGCACCATAAAGCTTCTAGAAGAAAATGTAGGGAGACATTTTCAAGAATTAGTAATAGGAGGTAGCTTCCTGAACTTCACACCCAAAGCACGAGGAACAAAAGAAAAAATAGATAAATAGGAACTCCTCAAAATCAAATGCTTCTTCACCTCAAAAGACTTTGTCAAAAAGGTGAAGAGGCAGCCAACTGAATGGGACAAATTTTTGGAAATCACACATTGAACAAAGGTTTGATTTCCTGTATATGCAAAGAAATCATACAACTCAACAACAAAAGAACAAACAATTATAAAATGGGCTAAAGATATGAATAGGCATTTTCTTAAAGAGCAAATACAGATAGGTCAAAAGCACATGAAGAGATGCTTATTTTCACTGGTTATAAGGGAAATGCAGATCAAGACTACAATGAAATATAACCTCACACCTATAACAATGGCTGCTATTAAACAATCAGGAAACTATAAAAGTTGGGGAGGATGTGGAGAAACTGGGACACTTATGCTCTGCTGGTGGGGATGTATTATGGTACAGCCAGTATGGAAGACTGTTTGGTGGTTCCTTAGGAAACTAAATATCAGGTTGCCCTGTGACTCAGCAATAGCACTACTTGGTATATACCCAGAAGAGCTGAAAGCAATGACTCATACAGACATTTGCACATCAATGTTCATAGCAGCATTATTCACAATCACCAAAAGATGGAAACAAACCAAATGTCCATTAACAGATGAGTGGATCAACAAAATGTGGTACATACATATGATGGAACATTATGCAGCAGTAAGACAAAATGACATCCTGAAGCACATGACAAGAAGAATAAGCCCTGAGGACATACTACTCAGTGAAATTAGCAAGACACAAAAGGGTAGATACTGTATTAGTCCACTTTTATGACCAGCATAAAGGTATAATCAGAGGCTTATACCCCTGGGGACTTAGAGATATATAGAAGTTAGAGATGGGTGACCCATTAATTAATGAGGTTGAACTCCAATGTAAGGGAATAGATAGGAGCAAAGGTGATTCTCTAGTGGGTCTAGAAGTAATATTACCAAATTGTAGATGAACAAGATTGAAAAGGGTTGTATGGACCTACGTGTCTCACTGGTTCACACTAGAAATATGAATCAGTTCTCGTAAGAATTACTTCAAAGTTATGATTCTTGTATAAAGAATATTCAAGTCCAGGGTACTGGGGGAAAACTGCTATTGTCTGCTATGAACTAGGTTCAAAAGGAAACCATCAACACTACCACAGCAACAGGAGCAGGAACTAATGGGGTGAGGGACAAAGCATTAAGAGGAGGTTTAGATTCCCTATTTGGTGAGGGTGTGTTTATTGGTTTTCTTTCTCTTGGGAACAATGAAATTATCTAAAATTGAGAATGTTGATGGACTGTGGACTTTGGGCCTTTTGTATGATGCCCGACGAATGCAGGTGGCTGAAGGATGCACTGATGGAGAAGTAGACTGGTGAACGATGGTGTATATTTATGAATAAAGGTTGTGCTGCTACAAAAAGGACACAAAGTCTTGAGACAGGCAACAATGTGAATGAACATGTGGGACATTTGATGAGACAAAATAAGCCAGAAACAAAAGAACAGCAATGGTATGGTCACATTTAGAAAATGCTTATAAGAAAACAGGGACCTAGATTGTAAGCTTTTAGAGCAGACACATTAAGCCCGGAGTGATGAGTATTATTTCTGAATTTTGAGAGGCTGTTTATATATATATATATATATATGTAACTTGACATTTAGAGATAAGAACAAAGCTGAACAGGTTGGGGTTAAAGTAATTCAGAGCATGGGGTAAGGAAGACAGTGTCTGTATTTTAGAACCATACATACTCTTTGAGATGAATGGAACAAAGGTTTATTTGATCTGGAAATGAAATTTTCTGTAGTCTGTAACCTAATTCAACCTATCTGTATAGCTCATTTGAACAACTGAAACACAGGGAGCACAGAATAAGAAAGAGGTCCTTTAATCCTGTATAGATTATTGCAATGCCTGGAAACATCCTAGAGTATATTAAGCAGATAATAAAAAAGTATTGGCAAAGTCCCCTGAGGGAGGGGAGAAAGAATATGGAACTATTAAACCTCACCATAAGGGAATCCCCTGATACTGTGTCAAACTTTAGGGACACCCAAATCAATAGGCCATGCCCCAATCATGAGGCTCACTCTTGTGAAGCTTATGTAGGTAGCAGAGAAGCTTAGAACACCTATAGGCATGCCTAAGAGTAACTTCTGGAGGACCTCTGCTGTTGCTCAGATGTGGCTTCAGTCTCTCTAAGCCCAACCCTGCAAGTGAAATCACTGCCCTTCCTCCTATGAAGGATATGACATCTAGGGGTGAAAGTCTCCTGTGTGACATGGGAGATGACTCCCAGGGATGAATCCAGACCTGGCACTATGGGATCAACAATTCTATCCTGACCAAAAGGGGAAAAAGAAGTGTAATTAAGAAAGTATCAGTGGCAGAGAGAGCTCAAGTAGAGCCAAGAGGCAACTCTGGAGGTTGCTCTTATACAAGCTTCAGGTAGACATTGCTACCTGTAATAAGCTGCCAATCCCCAACCAGGACCATTCCAGCCAATCCTAAAGAACACCAATATATCAGATTCCACAAGGATTTCATGAACTAGAGTAACATTACGGAAACCTGCAACCTCCAGATGGGTCCGTGGTCCAGATAAGTCTTGAAACCTAACCCAGCCTCTCCAGAACATCAGATAGTTCCATCTCCCTATCCTATATTAGTGGCAGACCCTTCCAATAGCAAAAATTTAGAATTGCAGACCCCAAACGACCCTAAAGAGAAGTATGGAAGGACCAAAGGTGATGGTGGAGTTATACAGAAAAGATAGGATTTAACAAATGAATATGAATACTGAATCATTAAATTATATCGCTTTTAGTCTCCAGTATTTTAGAGCAGCTAGAAGTAAAAACCTAATATTGTGAAATTGAAACCCATGTCAAAGTCTGAAACATGTTCTACAACTAATTGTGGTGCTGGGCTTTGAAATTTATAGCTTTTTTGTATATATTTTTTCACAAAAGAAAGAAAGGAAAAATGTTGACTGTGATGATAAAAACATATCCGAGCCCTCTAGTCTCCTATATTCTGGAGCAGCTAGAAGGAAAAATACAAGAGAATCATATAGCAGCCCATGACAAACTCTAGGATCTGTCCTGTAACCACTTGTTGAAGAGTGCTTTGAAAACTACTGCCTTTTTATTTCTTTGTTTTGTATATACGCTATACTAAACAATAAAAAAAGTTTTTAAAAATCACACATGTGGCAGTTAAAAACAAAAAAAAAAGTAGTAAAGTGTCTATAAGAATGCTTAAGGAATACTTTTTAATTTTAAAGACTGATTTTAAAACATTGTTTTAACTCATGCTGTGAGAGATTGGATCATGTTCCCCACAAAGACATGTTCAATTCACAACCCCTGGTACTGCAGGTGTGAACTCATTTTTAAATGAGATTTCTGAAGATGCTAGGCCAAAGTAAATCAGGGTGGTCTTAATTCAAAGTGCTTGAAGTCCTTTTAAGCAGAGGAAATGTGGATGCAGCCAGTAAGTGGAAGCCAGAGGAAGAGACCCAAAAAGGCAGGTCACCTCGTGACAGAGGCTGAAATGCACATATAAGCCAAGGAACACCAAGGTTTGCCAGCAAGTTACCACCAGAAGGCTAAAGATTTCACAGACAGCACAGCCTTACCTACGTGTTGATTTTGGACTTCCATCCAAAACTGTGAGCCAATAAATTTCTTGTTGTGTAAGACAACCGCTTTGTCATTGTAACCCTAACAAACTAAGGCACATGCCAATAAAGACAAAAACAAACAAACCAAACATGGGCCAAAATTATCTTTCCTGACCAAATATACTAAATAAAAATTCCTTTAAGCCGTTGGAAATTGAAGATCTCTTTATCTTAATATTGCAAACATTAAGTGCTTTTATTCTAAACTATAGGAACTGTGAGTGACTGGACGAGTCCAGAACAGACATTTGAAGAAGAGCTTTGAAAAGACACTGCTCTCAGTTCATTATGCTAGGATTTGTTCCTCTGAACAAATGTAAATGTTGTAAAAGGTTGTATATGTTATCTTATTTTTTAAAAAAGAAGGAATAATGATCAAGGAAAAAAAGAAAAGCAGGGAATGTAAAGGAATTTACACTGGATTAAATTGCTCTCAGGGACTCATGATAAGCTCAGCAGTCCATACTGAGAAGAGTAGCAGGAGTGAGGAGGGGCTTTCCAATTCCATGGGCCCCCCATTTGGGAGAAAGTACTTGGAATAGAATCCAAATCAATCAAAACAGGGACAATACAGACAAAGATAAGAGAAGGTATGGATAAAAGGGAGATTGGAAAAAGATTTCAGAATATATAGAGATATATTTTTATCACTTCATGAAAACAAAGGAGGAGGGAGCCCCAACACTATGAAGCTAGAAAAAAATATCCTTGACCTATTGCTCTTTCCTATAAAGACAGGAAAACCCAGTACATATAAAAACAAATAATTTAGGAAGAGAGAGAAAGAGGAATAGGAAAGAAATTCTTACAACTATAATACACTATAAAAGCATCCCCACAAAATAGATGAAAATTGTGACCTAATGATTCTGAATAAAAGATTCTTTTTAAAAAAATAGAAAATAGAAAATAAAATAACTAAGACTTAGAAAAACTCAGAAATAAGATAATTGGAGAAACGGAAGTTTTGAAAAGAGGGTAATACTTTGGAAAGAGTAAAAAAAAAAAAGGATTGTTTTCAGAATTGAAAGCTAAAATTAAAAGAACACAAGACTGCCAGTGAACATATACATCAAAATATAAAATATGAGAAAAAATAAATGTGAAGAAATTAGAAGTTTTTAAGTTCAGAGAAAGTAATAGCTACAGAATAGAAGCAAAAGAAGATACAACATGCTTGTAATGCATCATTGATGAAGAAAACCATAGCAACGGAGTAAAGAAACAAAATAAAACATTCCTAAAGTTAAAAAAAAAAAGTATTGAAATGGTACACTATATACTTGGGAAATCAAACCATAAAGAATATAATTGAGAAATAATTCAGCAAAAACTGTCAAACTTGAATGAAAAAAATCAGGGCATCAAGTTGTATATAAAAGGGAAAAATGAAATTACAGTCAGATTTTTCAACAGCAACATTTAGTGACAAAAAGGACAATAAAGTAAGAAATTTAAGATACTCAAAGAAAAAAATATAAGACAAAGATTTTATATCCATTCAAATGGACATTAAGTATAAAGGCTCTAGGCAAACTGCTTTGAGCATGGAGAAACTAAAAATATATTCTTTTCCTGTGAGCCTTTCCTGTGTACTCTACTAGAGAACAAGCTTCAGACAACAAATGAATGGATAGATCGCAGCATGGGAATTGGTTGTAAGTAGTAAATCTGCAATTATCTGAGGTTCAAAGATTAAATGATAATTACATATTACATGGTAAAGTACTTAATGTGTTGTATTCTGACAATATGGTTACAGTGCAACTATCAAAAATGGGAGAAGAATGAAAAGAATATAAAAATTAAGTTATCTCACTAATAGTATTAGAGAAATTAACTGGATGACCAAAGACAGATATTTAAATTAGATATCTGGGGTCAGAGTAGAGCTGTGAGGGGATGTTTGATGTTGCAGAGAGACAAGAGAAAGGGAAAAGAGATTAATAGCTAATTTCATTATTGCTCATAGTAGGAAACCAAAGAAAAATTGACAAATAAGAAAGGATGAAGAGTGTAACATAAAGGTATTCGTATAAAGATAGCCATTTAAACATAAAGGCAAATATTTCTTAATAGAAAATGCATTCTTTAAAAAATGAGAGGGTAAAGAGAAAATAAAAGCAAACAAAGCAGTAACTTTTATGAATAAGATTGATATATAGTATATATTAAACATAAAACCACATCAGAAGTAAAGTAGATATACTGAGTGCATCAATAAACCTAAATTGGCTTAATTCAGTACCTGAAAGCTATAAAGGGAAAACTGTATATCAAATCACAAAAAAACTAATTTCAGGGATAGTTTAGAACCAGGAATAATCTATAAGATCCCTTGGAACTGAAAAAAAAAAGAAAAAAATTTAAATGAAAAACATGAGATGATGGGGAACATTATGCCACATAATGGTGTCTCAGGTGAATTATTGATACAGAAACTTATTCATGAAATACTGCTGTATGTTTCTCAAAAGCAAATTAAAAGAATGCATAAAAACATCCCAGCTTTTGACCCTCCCATTTTGTACTCAGGCCAGGGCTTATCTCTTCTTTTTGATTCTTTTCAAATGGCTTTCTAGTAACTTTCTACTGAATTCTGGGATCTTATCACTGCACACATTTCTTAGAAACCAAGATTTCTCATATTATGCATTTCTGTCCTTTTGGCCATTCCCTCAGTTGGAGCTCTAGAGCGATAGACCCAGACTTCATTAAAAATTTATAAGTATTATAGAATACTGATTATCCAGGACAATAGCTTGTAAGTAAAGATTCAGTGTTCATGTGTGTCTGTGTGCATGTAGACTATGTGAGCATACATGCATATGTAGTACATCATTTCATTACAGAACTTATTCTAATACTATGGTGATACTGGCTTCAAAATAAATGAAACTATCTCTGTATGTTTTATGGTTAACATCACCGTAATATTTAAGTTGTGTCCTTTAGTGATTTCACTCAAGAAATAAGAGAACCTTTATCATTGTTAGAATCCATATATTTATGGTAGGTAAGTAAGTGAAGAATTTTCTGCAATAATTCCTTGACTGGTTAAAAGTCTAGTTCAAAAGTAAGAATGTGTAAGTCAAGAACAGCAACCCCATGGTGATGCCATTGTCCAAACTTCCAAATTCAGTAGAGAGCCAATTACATGTCAAGGATGAACCTCCAATGTCATTATGAATCTATGAGCTATATAGATTTTTTTTTTTGCATGGGCAGGCACCAGGAATCGAACCCAGCACTGGGAATCGAACCCACATATAGATTTTAATTACATAATTAGATTTTAATTATATAATTAGATTTTGAATTCAAAGTGTCACTGAAGATTAATTTAATTGCAAAGTAAAATTATAGAAAGAAAAATAAATCAGTTCACTAAGGGTAAACATAGTCTAGGATTGTAAAACGGATTTTTCAAATAATGTGAGAAAAGATATTGAGCCTTTTAAATAGCATTAAATACAAATTAATAGAAAATTGTTTTTAAAAGACAGCTATATACCAAATTTATAGATCACTTACTTTGCTAAATGGAGAATACTAATTATGTAGAATTGGATTTGTGTCTGGAATAGACCATTAAAAGGTATAAAACAATGTTATAAGCTAAACTAAGGAAATGAGAGGAAAACTCAAATGACTAAAAAATAAAAATAACAAAGCAGTTTTGTTATAATAATTCATAGAATAAGCATTTAGATGATTAAAATAGAAGTTGCCATTTCATCCTTATAAATTCTATATAAATCCAAATCTTAGTTTAAATCTGAGATGTAAGCAAAATATTCTTTGCAGTTCTATTTCCAATATGAAGTACTGAGTGCCTAACAATCCTACCCTCCAACAAATAGCAGCTATAAATTTGCACAAAAGAAACAAGTAACTGAGGGTCTGGTGACTGAACAAAAACAGGCAGATTTTGGAGGGGAGCTCAAGCCTGGAGCAAGTAACCAACATAGTGTAAGTTCTCTGTTTTTTAATTAGTTTTGCCCTTACAGGCAGTAACAGTCATGTCAGCAATGGCGTACAGCAGTTACAATTCTGATCAAAATGCTATATATTTGTTACTAAGATTTAAAATTTCTTCAAAAAAAAAAGCTTATTGTTGTTCTGGTGACAGGAATTGGGACAAGAAGGTCGGGGAACTAGGGCTGATAAGGAACAAGAAAAAGGAGAGAAACAGAGAAGGGAAACCCCAAAATATGTGCTTAAACTAAGACCAAATCTCTGGCTGACCTTAAATCATGCAGGCATGAACCAAACTGAAAGCAATTACAGCAAAGGATCAAGAACTAAACAGTGATCTGAACTACCAGTCACCATGGAGACAGGTTTCCAGTTTGAGTCTAAACAAGTTAATTGCAGGTTAAAACAAAACTATCAAAGCCTTTGCAGAGTACCATAACAAAATCTGAGTCTCCAAGACATAAAATTCACAGTGTCCTGGATCAAATCCAAAATTATTCAACATATGAACAGTCAGGAAAATGTGAACTACTCTCAAGGGAAAGGATAATCAATGTCTGCCAACCGTGAGATGACCCAGATACTGGAATTATTAGACAAGGTCTTTAAAGCATCTATAACTATATTCATTGAAGTAAGGAAATACATTTGAAACAAATTAAAAGATAGAAAAATTCCTAGCAAAATAGACAGTACATTAAAAATGGAAATTTCAAAACGGAAAATACAATATCTGAAATGTTAAAAATCACTGGCTAGACTACATAGCAGAAAAAAATGTCATAAGAAAGAGTCAATGAGTTGAAGATAGATCAACATAAATAAACCTGAAGAACAGTGCAAAAATGTGTTTTCCAAAATGAACAGTATCTCAGGGATCTGTTGGGTAATTAAGAAAGTTCTGACATAAAAGACTGAGATTGTCAACCAAACCATTAACTTTTGTCTATAAAAGACAGTTTTAAAAATAAACACAGGTTGAAAGAAAATAGATGGAAATAGATTTACCTTGCATACAGTAAGCACAAGAAAACAGGAGTGGCTAAATTAGTAGATTTTAAGACAATTAATATTCCAAAGATAAAGTCAATTCATCACAAAGAGATTGAGTTAAACTTCTACAAAGCTACGAATCTCATTCAGAATCTATTATTTCTGTTTTTAATAGCTTTGACAAGATTTTTTTGTTTTGTTTCTATTTCCTTTATCATAGCTATTTTTAATTGAACTTCTGTGTCAGGCTCAATTAAGCATGCTACATAAAGTCTTTTAATCCTCTTATCAATCCTGCAAAATAGATATTATTATCCATCAGATAAACAAATTGACTTGAGGGATCAGCGCATTTTGCCGCAGCAAGTGGAGAAGCAAGTCCAAAATGCCAAAGAGAGCATTTTACTTTTACTCATGACAGCAAACAGCTCAGCCTACCAGATGAGAAATCATTTGGGAACACCTGTTCATGCACATGCACACACACATACCTTCCTAGAACTGCAAGGGTAGAGACCCTACATTGACTTTCTGCATTAGATGATATTTGAGCAGGAGAGACTCACATAAATATTTCATTATAGTTGTTCTTTTGATATGGGAATTCTCAACTCTAGCTGCATATTAGAATTACCTGTGGAGCACTTAAATTTACCAATGCCCAGATCTCTTGTTAGAAAAGAGTGGTTTAAAAAATTCTTCAGGTGTTTCTAATATGCAGCTAGGGTGGAGAACACTGCTTGCATTAGTAGTAGGGATGTGGCATATTTTTTCTTCAGGTTGACTATAAAGAATTACCAAATAAATAAAATCCATGTCAGTCATAAATAAACACTACTATTCCCTGATGGGGAGAAAAGTTACTACGGACTGACTACATCTTACATAACAAGTTCCAGTTCCATGCTAACTCGTTGCCTTTTTTTTTTTTAGCATAAAGGACAAATATTTGATGGCAGTAAAATGTGCTTCGGTAACACTCTATGATGAATTAGGCATGTGACCTGGCATTTCTTAAACATTCTCATTCCTTGATTTATTACCAATGGAAAGAAATTATGAACCTATCATTTCCATTTCTCAAGAATACATGAAAAATAATTAAGAATAGAAAAAGAATAGCATTTTTAAGCACAGAACTACTATACAAGAAAATGATTAACAACTAGAATTATCATTGCTGTCCTCCAATGAGGTGCTACATTTTCTAACATTATTCAAATTTCTCCATGATATAAATCCTTGCAAATTAGGCACATATAAAGCTAGAGAAGGAAAACTACTAGAACAATAAAAGTGACCCTATACTGTTCATGCTTTTAAATGAAACGTACTAGCTTATATTTTTACTATAATGTAAGTAATTGATGAAATAGCTATATATCTCAAAAGCTACTGATGAAAGATGAAATAAATTGAGCTCCTGAAGAAAAAAATAAAGAATCCAGTGGAAAAGTGGAAGTTGTTAGGAAGATGGAAATATGCGAAAATGATCAGTAAAGAAATTGACATTCAACTAGGCAGAACTGTCCTGGGCCCTGCATATTTCACATTTAATCACTCTAACAAGTGTAAACTGATATTTCCCTCTTTTCCGCAGCCTCTCAAATATTTTAAGATTTTAGTTCCATTTGTGATCTTCCAGTGCTATTCTGTGTGATGCCAGGAACCTGCATGATAGCTGGCAATGAACACAATAAATAGGAATTATCTTTACCACTAGAGCCAAGCAGACTGTGATCTTGGGTAGCAGCATGTAAAGGAAGGGGCAGACTATTTGGGAGATCACAAACCAAAGCTTGAAAGCATCCTTCTTCTATCACTACGTGATCCACTGACTCTGTACATACTTTGTACCCTTCTATTTGTGTGTATTCAAGTCCCTAATAAATGCTCTATGATTCAGTGAAAATCAGTATAGTGCTCTTAATATTGGAAATCTAAATAAAAGTTAATGAACTGAAACAGCTACACAACTAGTTTACCTCCCTACTGCCATGCTAATCTTTTTAGCAAACCAGGTGCAAGTACACCTTGGAGGTCAGCACATGTAACTCTACCGTACTGTTTGGCAACAATTTTTTGGATCATGGACCACTTTGAGAATCTTATTCAAATATAGATGTGTAAACTGGAAACAAAATGAACCTATATGCACATACTGAAAATATTTCACAAACAATATAAGGGGATTCATTGACTACCTAAAGCTCAAGAATGGAAGACATTCCCTGCTGTCTGTCAAAATTCCAGTCTTCTCCGTTACCAAAAAAAAAAGCCTCAATTGTAGTTGGGGTGGTAATTTGCCCAGCCAACAGATATTTCTTGACCTCTCTTGCAAATAAAGGAGTCTAAAAAGATGTAAGTCCCACTAAATGAGGCTTCAGGGAAAGCTCCATGAAAAAGGGTAAGAATTCTTGCATCTACCTTTTAGTTCCTTCTCTTGTCTGGGAGAGTTCTTCCAAATATGATGACAATAGAACGGAAATATGAATAAATCAAGGCAATGTGAGACGAATGAATTCTTAGGAAAAGTGTGTTACAGGCAGAGGGAGAGTTCTAGGATGCTTTGTGCTTGGCATGTTTGAGGAACAACAGGGAGGCCAGTAGGGAGAGTGGTAAGCAACAAGGTCAAGGTGCAACTAGGGGGCCAGATCATGATGGGTTGTATAGGTCACCCATCACCCAGGACTTTAGCTTTTATTTGGAATGAGATGTGAAGCCATTGAAGAGTTCTCAGCAGAGATATGATATCACCTGGTGTTTTAAAGGATCATTCTGTTTCTTGTATGGATAATAGAATAAAGACAAGTGAGAGTTCCATTTTGAGACAAATGCTATAGCCCCTATATAGTTGAATTAATGTATGTAAAATTTCAAACATTAAAATGAATTACCCCTACACTCACACACACTCAAAAGCAAAGATTATTTTGAGCTATAAAGGATCCTTAGAGATGTAGGCTAAGCCCAGCTCAAAATTATTCCCTTGTTTGCAGATAAAGAAACCCATATCCAGGAAAATAGTATTTCACCAACATTGCAGAGATGGATCTAAAGCTAGAATGATGGTCCCAGAATGAAGTCGTGGGAGAACAGTACAAATTTACTGCACAGATATAATTTATTTGGCTAAAACAGTACTTGGAAATGTTGTCATTTGAATGTCTAAACATAGCAAATGCCCTCTGATTTACCATATTCAGATGAATTCAAATTAGAGAGAGAAATAATATACCTCTTTGTCCCTACTTTCTGTGTTTGTATACTTAACTTCTCTGACCTTAAACCCTTTCCTTTTTAACAGGCATAATTAGCTTCTTTGGCCCATCACCTTACCCACAGTCTAACCCCATCTACTACACATACAACACAACATGAAGCCTTCCAACCTCTGCTTGAATGGCTCCATTGAAAATATTCCTAATACTGAGCCAATTTACCCCCTATACCTTTCACTCATTCAGCTTATTTCTATAACCCAAAGCATACAAAATAATCTGAATCCCATTCCCACATAACAGCCCTTCAAATATTAGAAGACGACTAGCATGGCCTTACTTAGTCTTCTCTGTTCCAGAATAAATATTTTAATTTTTTAAAATCTCTCCACATGCCTTCACTTTGAGACTTATCTCCATACTGATTATTCTCTCATTTAATAGAGCACAGGGTTTCAGTAGAATTATTAGATTGTGGCATTAATAATTGGTCATATGCCATTCTCAGAAATATTCATTTAATTCAAAAAACAGAGTTCTGTGTCCACCAGGCTCACGGTGGGAAAAAAGACAGCACATTCAGACAGAATAAATTGAAGAGAATTCATAAAAGTTATTTCACCAATAAATGCAGGACTTCATAAAATTAATAAGGAATAACAGTACCCCAGGGCAAGCAATAACAAGAAGGGATATTCACTTCTAAGCCTAAAGGAATGCAAGAAGGTAGTAATGGGAGTGCAGCCTAACAAGAATGGCAGTGGCCCAGCAGGAAGGGAACCAGGAGAATTAATACTACTACTTGACTCACTTCTTGTCCTCTAATGTCCATCATGGCTTTCCATTGCCTAAGCATAGTTGAACACCAGAGACCAAGAGAGTAGGTTGAAGCAGAAAAAAATGGTTCTTACTCTCTGGGTACAGAGAAGAGAAGAAAATAGTAAGAGTGATCTAGAAAGGGAGATAGAAGCTATCCAGTACAAACACCTATTAACTGCTAAGCATGGTGGGACAACAAAGTTACCCTCTCACTATAGAGCTTTGATTAACATTTCCAAGAATAGACAGAAGATAATATTCTGTTTTGTGGATTGTAAACAGTGAGTTCAGGCATGTACACATTCCACTTGAGATGCCTTTAAGAACCCAGATGAAAAACTCAAGGAAGTGGCTATATCTTTGTAGCTTAAAGAAGAAATCTAAAAGGATGATAGTTAGGGCCCAACAATCTACAAATATACTAGAAACTTTGGGCATATATGAATTTAGCCAAGAAGAAACTATGCAATCAGAAGAGAGCATAACCAAAAACAGGTCTTCAGGAATTTCATGTATCATGGCTCTGTAGAGTAGGATGAACCTAACAAAGAAGAATGGATTGGAGTGAACAGAAAGTTAGGAGGACAATGAAGAGAATAAATAGTGAAAATCATGCAAAAGAGTGTTTTAAGAATGAAGGAGTGGTCAGGAAGAGTTTTTAGGTATCAAATACCATGGGGACTAGAAATATCTAATGGATCTTGTGCTGGTTTGAGAGGATGTATGCCCCCTAGAAAAGCCATGTTTTAATCTAAATCCCGTTTTGTAAAGGCAGAATAATCCCTATTCAATATTGTATGCTTGAATCTGTAATTAAATCATCTCCCTGGAGATGTGATTTAATCAAGAGTGCTTGTTAAACTGAATTAAGTGACGACATGTCTCCACCCATTTGGGTGGGTCTTGATGAGTTTCTGAAGTCCTATAAAAAAGGAAACATTTTGGAGAATAAGAGATTCAGAGAGAGCGGAGCAGAACGACATAGCCACGAGCAGCAAAGTCCACCAGCCAGCGACCTTTGGAGATGAAGAAGGAAAATGTCTCCCGGGGAGCTTCATGAAACAAGAACCAGGAAAAGAAGCCAGCAGATGATGCTGTGTTCGCCATGTGCCCTTCCAGATGGGAGAGGAACTCTTACTGTGTTTACCATGTGCCCTTCCACTTGAGAGAGAAACCCTGAATTTCATCAGCCTTCTTGAACCAAGGTATCTTTTCCTGGAAGCCTTTGACTGGACATTTCCATAGACTTCTTTTAATTGGGACATGTTCTCAGCCTTAGGACTGTAAACTTGCAATTTATTCAATTTCCCTTTTAAAAAGTCATTCCATTCTTGGTATATTGCATTCTGGTAGCTAGCAAACTAGAACAGATCTAACAACATGACAAATATTTTGCTGATGTGGTAGGTAAATTGGGATAGAAATACACAAATCAAATTGAAATAACTGAGGACTAAATGAGAGCTGAGAAAATGCAAATATTTGGGACAGGAGACTTTCTGGGAAGAGTTGGAGAGAGAGAGAGGGCATGCTCAAATATGAATGCAAAGAAACTGTTGACAGGAAAAGCAGATTATATATAAGACAAAGGAGATAATTTAAAGTGTAGTGCCCCTGAGAAGGCAAAAGGAGACAGGATCCAATGCATTGGTGAAAGAATTAGCTCTAAAGTGGAGTAAAATTATTTCCTTTAGTACATGAGTGGAAAAACATGAAAGTAAAGGTGTGTGCATGATAGTAAATGTTGGTAGCAGGCTTTTGATGGGTCTAATTTTCTCTGTGAAGTTGAAAGCAAACAAAGTAATTTGCCAGGAGCTAAGGAAGAGAGATTGGGGGTGGGGGGTGAGGCTTTTGAAGAAATTGAAGCACTTTTAAGATAGTTGCTATATAGAGTGGAAAACAGGTTCACCATGAAATTCTACAATGGAGAGCAGAGAACATATCTTTCCCATTCATCAACCCTGAGGTTTTGGGGAATGTAAGAAAATAAGCAATTACAACCTGGGAGTTCTGCAGGAGAAGCTGCATTCCAAGAGAACTGGAATTCTTTTAAGGCAAGAAGACGCAGAATCTGTTGGAAAAGAGGTTGAGGATGAAAGGAATCCACTGATGGAAAAGCTGTTCCACCTGGCAGATTGGGTAGGTTCAGGATTAGGAGCTTGACTGAGAGTTATGCCCATGTCATGAAATACAGAGCATTGTGTGAATGATTGATTACTTTGGAGTACACATTTGTACTGTTGACTGATGAAATCATGGATACAAAGCATGTTTGATTTAGTCTTCCTAGTTTCTTTGAAGAGAACAGGCCAAAGAATGAAAGTTGGTCTCAGATCTCATTAAGTAACAATCTCTACTCACTGGGACTGAGGTAGTGGTAAGTATAAGTAAGTAGAATAGCCCATTAGATTCCAAGCCCCATGAAGACGGTGCTATATTTGTATTGTTACATGCCATACTTCTATAGCCTAGCAGGCCCTAAGCACATAGCAGGCAGTTTAAGTGTTTATCAAAGATAAACAACTCAAACTATTAACTTTAACTCTACTACATATAACTTAGGTCTTTGTTAGTATATTTCAGATTCTTATAGTGCTTCAAAATCATTACAGTTGACATTAAACACAATCACAAGGAAGTGCTGTAAATATAAAGTTTAAATGTCTATGTTTTAATATGGGATATATATCAGCAAGTATAAAATTTATATTCCACATCTAAAAAAAATACAGGAAACTCTCCATCCATTCAACAAAATCAAGGTATATAACAAGATTTTTCATGTTAGTTAATCTATTTCTATTTAGTTGGAATAACACATAAAAATCAATAAATATAATCTGTTTTTGACAGTAGCAAAGTTTTTGATGGAGCTGTTCATAGAAGAAAAATCTAAATACTGAAAATGTAGTCAAGGTTCAACTTTTGTGTACAATTTGAAGAAGAATCGCAGCTATATCAGTGTTATCTTGTAATTCTCAATATTTTCTTCTATGATAAATGAAGGTGCTCACAGCTCAGAAGCAGGGGATAAGACAAGAAGCACATAATTATATTTAAAAATATTAATGCCTTTCTATAGTTAACAAGAAGTGCAATAATGATTTGAAAGAAGCAAGATAAAAAAAAATGACTAGTGGTGGGCAGTGCAGGGTAGTTCAGTGATAAAATTGTCCCCTGCCATGTGGGAAACCTAGGTTTGATTCCTGGACCATGTACCT